>NC_090269.1:109247011-110617011 GCF_040414725.1 Anabrus simplex | reverse complement strand
TCCATATACACTTTGGAATACCGGTTTTTCTAAATATGTACAGTAGTGCGGGTTTACTTTTTTAACATTTTACATGTATTATATTCATTTACTTTCACCTAAACATTTAAAAATATGTTTCTTAACTCTAAAAATGTCATTTAAATTATTATCCAAAACCTCCCCACCCCCTCATATTCTGGTTAACAGAGGTTCTACTGCAATTGTAGTTCAGAGAAAAGTGATGTTTATAGGGAAGGGATCTAATAAGACAATGACTGGGGTATAGGTAGGTGAACCATTTCAAGTACTGTACTCAGGTACTGTTTTCTTCCAGGATGACAATGGAGTGTGAGAAATCTAAACATGCTGTAGCAAAGAAACACAGTAAGTCAGCAACAATAATCTATGATGTTTACTGTACTAGTTAAGGAAGTGATCTTGAAAACCAAGTGATCCTTATTGCACCATTTTGACTGACTTCCATGCATAGGAGTAGGTGGACGGGAATATAGTCTTTAAAAGCTAGAAGAATGGTAGACATAAAAGTACCAGTAGTGAAATGATCCTTGGAATTAATTTGTGGAAATCCTAATGAAAATGGCTAACCAAATAAGTCAGCTGGATAAATCTGGGCATATGAATCAACTGTAAGAAATGCAGAGGAGTTTATGGTTTGGGCCTGTATTTGATGATTCCAAAAATAAAATGTGAGGAAGCAGAACAAGCTGCAATGCTTACAGCAAACAGAAGAACATGGAGCCAGTTCATACATACTAAAATGGTCGCATTGGAAACCATTGAAAACACTACCTTACCTACTTCAATGCTGCATTTGGCCGGCCACCACCTCAACCTTCCGGGGTCAACCACCACTCACCATCCTCATACACACACTGATAAGCTGGCCTACTCCCCAGGCCTTCACCTACATCACAGCTGATGTCACCCGCTACTTCCAGAAGACCTACTCCTCCTTGTTCTAGTACGTACTGTGAACTTTATAAGCCCAACCAACCCACTGCTTAATTAGTCCACTTTTGGCTCTGGTGTGGTTGGAGGGCTCCATCTAGTGTTACTTATGTCTGCTCTTTATTCCCGAACATGAGGAAGTTCAATATTCAACAATTAAACGGTGAGCGAAAGGGATGCTTATTAATTCACGGGACTTGGTTTCCCAGCGCCCATCAGGCTTGGATTACTTTCTAACTAGGCCTACATATGTACCTTGGCAGTTCCTTAATATTTATGAGTGCTGGACACTTGTTTCTTGTGGAATGCCTGCTATGACTGTAGCCTATGGATTTTGTAGAGTGCGAGATTCCACGTGAATATTCGAATTCAATTAGAACATTTTTAATTTTGTGTATCAGACATTCTTTAAATTTAAGCCATTTCTAAGGATGATTCCTCCCCTTTGTATACCCGCCATTTCTTCCTCCGTTCCCTTCTAGGCTTCCGTGAGACTCTTAGGCAAAGATGAATGTATTGCTATGTGCATGGCCTCTCCACCCGCCATTCTTAATCTCCAACAATGGGCGTGGCCGCCACCACACACAAGCCGTGTGACTTCACCGGGCCAAAGCCTTATGGGGGAAGGCCAGCGACCATTAGTCAGATACTGCTACAGTGGCTGGCACCAGCTGTTACAGTGCTAGAAACCTCAAGATGTAGAAACTACAAGTCCCGTAGACTGAAAGTCCTCCACTTCTGGAGGCTTCCACGAGCTCTGATTCACCGACATATATCTCAAAGGGCCAGCCACGTGTATGTAAGGTGGAAGTTTGCAGTTCAATCAGTGAGTGTGTGGACTCGCTGTGAGTGAAGGGTGCTACAATCATGGATGAGCTCAGTGTGAGCTCCGTCAGTTAGTAGCCGAGCGTGAGTGAGAGCGGCAGTCTGCTTGAGTGTCTGTGGGAGCTGTGAACTCGTTCGGTACACTTGTTGTTGAGAGTGTGCATCTCTTGGACCAACTGTTGGAAGAGAACATTGGAATGTCAGCATGGGGCTGTGAACAGAGTTCTACTGGAGTGTGTGGACAGCAGATAACATCCTGGTATGCACGACTGTCGTGCGTGGACTGTAAACTGTGACAGTGCCAACGAGTGTAACTGAGTGAAACTGTAGTGTGAGTGACCAATGACTGTGTGTTTTAGTGTGAATAAACAGTGAGAGAGAGTGTGTGTACCGAGTAATTGTGTGTCACATGTGTAAGTTGTGAGCTCGGTAATCCTGCGTGTTAATGTGTAGTCTTAGTAAGTAGTTAAATCTTAGAAGTAAAATGCTACCAGGTTCTAGCTTCATTTATTTACCCTGCCGACATGTCACAGTATGTAATTCTTGTTATTATTTAATGTTTTCTCAGTTTGATTAACCTGGTTATAAAATTCTAGTCAATGGTTCTTGTGGTTTAGGAAGCTTCTTTTAAATGTATACATACTTGTATCATGGTAGTTTCATTTTATTACCTATATTCAATGGTGCTATTTACTTCATAGTAAGATTTGTTGGAAGACCAAAGTTATATTATACCTTTTCACTAATAGTAGTTTTTTTTCCTCCTCTGAAAAAGTTATATGTGCTTTTCATAGAAATTCTCTCCTTCACTTTGGGTACCCCTTAATGAATTCTTCCGAACTTATTCCGTACCTACCAAAGAAACCTTCTGATGCCCAACACCTTCTAACTGTAACAGAACTTCTTGAATACTGAGAAATACACTTTTTGGTAACTCACCTAAAACTTATCAAATGCTAATAGATTCACACATGGCCAAAAGGTAGTTCAACCAAATGTTGCATAAGGTAGTTGTACCTTAAACAATTACCCCCACCAAATACCCCCAACAGTACGCACATGCATACATACAAAACATCACATTTTCATTACAGACTATCATGCCTTTCAGCATTTAGTCAGCAAAGCTCTGTGATTAACTATGTGCCTCCATAATTCTCTATTTACAACCAGCTCTGCAGTCTCATGTAATTTCTGCACTTTTTCCCTTGAAATATTTTTAAAAACAAGGTGAACTTTTGTAATCCTTTACTTCTTTTATTCTCCATCGTCAAGCGCATTCTCCTGCATAACTACCTCCTCCATTCACCTCACATGATCCCACCACCAGAGAGTTAATTCCTAATTTAGCCTTTATTTCCTCACTGTAAGTATCCTTCTGCTATTGTTCCCACCTGGTCAGAACAGCAAGCATACCCTGTTACTTCCAACTTAAGAATAAGATATCCTGAGTCCGGCTACTTTTCGCTGCCGTAAGGCAAGGTCCGTAGACTGCAGGTTTTCAGCACAGTCTTCCATTATCACCAAGTCATCGGCATAGGTCAAACTGGTTACCATATTTTCACCCAACTGAATCCCTCCCTCATTCACTCCCATTTTATGCCTTTTATGCCATGAATACTATGAACAACAAAGGTGATAGATTACAACCTTCTCTAGCCCCCACAACTATTTTGAACCAAGAACTTATTCTACCATCAATATTCACTGTGACCTGGTTGTAAACATACATATCGATGATTCACTGTAATAACCCACCCATGATCTCATAACCCTCCAGTATGGCTAATATTTCCCTTTCGTACTCTGTTGAATCCCTTCTCTAGATCTCTGTCGATTCCACAGCATCTTTAAATGACTTGAAGCACATAGCAAATCTGTTCCTGATAGCTCCTCTGTGGTCTGAAATCACATAGGTTTTCATCAAATTTACTCTTCACCATCGAACAGACCCTCTTTTCAAAAATACCTCTGTACACCCTGACTGGTATAGCGATCAAAGAAATACTTTGATAGTGTTGAAATCCTTCCTGTTCCCTTGCTTATAGACAGATGCAAATATAGCTTCATCCAATGAGAAGGCATCTTACTTAATTCCATATCAATCCCATTACCCTATGAAGCCATTTCATCCCAGCATTCCCATCATATTTTACCGTTTCAGGTCTAATTTTATATGTACCTGCTGCTTAATGCTATGCACCTAGTGGTTTTTTTTTTTTAAATTAACCTAGTGGTACTAATATTACTACTGTACCACACTTTACACAACTGTGTGCCTCTGTTGGTAATACTACTAGTGCAAATTTTCAAATTCAGCTGCACAAAATCTACTCATGTTACGGATTCAGTAGTTGTTTAGAGTGTTGTTGGTTTCTTTTTCTACCAAGAGAATTCATTATCTTTTTTAGTAACTGGTAGTGCTTCCTAGGGACAATGTTTTTGTAAAGCATATGCGCTCAACTAGTTCTGGTGTGACTTGATGAATTTCATGTGAAATTGGTTTTCTAGAATATATTGTACCGGTATATAAAATGTTATAATAATATACCAAAAACTGACAGAACTGTGATTATTTTCTTGAGAGTCAAAATCATACTAGCACAAGAGAGTGATGCCATTTTAAGTAGTCCAGGTTAATGACCCTATAGTTTATTTACCATTCTCTCCACTTCAAAATATTATTTCCATCTATCCAACGATCACCTGATTCAATAATAATAATAATAATAATAATAATAATAATAATAATAATAATAATAATAATAATAATAATAATGGCTTCCATGTTAGGGACGGCTGTTCTAAAACTCTAGGTCTCACCAACTTGGTTTTACCTTTTGGACGGGGTTCTACCCTGTCCCCCAAACCAAAAACCACATAACTAACATGATGACAAAACATACAGAATCTAGTACTCCAGCCGGTAAAATCTGGGGCCATAGTTCTGGTTCAAGTAGGGCAAAGGATTCGGGAGGGGGGGGCTACACCATCATGTTTGGATCAGTCGGAGGATCCATCACCCCGCAAACTCAGAATGAAAGAAAAGCATTTCTTTGGCACCCTCAATGTGAACACCCTTTTGAAAGTTGGTAAACAAAAGGAACTGATCAAAGTACTCGAATATAAGATCAAAGTTCTAGCGGTCCAAGAAACAAGATTTATTTCAGATGAAGTGTCGGCTATTGGAAACTACAGAATACTGAAAGGACGGCCAGCTATCAAAGTTAAGAAGTCAGAGAAAACCAAGAATCCAGTGTTAATACTCGGGACAGCCTTCTTTATTCACAACTCTATAACAGAAACTATAGTAGACTTCAGATCTCCATCTCCCAGACTGTCTGTACTAAGTCTCAAAAGTGGAAACAAATTGTACTCCATCTTCAATGTTCATGCTCCAATTAATGAAGATAACAGAAAGAATCCAGACAAAGTAGAAGAATTTTTCTCACAACCTGAAGAAATGTTCAGAACCCCAGAAAAACATGTCAAGATCTTGATGGGAGATTTTAATGCTCATATTGAAAAAGAGAAAAAATTTCAAAACATCGCTGGAACAAACAGAAATGGTGAAAGACTGATAGATGTTTGTGAATCATTTGGCATGAAAATAATGTCCACTCAGTTCAAGAGAGCTCCCAAGTGGATAATGACATGGCGATCACCTAACTCCATTCCAAATTGACCCTGTAGCGACCACCAGCCTGAAAGAAATAATGAATGTCAGAATACAAAAAGGTGCTAATTTTGATTCCGACCACTATCTAACAAGGATAAAAGTGAAGCCCACACCTTGTAACCATAGAAAGAAACCCCTCAGAATACAGAAGTACAGATTTGAAGAACTCTTAAAGAAATAATAGTGAAATATCAGAAAGAACTCAACACGTTGGAGTCCTATGAGTGGGACAAAATGGCTCGAAAGATTCAGGAAACAGCGAAACAATTTTTCTTGCTAAGAAGAAGAAACACCTATGGTGGAATGATGAGTGTGAAGATGCTCTACAAAGATGATCAGAAGCTTGGAACAAGTGGAACTCCAACAAACAGAACTTCGAAGAATTTAAGATCCAAAGGAAAAGGACAGCAAAGGTGTTCAAGAGTGCCAAAAGAAGATTCGAAGGAGACCAGCTGAGAGAGATAGAAGAGAATTTCAAAGAAAACAACACCAGGAACTTCTATCAGACGTTTAAGACAAAACTTTGGGGTTACTCGTCACCCAACATTTGTTTCAAAAATGATCAAGGTAAGCCGATTATGAACAACAAACAGAACTGTGAACACTTGGCTAAATATTTCAAAGAACTGCTCAACTGTGATCCATCTCAAGAAAAACTGACATTCCAGAAACCAGAAAGCACACTGTATGAATCAACCCCGCCAGATAAGAACAAAATAAAGGAGATCATCAAAAGCTTGAAAAATAACAAAGCATCTGGCAAGGACTCAATTGTTGCTGAACTTCTGAAATATGCAGGGGATAACTTCCTGGAACAACTTGAAACACTCTTTCAACAGATCTGGTCTACAGGAGAGATCCCAGAAGAATGAAGGGAGGCTATCATCCACCCCCTGCACAAGAAAGGAGACAGAACGAAAACGAATGTCAATAACTATAGAGGGATATCACTTTTTCCAGTAGCCTACAAGATACTTTCTACAGCACTCAAGCATAGAATAGAAGGACATATAGATAAACAATTAGGAGAATATCAAGCTGGCTTTCAAAAGGGGCAGTCATGTGCAGAATGAGATTTTTACCATTAAGACCTTCATCAAAATTAAGACATTAGCAGCAGATAAGAAAGTGATAATGACATTCGTGGATTTCAAAAAAGCATACGACTCCATAGACCAGGACACACTAATGGAAGTGCTTAAGGAATTTGAAATAGACAATGGGTGGTGTGAATAAAAATGAGTCTAAGCGAGTGAGCGTGTGCTCGCTGAGTGCCTGAGTGTCTTCCTGCCGATGAGCTTCCACTCAGCATTTGCGGTGAATAAAAATGTAGGGCGGAAGCACAGCGTACACTCAAGTGTCTGGAGCAGCAACTCAGTGTCACTGATCAAGGTCGTGCACGTGCCATGTATATAACACCTTAGACTGTGATAACACTTCGATGACTTCCGCGTAGTTCAATGCTTAACATGGCAGGCGACGGTGTGGAATTCCAGTCCGCTTTTATCTCCATTTTAAAGGAACATACAATTATGTTTTTAAAGTCACAGTTACCGGATAAGAAGCACAAGAAAACAAGTGCAATAAATGCAGTTCAGTGTGAACTACTCGCTAAATTTAACGTAAACATTTCCATCCAACAACTGTCTGATTGGCTGAATGGTCAGCATTGAGGCCTACGGTTCAGAGGGTCCCGGCTGGGTCGGGGATTTTAATCGCCTCTGATTAATTCTTCTGGACCGGAGACTGGGTGTTTGTGTTTGTTCCAACACTTTCCTCTTCATATTCGCACAACACACTACGCTACCAACCATAACAGAAACATGCAATAGTGATTTACATCCCTCCATCTAGGGTTGGCATCAGGAAGAGCATCCGGCCGTAAAACAGGGTCAAATCCACATGTGCGACAAAATTCGTACCCAGGACCCCACAGAGGTGGGAAAATCGGTAGAAGGAGAAGAAGAATTTCTGTCCAACAACTGTTGCTAAAAAATTACAAAACATGAAAACAAGACTGAAATATAAAGTAGAATTAAGGCGTACGGGAAACAAATGCATATCGTTATAATAATGGGAGAAGCGGCTGATTAATCTGATGCAGGGGGAGAATAACCCTACCATTAGCCATCTGAAAGGTAAGAAATCATAGCCTGAATATTACGACATTAATAAATTGAGGAAAATGGTAGGCCTATAACGTAACTGACAAACATTAATTATGTTGAAAATAATATATTGACAATTGAATTAAATTTTTAAGGAGCCAGACAGATCTGCAGGACCAGATGAGTTGGCCGTGCGGTTAAGGGCACGCAGCTGTGAGCTTGCATCCGGGAGATAGTGAAGATGGTTTTCCGTGGTTTCCCATTTT
The DNA here is from genome assembly GCF_040414725.1 of Anabrus simplex. NCBI lineage: Eukaryota > Metazoa > Arthropoda > Insecta > Orthoptera > Tettigoniidae > Anabrus > Anabrus simplex. The sequence goes on along the minus strand of NC_090269.1, from coordinate 110,609,182 downwards.
CACACTAGGCTGGGGTTGTACCTTAATTAAGGCCACGGCCGCTCCCTTCCTATTCCTACGCCATAAGACCTATCTGTGTCGGCGTGACGTAAGCAAGTTGTAAGATCTGCAGAAGTTGTCATCCCTTCGACTTCCTTCAGAGGCGTCATAACTCTGCAAACATCGGAGTTCCTCCAAATTCGGGAGTCACAGACAGAAATGAAATGGCGTATGGCTTTTAGTGCCGGGATATGCCAGGACGGGTTCGGCTCGCCAGGTGTAGGTCTTTTGATTTGACGCCCGTAGTCGTGATGAGGAAGAAATGATGATGAAGACAACACATACACCCAGCCCCCGTGCCAGGGAAATCAACGAATCGAACCCGGGACCCAAGGCCAGCACGCTAACCGTTTAACTATGGAGCCGGACGTCATAGACAGAGTCAGGCTGTTATACATCTACAATGGTTGAATTCTTCCTTTCCATTGCAAGTGGCCTGTACATTAATGCTAGGGACGCCTTTTCTGTAAATGTAGTCATTCCCATGAACATGTGGCTTCTGATTTTGTACATGAGTACAGTCTACACTTCCGACAGCATAAGGGAAGCTCAAACGTTCTTGCCGTTTAGCCCGTGCTTCCTGCATCTAACGCCGGCCCCCGTGGTGTAGGGGTAGCGTGCCTGCCTCTTACCCGGACGCCCCGGGTTCGATTCCCGGCCAGGTCAGGGTTTTTACCTGGACCTGAGGGCTGGTTTGAGGTCTACTCAGCCTACGTGATTAGAATTGAGGAGCTATCTGATAGTGAGATAGCGGCCCCGGTCTAGAAAGCCAAGAATAACAACCGAGAGGATTCGTCGTGCTGACCACACGACACCTCGAAATCTGCAGGCCTTCGGGCTGAGCAGCGGTTGCTTGGTAGGCCGAGGCCCTTCAAGGGCTGAAGTGCCATGGGGTTTGGTTTGGTTTGGTTTGGTTTGGTTTCCTGCATCTAAGCAACATTTGTTGGAATTTTATCTAATAATCTGCTTTCATTTCTGTTCATGTCAAAACCTGCGAAAATATTTTTTACACAGTTCTCCGAGATGTCTTCACCAACTCCACTCTGAAACCCAGGGTGACCAACATAACGCAAGAAGATTTACAGTTTCTTCATTTGTAAGTGCACCACCTCTCGTTTCTTTGGAGTACCCAAGGAAATGCTCCGCTAACCATTCAGCATGCTCCCTGAAAATCCACAGCCTGTTTCCAATCATCTGACCGGGTCAGGAATGGAATGAAAGAAGCGGTGAGGATAGGAATCGTGCCGGCTGCCAAAGCCTGTCGCACTCCTCTGGGGCAATGATTAATGACTGACAGATGAAATGTAATGATACTGGAGAGTGTTGCTGGAATGAAAGATGAGAGGAAAAACTGGAGTACCCGGAGAAAAACCTGTCCCGCCTCTGCTTTGTCCAGCACAAATCCCACATAGAGTGGCCGAGAGTTGAACCACGGAACCCAAAGGCGCGCTGCCGTCTGAGCCACAGAGGCTCTTCAGCATGCTCCTTACTGGACCTTTATAACACTCTGTAATCAAGTTGAGATGATTTTCTGTGAAGTTTATATAATTTTCTTTTCCGATTAACCATCACCATTGCCTCTGCCATGCTATTGAACTTGACACTATAATTTGGAGTCACCTACTGAGTTAGCTCAAGGAAACATGAGCAGGCGCTTACCGGAAAGAGTGCCTGCTTTATCTTTATTCACCAGAAATCTGGAGCGCCCACTCTGCTACTCGAGCGACTGGAGTGTGTGCTCAAGGTCACAGGTCTGCTGTGAGTGATTGCTTCCGACAGGCGGTTTTTATTCACCTCATTGCGAGTGCCTGCTCTAAATTCGCGAGTAAAGAGTGCGTGCTCATTTTTATTCACACCACCCAATAAGACAATAACCTTGATTCATCAAACACTAAAAAACACACGATCACAGGTAAAATTTTTAGAAGAACTGTCAGAGTCCTTTGAAATCAAAACAGGTTTGAGACAAGGAGATGGCCTATCTCCGATTTTGGTCTACTGTATTTTAGAGAAAGTTATCAGGGAATGGCGAAAAGAAATGAGCAAATTCAACTTTCCAAATGGAATTAGATTAGGTCACAAGAGAACTGGGCTTAAATTTGAATGCCTCGCATTTGCAGATGATATAGTCTTTTTGGCAGAGAATTTGCAAATTGTAATTAAGCAGATTGAAGTACTCAAGGAAACAGCAGACAAAACAGGATTGCAAATATCTTTTGAGAAGACGTAGTACATGAACATAAATACCACTGACCCAACCTGGACAATGAGGACGAAGTACGGTGACATCAAAAGAGCTACAAAATTCAAGTACCTAGGAGAGATTTTGATTCCAAACATGAATGAGAAAGCAGCAATTCAAGAACATGCAAGAAAGATGGAAACTGTGTTTAGATTATGTCAGAACACAGACAAATCTAAGTCGCTCTCCTACCAGGCCAAATTCAAGCACTACAGCATGATTGTCAAATCTGAATGTTTATACGCAGCTGAGACAATAGCCATGAAGGGACTCTCAGATTTGGAAAAGAAAGAAAGAAGGTTCTTTAGAAAGATTCTTGGACCCATAAAATCATGAGACAAGTTTACATTTCGCATTAGACCAAACCGAGAACTATACCAACAATTTGAAAACATCACCACCACAATGAAAAAGAGGAGATTGTCGTTCTACGGACATATTAAAAGGATGGGATCAATCAATCAATCAATCAATACTGATCTGCATTTAGGGCAGTCGCCCAGGTGGCAGATTCCCTACAGACTCACCAACAGGACCCTCACCTTCCAGGAGAACAGGAAGACAAGTCCCATGGATAAAAGAAGTCCACCGATATTTAGAAAAATGTGGGATCACGGCAGAAGATACAACAAACAAAAAAATCTTCAGGCAGAGAGTTGCAGAGGTGAAGGACCTAGCTGATGAGAAAACGAGGAAGAATAGAGTATTCTCGGCAGAAGAACGAGCACGAGCAAGCCAACAGATGAAGGAATACTAGTGAAAGAGGAAGGAGAAAGAACTTGAGAAAGCAATGGAAGTTGCGTAATCGCAGCCCATAGATGGCTGAAACGAAAAGAAGAAGAAAGGCTTTTTTATATCCCACTAACTACTTTTTGACAGTTTTTGGAGACGCTGAGGTGCCGGAATTTTATCCCGCAAGAGTTCTTTTACATGCCTGTAAATCTACTGACACAAGGCTGACGTATTTGAGCACCTTCAAATACCACCGGACTGAACCAGGATCCAACCTGCCAAGTTGGGGTCAGAAGGCCAGTGCCTCAATTGTGTGAGCCACTCAGCCAGGCACCTGATTTACTCAAAATGCTATTCTTTTCCCTCATTTTCTAATATTCTTTTATTACAGTCCAGAAAAGTTTCTCCTGCCGTTTGGCACATCCTTCCTAGGTTCTTACTAAAATATTCTCACAATTTCCTTTTGGATTCAATAATCATTTGTTTTCCTCTAATTCTTTCATTTACATACAATTCCCCATCTACATTATACAAACCCATTTCTGATACACTTTCTTTTGAAGTTTGCAAGCTACCCTGACTTCATCATTTTCTCCATCTTTGGATGCAGGTGTTCCTAGACATTCCTTGCCATTTCAATTACAGCATCTCTGCATACCTCCCATTCTCTTTCCAAATCATGAATCTGCTTACTGTCTATTATGTGAATTTTTCACCAATCTTATCTATATACAATTCCTCATCTTGGAGATTTTTTAACCCTAGTCCATTTGCAGACAGACCTCACTTTTTCTTATTTTTCCTGATGTTTTTTTACTTGTTTAACGTCACAAAAACACACATTGAAGGTTTTCAGTGACAGAAGGATGGGAAAGGGCTAGGATTGGGAAGGTAGCAGCCGTGGACTTAATAATTAAAGATACATCCCCAGCATTTGGCTGGTGTGAAAATAGGAAACCACTGAAAACCATCTTCAGGGCTTCTATCCTTTGCCTAGTTGATATGTAGTTCACTACAGATCAAGGTGTGGTCAGCAACATTGAAAAATCTTTGAAATACCCATACATACCAGTTATCCAACCAAGCAGTTTTAAGTGATCTCTGCAACGTAGGCCGTTCAAGATATTCTCCAACCAAAACTGTGTGTCTCAGCAAATTTTAATACAGAATCTGATACGAGGCTACAACTTTCTTACATTAGACCAAACTTCAAGGAACTCAACTCTACCAAGCATACTTCGCCATGAGTAAGTGGAGAAGAAAAACGAAAAGAAAAAGAAAGAAAAAATTCACATTAAAAAAAAGCATTTATTTGTGGCTTTGCACATGTAGAATTATTTCCAGTTTGATATAAATTTCAACCAATAGTAGCTCACACATGCTTTCCAGTGCGACAAAAGAAATTTGAAGAAGTATAGACCTTGCAGTAGTGGGTTACCTTTCCTCATTCTTTGCCTTCATCAATAAGCAAGCAAGAGGGTCTATCCTTCCATCTCACCTCGCCTCACTACCACAGGCAAGCGAACTGAATGTGCCGTAGAAAAAGCGCGTGCAATTTATTATTTTTTTTGCTAGTGGCTTTACGTCGCACTGACACAGATAAGTCTTAATGGTGACGACGGGATAGGAAAGGGCTGGGAATTGGAAGGAAATGGCCGTGGCCTTAATTAAGGTACAGCCCCAGCATTTGCCTGGTGTGAAAATGGGAAACCACGGAAAACCATCTTCAGGCCTGCCAACAGTGGGATTCAAACCCACTATCTCCCGGATGCAAGCTCACAGCTGCGTGGCCCTAACCGCAAGGCCAACTCGCCCGGTGTGTGCGCGATTTATTGAACACTTTCTAAAGCAATACTAGATCGAAAATGAATATTGTATTTTATATTACTGATTCTAAATTCTATTCCTTACTATGTACTTCATTTTCAGAAAATCTTAGGTTTTTACAATATTAGTCCATGCATTTTACGTATGGTTCTTCCAACTATGGATGGGTGTGCCCTCGACCGCATGCTCAAAATGCTCCTTTAACACATAAAAAGGTGCAACTTTCTAGCAGATTGTTAAGAGTTAGAGAGAAAATGCAATGGAAATTTATATAGGGTATGTAATTAATTCTAAATCCTGTATGTATATTCCTTCTGCTTGTAATACTAATAGTTAATTAGTTATTCCGATATTCATTGGATAAAGCATGCACCAAAATGGAGAAAAGCATTTCTCAATCTGTCAGAGTCGGGAAGAAAATGCACTTTAACGTATGGGATTGTGAGCAACTGCAAAAAGACCTCAACAAAATTGTGAGATGGACAGCAGACAATGGTGTGATGGTTAAAGGGGTGAAAAGTCAGGTTGTAAGTTTCACAAAGAGGAAAAGTCCTCACAGTTTTAATTACCGTATTGATGGGATGGTGGTAACTTTTGGGGATCACTGTAAGTACCTAAGTGTTCATACAAGGAAAGAGCTTCATTGGGGTAATCATATAAACAGGATTGTAAATAACTGTTCATATGGTTATGAGGGAATTTAGGGGTTGTAGTAAGGGTGTAAATAGCAGTCAAGGACAAGTGCTGAGCTGCTCGGGCGCATGACGAGTGAGTAAGGAATGTAAGGAGCTGGGTCTTGCTGATTCAATCAGGAAAGGAGAGACAGTTTGCTAGACTTTCTTTTAGTAGTGATATACTATATTGTGAAGATATATGTGTAATGGAATTATATGAATAGTAAGAGGTAAATTTGAAGAAGTGAAATGGTAGAGTGTAGAATGTAGCTGGAAGAGGGAGGGACAGGCCTGCCCTATTCCAAGAAAGTATTGTCAGAGCGTTTATATGTATAGAATAGGTGGTAGAAAGCGAGCTGTGAATGCGGCAGTGAAAGACGAGCCGAGTCATCTGTCTCGGCAGAAGAATTGAGTTGCGGCGGGCCACGTGGAGAGCTGGTTATCTGCTCACGTGTGGGCTGTTGCATAATGGAATGGTGAGGAATTAGCACTGTCATCTCTAAGGGTCTATGAGGTCACAGTTTTGGCCCCATGAGACATGGCTGGTTGTGTCATCCCAGGCAGGGTGGCTTGTTCCTCACCAGGGTGGGATGACAGGGCAGTCAGATTTAGAATATAATTAGTGTAGATGTAGGGGTGGTGTCTTGCATGTGGACTGGTTATCCGCCCATGTGAGAGGCCACATAGCAGTATTTCAGAGTTTAGTTAGACTATTTTATTCGTTTGTATTCTGCAAATACAGGGGTGATGTCTTACATGTGGAGTTGGCTATCTGCCCATGTGTGAGAGGCCACATAGCAGATTTAGTTTTTTTAAATTGATTTTTTATTCTGTGTTTGCAGTTATTTTGAATTTGGAATAGGGAAACATTGTAACTGGGCGAAAGCATGTTATATTCAATAAATACTAATACTAGTAAGGGTGTAAAGGTGTAAGTCACTGGTAAGACCACAATTAGATTATGGTTCTAGCATATGGAAGCCTCACCATGATTACTTGATAAGAAAACTGGAAAAGATTCAAAGGAAAGCAGCAAATTTTGTTGAGTGATTTCCGACAAAAAGAAAAAAGGTAGTATTACGGTCGCAAATGTTGCAAACCTTGGGCTGGGAAGACTTGGAAGTAAGGAAACAAGCTGCTCAGCTAAGCAGAATGTTTTTAGCTGTTGGTGGAGAGATGGCTTGGAATGAAATTAGCAGACGAATAAGCTTGAGTGGAATTTTTCAAAGTTGGAAAGATCATAAAATGAAGATAAAGTTGGAATTCAAGAGGCTAATGTTTGTTCATAAGAAGAAGAATTACGCATGAAATAATTTATCAAGGGAGATGTTTGATAAATTTCTGATCATTAAAGACAGACTAGGTAAGGAACTGACAGGGAATCTGCCACCTGGGTGAAAGCCCTAAATGTAGATCAAGGGTGATCGATCGATTATAGGTGGCGTTGCGGTTTGGTTCTTGACATTTGAGTTCATAAACTCCTGATTTGGAGACAATCTATTTTTTGTTTAGCTTGCATTTGCTGACAGTCTTTGCAATGTGTTGTTCATTCTAAAGGCTACTTTTAGGCCTTAGTTTTTTAATGCCATTTTTTACGTGTTCTTATTCACATAGTTAAGGACAATGTATTTTTCTTTTTTCACGTGTGGTTCTTCTGGCGCTGTGTTTTGTTTATTTAATAACTGATCCACTGTGTCAAGAGGGCATTTGTTTTCATTTGTGATTTGTTTTATTATTTGTATTTTGTTATTGAAATCTGTTGTGCTCATTGGTAACTGTATCACTGTATTCATGACGGCTAATTTTTTGTTTATGGATGTTGGGATTTGTTGCCTATTGTGTGATGTTTGAATGGGTTTTCTGCATATTTTGTATGACAAGCTGTCATAATTTTTACTGAATGTGATGCCTAAAAATTGATTTCTTTTTAGTTTCTAGTTCTGTTGTGAATTTGATTGACTTGTGTAAGGAATTCAGTGTATTTAATAACTGTTGTGCATTTATTATTTTCTTTTCCTTTTTTAATATGTTTACGGCCATTAGAGACCACAATAAGAAACATTTACAATTTTTTAGAAGCTTTCTTTGCAGCCCAGTATCGTTGCATTCTCTCTCTCTGGCTGCCTGTCTCCTTTCTGCTGTCCACCTGCTGTTCTGCTGTTCTTCTTGACGAAAACCCTTGAAATTATTGATCCGGTGTCTGTACTTGGTTCTGTTAACAATGTCTTCATGATTTAGTCTAATTTTTTCAGATCCTTCTTGACCTTCCTGAACATGTGTTAGGTCTACTATCAAGTATGGTAAAAAATTTCTTAGTCAACTGCCTGTCTTCCATTCTAAATAGGTGGCCATAGAACTTGAGTCATCGCTTCGTTATGGATTCTATCAGTCGTCCGGTTTTCTGATGAAGTTCCTCTCATTGCTTTACGTCACACCAACACAGATAGGTCTTATGACGAAGATGGGCTAGGAAAGGCCTGGGAGTGGAAAGGAAGCAGCCTTGGCCTAAAGTAAGGTACAGCCCCAGAATTTGCCTAGTGTGAAGTGGGAAACTATGGAAAACCATCTTCAGGGTTACCGACAGCAGGGTTCGAACCTATGTTCTGCATTTGTGACATCATTATCATATAAGCATTTTTGTCATCTATGCATCTGCTCCAGTATAAAATTCCTTTAGAATGCTGGTTGTTTTCAATGTTATTTAGGAAAATGTTTGCTATTATACCTGATAATGGTGAGCCTACCTTCTGATAACAGATTTTGTTGTTGAATGTAAAATTGTGTTGGTTTAAGGTTGTTCTAAGAGGGTTAATTATTTTATTTGTTTCTTGTAGTAAACTGTTGTCTTTTAGATGGTTTTCAATAATTTTAAATGGTTCTTATATTGGTAAGGTAATGTACATATTGGTGATGTCAAAAAGAATATCATTCTTTTTCTCTCTGTTATTTTTAGCTCATTTAGTTCCTTGGTGGTTAGTTCTAGTGTGTTTTTAATTGACCTGTCTTCTCTGATAGAGTTTTTATTTTTTATTTTGGTACTTGGTCAAGTATTTTGCTTACATTATAATTTGGTGCATAACCACATAACACTTCCTCTCCCCTCTCCACTGAAAAATGTTATTGCCTTCCACCTTCCTCTCACCCCCTACAAGCAAACCAAGACCACATTATATTTCTTTAGTGCTTAATGAAACATACAGGAGACTAATCTGATGCTAAACATCTGGAATATGGGTTAATTATTTTTATCTGCACTAAATTCCTTCAATTTAGGCAGCATTCTTGCCACTCAAAATGTTTTAATAATAATAATAATAATAATAATAATAATAATAATAATAATAATAATAATAATAATAATAATAATGTTAATGTTATTTGCTTTACGACCCACTAACTACTTTTACGGTCTTCGGAGACGCCAAGGTGCCGGAATTTAGTCCCACAGGAGTTCTTTTACGTGCCAGTAAATCTAACGACACAAGGCTGTCGTATTTGAGCACCTTCAAATACCACCAGACTGAGCCAGGATCGAACCTGCCAAGTTGGGGTTAGAAGGCCAGCGCCTTAACCGCCTGAGCCACTCAGGCCAGCAAAAAAAAAAAAAAAAAGTTTTAGTAGGTTATCACTAAAAATGTAATATCTTACTAAATACTCTACAATTCATTTCTGCATTTTTATTCAAACTCATCACACATTTACTTGCTAATACACATCATGACAAACATAGAAGTTCCACTTTCCCTCCCCTCTCTTCTGAACACAGTTATTGCCTATTGCCTTTACTACATAGCAAACCTCAACCAGAACAAGGGAACTGGCTTCAGTTGAAACATAGTTGCTGGAGGTAATTGACAGTTAGCAACCTAAGGTAAGAACAGAAAATGTTCTCAAAGTTACAAAGGTGACAGTGGAGGACTTCTGCATTCATAATTTGTGTCACGTGTTCATAACATCACAAATTCAAAATCAGACATTTACACAATCTAAACAATATTGTACACACAGTAGAATGCATGGTTAAAAGCAACTTGATAGAATGTGAGGATGTTCTTGTTGAACAAAACATGTCATCCTTTATTAGCATGTTCTTTCTTTTACAGCTATGAAATAGTGCTATATATGTTATAATTAGAATTTTGACAGACTGAAAAGCTTTAAAGTAGAATTAATTCAGTTGACACTGAGAATTTAAGGCATCCTTCTTAATTAACAATTAAATCAAAAATTTCAAAAGTATTCAGTCATTCCTAGACTCCTTTAGATGCTCTTCTACTTAACCACCAGTAGTTTGTACATAAAATACAGAGCATGTTAAGCGGATCATTACAGGGAAAATGTTATACTCAAACATGTAACAGCTGACAACAATTAACTGAATGAAGCTAGATTAAGAATATTAAGAGCATTTTTGGCTACAGAAATTTGGTCAATATGGTTTTGAAAACATTCAACAATACAAAGCTCAGCAAATTAATATGAGACATAATCTATAGTATAACTGCATTCAGCTGTTTAACTTCAGTATGAAGACAGGCAATATTTTTATTTTACACCTAACAAGATAAGTATACAGCCTTTCATCCCTAATTTACTAAGCTTGTATCAATATCCCTTCATAATATTTTTACCATGGCTCCACAATATGAAGGTGTCAAGAATAGGATAGGGTTGTTAAGACCAGGAATGTGAATAGTTTAAATTTCTTATCTTTATGGAAAATTATACGTACCAGTATATATTTAAATTGTAATTAGAATAAAATTAAGAATCACACTTAAACCAGGAAAGTTATTATGTCTGAAAAATTATTTAATGATCAAATAATCAAGTATGGAAAGCTTTGAATTTGTTGGAAGATGGAGACAAAATATACATAAATCTTACATTTAAACTTTCTACACTTTTGTCCCCACTAGTCTTGGGATGGATTTGTCTCAAAACTATAGTAAACTGACTTGGTTTTGGGAAGAATTTTATAATTTAATATCTTTCATCATTAGCATTCCTACAGAAAAATCTTATCTGAAGACAGACATTTGGTACTAGAAAGCTCTAGTGGAGATGAGATCTGCTAATTCACTAATATTATTTTAAAAAAATTACTAATTACTATAATTTATTTCCTACCTTTACCATAAGACATGTTCTAACCAGTACTAGAAATATAGCCATTTATACTTTCTACTTCTCACATATTAGTCTACCAAATATCAAGTAGGGAACATTTATAAAAACTACCTATTCATATTATCAGAAAGGACATAGTCAAGTCCAAAAGAAAAAAATAATAGGAGTCACATTTATTATTTTCACACAAAAATGTACAAAAGTAGAAACAATTGATGATCCACCTAAAGACAGGAAGTTAAATACAATGGGTATGCAATATGTGAAAGTCAATTAATTCATAGTTAAATCTCATGCCTAATATCTGAAGAGTTTGTTTATGTGTTGAAAACAATATGTTACCAAAGGTCTCTTTTTGTCTGTTATTCAATTAGTGTATTGTGAACTACACACTTCAATCGATTCCTAGAAATTCCTATTCTCGAATCATTAGCCATACCTATACCATCCACAGGGATCATGTGTTTTAAAAGCTCTGGGAAAGCATTCCTTCTGGTTATATTTGACATGTTCGCACATTAACTAACTGGTTTGATAGCAGACAATTTGGGTTTAGTAAAAGCTATTCCAGTGAGGCTCAACTTATAAGAAACCAGCATGATACAGCAGAAGACAAAGATGAGGGCTGTTGGACTACACAAAAGAGTGGTTGAATGGTTGGCTAAATTTCTAGAAAATAGAACTTGGAGAGAGTAGGTGAAGCATTAGCTCATCCTGTACTGATACAGAGGAAGGTTCTACAAGGCACCATTATTGGACATTTATGTTTTCTTTTATATATATATATATATATATATATATGAATGATATAGTAAACAGCTGGAATCGCAGATAAGGCTTTTTGTAGATGATGATATACTATATAGAGTAATAAGTAGGGTCCGGATGTTTATGACCTAAAAATGTATCAAAATATGATAATAAATATGGCTTAAAAGCTTTATGGTCACATTTTCAAAATCTTCAAAATCTTGCCGCTGTTTAAATTAACATTATATTGAAAATATACTTTTAAAATCTAGAACATTCATCAATAATAAGTAATAATATTAACTTTATTATTATATTTTGAATTTATTTAATTACTCAATCCAGAGGTAACTCTCGACTCTGCACAGAATGAAATAATGTCACATTTTGAAGGGCGATCAGAAAGCTAATTGCATACATTTTAAAGTTTTCAAATAGGAACGATCTTCTTTTTGCACGCAACATTGACTTGTAACGGGGAAAAGACCGCTCAACATCGCAGGATGTTATTAGGCCATATTTAAAATACATCAAATAGAGTTCAATTGAGGCTCACTATTCTGCTGCTTTACACGCACCTGTCTCTTTCTATAGAGCTTACTCTCCTTATTCACATAAATATATATTTCTAAGAAAGATGAAGAACTTACAGACAACAATAATTAGAAGATGTGAAAAATCCATCTTTGAGACGAATGAAAGAAGGTAATCTATTAAAGAAACTATTATAGTTTTATTCTCATTCAATTCAACAAAATATTAAATTTTATGTAATAATCTTATTCATAAAATTTCATTAGTTTTCTTTATTCACTGATATAGTGAAATTAGGATACAATACTTCTTTAAATTGTAAGAAAAAACAAAGGATAGGGTTATATGTTTTATTCCTTGAACTGACATCACTGATGAAGGGAATGGATGATTTTCCTGAAACATGTATGTTATATTAATAATTTTCTATCATTATAAGGTGTAATGACAAGGTGGACTCAAAATCAAACTATAATAGTTTCTTTAACAGATTCAGACAAGTCAATACAGGATCAAAGCAAATACCTATCATGGTTAAGTTTAACAACAGTGAAAGAAGGTATGCGAAAATGGAATAAAGGATAAATATGACAAAAACACGAAAATTCTCGGGGAAATATGACCATAATATGAAAAATTACTGGAAAATGACAAACAAACTTTAAAGAGCCAAAATATGACTTTATATGACCCGTGAAAATTGCATAATTTTAGTCACCGTAGATAAAATCATGCTTAACTTGTAATTCCCATGCAAATAATATAAAGAAATAAAATATGACATGTCATAAACATCCGGGCCCTAGTAATAAGTAGACAGCGAAAGTTTAGGCTTTAAAAGGTAATGTTTTAGGTGCCTAAAATAGGCTCCATAACTACTATATTTAGGCACTAAAATGAATAATAGGCAGATATATATATAACTGAGCAGATATCAAGAAAACATTAAAACTCTGATGAGTAATCTGAAAATTCAAGGAGCAACTGTCGAATTAATGATGCTTTAGATGATTTTATTTTCGGCATTACGTTTTCTTCAAGTGAACACCTCGAGCTCTAAAGACCAACAGTACACACGTACTAGATGTGCAAGCTGCTGTTCTAGTGAAAGATGAAATTCGAAGATCTGGTTATATTTATAAAGGTAAAGAGATTGCGACGTTTGCAATGTGTCACTAATTGCTGGGCTTTCCAAATCTGGGAAGGAAGAAGGGGTTGCTAACTCTCCTTGCAGTGTTTTATACAGGCTGATAAGAATCATAATTGACCTTTAAGTTACATGCTCTTTTAAAATAATGGCACAGTAGACCATTATTATGAATAGTGTAAAATATCAAAAAAAAATGGAAATTCAAATTTAAATATTTAAAATATTAAATTTTAAAGCTGATAATATTATTGTCAGAGCTCCAAAATCATGAAAAATAGGAAAGGGAGAAGTTAAGACAGTGGTTGTATTCAGGTGACAGTTGAGTTCTGATTCTTGACCCCTAGAACATACCTACATGGATTGTCTTCAGGACATTCCACCAAGAAAAAACACCAAGTTACTTCAAATTCCTTCCCATATATGACTGGAAAAATCCAACCTCTGGGCAAGTTTTTTTCTGACAGTGGAAATCTTAATAACACAGACTGTCAGAACTTATGATGCCTCGTCAAGACAATTACACCATACTGTAGATACAATATTACATCCTCTTGATGTCGTAGCTGCAGTGATTGAATCAAGTTTTTTTAATGTCGTTTTTAACACAGACATGGAATTCCTAACAAATTAGCAAGCTGTTTCTGGTTAAGATCAGCATTTTCATTGACCTTTACCATAGACACACTATCCTTAAATTAGTACAGTCTTTCATTAAAGTTCAGTTTTCATTTCCAAGATTCCAGGACATGATAAAATATTCCTGGTTTGCTGCGAAGTACATGACAGAGCAACCTGCCAAGTTTGAAGTACCCGTAAAATACTGAAATACTACCTGAAAACTAAAAATAAAATATGTGGGGAACAGTGTTATTCATTGCTCATGGTGTCAAAAGGATTTCAGTTTTGAACATTCCATCACTGCCAGTCATTATGCTTTACTTCCATCCTTCAAAAATAGTAATCTATAACGCACATGCAGCAAGAGACTCTGCTTTGGCAGCCCAGCTGATTGCAGTGTACCCGCTCACCACATGGCTTTACAGCAGGGACGTCTAGCTGTGCTACATTACTTGTGTGACATCAAGGATTCTAACTTTGATTTTGGGATGTCATGGAAAACAGCAACTGATTTCTTGCATGTAGTCTTCTTACACCACGCAGAATCAACCATCAAATTGAAAAGTGGGTTACAACAGGAAGTTTTTTTATTTTTTTTAAATTTTTTTTGCTAGGGGCTTTACGTTGCACCGACACAGATAGGTCTTATGGCGACGATGGGATAGGAAAGGCCTAGGAGTTGGAAGGAAGCGGCCGTGGCCTTAATTAAGGTACAGCCCCAGCATTTGCCTGGTGTGAAAATGGGAAACCACGGAAAACCATCTTCAGGGCTGCCAATAGTGGGATTTGAACCTACTATCTCCCGGATGCAAGCTCACAGCCACGCGCCTCTACGCGCACGGCCAACTTGCCCGGTACAGGAAGTTTTGATACTTCCCATATTAACTTCATCTCGCCATGGGAAGTCTACAGTATGTACAGAGTATACAGATGGACTAATATAGTTGAGGCAGGAATAGGACAATTTAGGATTTTTTGGAAACAAGTTGTTAAAACGAACGTAGAAATCATGAACTAGGAAGTGAGAGAACACATTTTTCATCACATCCCTTACTGATTTACCTGGACAGTTCTAATGAGATTTTCTTTCAATTTATTGTGTTCGGTGTGTTCAAGCTTGTCTACAATTATGAGCATGAAAAGAAAAGTGGTTTCCTGATATGATAAATTAGAAATTTTGCAAAAGCACACAGAAAACACTGATTTTAACCAGAAGCAGCTTGCTAATTTGTTAGGAATTTCATGTGTATGTTAAAAAAGGCATTAAAAAAACTTGATTCAATCACTGCAGCCACAACATCAAGAGGATGTAGTATTTACAATATGGTATAAGTATTTTCTTCAACTACTCTTAATTGGCTGCCACTCATTTCTAGCATGAAACGTGCGTCCACACTGATTACACTCGATGGATAGGGGAGGGTGAGGCTATATCTGACGGAGTATGTGCAACTGTGCAACCTCTTCATGTCTGCGATGCTCTTGCTCAAACAGTTCAACAGCATTAGAGGTGGTTTGGCGCCAAAACGACCGATCGTTGGCAAGTGAGTCTCAGGTTTGAGTGTTGATGTTTGTGTCATTCAACGTTTAGGCTAGTCTTTATAATGCTCCAAAGGGACACCATGGGGTCTTCTGCCTGAGGATAGTTCACCATAAAGGAATTCATAAGGAAGCCTGGTGTCGCTCATAAGGCACACATGTCCAGTCCACCGAAGCTGATTAGTCTCCTTTACAGTGAGAAACATATAAATTACGTAATGTATGTTGCTTAGTTTCTCCCTGCTTAAATGTGTTCCTCTTTATTATCGAAATATAATTTACCTCCCATATAGACACAAATGCTGTAGATACCCATAACAAACATATTTAAAGGTTCAATCGTTTCAGAGAAAAGTGTAGGTGCAAAGAACTCTCTTTGAACGACTGTACATTCTAGCAGGTACTATGAAGCTCAAGCAGTTAATACAAGTCCTTTAGGAACATGTGTTACCTCTGATAAAGGATTGATTTGGGAAAAAATCATGTGTCATACATCATGGCACCTCATGCCAAAAAGACAGGAAAGTAACAAGATTTTTGTGCGATCTTAAATCTTTTGTGCTTTCATGGCCTATCAAACATTTAGTCAATTGTTAAAAACCACTACTACAACAAAAATTAGACAATGAAAATCTTGTGAAAATTTGGCACCAAGACAATATAAAAAATACTGCCAATTGACTGCTGATAAAAAGTATGCCTAATAGGGATGTACTGAAACACCACCGATAGATGTCTCATGGATAGTAGTAGTAGTAGATGGTATGTGCTTGTCCATCTTCATTTGTTCCTCTATGTTTTCAATGGAAGTTGCCTAGTTAACTGATGAAATTAAAGTTTTAATATATCACAACAACAGCAAAAGAAACAAGTAAACCGTCATGCCTAACTATTGCAAGATTCCAATGTTTCAAAATCAAGGTCAATCATATTCATATAATCAATTTCCTAAGTAGGAGCCCTTTCGTAAAAAAAAAAAAAAAAAAAAAAAAAAAGTTGCAAGCTCCTCATAGGCAGGACTTGAAAATAAAAGATTTTTTTTGTCCAATCCTTGTCCCGTTTCTCTATGGGGTCGGGTATGAGGTGAGGTGAGATGCATCTGTCGTGTTGGGTTTTTATGACCAGATGCCCTTCCTGACGTCAACCTCATCAAAGGAGTTAACGAGATGAAATGAACGACGTGATATATTATACTAGGAAGGGAGAGGATGAAACTCGGTGCCAGCACGTAGCCTACTCCTGTCAAATAGCACCAAGGGGTCTGCTCAAAGCTTAACATCCTCATCCGACAGATGAATCACTATCAACTGTGTCATATGCCCTCACTCCACATGAGCACTGCAGAGAGGTTTGGAATTTAATCCAGGCTTTTGGCACACAATTTAGCGATTAGAAATTGTATTCCACCACCTCCCCTACCCTACCGGCCAACATTTTGATGGTGAATTTTTTCGACCAACGGTACTCGAACCGGGTAACCTCGGTGTCAGACAGTTTACACCACCCCAGTGAATGTCTAATGTGGCTTATGGTTCCAATCTGTAACTAGCTTCAGGTAGTTCCAGTCCTAACTTTTAGATGGCGATGGAGGTGATTTACAATGTATAGATAGTTGTAGGAAGGTTCTGTAGATGGCAGGCAAGTGGGTGTGAAAACAGTGATTTTTGTAATTAAAGGGTGTTTGCCTCGAAGTGAAGTATTTCAAGTCTAACCTCAATCAGTGGGCCCTTCTGACAAAGAATCAGTCGTATAATATCAAGTATTATGGAGATAATATTGCTGGACTGTCGGTTAACTCTGTTCAAACTAATATTGATTTTAAGCGGTAGTTCCCATGATGCTACAGTATTTGCGTTGTTTGAATTCCAAGTGCCCATATGCCTGTGCTGTAAGTCTTTGTTCCTTGTGCTTGTTTATTAGAAATATATCTTCACCAGTCCTCCTGAAAACCTGTATTTCCTGTTTGAGTACCCTCAGGAGCTGGAAGCTGAATGGTTCTACTAATGTATTTATATATATTTCCTGTCTCAGTAACGGCCGTACTCGTATTGAAACACCGGATCCCGTGAGATCACCGAAGTTAAGCAACATTGGGCGTGGTCAAGATTTGGATGGGTTGCCACGCGCTGTTGGTGGGTGGGTGGGGGTAAGGGAATGGAGGAGTGGAAAGGAACTGGCCACCCTACCGTACGTAAACTCTGGCTCAGGCACACCTCTGTGGAGGTACGGACCTGCCTTCGGGCAGAATACACCCTGTCTCAGTGCACTTAATTCTGATATTTTTATTTTCATGTGGTACTTAGATAGCTATGTGATACCCATATCTTGCGTATGCTATGCTCTGCTGTCTTGCTTTGAAGGAATTTATTATTTGTCAATATCAAAGTCTGCTCGAAGCATTTTGCAGCTGAAGATTTTGTCATTACAGAAACGGATAAGCTACTTAGTTCTAAGTAAGATATCATTATCTATAATCAGTGACATTCCGAGTAGTTAATATGACCTATTTCAATAATTGTACGCGAAAGACGAAAACTTAAGAAAAACGCTGTACCTTCGATATTTTCATGCAGTGGCACAAGTACTTTGGAAATAACTCAGAGAGCAAAAAGTTTTAGAAGTAGGAAAGCAGCCATAACACAGTGCGAGGGTTGTACCCTGAATCACAAAGTGACCTACAACTAGGCACTAGAGCACCATCCATTTCAGACTTCAAGAACACAAAATAATTCATCAAATCCAAATTTGAAATATTATATCTGTCTTATGACCTGAAACAAGGCTTTGAGACTCGTGCGCTGAAGGGAACTTCAATTCAGTCATATCTGATGTAGCCACTGATAGTGCAGTCGTACCAATATTGTGTTTTATGTACGCTTCAAACCTAAAATATACGTATCGCGCATGTTTACAAAAGGCTATTTGCGCTTGAAGAATTCAATCTTAACAAAAACAATAAAATAAAATGTTGCTACATTTAGTCCTTACCTTTCAATTAACTCTTCCCACCTCTTTCAAGACATCAGCAGAATATAGTAATTTCATTTTCATGCATTTAAAGTAACAGTTTTGTTTCGAGTATAATAAATTTAGAAATACTACAACAGTTTCATGTAAAACAATCGAGAAGCGGAAAGCGCATGCCATCTATTACCATTATGTTACCTAGCGGACAAGTTTCGTGTGATACATCCGTGCCGAGTGAAAATACATATTTCTTGGAATGGAATGCACTCAAAGTATTGAAATAAATGCAGGCTCAATTTTCAATTGCTAATGTAGCCTAATCCCTGATTTTTTCGAAATGATTTTCAGAGCTTTAGTCTAATAATTTGGCCATCTCTGTAAACCTTTTGCAATCAGTGTAACAGAAACTTTATATGTATGCAAGGATGAATCTCTTGAGACTGAACAGTATTACAAGATATTAGAATTTTTTAGTACATCTTTAGCTTATATTATGCATTTATTTTAACCCCCCCCCTATTTCAATGAAGATGGCTCAAACAAGCCGAAATATGATGAACTTTTTTTGCTCCATCTAACGATGGAATATGGTTTGTATTGAATTAGGAGGATACATTTAATTTTTTGCTTTGTAAATTGAACAGTATGTTAGAAGAATCTCATTGTATCTCAACAATATTCAACAGCAATGGCAATCATATATAAAATTTTACTTAAATTATGTTCTTTCCATTTATAACCCAAAATGAAGAAAATTATGACAGTAACTTGCATAATACCTCTAAAAAATACCAACCCTCTATTCTATGTTTCAAGCAACATGCTATAGCTAAGATTCTAGGAGGAAGCTGAGAGCATCAGACCCATGCACATGGACTAGTATTCACACACACATTAAGATCACTGCTCCCCCATCAAGACCAAGAAACATTCACATTAATGACTGGGCAAAAAAACAATAAGCCTAAAGCTTTACTGAAGTGAATAACAGGGCACTAAGCTGTAGCCTAGAGTGTATGGTGTGGATAATTAGCAAGATAACTTACAGTTGAAACAATTTCAGTAGAAATAGGAAAACAACTTTCTTAAAAGCAGAGGCTAAAAATTCAAAATAATTCCCATGAGATATGGAGTCACAACCATAACTAAATCGTAAATCATCTATGAATGGTAAATTATGACTTTACTATTCAGTGTACACCATCACACAGTATCAGGAACCGAGTTCCAATATGATAAGACTACAGTAGAGTAAAAACAACCTTAACTTCAAACACATCTATTTTGCAGAACATTCAAAAATACAACGCATGCAATGGAGCAAGGGTTGCAGTTAAGACAACAGGAACATGTCTTCAGAGACACACAGAAACATTAAGATATGAAAATAGTATGAAAACAGATCTACAAACGAATTAATCCACCTGAACATTTAAGTACACAAAGCACTTAGCAGTGAGGTCATCACCAGCAATCGTGGTGATGTATCTGGTAACTACAGAAGTAAAACAAAAACACTCACTTTGCAGTGAAAATTGTCTCAATAAAAAACTGAACCATTATAACATATGAATGTAAGTTGCCATAACATTGGTAAAATTAAAAACTTAAAATTCAACATATTAAGATCTCCCTAATCCTCCTACTATACTCAAATTATCCGAAATATCTTCTATAATTTTCTTGTTAAGTATTTGTAATTCAAGACCAATACCTCTGCGTATATTTTCTAGTACCATGATGGATTTATTTTCACTTTTAATGATATATCTAATAAATTTTGTAAGTCATTAAGCACACAGATTATTGGTAAGTAAATTAATATAAGTTCGTACAAATACTGAAGTGGAAAAATCACGAACTGCCATGACACAGCATTAGCATCTCTTTTGGAATTGCCACTCTAAATTTCTTAGAAGACTGCCGTGTATTCTAGAATATTAAGTCTTTCCTTGCACCCTGGTCCCTGAGAACTAATAACCTTGTGAAAGCACATGCACAGTTCTACAGATCATAGCAAGATTCCATATAAAACAGGACTACACTAAATACATCATCATTTACCAAAATGTCCAGTGGGGGAAGCAGTGAAAAAAAAAAAAAAAAGACAATAAAGAATAAATTGGCCCAGCAGCACCCAACATTACATCAAGACATTAAAGTGCCCACACTAGATATACATTCACCAGAATCATTTCTCTCAAGCAAAACTCTCTGAATCATGTCATGTCTTGAGATATTTCATTGTCTTGCATTTAGCATCAAACGTCCACGTGTCACAATCATAAATCACAAAAAGTGAATACTTTATCTTATATATAAAATTTTTGGCTTTGTTGTAGAAAGAAAGACATTTGTAAGAAAATTAAAATCTAGCCTTTCTGTTTTTCTCTATAAATTAATAACAAATTTAGGACCACCAAATTATTCTATTATATAGCAAATACTCTATTCTCCATTATAAATAGCAGATAATTATATGAATCGTAAGTCAGAATGTGAATAACTACTACATCATATACCAGCACCATATTTTACATGTTTTTGTTGTACCTCTTGAAGTCCAAAACGGAATTCAGAAAACAAATCACCGTCTATTTAATATAAAGGAAGTGAAATAGAAGCAACAAAAGCCAAATAATTTATTTTTTTTAAATATGGGCAGTAATCACCACACAATTAGTTCGAATAACACATTATTCTTCTGAAAATTCAATTCTTTTGATGGTAAAAGGTGCCCACTCTTGTGTTAACCAAATTAAAACCATTTATCAGGATGCAGATAAGTTTTTGGAACAGATACAAAGGGCACTAGGAAAGTTTTGCAATGTGAGTGAACGCTTTAGACTTTTTCAAAATAATTTCCACCACACTCAATACAATTCTCCATACGTCGAAACCAGTCACTGAACCAACTCTGCCACTTTTCTTCGGTTACATTTTCACACTCTTGATCCCATGCTGCCAGAAGCTCCTCGTTGGATGCAAAACGCCGCCCTTTCAGCTTCATCTTCACTTCTGGGAAGAGTGCGAAGTCACATGGGGCAAGATCAGGACTGTATAGAGGGTGATCAAGCATGGTCAACCCTGATCTGGCAAGAAAATCCATTGTTACATTAACACGATGTGCTGGAGCATTGTCGTGATGCAAGAGCCAAGTGTTGAGCCGTGACCTTGGACAGAGCTGCTTGAGAGCCTGGACGACCTGAGGCAGAAAAGTCTCACTGTACCACTTCGCAGTAACTGTCCTTTGTGTTTCTAGCACAACCCGAGTCAGGATGCCCCGTTTAGTGAAGAATACTGCAATTATCCTTTTCTTCACTGACCTTGACTTTCGCACAGTCACAGGAGACAGGAGTACCCTCATCTTCAAACAGCCACAACTTGTTCTGCGATTTTGTTGGGACATTGTAATCATAAAGCCAAGTTTTGTCACCTGTAACGATGCTATTGACATTACGTGAAGTCCCATTTTCAAACTGTTTTAGCATTTCTAACCTTCTAACCTTTCTAACATGGAAATGGTCGTGTAGAATTGAATGAATAGCTGGTGCAGGGATGTGGAGGGTCTCTTCTACCTGCCGATATGCCAACCGCCTCTCTTGCTGCAACATTTTCCTCACAGCTTCAATGTTTTCCTCAGTCACTGATTCAGGACGGTTGCCCAGAACGAGGATCGTCTTCAACTCCAAAATTTCCCCTCTGGAACTCTTTGTATCAGCAGAAAATTATTGTCCAATGTGGACAGTCTTTCCCCAGCACAGGAGTCATTTCCTCCATGCACTGGTCAACAGTTAATCCATGAGCAAAATTGTAGCGGATAATTGCGTGATATTCACCTTTAGACCACACTGACATCTTAGCTTGCTTTCAAACCCACTGCTTGATAACAACTGGTGTGAAGGTCGTGCCTTGCTGTCTTCTAGACCATTTTTCACCCCTCTTTTCATCCCTCACCATAACAGGAGTGTCCAGCCAAGCATTTTTGCATATTGCAAAACTTTCCTAGTGCCATTTTACAGTAAATCACTCTACTACCCACGACACCATTTGCAATCTAAAAGGGCAATTCTGAGCTGTTTTTCTCTAAGAAGCTAATTCTGCAGCATTTTTTTTTTTATTTTTACTTTTTTTTTTCATATAGATGGGCTATCATTACAATGGATATAAGTAGGTATAAATATGTCTATCAGACAATTTCAATAGAAACAAAAAAAGTCTTTCCCCATGATTCAAGATATTTAAATAAGTGCTTTAATCAGTGCTGAAACTGTCCAATAACAGATTAATTAACAAAACAGCATGAGTGTTTAATTTTCTATCGTCCATTATACATAATGGTGCATAAAGAAATAACTTTATAATATTCAACACGAATGCTCTGTAAGACTTGAAGACTTGTCAGAGTTACAACAACATATTCTAGATCAAATTTCTAAGACATTTTATGGACGGTTAGATAATTCCTCTCAATTGTAGGTAAGAAGCATATACTGCAAAAAGTCATTTAACATTTCATCAACGTAACGGTCCACTTCTAAAGCTGCAATACAAAGTGGAATACATGAAATACAACTAGAGTTAGATGATTGTCCGTTTAACATCACTCCCTCTGCACTAAGGTTTTGTTTTGTTTAACAGTACCACCTATTAGAATCTTGGCAATTAAAATTCTTTATGAATATACATAGCAATTCTGCAAAAACTTTCATTACCCTGCGACAAAATTAAAATTTGTTAACAAAAAAGAAAACGCATCCACTTTTAGCAACAATATTTAATTTCTCTCAGAAAAATGAGGAAGGACAGTAGAAGGACATCTAAACGTTCTCAGTCCTCTACTAAGGAGGCTAATGCCATTTAAATTCTATTTTATTTTATTTTATTTTATTTTATTTTATTTTATTTTATTTTATTTAAACCACAGTACATCATCATAAAATTTAACTTGTTCCATGGAAAGACTGTGGATAAGCAAAGGCTTGACCTTCAAAAGGGAGTATGTGCATTCTTGAATTTTAAATTCTCTATGAGAAAGTAGTTTTACAGGACCAATCTGGCCCAGCTTCCTTTATTATTTACTATTTCACTGAAGACATTATGTATTCATCATCATCATCATCATCATCATCTTGTCATTGTACGTATCAATGTTATTTTCTATTTTTTAAAATTTCTTTTGATGGTAAAAGCTGCCCACTCTTGTGTTAACCAAATTAAAACCATTTAGCAGGATGCAGATACGTTAAATCATTTTGAACCAAATGCAGTAAATCCTTTAAATCAAAATTTAAGAGGGTATGTTTGCAATAAGTAAAATTAATGGCTATGAAAATAAATAAAAAATTCATATCTAAACCCAAATTACTCAAAAATTATTACACAAAACCTTGTTAAACTTATGAGAGACTATTGGTAGTCACAGATTATGTATTAAAAGAAACTTCCTTGAGGAGATTTATTCATAATAACATGAAATAATTTAACTCAACTTCAAACTCAATGTACTAAATCCCGAAAGAACTACCAATGTGAAAAGTATCTATACTACTAATGCTCAAAATAAATGTATCAATTAATGAAGTTAAAAAAAAAAAGACATTAAGGTACCAGCATAACCTCATCAAACCATACAAGTATGATGAAAAATGTTGCTTTCTGAGATAAACAGGAGCAATTTAATTGAAATATGTGCACCCCTCAGTTAAACATTGAAATTTCCAGAAATAAGCTAATGTCTAAACAGGTGTTGGTCTTTTTATTATATTTACGTGGTGTGTCTAAAAAATTTGGTGCATGGTGCCAAATCTGAATGGCAACATGGCACAGCTGTGCGTGCATGCACATGACTCTTCAGAAACATGGCGAGAAGTGCCATCTAGCTTGCCAAATCGCATGGAGTATATGTGATCAGCAGGGTTAACCCAGTGTGGCTAGCAGAATGTCAGAGCCCAATAGAGCAACACTTTAACATCAAGTTCTGTTACAAATTGGGGAAAACAGTGATTGAGACGCATGAAATGTTGGTGCAAGCTTATGGGAGGGAAGCAATGAACAAAAAATGTTTATAAGTGGTTTAAATATTCTTGCAAAAGAAAGGAAATGATTGAGGATGAGCCACATTAAGGTCAGCTGTCGACGAGCAGAATTCCAGACATAATCGAGCAAGTATGACAAACGCTGGCACAAGATTGGCAACTAAGATTAATGGTAGAGCAATTGGGCATTAGCAAGGACACGGTGCACATCATCATCTGCGATATTTCCGGTATGTGCTGCACAAGCCAACATGTGCAGAAAGAAAAACAGATGGAAACTTCTGTAGATTTCATTACTATGTGTGACTATGATCCATCCCTTTTGCAAACTGTCATCACTGGTATTACCAGCTCGATCTGGAATCCAAGCGGCAATCAATAAAATGGTGCTGACTAACTCCTAGCGAATCAAAAGAGTCGCAAGCAAAAGTCCAAGGTCAAAGCACCGCTGATCAGCAATGTGGCAGCCATTCTGCGACTGATTCCTAAAGGGGCCTTTGCTAACCTTCTCCAGAAGCTGTATGGACATTGTGTTGTTGTAGGTGACTATGAATTTGAAGGGGAATAAAGGAAATCTGTTTGTATCTTCTGTTTTGTTTGTTTTCTGGTAGAATAGATTAAACATTTTAGACACACCATGTATATTAAATCCTTTTTTATGAGCTACATTGCACACTTCAGAAGAGGAGTCTGTTTTATTTCTTTGTAGGTCATGAAATTATAAACATTTTGTGAAAATGACTTGATACTTTTTAATAAAAACCAGGAAGATACCCTGAATCAAAGGTGAGAAGGAACACTATTCAAAACAAATCTTCCATGAAAGAACCATTCAGCAGGAACACTGATGAATTGGACAAATATTAATAACAAGCTAAACTTTCAGTGCAAACAAATTTATGCATCTAATTATTTCATTATCTATTTATTTAATCATCAAACTGTCACCATACGTTATAAAAACATATCAAATATAACTTGTCATTCAGGAAATAAAAATTCGAATGATGTTAAGAACTGACAATTCTCAGATGAAATTTGACAAATATATTTGTAATACAGCAAGGACAGTATCAGCAGTATTAAAAAAAAATCATACTGTTGACTAAAATGTGAGGAAGTTTACCTGAAGTCTGAACTATTACAACCAGTTTTGTCCTGTAAATCAGGCTATATAAGAATCATGATTAGTAGGATGACTAGAAAATAAATTCAAATATGAGAATTTGGCCAACCTTAACATGAAGAGACCATCACAAAAACTTAAAATTCAATATTCCAAATGAGGGACAAAAACTACCACAAAATCCTAAGTTTTCATATAGCTTCAATTCTTTGAAGTAAAACCAGAGTACTGAGCATATTAGCAAGTGCCTGAGTGCATGCTGAATGTTAACACAATCCAAGATTGTCCTTCAGCTGTAAACAAAGAGGCCAAAGAATTACCACTGAACATTCCTAGAAAGCTTACAATGATTAACCTTTTCGCAGTGGCAAACCATCAGGGAGCTTCGAACTTTGAAAATATAATTGAAAACGAAGTTTGCAGCAGACAAACATAACAGAATAGATAGAATGGTAACTAGCAGGTCATATAGATAAACACTGCAAAAAGGTTAAAATAACTATGAAGGACAGGATATTGAAAGTGATTATATTTAATCTTGTCTTCAGGTCTGTAAGATTTATAGATGACTATGGCAAAACAGTAAAGGCTTTTCTAGACGGCAAAGGCAGATACCATCATGCAGCAACTGGAACTACAGGGCGCTTAACATCGGCATGCAAGGTTATTGTGAAAACACAACACCTCCACAGACATTGCTAACATTATCAACCAAATGCCCATAGGTACCATTTCAATGAGGGGGTGCACATATATATATTGAGCCTACAATGATTCTTCAAAAGTAAAAGTGAACATAACCACAGATAAAACATATTTGAATAAACCTACATTCAAAGAAAGACTAGGTCGACCTACCTTGTGATTATTTCAAAATCCCAGAGAAAGAACCTAGAAAAAGGTAAGTTACAGAAATATACAGATATGGCAGATGAAGCTTAGAATATCAAGAATCAGTACATGAACAGATGACTGGCAAATTTCAGATGAAGTTACAGCATAAAATCCCGTGTTTCGACCCAAGTTACAATGAATGCAATGTTGGCTCATTTTATTTCTCCCCATGGTTAATTACAATAACACAGATATTGTAATTGGAAAAACTGAACGACAGATATAGACTGCACAAAATGTACACAGCTCAATATAACAATCTATTTTATACATAACTTTCCTTACTTTTTGGTTATCTACATACGGTCCCATTAGGTTGAAAGTTGAACTACAACAGGAAAACTTTTTTTTTTTTGTCACCTGAAACTGCAAGGCACCCTGAATATAAAAATGGGCACATTTACCATCACAATTTCCAGAAAATGATAAAATAAGGATTTTCTCCAAGGATTATTTTCTTCAGAACTGATTCACGTTTACAGTGCTTATTAGAATGTCTTTCATTTACTCTGTTTTTTTTTTCTTTTCAATGAAACTGCAAATTTTTATTACGGTACCTTTACGTATCATTATTATTATAGAATCAGTTTTTATGAGCATGTAAAAAGCACTGAAGTATCTGTAAGGCTGCAAACAAGTTCAATTTTTCTAAAACTAAGTGATGACATGACAGGAGAGATTCCACCAGTAAATTCTTGCTGAAGTTTACATCATTTATGAACAGTATATTAAATTACTCCACCTGAACACCATTTACTGCATCCACATACATGTCAAAATAAAATCTTTTAGATTATATGATAATTATTTTCCAAAAATTACGTTCCCTGAAAAAGTAACCCATGATAAATAACACATATGAATGGATATGGAATTACAGAATGTTACTTTGGCTCTAGTTGCTAATCTCCTCCCAGTTCTAAAAAGCTTACATAAATCTTTGCATAAAAATTAGTTTGCAAAGAAATGAAATAAAGTTAACCAATTTAAAGACAACACACATGTTACTATTCTCATAATAGTGCAAACAATTTCAACAGACTTTTTTTCCTTACATCAAGCTACAGAAAACACTTCTTGGTCTATATCTTTAAGCCATGACAGATCGTTCGTACACACGCTACAACATATACAACCAAATCTGGTCAAGCACTACATCTAAGATGACTAAGTATATCACTAGACAGTCGGCTAATATATAGGGGCATCTAACAAAGAAGAATTCATCAATTATATCAAATAATAACTTCTCCAAAACAGTATAGTCAATAACGTCAGTTTTATTAAAAATATTTTTATCTGAGCACTTATTATTATGATGTCAGTTATGTCTAGTCATTGTCAGGTCATTTATTTTACTAATCCACACATACCAACATACACACACCCATACCTGCACACATGTAGAACCATAAAATTGATCAGCAACCCCATACTTGAAAATGAACATGCAAATCAGCCTTCTCTTTTATAGCTTGCAGTATAATAATTACGTTCTTCATGGAGCAAATGAAAACATAGCTGAGCAAGCTGTCTCCGAGACAAGAAAGAACCTGAAGAACTCTACGAAATGCCTAAGTCAGGTCATATGGACATGTAGTAAGTCCATTAGCATATAATTCTTTCTATTATAACATTATAAATCAACTTCATTTTAACAACAACAACAACAAATAATAATAATAATAATAATAATAATAATAATAATAAAATAAAAATCTGCCTTGCCAGCGGGATACAGGAGAGCGTATCGACACGACGCCACAGAAGATGACTACCGCAGCAGTAGTCGAAACATCTGGGAGAAGCGAGAGGAGTGGACCACGGCATAATAGCCCAGAAGATTTTTATTATATTGACACCGGCCGTGAAAGCCTTCATACTTTAAGAAGAAGAAGAAGAAGAAGAAGAAGAAGAAGAAGAAGAAGTACAGACAAGCTTGATTTACTTTCAGTTCTTTTGCTCCATCAAGAAAAAACATTGTACTCCTTTTTTGAAACTACACAAGTAAAATAAAAATATTACCTGAATGCATGGTTTACGTAGATTCACACAGAGACCGTCAGCATCTTTACTATAATGTTCAACTAGTTCCTGAAGAGTTCGGAAGGTAGTGCGCCGAGCAATGAAAAATCCTCCTTCATCTAGCTGTCTGATACGATAATGCTTCACGGTATCTCCATCTCTCACTGAGAAACACCAAACAAAAATAAATTAAGCAACAACCTGAACATGAATACCTAAATTTACAATGAATGCACTAATGAACTGCACACTATTAAAGGAATGAGAGTAATAATTATTTGGTAAACCTGAAGTAGATGGTTTTTGGCTTCTCTTGGCCACACATTCTGTAAACATTTTACTGAAATAACTGACAAATAATAGTAATATGAATTACACATGTAATCAGCTCATGAAGCTTCCTGTAGGTAATTTACAGCTTTTTGGAGATTTTATGTTTGTTTTTGTCTTCTCTTTCTATTGCTCCCTCTTCCTGCACTAACCTATCATTGTGTTCCTCCTCATTGTTCCTATCTTTCTACAGGACTTGATTTATCACATGTTCGTTCTTTTCCATTACATGTATGACCCATTGAGTTACATTCCCCCTGTTGTGTATATCCTGCGTTCCTAAGCTTTTACTACCTATATTCATCTTCCTCTCTTTGGCTCTCCCCTTTTCCTGAGTTTTATTAACTCTACAGTTCTCACATCAAGACTAGAGATCTGTCAAGATGGCCCCTCAACGAGTGTTGATGCCCAATCTACCAATGAAATTGAGAGGCAGAAATTATCACATTAGGTACTGAAAAAAAAAAAAAAAAAAGATGGATGTTGAAGAACTGGGATTCATGAGGAGAGAGCCTATTTATTTGATGATGGCATATGTACCTGAGTCATCTTTCTATTTCACCCCTTTCCTATACTGGCCTTTCATTGTGTTTATCCTACTGTATGTTCCTACACATGTTCCTATATTTCAATATGTGAATTTTTTGTAACAGATTTCAGATCAGACAACTCTCTCATTATTTGTCTTCTGTAAATTGGATTAAATCTGAACCGGACTTTCATAGTGATAAAGCAGCCTGGAGACAGAGAGAGTGCGTCTGTGTGTTCAATTTAACACTTGGCCATCAGAGGCTGGCAATGAGTTCCCTAATGGCCATAATTTTCAGTTAAGTTCTAACACTCCATCATAAGGTTTGAAAATGTTCTTATAAACACTGGTGACAGACCAAAAATGATTAAGCAACATCATTCCAACTCATAGCCAGGTTCAAACCAACATCATACCAAGAGCCAAGTGGCAAATTTACATTCTTATTATCACAGACGTTTTTCATGTATTTAAAAATTGTATAAACGAGAAACTTCTAATTACGCTCTCAGACTCAAAAGACTCTTGCAGACACTTGAAGTGCGCCTGCGCTATGAGGTGAGTGTATTTTCTATTTCAACATTGGTTGTTCCCCCTCCTGTCCCTTCTCCTTCCCTTCTCAAGCATAGTCTTGGTGGCTGGTTGTATCCAGCGTTTGATCCTCATTATTTTTTTATCGCTCTACCAGAGCATCTACTTTGGGGTTTGAGTTGTACTTCTGTGTGTGCTGTGCTGTGTGGATGTGCGGGGTTCGTAGCCCAGGGGCCTATGGCCAGTTCAAGGCCATTTCTTTTTCTTTAATGTTAACGTTTAATATTACATTCTAGTACTACTTGTTTTTCTTTAATATTTCCTGGAGAGTAATAGATCTTCTGTTCTCTCTTGTATGTATGAGGCCAATAGAAGTTTATTGGTTTACTTTTGAAAGAGTGCTTCAGTTATAATGTTGTAAATATGTTGTTACCATTAAATAAACGACGGATGAATTTACGGATGGAGGACTCCCTAACCTCTGTCCACCTAGCTTCCTCTCCAGGCATGTTCACAGGGCTGAGAAGGTGCAAGCATTAGGGCCTAGGGAAACAGGAGCATTAACCTTTCACTCAATATACACATGCAACATTCACTCACGACTTACGCGCTGATGTTCGCAGCCCAGCAGCCTCGGGTTTGAAAGGAACCCCAAAGTAGATGCTCTGGTAGAGCGTCAAAAAAATAATGAGGATCAAGCGCTGGATACAACCAGCCACCAAGACTACGCTTGAGAAGGGAAGGGGAAGGGACAGGAGGGGGAACAACCAATGTTGAAACAGAAAATACACTCAACTCATAGCGCAGGCGCACTTCAAGTGTCTGATAGAGTCTTTTGAGTCTGAGAGCCTAATTAGAAGTTTCTAGTTATACAATTTTTAAATACATGAAAAACATCTATCAAATTATCCTACTTGAAAATGACTTATTTGAATACCTACCTGTAACTGAACAATTCTTCTTTTCCCCATGACTCTATTGTCAACTTATTTTTCTTAATATAACTTAATGGTTTCAGGACAAGGATGCCAAAAAAAATAAATCTGTAATCTACTTACCTGCTTTTGGTGAAGTTTTTCTACAAGAAAACCTTTACTTAACAGAAAACATTTTAAATTAAAATGCTTATGAATAACGATCACATGTATGAAGCAATGAAATTTATTCAGTATTACACAATTATGTGCAACAGCTTTCATCAATAAAATGCAAACTACAAAAAAACTGAGACTATACAGATGAATAATATACAAAACAATGTAGACTACTAAAAGAGAAGATTGTGCTAATCCAGATTAAGCACTTCCTCACGGAATACCATGAACTGATCAACAACCATCTATAAAGGTCCTTTCTAAAAGCTTTTAATTATAGTGTTTAAGAAACTTGTCCAATTTTATTATAACATGACACTTCTAATATGATACAAGAATTTAGACTCCTGTTCACTCTACATCTAGAAACATCATTAAATTTTCTTCTACTTATTCCAAGTTCTTCTGGGATCGCTGGAGCCACCCAGGCTCATTTTGGTTTTAGCTGGAGGTTTAAGGTGGATGCTCTTCCCGACACCACATGATTTTTGAGAAGAAAATCTCAACCCACAATCGACCTGGATTTGAACCTTTGTCTTCTGTGGGGGAAGGCAGCAGCTAAAGCTAAGGAGTTTAACTAAGAATGTAGAGGAGAGGGTGTATAAGTATCAAGGTGATTCCTGACAAAATAGTAGTGTTACAAAAATGTTGCAAACTTTGGGCTGGGAAGACTTGGGAGTAAAAAAATGAGCTGCTCGACTAAGTGGTACGTTCTGAGCTGTTAGTGGAATGGCATTAGAAGACAAACTTCAATAGAATTTCCGAAAGTATGAAGATAAAGTTGGAATTTAAGATGGCAAATTAGGGCAAGTATTCATTTATTTACTTATAGAAAGAGGAATTACGGATTGAAATAATTTACCAAGGGAGATATCTGATGAATTTCCAACATCTTTGAACTGAATCTGTCACCTGGGTGAAAGCCTAAATGCAGATCAGTAGTGATGGATCTGACTTCAAGGTAAACGTGGCAAGAGTACCCATTTCTGCTACCCACTGCATTCAAACTGTGATGTTACCAGTACTGCAAGAAGGGCGGTGACAGGTGGAGGTCGCTGCTCGTGCTGTATTGAGCCGGCATGATGTTTCCAGAGTTTGGGAAAATTCAAAGAGACACAAATGGTTGCTCATCAATAACAGATGGAGGATCAGTATTTATAGCTTTCAGCATGTCATAGGCCAGAGGAACACTGGAGTGAATGTGTGGATCAGACAGTGTGAAATCAGCTGCACGATGCAGGACTGATATCAAGACAGCTTGAGCTAAAAGCTCCTCTGTCTTAAACCACACCATAGGGCAGCTCATTTGAGATGGGCATCAGGAACAGTGGAAGCAAATACTCTTTTCTGATGAGGTCCCCATAAGCTTGTACTCGCCCAACAGCAGCATTAGAGTCAGGAAATGATCCGGTGAGAGATGTACAAGCCCTTCATGCTGGAGCACTATCAATTGCAAGGGGGTTCCCATCATGTTTTGGGGTGGGATCATGTTTGGTCAATGTATGCCTCTAATTCTTATCGATGGCAAAATGACTGGTCTGATCTAAACAACATCCTTCAACCTGCAGTTACAGGATTTGCTGCCATTGTGGGTGAGGGCTTTACCCTGATGGATGATAATGTTGGTGCTCATCGTGTCAGAGAGGTCAAATAGTTCCTTGAGATGCATAGCATAGGTACAGTGAATGATGAAGCTGGCATATTCTCCAGGCATGAACTGCGTTGAACATGCATGACATGAACTGAAAAAAAGCACCACCATCCTAATCCTCCTGTTAACATTCAGCTACTGACTAAAGCTGTTATCAAAAAGTGGGATGATGATGATGATGATGATGATTATTATTATTATTATTATTATTATTATTATTATTATTATTATTATTATTATTATTAAGTATGACTGTCTTCCGAAAGCGAAGTTAAAATCACAAGAGTTCTTTGATGGCTGTGTAATCAAATTCTGGAACCACAGACTCTTCCACATTGTTGGGTAGCCACTGGTCCTTGAGGGTTGATGCTTCTGCTATTCATACACTCTTTCCTACCACTGCATTTGTCAGAAAGAGTTTTCTCCACTTTAGTTTGAAGGAAAGATGCCCTTGGTGGATGAGGCGATGCCATTCTAGACAGGTGGATGCCACAACCTCCCAATTTTCAGAGTCAATTAGACATTTCTTTAGATTCGCCTTCAGAACGTCTTTATAGTGTTTCTGTTGCCCACTGCTTTCTCTGTCCAACCTTCAACTGACAGTACACTATTTGTTTTGGGAGACGTGACTCAGGTATGCGAATTACATTACCAGTCCATCAAAGCCAGGGCTTTATTATGAGAGCCTCAATGCTGGTTGTTTAAGCTTGTTCCAAAAACACTTAGGTTAGTGCATCTATCTTGCCATTTTATTCCTAGAATTCTCCTAATGCGGCATTGATGGTACTTTTCCAAATATAGTAAGTGCCTTCTGTATGTACCCCAAGTTTCACAACCATAAAGTAGAGTTGAAACAACAACAGCTTGGCATATGTACAGCTTAGTTTGAGTATTGACGTTATGTTTGTCAAACACCCTAATTTGCATGCGACCATAGGCTGCGTTGGCATACCTGAGACGATATTGAATTTCGGCGTCAATGTTCGCATTTGTTGAGAGGTGGCTACGCTGATAGGGAAAGTGTTCAATATTTTTAAAGCTAGTTTCATTAATAATGATAGCAGGAGCAGCAGCATTACAGGTTGGTGTAGGTTGATATAAAATCTGCATTTTACTGGGGTTTATGTCTAGACCAATGGTCCTATAAGCCTCGTTAAATGCATCCAGAGTATGCTGAAGGTCATCATCTGAGTTTGCCAATATAACACTATTGTCTGCACACTAGAGTTCAAGAACAGAAGTAGTAGATGCCTTAGTGTTTGCTCGCAGTCTGCTAAAATTGAATAGTCCTCCACCTGTCCTATATACAATTTCTACGCCCTTTGGAATTTTGTCTTTGACCCGATGGAAGTATGACACCAATATATATTGAAAACAGAGTGAGAGCAATCACACAGCCCTGTTTTACACCCATTGCGATCTTAAATAGTTCACTGTTGTTATGGACTGTACCATTCATTATCATTGTGCAGTAATCCAAAAATCTGTATGAATTTTGGACGGCAACCAATTATGGATAGGATCCTCCAAAGAGTTTCTCGGCTAACTGAATCAAAGGCCACAATATCATTGAAGGCCATATAAAGAGACTGACCTAGTTCTCAAGATTTATCCCGTAACTGCCTGGCACAGAAGATCATTTAAGTTGTGCCTTGATTTGGTCTAAAGCCACATTGAGTTTCAGCAACATTGTTCCAAGCAGATGGCCTGAATTCAGGTGAGAATTTTGCCACCAGCAGAAAGCAATGGTATCCCTTGATAGTTGCCACATTGTGTCCCATCACCCTTTTTTAAATATGGTTACTATCAAGGCATCCCTCAGTTCACCAGGTATGGCTCCAGTTTGCCATATCTTGTCAATGAACTTGTGTATGTTGTGAAATAATGGTATGTTCCTTTCTTGAAGAGTTCAGGAGGAATTCCATCCATGCCTGGTGCATTATTTTTGAGTTGACTGATGGCGATTTCCACTTCTAATTCTAATAGATTGGGAGCTTCACCAAGGTGGACTTGCACAGGGCTCTGAGGAATTTGGGTCAAGATGCTGTCATCAATATGTGTGTCCCTGTTCAGAAGTTCTTCAAAAGGTTCTTTCCAAGGGAGTTGGAGTTTCTGTCTCTAAGAAATTCAGTGTCATCTTTCAATTTTATGGGATTCCGTGGTGAAATAGACCATATAGTTCTAGTTGCATTGAAGAAAGCATGGCTGTTGTTTGTGTCAGCTAGATGCTGCATTTCACAGGATTTAGATATCCACCATTGGTTTTCCATGACCCGAGTTTTCCTCTTGACTTCCGCTTTTGCATTTTGATACACTTGCCTTTAGGAGGTAGATTTAGGGTTATTTTGCTAGACTTAACTGCTTTCCTTTTCGTTTCTTTGAGACTGAATTTCTAGGTCATTCTTGTCAAACCAATCTGCCCCAAAATAAATTGGATTCTTTGGTGCTGAGTATGCCTAGTCGTGTCCAAGCATGCCTCAGGGCCTGAGATGGCTACACTGGGTACTGATTTGCTATAAAATGAATGATAATTTTGTGTTAAAAATCTCACATTACCAACTTTATGCTTTTGTTGCATTTCTGTTGCTTTGCAGAGATGAGTGCATGTTACTTGTTTTTGTATATATCCTTTGAAATGTATAATGAATATGCATAACAAAAAATGCACAAAATTAGAACATCCAAAACATTTTCTGAGCACTGTAAGAAAAAGTTAGTTCATGTGAAGGTAACACACTTTTTTTTTTAACAATTTAAGACATTGTGTATACACTTAGAAGTACAAAGCAATGATCTTGATGTTGTTGTTACCGATGCCATCTTCATCATCGTAGTCATAGTCTAATGGTAGATCTTTCATTAATTCCATTAATCTTTTGGCATCCCAATGCTATCTTGGTAGGTCACTCAACTGTGTTGGAAGAAATGGCCGAGGAAGTGACCATTATCCACTGCAGTGTTCTGCCGGATGTATATACTACAATAACTGTTGTTAATGATTTTGATATGATGGAGTGAGAAAGCTGTGTGGGATATACACCAGGCCAAAGAGAGGAGGATGTGTGGAATGAGACAGTTACGGCCAGTACTGAGTCGAATATATGCAATAACTTGTGTTCCGAGTTAACAACTGAGGACCCATCTGAGTTGTCAGATGGCGGCCGAGAGGATTAGTCATGTGTCACCTCGTAATCTACTACAGGTCTTTGGGCTGAGCAGTGGTTGCTTGTTAGGCCAAGGCCCATCAGGGCTGCAGCGCCATGGAGTTTGATGGTCTGTCTGAATGTAAGGATTTAATATTTTGCTAATGTATTATAGGAACAGGAAAGGTCACTTCCAGAGAATATCTCTAGCGTTGCGCATTTTAAGTTTCCTTCTTCACCAGTCCATGTTTACCTACACGTGAAGGAACGTTTTGGAAAGATATGGTCTTATCTTGTCTACTCAGAAGTTGTACCATCTCACCTGTTTGTTGAAGGTGATAGTATGAATAGTATATTTGTAATTCATAATGTAGACAGTCTTCTCAGCCGTTACGGAGTCTTTCCATCAAAACTGGTCCCACATGTTCAAATGAAATACAACTGGGGAATCTCAGAGGAGATGTCTGCTGTTGTCTTTATATCTACAGGTGATCGCAATCCATTGGTGTAAATCTTGACGTAATTGTCTGTAGGCTATACAGGATGTATCAGTAGACCTACATTTGAATTCATTATAACTTGATGTCAATAATAGTAGTCACATATCCACCACACTGAAATAATGCACTAACTAATGGAGTTTTCAACAGTCTGTTTCGTATCAGCAGACAGCATGTTGAACGCCAGCATTGTGTTTGGCTTCTAGCGGCTTTTTTCACTCTCACTATCAGTTAACGGCACAGACATGTCTTACACATCAGAGTGCGAGTTTACTATAAAGAAGTACTGGCTTACCAAATCTATTACCGTCACAAAGGGCTTACTGTCCTGCCAGGAAGACAATTCTAGAACTCGCTGCGAAGCTGGAAGAAACAGGGTCATTACTGAGCGAGAATGGGAAGCACAATCTGCTGACAAGAATGACTCAGATAACAGACGTTCACTGAGCGACTGCTTCGCTTCCCTCAGAGATCATTGTGCCGACTGCCGCAGGAGACAGACTACTCAGTGACGATGCCAAAGACCAGATAAAAAGGCAAATATCAAACCGAACAGAACGACAGCTGTACACCAGCTGACAGAGCCTGATTATGGCAAGCGTATGCGATGAAGCGTGGTTTCAGCTGTCAGGGTTTGTGAACTTTCAAAACATGAAGATTTGGGCATCAGAAAACCCTCATGAGATCCAAGAGCAACTGCTTCATTCACAAAAGGTGGGCGTGTTGTGCAGTTTTCGCTGAGAAAATCTTTGAACCGATTTTCTTCTACAGCACTGCGAACACAGCTGTTTACCAGGATATGTCCATGGCCTTCGTGGAGCAATTATACTACACTAAACGAAGAGTTACTTCTAGCACAATGCACTACATGCTACACCTCCAGTGACCCCATGGCACTCATTGACAACTTTTTCGAGGACCGCATTATCTCCAAAAACCTTTGGCCTCCCAAGATCACCAGACCTGACATCAGCAATTATTTATTGTGAGGCTATCTTAAGGAGATATTCTACAAGAACCAATCAAGAACTATTCAGGACCTCTACACAAGCATCACGGCTGAAATAACCAACACTGGCACGACCATGTTGAGGCGTGTACAAGAAAATAAGGTGAATTGTGCGAGAATATGTCTTGAATAGAATGGCGGTCACATTCGACACTGTTTATTGCTAATTTCTACACAGCAGCATTGTTGCAATGTTATTATGTTGAAAAGCAAAACTTTCCGCTGAACAGGCCATACCGGTAGGTCAGAAACGTACTTTTCTCTTACCTGAACTCCTGGGTAACTTTCTCCGGAACTTGACTACGTTCCATACGTTGCACTATTTATTATTATCATTTATTATTTACTGCTCCGAGAGATGTGATGATTACGGGTACCACGCAACAATAGAAAGCGCTTCATCAAAACTGTACGCTAGAACTCCTGAGTCTGAGCAAAACACGATGGTCTGCCAGTCCTGATACACCTTACGCTTTGCAAGATGACTAGTACCGGTAGGCAGTTATTCAGTCTGAAGAATTATTTCGAACGATGAAATGTTGAAGCGCTAGACATTGAATGAGGCTCTATCATTAATAAAGAATCTTAAGAACTCTGGAAAAAAGCATTTACGGCAGGTCTCTGGGGGACTATCCTAAAAGAATTTCAAGCAGAGAATGTTTAAACTTCAGACTGAAATATTAATGTAAGACTAGTACGTGGTGTGTACAGTTCAATATACAATTTCGAAGTAAATTTGAGAGAAGACTTCTTACAATCTAAAGACTTGGCTGAGTTCATCTAAATTTCAGGAAGTAAGTAAGCAAGTTTGTAGTTTTACGTGACCGTTGACATTGTAATCATAGCCATAGGAAGTCCAGTTTTATGTGAAATCCGAACCACAGGAACATGAATTTTCCTTTCAAAAATCCCAAATCGACTGGTCCGGATTTGAACTGCCGCCCGATTGGTAAGAAGCCAGTAACTATGCCACCCAGCTTCCACGTCCCACCAGGTAGATGACGTGATTTCAGTCTCGGAGCTTGAGGGCTGGAAAACCCACAATAACAAGTAGCCGACTTATTATTAGCTTATTATGCTCCCTAATCTGCGAAAATCCGATGGCATTGTTCCTAACAGCAGCTACTGAACTACTTCGAAAACTATGATCGTTGAAACTCAACATCGTTCTTCAATACAGACGTTCAACAAGTCAAACAAAACTTTTTCTAATATGCTATTATATCTCATTTACCGACTTATTACAAAATATTATGTGCATTGAATTATACTTGGTTGATTAATGCTGTAATTCTGTCCCTAGCCCTGATCAACCAACAACTTTCCACGCAACTCTAATAAAACATTTTTATAGAAGTTAATTATCAATAATGATTACTTCCAATCTTTTCTTTTTTCTGTCTCGTAAACAATTCTTTAATACAACTATACTAACCCTGTGCAATTACAATATCCAGTGACGAACATTTAAAATACAGATAGAGGGTATCATTTAATGTATATTAACTAGGACTTTTGTTTAACGGACTGAACAACAATACCGCTACAAACACACAAACAGGAGAGCACATTCATGTAGGTAATAAACATACTCGGTGATACTGTCATCTGTATTCTCTTTTCAGAAATGAAATCATGTAACATTACATACATTATACGAGTATAAAAATACAGGTGCATTCAGACATTGAGTCATTTACTGTATATTCTGAAATCAGTCACACCTCCACCTACAATTTTCTTAGCAATCACATGGGGCACAAGTAATAAAACTGATGTTACAAGTCATCTTTTATGCAGTATTTAGTGCCTCCCTAATATTAACATAACTCTATAATAATACCTGTCAAAGCAC
Source organism: Anabrus simplex (assembly GCF_040414725.1). Classification (NCBI taxonomy): domain Eukaryota; kingdom Metazoa; phylum Arthropoda; class Insecta; order Orthoptera; family Tettigoniidae; genus Anabrus; species Anabrus simplex. The sequence goes on along the minus strand of NC_090269.1, from coordinate 110,570,255 downwards.
ACTTTACACATATAAGAACACCGTCATCCGAGTATCATTATAAATTAAAAACCAGGCATACACTTACATGGTGCATAACATCGCATTAACAATGCTAGTTGCATCAAGTGTCCATAGCTCTAATGGTACATTACAAAAACTTTTAGTGGCAAAATTATGGCTTCTCTTAAAATCTACAGCAATTATTATTTATTTCTTTATTTATTTATTTATTTTTTTACATTGTTATGCCCTACTCAGGAGCACGGTTGAACTCGCTTAGCTGATGTCTTGGCCTTCTTTTCCTCCCAAAATCTCTTCATCCTCTCGCTGAGCTTCTTCCTTCATTCTTCTGTCCAAGTTATAGTAGCTCTGGTGTTGGGTTTGTCTTCAAAGTGGTGACTGTCGATTTTGGTTCTGAATTTACATCTATCCTGTACAATGTTTTCTGAGATGTTGATTTCCTGGAGATCTGTTTCAATTTCACGAAGCCAGCTGTTCTTGGTTTTATTATTATTATTATTATTATTATTATTATTATTATTATTATTATTATTATTATTATTAATAATAATAATATTATTACCAGTAAAATTATACTGAAATCTATAATTCATGACTTGTAAAACCAATCAAAATATTGTGTCACACTTGACTGTCGTTAAGAAATTCTAAAGATGGAGGTGTGGTTCCTATCTTCAACATGTATATGGCCACCTCCGATATGTTTAATGTCCACATATTGCCATACTCTTACACTCTTCATATATAATTTTTTTTCTCCTACTTCTATAATTTATCAATATAGGATTATCACCTTAAAATTGACATCAGGTTCTTGGAGATTTCATGGGAAGAGGAGAAGGTTAGGCAGCTTTTCTGAAAGAGGAATAATTACTGATAAATTACATTGAACAGGAATTCCACACAGGAGATAATTACAAGGATGAAAATAATTGGTATTGATAGTTCAGATTATCAACTACATAGAAGAACAAAAATAGGATAATAGGATTTCTTCTCTTAAAAACATATTCACACTGGACTCTTTGACAGAGCAAATCAAAAGAAAATGCCAATTTACACAGATTGTTGGTACATAAACCGGGTGTAGAGCTAACCGCTCTACCCCACCAAGTGCCAAGGTTACGGATAGTGGAAGCCTTTACCTTCCACCCCTCCAGAGGCCTTCATGGCCTGTACAGAGATGACTTGACCTTGGTATATAAAATGTGATCCTGGTTGTCCAAGAGTCAATAAAAATGAATTTCCTAAGCATAATGCATTGCAAATTCAAAAACAGTGTATACTTATGAATCTGATTGTTGAAGACATTTTGAGCAAAAATTAACACATAAACTTGTGTTCTATTATTCCCAATACTTACAGAGCTGCACTAATTGGAAAGTTGTTTGTAAAACACGTTTCATTAGAGTTTCTTTCATTGGAAGAGTAAACTAAAATTAAAGAAACCCTTCACAAATAATCCTTTATTTAACTCGCTCATGTTTTGAAGTTCAACATGAACATATCTGCTGCTAGACTGAGTAGCTCAGGTGGTAGATCAAATCAAATCAAAATCACTGTATTTGCAAATGAGATGTTTACCTCGGCGGCAAATGATACACGAAACTACATTATTATCAAGCACTAAATTTTAAATTAAAAAGGAAAGAAGACATTTTCCTAAAACACAGTATTATACAATTTACACTAACAATTTTTCTATAATACAAAATTCTACTCATAATACCTTCTGTACCTACATAATCAACTTGTATACAGTACATGGTATCACTTCAAATAATACTTTACAATTGCTATAAGATTTAAATTTACACTGCATTCTTTTTTATACCCATTTTGATATCTAACATGCATAATGACCAGCTGTGTCTTAACCAGAGCCCCTTTTGCCACCACTTTTCAGAGTTCCTGAAGGGACTTCACAGCTACCGTAGCGATCCCAGGGCCCTCATAGTCCCCATTGTATTTACCCCTACAGGCAGACCCCTACTTCGGCTGTCCAATCTCCATACACCAGGGGATGGAAGTAATTTATTCACAAAAATTCTTTATTTACAATAACCCGCACAGGTCGAATGCCCTCTAACATTTCAATTTTTTTTCCTCTGTTGCTGTTTATTCTTTTCTTGAATATCTGTACAGATTTTGGAAAAGGATCAAACACTTCCCCTGGTAAACTGTTCCACTCCTTCATGCCCTTCCCAATGAATGGTCAGCCCTGCCGATGTAATTATTTTCCAACTGAAGCCTCTCACGGATTTCCCCCCATGCTTCCTCTCCTGTATAGGCTCTATATCATCTTATAAGTATAGTTTTTTTACATTCTCTTACTAAAATTTTCCCACCGAAATTGCTTTAACATTTCTGATATACTAGACTACATTTCACCTGAAATCCCCTGTTACAAATGTTGCTGCTTTCCTCTGCACACCATCTATTTCTTTTATTAGGTATTCCTAGTGAGGAATTTGCATATTCCAATAATGGACAAACGATACTTAAGTAACATTTCTCTTTTAATTCTTTGTTGCATCCTTTAAGCAGCTTCATTATGACATGTAACAATCTCTATGCTTTCCCAACAATGTCATCAACATTACCCTTCCAGTGCAAATTACTTTCAAATCTCACACCTGCTGTCTTTTAGGACAATCACCTCATCCAAAGTATATTTAAATTCAGTTTTTAAGCTCCTGTTTGTAAATGTTGTGATAGTTGATTTGCCTCCAGTAACCTTCATATTATTCTCTTAAACACATTGTTGTATACTGTCAAGGTCCCTTTAACCTGCAATGTTATTTATTTCACTATAAACAATTATGTAATCTGCAAAAATCTTATTTTTGATGTTATATTGTTCCCTAAATCATTTGTGTATTCTAGGAAAAGTAATGGACCGATCATACTACCCTAATACCCTGTGGAATTCCCTTCCAAACTTTCTCTTCCTGTGATACACAATTTCCTTCTTTGACTTTCCAAACCCTTGAATTTAGAAATATTCTTATGTCCCTTATGTCCAATCGTATTCCCTCCAGTTTCTTTAATAATATTCCATGCTTGACTCTGTCAAATGCTTTGGAAAGGTCTATGGCTATGCAATCCAACTGGCCTCCTGAATCGCTAGCCTTTTGAGCTCAAGTTGGTGGGATCGACCCCAGCTCAGTCCTGTGGTATATGAAGGGGCTTAAAATACTTCAGCCTCTTGTCGATAGCTTTAATGGCGCCTTAAAGAACTCCCATGGGGCAAGATTCAGGCAACTTCGCATCTCCAAAAATCGTGAAATTGTAATTATTGGGACCTAAAAACAGTAGTATTATTATATCTGGTTCGTACAAAAAATATTGAGAATAGGATACAGGTTCATATAATATTTTTACTCAAAATGTCTTCAGAAATCACACTCCCTAAAAGGGCTAAAGTTCCATCTATTATCCTCTTTAAGGAACTTGGAATGAAGAATGGATTGCTAAGGCCTCAGACGAATGGAGATCAATCTTTGACCCTTCGCCGCCCCCGTCTGGGTTTCATCTGCTGCGGAGGGTATGGGTCCCACTAAAAAGAGTGTGCACTGGGCATGGAAGAAGCGGCTCTGCGATGTATTCTCAGGGCCTGCGACCCTCTCCAAACTGTGACTGTGGTGAAGAACTCCAGACAATGCGACACATCACCTTCAGATGCCCCCACAGAGCCTTCCGCAGAATTATTGACGCCCTCCTGACATCTTCAACAACGGCTATTCAATGGCTGCAACAACTGGACATCCTAGTTTACTTTTCATTTTTAATTTGTTAATTTATGTATTTACTTATATTTTACATCATTTTTGTATATTTTGTACTTTTTTCTATTTTTCTGTACTGTACATATCTCTCTCGGTTTCTACTGTATGTTTTATATTGACTTTTTATATTTATTCTATTTTGTAAATTGTGTGTTGCTTTCACATGTTACTGAATTTGTGCACGGCTTACCTTGTACCATAGGCTAAATAAAAATCCTGTATTAATGTGCTGAAGAGATAATCTCTTTACTAAAAACTGTTGACCATTTCATTGCAACTGTTAAAACAGTAATGAGAACTCTGCTGATAAAGGAAAGGTTGTTGGTTTGTTAGAATGAAGCAGGAACCTCTAGTCCCTGTAATAAGCCACTGTGGCACCAGTGTAAAGCCAATGAAATATCACAGTATCAATTATAAAAAGATAAAGAAGGCAGTATGACTACAACAGATGCTAAAACAATTGACCCTTCAACTTAAGAGCCATAGCTAACGTTTCTGATGGTCTCTGTAAACAAATACAGGTTTTAGAACCTAATGTTCATGTAACACAAGTGTCTCTTACTTTTGCATCTATTATTCAAATGATTCAAAGCTCTAGCATGACCTGAAAAATATTTCAAAGCTACAAGAATGAATTTCATATTGCTATTAACTCCTGGGAAGATGTTTAAAATTTTGACATTAACCACAATTAAGAAATCCTACTTTCTTGACCACCATAGATTAACAGACATTTCTTTATAACTGGTGTTCCATTAGAAAAAATATCAACACTGATGATAATTTTTAAGGAACTTGACATCTGGATCATCAGCCTAAACATTATCACAACCTCTGAAGAAATAAATTTTATTTAGTAAGCTTGTAAATATATATATCTTGCTAGTTGCTTTACGTCGCACCGACACAGATAAGTCTTATGGCAACGATGGAATAGGAAAGGGTTAGGAGTGGGAAGGAAGTGACCATGGCCTTAATTAAGGTACAGCCCCAGCATTTGCCTGATGTGAAAATGGGACACCACGGAAAACCATCTTCAAGGTTGCCGACAGTGGGGTTCGAACCCACTATCTCCCAGATGCAAACGCACAACTGCGCGCCTCTGATGCACGACCAACTTGCCTGGTAGTAGTAGGCCTGTGGCCCCATGGGGACTTTTCTTAATCATGCAATATTGTGAAGTGGATACATCTTTATGTTTTGCTCATAAACGTCAGCCTCTCTGGTTGCAATCAATTTAGAGGTACGAAGGAAACAATAGCAGCCAGCTTTTGGTTCAAGGGGTCCAGGGTTCGATGCTCGTCCGGGCCGGGGATTTTAACTTTGATCCGCTGGCTCGGAGGCAAGGTATTTGTGCCGTCTTCACTATTAGAATTTATCTTAGGTAGGGCCCCATCCTCACAGATGCGCATATCGCCTATACAACGTCAACTCAAAAGACCTGCACAGGCCTTTCCAGAAGCAACATGCCATTATTATTACCAGAATAATATACTGCTTACCTTAAAATTCACAAGGGACAAAGTTCCACACGAAACAGAATAATATAAAACTTTAAACACACAATAATAACTCTCAAGCTACAAAATAGTTCATACAAACTGAGCGAGTGATTGTGCAGTTCGCTTCACGTAGCTGTTAGCTTGAATTCGGGAGATAGTGGGTTTGAATGCTAAGGTCGACAGCTCTGAAGGTATTTTTCCCGTAGTTTTCTATTTTCACACCAGGCAAATGCTGGGAGTGTACCGTAATTAAGGCCTCAGTCATTACCTTACCACTTCTAGCCCTTTCCCACCCTATCGTAACTATAAGACCTATCTGTGTCGGTGCCATGTTATCCAAATTGTAAAAATTAAGTTTTTAAATTATCAGTCAATGTTACAATAAAGACATTTACAAAAAGAACATTTCACACATAATTAGCAAGTAAGCGTTCAAAACAGTACCCGGGCAGTGCATGGAGCAATTTTATATAAAGACACGTTATCTGAACTATTTATAACAAATGCTGCAGAGCAGAGCACGGACCCTCTAGTTTTATATTAAATTCTATGATAAAGACGACATGGTGCAGTTGTGTACTGCTGCCCCATCCTTCCCCCATCGTGAATAACAACTACATGATTAAGTTGTCACTATTAGTGTTATTACTATTCACTGATTTACTCGTAGACATCGCAAAATAATGTATTTACATACATCATCATTATAGACCGTTATGCCTTTCACAGTTCAGTGTGCAAGCCTCTGAGAATTTACTAAACGTCGTCACAATCCTCTATTTGCAACTAGTGCTGTGACCTCATTTAGTTCTATAGCTGTTATCTTTAAATCATTAGAAACTGAGTCTAACTATCGTCCTCTTTGTCTCCCTCTACTTCTCTTACCCTCCATAACAGAGTCCATTATTCTCCTAGGTAACCTATCTTCCTCCATTCGCTTCACAGGACCCCACCACCGAACGCGGTTTATGCGTACAACTTCATCCATCGGGTTCATTCCTAACTTAGCCTTTATCTCCTCATTCCGAGTACCTTCCTGCCATTATTCTCATCTGTTTGTACCAGCAATCATTCTCGCTACTTTCATCTCTGTTACTCCTAACTCATGAATAAGATATTCTGAGTCCACCCAAGGCCAACTAGTAGACAGGCCATAAGGCTCCCCCTCCACTTCGGGCGCTACGTCACGCAAGTAGCCAGCCGCTTCACTTCTCGCCAGTGACTTGTAGGCTGATCTGAATCTCGCAGCAGTGAGGCTATCGATGGTGTTGAATGATTTAAACGTGTGTGAACATTGTGAATTATGGCCACGTCGTGTTGTATATCTGGTTGTAGAATCAACTACAGTTCAAAACAGATAAGACAAGACAGTCAGCGTTTCTTACAATGCCTCACCCGGTTATTCACAGTCTTTTACTGCAAAACTAGGCACGGGAAATTCGGGTATTGATGATTCACATTGGAATTACTTGAAAAAGAAACTAAAATTGTTAAAGGAGCATGAAAGATTTTGTAACTTGTTGGATGGAGTCTACGTAAAACGTGAGCTGAACTATACAGGAAGAAAGGTTTTACTTTTTGTTTTTGTGTTTGCTAGTGGCTTTACGTCGCACCGACACAGATAGGTCTTATGGCGACGATGGGACAGGAAAGGACTAACATCTGGAAGGAAGCGGCCGTGGCCTTAATTAAGGTACAGCCCCAGCATTTACCTGGTGTGAAAATGGAAAACTACGGAAAACCATCTTCAGGGCTGCCGACAGTGGGATTCGAACCCACTATCTCCCGATGCAAGTTCACAGCCGCACGGCCAAATCGCCCGGTAGGAGGAAAGGTAGAGGGAGTTGCTTTTAATAGTAAAAGCGGAGAAAATAACACTGCATTAGCTACAACTGCACAAACTTTTATGTTGTCATCCAGTCTTTAAAAAAATTAAGACGTTGTTGATTTGTTTCCATGTAAGAACCTAACGTGACATTTCTCAGAAGAACTAACTTTGCAAGTCTTTAAAGTATTAACAGATTGGCCTATAGCTTATAAGGTAGCATGCATAATTTCTAATAATAACAGTGTTAGTAGGAATATGTTTGAAAAGAAGTGCAAAAGCAATTTACAAACCACTTTTCAAAACCCATTTGACGAAACACAAAAAATAAATAATTGTTTGATACTGGTCATTTATTTCAAATCTTAATAAATAACTGGCTTAATCAAGCTGACAACTTATCCTGACTTTGACAACCCTGAGTCAGACAAAAGAATGTCTATCTGAGTCTATACAGTGCGGCCTTGGCTTGCTCCTGCCCTGGATCAAAAGGTGTTGTACCCGGCTCTTTTAGAGCTACAAAATGTAAACCTGTATACTAATGTTTTTACATGAGGATTCTCAAAGAAAAATTCTGATTTCGCTTGTCAACAATGTTCTGGAAAACGAAAACGTCATGTTTAAAAAAAGCAGTGATTAAAAAATAGTTTTAAACATTCCGTTGACAAATGTATATACATCTTTTGTAATATATTATTGAATAACAATAGAAAAGTTACCGTAGACAAACTCATAGCTAAGAAGAAGAAATCCTCAGGAAAATAAAAATGTATAAACTGAAACCTTAGGAATTGTTATGTAAGTTTTAAGTTGCAGTTTAATTTCTAAGAAAGGTTTCAGACTATTGTTGTGAATTGCCATCATGTATTTTCCTAGTAACATTACAACTATTTGTATACGTATTATGCGTGCTAATCTTTCACATGATACCGTGTTCAGTTACAAGTGACAGATGTCAGCATAATTTTACGTAAAGAAATGTACATATACTGCCCAGCCAGTTTTCTTCCCGTATAAAACTCGTGTAGTATACAAGCCTAAGTAAAGCCACAATTGAAGGAGTGTTCAATTATATCGTTAAGGTTGAATAAATTAACAATATAATGGTGAAAGTCAGAGCGGGCCCTACACTGCCATGCTGAACGCCAGCCACTCTCCTGACGTCACGGTCTGAGCCTTGTGGCCTGTCTATCTAGTGCGGCCTTGGTCCACCCAGCTTTCGCTGCCGTAAAGCAAATAGATTAGTGATGTGCTTAAGCCCGGCTCGAGCTGCTCGAACAGATGATGCCAGTGTTTGAACAATTTCAAGCTTTGCTCGAGCTGTCGTGCGCGCCGCAACCTAGCACCTTGCTCTTACAAACGCCCAGAAAACTTGAGAAGGATGTGTAAGAGAATTATGCCGGACAGTATGGGTTCGTCCTCTGTTTACTGTTACTTCCGTGTCTTTTATACCTGATTTCGACTCATATCTGTATATTGGAGACACTCAAAATTTGTGTTTGTGCGATGATTCATTTCAAATGCCTCCATCAGAATAAACCAATTATCTGTTAAAGTGTGTTGCTTGGGCCGTATAATAAATGCAGAAAAAGGAAACAATTACAAGTGTCAAAATAGTTACATATTTGAACGGTTAGAAGCAGGGGCGGCTTTTCAGGTGAAGTAGGTGAAGTGCCACTTCACCATTTATTTTTACCAGAATGATTTCTTTTAAAATTACTTTTCTTATGACATTTGTTGGTTTTACGGAAAGAAACTGTTTTTTGTACGGCGTTTGGAGCACCAAGAGTTCGCATTACTTGATGAGAACCAGGGAAACTCACGAAAGCGGCGGCTGTTGGCCACCCACAGTACGGCGCATGAGCTTGAGTGAAGACGAGAGATTCAGCAGCTGGCTTTACCTCCCAAGTGCAGCTTGGTCTTGGCGGTTGCCATGACAACCGTGACGTCACCCGCGTACTCAACTCAGTGCGAAATGTACAAGTGAAGTTGCGGGAAGATCGGAATATTTTGTCTTCACTGCGTCATCCTGTGTGAAGTACGAGTACTTACGCATCGTGGTTCATTCGTAGTGTTGTGCTGTTTTATTTAAGCATGTATCCTGTTTAAGACATAGTGTGTATTTTATTAGAAACACCATTTTCACGTTGGAGAAACGAAGATCAGAATGAAATTCTACGTTTTGATCGCCCTACTGAATCACTGCAAATTTGTGCTACAAAAGAAGTGAAACATTCCGATAAATCTTACAATCTTAGTTTCAAACGATCGTGGTTTAAGGAATTTCCATGGTTGTGCTCCTCTCCATCTCTACAGAAGTTGTTTTGTTGGACCTGCTTGACTTTTATCAATAAAAGTAATGTTTGAAATAAAGAAGGATTTTCAGCCCTTTTGAACATAACACGTTCTTTACATAAGCACTCAGACTCTGCAGAACATAAAATACGGCAGCTAGATTTCAAGACATTGGAAACAAACCAAAATACGATCTCTGATGTCCTGAAGGAAAATGCCAGACTGTATATTGTAATTAAACAGTTCAGTGAAAATGTACATTTAAATAGGCTTTTCCTTCAGTTGGTAATTGATGCAGTGCTCTATTTAAGTAAGCAAGAACTAGCTTTTCGTGGTCATGACGAAACATTAAATTCAATAAATCGTGATCACGTGCTGGACCCTCCGCCAGTCACAGGTACGAGGTACGAATACAAAACAACAAAAAACAACACCTAGTTCCTAAATCTTGTCGTCCTCTGTGGTGTAGTGGTTAGTGTGATTAGCTGCCACCCCGGAGGGCCGGGTTCGATTCCCGGCTCTGCCACGAAATTTGAAAAGTGGTACGAGGGCTGGAACGGGGTCCACTCAGCCTCGGGAGATCAACTGAGTAGAGGTGGGCTCGATTCCCACCTCAGCCATCCTGGAAGTGGTTTTCCGTGGTTTCCCTAACGTAAGGCCACTGCCGCTTCCTTCCCTCTTCCTTGTCTATCCCTTCCAAACTGCCCATCCCCCTAGGCGAGGTACAGGTCATCCTCCCCAGTTGTATCCCACGACCCAGAGTCTGAAGGACACTGTCCTTGAGGCGGTAGAGATGGAATCCCTCGCTGAGTCCGAGGGAAAAACTAACCCTGGAGGGTAAGCAGATTAAGAAAGAAAGAAGTTCCTAAATCTGTCGTTCGAAACCGAACGGGTAATAGCTCTTCACCATACTTTACAGCCACGAGCTGCTGTTGAGACGTTTCTTGCTCGGCTCCATAGCTAAATGGTTAGCGCGTTGGCCTTTGGTCACAGGGGTCCCAGGTTCGATTCCCGGCAGGGTCGAGATTTTTAATACCATGAGCTGGTATCTGTTTTGCTTGTTCCGGATGGGCTCGAAAACTACTGGACCGATTGACCTGAAGTTTGGTAAAGGATACAGCTTGAAATCTCGAGTTACTTTTGATTTTCATATATAGTTCACGCAATTAGACAGTAACATTGTTCCATAATAATATTTATTAATCTATTTGTGTACACGATTGATGAAATGTCAATCCTTTCTTACTCAAATTCTTCCATACGAGCAAAAAGGGTTAATTCTCTCCCAAGGAGTGGATTCAAACACTCCAACATTGAGGACAGAAGCCGAACCTCGCCTGCCGCGTTATTACACAGCTGTCTTAAGCTGCCCAAAGCATGACATTGTAAGAATAATATTACCATATTCACAATTTTGCGTCGAACGTGCGGTTGTTACAAGATACACAAGTACTTCCCTGGAAGGAAATACTTCCGCTAATATGCGGGGAATATTATGGATACATGCTTTGTTCTTTTCATAACATATTATCATAATCTAAGCCTTCTGATTTTATGGGTAATCTTTATTCGCCGTAAGATATACATCAATGACTGAATGTAGTAATTTATGACATCATGCAGCTTCGTTATCAATATCATGGATACACCTGCGTGAACGGTGCTTCACTTCATATGTTATTTGCTTATCTGCACGTTCGCCCTGTAGCCTGAACAAATAACTTGTTTCTATATGATTTTTCACGAGAGTTTAATCCTGATGTAAACAAGGCATGTCCACGCCTCAGCCAAAGAAAGAGTTGTGATTCGCTGAGCGTGTAGTATCGACCTCCGCCCCGTCAACGTCTCGTGTTCGGACATACAGTGCTGCGCATATTACCTAAAATAGACGAGGAACAGTTTTTGAGCTGTGCGAAACTAAACAGAGGGGTCTAAAGGGAGATCTACTGCTGAAGATTAGGGCCTACGTTATTTATTTATTCATTTCTGAATATTAAAGAAAGCTATCGTAGGCTAGAGCACCTCTTGCTCCATTTCTCTCACCGTGAATACTGACACTGACAGCTGCTGCAAGATGCAACACCTTATCTCCACACTGTACAGCTTGGGACTTTCCCTCGCTATGAGAAGACTTCCTGCATTACACCACGCCTTCTGCCTTCATATCTCGTTATTTAATCACTGTTTTATTTAAAAAAAATTATAGATACACACCGGTATATATGACAACCATATTTTAATTTGATTACGTACTCTTTCAGACTATCTAAATGTAATAAAATAAGATAAAATTAAATTAATGCCACGTACTAATTTTCTTCGAGCTCGCATACAGTCCATTGGGTGCGACGGTTGCTTCTCCAATCAACTACGTCTGTGTCCACGTGCAAAGCCAAGGTGCTCCGCCTATTTGTTTACATCAGGATTAAACTCTCGTGAAAAATCATATAGCGCCTAACAATGTGAAGCCACTCGGCTGCGCTCGGGTGAGATCTGTCGGCTATACTCGGTCGTGCTCGGGTGAGATGTGTCGACTGTACTCGGCCGTGCTCGGGTGAAATCAGTCGGCTATGTTCTACTGGCGCACATTAAGATAGTTATGGAATATCAGTGTCCAAATATTAGGCAATAACCTCATTACAATTACTAACTAATATATTTGTTATGGACTTTGTAATATTGAACTTTCCGAAGCAATGGGACACCAGTATTCTAATGTTACTACAATATGATAGAAGCTTGAGACATGTTTCGGGATGAGAATTGTCGACAGAGATGCACTGGGCGAGTTAAGCTGGCTAAGAAACTACTGTGTATTCTATTCAAGGGATTGCCAACAGTTTATAGAATAGTCTCCCGGTCTCGTTATATTTCACTTATTCGCTAACTGGAAAGCAGGTGGCAAAATTTACATTAGATGCCACTGAAGCAGTCAAAGAACATGGTTTTCAAGTTTTTACGAGTTACTTTACTTCACACCAACACAGATAGGTCAAATGGTGACGACGGGATTGTAAAGGGCTAGAAGTGGGAAGGAAGCGGTCGTGCACTTAATTAAGATACAGCCCCAACATTTGCTTCTTATGAAAATGGGAAAGCACGGAAAACCACCTTCAGGGCTGCCGACAGTGGGGTCCTCACCACTATCTCCCGAATACAAGCTCACTGCTGCGCGCCCTTAACCGCACGGCCAACTCGCTCGGTAGTTTTCAAGTTCGAATAGTAACCGATAATTACCAGGTTAATATTTCAATGTTTGAAACATTATGCGGGGGACGTGGTACTTTTGAAGTATGAAATAATACATCCATCCGATAATGGAAGGTCACTATTTCTTTGTTATGACTCTAGTCATCTTTTGTATCGCTTCTGACAATTGTGTCTGGTTTTCTTATTGCAGCTCTGCATTACCTTCCTCGAAATGAATTACTAAACTGCTCCAGTCTTATGAAGGACAAATTCACGAGAGAAATATAATGTGACACTTGTAATGATGGGCTTCCACAGTTCTATTTAGAAATATTTTTAAAGCCACTTTTAATTAATATTGTCACAAATTATTTACAAAAGTGCGAGAGATTTATACAATTCAATAGAAACCTCTCAACAGGAAGATTTTAAAACTTCAGTGAAATTTATGAAACATACGCAGCGTTAATGTGGTAACCTTTTATTCATTTGCCTACTTTCAAAAACCTTGGCATACTGGAGTTGCATGGTTGATTTAAGAAGGTAGTGTAGAAATTAAAATTTGTAAATATCGGTGTGAGCTATGATGGGATTTAAGATTAAACTTAATTTCTACGAACTGTGCGCATTTGAAAGTTGAGGAAGTAAGGCAATGTAGGGAGCTTAACTGCAAACGTGGTGGGTGATTGTCGAACAATTAGCTTGCTGACACGGCTGACTTGATGCGTCGCTCTAGGGCGCAGCGAGGGATCCAGTCGGCCGTGTTGCCGACTACCATCAGCTGCTTATCTGCCGGCCATATTTTATTTCATAGGTGACGGACCGAACTTAGCCGAGTTACTCCGAGTGGCTGCACATTGTCAGGCGCTAGACATAAGTGAACCAATACAGTAGAGATCTATACTGTATTTGGCCCGAATCAGACTTCGCCTTCGGTCACGTGACTGCTCGAGCTTGCTTCGAACAGGCTCGAACCTCGGCGACTCGGCGTGTATCGGGTCGGCTCGATCCCGCTCGAACACGGGTATCGTTTGCCCATCGCCAGTAAAGATAGTTTCGTCCGGAAGCTAACTTCCTTCTTACAGAATACTGTTGATCGCAACTGCGAGCTCAATGCCTTAGCTTTACTGCACCTTGATTCAATCCCGCTTACTATATTACCAACCTGGGAGAACATGCATCCTAAATACTTGAAATTATCTACCTATTACAGCATTGTATCACCAATCTGACATTCAATTCTATTGAATTTCTTACCTACTGGCATCAATTTAGTCTTCGAAATGCATTTATTTTGTAATAAATATTGCTTAAGGTATTACAATTACGAATATGCCCACTGATCTTGTGAAAAAAATATTTCAATTTTGATTTTAGCTGTCAGTTAAAATCTTCTATCTACGAATGACAGTTTGACTACATCTGTCACGTTCAAATCGGAATGACCATGATACGCGTTTTAAAAATATAAAAATATCGTATCTGCCTTTCTTTTTTTAGCAAAGCTGTGAAAGATGTATTGATGTGACGAAATAATCAGACTCATTTTCACCATTTTTCGACTTAAGATCACTTACAAGCGTCTCATATACTGAAAATGTACACCATTTCCCAGATGGATCACAACTACAGTGTACCTATAAAATGCACCCATTTATACATTAAATTTCTTAGTAAATCTGTACATTTAATAATAATAATAATTATAATTATATAATAAAGACAACGTGGTGCAGTTATAACTACTACACCCATCCTTACCCAACCGTGAACAGCAATTACATGTTAAAGTAGTAAGTTTTTCTGTTCTATTAATATGTAATAATGCAGTTCCGCTAAAATTACTATGCGAGCCAAATGGCCCCTTGAAACAATCACCATCAACACAACTTTATGTATCGGTAACCCTACCATTCACGATCTATTGGAAATACGAATTAAATAGATTTTGGTTACTTTCGATATCACCACTTACTGCATATAGAATTATACAATTTCCATTCTTTAATAATAATAATGTTATTAGTTCTTTGCGTCCCACTAACTACTTTTACTGTTTTCGTAGACGCCAAAGTGCCGGAATTTAGTCCCGCGGGAGTTATTTTACGTGCCCTTAACTGTACCGGTATGAGGCTGACGTATTTCAGAACCTTCAAATACCACCGGGACTGAGTCGGGGTTGAACCTGCCAAGTTGGAGTTAGAAAGCCAGCGCCTCAACCGCCTAAGCCACTTAGCCCGGCCTTCCATTCTCTTTTCTATCTCAAATCTATCCCATTTCCTCATTTTAAAGAGTCATTGCTTACCTGATAACGAATAGTCATTACGCCGACTTTCCGAATCACGTATAAGGAATGCACCATGGTCATTTTCTGGCAGGAGCAACTTCTTCTCTGCTTCGATTCTCTTGATTTTACCGAAGTACCATCTGAAAACAGAAATGGGAAGAAAATAATTAGACGTTTTATAGTAAACAAGGAAATGACATGACTCGTTCAACACAATCATCTGTCCAAACACTATTAATCAAGTGATGCAGTCCCCTCACCACTCAAAGCAAATTTCGACTGGAAGTTTATTTCAAGATTGGGACAGTTTTCTCAATTGCAGATTCTAATACAGTACTTACAGAGACGCATACACACACTAATACAGATCTTCTTCTTCTTTTCCTGCCGCTTTTTCCCACACCTGTGGGGTCGCGGGTGCGAACTGCGTCGCACAAGTGGATTTGGCCCTGTTTACGGCCGGATGCCCTTCCTGACGCCAACCCTCTATGGAGGGATGTAAGCACTATTGCGTGTTTCTGTGGTGGTTGGTAGTGTAGTATGTTGTCAGAAGCCAGAAGAATTAATCAGAAGCGATTAAAATCCCCGACCCGGCCGGGAATCGAACCCGGGACCCTCTGAACCGAAGGCCAGTACGCTGACCATTCAGCCAACGAGTCGGACACACACACTAATACAGATATACTAATAAAAACAGCCTACGTAGTATTCAGAAGTATACATAAGATCCAGCAACAGCTCCAACCTTTACAGTCCAGCAAATGAAGTACAGTATATCACGTACCATATACCCATAGCAGCATGGGTTGAACAGAGGGAAGAAAGATCATCCATCATTTCCAGAATAATTAAGACAATGAACTACTATCTTTTTCACTCCGATGAATACTGGCGGTTTAGTGGGTTTAGTCAGCCAACCAAACTCATTAATTAAAGCACTTTGAATGAACGTACAAGAGCCGAAATAAAACAATGTTGGATAAGGATGCCGCTAACTCCATTAATGGAAATTACGAATGCGAAAAACTGACATGATGTTTATGGAATGTAATCATCTCAGGTAAATTCGTACTATGTTTTGCAAAGCTAATTTTGAAGTAAATTACTTTACAAGTATGTTACTACAGAACACAAGAAATCCTACTTTTTTAATGTTCTATTTTCATGTTCCATATTAATGACGATATTGACAAATGTGACCGGCCCCTGAACTCGAAACCGAATCCTCAACAACAGTATGTTGGCCCACACCAGACGAAGTAACAGATGAAGTACTACTTTACAATTCTGTTCTTTATCAGCTGTTATTTGAGCAGCCTGCTGGACATAAAATTATTTCATACGGCGAAGTTTAACGTGCCCTGCTGGCCATGCCAAAACTCCCTAATTTTCTGGAACTGAATTATTCTTAACTTTCTGTTTTTTACCATATCATTAACACGAGTAAACGGTATCCAACACCTAGCCAGAATGGTCAGCGTATTGGCCTTCGGTTCAAAGGGCTTCGGGTTCAACTCACGGCCGGGCCGAGGATTTTTACGTGCATGTGGTTAATTTCCCTTCCCTTCATATACACACTAGACTACTAACCACCACAGAAACATTAAATAGTGAATACATTTTTCTATATAGCGTTAGCGTCAGGAAGGATATACAGCCGCAAAACTGAGCTATATCGCTATCAAGTGTCGTCCCCAATAAATTGGGCTCCAGTCCAGGAAGATTAGTACGCGCTATCAGTAGTTAACTATCAATTAAGTGGGAAAACAAACTACAAGACGTATAATCCTTCCAACTACGAAATGATAAATTAGTATTATTTTCACTCACATTAAGATGTTCATATATGTTCTCGAATGGCATAATTTTATAGGACATCACAATATATAATCGAAGGAATCCCATCATCCAATAAAAGTAAAACAACTCATTCTAAAACAGACAATGAATTCACTAAATCCACATCCAACTCCCTAACGGAATAACGAACCTAAACAGCAATGTTATACGTTAAGGGCATAAGAAAGAATGTAGTATTACGATGACGTTTTAAGAGGCACTTGTTCATATAGGAAAAACATCAATATCTCTACTATCATTTTATAACCCAAGTCTCACTACTCTATCTCTAGTTGCATTTTTCTTATTTGAGGATCTTCTCGATAACGTTTTCTATTCTAGCCTATATGTGTGCTCGTTACATAAACTTGAACGATCGCGTGAAACTGGTTGGTGGAAGAAACTAAAATGATGTATCGAAGTACACCTTGAATCACAGAAACTTTCTCTGAGGCTCGCTCCAACCTTCGGATTGACTGAATGAATTCAGAAATACATACAGTAGCTCTTGTACGGATAACTTGTGTTATAGTGGGGCTATGAGAGAAAAAGTGAAAATGTAATTATTTGGACCTATAATTAGGATAGATGTTCAGTGACTTTAATGCAATATCTCAGCATTTCCCAAAATGGATTGGAAGAGTATTTTAAAAAAAGTAAAAAACCCCGGAGTAAAATATAACTCAGAATGTGCAGTCTCCGCCAAGATTCAAATATTACATCTTCAAAGGGTGTGACTCAGCGAACTCAGCTATGAAGGTAAGGGTGAAATGATAGATCATTACTGGTGTAAAAGTGATTGGGAAATTTTGAGATTCCGCGGAACAACTCTTCTAACTCAGCTTTGTCCGATACAGGTTTTATTCAACACAGCATTAAGCTGCGAAATGCCAACCTGCAACTTCACAAATCCAAACGAACATGAATAAAATAAATTACTACTACTACTTGTACTACTACAATAATAATTGTGGTCCCAAAGATGATCACTTCAAAAACATGGGGGTATCAATTATTGTTAAAGGGAAAATACAACTGGATAACCAACTCCTGTTAACTCTAATTAGAAGAAAAAAGGGAAGAGGTGCGAACCTTCTAACCATGAAGGTAGGACAAAAAGGGGGCACAAAAGGTGTGAAGATGACCGACATTCCACATACACCCAGTTCTTTTCTCGGCTTTGTGGTCTGTCGACCGGCACCGGTTTTGAGAGAACTATCTTCTATATATTAAAAAGAATTGATGAAAACTAAAGTCAGTCAGTACGGCCATTTTATTCGGTTGATTACCTTCATCTTTTTTTTAACTGAAAGGTATTCATGCACAGATTTGTCATCAGGCACTATAAATCACTTAACTTTCGCCTTCCTCAAATTATTTCATTTTTTCTATTTTTTGTATCTTTGAAGCAATCATATCTTTGGTTCTAATGGAGGCAGGGAGTTCGTTTTGGCCTAAGAACACTCAGTGGATCAGGTTCTTTCATTTCAGCTCTTAACTATTCAAATTGGTTCATTCTGAGCAAAGTTATGAGTGCACATTAAATTTGACGTCTCATTTCTTCAACATTTTTTCTCATTTAACCAACCATATCTTTCGTTCTAATTATTATTATTATTATTATTATTATTATTATTATTATTATTATTATTATATTTTCCACCAATTGCAAGTACAATTTATGGATGGTGAATGGAGAAAGGGCATAGCTCCACATACACGAAAGTGCCCCCATCACCACTTAAAATTACAATATTCAAATATACAATTACATTCTACATAGTGTGCTTATATACAGTTACCGTATTTTATTTTGGTCTAAAAACGTTCCGTGGATGAAGCGCTTTCCTTTGAGGTAATAACTACTTACATCGGTAGATTATGAGAATAGTTATGAGTACATTTGTCTCCATGACGAAGATCTTTGAAGGACTTTTTAATAGTTCGGCGCGTAGTGTTGTTCCAAGGAACGTTTAATTCAATTTCTTTGTACAATGTATTTTCACGTGTTTTCTTGACACAATATTACATTCTATTACCGCAACAGATCATGTGCTTTATTTTGTTAAGTCGGAACTTTGCAAATACATCCGTGAGGATAGTAACGAACAACACCATATATTGTACATTGCGGGCGGAGCCAGCGGGAAACTGCTAGTTGTGATTTTATTACCCGACTCGCATCGGTTACTGATACTGGGTTCATTGCGACACGAGGACATGGCTGGCGCCACAGTGGTGGAAATTAGTATAATGGCACGGGTTTTGTGTGGGGGAAAATGTTTTACTTATTTAGTAATGCACGCATTTTTTTCCTATACAGCTTACTGTCAAAACATACAAAATGCATTTCCATTTTACCTTTAGCATTAGTACTTTAATAAATAAAAGAAGAACAACGGTCGTAGGGTGGAAGTTGGTATAAAGGCAGGTCCTCTGTTTGATTTTCATCAGTGATAAGTGTAAACAGTTATAGCTTGGAGGTGTTACAGCAAACTTCGTACAGTTCACACGTAGAGCAGTTGTAATAATGCCATGTGGAACGCCTCTGAGATGAAGAGCAAGTAAGTATTAAGGCTTACAAAGAAGTGGGCCTGTCTAATCACCAAATTGCTAAGAAATGAGGGTGTTCATGTTGTGTCATTGATAATTTTGTCAAATTGGGTGCACAGTATGGACAAAGTCATTAATTCATTCAAATTCCATCATTTAGTTCTCCATCAATGTAGGAAAAGTGCCAATAAAGAAAATTGTAATTGTTAAGTGAAATATTAACGGAGCTAAAGTTTGTAAACCTTACAAAATATGAAACAACGGGGAGATTTTCGCGAAATATGATTTTTGTTTTGTTCTGTAAAATATGAAATATGAACCATTTTTGGCATGCACTGCCATCTAAACTCCGCCATTCGTAAATATCCTAGCTGATAAGACAACAAGGCTTGTATAAATTGCTTGTTTTAATAACTCCTGTAATTCCTAGATTCAGCCGGTTAAAATGGAATAAAAATGTAATGTTTTTTCCACAAAGTGTGTGTGGGGGGAGGGGACGCGGTCGACTGCCCGCCCCTAATCGCCGCTACTGTGGAACTTTCTTCTTCTTTTTCTACTGCTTTTCCCACATCTGTGGGGTTGCGGGTGCGATTTGGCCCTGTTTTACGGCCGGATGCCCTTCCTGGCATCAACCCTACATGGAGGGATGTAATCACTACTGCGTGTTTCTGTGGAGATTGGTAGTGTAGTGTGTTGTCTGGATACGAAGAGGAAAGTGTTGGGACAGACACACAGTCCCCGGGCCAGAAGAATTAATCTTCCCGACCCGGCCGGGAATCGAACCCGGGATCCTATGAACCGAAGGCCTCAACGCTGACCATTGACCCAATGAGTCGGATCGCCGCTACTGTGGAACATGGCAGTTTTATGCAGGCTACCAGAGTGTCGGCGCTTCGAATACACTGCAGTATTCATTTTCAACGAATCGTGTACATCGACGATTGGAATTTAGTTGTCCGGGTCTGGATGAGGAGTATTTCGGTCGTCTTGCAAGGAATACTGACAACGCACAGTACTCCAGATGTCAGTAAGCTGTCCGGGACGTAAAAAAATCACTACTACGATTCGGCCGAAGAGAGTATATTCAGTTCAACAGGCAGAGGAAGTCTCAACACGAAAAAACTAGCGAAAGCAAACAACCAAGCTCTGAATATTTATGTTTAATGTTATGATCAAATCCTCTGCTACGGTGACGGTCTTGCAGTTAACACGGTCTAAATTATAAACAATTAATACAACTCTAAAGAAAGTGCAACGTTTTATGTGTGCTCAAGATTAATAATGCGTGTGTTTTAAACGTCAGTTACCACTTACCAGGCCAAACAACTATACTGATGAATAATTCATAGTTCAATTAACGTAGTGCTCCGTCTTCGCAAGCCGAAGATGACTGCTGAGGAGCTGAAATATTAAATTGAAATCGACTGTTCTCGAAGCTGAGACGGAAGCGGCGTCCTTGGCTCACCAGGAAAGTCTAGATTCAATTCACTGTGGCTCACCAGGAAAGTCTAGATTCAATTCACTGTCGATAACTTGAGGACACTACTTCTAGACGGCACGTGATCCTGCAATATACTCAACTAATAACCGAAATAAGAACTAGCTTAATTCCTTTTTTTTTTTTGCTAGGGGCTTTACGTCGCACCGACACAGATAGGTCTTATGGCGACGATGGGATAGGAAAGGCCTAGGAGTTGGAAGGAAGCGGCCGTGGCCTTAATTAAGGTACAGCCCCAGCATTTGCCTGGTGTGAAAATGGGAAACCACGGAAAACCATCTTCAGGGCTGCCGATAGTGGGATTCGAACCTACTATCTCCCGGATGCAAGCTCACAGCCGCTCGCCTCTACGCGCACGGCCAACTCGCCCGGTAGCTTAATTCCTAACAAGAAAGGTAGACACAGACCAAGTTAGCCAATCAAAGTGTTGAACTTACGGATAGTAAAAGCTTTATACCAATATAAATGGTCCGTTATTGGACATTATAAATTTTCCAGCTAACTCATTCCTGGTTGCCAGCGTTTCGCCCCCGTGTGCTAGGCTGGGCTCATCAGTTGGTACCTAGCACACCTACCAAGACGCTGGCTAGTGCATAACGTGGAGGCCACTGCGTAGGCTAATTGTAGCCACCGGCAGTGCCAATGCACTGAGAGACTTTGTCTCATTATCAAAAATTTATGCCTGCTTGGCCATCAGATGATATAGATCTTGATTCCCATAGGAAATCTGAAATATTTGTTCCGAATGAGTAAATTTATAATGCCAATATAAATGGTCTGTTATTGGACATTATAAATTTTCCAGAAGACGACTTGTCTCCAAAGGCTTGAGATTTCATGTCTTAAGCTGAAGACTAGGGAGCCGCGGCCTATCCTTATTAAATGACGCCGAATTAACCAAGAACATAGACAATATGTTTCAATGAAGTAAAAGATACCATGCTGGCAACTCCCACGTACTATATGTTCAACGTGTATGTCAATCTGCAACTCAACTGTATGGTGCTATAGGTTAGTTCTGGCGGAGTACTTCAATAAAAATAAATTCGTGTCCTCATCCCGAGGTGGCGCAGCTCTTTTCAGGCACACCCCCAATGAAGGTGAACTGCATGTACTTATTTAACCACATACCAGCCCTTCTGCCAATCCTACATTTCTGGCAGTACCGGAAAACGAACCCGGACCTCCGAGGGCGGCAACTACTAGTGCTAAATCGTTTACGCTACAGAGGCGGCCTTACTCTATGAAAAAAAAAAAAAATAGCATCCAAGAATTTGTCAGCATTATTTTAAAATGTATAATCACAGAAAAACTTTTAAAGAAGAGCAGAAATGAAATTCGAGCCCTTTTGCTCTTTTGCTTCCCTTTTGTTTTGTTTCATAGACAGCGTGGCCAATACTTAACTGCACTGAGCTTCGGTTGCCACAATTCGGCAGAACATACGAAATAACTGCAAACATGATCAGGCAAGGAAAGAAGAAAGAAGGGAGTCACAAATGTATCAAAGGAAATATGAAATTCCTTCTGATAATACAGGTTTGACGACAGAGAAGAATAGCTTGTAACGATATATTTATTTTTTCACCTTGGTGAAATCCTCAAAACAGATTCAACATGTATGTCCATAAGAAATAGTCTGTTAGATTCATCTGTGCACATTCCAAACTGCAGTCTTAAAAAAGTTTTCGCTTCTTTCTTTGAACTATTAATCTAGTTTCTTTATCAACGTAATCCATCATCTCTTTCAATATTTAACGAAATTAAAATTCCAAAAACGCCATGGGCGTGATAGCCAAGTGACATTGTCAATGGCCCTCACCAAAGAGGCCACATTTCAAATCCCGACCAATGCACGTGGGATTGTTGAAATGTGCCATGTTTCTTGTTTCTGAATCCATAAAAAATGGAAGATTCGTGGCTATGATCATGATAACAATTAACACGTAATAAATGAGACTAAATTTACTCAGTTACACGCTGCATAACATTAATAACAAGAATAACAGGTGTATCAGTAATGGTAAACTGTCTGCCAAGCCAGAAAGTACCTTACAGGCCAGAGAAACGTTTCACACAGAATATTCTAGCATACTTCAAGAAACCCAAGGTAAAAGCGCCGACAGTTTCATAACATCACTTCACTTTCACTTAAGAACATTAACTATTACAGTCATTCGTAGACTCATCTCTGCTAAGGCTACTGAGCCAGTGTCTGGAAGATCGGAAGAAAAGTCCTCATGATACAAATGATAAGAAACGATTGTCCATTCTGCCCATATTCATATTCCGCAAGTTTCAAACGGAAATAATATCTGATTTGAGTTAAATCCTTAAACATAAACAATAATTCAGTACACGATCTCTAACAATGTTGTCCGGCCTCTTGGGGGAACGGTCTGCGTATTGGTCTTCGGTTCGGAGGGCTCGGGGTTCGATTCCCGTCCGGGACGGTGATTTTAGCAGCGTCTGTTCAATATCTCCATCTTGGGGCTGAGAGGAGTGGTTTTCTCAATACAAATATTCACTTACGTCAGCAACTACCGCAGAAACACGCAATAGCAAATACATCCCACAGGGTTGGCGTCAAGAAAGACAACCGACCGGAAAACTGGGCTTAATCCAAATATCGTGCTGATCTCAAATAAATGGGAAAAAGCCAGGAGGAAGGAGCAGCTCACTAAAACAATGGCTTTTCGGACTGAGAACTTAGAAAAATTGAACTTTTGCTGCCTATGCTTCACAGTAACACAAGCGGAATTTGAAAAATAATACGTCAAGAATATTCTTGATAAACTGAATGGCATATTGCACCATATAAACGTGCTTCATATTACAAGTGCAACGAATATGAGAAAAACTTACTCAAAATTACATTTTCTTTCACTTTTAAAACAACTTTAGACTGGTCATATGATATAGAGTGCTTTTACTAATACAGGTAATTAAAAAAATATATTCGGGCACTTGCTACTTAATACTGTCATCGTCATATACTGAAATACACTTTGCAAACAAAATAGACATAGTTCATGATCAGTTTGTGCTTCTATAGGCTAACAGTCATGATAAAAAAGAAATAACATATCCTATAATAATCGATATCTGAAAATGAATAATTTCCTGACAACGAAATTATTCGGATACATGTAAATGACAATGAAATGATATTAGTACTTCCAAATGAATAACTGCTTGGACCATCCTTCCGCTTTTAAGCTCCTTCAGACGCTGTGACATGTTGTGCACTTAGTGTTTTGTTTTGTTTTGTTTTTGTTCTTCTGAGATTTTCCCCATTCTTCGAGAAGTCTCTTTTTCGGTTTTTCTTTTCATTTTGGAGATCTAGATTGAACCTTGTCGTTCAGTTCAGTCCATAGGTGTTCGATCAGGGTCATATCTGGACTTTGTGATGAACGACGGATCACTTTAGGACAACTGTAGAGCAGATACATCTGATTTAATGTGGGAGTTCTGCTTGGGGTCGTTGTCTTGACAGAACATGAATGTCCCAGCAATTCCAAGATTTTCTGTACTTTTTCGTACATTTTTAGGTAGCCTTACTATTTCAAGATATCTTCAATAAACACTGGCTCACCCACACCCGAAGCTGGCATACAGCCCCATACCATCACATGTCCACCGCCGTGTTTCGTAGTCCCGAACGAACCATCAGTTGCTAAGTCTTGGGTTAGGTTTTCTCCGGACTAATTGCCTGCCACCTGGATCATGTACACTGAATGGGCTTTTATATGTAAAAAGAACCTCTACCCACTTAAGTTGTTTATCTTCATACTCCTTTGCGAACTTCAATCGTTTACGCATGTTTCTCTCGCAAATTCAGGGCTTCTTTCGTGCGGCTTTGCCGCTGTAGCCGGCTTTCTTCAGTGTCCTAATTGTTTCGGCATGGATTCTCTTACCAGTGGCTGACTGAAAATTAAATGATTTTTCTTTGTGAGGACTTTGGGACGGCCAGTGTTTTGTTTCAGCTTTATCCTGTGTCCATTCTTATATCTAAGGATAATATCGGCCACTGTAATTTTCTTCATTTGCAGCATTTCGGCAATGTTTAGATGTTTTTGCCTTTCTCGTGATGCTATACTACGAACTAACTGTATTTGATTAAATGTAGTCTCCTTCCCCTTCCGTCTCATGCTGCCATTTCAAAGAGAGCACAGTCAATACTAATCTCACTGATATGTTGCCGGAACTCTTTACCTTCAAGGTCACTATCCTCCGGGGCTGAAGAAATGAGGAAGAAAAACAGTGTCCGAATAATCTATTGCGTTTAGAAACTGCCATTTCTCACAATTTGATCAATATTGACAAACAATATTTAAATGAACATGGTAGTTGTATGTATAATATAGATAGATTCCTTCAATAGGTGGGGTGATGGTCCCCACAGTGGAAGAAATGCCACTGGAATCCATTAAGCAGCGTCTGTTCTACAGGTTAGGGGCGGCTGCACAAGGCGTCTGTGCTCCATAGGAGCGGCCTCAATATCACCTCACTGGATCACATTCAGAGTTGTAATTCGGGACCTAGTCCCACACAGGTGACACCTCGACAGTCGACCATGGAAGGTCTTTTAAGAAATACTCCACCGGCTGAACCAAGAGTTCAGAAGGCAGCATTCGGATACGGTGGGCTGCCACTTAAAGGATACCGTGAAATCGGAGGCACGGAAATACCCCAGTACCACACACACGAACGAGACAAAGTCAAGAATCAAACCAAAGCAGATAACCTACTTCTCTACACACAATATCGACTCGCTCATGCAAACCGGTAAACTAAAAGTGATCACCGACATAATGGACCAACACAAAATTCTTATCATGAGATTAAAGGAAATTAGAAACACTGACCAGGATGCTCTGGAATCTCAAGGGCACAGACTTTATAAAGGTATACCCGGGAAGAGAGTGATGGAGAATGTCCCACAATTTGGAACAGGATTTTTCATCATCATTAGTCGTTGTGCTCATTACTGAGCGTCGCGTCGTGACCTCATAACTCCATCATTTCCGTGTTGCAACCCTGACAAGATGTCTCCATCCCGAGCGATTTTCACATTTCGTTAATATGATCTGAAGTGGTAGCCCAGTGATCTTTGCCTGATCTATCCATCTGCTTGCTGTTCTTCCTCGTGGTCTACTGCCTTCAATTTTGCCTTGTAAAATTACCTTTTCCAAGTTCTCTCCGTCTCGTCTTAGAATGTGGCCAAGGAACTGGAGGATTTTTAGTCAGCCTTAAAATAATAAACTCAGTTCAAGAATTCAAATCACAGTCTCCACGACTCTCAACGCTCACCTTTAAGGCATCTACAAAAATCTATAATATAATAAATACCCATGCTCCCACTAATGATAAAAACAACTCCTCAAAAGACCATGAAGAAACAGACGAATTTTGGGACCTATTGGACCAGACCATAGATAACATCCCCAAACACCATGTAAAATTATTAATATGCGACTTCAACGCTCAACTAGTCAGAGAAAGAAAATACCGTGACATCATCGGAAAATGGCCAGCACACACGAAAACAAATGAACATGCTTGGAGAGAGACTAGTTGACCTGTGTAGAAACCACAACTTAATCTCAAAATCTACATGTTTTAAGAGAAAACCTCAAAAACTCAAAACATGGGAACACCCTGACTACACTAAAGGAGAATGGCAACTGGATCACATCTGCATGGACAAATACCACCACGAAGAGATCTACGACTATAACGTCAAAATCCTCCGACGAATAGACACAGGTTCAGATCACTACGTAGTTAAAATAAACATTAAACTCACTCCCCAGAGACAACAAAAGCAAGCCCCTAAAACCAAAAGAAAAATAGATCCTACTCAGTTAATAAACAATGAAAATTGCCAAAAAGCAACTGAAAAAAAAAATCATAGATAAACTTGAAGGCTTAGTACACAACCTTAAACAAATTGCAGAAGACCTGGCTCCAATGAAACCACGTAAAAAACACCAATGGTGGAACAGTGAATGTGATGAAACAGTGGAGAAGAGACATCAGGCACGGCTATTACATCAGTCCCAAAAATAAGAAATATCCTATCAAAATCTAGTAAAACAGAGAAAATAAACTACCCAAGTCTTAAGGAGAATAAAAATACAGCATCATAAGGAGACGGTGCAATTAAATGAAGAAGAATGCAATAAAACTCAATCAAGGGACTCCTACAAAACCTTCAGAAAACAGCTCCAAAAATATGAACCCCCGACCCTACTGATGAATGATGAAAATGGTAAGCTGGCTCATAACAATAAAGACAATGCAGAAATTCTGGCTGAATATTTCAACAAGCTTCTAAATTGTGAGGAACCTACAGAACTCCTTCATTTGGGCACCAACACCCCAATAAAAACACCACCAGAGAACATGAATCCTCCCACAATAAAGAAAGTCTACCAAGCACTGAATAAATTAAAAAATTACAAAGCGCCAGAAGAAGATCAGATCTTTGCGGAAATCTGGAAATATGCAGGAAAATTAGCAAAAGTTGCCCTCCATCAACAACTTGTCTCTATCTGAATTAAAGTAAAACTGCCAGAACACTGGACAACAGCCCTAATTCACCCACTACACAAAAAAGGAAACAAAACCGACCCTAATAACTACAGGGGAATCTCACTCCTATACATAACATACAAAATATTTTAAATAATCATCCAAAGAGGAGAAGTTTGCAACTTGAGAAAGAACTCGGAGAATATCGAGGAAGTTTCAGACTCTGGAAGAGCTGTCCTGATCAGATCATGAGTTTTAAGTTGATAATGGACTATAGCAGAAGAAACAGAGATATGGTGATAACATTTGTAGATTTCAAGAAAGCTTACGATTGCATCCATAGAGAATCTCTGTTTAAAATTTGAAGACACCTTGGACTACACCCCAAATTAATAAACATGATAAAATTGACTCTCACTAACACCAAATCAAAAGTGAAGTTTAGGGGTGAAACATCAAAGTCATTTGAAATTAAAACTGGATTACGGCAGGGAGATGGGCTCTCACCACTATTATTTAATTGTGGTCTAGAAATGGTAATGAAGGAATAAAGATAAAAATAAAGATAAAGATAAAAAATAAAGATTGGCCGAAAAATCAAAACAAATTGCCTGGGTTTCGCCGACGATTTAGAATTACTAGCAGTGGACATAAAAGAAGCAAAAACCCAGATATCAGAACTTCAAAACATTGCAAATAAAACTGGCTTCAAAATATCATTTGAAAAAACAGAAATTATGCCCCGAAAACCAACACAACAAAAAGAAGTTACCATAAATGGTAATAAAATCAAAATAGTAACTCATTTTAAATATCTCGGAAAAGTAATAACACATAACTTAAATGAAAAATCTCAATCCAAACAAGTAGATTAGCTAAAGCACAAGAATTAACACGGGATATCTAAAAAAAGAAATGTTTATCAACAAATGCAACAATAAAACACTATAGCACAGTTATAAGACCGGAAGCTACACATGTAGCAGGGACACTTTTACACCTGAATAAACAATCAAAGACTGAAAGACTTCAGAAAAATTGAAAGAAGGATTGGAAGAACCTGCATCAACAAAAAAAAAAAAAATACCAGAAAGATGGACAGTGGCGGATAATACCTAACAAAGTCGTGAACAAAGAGCTAGAACCCATTACAGATACTATGCGTACGAGGAGACTGGGATTATTCGGACATATCATGAGGGTGCAGGATTCGAGACTTCTGAAACAACTAGTACAACACAATCTCGTCTCAAAAAATACCACAACAAGATGTAAATGGATCAGAGAAGTAAGAGAGGATCTGAAGGAAATAAGCCTTACAACAGAAGACGCCACAAATAAGATAAAATTGAATACAAAACTCAAGCATACAAAACTTCCGCTTTACCCTTACACGAAACAAACCGACAACACGCATATTTTCAACCGAGGAAAGGGCACGAAAATCAGAGCGTCTGAAGAAGTACTGGGAGGACCGCAAAGCCCAAAAATCCCTTCAAAGAGACCTGAACGATGGACTGACTAAAGTGATCCTATGCGGCCATAAAAGGAGAAGGAGAAGAAGAAGAAGAAGACATATTCCTTCAATAGCAAGTTGTTCTAACGCGTAATTTCTTATTCCTACATAAACTTGTTTCTTAACATTTGACTAATATTCATAACAGTTAAGTCAGTATTTGCTATAAACGTGACCATTTTTTCGTACGGTCGGAAAACGAACCCATTTGCTGGTTGTATTTGTCCCGTGCAATTTCCAGGGATTAGAAATTTGTGATGTCAGCTTGTACTCGGGAGATAGTGGGTTAATTTTTGGCTTTGATACTACTATCTGAAGCTCCGGGCCTTTGTTTGCTACTGGTTTACAGCGCCACGATTCAAGAACCTGACTAAATATGCTTTTTTATTTATTTTTTTACGTGCGGGTATCTGCAGGAACGACCAGGTTCTTTTGAACAGCCGTTACAACATTGTTTTGAAGGCGGATTCACTGATGATTGCACATTCGATGCATACGAGCTTCCAGCGTTTATTAGATCACTCTGCGTAGAACAAAGTATAACTTGTATACTTATTACTTTTTTTTTTTTTTTGCAGCAGTGAACATTAGGCCCACCGACTATCAGGTAGGTAGCACTCATAGGTCAATCATACGTTTTGTAGTATTTAAGTACTCTTATCACAAGCACATCATGTGTTTAACTTTATTTCATAGTGCTTCGGAAACTTGATTTTTTTATATACACGACATGCTTATTTTACATATACATATGCTTGTTCATTTTCATGTATGTATATTAAAGTTAGTGGGACCGCTGAGACCATACTGAGAGTGTTTATATGCATTGCGCCAAGAATATAGGGCGCCCAATTTGAATTGCTATTACAGCTGATACATTTTTTCTCCGCTCACCCTTGTCCTTCGCACGTTATATATTTGGCACATATCCATATTATCTTATGCTCTTATCATTTCCACCTACAACGGTTGTGCAATATCCGAGACAGTCTGTACCGTTTCTTGTCAGTCACTTTCATATTGTCAAGGTAAGGCAGACAGGTTAATGAAAGCAGCGAATTTGTTCTAAGCCAAACAAGAAGACATAGTGCACTTTGCACTGTAAAAACCAAGTATCGCCAGCAAAGGCATGGGTATGGTATACTGTATTTATTTCTCCCTAAATAAACAGAAGTTATGCGAACATAATAAGCAAATAACCAAGGAATTCAAATGCGTTGCATTGAGTTCAACCGGCGCATTAACAAACGAGCCTGAGTTTTGAGCATTGCGAAGGTGGATATTCTCTAGTCATAAGTGTCATAACAGAACTGTGGACGTTGCTGTTTAATTTAAGAAGGGAATTTAGAACAGAACGACTCATCAAGTTTCAAATCTCATTTGCCCTGAGTGAGAGTCATTCATACACTACCTAAGAGACAGGAAACAGATTTACGAGTCATGAAACAATAAATTCGATTTATAGGCTACTTCTATTAATTTACAGAACAAACGAAAAGTGTTGTATTAGCAGGTATATGTATTGTACCTGCTCACAACTGAGCGCGATGACCTACAGGACATACTTTACGCCTAGAAATAATGAGCGTTTATATTTCCTTTAAAAGTAATCAACCTTATAGTTCTACAGGACTGTTGATACCGTGATTATTGGTACGGGGACACCAGTTTTACGTGGAATCCGAACCACAAGATGCGATTTTCCATTTTAAACTGCTAGATGTTTAATTTCACTGTCCGGGATTCGAACCACCGCCACCTTACGGGGGAAGTTAAGATGTGTCTCAGCTTCTCACCCACCTCCCGCCAGTTTATTTACATCCAAGGTATGTGTGTTTCTGAAGCGTTTTATCTCTATTTCAAACTTCCTTGCCGGCCCGAGATACAATTACGGGGATTCTTTCTTAGTTCATTCTTTTATTACTTCATTCCAGATGTGCACATACCTCAAGAGCGGAAGATAATTCTTCACGACTCCCCATTCATTAACTGCTTCGTTACAAGGAATTCATTCATTACGGATATGGTAATGTACTTCTGAAGTTCGATAGTGGACATTTTCCCACGCTCGGCACTGACATCCTTAGGAAGAAACACGTGAGCTATCACAAATAAGCAGAAGTATAGAACGGAGATCTCTTGCAATCTGGCAACAGTGTACCTGCACACCGACAGGTGGTTTACCTTGAGAAACTGTATATCCACGGGGCATGTCGTGCAAGAAAAATCTCAACAATAAAAATTAAAAAAATCGCTGGCATTCCTTGTTTCCCAGTATAGACTGAACTACTCCGTACGGTAATTAAACAGAAGCAGCTGTATCTGGCTGCCAGCCTTTACTTCAAGCACGTAGCACTCGACTCAATGCTAAAGTAATGAAGTAATGCAGTGCAATAATACGGTATGACAAGATGTGGTCACACTTTTGTCACGTTACGTACTTCACTGAAAGCCGCATTTTAACAATAAAAAAAAAGCCTATACAATCTTATCGCAAAAAAGATACAGATCACAACCAGGAAGCCTGGAAGTATGTTGTGCAGTTATAAATGACAGATTCACCATTTTTAGCTATAATTTTTCACAGGTATGGCCATAATCAACTCATCATTACCGTTTACCTGATCTAGATGCAATCAGGTCGGGGCAAATAATGTTCCTCTGAATTTTATTCTCAAATATGCTTCCTCTGAATTGTATTCTGTCCCTGTTCCAACTCGATCACTGCGTTCCATCGCGATGTTTTCTTCACACTCCCTTTCTTCCATTTGTAATTCTATAGTTTGGGCATTTTTCCTTCATCCCTTCTGTTACTAGGGGCTGCCTGGCCGAGGCGGTAAAGGCGTGCTCAGTTCACCCGGAAGAACGTGGGTCCGTATCCCCGTCAGGAAGTCGTAAAATTTAAGATGAGATTTCCACTTCCGGAGGTGCACATGGCGCTGACGTTCACTCAGCCTACACCAAAAATGAGTACCAGCTTATTTCCTGGGAGGAAAATGCGGCCGGGCGTAGAGCTAACCAGTCTACCCCATCAAGTGCCGAGGTTACGGATACCTTCCACCCTTCCAAGGGCCTTCATGGCCTGTACGGAGATGACTTTGCTTTGCTGTTACTAGGTTTTAACTACACATATCGAAGTATCTATTATTACTGTTCACCCAGCGTACAAAAAGCATGAATATCGGAATAATTCCTGTAGGCAAGACGGTATGGCACAAAACTAACTACTTTACCCACTTAAAGTCAAGGTTAGAGACAGATGAAGTCCATCTTCTACTTCCCCAAAAGCCCGTCATGGCTTGTACACAGATGTCTTTCCGCATATCGTTATTTCCCATCGCATCACGGTATCTTCTATAACATTTCTCTGTAAAGTAATTTCTGCTGCCTGTATACGTTTTCCGTATTTCTTTTCCTTTTGTGTCTCAACTATTTAAGTCACAAAGCAGGTATGTAATATGCCTGGAGTATTCTTTAGCCTTCATTAGTATATTGTTCCGTAGTATCTTCCGTGTGTGTGATAGAAAACAATCCTAAGTTGTACCTTCCTACTATACGCCGAATCCAGTCTTGAATTCTACATTAATTCACTTCACATAACTTCAATACATTTGAGCCCGACTTTGATTGCTCCTTTTCCTCTTGTCCTCACAATTATCGTCTTCCTTTTCCTTCATACTCATTCTCCGTTGCTGAATGTTGAGTATTCAGCCCGAAGGCTGGTCTGACCCCCAACAGCTAATCCATCAGCCTTCATAGACGGCCTAGGCGTCACTGAAGAAGTGTGCTATGGAAATGACGAGCGAGGTAGTTTCCCGTTGCTTTCCTCGCCGAGCCAGAAGTTGCTATTGCTATTACCTGAACTGGATGCACCAACTGATCCTATGAGCAACATTTTCACACCATACATAACAGGGACTGGCTGCATATGGAACGCTCATACCTCCAGTCACTTGCATATCGTCAAAGACAAAGATGAGACTTGAGACAGGTCAATGAAAATAATACATTTGATCTAGTCCGTACCAGAAGACATTGTACATCGTAAAGGCTAGGTCTCGCCATCAAAGGTATTACGTGGCTCAATCTTCTTATTTACCGAATGAAGCTGACCTTGGACTTTCTTCAAACCATAATATCGTCCAAAAATAGCACAGTATTAATTGTTGAACCTTAATATGCTACTTCATCTGTCATAATTAAATCAGCTACCGTAATTATCAACAGTTTCATTGCTAAATGGTTAGCATATTGGCCTTTGGTCCAGGCGGTACTGGTTTCGATTCCCGACCGGGTCGGGGATTTTAACATTCATTGGTTAATTCCAATGGCTCGGGGGCTGAGTGTGTGTGTGTGTGTGTGTGTTGTGTTTATCATTAGAATTCATCGTAGACACGGCCCCATCCTGACAACCGCGCAGATCACCTGTACGGCGTAAACTCGAAAGACCAGCACCAGGCCTCAACAGTGAAGGAGGCATAACACTTTCCGAGTGCAGTTTCAAAGTAATCCCTTTTTCTTACTTGTATTTCGATCCAACTGCAGTATTTAAAATACATTAGTAGGGTTCATGACGAAAAGTTAGAAAGAAAGGCACAATCAAGTAGATATCAGTTGATAACTTGTTTAAGGTAGGTACTGCATATAAACAAACGGGGTGCACTTGAACTGATAAGGGCAGATGAAAGAGAAAATTGATTCTAATACCACTCTCAGTCATCTTACAAATTAGTACCGTTGTTTCCATGCGTTAGTTCCAGACGAATGCTAGGATGGTATCCATGGGCCACAGCCATTTTAATCCCAACTCCATCTCCAATAACAAGTATCAAACAAGCTGCAAACACACACGCTAGGTAGACGGGGTTGCTGATACCTACATCCGAAGTCCCTGAAAGTAATAACAAACAATACTGTTAAGAATCCACCGAACAGAGTGGCCGTGCGTGTTAACGCGCTACGGCTATAGAACTAAGCTCTGCATTCCGGAGACGCGTGAATTCGTACCCCACCGTTGGCTGTCCTAAGAATGGTTTTCTGTGGTTTCTAATTTTCACAGATCCTATTCATAGGTACAGCCGATTCCTTCCAGCTCCTTACCCAATTTCATTCACCACTATTTTCATTAGCTCCTCACGTGAAGTTGGCGTCAGGAACGGCATACGGGCGTAAAATATGCCATATAAATTAATCTCACCTGATCCCCGACTCCGTATCAAGAAAGGGAACTAACGGATGGCAATACAATGCTTTTAAGAATCCGTGGCGTCTGGTTATTGATTAGAAGCCCCTTACACAGCTATTGCCAGATTTCCGTTCCATCGGTTATTCTAGTCAATACTCAACCAGAAAAGTTTTCGAATTTATTGCTATATAATAAAACCATTATTCCGTCTAGTTTAGTATCTGACGTTACAAATATCCAATTTACTAAGTTACCTTCAGCTGCAACGTGGAGATAGTCCTACGTTACAAATAATCTTAAGTCTTTGGCTTTCCGGGTAATAATACGAGAAACAACCTTGCTGCAGTCAACACGAACATTATCAATATATTATGAGAGGTATAGCAAAGTCCTTGGCTCTCTCCTTACCGATAGAGGTAACCCAAAATGTTACCGAAAATGAGCTTTAAATTGCCGAAAAATAATATATGTAGGCTAAATTTCCTATAGTCTTCACTTCATTTACGTCTACGTTAGAAGCATAAATATAATAGTAGTCTGCAAACTTAAGGGATCAAATTCTGCTGCGGCGTAGGATTAGTTTCCGTTTAGAAAATCCATGTAAGGGTGCGTTCACATCAGTGCACCATGCGCCAACGTGCCGTGCGTCTGTCTGTGTCTCTACGCATGCAACACGCAAGCTCACTCGTGCATCTTGTATTTTGCTTCTTGTTTGAAGTAGCAGCACGCCTGTGTCCGCTCACACCTGGATAGAACCACACACATAAACCACATCCCACTTCGAGCTCGGGAAAGCACACTGTTATTACTGTAAGGTAGTCATTGTTGTTTTAAGAGGAAGTGTCACTCAATGTCTAGTTCGCAATTATTATTATTGATTTAAGCCCACTAAGGAGCGCTGGTGACTAGTTCTTCCTCGATGCTCTTCTTTGTTCCCAATATCTCTTGAGCCCTGCTGATAATTTCTCCTTTCTCTCCTGTGAAAGGGGCTTCCGACTTCTAGGAACTCTAGGTGGTGGGGTCCAAGACTGTACCATAGCACAAAATTTGGAACGATCTTCTATATCAATATTAGCTACTAATAAAAAACCATCTCCTCATGAGAACGATGAAAAGTTTACCGTCGGATGGAGCGAAAAACATCGCTCCCTGATAGGAGACAAGCATTGCATTTCATGAGGCAGTCATCGTCAGAGTTCACGAAATGATCAAGCAGACTTTCAACTTGCTTCATGAACAATAAATGAAGAACGTGCCATTGTACTGATAATAAAAAGTCACTCCATCTAAGTGCATTTCTTTGATGTGGTTGAATATTCATGATGAACATGTGAGTATAGCGTAGTAATTACACACGCGTTCTTCATGGGTGGTTACACATCCGATCGTCCTGAATAACATCCGTTCCGAACCTCTTCTTCAGCTTCGACAGATATAGCCTACAATGCGCACTCCTTCGGAAGTACAACCGAGAGCTATTTATGTTGTTCACGGCCCCTTTCGCTGTATCCAGACTATATTTTGATTTTAGGAATTACGAACAATCTGTTCGAATAATCCTGCCATTGAAGTCCGAGGAGCTAGCCACCCCCAAACTTGGAAAGGAGCGAATCATCGACGAATTTTTATTTTTTCATTGGACCACATCGTTACACTGCTAATTTACACACAAGAACACGTCGTTTGAACAGAATATATGAAAAAGCACGCCAGTTACACACGTCTCCCCTCCCACTTGGTGCTCCCAGAGCAAAGATCCCATGTATCCCTCATCTTATATACTGTAGCATACCCAAGCCTGCATCCCCATGCTGCAAGAGCATGCCTCTTACGAGTATGAAAAGTTGCACAGGTGTGAATGCACCCTAAGACTTTTTCACAAATCAGTGTTCTGGTATGCGACGTTACGCAGTCAATGCTCTTAACTTCACAGCTACGAAATCCTGACTGGCTTAACGAAGCATATTAATTTCTACTAGAAGAATTCAGATCAAAAGTGTCGTAGTTACAAGAAGTTGCCGTCCTGCATACAGTTTAATATACGAGAAAATGCCATTACTCAAAAACGAGGCAAAATAAAATGTTTATAAATGCTGTAAATGTCCCTGCATATGTCATGGTACAAGATACTAATTCACTCTGAAGGTAACAAAAGAACAAAAGATTGTGCTGAACAACCATACATTGACACGTTATCGTGGGTGTTAAGTGAACAAACAACCGCAAAAATTCTAAGTAGGTTAAGGAAACCTGTGTCATTCATTTTTGTTCAACAAAAAGAAAACGGAGGCCTTCGAAAAACTCAATAATAATAATAATAATAATAATAATAATAATAATAATAATAATAATAATAATAATAATAATAATAGAAGAGAATATATGAAAAAGCACGCCAGTTACACACGTCTCCCCTCCCACTTGGTGCTCTCAGAGCAAAGATCCCATGTATCCCTCATCTTATACTGTAGCATACCCAAGCCTGCATCCGCATGCTGCAAGAGCATGCCTCTTACGAATTATTATTATTATTATTATTATTATTATTATTATTATTATTATTATTATTATTATTATTATTATTATTTTGATATTTCTATAAATAAGATCAACTTTGAATTGGCATGTGATACTTTCCTATAAAACAAATAATGTTGAATATTATCTCCATTTTCTGCACATGTCTGATTTCATTCTTCTAGTTGTTCTTTTATTTCTCTTCTATGAATCCACAGTTTTTAAATGACATAAATTAAACACTTCATTTCTCTTTTCAGAATATTATTTTGCATACTGTGTCATGTCTATTTCGTACTCTTTCTTCTAAGACTGTTCGCATTATCTAACTACATAAGTGAATGTGTTAATTGTATTGCGCACCACTGTAAAAATAATTTATTTTAGTAACTGTATATTTTTATTGTATTACCAACTTTCTCTTGTTTGGAAACCTCAAAACTAAATTGGGCAGTTCATTTTATTCTTCAATTTGTATTTTATTTGTTTATATTCAGTTGGAGGCTTGCTTAAAATGTTAACAATTGGAATTCCGTGAGAATTGATGGTAGAATAAGTTCTTGGTTCAGGGTACTTACAGGGGTTAGACAAGGCTGTAATCTTTAACCTTTGCTGTTTGTAGTTTGTATGGATCATCTCCTAAAGGTATAAAGTGGCAGGGAGGGATTCAGTTAGGTGGAAATAAAGTAAGCAGTCCGGCCTATGATGACGACTTCGTCCTAATGGCAGATTGTGCTGAAAGCCTGCAGTCTAATATCTTGGAATTTGAAAATAGGTGCAATGAATATGGTATGAAAATTAGCCTTTCAAAAGACTCAATTGATGTCAGTAGGTAAGAAATTCAACAGAATGTCAGATTGGTGATACAAAGCTGGAACAAGTAGATAATTTCAAGTATTTAGGTTGTGTGTTCTTCCAGGATAGTAATATAGTGAGACTGTATCAAGGTGTCGTAAAGCTAATGCAGTGAGCTCGCAGTTGCGATCAAAAGTATTCTGTAAGAAGGAAGTCAGCTCCCGGACGAAACTATCTTTATATCGGTCTGTTTTTAGACCAACTTTGCTTTACGGAAGCGAAAGCTGGGTGGACTCAGGATATCTTATAAGTTAGAAGTAACAGACATGAAAGCAGCGAGAATGATTGCTGGTACAGACATGTGGGAACAATGGCAGGAGGGTACTCCGAATGAGGAGATAAAGGCTAAGTTAGGAATGAACTCGATGGATGAAGCTGTATGCATACGCCGTCTTCGGTGGTGGGGTCATGTGAGGCGAATGGGGGAGGATAGGTTACCTAGGAGGATAATGGACTATGTTATGGAGGGTAAGAGAAGTAGAGGGAGGCTAAGACAACGATGGTTAGATTCAGTTTCCAACGATTTAAAGGTAAGAGGTGTAGAACTAAATGAGGCCACTGCACTAATTGCAAATAGAGGATTGTGGCGACGTATAGTAAATACACAGAGGCTTGCAGACTGAACGCTGAAGGGCATAACGGTCTATAATGATAATGTATGTATGAATTAAGTTAATTTTTAGTAGTGTAATTATTAATTGTGCTATATATTGTGAACATTGTAATAGGGCGAAAGCCTGTTATGTTCATCATTATATACATAACTATCTTCACGTCGTTGCGTAACAGAATTATTACCTTTAA
The DNA here is from genome assembly GCF_040414725.1 of Anabrus simplex. NCBI lineage: Eukaryota > Metazoa > Arthropoda > Insecta > Orthoptera > Tettigoniidae > Anabrus > Anabrus simplex. Next base: position 110,532,065 of record NC_090269.1, on the reverse strand, counting down.
AAACGTTAAACAAAATATTTAATGCCATAGGACTGTTGAATTTTATCTCCTTTCATGTTCCACGAGTTAAAGCTCGCAAGAACACGGTATTTAACGTTCGAAGATCCAGAACATCTCACTACTTGAATTCACTATTTATAAAAATGCTACGTCTCTACAACACACATTTGCTGCAGGAATAAGATTTATTTTTTGAATCTCACACTGTCATTAACACACGTTAAAAAGGCCTGTGCATCAAACTAGTAAATTCTGACTTAAAAAAAAATAATCGGTGCTCCTTACGGTATGTATTACTGTAGTCACTTATTTTTTTTTACAATCTTCTTTACGTCGCACCGACACAGTAGGTCTTATGGCGACGATGGGACAGGAAAGGCCTACGAATGGGAAGAAAGCGGCCGTTGCCTTAATTAAGGTACAGCCCCAGCATTTGCCTGGTGTGAAAATGGGAAACGACGGAAAACCATCTTCAGGGCTGCCGACAGTGGGGTTCGAACCCACTATCTCTCGGATGCGAGCTCACAGCTGAGCACCCCTAACCTCACGGCCAACGCGCCCGGTCCTGTGTACTTTCAAAGAGACAAATAAATAAATAAATAAATAAATAAATAAATAAATAAATAAATAAATAAATAAATAAATAAATAAATAAATAAATAAATAAATGCGATCTCAAAATAGAACTGTTTATTAAGGGCTAAAGCCATGAGTCTCTAGACAACAATAAGACCAACCATTTCATATTACAATATCTTTAAATGACGGGAGGAAAATAAAGAAGACCGAAGAGAACAAGGCGACTTCATGCTTGCAATGTAATTTTCTAACACTGGAGACAAAAGTATAAGGCTCGACAGGTCGATCAAGACCGCTGCATGCGCAGCTGACATATGTTACATACATAATTGCAAAATCGTCGCTCTATTTATGGGTTAGAGTAATAATGATGAGCCGCTTTGTGTACACTCGATGTGTGCGATTGTTGCTGTTAAATCTTTTATAACGGGTCAATTTGGATAATTAGTCACGAATGCACGTTATCTACAAAAACGGTTTTCTAGCTTGCGATGTCACGGAACCTGTGTTGATGTATGGAATCGTATATATGCCTAGACAAGTAGGAGAGGTGCTCCAGAACTTTCCTTTAGTACTCGTAATAAAATGAAAAAAAAAAAAAAACACGCAGGATATCCATTATCGTTGGCATCGAAGCTCTGATCTCCGAAGCGTAACTTTGTCATACCACGAATATTTACTTATTCAGGAACGACAGTCGGTAGAATGTGAATGTTGCCCGATAGTCAATATTTTTGTAGCATCTCCAATGGTGGGTTCTATAGGCCAACGTCAAGGGAAGAGCCGAAACACAAACTATCCTAGTAACTACGTGAAATGGTAACATCAGAGGAAAGAAACGCAAACAGAAAAATGAACTGGACTTTCTCGGGATGAAGAAATCTGGGCAAACTATATTCTTTACAGCGTTTAGTCCTTCATTACGTAGTTGAGGTCGACTTAATCTTACGGCACAGAGTCGTTTCAGTAGTATCACACAGAAGAAGAATTATTACTAAATGCCGAACATTATACAAATACAAGGTTCTTATTAATAATTACTGAATATTGTATGTATGAACAGATAATGGGCAGAACGCATTACAAAGGGCACTAGGAAAGTTTTGCAATATGCAAAAATGGTTGGCTGGACACCCCTGTTATGGTGAGGGATGAAAAGAGGGGTGAAAACCGATCTAGGAGACAGCAAGGCGCAACCTTCACACCACTTGTTACCAAGCAGTGGGATTGAAAGCAAGTTAAGATGTCAGTGTGGTCCAAAGGTGAATATCCCGCAATTATCCGCTACAATTTTGCTCGTGGATTAACTGTTGACCAGTGCCTGGAGGAAATTACTCCCGTGCTGGGGAAAGACTGTCCACATTGGACAATAATTTTCCGCTGGTACAAAGAGTTCCAGAGGGAAAAATTTCGGGTTGAAGACAATCCTCGATCTGGGCGACCGTCTGAATCAGTGACTGAGGAGAACATTGAAGCTGTGAGGAAAATGTTGCAGCAAGAGAGGCGGTTGGCATATCGGCAGGTAGAAGAGACCCTCCACATCCCTGCACCAGCTATTCATTCAATTCTACACGACCATCTCCATGTTAGAAAGGTTTGTTCCCTTTGGGTGCCCCATTCACTTTCAGAGGAACAAAGGGCACATCGAGTGAAATGGTGCCGAAAAATGCTAAAACAGTTTGAAAATGGGACTTTGCGTAACGTCATTAGCATCGTTACAGGTGACGAAACTTGGCTTTATTATTACGATCTCCCAACAAAATCCCAGAACAAGTTGTGGCTGTTTGAAGATGAGGGTACTCCTGTCTCCTGCGACTGTGCGAAAGTCAAGGTCAGTGAAGAAAAGGATAATTGCAGTATTCTTCACTAAACGGGGCATCCTGACTCGGGATGTGCTAGAAACACAAAGGACAGTTACTGCGAAGTGGTATAGTGAGACTTGTCTGCCTCAGGTCATCCAGGCTCTCAAGCAGCTCTGTCCAAGGTCACGGCTCAACACTTGGCTCTTGCATCACGACAATGCTCCAGCACATCGTGCTAATGTAACAATGGATTTTCTTGCCAGATCAGGGTTAACTGTGCTTGATCACCCTCCATACAGTCCTGATCTTGCCCCTTGTGACTTTGCACTCTTCCCAGAAGTGAAGATGAAGCTGAAAGGGCGGCGTTTTGCATCCGACGAGGAACTTCTGGCAGCATGGAATCAAGAGTGTGAAAATGTAACCGAAGAAAAGTGGTAGAGTAGATTCAGTGACTTGTTTTGACGTATGGAGAAGTGTATTGAATGTGGTGAAAATTATTTTGAAAAAGTCTAAAGCGTTCACTCACATTGCAAAACTTCCCTAGTGCCCTTTGTAATAACGGGCTCTAGTGATAAATAAATGCTTCGTTACAAATGAAAGTAAAACTATGTGGCATGAAATACAGTAACATTCCTCAACATATGTAGTTACTCGTAACCGGGCGAGTTGGCCGTGCGGTTAGGAGCGCGCAGTTGTGAGCTTGGGTTCAAATCCCAGTCGGCAGCCCTGAAGATGGTTTTCTGTGGTTTCCCGTTTTCACACCATTCAAATACTCGGGCTGTACCTCAATTAAGGCCACAGCCGCTTCCTTTCCACTTCTGGGCCTTTCCTATTCCGGGACCTATGAGTCGGTACGACGTAAAGCCAATTACAAAAAACTACTCGTAACATATTTCTGTACGAAGAAATGAGAACTGATTATTTTAAGTAATTTCCGAGCAGTCACAGGTGTCTGGGAGCTTTAATTTCGATGTCACTATTAGGTAATGGAGCAGCAGAGTTTTCGGTAAGAACAGATATTTAAATGCGAATATAAGTCATACTTTGAAGTATACGAATTATTATTTGTATTCAGGGGCTGAAAATCACTCACACGTACATTTAAAAGCGTAGACTTTTGTTTTCAGAAATATACAAACTTCATACGTAATTTCATCCATGGCTCCATGGCTAAATGGTTAGCGTGCTGGCCTTTGGTCCCAGAGGTTCGATTCCCGGCAGGGTCGGGAATTTTAACCATCATTGGTTAATTCCACTGTCACTGGGGCTGGGTGTATGTGTCGTCTTCATCATCATTTCATCCTCATCACGACGCGCAGGTCACCTACGGGTGTCAAATCGAAAGACCTGCACCTGGCGAGCCGAACATGTCCTCGGACACTCCCGGCACTAAAAGCCATACGCCATTTCATTTCATCCATTATTACAACTGTTCCATTCTTCTTTAATCCTGTGAAAATCACAAACGAGAAGATAGGGATGGCGATCATAAGCCGCAAGCCAGATACAGCGTTGCATTAGCTTTCTTATGCCAGTTTCCTCCAAATTTTCAATCTACCCTTTCTCTATCAACTGCAGTTGTCTCCCAAACAACAGAATGTGAACGCTAAGCAGAATGTTATTTGTCCGTTCGTTACATACCTAGTCTTCCCAGCAGCTTAAGTTTACCCACATACCGATCGTGCCCGAACGTAATTCATCATTAATTTGATTTTTCTGAATTCTTTTATTACCTTTGCTGAGCCGGAAGTTAAGTAACAGTTTTGTAACCTTTTTTAAATATCGCAGATCGCGGGTATAAACCATCGCTAGGGCATCTATTTTCAAAGGAAATCTACCCTGCGGATTGACAAACTTACCGTTCCATTTTTTGGTGAAGTCGCAATGGAAAATGAATCACGCTTATCTTAACTGGAAGGGCCAGAGAGCGGCAACGGTAATGTGATCTGGCTACATCTCCAAATACTGATTTCGCTTGCAATAAAATTAAGACATCGGATGAGAGTCAAGCAACGTAGAAGAATATTCAGTGTCGTAGGTCAAACGGAGAGGAGCAGTATCCCACGGAGTACGGCCATAAAAGCTAATTCACCGAACCTTCATCAACCGCCCTCAAATGTTAGCCCCACTCCAGTAAGTTCTTATTTTGTTCTTAATATTTCAGTATTTCATAAAGGCTTCGTCCTTAAGAATACAGTAATATTGTTCAGCACATTCTGCATCATCTACCATAACTAACAGACTAAACACAAAGCTTTATATTATATACTGTATAAGAAATGTTTGCCATTGTCTAGAATTCCACAGTGTACTTTTACTGAAAGAAAAAAAAATCCACTGTTTTACAGCGTTTACTTTTGCCTCGAATTCCTAGAACGCTCTTTGTAGAACGTGACCAAAGGCTAACAGTAACAGGTAGTAAGTAATGGTCTTCAGGATTTAGAATCGTAGAATGTAGCTATAATTAGGCAAAACACAGAAAAGAACATAAGAGTAGACAGTAGGCAACTACAGACAACAAGAAAGTATACATTGAGCAAATGTCACTCTCCTTTAGTGGTGTGTGTCAGGTCATAAGCCCAGAGGCTGGTCGGATGCTCAAATAGCACCATCAAAGGTTATGCGGTTATAACGAAACCCGCAAAAACCGACGGCGGTACTAAAATGAGGCGTACTAGGCAAGATGAGGAGTGAGGTAGTTTGCAATTGCGTTCCTCACTAGGCCATTAAGCGATAATGCAGCACGACTCACCCTATGAGTAACACCTTTCACAACAATCAGACGCACTGGTGATCTGAATATCAATACTCAGCACTACCCATACCCCTGTACCTTCACATTGTCACAGCCATGGATGAGACTGAGACTTCGGTGGAAGCTACAGTTTGCTCTTGCCTTTGCTAAGAGACAGATGTTCAAGTACTACATCCATCAAGAAATGGCAGTAATAAAACAGCCTAATTTTAAAAGCTACAGTTCCACACATAGCCTACATAAATCTGTGCATTGCAGTAATGTGATCATACTGATGCAAGCACTTACTTACATTCACAGCAAATGATAGAACGAATTATTCCGATTCCAATGCAATTTGACAAATTAGTGATAATCAACCCTGTTTTTCGTCAAAAGTTCCTAGTATGCTATTTATTTTGTCTGCGTACGACCACAAATAGCCGGTTAAAATGATTAAGGAATAGTCATCATGTACAGAAGTATTGCTTGAATAACATCAGTTAGCAATGTAATTCTACTGTAGTGTTTGTTCTTGAATTTTAATTTAGGTTAATCGTTTTCTTTAGATTAGTGTTTACGAAACCAAGCATTCCTAATGAGTATTCTCCTGACTGAAAATAACTATCTGTATTTACAAAGCCTCGTAATATTTTATAAGACAATTGTAAATAATATCACTTACTTTTCAGGCCTCTTAATATTGTTTGCATTACTAACAGAATTTACTAGAATACGTAATAATAATAATAATAATAATAATAATAATAATAATAATAATAATAATAATAATAATGATGATGTTAACGTATGCTTCCGTCACTTAGTAGCTCCAACCAAAGTGGGCGTAATAGGTCACCATGATTTTCTTTTCCAAATGACAATACAGATAGATTTCCGGCGAAACACGATTTCTCCAGCGTAAATTACAAATAACAGCAGATGTATTAAGAAGGCTCCTTGAGAGACATGCACCTTCACTCACTCAAAAGGAAATGCAGCGCCAGTGAAGTTTAATACAACCACTAGGTTTCTAGAAAATAATTCCATCTCTACAGGAATAGTTATTTCACTATACACTAACACTGATAGGTTTTCGGCGACGATTTTATGGGGAAGGGCTACGAAGGAAGCTACCATTGACTTAAGGTACAGTTTCGATCAACGAAACCAATCTTCAAGACTGCTCATGGTGAGATTCGAATCTACCATTTTCCGCGTAATCAACTCGCTCTATTATACTTATAGTCTAATGCCTGCATCACTGTAAAGTATCGTATACGTAATGGTGAGTGTTACGGTAACTATTTCGGCGTAGAACTGGGACAGATGGCAGGGGACTTAAAAACTATACCATTTTCATTGTTGATATTTACGTTGGTCTTGAATTATCAATTTCCCATTGCCCGGTCATTTTATTGTAACATATGGGTTTGGGCAAGCACAGCTACGAAGGCAAGATTTCTGGATACCCGGAGCCTGAATTTCGACGAATCTCAAGACGTTTAAACGGTGGTCCATCACCGTCGCCTCCCCAGCCAGGCAAATACAAGAGGAAGTTGCGATGAACAGTGGGAGTTTTTCTCCGGGATCCCCAGCGTCTCCAGTCTCTTTGGCGTCAGAAAAGCACCATAAATTATAAATGTAACATATTCATGTGTTGTGTAAACAGAGCAATATCCCATATCTTTTACCTACGAAACAGGCTTCAAATAATTACGATACAGATGCTGAATTAGTCACGAGAACAAAGAGAAGCTCGTTATCATGACAGCCGCAGTTACTAGCTAGTATTACTACAACACTTCATATTTTCATAACTCCAAGTACGCCCAGGAATTCCATCTAATTCTTTTTTTTGCAAGCAATGGCCTGTGACAGCGATTATCACTTGCTTTCGTTGTTTACTTCTTTTATAAATATTTTCCTGATTCATTCAAATCCGAACTGGCATTAAATACCAAGAATAATACTCTACAGCTGACATACACACAAGTTCGTTTCAGTGTTCAGTCTGCACACCTCTGTGAATCAACAAAGCGCCTCCACGGTTCTCTAATAGTAGTTTACCTACCACCGTGATCTCTTCTACTTCTAACCCTCTTACTGTGAAATCATTAAAAACTGAGTCTACGTCTCCCCACTGCATATGTCACCCTCTAACATGAAGTTCATTATCTCTTGGGTCACCTAACCACCGTCTGCCTAATATGACCCATACCATCGAGGCCAGTTCACACATACTTTCAGCTTCATTCCTAACTTAGGCTTCGGGTGGACGGACGTTTTGAAAGTTTTTTAAAAAAAATGGAAATGAACGTTGTTTTCATTGCGAGTGATGATGTCACTGTTCCCAGCCAAGGTCTATATACACAGGTCAAGTTACTTATGGAGCCATCATTTTGGGACTCAATGAAGGCGTTGCGTTGCATATAGGCGAGTTAAGAATTTTAAAAATGGATTTGAGAACTCTAATGCTGTGAAAATTAGTTGTATTTGCCTCGGATTGCATGTAATAGTTTTGCTATAACCTGCGAATAATGAAATAATGATATTTATTTTGTCATCTAAGAACTCGAGTTTCGTATATTGTGAACGATTGGAATGGAATTAAGAACAGACTAAAAGACAAAATTATCATCATACATTTTTCAGCGTCCGCCTCTGTGGTGTAGTGGTTAAGTGTGATTAGCTGCCGCTACAGGAGCCCAGGTTCGATTCCCAGCTCTGCCACGATATTTGAAAGGTGGTACGAGCACTGGAACGGAGTCCACTCAGCCTCGGGAGATCAAATGAGTAGAGGGGATTCGATTCCCACCTCAACCATCCTCGAAGTAGTTTTCCGTGGGTTCCCACTTCTCCAGGCAAACGGCGGGATGGTACCCAACTTAAGGACATAGCAGCTTCGTTCCCTCTTTCCTTACCTATCCCTTCCAATATTCCCATCCCGCACAAGGCCCCTGTTCAGCACAGCAGGTGAGGCCGCTTGGACGAATTACTGGTTCTCCTCACCAGTTGAATCCCAGACCAAATGTCTCAGGCTCCATGACACTACCCTTGAGGCGGTAAAGGTAGGATCCCTCGCCGAGTCCGGGGGGGGGGGGGGGAACCAACCCTGATGGGTAAATGGATAAAATATAAAATACATTTTTCAGCCGGCAGGCCTAATTTACGGTACCTACGCCTGAACAAAGTAATATAATGCTCGAAGAAGTGTGGACGGTTAAAATTAAATAATTACATATAAGTTAGTTTAACCCTAGATTACTAAGCTCTTCTACGAAGTACGTTATCACTAAGCATTCGTCTACGAGACTACGAAAAAACCTTCCATAAATCTTAAAATTACTTTATTTAAAACTTAATAACTAACCCAGCACGTAATACATTCTATGTACAGAAAGATTTCAACACACAGCACACGTTGTTGGTCGGTGATCGACGCACATGGCTGGATCTCGCGCGCGCGTGTCATTCTTCGTATTTTGAGGGACAAAATGCACATATTTTCTTTATGGCAAGTTGTGCTTGGTCTGGCCTGCGTACTATATGATTTTCATTGAGAATCTCGCAGATCACATCACGTACTGACCGTTGAAAAGTAGGTTGCGTAAGGCGGAGCAGAAGGTGGGTTCTAATCAGGTCACCTCTTCATTGCTGCGCGAATGCACTTCTCGAGATAGGTTTTTCTTCCTTTCGGAGGATGTTGTGACAGAACAAAATACATCCATTCACTACGAACATATTGGTCACAGTGAAAAATACACACAGAGGCCAGCAATGGGTCTTTCTTCTGCAGTTCATGCTGTAATACATTTGTATGAAAGAGTCTGTTGCACCTTTGGTTTCGTTATAAAATTCAATTGCTGCTGGTTTGCACTGTTATCTCTTATTTCTATGTCCTCGTGAGTACTGGATAGCAGAGAAACGACTTTCCCCTGCTTTGTTTTGTACGATGCAAGGGTTTCTGGTCCATCAAAACAAAACGCTGACGTGCCGATTTTTCGCTTCTTAACTTCAAGGACCCTAGGAGATATCTCGCGTTTATTCTTTCTGATTGTTCCTATAACTGTCAGAGAGTAAGATGGTTTCAAAAGGTCTTCAGCCAGTGGGATGGGGGTGAACCAATTATCCACGGTTAAATTCCTATTCAAACCATGAATGGTGACAGTCGGTTCTTTTACGAAATAATGAGCGAGAGGTTGACCAGACTATTGATTTGACAAAAACAATGCATCAACGAACGAACATTCGTGAATTATCAATCACGTTAGTTACTACACTTTTATTCTTTGCAATGAATATGATCTTACTCATAGTAGAGTAGTACGCACTCTTATAAAAGCGTGAAAATGCCGGTGTTATAGTTATTAAAGTTATGTTTTCACGGTTGAAATGTTATGACAAAACATGAGAGATTAAAAAAAGAGTAAAGAAACGAAAGATCGTTTTTGAAAGTTCCCTATCATGCTTCGAAGTAAAATGTCAGTCTAGTGAGTCAAAACTTTGGAATTCACACACGAATGATAGTATCAGCAAGGCTTTATCCATAATTTGCTCGTCTTATGCCTGACTTATGAATCGTATTTAAACCGATTCCGTCTGCGTGCGTATCTTAATTGGTCCTGAACCAATCCAACTTTCAGTAAAATATTAATGGGGAACTCTAGAACACAACCAATTTTTTCCTTTCATGATGAAATATATACAACTTGCAATGTGAAAGTTACCAACAAGACATGAATTGTTCCTCTAGCTTTAACCAATTTTTAGTAGAAATAACATTATGTTAAAACGTAGACTTTTTTTTTTTTTGCTAGTGGCTTAACGTCGCACCGACACAGATAGGTCTTATGGCGACGATGGGATAGGAAAAGCATAGGAGTTGGAAGGAAGCGGCCGTGGCCTTAAGGTACAGTTCCAGCATTTGCCTGGTGTGAAAATGGGAAACCACGGAAAACCATCTTCAGGGCTGCCGCCAGCGGGATTCGAACCCATTATCTCCCGGATGCAAGCTCACAGCCGCGCGCCCCTAACAGCACGGCCAACTCGCCCGGTAAACGTAGACTAATGTTATGTTGTTTATAATTTCCTAGTCCCATACAAAAGTACCTTAATTCTGTTACTGTTTGCAACAAAGGTAAGAACATAGCCTATGCAAAAAGAAGATAAATAAATAAATAAATAAATAAATAAATAAATAAATAAATAAATAAATAAATAAATAAATAAATAAATAAATAAATAAATAAATAAATAAATAAATAATTAAATAACACTACGCTCCAAGACAGGATAATTACTTTCTGATAATCACTCTGTGCCATGTCAAGTAACTAACTTCTGGTACAATAATCTGAAGAGTACATTGGTTTAAAGAGAAGCTACAGTACTGAAAAGAACAACGCCCCTTTCTTCTATTAGTTGATAATATTATGTCTACCGTTCATCATGATAATTAGCTACTGATAGAGACGTTAACCTACATTTTGTAGACTGAAACCTTAAAAGGTCGCGTAGCGAGTAAAGCGAATTGATTGAAATCTCAACGAGGGAGAAAACAAAGGACTTGAAAAAACGAAGGGGAAGAAGTAAAAGTTTACGTATCGCCAGCAGAGGCACATTCGACAAACAAACCTAAAAACGAAGTAAAATTCAAAGCACATTCATTTGTATAAATAGGAAGCCATGTGCAAATTCCAGGTTTCTCAAATACTGTAATCATCGTAAACTGACCGGCTCCATGGCTAAATAGTTAGCGTGCTGGCCTTTGGTCACAGGGGTCCCGGGTTCGATTCCCGGCAGGGTCGGGAATTTTAACCATCATTGGTTAATTTCGCTGGCACGTGGGCTGGGTGTATGTGTCGTCTTCATTATCATTTCATCATCACGAAGTGCAGGACACCTACGGGAGTCAAATCAAAAGACCTGCACCTGGCGAGCCGAACATGTCCTCGGACACTCCCGGCACTAAAAGCCATACGCCATTTCATTTCATCGTAAACTAAACGGACGAATTATGAGGGAAAGGCGGGGGCGTGATTAGCTCCGAAAGACACCGGTTCGAATTCTGGTCGATCCTGGGTTGAGATTTTCATCTCAAATATCACATGGCGTCGGGAAGGGCATCCAACTGACCCGAAACCCGCTGCCAAAACAAAAATGAGCCCGGGTGGCTTCAGTGACCCCAGAAATACCTGGGATACGCTGAAGAAAGTTTAAAGTTTAAAGGAAGAAATCACGAACACAGAAAACAAACGGCATCAGCCAATATTGGTAGTGTCTTTCAAGAAAGCTGCGGGACTATTAAAAAAAGTTAACTTAAAATTTGCATGCACTAGTTTTGATACCAGACACTGCTACAGTTGTGACAATTTAGTGAACTGTACACACAATTCACTAAAGTTGTTGCACTTATACATACATGAATACGTGCTGAAACTATCACACACGACTACGATATTTTGGTGCCTAAAGAAGCGATGAATAGCTGTTAGCCGGAGCTAAGGCACAGTCAGAGATCAGTTCCTTTCCGCTCCATTTACCACTTCATTAAAGCATTCTCCGTCATTCAATACGGTAAGTTTTAACTGAATAAACTATTTAGGATTATATCATATTAGTTAAAATTCCAATTATGGGCTTGCTTCCCCCACCCCTCCACGAAGTGTTCTGAGCAGGATATTTCCGCATCATCGTTTTCCTTTTCACTATGAGGCAACAGGAAATCACAACGAAGAGATAGCAAACTAGAACTACGACGAGGTCTGATTAGTGTCCAGATTTTATGAAACGGAAAATTTCTTGCTCATGAGTCAACTGCATTGCATTAATCAAAGACGACGACGCTTAGCAAATAAAAAAAAAGTTCCTTAGAACAGCTGTTGCATACATGGAAAACGTCACAACAAATTAGTCATTTGATAAAATCACACCCGATTTTATATAATTTTGAAACATAAGCGTAGCTATGTAGAAACAGAAACAGCGAAAGCTTTATCAGGGCTGAGAGGTGCATTTCACCTGGCTAACCTCGAAAGATGTGTGTTACTACAAGGAGACGCTTTCTCCAGGATGGAAATAACAGACACAGCCATGTAATGAGAGTTCTACACACCTCATCGAACGAACGAACGAACGAACGAACAGGTAATTATATTTCAAATTAATAAATATTAGTCGCTATTTAGCGCATGGCTCAAATGGCCGATCTGGTACAAGAATATCAGAAATATCTACCTATCACCACAGAATTATCGTTTTCGTATTATACCACCTGCCTTCATCAGAAACAATATCGTAAGTTCCTTACTCTAATATCGTGCTTTAATTGTCTTCGGTAACACATTTAAGTAACTGTGTTATTCTAATGAAGCCGGCAGCCGACATATTTTAAGATAGCGGCCCAAAGAGTTTAATAAATGCAAAAATAAAACGGTATAATCCGTGCTGAACGTTTTGTTCTCTGTATAGATTATGAATATCTATGCATTTGATTAGCTTTATAGTTACACACTTATTACAGTTATTTAATTTTGCAGTTATTCGGTAAATAGTTAAAATAGATACAACTCGAGCTCCAGATTCTCTCTGGATAAATTCCCTCGCAGCAACGTTATTCTCAAAATTTATCGACACAGTCTGAACTTCTCATTATACACTGGCGGAAAATTAAATCCCAACACCAGGAATACAATTTAGGCTAAGCAACAGTCTAGGAAACACATTTATTTGATAGAAGTTTCCAGCCCACAGGTTCAAGTACGCGCGAGAAGACAGATGACATGGTGGTGTATATATATGTATGTATGTATGTATGTATGTATGTATGTACGTATGTATGTCTCGAATAGACTCAAAAACTACTGGAGTGATCTGGCTGAAAATGTCACAATTTGTTCTTATTACTCCTGGGAGGATTTAGGAAGTGGTTTGAACGAAATCTGTTGGGTAGTTCGGCACAGGGCGGTGAGAAGGGCGAAGAAAACATATAGGGGAAGGTAAGTAAACCGCATGACAAGTCTGATCAGTGGGTTGCCTAACCAACAGTATGCGAAAATTATGATGTGTTTCTTAAAACTTATATTCTTCTACCTTCTTCTTCTTCATGTAGGGCATATAAAAATGAAAAGTCCAAGTTCAGTCCCCATAGGGGGAGAGGAGTGAAGAAAGAAAACGTAGAAAATGACAGATTACGGGTGAATGTGTGTGTGTACGTTTCAGCATAGCTCTCAACCAAACATGGTATCCGGAAAAATTACTGTAGGAGCAAGAAACCCCTAGCCCCCTAAAGGAAGAGGTAAAATGTAAAAATCCGAAAAATGACCGATATTAGTAGCGAATAGTCTTTGGGGTAGCTGAGATGAACTGTGACACTCTGGGTGCCGTTTGAGCCAAAGTTCACTCCCAATCGGGGCAGGGTTAGAAGGGGTGAAAGGAATGTCCAAAATGACCGAGATCATGAATGTACGTGTGCATGTCCCAGCATAGCTCTCAATCAAACATGATAATCATATGACTTTCTGTTTCGGAAATAAAACTGTAGGGTAAGACAACGGGCGGGGGTGGAAAGGGGGTGAAATAATAACATAATAGAAAACGACCCATATTAAAAGTGAAAGCAATGTATGTTAATAAATATAGTTTTTCTTTTGCATCTGATTAAACGGTTTAGAAACATCTAACGCGGCTGAATTAATAAACACGGGCGAAGCCGCGGGCACCTGCTAGTTAATAACCGCTGTAGTCGCCATAAGTTTGAATGCAAGCATGCAAATTTGCATGCATAGTGTCGTACAGGTGCTGTATGTCATTTTGAGGGGTGGAATTTCACGCCTGTTGCACTTGGTCAGTCAAATCAGCAGCGGTTAATGCTGATATTGGATGACGCTGGATATGTGTTCAATGGGCGAAAGGTTGACTGATAACTCGAAAACAATATTCTTTAACCCATGGGTAAATAACAATGCAAGTATCGAGCTCGAATTATTATTATTATTATTATTATTATTATTATTATTATTATTATTATTATTATTATTCACTCAGTAGGACGATCTTATTATTTGTGAGGTTGTGTCACCAAACATGTGCTGTATATATTAATATGAGTTTAGTTAATGTAAGAACCCGTAATTAATAGTAAATAAATTATTATTACCGGTATATATGATGTGTAATCCACTACAATATTGTGCAACAAACTAATATCCAGAATAACGTATCTTTGACACTAGATGGTTGTAGAATGTTCTTTACATTATAACTATGTATTAGGCACTCCAAAATTTACGAGAAAAGGTGTTGTGTAACATCCTTCTAGAAGCCTGGCCAGGCAATATATATAAGAGGCAGTTGGTAGTTGAAATGCAGTGGTTGCAGTCTCCTTGTGCTGCGTGATAGGCAGTTGTTAAAAATGGTGGTTTGTTGATGTATGTATTTAATGTGAAGTTAAGTTGTAAATAAATCAATGTTCGCAACTGACAGCATTTTGTGTGCGTCTTTGTGAATACATCAAGGTATAGTGATCTCGCAGACAAAGGCAACTGGTCGACACTGTAGAGCACGGTGGGTGACAGCAGCGGTATGAGAACGAGCGACAACCCCTTGAATACTGCGAATGAATGGCAGCACAACCGGTTCAGTCACACCAATCTGACGTACAAACCCGCTATCAAGGTTCTTGAAATAATGACGAGAGACCTCCTGCTATCAAAGGAAATCGCTCCCCAGACACCCTGGTCCCAAGGTGGCGTGCCAGATGCGACCGTGCCGCATGCGACCCGTGCCACTAGCGACCGCATAATCTGTAACCGTGCCGGATGCGACCGGCGTTGACAGGATGCGACCGGCGTTGACAAGCAAATGGTCATTTGATAAGTTGTGTCATCACCCAAGATAAGGTAAGCTAAACGAAGTGCAATGTAATTTCTAAAAGTCTTATAAGCAGCTACTGCCCCTACTTTACATAACACTTCTGGGGGAAACTCGTTTTGCAACACGAAATATGGTGATGCGTTTACGTCTTTTCCCACCGGGCGAGTTGGCCATGCGGTTAGAGGCGCGCGCCTGTGAGCTTGCATCCGGGAGATAGTGGGTTCGAATCCCACTGTCAGCAGCCCTGAATATGGTTTTCCGTGGTTTCCCATTTTCACACCAGGCAAATGCTGGGGCTGTACCTTAATTAAGGCCACGGCCGCTTCCCTTCAACTCCTAGGCCTTTCCTATCCCATCGTCGCCATAAGACCTATCTGTGTCGGTGAGACGTAAAGCCATTAGCAAATAAATTGTATTTTCCTAAAATATCTCCATATATGGAGCTGAGCCTCCATGGCTGGGAGAAGGTACCAAGCAGGTTAGGTCAGTGCGTTGCCGGACGACTAGTTACAGCTACTTCGGTAGGCTGCTGGGTTCGAATACCCCGTCGTCCATCCTCGAAAATTATTTCTCGTGGTTTCCCATTTTTCATCTCCAGGAAAATGGGCGTGGTATTTCATTTCGTAAATCCCACAAATATTGGCCGGGAATCAAACCCGGACTGTCTTGGTGAGAAGCGAGCAGTGATGCCACTGGGCTCGTTTCTATTACTCCCCACTCTATCCGGTTCTTACTGCGGGTCAGGGTGTGTAGCAGATTTGGCATTCTTTTACGGCTGGATGCTTTTCTGGACGCCAACCATTAGAGGAGAAATGCTACGTGTTAATGTGGTGGTGGTGGTGGTGATTATTGTTTTAAGAGGAAGTGCAACTAGG
This sequence comes from Anabrus simplex, assembly GCF_040414725.1. Taxonomy (NCBI): domain Eukaryota; kingdom Metazoa; phylum Arthropoda; class Insecta; order Orthoptera; family Tettigoniidae; genus Anabrus; species Anabrus simplex. Next base: position 110,516,199 of record NC_090269.1, on the reverse strand, counting down.
TGACCATCCTTTATTTAACACTAATCAGGGAGAAAAATGGAAGGAATCCGACACTGCGAAAAAGGAAGATATCAGCGAAAGAAAGACACGAGCCACGAAGGGCGTGAAAATGAACGACTCTCTAGGCCTAGAAAGTTCTAATCCCGTCGGGGTTGGAATAGAACAAGATTTGACCAAGGAAAGTCGGATAGGATAGATGAAAATGAGGAGCCTGGCACAAGTAAGTGGAAGCAGTGCTAGGACTCAACTCAGTGCCCCGTGGTCACTAACCCACGCTCCCAAGTTGAGAGCCCCTTACGACACGCAGGGAATACCGTGGGTGTAATTCTACCGCCCCCCTCCACAGGGGAATCTGGAGTTAGATAACTTTCTTCTTTAGCATGACTTTCCTCTGGTTCATCAATTTTCTGGTACTACTGGTACGTAACATACTGGTTTATCATAGTACTCCACGCATTTGATTCCTTCTCTGTGGCACTGATTGGAATGAGCAGTGTGCACACTTAAAGGAATAATGGCAGAGGATTGTTCATGGCTGTCTGCGGCCTGGTCATTCCAGGTCGGGAACTTTGGACTGTTAGATCGGCAGCATAGTACTGTTAAAAATGAGAAAATGTGCGGTTTTCTATTTTATCGAGTATTTCATAATTATGATAGCATTGCTTGTAACTGCGACATTTCTGTTGACTTCATTGTAATGACCTATGATGATTTCAGTTGGCAAAACCAAAAAGACAGGTAGAGAGTGAGTGCCTGCCATTATCATCAAACTGCCCAACTCCACTGACTGGCAGTAGGCAAGTGGGCCTACCATCATAATGAAAACTTACCAAGTTGATTGTGACTGACAGTAGGCAAGAGGACCTGCCATTATAATTTCCTAAACAAGTCTTCACATGCGAAAACGTATGGTGACTTGCACGTCGCTTTTCTGAGTAACTTTAAGAGCTATGTAGTTTAATATAATCTTATTCACAACGTGTAGAGTATTTAACCTAGAATTCTGAATACAATGTAGAATTCCGTAGCGAAGCACGGGTACATTAGCTAGTCATATCTAAATTTGTATCAGAATCTAATTACGCTGTACCGGGGACTCCGAAATTAAGTTTGAATCCCTTTCAGAAAACAATCGATAATGTTTGGTAACAAAACACACGAGTAGCGTTGCGAAAAGATTGCAAATCTTGGGCTAGGAAGACTTAGAAGTAAGAAGACGAGCTGCTCGACTAAGCGGGATGTTCCGAGCTGTCAGTGGTGAGACGGCGTAGAAGGACATTAGTAGACGAATAAATTTGAGTGGTGTTTTTCAAAGTAGGAGAGATCACAATATAAAGATAAATTTAGAACTCAAGACGACATATTGCGGCAAATATTCGTTTATAGGACGAGGAGTTAGAGATTGGAATAATTTACCAAGGGAGATGTTCAATAAATTTCCTACTGGGCGAGTTGGCCGTGCGAATAGGAGCGCGCAGCTGTGAGCTGGCATCCGGGAGAAAATGGGTTCGAATCCCACTGTCGGCAGCCCTGAAGATGGTTTTCCGTGGTTTCCCATTTTCACATCAGGCAAATGTGAAAGTCGATGTGTACTTTAATCAAGGACAATGCCGCTTCCTTCCCACCCTTAGCCCTTTCCTATCCCATCGTCGCCTATAATATATATAATTTCGTGTGGCTATTTCTAGCCGAGTGCAGCCCTTGTAAGGCAGACCCTCCGATGAGGGTGGGCGGCATATGCCATATGTAGAGAACTGCGTGTTATTGTGGTGGAGGATAGTGTTGTGTGTGGTGTGTGAGTTGCAGCGATGTTGGGGACTGCACAAACACCCAGCCCCCGGGCCATTGGAATTAACCAATAAAGGTTAAAATCCCCGACCCGGCCGGGAATCGAACCCGGGACCCTCTGAACCGAAGGCCAGTAGGCTGACCATTCAGCCAACGAGTCGGACATCGTCGCCTTAAAACCTGTCTGTGTCGGTGCGACGTTATACCACTAGCAAAAAAAGAAGATCCTAATTCTCTGAAATTATTTACGACTTAGGCCTACTTACTTATCGTGTCCTATTAGTGCCGGGAGTGTCCGAGGACGTGTTCGGCTTGCCTGGTGCAGGTCTTTCTACCTGACGCACATGGGAGTCCTGCGCGTCTGGATGTGAGATTATGGTAATGAGGTAGGGAAAGATGAAACCCGGTGTCGGCACGTACCCTACTCCTCTCGAATAATACCAAGGGGTCTGCTCAATGCTTTACGTCCCTATCCGACGGCCGAATCACCATCAACAGCATCATATTGCCTCACTTCATTTGAACACTGCGAAGAAGTTTAGATTTGAATCCAGGCTTTTGGTACGCAATCTAGTGATTACAAATTGTGTACACCAACTTTCCTACCCTGCCGGCCTACATTCTCATGGTGAAATTTTTTTCATCCGGGCTAAGTGGCTCGACGGCTCAGACGGTTGAGATGCTGGTCTTCCGACTCCAACTTGGCAGGTTCCATTCTGGCTCAGTCTGGTGGTATTTGCAGGCGCTCAAATACGTCAGCTTTGTGTCGGTGGATTTACTGGCACGTAAAATAAGTCCCGCGGGACTAAACTCCGGCACCTCGGCGTCTCCTTAAAACATAAAAGTAATTACTGGGACGTAAAGCCAGCAACATTATAATATTTTTCTTTCGACCAACGGCACTCGAACCTGCTAACAACGGTGTCAGACCTTTATTTTAGAAAAGACCAAGTTAGCTACTGAGAAGCAATCTGCCACTTGGTGACAGCCCTTAATGCAGATCAATTGTAAGTGATTGATGGGTCGCATGCGGCACGGTGCATATCCGCTCGGTCGCTATTGGCACGATAATGGCCGGGTCGCATCCGGCACGGTCGCATCTGGCACGTAACCGGTCCCAAGCGTACACCTGGCCTCCTCCTTACCAACTTCCGGCCATCACTGGCACCAAGATAGAAATGGCTTTCACCTGAGAACGCACTAGATCTCCACTCCGCCCTCCAATGGGCTCTAGCTTGACACCACTGAAGTCACAGGTGGCAATGATTGGGAGTTAGTGGCTACAGTACGTCTGGCTCGGAACTGTTCCTCACAAGTAATCGATGTGTTACTGTTTGCTGTGTCACTCTGTTGCCCACTGAAGCTCTAATGGCTGCCGCAGATGCAGTACGATCCACCATAGCCATGGGGCGAGTACGGTGGTCTTTCTTTCCGTAGTAGCCATGTGCGACTGTTTCCGTAGTAGCCATGTGCGACTGGACCCCGGTCTCCTGAGACAGTGCTTTCCCGTGACCATTGTTGTCAACACCGATGCACTGTTGATACATCCCTTGCAAGGCTTTCTGCAAAATCGCGAAAAGAACATCCACTTTCTCGTAGCCCTATTACACGGCCTCGTTCATACTCTGTAAGCTATTGATATTGCCTTCTTCGTCTCCTTAAAGGGATATTTCACTCAAACCTACCTTACAACGTTAACACCCGACGATGATCAACGCTAACGAAATGTAGAGCGCGTATTTAAAACGAACTTGCTTTGCAAGGTCATAATGGCGCTACTAGCACCATTCTTCGTCGACTATCACGCAAATTTGAATAGGCGCCATAGTCCCGATGTACAAACAGGCCTCCCGAATTTCGTTTAGTTAGCACAACTCCTTCTTTGTATTGGGATTTCACTTCCCGCCAATGTATTAGCACACATGATAATCTTAAAATAATGAGCAAGTTACATCCCTAATGATTAGTAGTTTTAATCATGGTACAACTAGCTATTGAAGTATACAGCAAATCACACGATTTACTCACTAAAAGTTTCAAAATTATCGCACACATGGCTTTTTTTAAAACCAGAACAGTCCGAAACGCGTTCCCACACCTAACCCTTTCCTATCCCATCGTCGTCATAAAATCTGTGTCGGTGCGACGTAAACCCAATTGAAAAACAGGAAGTTAAACTCTTGAAGTGATGAGACTAATTTGGAAATTTTAAAACTGTTTTCATCTTCGCATTCATATTTCATTTCCATTTCATACATATGGCAGTGATTCGGAGTTAGTGGCATGAACGCTACAGTACGTCTGGCTCAGAACTGCCCCTCAAGTAATCGATTTGTTTTTAAGACATGCCAGTTGTAACACAACTTTAAACATTGCCAGATGGTGTCTTATTAGCTAGTATCACTGCTCTCTGCTCTGCGAGAATGAGACAGCACTGTCACTTTTGATGATGATGATGATGATGATGCTTGTTGTTTAAAGGGGCCTAACATTGAGGTCATCGGCCCCTAATGGTACGAAATGAAATAAAAAGTTCAAATTCATCCACTGACGAAAATAAAATAAAAAATGACATGAATAATGAATGGATGGACATGAACCCAACAAAAAAAACAAAAAAAACAAACAAAAAACAGTGGATCAGACTAAAAAAAGATCGTAAATAAAAGTTTACTGACCAAGGGACCACTTATAAAGCACAATGATGCTTGATGTCTAAAAGGGTGCAAAATCCACGTCTAAGGCCCCACAGTAGGGTACATGTTGCGAGTAAAGTAGAACCATGGTATTTGTCATGTTGGGGTACTAATCAAAAGTAGCGAAGACTCACGGTGTTCCAAACAAGATGGTACTACTCACAAGTACTGCACTTCATACAGGGAACGCAGGCCTATGGCGTTTCTCACAAAATGGCGCCACTCATAACCAACGCAAACCGATAAGGTTCCTCACCTAGGTGTACTAACCACAGGGACTCGCACTATCCCGTAGTGTTCCTCACATAGTGGGTACCAATCACAGGCTACGCCCAGACCCGCGGTGTTGCTCACATGGGTACGACCCACGGGTACTGGAAACCCCCAGGCCAGCCTCTTTACTGCTACTAACCTATTTCGTACCTAATTTAGTGGTGCTACTCGCAAGTACAGGCAACCCATGGTGTTCCCCACGTGATAGTACGAATCAAAAGTAGTTTCATTCATCCCTTGGTCCCCCCTTGTAGTCGCCTCTCACGACAGGCAGGGGATACCGTGGGTGTATTTTTCGTCTGCATCCCCCACCCAAAGGGGGTAAAGAGAGAGAGAAAAAGAAGAAGAAAGAAGGGATCCGTCACTTCGAAAAATGAAGTAACGGACGATGAAAGGCAAGGACCATGAAGGGTATGAAAATGAAAGACTCCCTAGGCCTCGAATGCTCTAATACCGTCGGGGTCGGAAAAGAACAAGAGTTGGCCAAGGGAGGTCGGATAGGATAGACGAATGTGAGGAGCCTGGCACAAGTAAGTGGAAGCAATGCCAAGACTCAGCTAACGGCCCTGTGGTCGCCAATCCACACTCCCCAAGTTGAGAGCCCCTTGGGCCCCTGTTAGTCGCCTCTTATGACAGGCAGGGGATACCGCGGGTGTATTCTACACGTGCGTCCCCTACCCGCAGGGGGTAGTGTGTATGGTCCGCGAGAGGTATTTTATTTCCCTCAAGTCCGCCGGCAAGCCAGTTAGGACCCCCCTATCCGCCACCTAGGACGCGCCACGTGGGAGTATTACCTCTCTCCCTGCTATGCCAGCGTAGTAGGTTCGTGGACTGTCACTTTTATTGGTAAGGAGATCCCACAGTTTCACTCACAACAATGGTTAATTGCGTTGTGCTTACCATCTCTTAATTTCACAAGAGAGAGTGGTTTGTGTGTGATCTTCATTGAGGTATCATATTTGATTATCTTTAAGTTTCTAGCCTCAATAGTTATTTCTCATGTAAAAAAATATGATAAAAACAACACGCATGGTAAAAATTGCTGGCGTTAATTGCTAAACCTTCTGAACAGGAATATTTGAACTACATTTCAGCTACTTCAAAACGCGACATGCGGTTTCTCTTTGCTGTCTGTCACTCTTGATCCTACTTCCTTGTTTTGATTTTTTTTAAATGCTCAGGGTTGTCCTGATATCGTATTAAATATTTTCTGAAGTACATGGGTTCCATGCTAAGATACTCAAACGGTAGAACGCTGACCTGAGCTCAAGTTGGCTGATTCGGGGTCCCGGCTCATTCCGGTGTGGCTCAAATGCGTCAACCTCGTGTCGGTAGATTTATTGGCACGCTAAAAACCTCCCGATGGACAAAATTCCGGCACTTCGGCGTCTCCGAAAACTGTAAAAGTAGTTAGCGGGACGTGAAACAATAATAAATGATATTAGCTAGTATCACTGCCCTCTGTTCTGTGAGAATGAGAAGCACTGGCCCTTTTATTATTATTATTATTATTATTATTATTATTATTATTATTATTATTATTATTATTTTCTTGAGGGGAAAGTAGGAACACGTCTGTAATTTCTCTTACGTGTAAGCTCCTGGAACAATGTAGCACGTACCAACACTGGTTTAGAGAAATTGTCACGGTTCACGGCAAAATAAAGCTACATGACACCAACAGCAAAGTAACACAATTCAAGTCTTCCAACATATGACGACACGGGCTCTAAATTACAATAACGTGTACGTGTTATTCTCGTATTTACAACGATGAAACACCCTCGAAGAGAAAGATTGGGAGGGGGACGGGGTTCCTGCCATTTCAAGTAACGAAAAGTGACCGGCAAAGTTATTTTTCAAGTTTTATACTCTCTGACTTGTATTTCTAGTCCGCAAAACTAACTTGTGTGAGGCAATAACAATGATTTGTTAAGTTTTTTTTTTACTGTTCCAGAATGCATTTAATAAACTCACTTGGTTAAGAATCTTACTTTCAGGGGTATTCACAAAAAAAATGGCTTCCGATTCATATTTTTTCAAAGAAAGGTAAATTCTTCCTGATCAGTCTAACATTGATCCCGAAATGAAATACTGTAATTTCTCGCCTTTACTCAATTCTGTTTAAGTGTAACAGATCAGCGTATAATGCAGCCCAGGTTTTTCCTAGTCAGTACTAAACCTGGTTATGTCGAACACAAAACCACCAGTAACAAGCAGTGTATCTATGAATGGAGATTTCGTAATCTCTAGGAGTGAAGATGGCGAATACTGAACGAGTGGGTCGGGAACATGGATTGAGAATAAATTACCCCAATTCTCTTCCTTGTTCTCAGTAAAGGAACCCTCAGAACTTGAATCAAGACATTTATCTAACTTATACCAGAGAAAAGTTCAACGTTCTCCGGACTAATTACTGTTCTTCTCTGATACCGATGTGACTCAATTTTCAAGAGTTCAGTTACCTTCAATATTCGTGGTCTAGCCTGTTCCAGGTTCGAGCAGCGTGCTAGCATTTTGTGTCCACGATCACAGGTTTGATTCTTGAAAATGTCGACATATTTAAAGACGAAGCACCCGTGTAAAAAAACAAAGAAGGTCACTGGTGAAAATATAAGGAGTCACTTGCGATTTCTTTTAATAACGGCATTCACTTCATCTGTCTCAAATATGAAGTGCAACACAATTCACAGAAGTTTCCAAGGCAAAGTAAGAATCATATCACCGGAAGAAGTCTACTTTGTCGTGCAGTGGTGCCAGGTACGGGTATGCAGAAGTCCAAGGTCGTTCACTGAATAAAACTGAACCTTTGAACGCCGAGAGCGTGGGCGGTCCATGGTATGCGCTTCCAGTCTTAGTCCCACAAGTGAACCGTTCGCAGCTTCTTTATCAGTGGAAGAAAGAACAATTACAGCCTATCAGGAGAAGGCAGTTGGAACTTAATATGAAAACAAACCACACACACACAAAACAGACGTAAAATACGTAGATCAACAAGTGAGCGCGTTCTTTACATTGCAGAGCTTATCTAGGCCGACAAAACTTGAATTCCTTGTTGTTGCTGCGAAAGCATGTTTTAATGCTATTTCTCTTCTGTGCATTCATTTTCCAAGCCTCTAAGCCATACATTTGATTTACCTACTTGGTGAAGACTCTACTATCAGGATATTAAAACAAAATGTCTTCCAACACAAACTTTTTTCAAAGAAGTCTAACACTGATCCAGAGATGAAATATGGTAAATTTTCCGCCTTCATTCAATTATGTTTAAGTGTAAGAGATCAGCGTATCCTGCAGCGCAAGCCTTTCCTGATCAGAACCAAAGCTGGTTATTTCAATCATAAAAGTATATTATGGCAGTAGTTTTCTTCTGAAAGATGACAGCGTAGGAGAAAGGATTATAATTTTACGTGGAAAAGCAGGAAGGTAAGTTTGAAAGAGTAAACTTTAAACTTTTTACGGACAGAACCTTCAACAGTTCGAGCAAGCAATTTTCTCAAATATACACAATTCATGCGGGCTTTGAAAGTTCCAAGGATGAAACATATGTCTAGTCAGGCCCGGTTTCTTCAACTCGTGTTAAGTTTTACTTGACAAATGCTAACTAACATTGTTATTAATTTAACACTTCGGTTAAAGGTACACTGTTTCACGAACACATTTCCAACATTTGTTATGAAACAATTGTTAAAGACAAATTAACACACTTCCGTGAGATTTCTGAACGCGTTTGGCAGTGAGCATCTTTTTATTTCTTTACATAAAGCCCTCCTAGCGGTGTGTTGAAATAGTATTTTTTCACACATGATTGACATTACTACAGTTTATGGTTAGCGGAAACCGCTAAGATCTTCGAACATACCGTTTCTTTTTACAAGGAAGAATACAAGCTAAAATGATCGAAGTCATGGGCTTGCTAATCGGGAGTAGGGGCACGATACCTAGAAAATTCGTTGCGATTTGCAAGGCATTCCTGCCAAAATCCTTCAGTATTGATATTGTCCGCCTCCGTAGCGTAACGGTTAGTGTTATTAGCTGCCGTCCTCGGGGGCCCGGGTTCGATTCCCAGTACTGTCAGGAATTTAAGACTGGCAGGAGGGCTGGTATGTGGTTGAAATGGTACATGCAGCTCACCTCCAATGGGGGTGTGCCTGAAAAGAGCTGCGCCACCTCGGGATGAGGACACGAGTTTACCTTTTTAGTATTGATATTGGACTTTCTGCCTTGAAATCATCAATAAGTATTTTAAGAAACCACCTTCGGTGATTTGCTTTCACATTCAATAGACTTTTACGTATTTTTCTCTGTTACACAATACCAGTTGGTATACTTTGTCTCTTAAGCAACCTCTAAATTGAGGAAGTGTTACTATGTAATATATATATATATATTAGCAAGATACCCGTGCTTCGCTACGGTATTATACTGAAATTTATAATTGAAAGCTTAACGTTTTATATATAATCCGCCGAAATTCGCGATCTGACTCGTTTTCTGAGAGAATCCGCCAAAATTCGCTATGTGACTCGTTTTCTGAGAGATTGCCGCAAAGTTACTCCCATTTTTCAATCTTTCTTTCCAGCAATCGATTTCGTACTTCCAGGACTAGGTCCAGGTATTCCACCCAGTTGGTTGGGTCCCTACATCTTTGGCATATTTCCCTATAAGCATTTCCAATATGGATCAAATCCTTGAGAAGATCCGGTGTGGTGTCGTCTTGGGTGCCTTGGCGGTACTGAACCCACGGCCGGACTGCATTCGTAGTCATTTAATCGGCCAGGATCCGTTTCCAGCGCGGTCCGCACATTTTGACGACGGTCTATTATTATTATTATTATTATTATTATTATTATTATTATGGACCCCACAGCAAGATGCAAGACCGCTACTTGGCGGTAAATTACATCTGCAGCCACTGTCTTTGCTGATTATTATTATTATTATTATTATTATTATTATTATTATTATTATTATTATTATTATTATTATTGTACCGGGTGGTACATCTCCACGCCGCTAATTCAAACCTTGCGCCAGTTAAAACTCCTCTACTGGAGGAAGCCTGAACTTTAACTTCCATATTAATTCAACGATTTCTCAGAAGATGTCATTACTATAAATTTTGAAGTGTTCTGAACTATGTCAGTTTCGATTCATTTTTGTTTTATCTGTAGCAAGAAGTGTGAACATTCTCTTCTAGAGGACACTACTTAAGAACTACAATTGTGCACCCTAGTGCGAAGTGAAGGAACCTTTTTTTGAAGAAATTTAGTACTTATAAGTTTGTTCTTTATTAAATTTCTTTCTGCCATTGTTTAAGTTGGCAATGTTAACCTTTCTTTCCGCCAGTTTTGAATTTGACCAATAAGGAATTTCTGTAATTAATTTTCCACCAATAAGGTGTTTCTTCTTCATCTGGTGTAGTAGTTTTTGCCATTAACCAATAAAATGCTTGTGGGCGGGTGTTATCATTCACGAAATGCCTCGAACTTTCCACGAGGGTATATAAACTGCTGATTTTCGGGTCTCCGGGCCACTTCAGTAACATCTATCTTGTGTAAATTATGTAGCAGGGGGCAGGAAGCACCTCTTTCTTCGGGCAGCAGTGCAACCACCAGGTAATGGCCTTTTAATAACTTCTTTTCTTAATAGCTCAGCAGTTTAACTCTCGGGGCAGGTCCGAAGCCTTTTACCATGTAACTTTCCTCTAAAATGTAAAGACACTTGATATCAATTCTATCTTTTTAAACTACAAATTGGGATAGACAGTGCTTAACCCTCTCGAGCTCCCACTCATATTGCTTTGAGGTGAACTTATTTTCACAACCGTTTCTTCCCTTCTAGTGTAATGTAAATCGTTTTCTTATATAAGTTACCTCTTTAATATGGGATTAGCCCTTGCATTAGCGGCCTAGTGCCAGGTAGGTTTTAGTAAAGTATATTAGGAGTGCAGTTTTGCCTCCTCTCAAGTTGGTATTGTGGAGGCCATGTAATATTTCTGTTTCTTCACTGAATAGGCCTCAGTAGGTTGGGTATTTTTTTACCCCTGTGTGTATGTCCTTGGAGGACAGCTTGAACGTGGAGTTTGGTGTGGCCTTTGAAAGGCTTGAACTTAAGAGCGAGTTGCTCTTTCTTAAAATTTGTTTCTGCGTGCCTCGAGGAGGCTTTTCTGTGTAACCGGGAGCAAGAGCTCCTGGGCATGATTGGGGTCTTCTGCCCCTTTGTTGAATCTTGTATATCGTAAGGTTGGGCTTATAGCTCAAGAATTGTGTGTCTGGCTCTCGGAGCCCAAATCCTGTAACACTGTAATTGTACACTCTCGATTTGTTGTTAAGCTACTGAGTACCTGTTATATTTGTTATTTCTTGATATTGAAAAGAAAATATAACCTTGTTAAATTAACTTTAATTTCGTATTTTGAGACCTGTTCATCCCAGCACCTTCTTTCACCTCTGCACATCCACAATACTCCGTAACAATTATTATTATTATTATTATTATTATTATTATTATTATTATTATTGACCCCACAGCAAGATGCAAGACCGCTACTTGGCGGTAAATTACACCTGCAGTCACTGTCTTTGCTGACAATGTAACCAGCACTATTGTTGCGCGTAGGCAAGTGTGCGGGATTTCTGGCGATACGAATGATATACTTCCGTGCATTACTGACCTTGTTACAGAGGTGAACTATTGCACGGTCAAGGTCATCCCTATCGTTTATTTGAAATGTGTTTAAATTTTTATGTATATGCCAGGAGAATCTACTGTAATCTAACTTTACGTTCTCCTAAGGAAAAGATGACTATTGAAAACGAACCCAGGAAAGATTAAAAATGATCGGTTTATGATCAGAATAAGTACATTATGAGCAGTAAAATCAATTGGTCTCAACTCCTTTTTCACCCCACCGCCGTTAAGTTGATTTAACCCCCCCCCCAAAAAAAAGAAGACTTGTTTATGTTTAAAGGAGATTCCAAATACCAATGTTCAAGTCTGTTACTTTCAGTTTTGAGATATAAGTATCCCCATAAAAAGAATTATGTTCTTTCACTTCCTTTCACACTCCCCCCCACTAAGTGAACTTTCCGGCAAAAAGTACTTGATTCTTTAATAATAAAGGATCTTCTAAATACCAATTATCACGACTCTAACATCTTAGTTTTTGAAATATGCGTCCTCATAAAATGAATTCAACTCCTTTTCACTCCCGCCCCGCAAGATGATTTTGCCCCCAAAACGGGTTTTTCTTTTGTTTTTAAAGGAGATCCGAATATCAATTTTTCACGTCTGTAACAACTTTAGTTTTTATTAGATGTAAGTATCCTCATACAATTAATTCAATTATTTTTTCTATTTTTTACCTCCCCTCCCCTCCATTGGATTTTCCGAGAGTACGTGTTTCTTTACTTTTAAAGCAGATTCCAAATACCAATTTTCACGTCAGCAAAATCTTTCGTTTTTGAGATAATAGTATCATCATACAAATAATTCAACTAGTTTTTCACCCCCTCCCCCTCTCTAAGTGAAATACCGAAAACAAAAAATACTTTTAAAGGAGATTCCAAATACCAAATTTCACGTCTGTAACATCTTCAGTTTTTGAGATATCAGTATCCAAATTAAAATAATTCAACCCCATTCAGTCACTTTTAAGCCTCGCCCCCACCCAACTGGTTTTTCCGAAAACAAAAAATACATGTTTCTTTATTTTTAATAGAGATAAAAATACCATTTTTCACTTCTGTAACATGTTAAGTTTTTGAGATATACTACAGAAATGCTCATTTTAAAATTTCACCCTCTGATTAGTTCCCCTTAAATGGAGTTTCCAAAATCAAATCAAATCACCTATGTTTCTTTACTTTTACAGGAGATTCCAGGACCAATTTTTACGTCTGTAACATTTTAAGTTTCTGAGATATACTGTAGGTATAATCTTTCTAAAAAATCACCGCAATTTGTCACTCCTGTTTAACCCCATTAATTGGATTTTCCAGAAACCAAAAACATATGCTTTTTTATTATTAAAGGAGATCCCAAATACCAGTTTTTAGGTCTGTAATATCTTCAATTTCTGAGATATAGGTATCATCATTAAGGCAATCCACCCCTTCTTCACCCTTCCTAAAGGGATTTTCCGGAAAAAATAAGTGTTTTTTTTATTTCTAAAGGAGTTTCTAAATACCAGTTTTTACATCTGTAAACTTTTAAAGTTTTGAGGTATAGATACACTCATTTTAAAATTCACCCCCCTTTGAACCCCCATTAATTGGATTTTCCAAAAACAAAAAAATACGTTTTTTCTTTGTCTACAAAGGAGATCCCAAATACCAATTTTCAGGTCTGCAATATCTTCAGTTTCTGAGGTATAAATATCCTCATCAAAGGCATTCAACCACTTTTTCACCCCTCCTATTGGGATGTTCCGAAAAAAGCAAAATACGCGTATCCTTATTTTTAAAGGAGATTCTATATACCAATTTTTATATCTGTAAACTTTTAAAGTTTTGAGGTATAGATGCACTCCGTACTTCTTTATTTTCAAATGAGATAAATACCAATTTTCAGGCCTGTAATATCTTCAGTGTCTGAGATACAGGTATCTTCATTAAAGGCATTCCTCAGTTTTACAGGCAGATGCCCTTCCCGACGTGGACAGTCGCTGTCTCCCCTTTTTCACCCCTCCTATCGGGATTTTCCGAAAACAAAAAATACGTGTTTATTTTTAAAGGAGATTCTAAATACAAATTTTTACATTTGTAAACTTTAAAAGTTTTGAGATATAGATAAACTCATTTTAAAAATTAAACCCCTTACACCCACCCTTAATTGGATTTTCCAAAAACAAAAAAGTATATGTTTCTTTATTTTTAAAGAAGATCCCAAATACCAATTTTCAGGTCTGTAATATCTTCAGTTTCAGATATATAAGCATCCCCATTAAAGGCATTCAACCGATTTTTCACCCTTTTTCGCCCCTCCTATTGGGATTTTCCGAAAACAAAAAAAAATACGTGTTTCCTTATTTTTAAAGAAGATTCTAAATATCCATTTTTACATCTGTAAACCTTTAAAGTTTTGAGATATACACTCATTTTAAAATTTAACCCCCCTTTTCACCCCCTTAGCGAGGGAATATCCAAAAATCCTCTCTTAGCGAGCACCTACATGTTAATATGAATGTATCCTCAAAATTTCATTTCTTTACGTCCAGTGGTATTGGCTCGGCGATGATGAATCAGTCAGTCAGTCGGGACAAGTTACTTTATATACATAGAGAGAGAGAGAGAGAGCGCTCCCTGTGTTTCTACCGGCCAAGCGTGACACCAACATCAAACTCTGAGCGATCAGCTGATGTAGGGCAAAACAAGGCTGTCTTCCTTAAGATGAGCATTACGAAGTGTTTTTAAATCTCGATTTAAGTGTGCTCCTTATGATTGACAGACTATTGAAGATGGTGATAAATACAATTCCCTAGGAATATTTCCTTTCCTATTTGTATGAAAAGTGTTAAATATCGTTATATACTGCATGCGTGATATTTCGAAGTGTTTACACATCAGTTAAGCGATACAGGGGCGTGAATAGGCCTTACGCGGATAAGATATTTTAGTTACTTGTCTTCTTATTTCATATGGTGATTTTTTCTCCGCAATATTTGTCTAAAATACTTACTTTTAAAATATTTTTTACAGTTCTGGAAATAATTAACTTGACAAAACATACCAATAACCTGCATTTCTAATAATGCCGATTGTTTGTTGGTTATAAATCGAGAAACGTGGCCGGTAATTACGCAACCGGCCACATTATATCTAGAATAATTATCGCCAAAGAAAATTTGAAAGTACTAATAATGCAGCTGATAACCTCAACGTTCTGCCCTTAAGAACAGCTATCACCACCACTATCACACTTATTCAGAGACCTTCACATTTTGTTTATGGATGTAACATACAGTTATGCATGTTAATAATTATTGTTTTAAAGGGCCTAACATCCAGGTTAGCAGCCACTATCATGCATGAACTCACACACAACCATCTAACATCTAGCTTATAAGCCACTACAATATACAAATAAGCACACACACCACAAGTTGTTTAACACTTCTAAATGCTCATGCTATATCAAACTATAACTGAATTAATGAAGCCTAATGAGATGTACTATTTACAAAACTATCCCTAAAAGTGATATGATGAAAGACAGGAAGCCATGTAGGCTACAACTCACCAAAACAGCCAGTCAAATGTATGATACAATGCAGGAAACGAATATTTACATGTAAGTCACACACCATTCTTCTCCAGGTATGTTGTGAAAACATGAGAACTGCATGTCTTGACAATATTGACCCACAGGAGTTCTTTAACGTGCCAATAAATCTCTATACACGAGACTGACGTATTCGAGCACCTTCGAATACCACCGGACTGAACCAGGATCGAACCTGCCAAGTTAGGCTCAGAAGGCCAGCGCTGTACCGTTCTCAGATCGGCCCTCTTAAATGAATGATGATGTTAATTCATTTGAGGGGCTTGGGACATATTGGCCATCATCCCCGTATACTTAAAGTGTTTGTTGAATTTGTCTGATAATATAGTGTAACTAGCTTTTAGGATCTAGGATTAGGATAGGTACCCCAGAACTTCAAACAAGGTACCACCTCGGCATTTTCCTGGAAGGAGGGTGGGAAAACCAGGGGAAAACAACTCTCAGGCTGGCTACTGTCAGGACCGGGATTCGAACCTTCAATCTCTGGACATCCGGCTCAGCCGCACAGTCATGGTGCGCGACTTACGGCTATGCTGTGAGGTCCAGAAATACAGTATATTCAGAAAATGTTCAAAGTAAGATAAGTCCACGATGTGAGTCCTCCACCTTTGGTCTAAGTAGTATGAGTCAGAACTAAACTATATGTACAATATTTCATTTGATCCTAATTGTAAACATGTAAATATCCACGTAGGGGAGAAGAGTACAAGTAATTTTGTGACATACTCGCTTTCCCTAGCAGCCTAGATACGGTATGTAATCATGTCAGTGTCTTTTCAGTTACATATTTTAATCGTTATCTGTGAAAATATATCTTACTTCCCTTTTCAAATCTCTGACTGCAATTGTAAGCAGCGCAAGATATGACAATTTTTGCTATATTCCTTCAAATTGGCGTTCTTCACTTATCACATTTACGAAAATACGTGCTTTTATGTGTTTGTAATATGTTACAATTATATAGAAAAGGCCTCGTATGTCGACAATGATTATATGAAATTTGCCGCTTACGCCGACAGCCCAAGCATATTCACCATAGGAGCCCAACATCAGATGATTTGATCTTGGCGCCGTATTCTGCCAGCAGCGCCCTCTCTATCTATTTGTATGCTTGAAGGCTAAGACATAAACATATCAAGTAAGAGGCAACAAAAGCATTATTATTATTATTATTATTATTATTATTATTATTATTATTATTATTATTATTATTAAGGAGAAATTGAAGGAACTTAATAGGAAATTGAATCTAGCAAAGAAATCGGCTAAGAATAACATGATGGCAAGCATAATTGGCGGCCATACAAATTTTAGTGAAAAATGGAAGAGTATGTATAGGTACTTCAAGGCAGAAACAGGTTCCAAGAAGGACATTCCAGGAATCATTAATGAACAAGGGGAGTGCGAGGATCTTCAAAAGGCAGAAGTATTCAGTCAGCAGTATGTAAAGATTGTTGGTTACAAGGATAAAGTCCAGATAGAGGAAGTGACTAATACTAAAGAAGTATTAAAATTTACTTATGACAGCAATGACATTTACGGTAAAATGCAAAAGTTGAAATCTAAAAAAGCAGCTGGAACTGATAAGATTTCGGGGGATATACTAAAGACTATGTGTTGGGATATAGTACCATATCTTAAGTACTTGTTTGATTATTGTTTGCATGGAAGTGAGATGCGTCGTTGCTGCCCATCTAGCAACAATAATATAAGAACTCGGCAAGTTTGAGTTCTCTAGCCTCTCTCACTTCAACTCCAAGCACGTAACCTACAAGAGGTGCCCCTGTTAAGCCGAGCAACCCAGTGGAAGGTTGGGTATCCAACCCCAGCGGGAAACTGGGTCGGCGAGCCGATCAGTGCGGGAGGATCACCAATCCGTCATTGAAGCAGGCGTGG
This sequence comes from Anabrus simplex, assembly GCF_040414725.1. Taxonomy (NCBI): domain Eukaryota; kingdom Metazoa; phylum Arthropoda; class Insecta; order Orthoptera; family Tettigoniidae; genus Anabrus; species Anabrus simplex. The sequence continues at coordinate 110,499,262 of NC_090269.1, read as the reverse complement.
TGATTATGCTTCATACCCTTTAAGTCAATCATGATGAGTGGCATTAACGTTAAATCTTCCGGAGGTAAATTAGCCCCACAGTCGGATCTCCGGGTGGGTGCAACTTTGATGTCCGAAGCATTAAGAAATGTTGGAAAGAATTCACAGATATTCCAGATCTGTACATACAACTGTCGTTCTCTATTAGGCAATGACAGACTAGAAGAGATCGAGAAAGAACTTACAAAAATCAACTGGAGTATTGTTGGTTTAAGCGAAGTGCGCCGTAAAGGGGAAGACTGTTTCCGTTTGAAATCTGGCAACTTGTTCTATTTTTGTGGTGATCCGGAAGGGAAATTCAATGGAGTTGGCTTTTTAATTAACAAGAACATTGCTGATAGAGTATCAATTTTAGAAGGATCTTCCAGCAGAGTAGCTCGAATGGTCCTTAAGTTGTCGAATAAATACAAATTGCAGATCGTTCAGGTGTATGCTCCCACTTCAAGCCATCCAGACGAAGAAATTGAGTCCTTTTATGAAAGCCTTGATAACACCTGCAAAAAGGGAAGTGATTGCCACTTCCAGATGGTTATTGAAGACTTTAATGCAAAAGTCGGTACCAAGAAACAAGGTGACACTGTGGTGGGTAAATATGGAATTGATGACCGAAATGATAGAGGTGAGAGATTAGTCCAGTTTGCTGAATACACCAATATGTCCATCATGAATACATTCTTTAAGAAACATCCTGAACGAAAATGGACGTGGAGGAGCCCTAACTTCAGTGTAAAAAATGAGATTGACTTTATTCTGTCGAATAGACCGCATATTGTAAAAGACGTATCAGTGTTAAACCGATTCAGCACTGGGAGTGATCACCGTCTTGTGAGAGCAAGAGTTGAACTTAATGTAAGATATGAAAGGAACAAACTCATAAGAAGGAAGAGCAACAGAATCAATCTCAAAAACCTAGAAAACAATTCGGAATCATTCCGGGCAGCTCTTCAAAGTAAGTACCATGTAACTAAGGCTGAAGATCTAGCAGAAATGATTGTTTCGTGTGCTCAAGAAATCGGGGGCATATGTAAGGAAAGTGACCAACCAAAGAAATTCAGTGACAAAACTAAAACCCTGCTAAAGCGAAGGAGAGAAAAGAAAATTCAGACTGATCGTGACATGATAGAATATTCTGAAATATGTAAGGCAGTACGAAGAGAAATGAAAACTGACTTACAGAAATTCAGGGAAGACACTTTAAGAACAAGCTTAGAGAGCAAGACGAGTTTCAAGACAGCCAAACGAAAACTCATAATCGGTAAAAAGCAGCTAATTGCTCTAGATGGAAATGATGGTCGAATTACTGAAAAGGAGGAAGTTTTGAAATTCATCAGAGACTTTTATTGCAATCTGTATAGCAAACCAAAGGAAGCCCTGAATGGACCTAAACTAAATGATATATCTAATGTTCCAGATATTCTCCCTTCGGAAGTCAAGTGTGCTTTAGATAGTATGAAAAAGGGAACTGCGCCGGGTGATGATGAGCTTTGTGTGGACATCCTGAAACTCACAGGGGAGGAGACAATAAATCACTTGGCAAAAATATTCACTTCCTGTGTGCACTCGGCTTCAATTCCAACATCATGGAACAAAGCAAAGATCATACTGATACATAAGAAAGGAAATATTCACAGTATCAAAAATTATCGTCCTATCAGCTTGCTCTCTATTTTGTATAAACTTTTTACAAAGATCTTGTTAAATCGAATCAGTTTCATCCTTGACTCAGCCCAACCTATTGAACAAGCAGGTTTCCGTAGTAATTTTAGCACAATAGACCACATACTGACTGTAAGAGAAGTGATAAGCAGAGCAAATGAATATCATTTGCCTCTCTGCATTGCCTTTGTTGATTTTGAAAAGGCATTTGACTCTGTCAGCCATACAGCTGTCATGCAAGCTTTACATGAGCAAGGAGTGGAAGCAGCTTACATCCAAGTGCTCAACAATATCTATGAGACTTCTTCAGCTTTCGTTAATATCGGTAAATCAACCCCAGAATTCCCCATCAACAGAGGTGTCAAACAAGGTGATCCCATCTCCCCGAAACTATTCTCAGCGGTCCTAGAGATGGCTATGTCTAAGCTGAGCTGGGAAGAAAAGGGAATTAGAATTAATGGGAAAAGGCTAAATAACTTGAGATTTGCAGATGATATTGCTTTACTGGCAAACGACTTCGAAGAGCTCCAGACCTTAATTACAGATCTTGCATTAGAATGTCAGTTGATTGGCCTAAGCATAAACCTTTCCAAAACAAAAGTTATGTCCAACGAATGGGTTCAAGCTGGAAATGTGAATATTAAGAACATGCCATTAGAAGAGGTCAGTGATTACATCTACCTTGGCCAGATTATAAATATGACAGGTGATATAAGACCAGAAATCTATAGGCGCATCAAGCTCGGATGGCAAGCATTTGGAAGGAATTCTTCAGTATTAAGATCAAAAATGCTAGCAAATCTGAAGAAAACAGTATTTGACCAATGCATCCTTCCTGTGCTGACTTATGGCTGTGAGACTTGGACTCTGAACGAATTCACAAAAGGGAAACTTCGGACCGCGCAGAGAGCCATGGAAAGGTCAATGCTAGGCTATACAAAGAAAGATAGGAAAAGAGCTGATGACATCCGGTCTGTTACAAAGGTTAAAGACATCTTAGAGAGAGTACGCTCCTTAAAATGGCAGTGGGCTGGCCATGTTGCACGAAGAAATGATGATAGATGGACAAAACTAGTGCTGGAGTGGAGTCCGAGAGAACATCGAAGGCCTAGAGGAAGACCACCGGACAGATGGGACAAAGATATCAAGAAGATCGCTGGTACCACTTGGATGAGATCTGCCCAAGACCGTTCTACTTGGAGAAGACTGTTGAAGGCCTACCTATACCCACGACTTAAAGAGGCCACATCATTTTAATGATTGAAATGGCTGATTGTATTGTATTGAAGGAACTTTACCAAATGAATGGAGAGTTGCTATAGTAGCCCCTGTGTATAACGGAAAGGGTGATAGACATAAAGCTGAAAATTACAGGTCAGTCAGTTTGACATGTATTGTATGTAAGCTTTGGGAAAGCATTCTTTCTGATTATATAAGACATGTTTGCAAAAATTAATAACTGGTTTGATAGAAAGCAGTTTGGGTTTAGGAAAGGTTATTCCACTGAAGCCCAACTTGGATTCCAGCGAGATATAGCAGATATCCTGGATTCAGGAGATCAATTGGACTGTATCGCGATTGACCTGTCTAAGGCATTTGATAGGGTAGATCATGGGAGACTACTGGCGAAAATGAGTACAATGACTTGACAAAAGAGTGGCTGAATGGATGGCTCTGTTTCTAGAATATAGAACTCAGAGAATTAGAGTAGGTGAAGCTTTATCCGTCCCTGTAATAATTAAGAGAGGAATTCCTCAAGGCAGCATTATTGGACCTTTATGTTTTCTTATATATACATCAATGATATGTGTAAAGAAGTGGAATCAGAGAAGGCTTTTTTCAGATGATGTTATTCTGTACAGAGCAATAAATAAGTTACAAGACTGTGAGCAACTGCAAAATGACCTCGATAATGTTGTGAGATGGACAGCAGGTAATGGTATGATGATAAATGGGGATAAAAGTCAGGTTGTGAGTTTCACAAATAGGAAAAGTCCTCTTAGATTTAATTACCGCGTTGAAGGGATGAAAGTTTCCTTTGGGGATCATTGTAAATACCTAGGTATTAATATAAGGAAAGATCTTCATTGGGGTAATCACATAAATATGATTGTAAATAAGGGGTACAGATCTCTGCACATGGTTATGAGAGTATTTAGGGTTTGTAGTAAGGATGTAAAGGAGAGAGCATATTTGTCTCTGGTGAGACCCCAACTAGAGCATGGTTCCAGTGTATGGGACCCTCACCAGGATTACTTGATTCAGGAACTGGAAAAAATCCAAACAAAAGCAGCTCGATTTATTCTGGGCGATTTCCGACAAAAGAGTAGCGTTACAAGAATGTTGCAAAGTTTGGGCTGGGAAGACTTGGGAGAAAGGAGACGAGCTGCTCGACTAAGTGGTATGTTCCGAGCTGTCAGTGGAGAGATGGCGTGGGAGGATATCAGTAGACGAATAAGTTTGAGTGGTGTCTTTAAAAATTGGAAAGATCACAACATGAAGATAAAGTTGGAATTCAAGAGGACAAATTGGGGTAAATATTCGTTTATAGGAAGGAGAGTTGGGGATTGGAATAACTTACCAAGGGAGATGTTCAATAAATTCCCAATTTCTTTGCAATCATTTAAGGATAGGAAAACAGCAGATAGGTAATCTGCCACCTGGGCGACTGCCCTAAATGCAGATCAGTAGTGATTAATTGATGATGAATGCGAGACACGTGTTGTTATAGCTTTAATTTGAAAGTATGCGAGTGTGCTTGAAAAATGAAAGAACGGACTGCTGTATCACAACATTCAATATATTCTTATACGACTGCAATCTAAGACTCCTACATCACCGGCAAAATTTGATAATTGACATGATTTGAATGATTTTCGGGCATTCTTTTATTGCGAGAAAAATAATGTTATGCCTTGTTCATGCTGCAATGGCAGCAGCAATTCTTTGCAGAATTAGACACACTCTTGTCTTGCACTCATGAACATAGTCGCCTATAATTATATGAAAAGAGTCTGAAGCATATATCTAACATGGAGAGGCCAGACCCTGCGGACACCGGATTTCAACGAGTTTCAATGTAACTGTGGGGGAGGGAGGGGGGACGACACTCAACAAGACAAGTACGGTGACCACTCGGCCACCGCTCTGCTTGACTGTGCTGTAATTCTCCAAGTATATATGCGTTGCATTGGAATCGGAGATTCATCAGTTTTTCGGAAATGATTAGGTTGCGGACCTGACATGTTTATGTGAAATGTGTTCGCCTTAAAGTGTTCTATCACCTCCACTAGGTCCGAATCGGATCCTGCGTCATGACCTTTGTCGTCGATTTTCTCGAAAACGAAAGCGTATTGACCAAAACACGAGTTACTGTTGAGTGTCTCCCAATAGACACACTAAAGCTCGTTGAAATCGTCTGGTCGCAGGGTCTGGCTTCTCCACGTAAGAACTACTGTATAAGTAACTGCTGCACTGGAGACACTAACGTTTCAATTTGTTGGAAACTAACCTATTTTCAATTTCTTCTAGTACATACTTCATAATGGCTTGAGTAATTAGGTATCTTTTTAGAAAACTTTCTTCTGACAACACTAAAAAATGTGTTTTCTTAATATGGGCCGTCCTTTGTCTTCTTCAGTTTATAGTATTCATAAAGCAGTAAAGCTTCAAACTTACGTCCAGTGGCGGCTGGTGCAGAAAATCAGTTGTGTGCTGTAACCCATCACACCTCCAGAAAATAAAAATATTTAGAAACATACCGGTATGCGGTTTTCAAGAGGCTGTCCACTGAGTTTTCCACACTGAATAAACACGCAAACAATCCCAACACATACACATTCCTCATAAAAACAACTATAATACTATATAATTAAACACACAACCACACCTGAAATGGCAAAATATTCACGAACTCAAACACTTGGTGTAAGCGCGCAAAAACAGAACTTTCCAATGTTACCAAAATCAATGAAATAAAACCAGCAACGTCCTAATTCAAAATTACATGTTATGTTTTTGTAGTGACATTCATAAACTAGACATATTTAATTAAAGAATATCACAATATCATGTCCTTATTTTGACAACATAAAAAGTACACTTTTTATAGTTCATCAACTTACAAATGTGGCTATGGAATAGGCAAGTTGGGAGTATTCTATCCTCTTTGGTATTAAAAGACCTGGCGGGAACAGCTCTACAGTATTTTGTTTTTCCGTTTGTTCTGAGCGATCCCCTCTTAAATACTACCGCTGAGTTAAGAGGGTGCCACCTGCTACGTTCTAATTTCGGTCGTAATGTAATTGTGACTTGTGCCACCTCTCTGTGGTCGAACGAAGAATCGCTGTGAAGTGATGTCTTGGCGGTCTTGGCTGTTGTTTCCACAGCCTATCGGAAAAGTTAGGCACGCATGCGCAAAAGGCAGAGTTCCTGCTTTCTGGCAAAAAGCTTAGAAATTCTCGCTAAGCTGTGATCGCACAGCCCAGCACAGCACCCGGCGTGAAGCGCACGACTAGTTACCTGGTTGTGAGGGAAGTTGAATAATTTCCTATTCTTTCAATGCGTTGTATTTGATTGTAGATAATATTTTTAAAGTAATTTATTTTTCAAATAGGCAATGTGCTGCAGCACTTTCAGCACATAAGGTACGGCCGCCCCTGCTTACCGTACGTCTTCTACATGCTACTATTTTGAAATGTCAACAGCTGTTTAAGAAGTTAACACAGGGCTGCTGCCATGTTAATTTATCACAAGTATTAACAATCTGTTATAGTTAACAATTCTTGGCGAGACGACCATTTTATTAAATTACGTGTCAAGTTTAAGTCTGTCTAACAGCAGTGTTAACACTTGACATTCGTTGAAGAAACCGGGCCTCAGTGGCTTTTGCACGCTTACTGAACGAACGACGAGCGACATATGCCCGATATATGACTTTTCAGTCATGTACTTGAGATTATTCCAGAATGAAATCCAAGAAGAGCGACTGCTGATTTTGAATTTCTGGCTATACCTGGAATCGAAAGAGGACCTCCGGCGACGGCAGCTAATAATGCTAACCGTTACACAACGGAGGTGGACCCATATGAAGAAGTGTGTCTGGAGAAACGGGCAGGATTTGGGATTAACTCGCGAATACATGGAAAATGAACAAATGAGACTTCACAGTCTAATGTGTGCTGTGCTGGCTTTCCTTAGTCCTGAAGGTGTATTTGACGGGTGGCTTGAAATACATTCCCAAGCACCTGAGGTCACGAAGATTTGAGTTTTTTATTAATTTGGGGAGAGATGGTTGGAAAACACTGATGACCCAGTCCAGCTTTAGAGTTGGTACAAGAGGCAGCATAGAATCACCAACGTTTTAGACAGATAGCACAACACAATCAACAAAAGGCTTGGAAAGCCGAAACCTAGAATAAAGGACGTCATCGAATGTATGAAGGGAGAAGACGAACACGCAGCGTGAGGGCTGAGATCAGACTTGAATATGGAAAGGAAATAATAATAATAATAATAATAATAATAATAATAATAATAATAATAATAATAATAATAATGGTGTGTGGCCTACGGAGAGGCCTGGTGCAGATTTCTAAATTTGACGCCGTATAGGCGACCTGCGCGTTTATGAGGATGGGGCCCTACCCATGATGAATTCTAATGATTAAGACGGCACACACACCCAGCCCCAAGCCACTGGAATTAACCAATTACGGTTAAAATCCCCGACCCGGCCGGGAATCGAACCCGGGACCCTCTGGAACAAAGGTCAGCACGCTAACCATTTAGCCATGGAGCCGGACAATGGCGTATGGCTTTTAGTGCTGGCAGTGCCCGAGGACATGTTCGGCTCGCCAGGAGCACGTATTTTTATTTCACCCCAATAGGCGACCTGCGCGTCGTGATGAGGATGAAATGATGAAGACGACACATACACCAGCGAAATTAACCAATTATGGTTAAAATCCCCGACCCTGCCAGGAATCGAACTCGGGACCCCTGTGACCAAAGGCCAGCACGCTAACCATTTAGCCATGGAGCCGGACAGGAAACGAATGAAAGTAACATATATGCAATTACTCGAAAGACTAGAAAAACGTTACCAAGTACGAGAGAATGGCGATATCAGAGATTGCTTGAAAACCATTTACTACTTTCAAAAACTTGGACAATAAAAAAAAATGTAAAATGAAGTTAAAAGTTAAATATGAATGTAAATAATCTTTGAATTACGTAAATAAAAACATACACAATGCACATATCTTTCAAGAATGACAGAGCTAACTCAGGACTCTAACCATCCAAGATATGTCATTCATAGTTAAAACCGATTCCTTTAAATCATTCACGTTGAATTATTTTTTTATTAAGAAGAAGTAAAGCCCTGGTGGGGTGGGTTTGGACCCTAAATTCCCCTTTCTTTTCCCGCCGTTTACTGTATTTTATAAAACCATGAATGATGGGGGAGGGGGGCGCACAATGACACTAAATAGTGTAATATACAGTATAGTGTACACAAGTTCCGAGCAAACGAACATTGAAGAGAGAGAAATTCTAGAGCAGATTAGTTCACGGGTCGAGTTCGCAGGTTGCGACCACTGCTCGGCAGAACAGCTACAGATAACACGGGAAAAAAAATGCAAGTATTCTGAACTAAGCCATTCACTTGCTTGTTAATCGGGTTGTTAAGAATATTTATTTTACCGGGCGAGTTGGCCGTGCGGTTAGAGGCGCGCGGCTGTGAGCTTGCATTCGGGAGATAGTGGGTTCGAATCCCACTGTCGGCAGCCCTGAAAATGGTTTTCCGTGGTTTCCCATTTTCCCACCAGGCAAATGCTGGGGCTGTATCTTAATTACGGCCACCGCCGCTTCCTTCCAACTCCTAGGCCTTTCCTATCCCATCGTCGCCATAAGACCTATCTATGTCGTGCGACGTAAAGCCGCTAGCAATATATATGGTAGACGCGTATTTCAAATACTGTATTTTCAGCTTATTAGTAAATCATCGTCAGAACTGACTGCTGGGTGTCTCGTAACTGTGCGTAATCTAAAACTGGAGATAGATCCAACTTTACTACTGTAATAAACCTGGATGGACTGGACAACTGCTAAACCAAATACTTTAATATGACAATACCGGACAGCTCGCTGCTTTCAGCGAGAAAGTCCATAGTGGTGCTACCTACATGGCTTGGTGTGACCAACTCTTCAATAACATATTGCCATCTGTATGATTCTTGGCGCACTACCGTGCTGTTTATACTGTATCAGTGTTTGTCACTAAATAATCTTACATTGCAGTTATATTCCAAGAAAAGTGTTATGCGCTGAACAAATTACCCAGCAAGATAATGGGCATGGGAACTGATAAGGACCGCAAGTATTAAAAAAAGTAATGACCTCGCATCTGTGGTGAGGTTACATTCTATGCCCCTTATATTAAGAAAATTAGTCCAAATACTATACTGAAATGTTAGTGGGACGTAAAACCAATAATATTCACAAATATGGAACGCTAGTATACTCAAACTTGAGTATCCACATTGTTAAACAGTATCATAAATTTCACAATCGAAAACTTGTGGGCCTGTAAGTGTAATGGTTATTGCGGTAGTATTGAAATTGAAAACTGAAGGCCATGAATGCAGTCACCTTTTTTTACTGTAAGAAAATAATACTAACTTTACGTCCTACTAAGTACTTTTACGGTTTTCGGAGACGCCGAGGTGCCGGAATATAGTCCCGCAGGAATTCTTTTACATGCCGTAAATCTACCTACACGAGGCTGACGTGTTTGAGCACCTTCAAATACCACCGGACTGAGCCAGGATCGACCCTGCCAAATTTGGATCAGAAGGCCATCGCGTCAACCGTCTGAGCCACTCAGTCCGGCGTAAGAAAATTATTTCAGTGTATTACTGGCATAGGCTTGAGCAACAGTCCAACTAATTTAATCGGTACGTGTGTACGGTAATTCTTCATGCATAAATTTGTGAAAGAGACTTTAGGAAATCCTGAACACTTCTTCCTTGTCAGGAACATAGTAGTTCACTCACGCAACCCCAATATGTGTTATATATATATATATATATTACGTAGATGTAAAACAGAAAATTCAAAGTACAGCAAAAGCGAGACAGCATCGTGAGGTGAGTTGCCCTGTAGAGTTCAGGAAGATCGGAAGAAGTCAAAATAATGGACCAAAACTCCTGTTCCTTAGTTACAGCTTCTCTTTCCCAAAATCTTAATAAATCATGGATGTTAAGTTATCTGCCCTCTCTAGCGCTTTGGCTGAATGGTTAGCGCTTCGTGCACCCCCCCCCCTTTTATGATACCTTCATTCTTCGGAGGGTTGGACCTCTTCCATTTCCCTTCTGATTAGTGTTAATAGAGGGTGGCTGGCCAGTAGTACTTCCTCTTAAAATTAACACCACCACGGAATGGTTAGCGTACTAGCCCTGGTTCAGAGGGCTCTGGTACGATTTTCGGCTGAGTCAGAAAGTTTAATCGCGTCTGGTAATTCCTGTAGATCGAGGGCTACGGATTTGTGTTCGTATTCATACGCATCTTCAAATATATACAACACATCATACGAAAAACAACCACAGAAACACGCAATAGTGAATACGGTATATATCCCTCCACATATAATTGCTGTTATGAAAGGCATCCGGCCGGAAAACTAGGCTAAGTCCACACAAAATCCTGCGCTAGGTAATTGAGAAAAGGCTAGAAAGAAGAGGAGAGAGTAATTGTTAAATATTTCCCCCAGAGGCTGGGTGGATCCTCAAACAAATTCTGCTTTATAATTTTTAAGATATAGCGAAAGGCACGGCTAACATAATGCTAGTTGGAGGTTTATGAAATTTTAAAATTTAATTCCTAATTATTATGATTATTCAATTATTTTAACAAAAATATTTTCAGTGAGTGTAGTGTAGTGCATTTCTCTGAACTGTAGCATAGACAAGTATACAGTTCACACAATACGCTGGATGTCACCACCGTTGCTGTTTGCACTCCACTCAATGCTGTTGAGATAGAGCTGACCGGTATAGGTGTATTAAAGTATTTGGCTAAACCACCGGATGTACCTAGCGGTAATTTCAGCCCAGTTAAGAGATCAAGAAACTGAGAACTCCATTCCCACTTGTGCGAAGTAAGTTTGCGTTCCAGATGGGAGACAAGACTTTCTCTTGATGAACATGTTGGCTCTCTCTTTCTCTCCAACGACGTTTTAAATATACTAATATTTATTAAGTAAACACTGTAGCTTACCTAACTTAATTCAAATAACGGAAAAGAGCTCCGTCATCAACAACACGCTCACAAAAATACAAAATAAAACGCGACAAAGTCCTGTCACGATCGCCTTTAACATCTTTTATACCTCATTCATCCGTTCAGCTCCATGCAGCCTCTTGGAATCCATATTTTCGTTCATGGAAGAATATAATGTAAAACAAAACTAAAAAATTATTGGATAATGCTTCACTGATTTGGCCATTAACAGGCTTTGGCACGCACTGTTCAACTACAGTGGTGGTTAATATTGTTTTCAAGAGGAAATACAACTGAACAACCATGCTCTTCAATCAGGAGCCTAATAAAATAATTCATCGTCCTTCCAAGATATGTCAAACTGGTAGGAACCTTCACGTAACAATGGATACATTAACTTTTGCTAAGCTGCTCCAGTCAGATTTTCTGTTCGCCCTCACTTGGAAAACTCTGGTTCTCCTTCGAACTCAACGACATAATACAGAACGCCTAGTATATTCCATTTTCGTCTTCAATGTGCACTGTTCATCTACAAAATCTTGACATATTCTTTCTTCTAAAGGTCTGAACCAACGACGTTCTTGCCTTGGACCGAATAAGTTAGCGCCGCGGTTCGGGTCACGTACCCGTGAGCTTGCATGCGGGAGATGGTGGGTTCGCACCCCCTCCCCTCTTCGTCGGCAGCCCAGAAGATGGTTTACCATCATCATTTATTTTCACACCAGGGAAATGGTGGGGTTGTATCTTAATGGAGACCACGGTTATTTCCTTCTCAGTCCTAGCCCTGTCCGATCCCATCGACGTCATAAGACCAGTATGAGTAGGTGCGACTTAAAAATAATAATAATAATAATAATAATAATAATAATAATAATAATAATAATAATAATAATAATAAGTGATTGATTCAACGTACCCCAAAGAGGGTGAAACGAAAGAATAATAATCATCATAATCATCATCACCATCATCATCTAGCGCTGCGATTGCTGGCCTAGATATTATGGTTCAAAACGTCGTCATTACCAGCACCACCAGTAATGATCTCTTATCCTGCTGGTTTGAGTCTGGTGTTAAGGCCTCCATGCTCTCCAATAGGAGAATGAAATTGAGGTATACAAGAATGAGTTTTCTTGTTGTTGCCCTTTTAACGGACCAGAAAATCTGTGGTCATATCTCTCATCCACATTAGTTAAGTGAAACCTACCTCACACCATGAGTAAAGAATGGAACTTTTTAGGTCTAGAAATGGGGCAGGTATAGGACCTATCATCTCAGAATGATCCACGAGAATGAAAAAGAAAGAAAGAAAAAGAACAGGAATAAAACTCTAAAATAATCGGCCTTGAATGGAACTACTCAAAGTTGGCTCCCAAATCCTCTTATGTTTAGCGTGTCAGTGGCCATGAGTACTAGATGAGAAAAATACAAATATTATATTCGTTTATCATAATTTATTCAAAACTCGAACTAGGAGTCTAACTCAGGCCCTGGTCGCATTGTTCTTGGTAAGACAAGGAATGTGACCAGTGGAACACATTCTTCTCGCTCTCCTGGATCCAGGAAACATGCCATCCGAAAACGAATGGCAAATTACAGGGTATTCTTTACATCTGTACTTTCAAGAAGAGCTATCAAAACAAACAGTGTATTGAAGTTAAACTTTATTATCGCATTGGGTATTTTGTTAGTTTTAAAACACACAAAGTAAAGCACATTGACGATATCAAAACACAGTTTTGTCTACCAAACACCAAGCCCTATGAGAATGCCCGCCAAACTTCAAACGAGAAATGAAATGCTATTTGGTCCGCCTTCTATTCCACGGACGCCATAATGACGGAAGAGTGGAAGCAAGCAAATTAAGAGCTATGGCACGTAATTACACGTTACGCCACTCATGGATTTCACCACAGATTCTGCCAAACCAAAAACTTCCACCAGCCGAACGAAGACTGCATATGTAACCTGTGCAACGATCGTTGTGAAAGATACCATGCACAAAACTGCAAAATGAGGACAACCTCAATAATAAGAATGGCATTAGCATAGTTGACCATCTGTACAAAAACTGTTTTTGCACATTGTGCGCTTTTCTTTTAATAATAAAGCACATTTAACACAAAAAGTGACCGACTACTAAATGTTTCTCCAGAGTACCAAGTACAGTACGATAGAAAAGATCACATCATCACAGAAATTTCTTGGCTAGTTAATGAATGGAGTTTTACCTAAATTTGGTCAATATAAAGGTACACTTCCATACTTTTGGAACGAGTTTGATAACAACCGCTACAAACGCTGCTTGTCCCTTCCGTAACTTAACAGAACTCCGTAAGTTTATACGCGAAGTCTGTACTGGATAAATGTATATTAAGGAGCAGGACAAAAAATATCTTATCAAGAAAGAGCACAGGGAGGGTTATACAACATTTGAGGCTGATTCCTTCGTTACCAGTCTGCTCAAATTTTGTGTCAAGAAGTGTATCGCCCCATACGCTCAGCGATAAGGTATATAGTGATATCCCAGCATATTCCACGAGAGAAGAAGAAAAGTATCGGAATAAACCCTAGTTAGGTTAGCTGCACAGCAAATTGGTTTTATATTCATATAATAAATATCATGCCACCGTGCTAATTCTCAGCTTCCTTCAAAACACTAGAAATAGCTCAAGACGACAGCATCAAGCTGTCTTTCCAAAACAAGAATGAGCGAAGAATGTTAAACATTTTTTTCTACTTGCTTTACGCCGCACCGACACAGATAGGTCGTATGGCGACGATGGGATAGAAAAGGGCAAGGAGTGGGAAGGAAGCGACCGTGGTCTTAATTAAGGTACAGTCCCAGCATTTGCCAGGTGTGAAAATGGGAAACCACGGAAAGTTATAAAGAGAAAACCATAATTACTTGCAAGGACAAGATTATACACATCCCTTAAGTTCATTCCATTATACGGTTGTAGAGTGCAGGTTCGAACCGACTATCTCCCGAATACTGGATACTGGCCGCACTTAAGCGACTGCAGCTATCGAGCTCGGTGTTAAACATTTTAAAACTTCGAATGTACTAATGCTTCTGGTCTAGAATGCAAAATTCATTTCGCCACACGAGTAACGTAAGAAAAGCAAGGTAGCTATAAATTAGCGAAAGACAAAACTAGGGAGACACTCTACAGTAGCTTCGTAACGAAGCAAGATAATTAGGGGTTTTAAAAAAGGTTCCAGTTATAGTAATTAACGAATTACTCCGTCGAATGTTCAATGTCAGCATTCCTGACATGTTATTTCACATTTAAAGACTAGACTGATGATTCAGTTATATCCCATACCTTCAATCTGTGAGTTAAATACAGAACAATGAACAGTAATAAAAATGATATTTTACTCGTGACGTAAAAGCAATACGTAAATTAAACAATTCAGTACTGTATTTCGACTAGGCCTACCTCTTAGGAAGTTCATCATATGGTACCAAAAACTACGAGTGTGATTATTTATCAATGAGTAAACGGAATGTATTGTAATTACTAATTAGTTACTTCTTCAGGTACAGAATACATCCAGTTGAGTTATAAAGAGAAAACCATAATTACTTGCAAGGACAAGATTATACACATCCCTAAAGTTCATTCCATTATACGGCTGTAGAGTGCAGGTACAATGAAGGTAGGAATCAAATTCTGACATGGCCGGTTGGCTTTTGAATGATATCAAATCGCTCTTTAATTACTCTGTGGAAATCACAGTAATCGATTGGGAGAGGGGGTGGTTAGCATAATTGCTTTTGTCCTGATGACCAAAATTGGAATCCTGTGGACTACGGGATTGAATTTACATCTGAAACATCACACATTTCGAGAAGGACGTCTGACTTTAAAGTCCTGGACAAAGCCGAAAATGAACCAGGGTTGTTCAAGCAACTCCAGACAGTACAAGCACCAATCTTAATGACACTACGAGACAGGAGCGAGCCAGATCGTTGAAGAGAAAATGGTTCTTCAACGAGCCAGTATATATTGCACGGGTGTCAAAATATACAAGTACTAGACAAAACTTGAACTGTTGAGTCATCAGTCCATCGACTGGTTTGATGCAGCATTTGTCCACACCACATTATCCTGTGCTACGTGACTACTAAATCCTACATCTACTCTGATCTGCTTGTCATATTCATACCTTGTTCTACTGCTAACGTTATTACCGCCTACATTTCCCTCAAATACCAACAGAACAAGTCCTGGGAGTCTTAAGATGTGCGTATCATTCTACCTCTTCTGTGCGTCAAATTTAGTCAAATAGATTTCCTCTCACCAATTCGATTAAGTATCTCTTCATTCGTGCTTCGACCCATCCATCTCACCTTCAGCATTCTTCTGTAACACCACATTTCAAAAGCTTCTGTTCTCTTTCTTTCTGAGCTAGTTATCATACGTGTTTCACTTCCACACAACTCCATGCTCCAGACGAAAGTCTTCAAAAAAACTTATCTAATTCCTATATCAATGTTCGAAGTGAGGAAATATCTTTTCTTAAGAAAGGCCTTCCTTGCTTGTGTTAGTCTGTATTTTATATCCTCCTTACTTCTGCCATCATTAGTTATTTTGTTACCTAAGTAGCAATAATCATCTACTTCCTTTCAGACTACATTTCCTAATCTAACATTTCCTGCATAACCTGATGTCGTTTGACTGCACACCATTACTTTCGTTTTGGATTTATTTACTTTAATATTGTGCTCCTTCTCCAAAACTGTGTTCATACCATTCAGCAATTTCTCCACATCATCTGCGGAATCAGATAAAATAACATCATCGGCAAATCTCAGAGTTTTAATTTCCTATCCTTAGATGGTGATTCGTTGTCCAAATTCCTCTTTGACTTTCTTTACCTTCTATTCTAAACAAACATTGGAAAGGAGTGGGGGACAAACTGCAGCCCTGTCTCACTCCTTTCTGGATTGCTGAATGCCATGTTCGTGGGCTTGTTTTTCTTAATTCGATCCTCCAAGATCAACATCAGACGTAAAGTCAGGATTGCTTCACGTGTTCTCATACTTCTTCTGAAGCCAAACTGATCTTATACCAACCCAGTTTCAACTTGTCTTTCCATTCTTCTGTAAACAATACGGGTTAAAATTTTGCTGGCGTGAGATACTAAACTAATGGTGTGGTAGTTTTCATACTTGTCAGCACCGGCTTTCTTGGGAATAGTATAACAACATTCTGCTAAAAATTGGATGGCACTTCTCCTGTACCATACATCGTACACAATAAATGGAATAACACCGCCATGCTGGTTTCTACTATGGCAGTATGTAATTTAGAGAGAATGCCTTCAATTCCAGCTGCCTATTCCTATTAGGTCTCTCAAAACTCTGTGGAATATGGTCCTGCCATCTTTCTGCCTTGTCATCTTTCCCTAGAAGTGGTTTTCTATCTGAGCTCTTTATATCCATGCACCTAGCTTTCCTTCCTCCTCAACATCCTTGCTGTTCCAGCTATTTTTCCTTAGCTGTCCTGCATTTTCTATCCACTTCATTCTTTAAACGCCTGTATTTTGTTTCTGCCCTTCTCTTTTTTTTTTTTTAACATTCTTGTACTTTCGTTGTTCATCGATTAGGTCTAGTATATCACGAGTTATCCACTGATTTAGTTTACCTTGCCTTTCTTCCTAACCTTTCTTCAGCAGTCCTACTGATCTCATTCTTCACGACTGCCCATTCTTCCTCTGCGTTTCCTTCACCCTTTTCATTTAGTCCTTGTGCAACTGGTTCCTTGAAACAATCGAACACACGTTTTTCTTTCAACTTATCTAGATCCCATCTTTTTGCATTCCATCCTTTCTTCAATTTCTTCAACTTCAGATGGCATTTCATGACCACCAATTTGTGGTCAGAGTCCACGTTTGCTCCCGGTTTCTAAATCTCTGCTTAATCGTATTGAAATCTATTTGATATTATCTGGTATCTCCAGGTCTCGTCCACGTATGTAGTCGTCGTTTGTGGTGTCTGAACCCAGAATAATCAAGGACTAAATTATAATCGGTGCAGTTTTCAACTAGCCGACTTCCTCTTTCATTCATCTGTACCAATTCGAATTTTTCTACTGCATTGCCTTCTCTTCCTTGGCCTACCACTGGATTCCAGTCTACCGTAATAATTAGATTCTCGTCACCTTTTACATATTGTATTCAATCTTCTATCTCTTCATATATTCTTTCGACTTCATCATCATCATCCGCTGAACTAACAGACATATAGACCAGTATTACTGTGGTGGGCATTGGTTTGGTGTCTGTCTAGACAACAATATTCCTTACACTATGCTGGTCGTAGTAGCTAACCCGCTGCCCTATTCTCTTATTCATTATTGAACCAACTCCTGCATTTCCCCTGTTTTATTTTGTGTTGATAATTCTGTAGTCTGTAGTCTTCCTGGCAACGTACTTCCTTTATACCAACTACATCTAACTTTAGTCTATCAATCTCCCTTTTCAGATTCTCTAACCTACCACAACGATTCAAACTTCTAACATTCCACGCTTCAACTAGCAGAAAGTCGGTATCCTTCTTCCTGATGATTGCCCCCTCTTATGTAGTCCCGAGTCGGAGATCCGAATGGGGGACTATTTTACCTCCGGAATATTTTACTCTGGAGGAAGCCATCATCAGTACATCATTCATACATAGAGAGTTGCATGTCCTCGGGAATTAGTAACGGCTGTAGTTTCCCCTCGCTTTCAGCCTGTAAATACAGGGGGTTGTTCCTAAATAAATGGAAATGTATATACAAGGCCATAACAGTCAGTAATCTACAATGCCACCCTTGCAACTTCGAAAGGCTGCTACCCTCGTTTCGATGAACCATTCGTTAGTCTGGTCTCTCAACAGATATCCATCCGATAAGGTTGCAGCTGCGGGTCGGATATTTGCTCCACTGGGACGCAAAAGCCTTCCCATCGCGGCAAGGTCACATGGTTCGCAGGAGAGGAAACCTTGAATAATGGAAGTATTTACCCAACTGCGACAGTCAGCTAAATAAATAACGAATTGAAAAAAATATGATTACTAAGATACTCTGAATTCGAAATCATTTATGTCTCCCTGGGTACTATTTTTTCCGTCCCCTGTGCCTTCCCGATGGGTTGGCCAGGAGGAGATTTCTTTCCGGACCCGGAGTATAATGTGCTCCTCTTTCAGTATTTTAAGATAAACAAGGTTGTTCCCAGTAGCCGACCATTCTGGAATCTGCACTGCAGGATAAGAATGACTGTATTCGTTTAATTATTAGGAGAGTTGTACTACTGTTCCACACAGCCACCGTGCCGTGTGAGTACGCAGTTACTCGTCCATGCGGTGACCACAGCCAATATTACTTAACTGTGGGTGATGTAACTGTTGCAGGGTTGAAATAACATTTTAATTCGTTCACAGAGGGAAGGTTGTGAAGGTTTTGCTACTTACTTCATGAATGAACTCTGTGTAGATGTGCTAGAATCATTCTGAACATTGTGGTAGTTCTGGGAATGGTCATTTTCCAAGAAGTGACCACCACAGTGGACGCTGTTAATATGAGGTGTAGGATTTCGTATACAATATAGTGCTACCTGCAAATGAAAACCACCTCTGTCACGAGAGAGAGAGAGAGCTACCAACCAACATCTATGAATCTCGACGAAGTTATGGGAGAACTACGTCCTACATATATCGTAGAAACGTTAGCGGGGATTAAAAATGAACTGAACCGCTTACCTTTCACTTCCACGTACCAACACCGTTTCTTTTGAAAGGCACTCTCCGTAATCAAGTGGATGCTGTCATGTTTTAACTACATACACTCAAATCTTCCTCTCCTTTTTGGAAGAGGTTTTATAAATAAATCTTCAGCAAGAAAAAGAAAAAAAAAGACCGGTGAAATATGTTACTTCATGAAGAGTATGCCTCCAAACGCAGGTAGTTATTTCGAGCAGCACTTCATCACTCTCCAGAAATACATCATAAATCAGCTATGCAGGAAGAACCATGATCGTAGATTATCAAATCAGCATAATCATTTTTTCTCCTACGTTCAGACATTATTTTTCTGTATAACCATGTAGTATGGCCTATTAATTGCATCTGTTAAAATAACATTTTAATTCGCTTACAGGGGTAAGGTAGTGAAGGTTATGCCAATTACTTTACGCAATGATTATTAAGGAAAGAGAGAGAGACATATATTACGTCGAATGAGTCCACAACCAACACGACCAAAGGTCAATGCGATCCAAAATACCAAATAGCACAATGTTTGCTGGGGTAAAGGGAAATAATACGAGTGATTTGCTTTCTTTGTTCGTTTTGACTAGATTAGTAGAAAATACAATACTGAAATGTTTATGAACTAGGCTACTGTTCAGTTTTATTTACTGCGGTAGGAAATTAAAGATTATAAATAATTAAACGTCACAAATGAACAATTCCAACTACCTGATATGTAAAATACATATTCATCAAGTATATCCCTTTTCATTTTAATGTGTCATCATGAGAACACAGTTTACCCGAAATATAAGTTAGGTCATATCTTTAAAAAAAGCCTTTTAATACGATTACACTACAGAACGCTTAAGACTGTATTAATTCAAAATATGAAAATGCTAAATTCTTACTTAGTGCGCTTTAATTCACCACACAGACAGTAGAAGTTTCCCCTACTAGTCGTTTCTATTTCCCACGAGAACTAAAAGGTAAGTTGCACCATTTTCTTTTGTCTTATTGGAATTGTCAAACTAGAATATAATAATTTATTCTTATTATAAAATAAGTGGTCTCGGATTCTTGCGATTAGAGTAAAACGAAATGTGCTTTCATATTTGTACTGCACACTGTTGCAGTGTTGTTAAAGTGCTCATAACGTATAGTGGTTCTGGTGGTATGCTATTGTACAGGAACTGTATACCATGGTCAACAGCTCCGATTACTAGTGCATGTGAAGTTCGCTTGAAAACCTGTAAGACTACAGTTTCCCCTAACGGAGTATCTATTTCTAATTAAACAGGGCTAGTAGCAATGAGAAAGGTAGCAATGAGAAAGGTTAGCCTTCCTGGAGACAGTATGAGGAAGGTATGGATAAACAATTATATGATGGTCGAGCGTAGTACAGGTATTTGAATTTACTTTTCCTTTAGTTCGAGTTCCAGTTCTTACATAGTACAAACATTTAAATATACAGAACGTCTTGGTTGCGCGGTTAGCTGTTAGCTTGTATTCAGGGGTTCAAATTTCACCATCAGCAGCCTTGAAGATGATTCTCCTAGTTTCCCCTTTTTCATACCAGGCAAATGTCAAATACCTTAATTACGACTATGGTCACTTCCTTCCCTGTTCTAGCCCATTCCTATCCCATCGTCTCCAAAATATCTTTCAAACCTGGTGCAAAGTTACACCAATGAAATAGAAAACATTTAAACAATCTACGGCAGAGCAGATAATATACCACTGCAGAGATATGGCTGCATATGGCATAATCAGAATCGTGTCATTTCATCTGTTTAGAAAGAATCATCCAAAGATGATTTCGATTTCATTCAGCTTCCTTGGTATAAAAATTAAGCAGAGCACAGTTAAATCTTTTTACAATCTGCTTTACGTCGCACCGACAGGACAGGTCCTATTTGCCTGGAGTAAATATGTGAAACCACGGAAAACCATCTTTAGGGCTGCCGACAGTGGGGCTCGAACTCACTATCTCCCGAATGGAAGCTCACAGCTGCGCGCCCCTAACCCCATGGCAACTCGCTCGATGGTTAAGATTTTAATTATATTATTAAACTGTATGTTTTCCCCTCCCCTGTAAACCACGTGACCGAGGCTTGTGCGTCCGAATTAAACAGGTAGCCGAGCCGTAGGTGCAACCATATCCAATGGGTGTTATGTCGAGAGACCAGACTAACGAATGGTCCATTTAAAAGAGGGTAGCAGCCTTTGAGCAGCTGCAAGGAGGCGGCAGTCTCGATGATTGATATGGCCTTGTAATAATACTTAGCTAATAACAGTAGTTAAGCCATGCTATGTTGATACTACTACACGACTGAAAGCAATGGGAAACTACACCCGTACCTAACTCTCGAGGGCATGTAGCTCTTTGAATGAATGATAAGTAACATTAAGAACATTTATTAAGAACACTGCAGGCTTTTAGCCCATATACATGTTCCCGTTACAAAAGAGAAGAAAACAAAAACAAATACGCACTAAATCTACCATGTGAACTCAAAATAAAATAAACTAATTTATTCTATTATGTGGACGCTTACATGGGCGGATGACCGGGCCACATGCAATCGCCCCCCTTGAAACATGAAAATAAACTAAGCCTACTATGTGGACGCTCGCATGGGCAGGAAACTTATCCACACTCGAGCGCCACCCTTATACTACCTTACTGACCGGCCGTGCCGTCCCCCCACTAGTGAGGAAAAAAGGAGCCCCCTCCCCTGGAACGACACCTCCGGCCCTATACAGAGTTGACAAAGCTATATCCTCACCATTCCGTTGGATTACAGAGGCCACCCGCGTACTGGATTTCAGCACCCCAGGTGCCTCGACTCCGTATCCCCCTTTGACCTCTAACAATTCACCTTTGCCAACCACCTTTGGGATAGGCCCGCCGTATCCCTTCCTCTTGAGTAAGAATGAATAAATGAATGAATTAATTACTGAATGAATGAATGAATGACGTACTGATAATAGCTTCCTCCCGCATAAAATATTCCGGAGGTAAAATAGTCTACTATTCGGATCTTCGGATGGGGACTACAAGAAAGTGGGCAATCATTAGGAAGATGAATACTGACATTCTGTGAGTCGGAGCGTGGAATGATAGAAGTTTGAATCGTTGTGGTAGGTTAAAGAATGTAAAAAGGGAAATTGATAGACTGTAGTTGGTATAGGTGAAGCACGTCGACATGGAGAGCAGGATGTATGGTATAGTCAGACGACTAACAAAAAATCAAACTGAGGATTTGCAGGAGTTTGATCTAATAACGAATAAGAAAGTAGGACAATGGGTAAGTTACTATGAACAGCATGCCGAACGGATTACGGTTGTACCACCACAACAGTGCAGGTCTACAGGGTGTATCAGAACTATACCGACAAAAAAAAAATCAGAAATGTTCTCCGTGTTAACTTATGTTACGATTGATGGTGCAATCGGACAGGCGCAGAAAAATTTTCTTTTCGAGAAAATGAGGTTAATCTATTACTTTCGGGCGCGCGATTCAAATTGACGAACTTGCCGTATTTGCTATGCCAGAGAGCCAGCCGCTGCCTGTTGGTCAGAGGGGGAAGGGAAGGGAGGGGATGTAAGAAGTGGAAAGTAGGAGACAGAGATAATGTTCGGTGCGAATGCACAAGTTTCTCGTTCGTTTCGCATAGTCGCTTCCCAGCCCTACTAGGCAGTGTACAGTTTGTTCTGCACAAATTGACTACTATGCGAACCCCGTAGAAAGAGAAGGTGAACTTGTACCGAGAATACAGGCAGCTTTCTAGGCTGTTCGCGACATACCACACATCCTGAACAGAGTTCAAAGGTCACTACTACATCGTTGTGAACTGTGGATCGAAGTAAGGGTGGGGGTGGAGGGAGGAGTTGCATATCGAACATCTACTGTAATCAAACCCTTGGCTGTATCGCTTCCTTTGTTCAGTATTTCATTCCATTTACAATCTTGTGAGTGAAGGGATACACAATTGTGGGGCGACAGCATTGCATCTTCGAGCATGCTAAATAATCAAGAACGTTACTGCGACCAACATACGAGAGGGAAACGATCTGATGCATTCTTTGACTGACAAGTGTGTACAAAAATCAGTCTGCAGTAATAAGAATCAAGGGCTATGAAAAAGCAGCAGCAATCCAGAAAGGAGTTTGTCCTCTGCCCCCTTTCAACGTTTATAGACTATAGAACAGACTGTAAAGGAAATCAAAGAGGAATATGGAGAAGGAATCACAATCCAAGGAGAGGAAATCAAAACGCTGAGATTTGCAGATGACACCGGTCTCTCTCTCTCTCTCTCTCTTTTTTTTTTTTTTTTTTTTTACTTGCTTTACGTCAAACCGACACAGATAGGTCTTATGGCGACGATAGAATAGAAAAGGCCAAGGAGTGGGAAGGAATCGGACGTGGCCTTAATTAAGATACAGCCCCAGCATTTGCCTGGTGTAAAAATGGGAAAACACGGAATATCATCTTCAGGGCAGCCGACAATGGGGATCGAAACCACTGTCTCCCGGATGCAAGCTCACAGCTGCGCGCCCCTAACCGCACGGCTAACTCGCCCGGTACCGTTATATTATCTGAGTCTGCAGAAGATATATAGAAATTTCTGAATGGTATGAACATAGTCTTGGAGGAGTACAAGATAAAAATAAGAATTCAAAACAAAAATAATGAAGCGCACTCGAAGTCAGGTAATGCAAGAAATATTAAATTAGTAAATGAAGTCGCAAAGCAAGTAGATGAAATATTGCTACTTGGGTAGTTGAATAACGATGGCAGGAGGGAAGACAAAATGCGGACTAGCACAAGCAAGGAAGACATTTCTTTAAAAAAAAAAAAAAAGTCATCATTTGCTCACTTCAAACACTGATATACAAATTAGAAAGATGTTTTAGAATACTTACGCCTGGAGCGTGGCATTGTATGGAAGTGAAACATCGACCATAACTAGCTTAGAAAGAAAGAGAAGAGAAGCTTTTGAACTGTGGTGTTAGAGAAGAATGCTGAATGTGAGGTGGGTAGATTCAAGAGATACTGAATCGAACGGGTGAGAGGAGAATGATTCGACGAAATTTGACCAAAAGGAGAGAGATAACAATATAACACATCTTAAGACACCAAGGACTTATTCAGTCAGTCTTTGAGGGAAGCTTTTTGCTACTGGCTTTACGACGCTCCGACAAAGACAGGTCTTATGGCGACGATGGGATAGGAAAGTGCTAGGAGTGGGAGAAGCGGCCGTGGGTTTAATTAAGGTACAGCCCCAGCATTTTCCTGGTGTGAAAATGGAAAACCACGGAAAACCATCTTCAGGGCTGCCGACAGTGGGATTCGAACCCACTATCTCCTGGATGCAAGCTCACAGCTGAGCACCTCTAACCGCACGGCCAACTCGCCCGGTTCTGAGGGAAGTGTAGGCGGTAAGAATGGTAGGGGTAGGTCAAGGGATGAACATGACTAACAGATTAGATTAGATTAGATTAGATGCACAGTGTAAAAATTACAATGTTAGCGCAGGATAGAGTGGCAAGAAAACTGCATCAAACCAATGTATGGACTGATGATTCAACCACGACAACAACAACAACAACAACAACAAGTTTTCTCAATTTACTTCAGATTTAACAAACCATAGCTGACTCCTCCTTTTGTTCTTGCGTCGCTTTTCTCACACCGTGGAAGATCGCGAGTGCGTGCTATGTCGCACATGTGGACTTGCCTCTCTTATGGCCGGATGCCTTTCCTGGCGGCGACTTTATATGGAGTGATGTATTCACTATTGTACGTTTCTGTGGTGGTTCATAGTGAAGTGTGTTGTGTGAATATCACGATATATGTATTGGGGACAAACACGTAACCAGCCCTCGGGTCAGGGGAATTACCCGGATGCGGCTAAATCCCCGGTCGGGAATCGAACCCGTGAGCCTGTGAACCGAAGCTTGGACGCTGACAGTTCAGCCACGGAGCCGGACAACAAACAGCAATAGACTGGGGTGTCCGGACATTTGCGGTCATCACAAAATCACGGACATTTGAGGTCAATGAGATAAACTTGTGCCCTTCACCGAGCTCGATAGCTGCAGTCGCTTAAGGCAAATGCCGGGGCTGTACCTTAATTAAGGCCACGGCCGCTTCCTTCCACTTCCTAGGCCTTTCCTCTCCCACCGTCGCCCTAAGACATATCTGTGTCGGTGCGACGTAAAACAAAATAGCAAAAAAAAAAAAATAATAATAATAATAATAATATATGTGCCCAGCCACAGAAATTCCCCAGTTGTCACAGGACATTTGCGGTCACTACAGCAGGGGGAGGGTTTCATTAGTTTAATCTCGGGATATCCCCGCTAACCTGCCTGATCTCCTGCTCGCTCCTTGCAGATTGGAATAACTTACCAAGGGAGATGTTCAATAAATTTCCAATTTCTTTGAAATCATTTCGGAAAAGGCTAGGAAAGCAACAGATAGGGAATCTGCCACCTGGGCGAATGCCCTAAATGCAGATCAGTATTGATTGATTATTATAGATCAAAATGTTTCTCTCGCGGGCATTATTTAGAGACTGATACCTTCAGACACAAACAGTCCGGCTCCATGGCTGAGTGGTTGGCGTGCAGGCCTTTGGCCAGAGGGGTCCTGGGCTCGATTCCCAGCGGGGTCGGGAATTTTAACCATCATTGATTAATTTCTCTGGCACGGGGGTTGGGTGTATGTGTCGTCTTCATCATCATTTCATCCTCATCACGACGCGAAGATCGCCTACGGGCGTCAAATAAAAAAAAGACCTGCACCTAGCGAGCCGAACATGTCCTCGGACACTCCCGGCACTAAAAACCATACGCCATTTCATTTCAGACACAAACACAATTCTATATCGAAACTTCCTGGTGTAATTATTTACTGTTGTATGCTGTAATGGATTTGACAGTTACTAATAAGGCAAATGGTCATATGTACAGAAAGTATAGGGAAAGTCACCATTAAATCGTCACCTGCGTGTGTCTGAAGAAGAAGAGTAAGTCGTGTCATGTTTATGGTAACATCCAATTCTATAGATGATAAATAAATACATTCAATTATATTTCCTATCCGGTCTCTCTTGGTCAGCTCTTGCTCTATTCCGACCCCCCACGGTACGATGTTTGCCAAGCCCAGGCAGTCTTACATTTCCACGTCCTTCGTGGCTTTTCCCTTCTCAGACAGGTCTTACGACGACGACAGGATAAGACTGGAAAGGAAGCGACCGTGGTGTTAATTTCGGTACCGTCTAGCATTTGCCTGGCGTAAAGAAGGAATACCACAGAAAACCATCAACAGAGCAGTTGACAGTGGGGTTCGAAACCACCATCTCCCGTGCAAGCTCACAGCTAAGTGACCCCTACCGCCCAGCCAACTCCCTCGGCCATCGATACTCAAATAACCTAATAATAATAATAATAATAATAATAATAATAATAATAATAATAATAATAATAATAATAATAATAAATAACCTAAGGAATATTACACTTGAACAGTACTTAATCTGTCGGGATTTATAGATGGATATGGTATATTTTAGGTTCGTTTGCGTATCTTGGCATAACCCCCACCCCCTGGCACTACAGCGCTGAAGGGCCTTGGCCTACCAAGCGACCGCTGCTCAGTCCGAAGGCCTGCAGATTACGAGGTGTCGTGTGGTCAGCACGACGAATCCTCTCGGCCGTTATTCTTGGCTTTCTAGACCGGGGCCGCTACCTCACTGTCAGATAGCTCCTTAATTCTAATCACGTAGGCTGAGGGGACCTCGAATCAGCCTTTAGATCCAGGTAAAAATCCCTGACCTGGTCGGGAATCGAACCCGGTGGTCTCCGGGTAAGGGCAGGCACGCTATCCCTATACCACGGGGCCGGCTTTATCTTGGCATAGGTCAACGCAAAAGGTAGCTTCCACTTAAGTGGCAGCCTCATTTGTGGCTGTGAGGGTATGCAAGCAGCCGAGCTATGAGTGAAATGACATTCAGAGCACGACGACACCGCATGGGTGCTATGAAAAGTGTTGCTCTCGTGATTAGACGTGCTGAGGCAAGCATGGCAAACTATAAACCTCACTCATACGCCTCATTATCGCGCCGACATCGCTTTTTGGCGTTTCTCTAAAACCACACAACCTTCGGCGGTGCTATCTGAGGATTCCACTAGCCTCCAGGCTTATGGTTTAACAGACACACATTATTTACAAATTGCTGACATTTATAAAGGCTTAGTATCTGGCTATTCCGGCTACTGGCTATTCTACATCACTGAAATACCGTATATTTCTAATAGGTTCCACCGTCCAATGACAAACTAGCATTACAAGCAATCTGACATCTTGTAATATTGTATTACGAAGTCCGTGCATGTTTCAAGGACGTCTGTAGAAGCCAATGAGGTTAGCACCTCTGGCTACAGCATTCAGTTGCGTCACTCCTGGTAACGAACAGTATCTCCAACGAAATAACATGACAAAGGTTCCCAAAAGTCAAACAGGCAGAATAAAGTGTTTATTCATACAGCTCCGCACAATTAACGGGATTGCATGAAGTGAACGGAAAATATTGCGCCTTATACAGAGGCTAATACTAATGAAATAGGAACGACCTTTAAAGTACTGAAACATGAAGTTTGTTCCTTCAATAGCATCTGGGCGGCAATAGTATCCAAGATTGGTCACAGGAGTTTCACACTCAATTTATGAAGTAAAGACTAAATATTTCACTTGTACATGGAGCCTAGAGCACTGGGACGTGAATTTTATGAGGGTTGGGGCTCGAACTACGGGAACCTTAGTGAGAAGTCAGTGACGATGTTTCTCAGCTATTATGCTCCTCTGCTTTCTAGAAATGCGTTTTAATGCTATACATATTGAAGTGATTATAGCATTACAGCGTTCTCAAGTGATCGGGGATATATTTACGGCATTAAAATATATATTAAAATCAAACTGAGCTCAATATTATTCCTCGGATGATTCATGCTCCAACGGTTTAATGTTGCTTTCATTACACTCTTGGATTTGTCAAATTGATGGTGATTGGATCTCAACGAAATCTCGACGGAACGTTGACGATGCTTTCTACACTATCCCTTATTTGGACGAAGCAGGTGACACGCATATGCTGAATGCTGAATGTGTGCTCAAGCGATAATACGGAACAGAATCAAAATATGCCGCGCTAAGAACATGTAGATCAGCAACGAAAAATCACGCCAGCTGGTCCTCTATATGATACAAATAACGAATTAATGTAATTAGGGTTTAAATATACAGCTGAACAACTAGAAAACGATTATATTTACAGCAAATATGAAGCTCGTGTGATTTTTCGCAGAATTTCTTTAGTATTGACCT
Organism: Anabrus simplex; assembly: GCF_040414725.1. Taxonomy (NCBI): domain Eukaryota; kingdom Metazoa; phylum Arthropoda; class Insecta; order Orthoptera; family Tettigoniidae; genus Anabrus; species Anabrus simplex. The sequence goes on along the minus strand of NC_090269.1, from coordinate 110,471,152 downwards.
TCCCTCATGGCTACGAAATGGACGAAGGCTGCAGTAGAAGGTTGACAGCGATTAGAGAAAGTTTTCTCGTCACTGCTTATGATTCAAGCGAGAGAAGCTATTTAATAGGCGTGTCTAATGAATTGCTTAGTGGGTTCACGCGCCAGGCTTTGTTCAAGCTTCATGCAGTTACGGCCACAGTTCATGAAGCTACTACCTACGGATGAAATAACACAAACCAAGCCAGAATTCAAACACCTTTTTGTAATTAACCAAGCAATCCAATCACGGTTTCAACTGAAATAAACAATCTCACACTTATGTTTTTTTTTTTTTGGAGGAAATGAAAACGGTATTTTTTGTTGTTTGGGTCTTCCGTCCATAAACTGGTATGATGCAGCTCTACATGCCACCTTATCCTGCGTTAGCCATTTCAATTTCACGTAACAAGTTAATCCTACATCTATCCTAATCTGTTTGTCATATTAACACTTTGGTGTACCCCTACAGTTCCTACCGTCTAAACTTTCCTCAAATACTAACTAGACAAGTCCCGGGTGTCTCAAGATGTGCCTCATCAATCTATTTCTTCTTCTGATCAATTTTCGCTAAATCGTTCTTCTCTCAGCAACTCCATTCTCTCTTCATTCGTGATTCGTCTCACCCTCAAACCATCTCCATCTACATGATAATAAAGAGATTATTAGCAGGTCGTTATAACTTTTTTTGCTAGTTGCTTTACGTCGCACCGACACAGATAGGTCTTATGGCGACGATGGGACAGGAAAGGTCTAGGAATGGGAAGGAAGCGGCCGTGGCCTTAAGGTACAGCCCCAGCATTTGCCTGGTGTGAAAATGGGAATCCACGTAAAACCATTTTCAGGGCTGCCGACAATGGGGTTCGAACCCATCTCCCGGATGCGAGCTCACAGCTGCGCGCTCCTAACCGCACGGCTAACTCGCCCGGTGTCGTTATAACTGGAAGAGGGAAAGAGATGGGGATGATGTCAGAAAAGGAGAGGTAGTAGTCACAAAAAGCGGAAAACTCCCAAAACATTGCAGAGCTTACATGGCGTTATACAGCGACAAGAGTTGACCAATGAAAATCAGACAAAAATAGGACAAGAAGGAGCCCGCCAAAATATGTAGAAGCAGAGCCAGACTTAATTGGAGCACTATGGTTCGTGGTCTTACGCTCGAGATATAATAATAATAATAATAATAATAATAATAATAATAATAATAATAATAATAATAATAATAATAATAAATTATTATTATTATTATTATTATTATTATTATTATTATTATTACTACTTTTACGGTTTTCGGAGACGCCGAGGTGCAGGAATTTATCCTGCGAGGAGTTCTTTAACGTGCCAGTAAATCTACCGACACGAGGCTGACGTATTTGAGCACCTTCAAATACCACCGGACTGAGCCAGGATCGAATCTGACAAGCTTGGATCTGAAGACCAACGCCTCAACCATCTGAACCACTTAGCCCGGCCGTTTGAGGTGGAAAACACTTCAAAATCCCACGTTAATCTCGTTTCAAACCACTGTACTAATCCTCACATCGAGAAATGACCGATACTTGAAACTTCTGAATATATGAGGCAGACATCCATTAGCCCAGCGCAGCGAATGTGTCCAATACTCATGTACAAGACACCCGCACGCAATGCTCCGAATTCAATCAATACAAGTGAAATTGTCCTCCTTTCACTACGTAGTGAGTAACCGCATTGTCAGAGGACTGTCCACTATATTCACTATGCTCTTTACTTGGAACATCTAATACATAACTAAATTGCCTAGCCCTTTGCAATATACTCCATTACCGTCGATAAAACTAAAATATTTGTTTTTCGTGTCTACGAAACGTTGCGTTTTCTTCTGTCGTTTCTAGCTAAATTTGGCACTGCATTCATTACTTGTGATAAACTTCTCTCCCACCCTTCCTGTCTGACTTCCGTAAATCGAATGAACAGTATCTTCCAACTTCCATTCAATTAGATTCCCAACGCTCAGGTTTGTTTCATTTTCATCTTTTGTTCTTCATAGCCGTTCATAATTTTCATGTCGAACCTGTCCACTCTTCTCTGTGAGGCTTGATTCACAGGTCAGGGCTCAAAACTTAATCAGTAGAGATCCGCAACTTAGTGCCGTATCATAAGAAAATTGAAATGATTTTAAAATATTACAAATAAAACACTGTTTTATTGATCTAATTTAATGAGATGACCCAATTAGTACACACACAATAATACTTGAAAATTAATGACAACACTGCACTAGTTAGCTGCTCTCAGCAGATCGGACAGTTTGCACCTGGAACGGACGATCCTTCCGTAATGTTGATAAGCAGCAGGCGTTTCTTCGCACGCACCACCGTCACCTCATACAGTAGCTCCGTGCAGAGAGATCCCAACAAAGGTCTTGACTATCACAGCGCACGACTACTGCACACTTGGTTCATCTCCAGACATGACTGATAACTAGAGCTGGGATTTCTATGTAATTACATATTTTGTTCCTTGCTATTTAGGTGCTGGGAAAAGTCATATGTTAACAAAACACTATATTAGGGTTATTATTACCGAATTTCATTTTACATATTTTTTTAATATTTGTGGGTATTCTACATATTCTTAGTGATATTACATAAAATTACATATTTTAGCGTTTTCCTGTTTTCATATATAATAAATTGCTGAATTGAAGTTTCACACTTAATGTGGGGCTGTTGTCTGTTCTCTCAACAGGAGGATTAAGGTAATTATGAGTGACAGGTATTTGAGAGGATGATATGTGCGAAATAGGTTAATCTCAAGGTTCCAATTAGCTGCAGGAAAACTGTTACTTTACATGTGCCAGTCTTAAATCTTTCATCCCTTTTAGAGTTAATTGCTTTACAACTAGCCACTTTCATGTTGGAGTTTCCAGGAATATTTTTCTAAGTGCATTTCTGTGACCTCTTTGTTATGTACTTAGGAATTTCCAAATCTGTTGTTAGAGCTGTCTTCCTTTGAAACGTCTCAATTAGGTTTTAGTTTCTTTTGAACAGCTGAAGAACATAGTTCATGAACATCAGTTTCCTCTAGAGTCAATATGGCACCAGTAGCGTCCTCGCTGGCTTCAAAGTTAAAATCATGAATTGCAGTTGACGAGTCCTTTGCAACTGATGGCAAAGTAGTGATTTGCCAAGCATGCAACAAACATATCGCATGTTCCATGAAATCCCAGCTTGAGCAACATGCACGACGTGCTCTGCGTAGAAAAAAACCAACAGTTAGGTCTACAAAAGAAACAAATCGTTCTAACACAGATGCAGCCTTCACCTTCAAGTAACCCTTTTTATAAAGACTTATGCAGTGCAATGATTGCAGCCAATATTCCATGCTATAAACTTGAAATGCCTGAATTCACATCTTTTCTGGAAAAATACTGCAAGCAACATGTTCCTAACCAATCAACACTATGCAAGAATTATCTTCAAGTCTGCTACGACGAGGTAATTCACAACATAAGACAGCATATAGGAAATTCTTTCCTATGGGTTGCTGTTAATGAAACAACAGATGCTAAGGGTAGATTTATTGTAAATCTTGTGGTGGGGAAGCTACAACCTGACAGCGCCTCAAAACCATGTTTTATCTACTGTAAAGAGCTAGACTATACAAATCACTCAACTATTGCGAGATTTGTGAATGATGGATTAAGAGCTCTATGGCTGACTGAGATGAAAGAGGAAAAGGTATTAGTGATGTATTCTGATGCTGCAACATATATGCTTAAGGCTGCAACTGCTTTGAAGGTATTTTATCCCAATATGCTCCATTTTACATGCTTGGCTCATGAACTGCAACGTGTTGCCAAAGATATTAGAGCTAAGTTTCCACAAGTGAATAGATTAATTTCAGCAACAAAAAAGGTTTTTCTAAAAGCTCCACAATGAGTGCTATCTTACAAACAGCAATTGCCAGAGTTACCACTGCCGCCGGAACCAGTGTTAACGAGGTGGGGGACATGGATAGAAGCAGTTAAATTCTATAGTGAGCATCTAGATGCTATAAAGACTGTGGTAGATTCTTTCGATCCTGAAAATGCTCTATCTATTAGTGAATCACAAACTGCCTTTAGTGACTCCAAAATGGTCTCCTCAATTACCTACATCAGGGGCAACTTCTGCTGGCTTCCAGAAACCATCAAACATCTAGAAACATCAGGACTGCCACGGCAAGATTTCTATTGCCATCATAGAGGATGCTATTGAAAAACTAAGTGCTGTGCATGGGGAAACTGGTGCAAGTGTATTGAGTAAATTGCAAAAAGTGTTGAAGAGAAATCCTGGTAATTCAACATTTCACAGTGTGCGCCGAATTCTAAATGGAGATGACGTTGATCCTCCCGAGGAATTTCTCCAGCGAAAATTTCTCTCCTAATATTTGCCCCAGTTACATCATGTGATGTTGAAAGATCTTTCTCTGCATATAAGAACATCCTAAGTGACAAACGCCTTTCTGTGACCCCAGAAAACATTGAAAAATACTTAATAGTTCACTGTGCTACAAAATTTAAGGAATAAACGTGCTTTGAGTGTTGAAAATAATAAGTTTCTACTGAATATGTGTGTGATATATCCATATAATATGACTCCAAAGAACATTGAAAAATACTTAATTGTTCACTGTGCTGCAAAATGTAATATAAAGCGTGGTTAGTGTGTTGTACCTGACAAAATGGTAAGTTTATATTAATTATATGATATTACATATTTTGCCCATTCTACATATTTTGGTGCTTTTTGTTACATATTTATGTACATATTATGCCACGTGATACTACATAAAAATCCCAGCTCTACTGATAACTCGCATAATCAACTCACGCAACTGTCCACACACTGTATTTAACACGTATGACTTGAGAACGCAACTCAACTATATACTGTATCTCCCATTCCAAAACAACAACAACAACAACTACTACTACTACTACTACTACTACTACTACTACTACTACTACACGACAACCACAATAACAAAAATGCTTCTACACTTCACCACGACACACACTCTCAGAAATCGCTCTCCAACGAAACCGAACCTGTTCGCAACGAGCCTCTTTTTTAATATACTTGGTGTTGTTCTGGTATATTCGGGGAACGGCCAGAATACGAACATTCCAGTTTCGTCTTTCAGAAAATGCACAGACACACCAGACGAACAGCACAAAGCAGAAGACGTCACATGCCCCCAAGACCGGCTGGGAGCTTTCCGACTTGACTCACTTTTCCTTTCCAGGAAATACCGAACGGGGTTTCTGGAGGGCTGGCAGCCGCATGAGTACGTAATAATAATAATAATAATAATAATAATAATAATAATAATAATAATAATAATAATAATCGGAGGCCCGAACGAATCATTCCCGAAGAGGAGAGAAAGATGAGAAGCCAAATAATGAAGAGGTTTTCGGAGGAGAAGAGAAGAAAGAAAGGCCAAGAAGCCTTAAGTTCTATGCGGTCCATAGTTCGCCAAATTCGGAATCAAAATTGTACCGGGCGGTACACCTCCACAATGCAAATTCTAATATTGCGCCAGTTTAAACTCCTCTACAGGAGAACGCCTGAACTTTAACAAACTATACTAATCCAACGGTTTCTCGAAAGATGTCACCACAGTAAATTTGATAATTTTGCAGTGTCTGAACGGTGTCTATTTCGACTGGTGTTTGTTTCCGCCGGATCAAGAAGTTTGGACGTTCCCTAACAGATGTCTCTAAAAAACTAATATCGCACTCTGGTGTTAAGGAATGAACTGTCCTGAAGAAATTTAACATTCATAAGTTTTGTTTTTGCTAAATTTTGTTCTGTGGTTTGAGAGTTGGCAATGTTAATCCTTTCTTTCCGCCAGTTTTGAAATTAGCCAATCCCGAATTTCTTAAATTAATTTTCGGCCAATCGGGGCTTTCTTCCCCAACCTGCTCTGTAACTGTGTTCTGTAACCAATAAACTGCTGTGGGTGTGTCTTATCATTCATGAAAGTTCTCGAATGTTCCACGAGGGTATATAAACTGCTGATTTTCTGGTCTACTCGCCACTTCAGTAACATCTCTCCTTGTGTGATTGTGTAGCAGGGGGCGGGAAGCGCCTCTTTCTTCGGGCAGCAGTTCATCTATCAGGTAATGGCCATTTTATAACTTCTTTTCTTGCTAGCTCAGCAGTTTAACCCGCGGGGCAGGTTCGGAACCTTTCTAATGTAACCTATCTTCAAAATGTAATAGGCATTTGGTAAATTTTCGCTTTTTAACTATAAATTGGGATAGAGAGTGCGTAACCCTCTCGAGCTCCCACTCATATTGCTCTGAGGTGACTACGTTTTCATTTCCATTTTTCCTCCCTTCGTAATGTAAATAAGTTTTCTTATCGTGTCACCTCCGTAGTATGGGATTAGCCCTTGCATAATCGGCCTAGTGCCAAATAGGTTTTAAAAATGTATTAGGAGTGCAAGTTACGCCTCCATTCAACTCAGAATTTTGGGCCATGTAATTGACCTGTTTCTTTACTGAATAGGCCTCAGTAGGTTGGGTATTATTACCCCTGTTCTTGTGTGCCTGGAGGGCAGATTGAAGGTGGAGTTTGGTGTGGCCTTTGAATAGGCTTGAACTTTGAGAGCGGGTTTGCTCTTTCTTAAAAGTGGATTTTCTGTGTGCCTCGAGGAGGCTTTACTGGGTAATTGGGAGCAAGTGCTCCTTGGCATGATTGGGGTTTTCTGTCCCTTTGTTGAACTTTGTACATAGGTAAAGTTGGGCTCATTGCTCAAGGATTGTGAGTCTGGGGCTCGAAGCCCAAATCCAGTAACAAACTGTAATTGTACTTTCTTAAATTGTTGATATGCTACTTGGTACCTGTTATATTCTGTTATTTATTTATCTTGAAAAGAAAATATAACCTTTGTTAAAGTTTTAAATTAACTTTAATTTCGTAAGTTGAGACCTATTCCCACCCGCACCTTCCTTCACCTCTGCTGTTCCACAGATACCTCGGAACAATAATAATAATAATAATAATAATAATAATAATAATAATAATAATAATAATAATAATAATAATAATAATAATAATAAACCAAACTACATAAGGCATACAGACTGACGTGGAATTACTACAACAAAAGAGTCATATCGCGTAATGCAAAATTACGACACTACAAGACAGTTGTATTGCCCGAAGCTTTATATGCCTCAGAAACCATATGGTTAGGTGGTCACTCTAAAATTACAGAAATTGAAAAGCAGGAGCGGAAAATTCTCAGGAAAATGTATGGTCCTACGAGAGAAAATGGAATGTGGATTAAGAGGAAAACAGCGGACCTCTACTCCTTCACCGACAGGTTTACTGATGCCGTACGGAAAAGGCGCCTTAATTTCTATGGCCATATCTACAGAACGAACAGCGACAGACTAACTAAAAGATTATTCAAAGTAATCAACTCAAAGAAGGTCAAAATAAAATGGCTAGAAGAAACTAAGGCGGACCTCCAAGAAATAAATATTACAGACGACATCATGGAAAATCGTGGAACTTTTAGAACCAAAGTAGCCAATCATAAATTTAGGGAGAAACCAAAAAAGACAACTGGTAGGAAGTGGTCGACAGAACGCAAGATGCAACACAGTGCATTCATGAAGAGATTTTGGGAGGATAAGAAGGCACAAACCATCAAACCAACTGACAAGTTCAAACGCGCTCTATGAATGGACATAACGAAGAAAGAATAATAATAATAATAATAATAATAATAATAATAATAATAATAATAATAATAAAAAATAATAATAATAATAATAATAATTTTAAAAATCTATGAATACTGACAAACTTTACGCAAGTACAATTCTCGATCAGTGTAATTGAGTTAATATGGTCTTGCTGCTAGCGACAAACATTTTAATTTTATTTCGTTCTGCAGATAACGAAGTTATAATCCATCAACAGTATTATAACTAACCTACATAAAAATATATGTAAATGATGACAAAACAATAGCACAGTCTCGGCCACCATTCTCAACAGTTTTCCAAAACACACACAAATGTAAAAAAGAGAGACAGTTCTCCTATAGTTCCACACTTCAGAGCCACCCTGTATATTGTCAGAAGAAAGTTATCGACGAACAGTATACTGCTGACATGTTGGGGAAACCTCGGAAGGGGAAATTGTCAGTTGTCTGCATTTGGAATAAATTACTGTCCCGCTCGGCGCTCGTTTTCGAAGGTGTACAAGACAAGACTCAGCCGGACCTCATCGCTGAGAGGTACACAAGGCCAACATCAGGAAGGAAGTATATTCTGTGATGTAATGGGCAATAATAAAATCTCCCCATTGATTGAATGCTGATGTCAACTCGACTGCTTTATGGTATGTCAACAACGTAATTAACAGAGTGGTCGACTTAATATTTAACCTTTAGGCCTACGGTCTTTCCACAGGACAATGTCCGACCTCACACTGTATAAATCTCTAGAGAGGTTACAAAGGTCCTCTGGATCCCCATGTCTTTAAGCTTATGATGAATACGTAACACACAACGGAAAGAAGACTTCAACACTCTCCTCATCCCAGTATTTAATTATTAACAACGAATGAGGTTAAAGAAGTATGAAATGAAATATCATTTGTAGCACTGAGGGCCACCCCGATGCCGCTACGGAAATTCAGAAATACTGAATACGGATAGTGAACTTGAGGTTATGGTCCTACCCAATAATGACTCCTGCACTGAATACGAGAATAGTCAGTGAGTAATCACATTATTACAACTGACATTCCAAACCTCGATTTTGGAAAGAGGAATTCAAATTTTCAAATTTAACGTCATCTACATAACACGAATGACAAAGAAAAAGTTTCACTGTATCTATATTCGTGTTACCACAGTACAAATAATGAATGTTATCATTTCTGCACTTCCGCAAGAAGTATGGATTCTAAATACTGTAGTTATATAATACACTGAACTATTAAGGGTCTTGTGAGATGCCGGAACACCGTTCCTTAAAGCGAATTTCATTCTTATTTTTTATTTTTCTGTTTTACGCCGTACCGACACAGACAGGTTTTATGGCAACGAAAGGATAAGAAAGGAATGGGAAGGAAGCGAACAAGGACTTACGTCTTTTCACGAGAGTTTAATCCTGATGTAAACATGTAGTCCATGCCTCCGCCAAAGAAAGAGTTGTGATTCGCTGAGCGTGTAGTACCGACCTCCACCCCGTCAAAGTCTCGTGGTCGGAGGTACAGGCCTGCGCATCGCATACGACAACAGTGCGAAGATCTCAACTTCTGAATAAACGACTAAACCTGAATTCTGCTCACTTACTTTACTGAACATATTCACAATGCACTGCCTATGGTCACTTCTGAGCGGTTTTCCTCTTTTATGCTTCACTACACGCGATGGTCCTACCGCTTGCTCCATTTCTCTCACTACTGTATGAATACTCGCCGACTGCTGATGCAAGATGCAACACCTTATCTGCAAGCTGTTTTACACCACGCCTTGTGTCTTTATTTCTCGTTATTTAATCACTATTTTATATACAAAAAAGCATATATACCGGTATATATGACAACCATATTTTAATTTGATTACGTACTCTTACAAACTCTCTAAATGTAATAAACTAAAATAAAATAAAATGAATGCGACGTACTACTTTTCTTCGACTGTTCGGTGACAACGGACTTAGCATCGGCAGTCTTGGTAAGTACGTAAGTTTTCCATTATATTAATACTCGTAAATTTATTTTATTTTTGTCATTGCTGGTTCATGTTATCACTAAACTATCATTGACAAGTTTACACAAAGTAAACAATACTGTACATATATAAGCATGTTTTTAAGTGATTTGATAGAATCTGAGGATGTTCTTGTAGAACGAAACATGTCATTCTTTGTATATTAGTGTGTATTTTACAGGTGTGTTTATAGTGTTATAATTTATATTGTAATTGCTGTGTGTTTGACAGAATGAAAAGTTTTTATTGCACGCGGTGTAAATGTACAGCCCAAGCATTTGCCTGGTGTGAAAATTGGAAACCACGGAAAGCTATATTCAGGGCTGCCGACAGTTATGTTCGAACCCACTATCTCCCCCAAACGCAGCCTGACGGCTAAAAAAAGAGTAATCTGCGTATAGGCCACGAAGGGCCTGGGAGAGGTGGAAGGTAAACGTTTCCACTATCCGTGATCTCGGCACTTCGTGGGCTCTACGCCCGGTCGTCTTTGTCCCCAGAAAGTAACCCGGTACTCATTTTTGGTGTAGGCTGAGTGAACCTAAGGGTCATGTGCACCTCCGGAAGTGGAAATCTCGTTTATTAATTTTATGGACTTCCCAACGGGAAATCGGACCCACGTCCTTCCAGGTGAACTGAGCACGTCTTTACCGCCTCGGCCAGGCAGCCCCTGAAGCTGACAGCTAAGTGATTCAAACCACTCGCACGATCTAAGGTGTAATTCAATCTATTGAAAAGTTTTTTAAGGACCGTGTTGACCGACCGCCGGTCGTACAACCCTGCGCTAGCTGGTAACCTCTTAACTTACAGAGATGTACAGCCGGCTAATGACAAAAAATGTACACGTGCTAAAGACCTTTCTCAATAGACCACTGTGTGAAGAAAACATTATCCAATGATGAGAAATTATATATAAGAGAGCAATCGGGCTCAGCGCGAAAGAAACGCTAGCTAAAAAGCAGCATCCTGTGTATTACTGTCGTTGATCTCATAAGAATGTGGCAATTATCAGGAGGCAGACGGAAGTCCTTAACTTATCAAAAAGGCTCAATTCATGTGAATGAACTATCAGGCATTAAAGGAACATAAAATACTGAGTTCCTCTACTGGCTGGATGGTGACAAATCATTGACTGAATACAGAAGCGTTAAAGTTCACGCATACATTCGGACCATCACAACGGAATGACAAGCTCAATTTTGAAACAATAATGCAGCTCGTTGCCAACAGGAAAAAGTTTTTGACACAATACCAATTATACGCCGACATGTTCCGGTGTAATTTGAAAGCATACGAAACTAGAAACTACATCAGAAATTAATTGGTACAGGAACACTTTTCACAAGAAATGAAGTGGAGATGCCGGTGGCAGAAACGACAAAGCACAATAGTCAGCCAGTGTAATGTTAAGTTTTAGGGACTTAGGACATTGTAGACCATCACATTCTGTTTTCTTCCGGCTCAGTGATATTAAAACATTCAAGGTTGAGGTTTTCAACCTCCTCCTTTGTGATTCCTTTCCACCCTGCCCCTCATTCTGCGAGTGATCGTTCCTTCATGTTTTATTTTTTATTTCAATAATCTTCTTCATTAGTTTCCTGGTCAATAAGGGATAATGACCATGTAGTTTAACAGCTTATAAAAACAATCATAACAATTACCATCATTGTCAGCCACTTCGTTGTTACTGTGACGACGGAACATTTCCGTAAGTGATGCTCGCCGTTAAAGGGCTCGGAAAAAGAAAACAATCAAAATTCGTGGATATCTCCATTACTATAGCTCAAACGATGAAAAAATATGACATGAAGGACTGAAAAATAGATGTTTTCTATAATTAATGATTTGTACAGTTTTTAGATAGAACTAATATTTCCGGAAATATTTAGAAGTTTGTGAAAAATGTAATAAACGCGAGTAACTTCATTTCTTTATTCGTAAGGGAAAAAAAATACAAGAATAAAGATCGGAAATTATATTTTACGCAACTTGTACAGCTTTTCAATATAGAAAATATTAACGGAGAAATTGCAGATTTCCTGTTTTGGTCACCTTAATATTACTGCACTACTGTACACCATTAATCAAATACCGAATTTCAAGAAATTCTGTCGAGCCGTTTTTGCGTGATGTTCAAACATCCACACACCAAAATTGAACTGAATATTTTTAGACTTAGTATATCTAATACGATATAAATACAAACCGAGCTCGATAGCTGCAGTCGCTTAAATGCGGCCAGTATCCAGTAATCGGGAGATAGTGGGTTCGAGCCCCACTGTCGGCAGCCCTGAAGATGGTTTTCCGTGGTTTCCCATTTTCACACCAGGCAAATTCCGGGGCTGTACCTTAATTAAGGCCACGGCCGCTTCCTTCCACTTCCTAGGCCTTTCCTCTCCCATCGTCGCCATAAGACATATCTGTGTCGGTGCGACGTAAAACAAAATAGCAAAAAAAATATATATATATATAAATACAAAATTGGAGGCCAACATTTAAAGTGTACAGCCGAAATTATAATTTTATATTTATTATTATTATTATTATTATTATTATTATTATTATACCGGGAGGTACACCTCAACGCCGCGCATTCAAAATTAGCGCCTAAACGAACTCCTCTATTGATCAAACAGTGAAACTGATAACACAACAAGCTGGAACTTTAATCAGAAGATGTCTCCACTGAAATATTAAGTAATTTTGTTATTCTGCAGTCTCCTAAACTGACTGAATATCTCCTTGTTTAGTTTTGATATACATCAAGAAGTTTGGATATTTTCCTATAGATGACACTACTAAAAACTCTGGTTCAAGGTGGAAGAACTTTAAGAAGTTTTGTATTTCTAGGTTTTTGTAACTGATCTATGTTAATTTATTTTTGGGTTGGCAAGACTTCCTATTTCTTTCCGCCAGTTTTGAATTTGGCCAATGAAAAATTTCTGTAATTAATTTTCAACCTATCACAGGCTTCTTGTTCGATTTTGAGTGTTACTTTTGAACTTACCCAATAAAATTAAAGAGGGTGTGTCCTGATTAATCTTGAATGATCTCGATCCTTCTCTGGGGGTTTATAAACTGCGGCTTTTCACGTTTCTTGGCCAATTGATCGTTGTATTACGGAGAGAGTGTGTTTAAGCAGGAGGCGGGCGGCCTCTTTCGTCGGCAGCTAGAACATCTATAAGGTAATGGCCACATAAATTATTTCTTTCTTGTTGTAGCTAACTCCGCAGCTTAACCTGAGGGGAAAGGTCCGAATCTTTAACGATGTAACCGACTTTTCTAAAATTTAAATTTTCTTCTGGCTAATGTAAAACTTCATAAAGCTTTAACTGTAAATCGAGGATAGAGAGTGAGCTACCCTCTCGAGCTCCCCTTCATTTTGGTTTGAGGTGACTTCATTTTCTTAACTCTTCTCTTCCTGCAATGTGTTAAAGTAATTTCCATGCGAGCCACCTCAGTAGTTTGGGAATAGCCCCTGCTTCATCGGTCGAGAGCCCTATAGGTTTTAATATTTCATTATTTGGAGCGCAGTGTTCGCCTCCATTCAGTTTGTGTTTCGGGCCGTTTACTTAACCTGTTATTCTTATTTCACAAAGGCCCTATAGGTTGGGTACTAGATACCCCTGTTTCAAATTGTAGTTGGGCCATGGAAGGCCAGAGTGTGTAAAATTTTGATGATTGCCTTGAGTATGCCGTAAGAAACTGAGAGCCTGTTAGCTCTTTTTCTAAGTTTTGTAATTGTGAAGGGTGCCTCTGGAAGGCTTGACATTGTAATTTTGGGAGCAATCGCTCTTTGAATTAGGGGATTTCTGCCTTCGACTAAATTATTTCTCATTTTGAATTGTAAATTTGAGCTGGGAGCTCAGGATTTGTAAAACGAGGGGCTTGAAGCCCAGAATCTGTAAAAATTCTCGAATCTTGGATTTCCCTAGTCTTGTTTCAAGATTGATTTTGTACCTGATGTATTGTTATATTCACTCAGTGAAAAATATTGTTACGTTTAAAGTTTTAACTCTGATATTGTAGATAGACCCATTCACCCCGGCACCTTCTTTGACCTCTTTCTGCTCCACGGGTATCCCGTAACAATTATTATTATTATTATTATTATTATTATTATTATTATTATTTAACATTTCGCTTCATTAGTACTTACTTTCCAACCTGCATAAAATGCAATGTGTTAAGTATTGGAATATATTATATCCAAGGGTAAATATTTGAAAAGATGTTTTAGAATGGTATTTCTTAACTTCTGGCCTATCCAAATAAAATAAATATAAAAATCTTATATTACTGGAAAAACAGTCCGAAACTTTCCGATCTCACATCGCGCGAGCAAGCCTTTGCGTCACAGAGACGAACAGAGACTATTTGGGTCTTTTTGTGTACGAAAAGAACCTAGGGAAAAGCTAACAAATTATTTACGTGACACAGAAGTGCAGCGGCTGACTTCTAACCGTGTAAGAAGAAACATTTGCAGGAAGTAGCAGGCAACTCTGATGAATATCTTTCTAAATACACAAATCAAGAAAAGGAGACGCACTGTGTGTGTACGTTCTGTATTGTAGAGGTTAAATGTCCAATTTAGAGGGAAGTATCAACTTGAAAAAACGAACACACAAATTATCACACAGGTTCCTCCAGGCATTTTTCGCGAGCTTCTGCATGCGCCGTCAGACTAGGAGGTAAAAAAAAAAAGGGAACTGATCTTCCGCTTTGGCGCAGACTACGTAGAAGAGATGAGAAACACGAGTGGGTTGGTACGCACGCCTCTGGGTATGTGCAAGCAGCTCGGTAAAAAGGATCGGTCCTCGTAATTTTCCTATTTGAGCTCATATGAGAATTACAACAAAACACGAACATGTTTAGACGTTTTCCTCGAAACAGCATTGCTCTTTTCTTATCCTACAATGTAACATACGGCCGGGTCGGGGATTTTAATCGAGTATGATTAATTCTTCTGGCTCGAGGACTAGGTATTTGTTTGACCCAACAAACTTCTCTTCATGTTCAGACAACATTCCTCCGCATACGGTTGGCGTCACAAAAGGGCATCCGGCCGTAAAACAGGGTCAAATCCACGTGTGCTACACAGTTCGCACCAGCGACCCCACAGGCGTAGGAAAAGTGGTAGTAGAAGCATACAATGCTGTTGCTTGGCATCAAGCTTCACATAATGACAATCAAACACTCGATATTTTTAGATCAGATAAATGCTAATGGTCAGGTTAAATACATACAATGATTCTATCGTAAACACGACACGGTTACCCGAGATATTTTGAAATGACGTTGCAGATCCCTGGTATGAGATCGATGGTCCTCGTAATTTTCCTATTTGAGTTCATAGGAGAATTACAACAAAACACGGACATATTCAGACGTTTTCCTCGAAACTGAAGTGATACGACAATAAATATATTTTAGTAAGAAAAGTTACAGTGTTTTCACTCTCAAAATAAATATAGGTTATTCAGAAACACGTAGATTACCTTACGTAATGAACGCGGAAGGATTTTAAGAATAATTGTTATGCTGCAGTATTCGAATAGGTTTCATTCCCGTAAGAACGAATGAAACCAAAAGTATTCAGCATTCGCATCCAGCCCTTCTACTTAAGTAATCTGCTCCAATGACTTCAAGGGTTAAAGAGGAAACTGAAAGGCGAGTTCACTTTATGAACCTGTAAAAACCGAACCAAACCGAACCCTATGGAACTACAGCCCTTGAAGGGCCTTGGCCTACCAAGCGACCGCTGCTAAGCCCGAAGGCCTGCAGATTACGAGGTGTCGTGTGTGGTCAGCACGACGAATCCTCTCGGCCGTTATTCTTGGCTTTCTAGACCGGCGCCGCTATCTCACCGTCAGATAGCTCAATTCTAATCACGTAGGCCGAGTGGACCTCGAACCAGCCCTCAAATCCAGGTAAAAATCCCTAGCTTGGCCGGGGATCGAACCCGGGGCCTCCGGGTAAGACAGGTACGCTACCCCTACACCACGGGCCGGCGATGAAACTGTGAAATATTAAGTAAATTTACTTTTACACAGCCACGTGAAGTAAGAAGTGTTTATTCTTGTTCTTCCTGACTGTCCCCACAACTTGGGGTCAGCGCGCGTGTGTGTGAGTGTGTGTGTTAAGCCCAGTTTTACGGCCGATGTCTTTGCGATGCCAACCCTATGAGGAGGGATGTATTCACTATTGCGTGTTTCTGCTTGTTGTTTTAAGGGACCTAACATCGAAGGTCATCGGCCCTATCGCGTGTTTCTGTAGTCGTTTGTAGTGTGATGTGTTGTAAGTAAATGAAGATGTGTATTAAGACGAAATCAAACACCCAGATCACGAGCTAGAGAAATTAACCAGACGTGTTAGTTTCCAGCACTGTACTAGGCTTCAAATCTGGTTGAACGTTACTGGCAAACCAGGATAGTGTAGGGGTTTGAGTGAGACCGTATAGCGCTTTTCTGACAGGGTATAAGTATAAATCGGAGAACTACATGAACATGAGTATGATTAATTCTTCTGGGAAATGGTTTGACCCAACAATCTTCTCTTCATATTCAGACAACATTCCTCCACATACAGTTGGCAACAGAAAGGGCATCCGGCCTTAAACAGGGCCAAATCCACATATGCTACATAGTTCGTACCAGCGATGCCACAGGTGTGGGAAAAGTGGTTGCAAAAGAATACAATACAGTTGCTTGACATCAAGCTTCATATAATGGCAATCAAACACTCGATATTTTTAGATTAGACAAATGCTAATGGTCAGGTTAAATACATACAATGATTCTATCGAAAAAACGACACGGTTACCAGAGATCATTTGAAACGGCGTTACGAAGAACCGGCTGCCACGTTCTTCTAAATAGAATCAATTTGCATCAACTTGCTATTGCTGGCGTTGGTCAAGAAGTGCACACGTCTACATACTTCTTTCCAAAGCGGAGCGATATACAGAATATGCAGAAATAGCATCGCAGAAGGTGTGTCGGCTAGGATAATAACGCAACTGTTCGCGAGAAACTGACCACCGATCCACAAATGTCGTTCAGTAGACTTCCATTCAAGTCTCACGGGCAACGAGCGGGAAGTGAAACGTGCATGGAATTTCATTCTGTAGAATGATATTTGTCGCTGTTTCCATGCAAGAGTTTGACTGGGTTCGCCCCCCCACCCCCTACTGGTTTAAAGTCGCACTAACACATCGAGGACTTTCGGCGACGCAAGGATGGGAAACAACTGGGACTGGGAAAATAGCGGCCATGGCCTTCAGAAACAGCCCTAGCATTTGACTAGCGCGAAAATGGGAAGCGAGAGTTCCTGCCCGTATCGCTGCCCTAAGAAGGTACACGGAGTACTGAAACTTAAACGCCCTTCCGACATGCCCTGTATACTCTATACTCGTGAGAATGGCCTCGTGCGACTAACTGTGTACGATATAAAGCATTTCTTTAGACGGAAAATAGTTTAAGGATTTTGAACAAGCAGCACTACCATTAAGATGTACATAGAAGTTGCTGTGTTGAATCGACCTACTCCAGTCTGGTCTCATGGTAGTCATTCGTTGTCGGATGTACATTCAAAGCACGTTAACATTAGTAGCGGATGCAAGGATCGCATTCCAACATACGTTAACGAAGCACACTCGCACCAGGTATTGATTCCCTTATTTGAAAGTGTCCTCAGCGGACCGGACCGTTACGAAGAACCGGCTGCCGCGTTCTTCTAAATAGAATCAATTTTCATTGGGATGATGACCTAAGAGTTCAAAATATGAGGGCGTTACCGTGTAATTTAGAATCTACGTAGCTCCCCCGTGTAGGTGGGAACGGTAGAATACATCCATGGTATCCACTGCCTGTCGTAAGAGGTGACTAAATGAGGACTTCTGGGGCTCTCAACTTGGGAGCGTGAGATGATGACGAATCCGGCATTGCTTTCCCTTGTGTCAAGCTGCTCACTTTCATCTTTTCTATCCGACCTTTCTTGGTCAACTCTCGTCCTATTCCGACCACGGCGATATTAGGTTTGCGAGGCCTAGAGCGTGATTAATTTCCACGCCTCTCGTGGACCTTCTTTTTCTTTCGTTGATACGTCCATTCTTCGAAGGGTCACCCTTCTTCCCTGTGATTTAAGATGATCTTCCTCTTAAAACAAAAATCACCATCAACAATCTACGTTGCAAGTCACTAAACCCCGTAGACGGTTAAAATACTGACTTTCTAAAAGAAGCTTGTGAGTTTGAAACTATGGGAGTCTAAAGTTAATAGCAGGGTTTCAATCAAACTTCTCAGGATTAGAGTAAACTGTTGATAAACTTAAAACTAGTTGTTGACGAAACAATCTCTTAGCATGTGTTCGTACACCCCTCACATTGTTCGTCCAGATTTTGACACACATTAGGGGCATGTCTTTAGTCTTTACCTCTCAGCGGCTTGTTGTGACGTACTCGCTTCTTAGGCCTAGCTCTCTGTAGCCCTTTGTACTTTAATTCGTGCAACAATATTATTGTATTGAATAGGTGGAACAACTTTTCTTTAGCATTGTAATTATTAGTTCAATACGGATCAGTGATGAAGTTTTGAACTTTAAATGTATAAAATAAAACCAAGTATCGGGTTAACATTCAATAACTACTGACAAGTACAAAGCCTTTAAAACTTTGCCGGAACGATCTCCATAGCAACTCTCTCTTTAGTCTATAGAGTTATAGTTACCAGATCTTGGAGTTAAACTTTCACACGACTCCAACTGATATTTCCCTTTTGGTTATCGGAAAAAAGGTATAGAATGAAAAACTGTCATAATCTATTTTCGCGTAAAACCAACTGTAAGAGAGATAAATCGAGTTTTATACTATAGGTCCTTTCTGAAGCAACCCCTCCTGCGGAAATATTTTGAACAACTTATACCCAAGATCATACTCAACCTTATTCTAAATCGAATACCAAGCTTCATTTAAATCCACACACCCGTTTTTTTCCCGTGATGCTGTAACAGGCAGACAAATGAATGAAAACCTACAACCTGTTTTCCGGTCAATGACTGGGTCAAGATCCGGCTCCGTGGCTAAATGGTTAGCGTGCTGGCCTTTGATCACAGGGGTCCAGGGTTCGATTACCGGCAGGGTCGGGAATTTTAACCATCATTGGTTAATTTCCTTGGCACTGGGGCTAGGTGTATGTGCTGTCTTCATCCTTATCACGACGCGCAGGTCACCTACGGGAGCCAAATCAAAAGACCTGCACCTGACGAGCCGAACCCGTCCTGGGATCTCCCGGGACTAAAAGCCATACGCCATTTCATTTTACTCGGTCAGGGATGGAATGAATGAAGCCCCCATCTTGCGGCGAGGACAGGAGTTGTGCCGGTTGCCGAAGCTTGTCGCCCTCCTCTGGGGCAATGATTAATGGCTGACAGACGAAATAAAATGATAGTGGAGAGTGTTGCTGGAATGAAAGATGACGGGTAAAACCGAAGTACCCAGAGAAAAACCTGTCCCGCCTCTGCTTTGTCCAGCACAAATCTCACATGAAGTGATCGGGATTGGAACCACATAACCCAGCGGTATGAGGCCGACACGCTAACAGGCGGACAAATATTAAACCGAATTCGACATAGGCCTTTACAGTCACGTCAGTATTCTTGTCAGAATACAATATTAACAGACTGGAATGTCACGTTTAAAAGCAATGCTATTATATGAAATGCTCGTCAAATGACAAACGGCACAATTTCTCCCTCATCGTGAACAGTACTACGCTGGCGTTCAAACCGTGGCAAGTTCCAGAGCTGAAATGATCCCGCCACAGACAGCGGTGAACACTGCTCTGACGTTTTTCGTTAAGTACACACTCTGCCCATTGCTATCAGCACCTCAAAGCAGGGATAGAATAGCTAGAATACTATGATGAACCAGTGTGTCAGATACCCGCGGGGGCATAACTATGTAGTTCGCACCGCATGTTACTAACACGAGGCACCACTATGTGGCACACGCGAAGTGACTGTCCTTTGTTTAATACTTACGTTTCCACTAGTAGCACTGAGGTAAGTAGAAGATCTCTCTCTCTCTTACCGTGTAGATAGTATGCGTCGCGACCATAGAAAAAAGCCTCTCATAACAGAGATTGGCCTGGATGTGCAAAAATACGTTACAGCTACGAAATGACGTTTTTCCTTGTCGTAAACCCCAAGATTAAAGGAGGAATTGAGAAAGTGTACGGTTATCGTCCGAAGCCATGACACTTTCAAACGCGGGCCTCTTTAGCCTTTTTTTTCTTCTTCTGCAGCGGTTGGTAACGAAGTCTGTCTCTTCATTGGTGGGAGTGACGTCTTAATCTTCGATATCTCGGCCAATGCCCGCAATCCTTGGCAGAAGCAATGGATAATGGCAACTGGGCCATTACTTTAGGTTATACAAGTAATTATTTTTCTAGGGGCGGTCGGATTGGTTCCTGGCAGGCGTAATGAACACATCTCCCCTCCAGAATCATTCATTTCTAGGTAAGAATAGAACCAGTGGAACTAACATTATGTTATAATCCTTGCGGGGCGGACTCTATATTTCTACCCCAATAGTTATCAGAACATTTATGATCGAGAGGAATAGCATGTTGAAAGTTATTAACTCCCCGTCTACTTCCCGCCAATATTCAAACAGGCTGTTCTACTGGGCACGCAGTATTATTGCCATCTATCGGAGATGATTGGGAGCAGAGGAGACAAAGCACATCACAACAAACAACAGTCAATGTAATGCTATTGTTGATCGATATTGTCGACCTTCACATTTAGTTTTATTCCGATTCTGTGATAGTGCGATACGCAATGTAAACGGAGTCGTCTTTCCTCCCTTCATGGCGTTCCTTCATGATTTTTTTCTCGTTTTGATTGTCATCTTTACAATTTCCCTTACGGATATGGGCTGATGACCACGCTGTTTTCATATTAAGACTGTACCGAGAGGTACACCTCTACTCCGCTCATTCAAAATCAGCGCCTTAATAAACTCCTCTATCGATCAAAAGGTGAAACTGATTATATAAAGTTGGAAAACTGGTACTATATGAAATTGGAACTTTAATCAGAAGATGTCACCACTGAAATACTAAGTAATTGCGTTATTGTGAAGTTTCATAAACTGATTGAATTTCTCCTTGTTTTGTTTTGCTATACATCAAGAAGTTTGGACATTTTTCCACAGATGACATTACCAAAACACTATGATCATGCACTCTGGTGCAAAGTACAGGAAGTTGTTATTGAAAGAAATTTTGTGTTTATAGGTTTTTCTCAACTTTTTTTTTTTTTTTACTAGGTTTGTTTCATTACGCCAGTTTTGAATCTGGCCAATGAAACATTTCTGTAATTAATTTTAAACCTTTCACAGTCTTCTTGTTAATTTTTGAGTGTAACTTTTGAGTTCAACCAATAAAATGAGAGGGTGTGTACGGAATAGCCCAGAATTCTCATGAACCTTCTCTGAGGGTATATAAACTGCGGATTTTCTGCCTATCTTGTCAATTGATCGCCGTCTTTCTAAGTGTGTGTGTTAATGCAGGAGGCGGGGCGCCTCTTTCTTCGGCCGGCAAAACATCTACAAGGTAATGGCCACATAAATTCTCTTTTCTGTAGCTACCTCCGCAGCTTTATCCAAGGGGAAGGTCCGAATCTTTAATTATGTAACACACTTTTCTAAAATGTAAATCTTCTTTCGGCTAATGTAAAAATTCCATAAGATTTTAACTGTAAATCGGGAATAGAGAGTGAGTTACCATCTCGAGCTCCCCTTCATCTTGGTTTGAGGTGACTACGTTTTCGTAACTATTTTCTTCCTGTAAGGTGTTAGAGTGATTTCCATGCGAGCCACCTCAGTAGTTTGGGAATAGTCCTTGTTTTATTGGCCGAGAGCCCTGTAGGATTTTATATTTCATTTTCTGTAGCGCAGTGTTCGCCTCCATTCAGTTTGTGTTCGGGCCGTTTACTTAACCTGTTCTTTTTCGCAAAAGGCCAGTAGTTTAGGTACTAGATACCCCTGTGTAAAAATATTTCTATTTGTAAATAGTGCCTTGAGAGGCCAGAGATTGTCAGATTTTCATGTAATGTTGTCTTGAGTAGGTTGGAAGAAACTGAGAGCCTGTAAGCTCTTTTCAAGGTTTTGTAATAGTGAAGGGTGACTCTGGAAGGCTTGACATTGTAATTTAGGGTGCAAGTGCTCTTGAATCAGGGGATTTCTGCCCTTGACTAAATTATTCTTCATTTTGAATTGTAAACTTGAGCCGTAGCTCAGAAATTGTAAAACTAGGGGCTTGAGGCCTAAAATTGTTAAAGGTCTGAATCTTGGATTTTTCCAAGTCTCGTCTCAAGATCGGCGTTGTACCTGGTTTTTTTTTTTAAATTGTGATTTCACCTAGTGGAAATTTGTTAAGTTTTTTTAATATTGAAAGAAATATAACCTTTGTTAAAATTTTAATTCACTTCTTGATATTGTAGTTAGACCCATTCAAGCCCGCACCTTCTTTCACCTCTCTGCGTTCCACTAATATCCCGGAACAAAGACAATCACGACAAAAACCACTACCATCGCCAGTTAACAAGAATGAACAATATTTCCATGTCAGCGATGTTCGGCGTTGACATGGATTAAGCAACAAAAGTCTAAATTATGAAAATCTCTTATAGCCGGTATGGTAAAACCGTATAAGACATAAATAACCAGAAATTGTATTATTATTGTTGTAGTATTATCTATAACTTTTGATAGGTGGTATTTGTCGATAAGACCACTAATAATATACAGTAGATATTTGAGAATTACTCTTTAGGCCTTCCCCTAAACTACCATTTCACAGAGCGCGGTTAAAACTATTTACAGCCTAGACTGTAGTGCCTTATTCAACGACTTTATATATCGAATTTAATTAAATTTTGTTAGGTCATTTTCTCGTGGCTTGGTGTTGATATAGACTAAGCAACAAAACACTAAATGAATGAATATCTCTTACCCTATAGAGGATGGTTGCCCAGTTGTACTTCCTTTTAAAACAATCACAATCACCATCACCACCACTATATCATAGCTGGTACGGTAAAACTGTATTAGACATAAATGATCGGAAATTCCATCTTCTATAACTTCTGTTATGTAGTGTTTATCGATATGACCACTAATAACAGACATTTTAGAACTAAATTTTAGGTCTTCCCTTAAGTTACTACTGTATTTCAACCAGCGTGAATACAATTATTTATAGCCCGGATTGCAGTGCCTTATTCTCCGACTTCACATACAGATAGTCACTACATTCTGTTAATCCGTTTTCTAGTGATGCGCATACATACACACACACACACACACACACACACACACACACACACACACACACACACACACACACACACACACACACACACACACACACACACACACACACACACACATCTTGTATTACATACAGAGATGGCGGAAAATTAAAAATGGCATTTCCGCCTTACTGTCGACACGGCCGATGCAGAAATACCATTATTTTACAATTCTGAGCAATGCACAGACAAAACTCATTTTACACTTCGTTGTTGCGTCTAGAAAAACCGCTATGTGGTAATATTTAAGCTTAGAATTCTGACCAGAAAGGTGAACTATATCAACAAATTATTTTCGTTCTGTAATGCATGTACTGCGGGTCAGTATTTCACCCCTCAACTTTCTCACATAAAGGTATTTCGAGTCGCAACGACGATATTTTGATGAAGCACAGCAGATCTAACTAGTCGGAGTGCAAGTCATGTAATGTCCCTCCGCTTGCAATATAATCCATCTTATGATGAACTCTGTATAATGAGAATACTGTCCAAAGTTAATGCTATGTTTCATAGACTACAGTTAAGAAAGTGCAATATAACAAACTCCCAAGTTAAACTTGGCGACATACAACCAATAATGGAGTGTATGTAACAGTTTAGTCCACTAGATTTATTTCGAAGAAAACAATAAAAGGAAAACTGATAGTAGTCTTATGGGATCATACTATGCCCGAGTATTTTGTGAATAAATGCACTGTTTTAAACGAAATAAGTACGGTTTAAGTTCTGCCTTCGAATGTTTCAATGTCTCGTTTCATAAAATCACAAGCGTAAACTGTTAAAATGCGTTCAGTTTATTTTTAACCATGGATCAATCTCTTACAAACAATACAATCAAATAATCCCACGTGTGTTCCATTAATACAATATATTAGTATATTTTTCTGCTGAGCAACTCGCTACCAGAATTGTTCTACGTCTCCAAGATCAACTCCATCAAACACTGAACAGATTGAACAGACTTTTGAACGCGGTATAGATTTTTCAAGCCTATTGCTAGAAAGTTCTTTTTGCACGTGGTTTTAAATCTTGTATCGTCCGTAAATACAGTTTTACAAAAGATCCGACCTAACACGGATATAATTTTCAATTTTGTATCCATTGATCAGGACTGGCTGGGCTGAGAGGCTAGCGATGATGTTACTGACAAATTATGCTCTCATACACAATGACAGACAAGCTAACAGCATACTCGAACTATAACAGATTCATTTGAGTCTCAAACTTTTGCCAAACTGTTGACTGGATATAAAGGGATGTGAGGATCGAGGCTATTATTTTAAGCAACTTAAGTCAATCAAAATTAACATTAATGAAGCAATGACAGATTTTTATTTTAGGATGTGATTACTAACACCTATCAAATATTAGTGTTCACGACTGCAGGTAGCACTAAACCGAGTGAGTTGGCTACGCTGTTTGAGTCACGTAGCTGCCAGCTTGGATTCGGGAGATGGTGAGTTCGAATCCCACTGTCGGCAGCTCTGAAGATGGTTTTCCAGGGTTTCCATTTTCACACCAAGCAAATGGTGGGGCTATACCTCAATTATGGTCACGGTCTGTTCCTTCCAATTTATAGTCCTTGCCTAGTCCATCGTTGCCCTAAGATCTGTCTGTGACGGTGTGACGTACAATTTTTTTTAAAAGCACAAACTCGAAAATACGACATATAACTGGTGCTGTACTGCGTATATTTAACATCCGAGCGAGGAAAGGTTTAGCATAATAATATTAGTCACGTACACTAACTCATCCTCCCTCCCGAAATTCAGGGACTGTAAAAGGGTGCAATCAGCCTCAGGTTGTACCTGAGTAGAGAAGTTGGTTAAAATCTCATGCTTCGGGAAATTAGAGGTGATTTTGCGTGGTTTCCATACCTGTTGATGAGAGAAAATAATCTCCGCTTCTTTTCCTGGTAACAAAGTCTTGTTGTTTAAAGGTGTTCAAATTCTTAATTCATTACCTTGACAGATAATTATCTATGATAGTCGCCAAGTGCAGTTTTCGGCCATGTCTTGCAATTAATATCGTATACTTTTGCAATACTGTATATCAGAAGTCTGAATATCAGAATATAAAACTAAGAAAGGAATCAAAATGCATATTAAATGGTTCTTAAGAATACCATTTAAAAAAATAAAAAGTACAACAAAGTTAAATAAACGGTTGCAAATCGTTCCGAATGCTTCGGAAAACTACAAGCAGTAATTGTTAAGTTAAATTATTAGTATTTCAAGATGTGCCAACGGCAGTAGGCGTGTTGAAACACCGGATCCCGTGAGATCTCCGAAGTTAAGCAACATTGGGCGTGGTCAGGAGTTGGATGGGTTGCCACGCGCTGTTGGTGTGGGGTAAGGGAATGGAGGAGCGGAAAGGAACTGGCCACCCTACCGCACGTAAACTCCGGCTCAGGAACACCTCTGCGGAGGTTCGGACCTGCCTTCGGGCAGAACAACCCTTACCTACCTACCAAGATGATATCTAAAACTGTTGGTCAAATTCTAGAAATGTTAAGACATTATAGTATTCCTGGAAAGACTAGCAAGTGAGAATAAGGGATCGCACAATGAAGTAACCAGTTTCTTTTAATATTCTAAAACTGCAAGTTTTTCTCTCCACGTAACTGATCGGCTCTCACTTCTATGAAATGGTTTACATGATGTATTCAACAAGACTTTTTTAAGGAATAAAAAATCGAATACTGGTGTTCCTGTCGTTTCAAACTGGAGTCCCAATGTCACTGAAACGACAAGAACACGAAAATGCCCTTGCTTTCTCAAAATACACGGCTAATATGAAAAAAGCTAAAGAGAGATATAGGTGCGTTCATTCTCTTATTGCAGGGAGGTACATGAGCAGGAAATTAAACACCACCTTTCGTTGTCCTACAATACCTTCATCTATCATAACGACGAAAACATATTCGGCAGTTCAGCCACTATCATTGCGGCTTGAAAGGTTAAGATAAATGTTCAAGACTATATTCCTTTAATCTGGATTCCTCCTCAGGGGCTCCCAAAAATGAGTATGGAATGGCCACCACGGAGTCTGGCACTGCTTTCAATTGTGTACGGTTCACTACCTCCCTTAAAATCGAAATCGCGAAGCCTAGGGAATTCTCCACTTTCAGACCTTGCACGACTCTCTTAATTTTACGAAAGATCGTATCTCTTTCTCCTACGATTACTGCGATGAGAGGTATATAATCCTAATATTTTGCACCTAAAATATAGTTCCTGTATCGACATGGGTGTTTCTGGAATGTTAGCATCCGTGTAGAAAAGTAAACAATCCATGCCTACAATGTATGTGTCACGCTAAAAGTTCAAGTAGATACAGAAATCCTTCCGGAACAACAAGTTCCAAGCGATGAGCACGCCTGTCCAACAACCGCAGGCTAAAGGCTACGAGACACGCCCATAACTATTACATTCAAGAAACTCATCTTGGACGAGTGCCAGACCACCAGTCGGTCGGCAGACGGAACTTCATGCAGTGTGGTGCACATGATAAAAAGGAAGCTTATCCCGGAAATCTAAACCAACTCACAATGATGAAGTTTTAGTGCATTTAGGTTCAAATCAACAGGTCAGTTTCAGAACAATCCCGTTACGTTCTCCCATCAGTCTTCCAACCATATTTCTCTTGTAATGGTGAAATCGCCACATAAAACATCCGCCTCTGAATGATACGACAAAGCGACTAAGGGGCCTAACAGCTAGATCATCGGCCCCTAATGATACGAGGTGTAACGAAATGAAACGATAATTAAAACTTCAAAATTTATCCACTTGACTAGAATCTAAAACGAACGATGATGAAAAAATGACCATGAATCCAAAACAATCAGTGGGACCGATTCACAATGCCTTATATTCTGGGATGATGCTTGTTGTCCAAAATCTAAATCTAAATCACCGGCCCCTCATCATTGTACTATTCACTGGTAAAGCAGAACCATGGTGTTCCTCCTCTGGTGGTACTAATCACAGCTAACGCAGACTCATGGTGTTACCCGCATGGTGGTTCTAATCACAGGTAAAGTAGACCCATGGTATGCCACACATACTGGCATCAATCACAGACTACACAGACCCAGGGTGTTAATCATGTAAGGGTGCTACTCACAAGCAACGCAGACCCATGGTGGTCCACACACAGTAGTACTAATCACGGGCAATGCACAATCCCGTAGTGTTCTTCAAATAGTGGTACCAATCACAAACAACGCAGACCCACGGTACTCCTCATAAAGTGGTATTATTCATAGCTACCACCGTAGAACCTTCTCCCGCACGGACGCCAGAAAAATGCACACGATGGTACTCATCACAGGGAACGCCCAGATCCATGGTGTTCCTCACGTAACGGTACTATTCGTAAGTAACGTCGACCAGAGTGTTCCCCACTTAATGGTATTAATCACAAGTAATCTCATAGTTCCAATTCCATCACCCCTTGGTCGCCGCTTACGAAAGACAGGATATACCGTGGGTGTACTCCTCGTCTCCGTCCCCCACCCACAGGGGGTGACAAAGCGACTAGCTACAGAAAAACAATAAAAACAACAAGGGCACTGATGGCACTGGGATTTTATGACAGTAGAATAACTCCGGCACTTTCTTCTTCTTAAGACGTCGTCTCCAAACGGAGGTAGACGATCCACACGGCCAGCTCCGATCTTGATGTTGCAGCCATGCCATGTGGATTTATTGGAATATCTCTCAGGATCTTTAATGCAGTGGTTTCCCGTTGCCTTCTGCATCCTAATGCCGTTGACCAAACTAGTCCTCCGCCTTTGGGAACAATTTCTTGTCCCCAGGACAATAGAGTGCCCTTACCCATACCCGCTCATCCATTCTCAATGAGACTGTTGGCATTTGGTATAGGGGATCTCCTTATACCGGGAGATAATCGGTCCCTTCATTCGTTAGCCGCCTGCATATAAAATAATATTTTAATATGCAATCGATGCCCCCTCTCTACCGCGGGGAGGTGAATGTCAGGATTTCACCGTCATTGAAACAAGGACCAAATGGCATTTCCTTGTTTCTCTGGTTCTTTATGTGTGTTAATTAGTCTATGAAGGTCATTTACTTTTGGTTTGCAAAAAAAGCCTCTTCATTCAATTCCGTATAATATGAACTTATTTTAGTTTCTTCGCATTATTATTAAAATAAACTAGTAACCATAATGATAATTATGTTTTCTAAACTCGCTGAATATAACTGTCCGCCCGTTGAAGTCAAGGCTACAGCATTTCTTGTCTCTCGCACAGTGAGGAGGTCAATTAAAACCAGTACTGCAGTATCAGGACGATGCACAGTATTCTGACCACATAATTTGCAAAAGGTTCCCCGTTGGAACCCCGACACAACTACTAAAGGTTAAGCAGACGGACGATATGACCTAACAAGTGGATTCTCTCAGATTTTCAACCCTACATTATACCTTTGTAAAGGCCTGAAGTCAGAGTTGCAATATGTTGCGGATTTCGAGATTAGTCCATCGATTTAATGGTGTAAAGAGAGTGTACGAAGAGAAAACAAATGTCCGCTATTGCTTTTTTACATAGCTGAGCTGAATGCCAGCTCTGCATTCTAGGGGTAGTGAGCCTATCTTTTACCAGAGGCCCCGGGTTAGATTCCCACTCTGGTTAGAAATTTATACCTGCATCTGAGGGCTGGTAAGTAAGAACAACTGAGGAGCTATTAATGGTAAGATAGCAGCCCCGGTCTAATAAATAAATAAATAAATAAAATAAATAAATAAATAAATAAATAAATAAATAAATAAATAAATAAATAAATAAATAAATAAATAAATAAATAAATAAATAATGGCCGAGGGGATCATCACTCCGACCACACATCACTTCGTAATCTGCAGACCTTGGAGCCAAGCAGCGGTCGTTCATAAGCCAAGGCCCATCAGGGTTGTAGCTCCATGGAGTTTTAGTTGCACTGAAGTTTCAACAATTTAAAGTTCAGATAAATTGTATCGTTGTCAACATGCACCTGATCACCAATCTGTTATCTGACTAAATCACCAGACTGTCCAATATATAGTTAGATGGAGATTTTGATGTTATGCTGAGTAAATGAAATGGCGTATGGCTTTTAGTGCCGGGAGATCCCAGGACGGGTTCGGCTCGCCAGGTGCAGGTCTTTTGATTTGACTCCCGTAGGCGACCTGCGCGTCGTGATGAGGATTAAATGATGATGAAGACTACACATACACCCACCCCCGTGCCAGAGAAATTAACCAATGATGGTTAAAATTCCCGACCCTGTAATCTCGCACCCTTAAGAGTAACGAAGCTACATAATCGTACGAAGAATAAAGTGAACTGCTCGGCGTGCACCCACTAATGTGCACGTTGCCGAGCGGAACAGGATATGTATACAGTTAGTGGAATGCTTACTTTATTTTTAAATTTTGTTTTACGTCGCACCGACACAAATAGGTCTTGTGGCGAGACGATGGGGTAGAAAAGGGCTAGGAAAGGGAAGGAAGCGACCGTGGCTTTAAGGTACAGCCCCAGCATTTTCCTGGTGTGAAAAAGGGAACCCACGGAAAACCACATTCAGGGTTGCCGACAGTGGGGTTCGAACCCACTATCTCCCAAATGCAAGCTGAGGGAGAATAAGAGGTTGAAGTTTATGTAAATATGGATAATAATTTCAGGATTGAAGACACTGGCCGAGCAATAAATAATTTATAACCAAACGCCTGAAAACGTTAAGAAGGTTAGCATCAACTATCGGAATAAAATAGTCTTGATTAAACTTCGCACTACATTTCAGTAGTAATTATCAAACACGGTTGCAATGAGACCGAAACGCTTGAACATGTGCTGGGGTTCTGCAAGTTCACCGAATTACTATGTAACAATCGTCACCATCGAAAAAGGACATCAACTACTTAAGACCAGAGGCAGCGTGGATGGGAGGTGCACGAAATAATTCACTGCGCCTCTACCGACCCCCATCCGTAAGAAAGAGAATAAAGCGATGGTATCAGATCCTACCATCTACTTCGAAAGGGACCTGCAACAGGCCCAGGGTGTCAATCTGGAAAAACAAGCAATTTATACGCCAGATCTATCAGCCAAGTATAATATTCCGCTTGATCAATGGGTTGTCAGGGGCCTCCTGTTTGAGCCCAAAGGTATCCTGCCACTACCCTACAAAGTTTGAAAATCCCCTTTTATGACGTGGAAAAACTCTTGCTACAAATCTTAAGAGATTTTCTACAAATGATACAGTTTCATTTATACCTGGGATCGTAATATCTGGCTAACGAATTTTCCAGCAAAAAATATTAAGTACAGTTTCAATATTCTAATTAGAATAATTAGAATAATTACTGTATGTATTCCGGACCTTTATGGTTACCCTCAATGGAGGACGGATGATTTCTTTCTAATAAATCTTACTAACTACCAACCCATTTCAATGTTATTAGTTCAATGTTGTTAGTGTTAACTGATGTGAATTCCTTTCATGCTAATGCTCAAAACGTTACGTTCTGTTCTTCCCAGAAATGGTTGTTCTTAATCACTGGTACTGCAAATAATCTTTTTACGAATATAGTTATATAGCCTAATACATTTGCTTTCGGTGCAGATTACTGAAGATGGTTTACCTAATGCGCTATTGTTACACAGACGACATACACGATAAAACGTGGTTCTTGATTAGCTCCCAGATAACACTGCGATAACCGAAGGGAAAATTACATGGTTAGAGCTTTATTATTATTATTATTATTATTATTATTATTATTATGTGCCAGCCCTTTCGTAGCCTCCTTCGGTGTTTCCTGGAAAGGATGACTAAGACAGGTCGGGGACCTCCCAGTCGGCCCGAGGACATGCTGCCGCAGCTCCCTCTATGGTTCTCTTCGTTTGGTTTCCCCGTGCGCTTTCGCGAAGGTGCAACGAGAATTTTCCGTTTCTAACCGAGTCCCGAAGATTCCAGTACTCCATAATCAGGATATAAAAACTAGGCTAGCAGCGCGAACAGCGAGCAGTTGGAGTAATGGGAGTGGGAGAGCAGTAGTGCTGACTGTCGTTAATGTTCTACCCTCATGTACTGAGCGGAGTAGAGAGTCTGTCTCTCTCTCTGTGTGTGTGTGTGTGTGTGTGTGTGTGTGTGTGTGTGTGTGTGCGCGCACTACAGTGAACTGTAGACCAACTTTGAGTCCGCGTGTGGGACAGCTGGTGTGAGTAGAGTTGGAGCAGAGTTAATTGTCGTTATGAGAAATATTGTAGTGCTGATTAGCACTGATGAGTTGTTGCTGATATGTGACCGCTGTTTTTAGTAGTCAGTGTTTAGTAGTTCACTGTGTAGAGCGGCCTCCTGAATTGACTGTGTTGACTGTGTGAGTGGCGGACTTTCTCTGGAGTCAAGCCAAAGAGGAACAGTCGTCGTATGTCGTGGTGGTCAGCAGTCCTGTGTTCAAACCTGACTACATGCATCTGTTGTGTGTGAAGTGACTGAACGTGCTGAGCGAAAGTGAAAGGTGAAGCCTGACAATAAGGATTAAAGCAAGTTTCAGGTAGAAACTGCCCAGCTAGAGTCCTGCTGTGTGAGACATGTACATAACTTATAAATCTCATTTTTTAAATCCCGTATTCCCACCTTCCAATACTTATTTTATTTTTATAGTTTTTTATGCGTACACAAACATGTGTCAGCTTAAATTCTAGCTAAACATTACAAGGACATGTTTCATTCCATTTTCGAACATCTTCAGCTTTTAGAAAAAGCATCACATGCAGTACCTGTTGAGCATCACTGTGATATACTTATTAGTCATGGATAGCGGTGGTGATTTTTCACAATAGCGATACCGGCTTGTTCTTCTGTACCCCATGCGACAAAATATACGATACTGAAGTGTTACTTAATTGTGCTGGTACAGTATGTGTTCAGAATGTGTACCATCAATTGCCACGCATTGTTCATAACGTTTCCGAATATTATCAAACATGTTGATGAACAGAGGTTGCTGCAAAAAATAAAACAACAAAGTCATCTTGCGTAATTCGGGAATATTTGTAGGTGGATCGTCGGTCTTGAAAACTGATTCTTTCAACATGCCCCATTTTAGGCATCTGGGGCCGTGAGATCCTGGAAGCAGAAATGGATTTCCACGAGAAGTAAAGCGATTTCCAAAGTGTCATTACAGAAGGGTAGACTTTGTAAGTGATGCCCTCGCGATGTGGGCTGTAGCGCCATCTTGGTGCATACAATGTCGTGGAGGGGTAAGTTTCTGGTGCGACAAAACGGCGCAAATCCCGTACAAATAGGGTGATAATAAGGTCTCTCTAAACTATCTGATTCACTGTTTATAGATTCTGTGCAGTCCTCGACGAAATAAGGGCCCGATATTCCACCAAGCCAAATCTTTTATGTATAACATCAGGCCGTTCAAATTTTAAAAACGAGTTGTTTGTAGGCTAATCAAGGTGAACATGGCTTTAATCTGAAAACCATATGTTGCAGAAGAAATCTGAATCCACATACGTCATGGGCAACACTCGGCTGCAATACTGTAATCGGGCTCGCTCATCCCTTTCTATTAGAAGCTGAGCAACTTAAATGCGGTATGCAAAAACCAACCACATCTTTAAACATTCACCGAAGACCTATCGTTCAAACTTTCAGCGATGTTCGTCGCAGACTACGCTTTGGGGACTGTAACAGCTGTTTAAGAAGTCGTCTACGATTCTCGTTTATTCTGACGGTTCTTGAGAGCCCTGTTGTCCCCTTTCGTTGGCATAAAACTGATCCCGAATGACGAAAATTTGTCAACTACAGCTAATATTTTGTTATTTGCTGCCTCCTTAGGGTTACCGTAATAAAGAAGTCCAGACCCAGGACAGAATCGCAGAGCATAGTTTAGGTATTAGTACGTCCGGTATAAAGAAGCTTTATCATAAAGAAAATTGCGTGTATATATTTATTTCAATAACGTTTCAATTACTACAAAAATGTATACAGTACTTATAAAGCAATGAACATTTGCATACTACTCGTACTTCTCAGAGCCAAGAACAGAAAAAAGGAACCTGCTACGATCTGCAGTTAAAATAGTTTATAGCTAAAATAGTTTCGATGACCTATATAATTTTAAAAGTTAAGTAGTCCTTATATTAGCGTGAGTTAAGCCATTTTAACTGTTCAAAAAATTAAACAAATTTGATACTTTCACCAATTCCCCCTCCCACTCTTCGGTCATCCGGCCTGGGACGTCAGAATGGGCCGAGTTTGCTTCACATTAAAGGACTGATTTAATAAGGAGGCATAGGGTTCCCATATGTCATGAATTCCACGGACAGTCGGCGATTTTGTGAAGTAGGAAGAACTTATAGGCCGAAAAGATAAAAGCCGAGGATATTTTATTGTAGTTATTTTGAAGTGTCGAAAGTTATCTTCGGATAATTTAAACTGTATCTCAGTCTTCATGAACATGGTAGATCTTCGATCATAAAGGTATGCGTTACTTTTTCCCGGGGAACAGCAATTTGAACTGCTCAAAAATGTAAGGTATTATTTATTTCTCTGTTCGTGGGCAACAGGCAAATGTAGCGAGTGTGTTTCCTCTTGTGTCTGCCCTATGGACAAGAGGGAACGGGTCAATACCTGCTGTACTGTACATGAAATGCTGCAAGTATAATACAGCATGAAACGCAAGTTGAAGTGAATTTCAATTGCTCATTCAAAATCGTACCAATTGAGAGAAATAAATCAATGCTTCCACCTAATCGATACTATTTATTTGCCTTAAGCAAACTAAAAAGTGTAGTAAATGTTTCGTCTAGTGACTAGACATCATGAGCTACGTCATGTTTAGGTGCAATAGTTACAAGAAGTAAGGACATATTTATCTCTTCTTAACTGTAAAAAGACATTTAGAAACCTTAAAAATAATTAACTACTTACTGTAGTTTGAAATATTGGAAATTCAGTGTTGTTTAATATTAACATTCCTTTTGGATATCTCTCGTGATGTTTATTTACAGCATTTTCTCTGAAATAATGCATCTGTTTTATAGCATGCCGCTGTTGGATTAGCACGCCCCTGCGTGTCGGATACTTTCGATCACGTTGCTTTACTGCATTCCATTTCAGTCTCCATTACGATTTACCCCAATCACAGGTTCTAAGTAGGGAACAGTTTACTCCAGTGGTTCGTAAAGAAGGAATATAATAATGTTATTTGCTTTACGTCCCACTAACTACTTTTACGGTTTTCGGAGACGCTGAGGTGCCGGAATTTAGTCCCACAGAAGTTCTTTTACATGCCAGTAAATCTACCGACACGAGGCTGACGTATTTGAGCACCTTCAAATACCACCGGACTGAGCCAGGATCGAACCTGCCATGTTGGGGTCAGAAGGCCAGCGCCTCAACCGTCCGAGCCACTCAGCCCGGCCCGTAAAGAAGGAGAATTGGCGTAATTATGATTGAAAGATCACGTATTTTGAAACCAGTTACTACCTTTCTCGTATTCTGAGTACAGTGAATACAGGCAGGAAGATCCGTCGTACATATTCAAAACTATTCTTTTACAATGTAACAGAGAATTGGTGAAGGTTGTTTTAAGGGCCAAAACAACGTTACACCTATGGCGAAGAACTGACTTATATTTGACTTATTAAAGCTTCACGAATGAGGAGACTAATTTTACTGCCATTAATAGGAATACATTTTTATATGATAATGTATTCTCCCGTATTTTAAAAAAAGTATAGTTATTTATAAGCCACAAATTTTCAAATACCGGTACTAAAATCATTTTATTTAAAGAAAATCCAAACTGATTATTAACTAACAGACTAAGTGGTATGGTTACTGAAGTGAATCAATTTATTCGGCCTTAGATCAGTATTATTACTACTATTGTTATTATTATCATCACCATCATCATTACTTAGTGCGAAGGTGTAGTAGTCTAGCCAGTCGACTCCTGGGCTTGAATTCCGACTTCAGATGGGATTTTCATTAGGACCAGTGCGTGATAGTAGGAAAGACATCCAGTCGCTAAGTCTTACATTGAATCTGGATGCCCCGCTGACCCCCGCATAAACGGGGGAAGAAAACGTTGAAAAATTTTTAGACTACACGATATTTTTAG
Organism: Anabrus simplex; assembly: GCF_040414725.1. NCBI lineage: Eukaryota > Metazoa > Arthropoda > Insecta > Orthoptera > Tettigoniidae > Anabrus > Anabrus simplex. Next base: position 110,435,846 of record NC_090269.1, on the reverse strand, counting down.
TCCCTTTGAGCAATATCAATGTAGCATCATTCTACACACACATTTGTAGGAGTTTAACGTAGGGTAGGTGAAAGATACGCTTAGTTTTGTGAAGTGGAAGTACTGAATATACTTTTGTTTTAGGCAAGTGAATAATTTTTCCTTATAACGATTATCATGATCTCGATAGCCGTTTTTTACGGATATATGTAATGTGAAAGAAGGAAGAGTAAAAGGGTACCGCAAGAAGTGTTGTGTTCCTGAAAGAGCGTGCTACATTTTTCGAACCGCTGCTCTACACAGTAGACAAACAACATTAAACCATTACTTTTTTTATAAAAGGCAATTCACCTATTGTTCTAGACAAAATATTCAGAATTATTTTTTATGTTCACAATTGCTATGTGATTTTCGAATGCTCTCGTGTTAGCCATCCTCCTGGAAATAATAAATGTACAACATGCCTAAAGGGCGAAAATGACATGCGCTAACTTACGTTACTCCTATTTCACACAATTTCTATTATACATTTGGATGTTGGAAGGACAGACACTAATTCTGATGCTAGCCACGGAAATGAAATGCAATTTAGATGCTAACCTTCACCGCTGCAGTCCAGGTTCAAATCTTGGCCAGTCCACACGAAACTTCTGCCGGACAAAACCTACAAGCCCCAGATCTCTGGTTTCTTTCATAAATTCAATCCAGTACGGCTCCATAATCATACACAGTACCGTCAGTTGAATTCCAACACAGAACAGCCGGACAAAACCCATAAGCCCCACGATCTCTGGTTTCTTTCATAAATTCAATCCAGTACGGCTCCATAATCATGCACAGTACCGTCAGTTGAATTCTAACACAGAACAGTCAGATGAAATCTCTTAAGTCAGTGGAGGGGACAATTCTGTAAGAAAAAAAAACTCAGACCCTTGCTTTGTTTCAGATTGTGTAGAAATAGGTAAAAAGTCATTCTATACGTACACTCACCATAGAATATTCATCTCAGCCTTGTACTGCTATATCCTGATAGTAATAAAACATCAAATCTTACTGGCACAACAGGAAACAGGAATAATACTGTTCAGATATCCTAACAGTAACAGAACATTAAAATCTTGCAGGACTAATACTGCTCTGTATTATATGCCCATTAATACATATTGTATTGGTAGTTGTTTTTAACGTCGAGATGGCGACGATGAGATAGGGAAAGAATAGGGCTGGGAAGGTAACAGCTGTGGCTTTAATTAAGATACAGCCCCAGTATTCACCTAGCGTGAAAACTGAAAACCACGGGCTGACAGTAGTGAGGTTCTAATCCACCATCTCCCGAAAGCAAGTTTACAGCTACAGGACCTCTACCACGCAATCAACTCGCTCCGGTTACATAACTGTGTCGAATGAGAATTATCCTCATCCAACGAGAAAAATATTTCTTGGAAAGTATGGCTATACTGAATTATCAGAAAAGACGATTACGAAGAAAAGTAATTGTTAGGTATTGGTATGTCAGGACAATGATACTTTCCTTTTCTCAGTCGTCTTCCTCTCCTTGACTTTCCTACATCAGTTCATTGTAATTATAATTCATGGTTCAAAGTAGTGGATGACTTAAACAGAAACTTCATACCTAAGAGTTGGGACTTAACAAAAATGATATCGTTATATTCACTAGCACTTGCAATGCTTCAGAATTACTACATTTTAAGCATTCACAAGTTAATAGTAATCATTACTGCATACAGATATAACAATTTCGAATAGATCAGGACTAACGAATGGCTGATATAGATAATAGAAACTGATATATTAAACACATGTAACGAAAAGAGTTTATACATCACAGCTTTTACGAAAGGACGATGGTTTCGTACAACGGAAAAAGATAAGACTTAAACAAGAAGTTTTCAAGAAAAGTAGACTATCTACGAAGATTCCATCTTGTTTTATGCACAGGAGCAAGTATTTCTATCTACTTCATGCAAATCCAGAAAGTAAACTCACAAAATACGCTTAAGTGGAATGCAATGAAATGTTAGCCGTCACACATTCGGTTTGATATAAATTTTCATAAGAGGAAGTATTTCTATCTACTTCATGCAAATCCAGAAAGTAAACTCACAAAATACGCTTAAGTGGAATGCAATGAAATGTTAGCCATCACACATTCGGTTTGATATAAATTTTCATAAGAGGAAATAACATACAACTAGGGTGGAGAAACCTTTAAAATGCAGAAACTTAAATTTCACTGCTGCAGGGGAGGGCAACTAACCGAGCATAATTCAGACTATGTGCTGATAACGAAGGTTACGTAGAATATATCCAGCATTTTCAAGTTTAGGCATTTGGAAATACCAAGGCCAAGTGAGATCGTACTTTATTTTGTGACATCTCTCTGTGAAGCTGGTGTTTCAGCCCGACCAATGAAGGAAGTAAACAAATCACTCGAGAGACAGATACGGGGGAATTTGAGTGAAGGAAGGTAGTTTCACTTCATGCTGAATGATAACATCTATAGGCCCACCGCTTTCTAGTTTTCTATTTATGTATCTACACAAATATTTTATATGCGGTGGTGAACGAAATACTTCACTTCATAAGGAAAGTTAAAAAGTTAAAGTTGCCCAAACGCGCTTCACAAAAAGATATAGCTTCTCAACTATAACTGAAAACCATGAAATTTAGTGAGATAAATAATACTTCCAAGATCTGCACATCCAAACGAAGCAACGGAGTATGTCCAGAATAACCAAGCAATGATGCACACAAACATTCTCAGCAACTAAAATAAGACTTGATTAATCGAAGCATTGGCAACGAGCCAAACAGCCTGCAAACTCCTTTCCCTCAATTGGTTGTAATGTTAGGAACTTAAAAAGAGTTCGAGTAGTGTTCTGAGGTAGACAAAGCACCGAGAGAAAACTATATCCTACCCACAGACCTCTCGTGAAATGTCAAATTACTAATTAACAGGGTCTCTATAAATCCTGTATCATTTTCGTCCTAGCTGGACAAACTAATGAGTTAAAATGAACTTCCGAAATTCGTGGCAAGAAAACAAATCCGGCGTAGGCTTATTGGAAATGAAGATACCTTGTCATATTCTACGAAGAACTTGGCTGATACAAACATCTTCACACTAAGAATGGAATCAGAGTTCTCACCGCCATATTAAGTGCTGTTTCTTCTTCTTCTTCTTCTAGTGCAAGGTCTGCCGTGCAAGGTCTGCCGTGTGGATTCATTGTCTCCATTCAGTTCTGTTTCGGGCCATGTCAGGATGGAGATTTGCAAGTCATCAGGTCGTTGTGCACTGTATCGGTCCCGGCCCTTCGTTGTCTTGGTCATCCCTTGGGCCTCTTTCCAGCGACTTCCAATGTATACGCTGATTTTGCCAATGCTGAGTCCCCTGCATGCAACACTTGCCCAAACGAGCGTAGACGACTTTCATGCATTTTCTTCTGGATCGGTGCAACGCCAAAACGTTTCCTAATAACATCGTTTAAAATGTGATTCAGATTCAGTCTAGTGATGCCACATGTCCATCTGAGTATCTTAGTCTCCATGACGCTTAGTCCACGTCCTACCTTCTTTGTAGCTAGACAACAATCTGTGCCGTAGAGAGCAAAAATACCACACAGCTGTATCAAACAACAGTAAGGTGTTATAAAGATCGGATGGAACATTCTAACACATATTCCTGTGAGATGGTGGTGGTGGTAATTGTTTTACGAGGAAGTACAACTAGTCAACCATCCTCTATATAACACTAATCAGAGGGAAAAAATGGAAGGGATCCGACACTTCGAAAAATGAAGATATCGGCCAAAGGAAGACAAGGGCCACGAAGGGCGTGAAAATGAAAGACTAACTAGCCCTCGCAAACCTAACAGCGTCGGGGTCGGAAAAGAACAAGGGTTGACCAAGGGAGGTCGGATAGGAGAGATGAAAGAGGGGAGCCCGGCACAAGTGTAAGCAATGTCAGAACTCAGCTAAGGGCCCCACGGACGCCAACCCACGCTCCAAAGTACAGAGCCCCTGGAGGCCCTTTTAGTCGCCTCTTACGACAGGCAGGGGATACCGTGGGTATTATTCTACCCCCCCCCCCAACCCACATGGAGAGGATTCCTTTGAAAGTGCCTAGTTAAATTCGATGCCCCCTTTAACAATCAATCACCACCACTGACTACTTCAAAGCGAACTTTTTATTTTTACGAGTTTCTTTACGCCGCGCCGACACAGATATGTCTTATGACGACTAAGTCATAAAGAGCTAGGAGTGGGAAGGAAGCGGTTGTGGCCTTAATAAAGTTACAGCCCCAGCATTTGACTGGTGTGAAAATGGGAAACCACAGAAAATCATCTTCAGGACTGCCGACAGTGGGGTTCGAACCCATTATCTCCTGAATGCAAGCTCACAACTGCACAGCCCTAATCGCACGGCGAATTGAAGCGAACTAAAAGGTACTGGGAAGATGTGTCAGTTTCACAAATCTCCCTCGCTCGATCATCGATTTTCGAAAGATATGAAGCTTGTACCGTTAACAACTATGGAACCCAAGTTGGGGACTGAATATAATCACCTCACGTCCAATGTACCAACTTGCTCCTGTATTGATTATAAATTATGATATAATGTTCGAAAAGCATTTTGTTTACAATTGGCTTCACATCGCAGCCACACAGATAAGTCTCATGGCGACGATGGGATAGGAAAGGGCTAGGAATGGAAAGAAGCGACCGTGGCCTTAAGGTACAGTTCCAGTACTTGCCTAGTGTGAAAATGGGAAACCATGGAAAACCATCTTCACGAATGCCAACAGTGGGGTTCGAACCCAAATAACTATTCAATTCATACGAACATGACTGCAGGCAAGAGTCCATCATCTCACATGAATCGATAAGCAAGGGATATAATAGCGTTTAATGATCGTCACAGCCAAGCAATACAGCTGAGAATGTCATTACGCTGAACACATGGCACTCCAGTTTCTGCAGGCTATCTACCTAGGCAGCAGTCGCCTTGGAAGGCCAAGGCCCTAATGGACTGTTGTGCCACGGTTTATTTTATTTTTGTAATTGATCACACGGTATCCGTATCGTCAACTATGGGTTGGATCTTCGATCGATTGTGTTAGGTCATAATGCACGTTTAGGTCATCCCTCCTCACTATAAAAAGCTGCTGAAATAGAGAATATCTTATTTGATGCCATAAATGCTCCCTGAAAGGAGTCTTTTTAACGCACCTATAAATCTGCCGACACAAGTACCTGCGCTATCCACTCGACCATGATAAAATCTCTCTTCATATAATGAGAAGTAGCAGTTTCTTCAATAAATGTAAAACACAAGTGTGTCTCTACGTTCATGAGCAATCTGGCTGAGTGATAATGAAGAAACTTCCAAATCATTAGAATGCTTATTCAATATCCTGGAATGTGTATTCTGTTCTAGGGATAAAAGCTATGCAGCAAATTATAACCACCAACTTGTTTCTGTATTGATTATAAATTGTAATACAAAGGAACTTTTAGAACGAATAATAATAATAATAATAATAATAATAATAATAATAATAATAATAATGAATAGATACAAAATCTGAAGACCATCCTTCAATATAGCAAGAAAAGATGTCGACAGTGAGTAGATATCTTTGTCGGCTTTCAGAAGGCATATGACTCCGTGGATAGAATCAAACTCTTCAACACTTTAAGAGAACTGGGACTAAACGAAAAAATTCATAGGTTGGTGCAAGCCACCCTGCACAACACCACTTCCAAAGTTAAGTTTTGGGGTCAATTACCAGAGAGCTTCACAATCAAAACAGGGGTGAGACAAGGAGATGGTATCTCATGCATGTTAGTTAACTGTGTTCTGGAAAAGATCATAAGAGAATGGACCAGGTCATTACCTGAGAACACCGGATTAAGGATGGGGTTTAAAGCAGACAACTTGTGAATTCCATGCCTGGCCTTTGCTTATGACCTTACTTCTTTTTTTTTTTGCTTTACGTCGCACCGACTCAGATAGGTCTTATGGCGACGATGGGACAGGTAAGGGCTAGGAAATGGAAGGAAGCGGCCGTGGCCTTAATTAAGGTACAGCCCCAGCATTTGCCTGGTGTGAAAATGGGAAACCACGGAAAACCATCTTCAGGGCTGCCGACAGTGGGGTTCGAACCTACTATCTCCCGAATACTGGATACTGGCACCTTACTTTATTAGCAAACAACATGCATGAGGCCACTATGCAGCTTCAAACACTGCACTCTATAGCAGCTAAAGCGGGTCTCTTGATCAACATTGGAAAGACCGAGTTTATCACCAACATCACAGATGTCCCTACAACAATGGGAGTCAGTGATACAAAGCACATCAAGAGAGCTAAAAATGTGAAGTACCTCGGAGAGTGGAAATCCGAGTGAAATGATGGCTCTTGAACAAATTAAAATCAAATTAGACAAGGCATACCATGCCTGCAGAAAACTGTATGCCTCAAAGCATTTATCAAAGAATCTAAAACCGAGACACTATAATGCAGTAGTCAGACCATCAGTCCTCTATGCAGCAGAATGCCTATCCCTAACTAAAAAGACCCCACTGAGAGCCCTGGAAGTGCAAGAACGGACATTCCTGAGAAGAATAATAGGGCCAAGGATCCTACCAGATGGAAGGCGATGGTACAAACTCAACAATGAGCTCTACCAGCATTAAGAAAACCTCATAGATGCCATCAGAAGAAAACGTCTGACTTTCTATGGACACCTACACAGAATTATTAATCAAGCCGCCATAACTGACAGGAATGCATACCGTTTAATGGTCAAAACTAAACCTTTCCTAACATCCTTTACATCAGCTAGCCACAAAGGAGCCGGGAATTGGTGAAAGGAGCGCAGGAAAGAATTCAGCGAGAAAATGAAGGAATACTGTGCCAACAAGAAGGCTCAAGAGGCCGCTAAGAACACAATCCAGTACGCCAAAAGGGGCAGACGACGACAAAAACACAGCTAGAACACAAGCACCGCGGTCCGCAGATGGCCTAAATGCAAAGGAAGGAATAATAATAATAACATTACATACATACATACATTATCATTATAGACTGTTATGCCTTTCAGCGTTCAGTCTGCAAGCCTCTGAGAATTTACTAAACGTCCTCGATTTGCAACTAGTGTTGTGGCCTCATTTAGTTCTATACCTCTTATCTTTAAATCGTTAGAAACAGAGTCTAACCATCGTCGTCTTGGTCTCCCTCTACTTCTCCTACCCTCCATAACAGAGTCCATTATTCTCCTAGGTAACCTATCCTCCTCCATTCGCCTCACATGACCCCACCACCGAAGCCGGTTTATGCGTACAGCTTCATCCATCGAGTTCATTCCTAAATTAGCCTTTATCTCCTCATTCCGAGTTCCCTCCTGCCATTGTTCCCACCTGTTTGTACCAGCAATCATTCTTGCTACTTTCATGTCTGTTACTTCTAACTTATGAATAAGATATCCTGAGTCCACCCAGCTTTCGCTCCCATAAAGCAAAGTTGGTCTGAAAACAGACCGATGTAAAGATAGTTTCGTCTGGGAGCTGACTTCCTTCTTACAGAATACTGCTGATCGCAACTGCGAGCTCACTGCATTAGCTTTACTACACCTTGATTCAATCTCACTTACTATATTGCCATCCTGGGAAAACACACAACCTAAATACTTGAAATTATCCACCTGTTCTAGCTTTGTATCACCAATCTGACATTCAATTCTGTTGGATTTCTTACCTACTGACATCAATTTAGTCTTCGAGAGGCTAATTTTCATACCATACTCATTGCACCTATTTTCAAGTTCCAAGATGTTAGACTGCAGGCTTTCGGCACAGTCTGCCATTAAGACCAAGTCGTCAGCATAGACCAGGCTGCTTACTACATTTCCACCTAACTGAATCCCTCCCTGCCATTTTATACCTTTCAGCAAATGATCCATGTAAACTACAAACAGCAAAGGTGAAAGATTACAGCCTTGTCTAACTCCTGTAAGTGCCCTGAACCAAGAACTCATTCTACCATCAATTCTCACTGAAGCCCAATTGTCAACATAAATGCCTTTGATTGATTTTAATAATCTACCTTTAATTCCATAGTCCCCCAGTATAGCGAACATCTTTTCCCTCGGTACCCTGTCATATGCTTTCTCTAGATCTACGAAACATAAACACAACTGCCTATTCCTCTCGTAGCATTTTTCAATTACCTGGCGCATACTGAAAATCTGATCCTGACAGCCTCTCTGTGGTCTGAAACCACACTGGTTTTCATCCAACTTCTTCTCAACGATTGATCGCACCCTCCCTTCCAAGATGCTTGTGAATACTTTGCCTGGTATACTAATCAATGAGATACCTCGATAGTTGTTGCAATCCTTCCTGTGCCCTTGCTTATAGATAGGTGCAACTACTGCTTTTGTCCAATCTGAAGGTACCTTACCAACACTCCACGCTAATTTTACTACTCTATGAAGCCATTTCATCCCTGCCTTCCCACTATACTTCACCATTTCAGGTCTAATTTCATCTATTCCTGCTGCCTTATGACAATGGAGTTTATTTACTATCCTTTCCACTTCCTCAAGCATAATTTCACCAACATCATTTTCCTCCTCCCCATGAGCTTGACTGTTTGCAACACCACCATGATGATTTCCTTTTACATTGAGAAGATGTTCAAAATATTCCCTCCACCTCTCCAGTGATTCCCTGGGATCTGTTATGAGTTCACCTGAATTACTCAAAACACTGTTCATTTCTTTTTTCCCTCCCTTCCTAAGATTCTTTATTACTGTCCAGAAATGTTTCCCTGCTGCTTGACCTAGCCTTTCCAGGTTATTACCAAAATCTTCCCATGACTTCTTTCTGGATTCAACAACTATTTGTTTCGCTCTGTTTCTTTCATCTACGTACAAATCTCTGTCTGCCTCGGCCCTTGTTTGGAGCCATTTCTGATAAGCCTTCTTTTTACGTTTACAGGCTGCTCTCACTTCATCATTCCACCAAGATGTTCGCCTTTTCCCATCTTTACATACAGTTGTTCCTAGGCATTCCCTTGCTGTTTCTACTACAGCATCCCTGTATGCCACCCATTCACTTTCTATATCCTGAACCTGCTTACTGTCTACTGTTCGAAACTTCTCACTAATCATATCCATGTACTTCTGTCTAATTTCCTCGTCCTGGAGATTTTCTACCCTTATTCGTCTGCAGACAGATTTCACTTTCTCTACCCTAGGCCTAGAGATACTTAGTTCACTACAGATCAGATAATGGTCTGTATCATCGAAAAATCCCCGAAAAACTCGTACATTCCTAAAAGATTCCTGAATTCAAAGTCTGTTAAGATATAGTCTATTATGGATCTGGTACCCCTAGCCTCCCATGTGTAGCGGTGAATAGCCTTATGCTTGAAGAATGTATTCGTAACAGCTAAACCCATACTAGCACAGAAGTCCAGCAAACGCTTCCCATTCCCATTAGCTTCCATATCTTCGCCACATTTACCAATCACCCTTTCGTATCCTTCAGTTCTATTCCCAACTCTCGCATTGAAATCGCCCATTAGCACTATTCTATCCTTGCTGTTGACCCTGACCACGATGTCACTCAATGCTTCATAAAACTTGTCAACATCATCCTCATCTGCACCCTCACATGGTGAATACACGGACACAATTCTTGTCCTAATTCCTCCCACTGACAAATCTACCCACATCATTCGCTCACTTACGTGCCTAACAGAAACTATGTTGCGTGCAATGGTATTCCTGATAAAGAGCCCTACCCCAGACTCTGCCCTTCCCTTTCTAACACCCGTCAAGTACACTTTATAATCTCCTATCTCTTCCTCCTTATCTCCCCTTACCCGAATATCACTTACTCCTAGCACATCCAGATGCATCCTCTTTGCTGACTCAGCAAGTTCTACCTTCTTTCTTCCATAAGCCCCATTAATATTGATAGCTCCCCATCGAATTCCATTTCGTTCGCCAAGTTGTTTCCAAGGAGTCCCTCGCCTGTCAAATGGGAGTGGGACTCCATTACTCCCATAGGTCCGAGGCTTGCTTAAAGTGTTCTGAGCTCGGTAAATTCATGAAGAAGGATGCTGCCCTACTTGCACATAGTCCAAGTGAGGATCTCTCCTCTAACGGGTTATGGACCACCGGTGAATTGTGTAGTCCTAGCCGCCTGAGCACAAGGAGGGCCACGACTCAGAATATGTCCGAAATGCCCACTCCCATTCCATAGCAACTGGTATCCCGACTCTCAGGACCACTTACTAGGCCACTCAGCCGTTGCCCATGGTTCACGAACTAGGACGTGACTACAGTAACCCACAAACATGAACCATGAATAATAATAATAATAATAATAATAATAATAATAATAATAATAATAATAATCCACCGTCACGAGACTGGAATATTTGAGCACCTTATAATACAGACGAAGAGGCATAATCTAACTTCTTACTGTGAAATAATTCGTGTACAGTGCAGGGACGCGTTAGGTGCATATCTCAGCTTTGAACCCCGACCAAAACAACTTTCGGTGCCTATTCTGATAATGACACTCCGTTTTTACGTACACGGAGCCTACGTCCATATTGCCACTAGCGTCTAAAAGTAGAAATAAATCCACTAAATAAAAATGAAAGTATTATGTAACAAATAGAAGGAAGTCAACGACCTGTACACTACACGCTGGCCATACAAACATACATAAAACAGTCCCATCAGGCCTCTTTCTTTCTTTCTTTCTTTCTTTCTTTCTTTCTTTCTTTCTTTCTTTCTTTCTTTCTTTCTTTCTTTGGAGCTAATATTCTGTTGTTGTTTTTTTTCTTTTGCAGTACTGTGTGCATTATTTCAATCCGAGAATCGAAGTAGCTAGACTCATGAGGAATGAGTGATCAAAAATCCAGTGAAATAACCTCACTCAAGATAGCCATCAAACTGAGGGCTGGGATCGAATCACTGAACTATGGTTCTCTGGTCTTCTGGGAGAGTACCAGAGAGGGTTTAGACCAGGAAGAAGCTGTGCAGAACAGATATTCAATTTGAAATCAACCCTATTTAATAACACAAGAAGCACAAAACGAGATACAGTAGCAACATTTGTAGATTTCAAAAAACTACCATTTGATCCATAGAACTTCTCTCTTATATTAAAATAATTCGAAATAGACACAAAAATTGTGAGCATCATTGAAGAAGCACTGATTGACAGAGTCTCAAAAATCAAACTATTATGTTAACTCTCACAAACAACCGAAATAAAATCTGGTGAGACAAAGGGATGCACTCTCTCCGATACTATTCAACTGTGCACTGGAGAATTGGTTAAAATATTGAAAGAAATAGGACCATCAAACAACGAACTGTAAAAAAAACAATTAGCTTTTGCAGACCTATGCACATTTGCAAAAAAAGAAGAAGTAGTCATACCAATAAAACACAGAAGGAACGAAGGATAAAATTAGAAGACCTTGAAAAGTGTACGTCCTAAATAGGATTGCAAGTTTCCTATTAAAACAAAAACAGAATGGATCACTAGTATGAACAATACACCTGAAAAAAAATGCAAATATACAAACGAGTCATACCGAACTCGATAGCTGCAGTCACTTAAGTGCGGCCAGTATCCAGTAGGAGATAGTGGGTACGAACCCCACTGTCGGCAGCCCTGAAGATGGTTTCTCGAGGTTTCCCATTTTCACACCAGGCAAATGCTGGGGCTGTACCTTAATTAAGGCCACGGCCGCTTCCTTCCCAGTCCTAGCCCTTTCCTGTCGCCGTAAGACCTATCTGTGTCGGTGCGACGTAAAGCCAACAGCAAACGAGTCAACACATTCAAATACTTAAGTGATAACAGTAATAGAGGTAGAGAAGAAGAGCATGAAGACACGTATTCACAAAATGGAAAACGTTTATCATGCAACGATGAATATATACAATGCAAATTTAAAAAACAAACTAGCAATCTTCAACGAAGCCGGATAGGGTTTGAAACTACTCAACATAAAAAAGAACACATTGCAAATAGAAAATAATTTAGTACAGCAATATCTAATGGTTAATTTCCAGAGAAAACCAAGAAGAAATCAGGCAATGAATGGAAGGAAGAAATAAAACACCACCACGGAGAAAGGATTATGAAGTTTTGGAATATAAATAAATAAATAAATAAATAAATAAATAAATAAATAAATAAATAAATGAATAAATAAATAAATAAATAAATAAATAACAATATAATATTGGTTTTACGTAGGGTTGGGTAGCTCAGACGGTAGAAGCGCTGTGTATGCCAAAGAAAGAACTTCTGCGGGACAACATTCCGGCATCTCGGCGTTCTCAAAAACCGTAAACCTTACTGCTGTGACGGTTTTTTTGAGACACTGAGATGCCGGGATTTTGTCCTGCAGGAGTGATTTTACGCTGTTAGTAAATTTACTGACATGAAGCTGGCATATCTGAGCACCTTCAAATGCCATCGGACAGAACCGGTATCACATCCGCGCGGCCAGCGTTCTACAGTCTGAACTACTCAAGTCGGGCTTACGGCTATGTAGGCAGGTCTCCCGAAACTAACGAAGACCAATAATGCCTCACAGGATGCAAATGCTTTTAAGTGATGAGCTTTCATCCGACAGAAGGAGGGAGCAACGTTCACAATCAATTAAGAACTGAATTAGAAAACTGATCTATCTAGACCTCGCCAACTGAAAACGAGGTCTTGAAGATGAACATTACACTCTAAACAAAAGAAAATAAATGAGACCCAACATCATAGAGACTGCATTATTAGTTGGGAATAACCAATTTTTCAATCGATTCCACCGTTTTTCGAGCCATTAGAATACTTCATTCAATACAAACTAAAAAAGTGGAATACATCTACTCACTGTTCGATGGTAGGTGCTGTAGAATAGAACTCTGAACTCAGTCTTCGTGTGTTCCGGGCCCATGCTTCGCGCTGGCGCCTGAGCCTACGCTCCAGGCGTTGGTTGCTAAGGTGTTTCTGGAGCAGTCTCTGCCACTGTAACACTGCACTGGGTCGCTCCTTCTCTTTCTCGCCCTCCAAAAGGGGGTCCCCGACCTGGATTTCTTTATCGAAATACGGTCGCCTTTCCAAAACATTACTGTCCTCATGTCCACCGTCGGAAACCATACTACCCTCGCTTGAGTGCAGAGTTGTATCTTTGTCACTGCCTTCTATCACTTCTTGTTTATCCACAAGTTGCACTGGAATTGTCAGTGTTTGCTGGGAGATTAGCCTCACTTCATTTTGATGCTGAAATACTATTGGCACGTTTCGATGTGACAATATATCTTGTAGACTGTACTTGCGGATATGTTCAGGCTGTTTTTCCCGCTGAGGTAAGGGCTGAGAAGAACGTCTCTGATACTTGCCATCTCGTCTAGGAATAGGATGTTGCTGCTCCCATTTTTCCAGTACTTGCCTAGGAACTACTACCGGAACTAGCTTCTGTTGCTCTTGTTGGCTATCTCTTCTGATTTGTGCCGGTTGCGACTGGCGCCTGCAAGGTAGTACAGGCTTTTCCATCTTCTCACGGAGTACTGGTTGAGAGGATCGTCTTTTCGGATTATCATCTCTTGGCTTTTCACAACACAACTGTTCCAGACTTTGCCGCTGAACAAGACCTGGAATATTAAGCTTTTGTTCCGCAGATAATGGAACATCCCTGTTCAGGTCTGAAACCTTCCTACTGATAGTCTTTTCTCCTTGTTTCGGTGAGGATAGAGACTGTGTAGACAAATTATTTTGGCCATTGTCTTTTCCTTGAAACAAATATGTTTGTTGCTCAGCGATTAATTGCTGTTGGAGGAGAAATGGTAAAGACGACTGTTGCTGGGAAGATAATCCTTGCTGACTGTCTTCCCTTAATATAAGTGTCTGAGAAGCGACAAGTTGTAGGAAATCCGTGACTGCGTCCCAATGTGCCTTAGTGACAGCACCAGATAATTTGATTGAATCGAGTCGTAAAGGTAACCAATGGCCATCGCGCCAACACCACACAAGTCCGCCTGTAACCATATCTACGATAAATCTATCAGTACATTAGAGTACAATGTACGGAACTAGGATGAGTTGCCTGACACCGGCACCACGCGACTGGCTGACCAGCTGGCTTGAGGCCGCACCGAGCCTTTGCCTCTTCTGGGAAGCTACGCCAGTAAAAAGAATGCAGTAATACGACTAGTTTCCCAGCCGATATTCCATTACACGTTACCAGTGACCGCACTTTCCAACACTCGAGACTGGTGTCTCAACTTCTCGGAAGCGAGCTGGTCAAAAAGAATATGACATAAGAGCCAATAGCGAGAATGTTGACGCCGGCCCGTCGTGAGGAATTCCCAGCCTAACAAGCATGTTTATACCTAGAATGAAGGAGCGAGTGATCCACACCGTCTAATGGGAAGCAAGTAGGTTAGGTAACTGTAGCTACAGGTCATCCAGTACACACTACCTCCCCAACTAAGTGCGTGTGCGCGCGCCAGTGTGTGTGTGACCCCGATTTCGCTGGTCACACATCATAAACTATGCAACATCTGTAAGGTCAGTGACAAGGTGACGAGAGTAGTGAAAACAAAAGGAAAAGGAACTGACTTTCCTTGCAAGTGCTATAAAAACACCCCACCCAACCTCGACGGTAGAGAATCGCCAACCATCGAGCCTGTCAGGTAATCTATCAAGGATTTAACCATGGTAAAAAACGACGTCCAATGCGATAACAATCCTAACCTGTCCCCCCTACACAAAACAGTCCAACCACTTCTACCTATGGCTAATCACGCGGCCCCTCACTGTACAACTACCGAGAACAGATATTGAAATGGGAAGGATGCAACAGCTAAAAAAACTAGGCCACGGTCAATTAACAGGAATAGATCAACTCCTTCATTAGTAAAATCTTTGAAGCCAGTGTTTGTTCATGCACACACATGTGCAACGTATTCAAGGTCGGCGGAAACTAATCAACCTTCTACAATGGATGGAGAACGGATCGCACGGCCTGTTAAAAACAAATCAAATAATTATAATATTTTTAACAACAGCTTCAAGTTTTCAAGCTCACGCAGCACTATTCATTCACAAGACCCCACTTCTTTTGTATAATAGCATAAAACAAACAAATTACACCTTGTGCTCATTATAACAAGGGAAGTTGTTCTTAGAAAACATTACACAAGATATGACTAACTTTCTCGTGGAAATCAACAAATAGCAGGTTTTCCCCACTCTTTCATAATATTAAGATCAATTATACAGATATAGAGAAAACTAGGCTCAAAATTGTAATTACACCGCAAGACTAAAATGCGAGATGGAAGTGTTAGCGAATTCACAGAAATGTGTACTGTATCTTAGGCCTAATTAAAATCACACTCTCCAACTAACATGATTATCAAACGAAAGCCAGGAATGTTGATGGATAAGAGTACGAATTTCGCTTAAGACGCAAGCAAATGATCCTCGCCAACAAAATATAGTTCACTATTTTAAAATGTACAAAACATACTGATGATTCATTAAATCCACCAAGGCAATATTTAGTCTTTTCTTATTCTAATCTCGAGTGCGAAACGTAGCACTATATTCATTTACGAGCCGCCTCTTTTCTTCCAAGATCCACATTCTTCTTATGTTTCTTTCTTAGCCTTGTGCGAGAGCTCGTAATAGCCGTAGTCCATAATATAATTTCCATGTGTTAACCACCTTCAGAGCCTGAGAAAATACTCGATTTCTTCTCTTCTCATTAGAGATGATGGCTGACACATCGGATATAGCTGAACTATATTGAAGTTCCTTATGAGTTACAGCAATTAGATAGACAAACCATATACCTAATTAAAGGATTAAGGATAACAATTATATATAAGTTGTTATACTTAGGCCATAACCTCATAAGAAACTTACAGTGCAAGAGCTTCTAAGGTTTAGAAGCTGAGGGATAATGATTTCGAGAAACTGGAGAGGGACGCGACTTCATTCCGCCATCATCCATCAATATTTTGGAACTTAATCTCACCCCAATGAACTAATCATGCGGCTGTTTTGAATTACTTAACTGTAAGATGGTAAATGAGAGATATTTAAGCAGTCCCTTGACAGCTAATATGAGATTTGTGAAAAGAATGCTACCAATATATGTTAACCCTCAAATGTTCGATCTCAGTGCCAGAGAAGTGAACAATTACTTCGTTTCTGCTTTAAATCAAGGGCCTGAAACATCATGATCGACACCACCACAATTAGTGCGTATCAAGTCTGATACCCGTGTTTGCGGCGTCTGTACTGGTACGCGAATTTATACTTCTAGAGTTAGAAAGAAGCGACCATGTCCAGTATGTAAAGTATCATCCTGGCATTTGCCAGGAGTTGAAGTGGGAAACAATAACAAAAAAGAATAAAAAGCACTAGTAAAATGACCGAGAGTGGGATTTTAGTTTCCGCCCCCGAGACTGAATACATTCCCGTTCCAGACTCACAAACCAGTCGAATTCATTAGCCTAATACTGCTTTACGTTTAGCACCCTTCAACCGCTATCGGTATTGAGAGACGCCGAAGTGTCAGAATTTTGTCCAAGAACATGTTCATTTACGTGTTCGTAAATAACACGGATCTCTTACATATAATAATTATGCTTAAACGGAAATCACTGACTCTAAATAGCGGATGTATCATTATTTGTTACCAAGACGAAGCCGTAAATTTATACCAGTACCTCGAATTGGTAGTTGACAAGCGTGAATAAAAAAACAAATGGCTTCGTTCTTTTTTTCGGAGTCGACTTAGTAAATATAACTTATTAAGTTTTCCAGTCTGTCGAACACGAATATAAAATAATAATAATAATAATAATAATAATAATAATAATAATAATAATAATAATAATAATAATAATAATATTTGTTTTACGTCCCACTAACTACTCTTACGGTTTTCGGAGACGCCGAGGTGCCGGAATTTAGTTCCGCAGGAGTTCTTTTACGTGCCAGTATATCTACCGACACGAGGCTGAAGTATTTGAGCACCTTCAAATACCACCGGGCTGAGCCAGGATCGAACCTGCCAAGTTGGAGTCAGAAGGCCAGCGCCTTAACCGTCTGAGCCACTCAGCCCGGCGAATATAAAATAAAGCAGCATTGTGTACGTCTGCAGCTTATTACAAAAATAGAGAATGGAAAACTGTAGACTGCAGGTATCTAAAAGAATACGAATTAAAGGGTCATCTCTAGCACACTGCATAAAACACACAAATGACAACTTTGCAAATTAACGATTAGGTCAATATGACTTCCGTTACGAGGAAAATTTTAAGAGATTATAGTGTGTGCAGTCCCTCGATTACTAAGTGATATCACCGGCTACGTGTGTACACTCCTATCACGTGTTCCCTTCCTTGTAAGTTCAAACAATTACTAGCGTAAGGGTCCAGCGACTTTTAAGTGCTAATCTGGCATATACTGGAGAGAGCGTATGAAAAATCCCAGGATGTATTACACCAAAAATAGGCGTCCAGGATTTAGACAACTGTGGCTTTCTAGTTCCATTACGGCAGTGTTCATATGCAGTACATTAATTCGAGACCCGAACGAAGTTGCATTACACGGTGGATAGGATTCTTATAATTTCTAGTTTCTAATTCTATATATAAAATTAAAAGTAATACCTTCAAGGGAAACATCTCAACGACCTGCAGGCCTATCACTTTCAGTCAATTAAGAAATTAAATTAAACATATTTTTAAAAAGTTGGGATAGAAAAAATGTTGGAGCAATGAACGCCTAACAGCCTCTTAAAACTATTGTTTAACGTACTCTTTAATTAAACAAAGCAAACCATATTCCAAATAATATCCTGTTTGCTTATTTGCTATGATGGGTACAGAAAATCAGACTGTGGAGGGGGAGCCTACCTTCTCCTGGTCTATTATGGCTCTTTGTTACTTCCTTCACCTGAGGTAGGACAAGTTTTCTCAATCACTACCGAGTAGTTAAAGAATATATTTTCTCACTTTTCAAGATATTAATTTACATGTAAGATCCAAACGCTCGCAATTCGTTCACTGTAAAATACATACTATAAAGGCACACGAATTTCAATACAATATTAGAAAATAGGCAGAATTATTGAGAGAGTATGAACCAGGCAAGCCACGATGTGATCTCCGCACAGGGTTCTCAGTAATTTTAAATGAAATTGTAAGGCTTGGGATAAGGTACTCCCCCGGAATGAATTTTGATTAATTTGAAAGGAAAAACAAACAAACAAACAAACAAACAAACAAACAAACAAACAAACACAAGAACACAAAAAGCATTCTCCAGGTATCCACTGAAAGTAGACATGACCTGGGATCGAATCAATCCACCTTACGTCCTAGTCGCACAACTTGTCTTCGACTACATTAAGCAAGTAAGGAAGCGAGGTTTGAACCGAATAAGATGAAAATCAATCAAGCTTCCTACCGTCCTTCAAAAAATCACGCTTGTTAGCTACCTTAATAGCCTACTATACCCCCAGACTTCTTGAACTTCGATTCTACATGGACGACATAAACATTCAAGAGGAGGGGGATGGTGGCGGCTATATAGGCAAAGTCAAAAAACTGCAGATTTTTATATTTCAGTGTCGTCTGATGGTCTTGTTAGTGAAGATTTACTTTCTAGAGGTCCACGTGTCCCGATTTTTTTTTTTTTTTTTTTTTTTTTTACACATGGCCTAAAAACTTGTCTTTAACCGCACAACACAACAGTCTTATAAAACTTGAAAATATTTTGCAAAAGTGAAACACGGTGGTAATTTATGTAACAAATGGATAAACAGATGCTTTTTTTTTTTTACGAGTGGGAAGTTAAAAGCACGAGCCGTACGTGAGCACCCATTTAGCAATGAGTTTTATACGTTTTTTGTAATCACCATACGAATATTTTTATGTAACATTTTACATAGTCATGAAAAATATAACTGAAACAACCTTGTTATATGTAGCATATTAAGACAGGTTTCCAAAAGGCGGTGGCCGTAGTTATTGTAGTTTTCAAGTTAACAATGACAACAATAACATTAACAATAATATTTAAAATACAAGCTACCAGCATCTGAATGTAGATCATGCAGCCTCATCTCAAGGAAAAGCAGGCAGAGGGCGAGGTGAGCACATTCTATACTAGCGAGCGGGATAGATACAGTTATTAAAATGAGGCAGCAGGGGACACGTGTAACTAGAGTGAGGTGTCGGCTTGCGTATTAGGTTTATAATATTAAAAAAGCTAATTCTAAAATAAATTACTATACACAGTTTTCTTTTCCCCTTAATGTTAAGAACAAGGGATAAGTAGCTAGTATAGCTGTAAGAATAAGAGTTGGCTAATTATAGAGTTTAATAAGGGGTAAGGATGTTGAATTGTTAACGATAAAAACATTTATTTATAAAAAATGTTGAATATGTTTCAAATGTAACTGATATAATAACAGTCATAAAATAATTTGGTTGATATTGAAATTATCCCCTTCATAATCAATTGATTTTATATGCCTCTAATATACGGTGTGTTTATTTCAAAACTTCCCACCTTGATTTGGGCAAGGGGGTGTATTGAAGCAAAACACATCAACTTAATTTTTTTGGAGTGGGGGGGGGGGGGGGTCAGTTCAAAATCCTCTGCTGATTGAACTGTATGTGCCACCCTTCAAATGACGTGTTTTTCCTCAATAAGAAGCATTCAATCTATTCAAGATGCGAAGTTTTGAAATGAACGCACGGTATATTAAATATTAACATTAGTGTACGATTAGTTCGGTTCCTTGGCTAAATGGTCATTGTTGAGGCCTTCGAATCAGAGAGATCCCGAATTCGATTCCCGAACGGGTTGGGGATCTTAATCGCATCTGATTAATTCCCCTCAGGGACTGTGTGTTTGTGTTTGTCCCTCACAAAACACATTACGCTGCCAACAACCACAGAAACGCCCACTACAGTGAATACAACCCTCCACATAGGGTTGACGTTAGGAAGAGCATTCGGCCGTAAAACAGGGCCAAGTCCATATGTACGACACAGTTCGCACCTGCAACCCATCGAAGTGAGTGAAAAGCGGAAGAAGTACCGTAAAGTTAATTTGCTTAAGTATGAGAACTAATATCAGAAAAGCAACGGCCGGCACTGCCAACGTCAGAACAGTGCCCGGGCAGAATATCGGGCGGCAGAGCACTCTTTTATGGCGTCATAGGACATTGAGCTAAGGCCGCCTGACATAGATGATCAAATATTTCCAACATATTAACGTAACGAATATTTCTAACTGAACTATTGATATTACAGTAATTTTGGTCAACAGTTAATAACATTTGATTGAAAGAGTATTTTGATAGTTTACTCTTTTCTAACGCATAGAACCTCCGTGGCTCAGGCGGCAGCGCGCCGGACTCTCACCGCTGGGTTCCGTGGTTCAAATCCCGGTTACTCCATGTGAGATTTGTGTTGGACAAAGCGGAGGCAGGACAGGTTTTTCTCCGGGTAGTCCGGTTTTCCCTGTCATATTTCATTCCAGCAACACTCTCCAATATCATTTTATTTCAGCGACAGGCTTCGGCAGCCAGCACAATTACTATCTTCGTCGCTAGATGGGGGCTTCATTCCATCCCTGACCCGTTCGAATGATTGGAAACAAGCTGTGGACTTTCACTCTTTTCTAAGGTATAAATATGCTTTGTCCAGGTTTCCTTTCATATTGTTAAAAAAAACAATGTTTTTGCAGTTCTATATAATGGCATTTTCGATGCTTAGCGAGTGTGAGTAAAATTATATTTTAGGCATTGATAATGAAAAAAGTACTTAAACAACTTACATACAAGGGCGCCCATACCCGGGGGCAAGGTGGGACCGCGGCCCCCCTCTAGCTCTCAGGGAAAGGCAAAAATCTAGTGCAGTCACGTGTTTTCCTTTCAAGAAAATGAGTTAAAGTCAGTATTACGTAAAAGAGGTAGTACCGTCCACCAGAAACAGGCAGGAGATACCGTGAGTTATTCTACCGCAGAATACAAATCGCCATTTATCTTCCAAAATATTAAAATTACTACGTACCCCCAGGTCTGGGCCCCCCTCTAGAAACTGGCATAGGGGCGCCCATGCTTACACACACACACTATGAAGAACTTTAAAAAGTAGGCTACTGTTTCTGTGGCAAACACTGAGGACGATTAAATTTTTTTTTTTTTTTTTGCTAGTTGTTTTACGTCGCACCGACACAGATAGGTCTTACGGCGACGATGGGACAGGAAAGGGCTAGGAGTGGGAAGGAAGCGGCCGTGGCCTTAAGGTACAGTCCCAGCATTTGCCTAGTGTGAAAAGGGGAAACCGCGAAAAACCATTTTCAGGGCTGCCGACAGTGGGGTTCGAACCTACTATCTCCCGAATACTGGATACTGGCCGCACTTACGCGACTGCAGCTATCGAGCTCGGTGACGATTAAAATAAACCAAACGGTAACCCAATACAACAATGCTACTGTACATTCTCAGACAATTAAAATAAAGAGTGAATATCTTGTAAATCTACGCTAAATTAGAGTTTTTCACCTCACTAGTTTGCGAAAGGTATAGAATTTGCTCTGTCATTGTACTATGGTAACTCACATTAATCACGGTTACAACGTATTTCACACAAGTCCATTGATGTAAACAGAAAATGCACCAAAAAACTCAAGGGAGACTGCTTTCCTCTGTCAGTTAGGTCATGAGCCCGAAGGCTGGTTGAATCCTCCAGTAGCATTACCAAAGGTTATGCTGTTATACGGAAATAACATACATATATAGCGGTGCCAAAATGAGGCGTACTAAGCAAGGTGAGGAGTGAGGTAGTTTGCCATGGCTTTCTTAATTGGACCAGAAAGTGATTTTGCAGCACAACTGACCCTATGAGCAGCCCTTTTCATAACACGCAGATGCACTAGTTATGCACCGAGTGTCACTACTCAGCACCTTCCATACTGTCACAGCGATAAATGGAATTGAGATTCGGTGGAACATACATTTAGCTCTAACCTATGCCGAGAGATACATGAAAAACAGCAACAGGCGGAGCTTTCCTCTAAATAGGATAAATACATTGTTCACTTTAGGCAGAATATAGAATTCGAAAGTGAATACAATATGTTTCTTCACGTTTAATCACATTAAGAGAGATTATTACGTGGTTATGACCAAAGAGGCCTTCGTCGAATCCTTCGCAACACGCCTAGTTTTGAACTCAGGTTATCGCAAATGATCAGAGGAGAGGTCATCCGACAAGTTCCTTGAAGCGAATACGTGCTCGTACCCAGTTTCATCTGGCCGGCACACAGTCTCTTAGCAACAACGCAGAAGGAATAAACAAGACTGCAACATCTCTGTTTCGCCACACGACCGTATCGCACAAGCGTGGCTCAGCACGCGGCTTAGCGCAACAGTGTTCTCAATAGTGAAGTGTTTCTCAATCAGTCTTAGATGACAGTTTTTAAAACTGTCCACGCCAACATTGTGATTTCTTAAAAGTCTCAGCCCTCCGACGAGTTATCAGGACATAAAGGAAGTGAACTCTCTGCACGGCAATGGGCAGAGAAAAAACGAAGATGCAATAATAACGTGGGATAAGGGAGGGGAAGGGTTGGGCTTACCACCTAGACAAGAGCAAATGTATAACCTACGTACGTTGATTAGATCATTATGCCGAAGTAAAAGACCTGTCTCAAACATTTTTTTCAAGCCTATAAGTTTATCATAAACCTTGAGAGTACAGATGACAGCTGCCGTAGTTCATGCAGATGGCCGTGTCGGAAGATTCGTCAGCACCATGAGGACTTTCATACGAGACAGAGAATCCCGGTATTCCAAAGCTGACGATGAACGTTAATACTTCTAAGGATGTTCAAACCGTATTACTATTCACTTGACTTCAAATCGTGCAGATTAGCATGACTATAGAGGACAGTGGGTATGATAAACGAAACCCGATAACCCACTTAAAATATATGGTCCAGACTGAAACACTAATAATATCTTAGTGCAAAACTTTATCACAAGGCTTCGCACCGTAAAGGTCAGCAGTTGCTAACGTAAGATTACAGTGCTGGGTTAGGTGATCTCATTGTTTCGCCCTTTAAAACAATAACAATTAATGAATAAGAGTTGAGTTGGAAAAGAACCACATGGTGACAGAATCGAGAACATCCTAGCTCCCAAATATCCCAACAATGTTGGAAAAGACCTGATGTTGTAAAGACGAAGTTGGACAGGCAAATTGTGTCCCCATGATCGGCGTCCAGATCTCTTGGGAAAATAATGAAGAATGCGTATACTACATGGAAGAGTAAAAAATATGCGAATAAGGAAACTTGTGAAACAACACGAACACCAGCTGAGCTTAACAAATGTATTAACTGTGCTTGGCTTTTACTTTTCATCTTCCCCGTTTTGGACAACTCTCTTGTTTTCTTCCGACTCCGACGGTATTAGGTTTGCGAGGAGTAAGGAGTCTTAATTTCTCATATATATATTCCTTTAGCTGATACTCTCAAGATATGAACTCCTCTTCACGTCTCTTCAGGTACAATACCCTCGTTGTCTTCCCTCTTATATATGAACACCACCACCTCTTGGAAGCCTAAATTTAATAGACAAGTAGAAGCTTATCGCTACATACCTTTCTCGCAAGCACTTAAAACTAGTAATAAAATCAGACTGACGTCACTCGACACAGCGAAGTATCATGAAAGGAATAACCACGCACCACTGGAGTGAAGATACGTCCTGTAACAACACAAAATGAGGCGCCCTCAGGGGCTTACGCTTTATGAGACATGTAGAAATGGCAAATCCCCAGTAGGCAGGATTCCTGCCATTGAACTGTGACAGGCTCATCTCTTTCCCCCTTCTATTGCGATTAAATCAGTTTCTCTACCAACTCTCCGTCGATATGCACATATATGTTAGCGAAATCTATGTAGTCCGCCTTTCAAAGCTGATCCCTTTCTTTAGCGTAAACATCCATTCTTCGAGGAGTAGGAGATCGAAACTCCCCTCTAGTGAGTTGGCCGTGCGGTTTAGGTCGCGTAGCCATGAGGATGCATTCGGGAGATGTTAAGTTCTAATCCCACCGTCGGCAGCACTGAAGATAGTTTTCCGCGGTTTCGCATTTTCTCACCAGACAAATGCTGGGGCTTTACCTTACTTAAGGACACGGCCGCTACCTTCCCAATCCTAGGCCTTTCCGATCCTTGCGTCGCCAAAAGCCTTCGATGTGTTAGTGCGACGTTAAACCACTACCAAAAAAAAAAAGTAATGAGTTATGAGACAATGTCGTTGCCTCGTTCCTTAAAACATAAATTACTACAACCATTACAAAATGTAAGGCAGTATAAAAACAAACTACCCTGTAGAGGTAAGACATTGTTTAGGTCATCAGTCCATAGACATGATTTGATGCATATCTCCATGCTATCCCGACATGCGCTAATCCTTTCATCTCCACATAACTAGTGCATCATACTATAGCACATCATATTCAGGTTCGGGATAAACCGAACAGGAAGCTACTTACGCGAAGGTATCACTGTCCAATGCCAGCATTTTCTTGTAAAATTACTTTCAAATACACGAAATATTATCATCGGTCTGAAGAGACGCCAGGATGTCAGATAATTGTTCTGGAAAGTACCATAAAATCTTCTGACACTAAAGAGATTTATACACTAAAAAATCGTTTAATTTTGCCTTTTGAAATTCATGTGACTGGTTATTATTTATTTGAGGAAGGGAGAGGGTGAAATTCTTTGTCGGCACATAACCTACTTCTGTCGTATAAGACCAAGGCTCAAGGCCTGCCGTTACCATTCAACGGACGAATTAACATCAACAGCGACATATGACCTCACTCTAAATGATGATGCTTGTTGTTTAAAGGGGCGTAACATCTAGGTCAACGGCCCCCAATCGTACGAAATGAGACGAAATGGAATGAAAAATTAAAAGTTCAAAATCCTCCACTGACCAGAATTCAAAACGTGTGGACGAAGAATGAATGGATGGATATGAATTTAAAACAATCAGTGGATCCGACACGCAATAATAATAATAATAATAATAATAATAATAATAATAATAATAATAATAATAATAATAATAATAATAATGCGAAATTACCAGACAGATAAAACGACTTAAAATGAATAAAGCTGCAGGTGAGGATGGGATCATAGCAGAAATTCTCAAATCAGCAGGCCCAAATACTATAAAAGAATTCACCGGTATCATCCAAGAGATTTGGGAAACAGAACAAATTCCAGAAGATTGGAAAAGTGCACTAATTCATCCTTTACATAAGAAAGGAGACAGAACAGATGTAAATAACTACAGAGGAATCTCATTGGTATCTGTTGCCTACAAAATTTTATCTCAGTGCCTTCTCGATAGAGCCCAACAGCAACTAGAACCAACAATTGGAGAATATCAAGCAGGTTTCAGACCAGGCCGTTCATGTCCAGAGCAAATTTTGAACCTAAAGTTAATCCTAAGGCATCAGAGAATTTGTAGCAAAAATGTAGTTTGTACTTTTGTTGATTTCAAAAAGGCCTATGATTCAGTTGATCGTCAATCACTGTTTCAGATATTAAAAGCTTGTTGTTGCTTGTTGTTTAAAGGGGCCTAACATCGAGGTCATCGGCCCAGATATTAAAAGAACAGGGTCTAGACCGGAAAACACTCGCAATTGTAAAAGAGACATTGACAGACACAAAATCTAAGGTTAAATTCATGGGGGAAATCTCAGACCCTTTTCCGATCAAAACAGGAGTAAGACAGGGAGATGGGCTCTCTCCACTACTCTTCAACTGCGTCCTTGAAAAGGTAATACAGGAATGGCGCAAACAGAAGTCTGCCCTCAAGATTGACCAACCAATCACTCTTGGTAGGGGCAAATTAGCAGTAGACTGCCTGGCATTTGCGGACGATCTGGCAATCTTAACTCGTGACGTTTCAACAGCCATAAACCAGATCGAACTCCTGAAAGAAACAGCGGAAAAAGTCGGCCTCCAAATATCGTTTGAAAAAACTGAATACATGACCTGCAGCAAAGAAGCCCCTAAATTCATGGAGACAAAATATGGCAAAATAAAACGGGTCCAGCAATTCAAATATCTCGGTGAAATAATTCAGGAGAATGGAATGGAAACAAAAGCCAATGAAGTTAGATGCCAAAAAATGGAAACTGCGTATAGACTCACCCAAAATATCTATAACAAAAAGTGTCTCTCCAAGCATGCTAAACTAAGACACTATAATACAGTTATTAAACCAGAATGCCTCTATGGATCAGAGACACTAATTTTGAACAGGAAAACTGATCTAGAAAATATTCAGAAAAAGGAACGCAAGATCATTAGAAAAATTTTAGGCCCAAAACTCGTAGATGAACAGTACCGTCTTAGAGGGAAACAGGAAATCAAACAATTTTCTAACATTCACAGCGACATCAGAAAACGCAGATTAAGATTCTTTGGACATATAAAAAGGATGAACCCAGATAGACTTACCAAGCAAATAGTTGAATTTTATGAAAACCGAAGTAAAGCTAAAACGGACACAATAAAATGGATTGGCGAAATTAAAACAGATCTCAAACTGGCAGGAATTACACCTGAAGACATCCAAAGCCGGGTTATCTTCAGAACCAAAGTTCATAAGTGGCAAGTTGACCAAGAGGAAAAACCAAAGAAGAAGACCGGAACAACATGGTCTCAAGAGAGAAAAGAAGCACACAGCAAACGAATGAAGGAAGTGTGGGCACAAAGAAAGGCAAATGCCTGTCTCTAAGTACTTTGCGTAGTCCTAATGGGCTCATTCGCAATATACATATATAATAATAATAATAATGCTTGTAGTCTAAAGGGGGTGAAAATCCAAGTCATCGGCCCCTCATAATGGTACTTACCGCTAGGGAAGTAGAACCATAGTATTTGTCATGTTGCGGTACTAATCAAAAGTAGCGTAGCCTAGACTCGCAGCATTCCACACAGTATGGTACTACTCACAGGTAATGGAATTCGCACTTAGAATAAAGACCTATGGTGTTTCGCAGATTGCGGCGCCAGTTACAGGCAACGCAAATCTATGTTCATCACATTCGTGTACTAACCACAGGGACCCGCACTATCCCGTGGTGTTCCTCATATAGTGGGTACTAATCA
Organism: Anabrus simplex; assembly: GCF_040414725.1. NCBI lineage: Eukaryota > Metazoa > Arthropoda > Insecta > Orthoptera > Tettigoniidae > Anabrus > Anabrus simplex. Next base: position 110,408,567 of record NC_090269.1, on the reverse strand, counting down.
TATGTAAGCCAGAACCATGGTGTCGCTCACCCATTGTGTCGCACCTAAAGTGGTACTAATCACAGGTACTGTAGAAGCTGGCAACGCACTCTGTTGCTACTAATCACAAACCTATTTGGTACCTAACATAGTGGTACTACGCGCAAGTAAAAGCAACCCATGGTGTTCCCCGCGTGGTGGTATTGATCACAAGTAGTTTCATGGTTCTAATACGATTATCCCACGGTCGCCCCTTACGACAGGCAGGGGATACCATGGGTGTATTCTTCATCTGCGTTCGCCACCCACAGGGGATTCACTCCAAACGAACAGTAGGGAGAGGTTTGGAACTTATTTCATGCTTATGGCACGCAACCTAGTGATTAGAAATCGTATACCACTACCTCTGCAATCCTGCCGGCCAAGAACTAGCTAACCACGATGTTAAGACCATATAGACTTGACGCTTCAACGCTCACGGCCACCAGGCGGGCATCCAACACATCACATCCTTAGTTAGGTACTCTAGCAATTTGCATGGGAAAATTCCCAATAGTTTTCTTACATGATTAGTATTTTATCGAAAAGTACTATGGTCTAGTCAAAACAGTGGGCGTGGCATATGAGAGCATCCACCTGTGGGATGGTAGAATACACCCAAGGTATCCCCTGCATATCTTAACAGGCGACTAAAAACGGACTCCAGGGGCTCTCACCATCGGAGTGCTGGTTGGCAAGCAAAGGGTCCTACCTGAGCCTGGGATTGCTTCAATTTAATAGTGACAGTCTCTTTACTCTCAACTTTCCTATCTGATCCCGACAGTATTACGATTGCAAGGCCTAGCGAGTTTTTCATTTTCATGCCGTTACTGGTGGTGGTGATGGTGGATGTTAAGAGGAAGTTCATCTTTTGCCGACAATTCCATTTTTCATCTCATCCATTTTTCAACAGAAAATCGCTTCCCAGATGTACTTCCTCTTAAAACAATACTCACAACATGAACACAACAATGCTCTGTTTCTCGCATGACGTTTATTAAATTGCTTTATTTACTCTCTTGGTCAATGAATAAACAAAATGTCAAGCTATTATGACCTCATATTTCACCATTTAATTGAATGATTCTCCCCCAAAATTTTCAGAATTCTTCAGGTGTTGCTATTCTTGAGGACTTAATTAAAAACCGAAGGGGTTATTGGGTAAAAGACGGAACATTTTCCAACAAAATCTACACTTTCAAAAATTAAATTGTGAATGTTTCTAAAGTACCGTACATATAAATAACCTGTTAATATCATATTGGTTTATCTTCTAGAAGAAAACCTCTGTTTTCAAGAGAAGTGAAAAAAATTGTCCCGTTTTTTATTTACTCTTTGAGATATTGAGTTTTTAGAAAATATGAGGAAATTTTGAAAAGTCGCTAATAACCAATCGCACAAGATCAATTAATAACAAATGATTACCTTATGCATTGTTTCTTATTAGGTAAATAACAACAATACGAAATAATACAAAATAAATGAATTCGTTACCCAGCGAGAGATACGCGTATTTCGTTTTCAACACGCTGCGAAGAGGTTTTAACGTAGTTTGGAAATCTCATTTACGTGCACTGATGCACGATAAACAACACAATCAACATAAAAGAAACGATTCAATAATTCGATGATGGAAAAAAATGGAAAGGAAAAGTGAAGAGAAAGCATTTCAAATAACTGATTTGTTTGACCCTCTTATTCGTTTATAATTTCTTACAGTAATCACACTGCAATGTTGATTTTAGCACATTTAGTGCTGGTAACAAAGTATATCATTATAACCACTCACACATAACTTTGAGGCCGTTGGCATATATATTTCTTTATTTAAACCGCTACAATTCATTATCACCTCGGACATTTGTCTTACTATTCCTCTGAGCAAACTAGCTCGCAAGTTTTCCACTACATCGAAGCAAAAAACGAAGTAAGGAATTGGTATAGTGGAGCCCAATCCCATCTTAATACAACGAGGTAGGGGCATGGTCGAAAGAAGTAAATAAACGCACGACATGAGCTTATATTTAGATAAACCGCTTGAGGCGACTACCTACTTTCACGAGCGAGTCAGTAGGCTTGCCTGCCAGCGCCAGACTAAAGATTGCATGTTTTAACACGGAAGTCGCCACATGTGAGAAGACAACAGGTGAAAGGAGACGAGTAAAAAAAAAAAAAAAAAAAAATCTATTGCCTAACGTGACCTGGACTAAACGAACTACCCAACTCTTTTAATTCCGTATGCCATCAAACGAATCATTTTGGTCCCTTTACCGATAAGGACGAGATTTGATCTCTTGACAGAAAAAGGAGATGTCAATACAGTTCACTGCTGTTACTACGGTGCTGGCGTCTATCTGCTCCACTTCCACCGAAGAAATTTTTTTAGAACACACATTCCATTAACACAGGAAAAAGGAGGGATAGGCAGGAAAACCAACGCCGGACAAAAAAATGCTTCAAGGAACGTTGAGATGAGTTTCAACACCGTTCTTACCTGGAGAGTCCGTGTGGTTACAGCAGCAGAGACATACTTAGACTTAAAAAAACCAGCTCCGATTGCAAGTCAGAAATAGAAACTAAGAAAATGAACTATTATAAAAACTCGTCCTCTGAAACATCTCACATGTGATTTAAAAATTTAAAAACATGGTAAGTTAACTTCCCTTGTTTGATATACAGTATATAATTCTATAAGTCATCAGCAGAAATGTTAAATGTAAATATCAAGCATTTTACTGGTGATGGCATTTAGTTTCTGAAAACCGGTTATAATAAAAAAATTGCGCTGATACACACTGTATTATTTGTATTTGTTTACTATTGTATTGATCTATTCTCCAGAAGGGCAACCGAAGTTAATTTTACACTGTACGGTACTTACAGCAAATGGCGCAAATATGAAGGGAGGAAAAAGAAATGGCTTTTAGTGCCGGGAGTGTCCGAGGACATGTTCGGCTCGCCAAGTGCAGGTCTTTTGATTTGACGCCCATATGCGACCTGCGCACCGTGATGAGGATGAAATGAAGAAGACGCATACACCCAGCCCCCGTGCCAGCGAAATTAACCAATGATGGTTGAAATACCCGACCCTGCCGGGAATCGAACCCGGGAGCCCTGTTACCAAAGGCCAGCACGCTAACCATTTCGCCATCAAGCCGGACTATGAAGGGAATGTCCGTAGATGTAGAAAAGCGTTATTCGTATTAGGGAAACACTTTTTATTTTATTTATTTATATTTACTAGAGGTTTGACGTCGCGCCAACACACACAACGAAGGTTTTCGGCGACGCCAGGATAGGAAAAGGCTGGGATTGGGAAGGTAGCGGCCGTGGCTATAATTAAGGTAAATAATCCTGTCGGTTCAATACAACACATTTGCCTGATGTGAAAATGGAAAACCACGGAAAACCATCTTCAGGGCTGCCGACCGTGGGATTCGAACCCGCCATCTCCCGAATGCAAGCCCATTTTACGCGATCTAAATCGCACGATCAACGCACAAGAGGGGGGGGGGGGAAAATACAAAACAAAAACCTGAAAATTAAGGTCCATAATGTGAATGTGCCATCATCACACTCAATAGCGTAAGTAGAAGAGAAATCATTGAAGTACAAGTACTGTATGAACAAAACAAGTTAAATAATCCTGTCGGTTCAAAACAATTCAGTTTCACAATAAGGCAATAGTGATGATAATGTTCTTCATGATGACTGCTTTAAGATATCCTCAGGGACTGTACCAGTTGCTGCTGCACAAACAGATCAAATCCAGATGCTTAATTCCACAGACCAGCGGCATGCTTTACGATGCTCTACGTACACACGTGATCAGAGGAATTCCGGGTGGAAAAGAAAACATGTAACATTTGGGCGTATATTTCGGCCAACCCTGAGGATGTAGGGGAAGCAGGCAAGGCAACGTCACATCTGTACGTCTTCCAGGAGGTGTGGCTTATGAAGAAATGTGCACGATGTAATCCCGCCCCAGTACGCATGGCATGTAAGTATTTGATCAGCGCTTACAATAACTCAATAGGAACGGTTTTTCAAATCCCCTGATTATCATAAGCAGGGTTAGGATTTTTAGGTGCGCACCTTTTTTTGTACGGGTAAATTAAAGCTGTTCGGAAATATATCACATTGTGAAATTTGGGACCTTTATCCTTTTTCTCCCCGATAATGCCCATAATCCACTTCCCCATTTTTTCTTTTAAGTTAAATTCCAATTTATTTTATAAGATTTCTAATCAAGATAACTTCCAATTAATGTCTCCTCAGCTTGCTGTGTACGTGCGAATAGTAAGCCTACCTCTTTCAGTAAACACCGCGCGGGAGCTGAAAGCACACCTGCAACAATGGAAAATAATTGTGTGTCCGACAAAATCTCTTTCTCTCCCTTTACCACTATAATGTAGCCCGCAATAATGCAATTACGAATGAGTGATTCTATCCCACCAGAATCACTAGCCTGCTGTTAGTGAATGTTTGTTACTGTGAGAGACGTCATCCCTTAGCATGGAGGCGGAGGCTGGTGACGCAGAGATGTCAGCAACCGCGCCCGCGTAGTTCCGAGCATTGAGTCTGGGCAAGACCGACTACAATATATCAGACCGTAATATCAAAACCAAGATGGTGGACGTCGTGGGCGCAGTAGCTGCCGACTGATGAAGGTTAGGGTAGCACGCAATAACTTCATTTCGACGATAAACCAACTCACGATTTTCGGAGATGTCGGAATTTAGTGCCGCAGGAGTTGTTTTACCTGCCAGTAAATTTACCGACACGAGGCTGACGTATTTGAGCACCTTCAAATACTACCGGACTGAGCCGGAATCAAACCCGCCAAGTTGGGGTCAGAAGGCCAGAGCTTCAACCGTCTGAGCCACTCAGCCCGGCGTCACATTAAATTATTGTGTTGATACCATCGAAAGAGCTACACAATATCTGGTTCAATCAGCCAGAAATTACGAACAGATCATGTACATATTTTGCAAACGGTGGTAGATAATTTAACATGATAAATGTAACATCATAGGGAAAATCACTGTTGCACCGATGAAAACACTTCGCGAACAAGTACTCATCACATATAAACAACTAGAATCACACATATTGTGCTAGAATAGATGGACAACCCCACAGCAAAAGAGAACAACAAGCTGATTATTTCGAAATTTCACTTAGTCAAATAACGTTTTCTCTTAGATTACACTTCGCTGGATAGATGGAAATACATTATAAAACTGTTAAAATGATATTTATAACATCATTTGGAATGTTTAAAAATAATTTAAGGTTCGAAATTCCTCAATTTATTCACTCTCATAAGAACTATGAAACATAACGTGTTGCCTTAGTTTCGAAGTGGTGGACAATTTCTAATGTTCAGCACTCGATAAAAATGAAGTACACCCGAAATGATTACGCCAGCTCAATGAACAGCCCCGATGACGTTAAGCCTTCCTTACTGGAAACTCTTAAATCGTATGTTGACATATGATATAACTTGGTAGCACTTACAACCATGATGGTAAACTTAGCAATGAAGCGTTCAGACACGAAATATATAATAGGATTTTCCCCATTGAAGAACATGAGTAAAACAACTCTATTGACTCCAAACAATGATGTCTTTAACCTACATGGACGAGCTACAATTTGGTGTAGACTGCTTGATAACAGATATCCACAGCATGAATCGGAAGGTATTGGTACAATAAAACCCCTGAGTTACAAACAAAGCTAATCCCTGCAAGTCCCCCTGTGGGTGGGGGCGGTAGAATAACACCCACGGTATCCCCTGCCTGTTGTAAGAGGTGACTAAAAGGGGCCCCAGGGGCTCTGAACTTTGGAGCGTGGGTTGGCGACCACCGGGCCCTCAGCTGAGTCCTTGCATTGCTTCCACTTACTTGTGCCAGGCTCCTCACTTTCATCTACCCTATCCGACCTCCCTTGGTCAACACTTGTTCATTTTTCGAAGTGTCGGACCCCTTCCATTCTTTCTCTGTGATTAGTGTTATATAGAGGATGGTTGCCTAGTTGTACTTCCTCTTAAAACAATAATCACCACCACCACTATCCCTGCAAGTCACTATTTCTTCTGTGTAACAGTGTACAGATTGCTCCATCTGTCACACTATAAGTTTTGTTATACACCAAGATCTAGCCAAATGTTCCCGCAGGCAAGCACAGATTCTTTCAAAATACAATTGCATCTAAATCACACGACACATTTAAGCACATAGACACCATATCAATTATCACTATTTAAATTTTTTTTGAGGAATACGAATAGGTCCACCATTTAGAATTAGAAAAATAGTTTTCCCTAATCTCAGACTTGCTGTCAGATGACATATGCACACTACTGTTTTGTAGAAATATTCACGATGTATGTTCCTGATCCACTTCTCTCTTAATGTTTCATTCCTTAGCGAACTTAAGAATAGATGTATGAGAGGCATTGCCATAGTTCGATTTAAATCCGGTTCACAACACGATCAAAACAAACATATTCTCACATGACTGCGTATAATTACAGATCTTAGTGACCACTGACCCATATACACTGACTGACAGAGCAAATGCAACACCAAGAAGGAGTGGTCAGAACTTTATGCCAATTGCAGGGTAGACTGACGTCACTGAGGTATGCTCATGATGTGAAATGCGCCGCTGTGCTGCGCACGTAGCGAACGATAAATGGGACACGGTGTTGGCGAATGGCCCACTTCGTACCGTGATTTCTCAGCCGACAGTCATTGTAGAACGTGTTGTCGTGTGCCACAGGACACGTGTATAGCTAAGAATGCCAGGCCGCCGTCAACGGAGGCATTTCCAGCAGACAGACGACTTTACGAGGGGTATGGTGATCGGGCTGAGAAGGGCAGGTTGGTCGCTTCGTCAAATCGCAGCCGATACCCATAGGGATGTGTCCACGGTGCAGCGCCTGTGGCGAAGATGGTTGGCGCAGGGACATGTGGCACGTGCGAGGGGTCCAGGCGCAGCCCGAGTGACGTCAGCACGCGAGGATCGGCACATCCGCCGCCAAGCGGTGGCAGCTCCGCACGCCACGTCAACCGCCATTCTTCAGCATGTGCAAGACACCCTGGCTGTTCCAATATCGACCAGAACAATTTCCCGTCGATTGGTTGAAGGAGGCCTGCACTCCCGGCGTTCGCTCAGAAGACTACCATTGACTCCACAGCATAGACGTGCACGCCTGGCATGGTGCCGGGCTAGAGCGACTTGGATGAGGGAATGGCGGAACGTCGTGTTCTCCGATGAGTCACGCTTCTGTTCTGTCAGTGATAGTCACCGCAGACGAATGTGGCGTCGGCGTGGAGAAAGGTCAAATCCGGCAGTAACTGTGGAGCGCCCTACCGCTAGACAACGCGGCATCATGGTTTGGGGCGCTATTGCGTATGATTCCACGTCACCTCTAGTGCGTATTCAAGGTACGTTAAATGCCCACCGCTACGTGCAGCATGTGCTGCGGCCGGTGGCACTCCCGTACCTTCAGGGGCTGCCCAATGCTCTGTTTCAGCAGGATAATGCCCGCCCACACACTGCTCGCATCTCCCAACAGGCTCTACGAGGTGTACAGATGCTTCCGTGGCCAGCGTACTCTCCGGATCTCTCACCAATCGAACACGTGTGGGATCTCATTGGACGCCGTTTGCAAACTCTGCCCCAGCCTCGTACGGACGACCAACTGTAGCAAATGGTTGACAGAGAATGGAGAACCATCCCTCAGGACACCATCCGCACTCTTATTGACTCTGTACCTCGACGTGTTTCTGCGTGCATCGCCGCTCGCGGTGGTCCTACATCCTACTGAGTCGATGCCGTGCGCATTGTGTAACCTGCATATCGGTTTGAAATAAACATCAATTATTCGTCCGTGCCGTCTCTGTTTTTACCCCAACTTTCATCCCTTTCGAACCACTCCTCCTTGGTGTTGCATTTGCTCTGTCAGTCAGTGTAAATACACTCACACACTTATATTCTACATAGAAACTAATACTTATCGTCAACTTACATGAAATTACTCCGACTGAATAAGAAAACAAAAACGAATAGGCTCATCATTATCGGTTGGAAAGAGATCTTCCCTAACCACAAATTTTGGTTACACACGTAGCCTACGATAGTTTGGTCTTTGACTTCCAAATTTTCCCGGTGAATATTCCTTATTCATTTCTCCTGTAGAGATCTATCTTCAGGGAATTTAAAAGCTTCAGCAACGGTATAATTAGATCTACAACCACGAACGCAGAAGGAACGACCCATTTTGTGCTATGTTACAGCACGGCAATATAAACACTATTATACATTAAAAATACCATCAAATAAACTTCTAGCAAAACACCATACTGATAAACCGTTATAGATTACTATTTTACCAAACATATACTTTATACTTCAATAACTGGATCAAAATAACACTCTTTAACAGAATGTAAACACAGATATAAACCAACCACATGTCTCAAAAGCTCGCCCACGAAGTCGCCATTTTCCTCCCAATCGATAGTAACATTAAGGTCTGATATACTGTAGTCGGTCTTCGTCTGGGTTCTGCTCGAAGCTACTAGAAATCGCTGAGACATCAGTTCCAGCATGAATGAGAACATTCTGGTAACTGTCGCGCTGTTATACGAGAGTGTAGACACTAGACAGCAAGTGAAAGAAAGAGTGAGCTGTGTGATAGTCGCATTGAGTTAGCAAGTGAACTGGTGTTAGCAGTTTGTTACATTACTAAACGAGTGTACTAATTAATGAACGTAAGTTTTCGTGGCTCATTGTATTAACATAAAGAAATAAAAGAACTGGATTAAAGCCACTATATATATATATATATATTAATAATAAAGCCAAGCTTTGAGCCAAATTGCATTGGCCTTCATCAGGGCATGTGAAGTTTTGCCTCCGACAGTGAGCAAAGAAATTATCTGAAGGAACATGGAAGTCATGCCCGTACTATCCACGGCCTACCCCACTAACTGGACTCAAGGATCGCGGCGCTGTGCTGTGGTGGTTGGGAGGGAAGTTCCTGATGCACCGCCCTCTGTTGACAGTTTGAGTGCGTCCCGCTGTGTCATGGTGGTGTTATGCATGTATTTCTGCAGTACAGGTCTCCATGTATTTGATAACTTGAAGCCATCTTCCCTGTTGATGTTATTTGGGCGCAGCTCTATCTCTATGGCTTCCCTCACAAGACTAGCATAGAAGTCTTTTACAGGCGCGATGATCTTCGCCTGGTCAAAGAGGATTTCATGGTCTGTACTGTAGAAATGTTCTGCTATGGCAGACTGGCTTATAGCGTTCTCCGTGGAGGATGAAAGAGCGACATTCTTTACCGATCTGATGTGCTCTTTCACCCTGGTGCTAACAAGCCTTTTTGTCATGCCAACATATGAACAACCACAACCACATGGAATTTCATATACGCCCTGTGTTTCAAGACGTGGCTTCTCTTTGACTGGTCGAAACAGGGATTTGAGCTTCCGGTCTGCGGTGAAAACTGGAATTATATTGTACTTCTTAAGAATACGCCCTATTCTGTCAGATACCTTCATAAGTCTTCACATCACCACCCCTCCCACAAAGCAGCTCTCCTTCGAACGTTATATACTAGGGTGAATAATGTTGCAGACGATGATAACCGCTGGAGTGCAATGAGAGATCTGACAACATCCATGAAGAAAAACGGCTATACATCTGGAGACATAACACGAGCTGTGAAGATCAAGAAGCCTAACTTGAATAGCACCAACCAGGACTACAGCAAAAAGAAAAAAGTATTCCTTCCTTACGTGGCAGGTATAACTGAAAACTCAAGAGTCCGTGCCTACAGCGAAATCACTGGTCTGCCCCTTCCAAATTTCCCGGTCATTACTCGCTGGTGATCGTGGATTGAGTGTGCTGCTATGCTGTGTGAGAATTTTGACAAAAATAGAGAGTTTGTGCTTTCTTTGGATCCAGACGACGCAGGTGCAACTTCCAAGGCTCAGCAACTTCTGTCACCGGAGAAAATACATAAATTGCAGACAGAACTATATTGTGTCCATAGTTACAAGTATCAGACTGCAGTTATTAAATGATTAGAAGAACAAGGTCTGGAAAAGGAAAAATAATGGGATGTTTCTACTTCCGTGAGGAAGCAGTTAGATGGCTTTGCCAAAGACAAACTTGAGTCGTCTTCAGAAGAATCCAGACATTGAGGAATTCACCACATCTGTAGAGCTGCCATACCGAGTGAATACATGGTTTGCCGACTGGTTTCTGTAGATGTCGAAAGAAGCTTTAGCATCTACAAAGACATTCTATATCCTAATATAAACAGACTTACTTTTAAAAATGTAGAGGTTCTTAATGTCTTGAAGTACAACAGCTTCATGTTTCTTCCTTCCTTTGATGAGTGATAATTTGATGTAAACTAGAATATAGGAAAGAGAAATCGTTGAATTAATTGAATTAACCAGCACCTTTTTGTCCCCCCCCCCTTTTTTTTAAACCTTATTTGAGCACATTTTCCCTTCCCTTTTTCGTCTGAAATTTGCACCTAAAAATCCTAACCCTGATCCTAAGTATTTAGTACAACGTTATTTTTACTTCGTTTGTTGAGGATAAATAATAATAATAATAACAATAATAATAATAATAATAATAATAATAATAATAATAATAATAATCCCTATGGGAAATAAACTCAGCAGTTATTTAAAATTCAACGGCTTCATAAAAGCGGAAAAACAGTCATAATAAGAAAGAATATTTTTACGCCACATGGTTCGTAGAAAGAAAAGCCTGAACAACTTAGCACGTAGAAGTGACACGGATCCTATCATCCGTGGATATCAACAAATCATGTGGGTCTGACGAGATACCTGGCATCGTCCTCCGTGAATGTGCTTCCCAGCTGGCAATTCCGCTATGTGAAATTATAAATAAATCATTTAAGTGTGAGTGTTTTCCAGCTGAGTGGAGAAAGTGTTACGTAATCCCTATCTTTAAAAAAAGGTGATAAGCTGCTGTTCGATAACTACAGACCAGTCGTGCTGCTCTCACTTTTATCGAAGATGGCGGAGAAAGTCATATATAATCGCCTGTATGACTCTTTTAGTCAGTTCATAGACCCATCACAGCATAGATTCGTTAAAGGCAGGTCAATTGTTACCAATCTGGCAGTTTATTTATCTTCAATTTCAGATGCACTGGACAAAGGTAAACAGGTTGATGTGATATATACTGATTTCGCCAAAGCCTTCGACTCTTTACAACACGAAGCCTTGTTGAGAAAGTTGTCAGCGTACTGAGTGCCCGGGAGTATTTTCGAGTGGCTAAAGAGCTACTTGACCAAACGAATATGTTTTGTCAAGTCCGAGGGTTTGATCTCTAACCCGTATCAACCTTCATCTGGCAACCCACAGGGATCACTGTTAGGACCTCTTCTATTTGTTTTGTTTCTAAATTATGTTACTACAGTCGTTCAGAGCAGTGAACATCTCTTGTGCGCTGATGATTTGAAACTATACAAAGTCATAGAAGAAGTCAATGATGGTGATTATCTACAAGAGGATCTGAAGCAAATATGCGAGCGGTGTGATAAGTGGTCCCTTAAAGTGAATAAATTTAAGTGTGGTGCCATGTCATTTTCTCGGAAATTAACACCTGTATTTTACAGATATAAAATCACTGGAGAAAGTTTAAATCGTGAGGAGGAGTTTAATGATCTAGGTGTAATTCTTAGTAACAGGAATGGCTAATCCTTTGAGAAATACGTCGATAGCATTATAAATAAATCTTTCAGGCTCTTCGGGTTTGTCAAAAGGAATTGTAAAGATTTCAGTAATATTGCTTGTGTCAAAACACTGTTTTGTTCCCTGGTGAGACCCTGTCTCGAGTATGGTTGTGAGATGTGGCTCACGTATCAGAAAGGCAACATACACCATCTCGAGAGAGTACAGATAAGGTTCACGAAGTGGATTAGTTTTGGATTCTTGGGCATGCCACTCTCTTCAAGCAGGTATGAAGAATTTGTAAACATTCTTGGAATGAATACGCTGGCAACGTGCCGAAAATGTGCGAACGCAATGTTAGCGATTACATGCTTGAAGAGTAACGTGGACCGTCCGGCTATACTGGGGCTGATCCCACTTCAAGTTCCAAGCAGACGAAAAAGGCAGAAATGTACATTCCACTTGCCCAAATGTAGGACGGTTTCACATGAAAATTCTTTATTCATGCAAGCCCTTAGGACCATAAATCAGCTCGAAGGGTCACTCGTCATTTTTCACCACCCTTCCACCTCAATTCGGAAAGTTCTTCTCAAGGGTGGAACGTGATAATTTTGTAAATTATGTAAGTAATCTGTAGAAAACATGTGAAGATTTATATGTGTTTGTGTATATATATTTTTTATTTTTTTATTTTATTTAATTTATTTTTTATTTAATTTTCTATTGCATCATCTGTAATTGGGACATCCTGTAGGTGATAAAATATGTTCTATTTCCCCCTGTGAATAACTTCTGGACCTGTAATGTATTTACGGCAGTATAGAAGCACACAGCACCTAGACCCATTCGAATAATGATCACGGATGAATAAGAATATCTCATGTAATTCAGGGTTTCCAAACTGCTAATACAATGGAGCTGCAAACAGACGTCAAAATGCTTGAACAGTCGGCGGATGTCACAAGTTTTCAGTGCTTTTATTCTACCATCTTACTAGAAGACACAGTTTGGTTTTAGATAAGAAGGTACCAGGAAATTAGCACGGGGGTTAAAACTCGCAGAAATTCGGGGCAACCTAAGAAGACAACTAGAGCAAGACAGGTATTTTAGAAGCCAGAAATGGAACTCCTTCCCCATTAACAAAGTAATGAGCCATTCAGTTCCCGTGTACCCCTGATTAGCTTCATCCAATTATTTGAATGGCTATAAAACTATTTTTTTTTTTTTTGAAAACTAGTGCAATGCTTAAGATTATACTCTACTTCACATTTTATAATAATACAATTATTTTCGTGTGCAGGAAGCGTTCGTTTTTATTTACTCTTTCCTTACAAAAGGCACTCCTTTGTTTCTGTAAGATATTTTACTATGATATGAGAATATCTTATTTTTATTTATTACGACTCACCTATCATTATTCTTTTCTTTTGGATTGTGCAGAACATTCTTCATTTACATGTCTTTTGAATGTACGCTTTGTCTCTTATTTTTATACGGCATTTTATCCCATTCATTTCTCTCCCATTTTTCATAATTATATTAAGATATATTCTGATATTTCAGTAAAAGAGTAGGCATTTAAATGAAACACAAATCGCCTTACTAAGTTCTTAGTGAAGGTTACTTTTGTTCATCTTAATTTCTTGCGTCCAAATTTGACATTCGTGCGTATTTTAGTGCAAAAAATATCAATTCTTTTTTGACAGTGCTTGCTAAGTTTTAAGTTTTAATGTAGAATAATTTAACAGGGCCTATATTGACGAAAATAAAGGTCATTCTTTCTTACAGTGGTCGAGCGCGATGCCATTTGACAACAAGGTCATGGTCGAGACCGCTAACATTGCAGCCAACCTTCGCACAAAATAATTACAAAGAAATAGGAGAATTTGACTCCCAACGAAATGACATACGAGTCCTTCCTTCCCCTCTCTATCGAATATTCCAGGTCGAACCAGGGGGACGTGCGGACAGGTGGGGAAGCAAGTACCTACCCCTCTGTGCGTGTTTGGTTCATGTTAGATCTCCCGTCATTCGCTCTCTCCAACTCCCCTCTCGCATCAGGCGTGCCCATGTGTTATGCTTCAGCATGGACCTGACCAATGAGAGAGAGAGAGAGAGAGAGAGAGAGTAAGCTGGTACTGGGCGGTTCTGATGGCTGTACTGATTTCCTTGCCTGAAATGAAATTTCTGGCCACGAGATTTTAATGAACACTAGTTGTTGTTGTTGTTGTTGTTGAGTCTTCAGTCCATAGACTGGTTTGATGCAGCTCTCCATGCCACCCTATCCTGTGCTAACCTTTTCATTTCTACGTAACTATTGCATCCTACATCTGCTCTAATCTGTTTGTCATATTCATACCTTGGTCTACCCCTACCGTTCTTGCCACCTACACTTCCTTCAAAAACCAACTGAACAAGTCCTGGGTGTCTTAAGATGTGTCCTATCATTCTATCTCTTCTTCTCGTCAAATGTAGCCAAATCGATCTCCTCTCACCAATTCGATTCAGTATCTCTTCATTCGTGATTCGATCTATCCATCTCACCTTCAGCATTCTTCTGTAACACCACATTTCAAAAGCTTCTATTCTCTTTCTTTCTGAGCTAGTTATCGTCCATGTTTCACTTCCATACAATGCCACGCTCCACACAAAAGTCTTCAAAAACATCTTTCTAATTCCGATATCAATGTTTGAAGTGAGCAAATTTCTTTTCTTAAGAAAACTCTTCCTTGCTTGTGTTAGTCTGCATTTTATGTCCTCCTTACTTCTGCCATCGTTGGTTATTTTACTACCCAAGTAACAATATTCATCTACTTCCTTTAAGACTTCGTTTCCTAATCTAATATTTCCTACATCACCTGCCTTCGTTCGACTGCACTCCATTACTTTTGTTTTGGACTTATTTATTTTCACCTTGTACTCCTTACCTAAGACTTCATCCATACCATTCAGCAACTTCTCGAGATCTTCTGCAGTCTCAGATAAAATAACAATATCATCGGCAAATCTCAAAGTTTTGATTTCCTCTCCTTGGACTGTGATTCCCTTTCCAAATTTCTCTTTGATTTCCTTTACTGCCTGTTCTATGTAAACATTGAAAAGGAGAGGGGACAAACTGCAGCCTTGCCTCACTCCTTTCTGGATTGCTGCTTCTTTTTCAAAGCCCTCGATTCTTATCACTGCAGACTGATTTTTATACAGGTTGTAGATAATTCTTCGTTCTCGGTATCTGATTCCTATCATCTTCAGAATCATAAATAGCCTGGTCCAATCAACAGTATCGAATGCCTTTTCTAGATCTACGAATGCCATGTACGTGGGCTTGTCCTTCTTGATTCGATCCTCTAAGATCAGACGTAAAGTCAGGATTGCTTCACGTGTTCCTACATTTCTTCTGAAACCAAATTGATCTTCCCCCAACTCAGCTTCAACTTGTTTTTCCATTCTTCTGTAAATAATACGTGTTAAAATTTTGCAGGCATGAGATACTAAACTAATGGTGCGGTAGTTTTCACACCTGTCAGCACCGGCTTTCTTGGGAATAGGTATAACAACATTCTTCCGAAAATCGGATGGGACTTCTCCTGTCTCATACATCTTGCACACTAAATGAAATAACCTTACCATGCTGGTTTCTCCTAAGGCAGTCAGTAATTCAGAGGGAATATCATCAATTCCAGGTGCCTTGTTCCTATTTAGGTCACTCACAGCTCCGTCAAACTCTGACCTCAAAATTGGGTCTCCCATTTCATCAGCATCAACAGCCTCTTCATGTTCCAGAACGAAATTATCTACATCGTTACCTTGATACAACTGTTGGATATGCTCCTGCCATCTTTCTGCTTTGTCTTCTTTCCCTAGAAGTGGCTTTCCATCTGAGCTCTTAATATTCATGCACCTAGATTTCCTTTCTCCAAAGGTTTCCTTGATTTTCCTGTATGCAGCATCTACCTTTCCCAGGACCATACAGCCTTCGACATCCTTGCACTTCTCCTTCAGCCATTCTTCCTTAGCTACCTTGCACTTTCTATCCACTTCATTCTTTAATTGCCTGTATTCTTTTCTGCCCTCTTCATTTCTAGCATTCTTGTATTTTCGTCGTTCATCAATCAGGTCTAGTATCTCCTGAGTTATCCACTGATTCTTAGTTGATCTTTTCTTCCTTCCTAACATTTCTTCAGCAGCCCTACTGACTTCATTTTTCATGACTCTCCACTCTTCCTCTACTGTGTTTCCTTCGGCCTTTTCATTTAGTCCTTGTGCAACATGTTCCTTGAAACAATCCATCACACTCTTTTCTTTCAACTTGTCTAGATCCCATCTTTTTGCATTCTTTCCTTTCTTCAATTTCTTCAACTTCAGATGGCATTTCATGACCAACAAGTTGTGGTCAGAGTCCACGTCTGCTCCTGGGAAAGTTTTGCAATCCAACACCTGGTTTCTGAATCTCTGCCTAATCATAATGAAGTCTATTTGATACCTTCCAGTGTCTCCAGGTCTCGTCCACGTATACAGCCGTCGTTTGTGGTGTTTGAACCAAGTATTGGCGAGGACTAAATTATGGTCAGTGCAGAATTCAACCAGCCGACTTCCTCTTTCGTTCCTTTGTCCCAATCCAAATTCTCCTACTGTGCTACCTTCTCTTCCTTGGCCTACCACTGCGTTCCAGTCTCCCATCACAATTAGATTCTCGTCACCTTTGATATATTGTATTAAATCTTATATCTCCTCATATATTCTTTCAATTTCTTCATCATCCGCTGAACTAGTAGGCATATAGACCTGCACTATTGTGGTGGGCATTGGTTTGGTGTCTATCTTGGCGACAATAATTCTTTCACTATGCTGGTCGTAGTAGCTTATCCGCTGCCCTATTTTCTTATTCATTATTAAACCAACTCCTGCATTACCCCTGTTTGATTTCGTGTTGATAATTCGGTAGTCGCCTGACCAAAAATCCTGTTCTTCCTGCCAACGTACTTCACTTATATCAACTACATCTAACTTTAGCCTAGTATGCTAATCGAAACAGACTTTCAACGTATTAGGTCGTGTTACGTACGTGTAGTACGTGTTGAAGAGATGTTAAGTACAGAACAAAAATGGCCAGCCGGACACCAGTGGGATCCGAACCCACAACCTCCCGATTTCGCGTCGGTTGCTCTACCAATTGAGCTATGGTGGCCTAGGCCATCTTTGTTCTGTTTGAAAGGATATGAGCTACAGGTCTGGCACTGCTGCTAGCACACTGTAGAGTGCGTTTAAGTCCAACAACAGTCGCAAAATATGTGAAACAGACATGATTGTCTCAGTTCGAAGCTCCTCAGATCTATCGTCGAAGATTTGATCTTCACGCTGGATATGAGAGAGAGGGAGAGAGAGAGAGAGAGAGAGAGAGAGAACACCTTTTTAAAGGCCAGGAAGAAGAAAAGAACCTGCGGAGAACTCGCAGTTAATCAGAATAAATTCAACAAACAGCACACATTCATATTAGCACTAGTACAAAATAGATTTATCTCTCTCAATGCACAAGCATAATCATAACCACGCTATTTTAAGGCTACTAACTCATTTCGTGTGTTTATTATTTACTTCAGCCACACCTGAAAATGGTCGTGGCGTTAAAACCATACCGATAACATATCTCACTCGCTAAGCCGAATAAGCGACGAGTTACCGAATCAACTTGGTACTCGAAGAGTCTTGTTCCAACGTCAACTATTTCCCATTCAGAGGGTGAACTATTCCAGAGGCAGTCTGCAACCAGGGGAGAAGTGGGGGTCGGGACGAATGCATGACAAATCTTGCATTATATGTCCATTCAACTAGATCTGCTTACAGAATTAGGTCGCGACTTTCCCGCAGCTGTAAATCGTTGAGCGATCCCAGTGAAATCGAATTACGTCGTGTGGATAACACTCCAGCACATTGGAGACCAGACAATTCTCCGTAATATCTGTTGTGAGATTACCATTAATTAATTCGGAGCAGCATTTCAGCTCCTCGGGTTATCGAGCTCCAGTACGACACTGGAATGAGACCAATTGACATAGAGGCATGTATTAATCTACTGTAGGCCGAACGGGACCTTCCAGAGTATTCATACAAACTCGAAACCAGAATGCAGACACGTCGCTGAAGATTGTGTGCGTCACAGTCCACTATGGACATGGACAATGCATAAATCAAGGGATCCTCGGATAGTGACTATTAGCAAAATACCAAAAGACCAACAAGTGTCAATGATACAGGACAGCAGGCCAAATCTCGGAGATGTAAGGCAGTGTTGTATTGACTGTAGGAAACAAGTATCTTAATCCCATCAAGCAAAATTGTATGGTCTGTATTATTAACACTCTCATCTATTCCAGAATCTGATAGGTGAATTACAACAGTGATCGTCAGACTTGGCCCTCCCAAGCCTGCCATCACACGCCCTTCGAACTTACACGTTAACTACGTTCTCGCTTTATCTATGGGGAGTCCGTGTCGTTCGTTGTCAGTAAAGGCTAGTACACACCTAGCGACAAAGTCGCGGGACATTGTATGGGGACAGTTGCGATACAATGTCCCGTGTCCATATCTATAGAGCCAGTTGCATCACATGAATGGGCGCGAAATGGCGCAAGAAACTGCTTTATGTTCTTTTAATGTTCTGAATCTTTTTCTCCAGCTCGTGAATGGATATAGTGAACTTTTTAGCCAGAGACTCCATTGCTTCCCTCCTTTTGTCTCTGTGTTTATACTCGGTAGACATCACATCCCAAAGACAAGGGAAGGTGTGTAAATCCTCAATGATTTTTAGAGTAGTCTGCATCGCAAAACAACAGAACGCGAAACACAATACTAACACGTGGCGGCTATCTGCACATTGGCATCGGCGTGTCCCGGAACTTTGTCTCGCGACACGTCCAGACTACATCACGTTGCGCAACATTAGTATCATGTATCCCACTTCGAATGGGAGACCTGCGACATGCAACTTTTGTATTGCGACAGTCCCAAACACGGAAAAAATGTCGCAGGACATCCCTGGAACTTGTCGCGATACACGTGTTCCGCAACTTTGTCGCTTGGTGTGTACTAGCCTTAAAGTAATATCTAGTCTTACGATAAATAGTGTCACAAAGTTTTTAATACATGTCCACAAAGTGATAAAAGACATTTTAATAACATGATAGCAGTAGTTACATGGATATATCATCTGCAGTTTCCAGCTGTTGGCCGGGTCTGCTTACATGAATATATAAGGAACACAAGTCACAATCATTTTTCGAAATGACCACCGTTGACACACACACACACACACACACACACACACACACACACACACACACACACACACACACACACACGAGTGCTTCAAATTGTAGACGTTTGGGTGTGTCTTCTTGCATGCAATTTCCTGAAGCACAATCCTTTTGTAGTCAGAAGGATTGAGGTCTGGGCTACCAGAGGGCCAATCAGAGATTGAAATGAAGTACGACACATTTGTCACAAGCCACCGTTGAGTCGCCCGAGCTTTAAGCGTTGGTTATTTCACTGAAGTTCTAATTGTAGGATTCCAGCAAGATACAGCATATATTTTAGATGCAGGATGTCAAATGGACTGCATCGCGATTGACCTGTCTAAGGATAGGATAGATCAAGGGAAACTATTGGGAAAAGTGAGTGCAACTGGACTCGACAAAAGAGTGACTGAATGGGTGGCTATATTTCTAGAAGATAGAACTCAGAGAATTAGAGTAGGTGAAGCTTTATCTGATTCTGTAATCATTAAGAGGGGAATTCCCCAAGGCATTTTTATTGGATATTCACGTTTTCTTATATATATGAGTAAATAACTGGTATCAGAGTTAAAGGTTTTTGGCGGATGATGTTATACTGTATAGAGAAATGAATAAGTTACAAGATTATGAGCAACCGCATAAAGACCTAGACAATATTGTGATATGGAGAGCAAGCAATGTTATGATGACAAACGAGGTTAAAAGTCAGGTTGCAAGTTTCAGTAATAGAAAAATTCCTCTCAATTTTAATTTCTGCGGTGATGGGGTTAAAGTTCCTTATGGGGATCACTATAAGTACCTAGGAAAGATCTTCATTGCTGTAATCACATAAACGGAATTGTAAATAAAGGGTTCAGATCTCTGCACATGACTGAAGGTATTTTGGGGTTGTAGTATAGATGTAAAGGAGAGGGCATGTTAGTCTCTGCTAAGACCCCAACTAAAGTATGGTTCCAGTATATGGGACCTTCACCAGGATTACTTGATTCGCGAACTGGAAAAAATCAAAGAAAAGCAGCTCGATTTGTTCTGGGTGATTTCCGACAAAAGAGTAGCGTTACAAAAAAGTTGCAAAGTTTGGGCTGGGAAGACTTGGGAGAAAGGAGACGAGCTGCTCGACTAAGTGGTATGTTCCGAGCTGTCCGTGGATAGTTGGCGTGGAATGATATTAGTAGACGGATAAGTCTGAGTGATGTTTTTAAAAGCAGCAAAGTAGGAAAGATCACAATAGGAAGATAAGTCAGGAAATGCAATAATTTACCAAGGGAGATGATCAATAAATTTCCAAATTCTTTGCACTTAGGTCTATTTAAGAAAATACTAAGTAAACAACAGATAGGAATCTGCCACCAGAGCGACTGCCCTAAATCCACAACAGTGATGATTGTTTGATTGGTGCTGAATTCTGTTGAAAGCTACATTTCTGACCATGGAAGAGGGTGGTGTTGATATTCTTGACCAGTCTCTCTAGCACTGTCTCTTGGTAGGTTTACATATGTGCAGATGATTTCACCCCATTCTCGCAAAAATGGAGCTCAGTTGTGCCCTGATAACTCACTCCCTACCACACCACGATTGATGCAGGATGATGGCCCCTTTGGACCCTTGGCGCCTTATTGGCAGCTTCTCTTGAACTTCTGGCATACATCCCGTCATTTTGAGCACTGAAGCCTCCTTAATACTGAAAAGCTTCTCATCAGTGAAAGGAATTCCTCGGTGACCATTCGCTGCGTAAGAGTTAAGCAAGGCTTTTGCTTTTATGAGTTCTTGACACGTCAGTTGGTTTGTGAGGCAATGCCCTTTGTGTCGTTTATACGCTCTTAGTGTCAGATAATTGTGAAATATGCGTTTATTTATATTTTCATATCACAGGCCATCACCGACTGCCTCATTACAGGATTTCTTCTCACACGTGCCACCACTGTTTTAAGGCCTTCTTGAGTGTATACCGTGCGTGGCCTTCCTTTCCTGGGGCGATCTTCCACAGTTCCAGTCTCAATGTCTCGCGATATACAGATCTCTTGGAAATTTTCAGCTTCTGGAGTGTCTTGAAAATCTCACCTGCTGACTTGCTACCTTATGCAGAGCGACAACAGCTACACGAATTTTATAATCACCCCAATTCATTGTGAAAGCTAACACAAACATGTCTTACTTCTGCAGATAACCTAGCAATGACAAACCTCTCATGCCATACCTCAGAGAATGTTCTGGCGTTGTGAGCGGATGTACAGCCACCGTCAAAAATTGTGACATTATTTATGATGCATTCATGCATCACAATAGTTCGTTTTAACAATTTGAAATGCCTGTAAAGATTTTTCCAATGCAGACTCTTTGCAAATTATCAAAGTGAAAGGATATTATCTACGGGTGATCAATATTACATTATTTTTCAAACTCAACGATTTACCTTTCTCCTCTTATCGAGACACAGATAAGTCTTATGGGGACGATGGGATATGAAAGGCCTCGAAGTGGAAGGAAGCGGCCGCGGCCTTAATTAAGATACAACCCCTACATTTTCCTGGTGTGGAAATGGGAAACCACAGAAAACCATCTTCAGGTCTGCCCACAGAGGGGTTCGAACCCACTATTTTCCGGATGCAAGTACACAGCTGTACGCCCCTAACCGCACGGCCAACTCGCCCGGTAGGCATATTATTAAAGAAGGAATAACTTTTCAAGTAAAATAAATAGATCTAGCAATAGGTCACTATTCCCATCCATTTCGACTGCGAACTCGGTATTTAAATGACCAAGGAACAGGTGGTACGTAGGCTGTCACTTCTGCGAGGCTAAATGGCTATAAGGTTTTAAAACTCCTAGGAAACCGATATAGTTACATAAATGATGTTTCATTAGTTAATGGAAACATCGGGATAGTATTGTGGAATGGATAATACATCGATTATGAAATGTTTCCCGTGCTTATGCTATTTTATTCACTACTAAATTATTATAAAGCTAGCATGGAATCTATACGAATACTGACTTTAAAGGATTCAGTCCCTGAACAGCGCAGAGACTCGGTTGTGTAGGCTATGTGATGTAACCATACAGAACATCAATCATACTGCTTGTCTGCTCAGCCCCGGCCGCAGAGGTGTAGTGGGTTATAAGGCAGGGTCTGTATACAATAGAAAATTCAGGATGTTTACCTTAATACTAATAATGGCATTTGCTTTACGTCCCACGAAATACTTTTACGGTTTTCTCAGACGCAGAGGTGCCGGAATTTTGTCCCACAGGAGTTCTTTAACGTGCCAGTAAATCTACCGACACGAGGCTGACGTATCTGAGCACCTTCAAATACTACCGGACTGAGCCAGGATCGAACCTGCCAAGTTGAGGTCAGAAGACCAGCGCCTCAACCGCCTGATCCACTTAGCCCGGCGATGTTGACCTTAAACCCGCCTAATACCCACAAGCAAAGGTCGTGGGTGAGACCTTCACTGTTATTATCTCGAAATCGTTAATGGTTATATAGTGAAAAACGAAACACATTGACTGTTAGAAGATTGAACATGGAGAAAATACCTCTGCATGTCATGAATAGGTGCGAAGGGTTAATTTATTTCGTAAACTTTAACCGTTGTTCTGAAATAGGTATGTAGGAAGCTTGGTAAGCAGCTTAATTACATAGTCAAGGTGACCCGAGAAAGCACGGGATCTGAAGGTGACTGGACTAATTCATTCGGTGCATTAAGCGACAAGTTGGAAGTTTTCCTATCATCGACTGGGCCAGGTCAAGATTGGCAAGCCATCTGGTCTCAAGGCATCGTTTCCTAGTTTGAAGAATGAGTGGAGGGCGCTTACATTTCTAATGCGATGGCTTCAAGTACGAACGAGACAACGTAAAGATTTCCGTGCTGTCGCAGTGATGATGGCTCATTGAAATCAGGCCACGGACTTGCATATTTCCTTTACTGTCACTGGTTTTAGTTCATCCTCGCAATGCCATGACCCCATGACAGACTTGCAACGAACCAGCCGATTTCCGTTTCTCTGTCATCCATAAGACTGAATTACGCCATTTACCGAGAGTCTTTGTTTTTATTAGTAGTACTAACCCTCGATGATGGTGGCAGGCATTGCTTTCAACTGGTAAAATAATATAATTGTCAGCCTCATACTAAAGGCTTTAGAAAACTGGTATTAATCATGAAAAGATTCCTTTGGCAAATCTAAAGGAATATATAAGGTGAACGCCAACATCTGGGGGACCGGACATGGCACTTGAAGAAAATCTTCATAACACAGCCTATAATTGTGTTAAGAAAGAGAAGATGATGTACAAAGTCTTCTCAGATTTAATTACTGTGTTGATGGACTGATCGTACGTCATGGGGATCACTGTTAGAACCAAGGTATTAATGTAAGGAATGATCTTCATTGGGGTAATCACATTAACGAGGTTGTAAAGCAAAGTTATAGATCTCTTCACATGGTTATGAGGGTATTTAGGGGCTGTAGGAAGGATGTACAGTAGAGGGCGTAAAATAATCTGGTAAGACCACAATTAAGAGTATGTTTCTAGTGTATGGGACTACATCAGGATTACTTGATACGAGAACTGGAAAAAATCAAAAGGAAAGCATCACAATTTGTTCTGGATGATTTCCGACAAAGGAGTAGTGTTACGAAAATCTTGCAAACTTTGGGCTGGGAGGACTTAAAGAGTTAAGGAGACGAGATGCATTTTTGTTTGCAATTCGTTTTACGTCGCAACGACTCAGATAGCTCTTATGGCGACGATGGGATAGGAAAGGCCTAGGAGTGGGAAGTGGCCATGGCCTTAATTAAGGTACAGCCTCAGCATTTGCCTGGTGTGAAAATGAGAAACCACGGAAAACCATCTTCAGAGCGCCAACAGTTGGGTTTGAACCCACTATCTCTCGGATGCAAGCTCACAGCTGCGCGCCCCTAATCGGTCGGTCAACTCACCCGGTTCACATAATTAACAGGTAATACAAATCCTTAAAAAACGTTCAGCAAAATAACCGGGCAGTGTATGCTGCAATCGTATATTAAGACACGTTATTTGACCATTTCTCCAGTACGCCTCTTCAGTGATGCATAGGTCATCTATGACAGCTGATGGCGGAGTTGTTGAGGATCCAACCAGCTTTCAGGCTGAGGACTGAACATCCATACACACATTTGACCTGTTTATAACTACAGCCCTGCGCGGATATACAAAATATTATCCGCATCCGCACTTCATTCATCCGCAGTCGCAGTCGCATCCGCGAACATATTGTAGATATTTAACTACAGTACATTACACGCAAGGTATTGGAACGGATAGATCTGTTAACGTAATACAAAATGCCTGATATCTAGCACCACAACCCCTACAGTCACAGGTTTTTGAGGGATTTTCTCTTGTGACAACTACCGACATATTGCCCTTTGTTCCTTCCATTAACTGTGGACAGGAGCCAGTAGGCTCAGGTCAGATTTTCGGCTTTATGGTCTCAAGGCTCTTTACACGGGGTGTACCGTGATGTTACAAACTTCCAGGAATGATGGAGGACGGCAAATGGATCAATTTGAGAAAAGGAACCGTAGTCCGGAAACGTTCAAGTCGAATGTTATTAATAATCCAAGCTGTTTAACGTCCGTCCGTTCTTAACGGACGCCGGGGTGTCGGCGTCCCACAGTACTCCTTTAAGTGCCGGAAGCCAACGACATGGGGTTGTCTCCTTTAAAAACCCTTAGAAGCCACCGATCTCAGCCGGGTTTGAACCTGTTAACTCGGGATTAGTAGACCAACACCGTATTCACTACACCACTGCGGCCGGCAGTCAAAAGTTAAAGCAAAAGTCGGTCTGATTACTTCCGACTGCACTGTACAGGCCTACTACATGTGCTAAGAGTACAATAAG
The DNA here is from genome assembly GCF_040414725.1 of Anabrus simplex. Taxonomy (NCBI): domain Eukaryota; kingdom Metazoa; phylum Arthropoda; class Insecta; order Orthoptera; family Tettigoniidae; genus Anabrus; species Anabrus simplex. Next base: position 110,383,625 of record NC_090269.1, on the reverse strand, counting down.
GGAGGTAATTCCGACGAGCAGAAGAGGCTAAGAAAATAACAGAACGACTCCAATGCAGATGGCGTTCTGTGTACTGACGTGGTCGGTGTGCGATGTTTGTTCTGTAGGCTTCAGTTTGTGTTTATGGGTTGAAGTGGTGCGTTGATCAGCCCTATCCAAATTGAGTTGTACCCGTTTACGGAACTTGCAGATATGGTGTTCGTGAATGGGCAAGCAAATGGAAGCAGCAGAGAAACCGCACGGTTGTACAGGACCACATATCCACGTAGGAGACATCCGGGTCACATGTTTCCACGACTGTTCCGACGGTTAAGTGAAACAGGGCAATTGGTACCACAGTACGACCGAGGAGAACGACGAATTACACGGACTCCCGACTTACAAGATGCAATGCTTGCTCGCGTGGATAAGGCGCCTGCAATCAGCACTCGAGCAGTTGCACGTGAAATGAACGTTTTGCATATGACTGTGCGGCGAGCATTACGTGAATTGCAGCTTCACTCCTACCATTCACAGAAAGTGCAAGCTTTGAGTCCTGCTGACTTCGTCAACGGATTTGGTTCCAACATGAAGGAGTCGCTCCTCACTTTGGACTGAGTGTTCGTGAACACCTGGATGGGACATTCTCTGCAAAGTGGATAGGAAGAGGAGGTCCTGTTTCGTGGCCTGCTCGTTCACCTGATCTCATTCCACTTGCAGTAATTTCTTCTTGTGGAGCCATGTGAAAAGCCTTGTAATGAGACACCTGTCGAGAGTGAAGAGGATCTCTCGGCAAGAATTCTAGCTGCCTGCGACGCTGTTCAAACGACACCGGGGATATTCGAACGGGTAAGACAGAACTTTGTGCATTGACGCAGGGGGACGCCATTTCGAACATTTGTTGTAAATGGACCAGCTTGTGAAACATGTGCAGGTAAACGGACTTACATGAGTAGAATTTTGCTAACTTTTGACTCAATCGTTTCTGTAATATAGTTTCTTATCTCAAATTAATCCAGTTGCCGTCCTCCTTCATTCCTGAAAGTTTGTGACATCATCACGGATACACCCATGATCATTCTCCCAAACCAATGTCGTCAAGGGTCGCCTAACCACAAGCAAAAATAAGAATACACCTGAGTGAAAATCAATAAACTTTATTATTTAGAAATTATCAGGAAACATATCTGGACTGTCATACAGTTCGCATACCCCAAGATACTAACTTCGCAGATATCCGTAGCCGTGCAGGACTCTATCACGAGTGCTGCGAGTCAGCATGGGGCCTCTAGTTTTGTATTAAGTTGTATTCCACAAGGCGTTTCAGAGCTTATTCTCTATCGTCAGATGGCGAAATGGTGACATTCAATTGTTGCTCTATTTGAAACACAATTGGTTTCAAAAAATATTATAGAGGCTATGTGCATTATGAATGTATTATATTCATGTTGGGTCAACTATAGGTGTGTTTTGCCTTAATAAACATACAGTTGCTGCTGAAGCTTAATATCGTTTTGTAAGTTTTCATTTTCAATTTTATGACTGATTAGGTGTTGTTTAGGCTCTATTAATTGATGTCTATAAATTTCTAAAATGTTCAATTTTATCCCTTATGGAGATTGTAATGCCATAAGTTATGTACTGTCATCAGGTAAAATAACACACTAAATCTATGACTGCTCAGTTAGTAAGCCGGTCAATCCTTGATGATACACCAGTTACTTTCGCTCTAATGTTGCTAGCCCCTTAAAGATCAATACACATTCCATTTGGAATTCTTCCTACTATGTTTGCATTTCTAGCCCTCATGAATTCTTTAAAATTCATCCTGTCCTGTAGGTAATGCGAGACTCATATGATAACTGTTCTCGGTCCACTGATGTGCCCATTGCTCGCCCCGCTGTCCACTACCAACAGCGATAAACACTAGCGCTCCCTCATCCAAGTACAACCGTATTTTGAATATGCAATACTTCAGCCTTCTACTCAACAAAGAAACTTCTCCCACTTCTGCTCGTGAACCCAATTGAAAACTTCCAGACGTTCCTGCGCTGGCAAATGCTAGAGAGAATTGTCATCTTGTAAGGATGACAAGCGAAAGAACATTCTGCTTTATCTGCTGAGTTCGAGCAGTATTGGTGAAAACTAACGTTATAAAATGTATTTTACAACAGTTCATTACCGCTTATTAGAGTTATGACATGCATTTTCATCGCAGTCTGCAAAAGTTATCATTGGTAAACTGATAGTGGAGGTGGTGGTGGTTGTTAATATTGTTTAAAGAGGAAATCCTATCTTAACACTAATCAGAAAGGAAAAACGACCTTTCGAAGAATAAAAGTATCGGCAAACGAAGTGGAAAGGCCACGAAGGGCGTGAAAATGAGACACTCCCTAGACCTCGCAAACCTTATATCGTCGAACAGGAAATAAGAAAGTGAGGCTCCTGGTAGGCCTACAAGTGGAAGCAAGGCTAAGTTCAGATAGGAGACTCGTGGCCGTCAACCCGCTCCGCTAAGAACCCATGGGGTCCCTCATTTCGTCGCCTCTCACGACCGGCAGGGAATATCGTGGATGAAATCTATCGCCCCCCCCCCCGCCCCACTGAGGGGAAAAAAGACAGACCATTACAAGTTTGTCAAGGTGCATCGAATGGCGTGGGCGTGACTGGAAGAAATAATGGTAGAATATTAAGTCATTCGTTGAATCTCTGTTTAGACTTTTTTTTTTTTTTTTCGTGTGGCCATCGGCGAGGCGTGGGGCAGGTCTTTCGAGTTGACACCCTATAGGCGATCTACGCTTCTGTGAGGATGGGGCCTTTATGATGAAAACGGCACACCACCACCCAGCCACAAGCAAGAGGAATTAACCACTCACAGTTAAAATCCTCCACCCGGCCGAGAATCGAATCTGGGATCCCTTAGGCCGAAGGCCAGCATGGAGCCGGACTTCTGTTTAAATGAACGTCGCATCCTTGTCAGATGACGTTATTAACACTGTATTCGCACAAGATTTGCATCAATAAAGCAAGGTATAAAGGTCTGGAGGGCTAGTGGGTTTGACAACAAATCAAATCTAGTGTGTATCAGTATCAGCATCTCGATATTCAGTTATGCCAATGACGTTCTAGTCTTTTGTTCTTGATCACACTCAGTAAGCCAAACCAACTGTAACGTTGAGCACACGCGCATTATCAAGGGATAATTTCTACAGTGACCCTATAGACAGATTTAACACTTGCTGAAAATGTTTGGCTCCGTGACTGACTGGTCAGCGTCTTGACCCTCCGGCCTCGGGGTCCCTGGTTCGATGGGACGGGGCGTGGTATTTTAATCGTGAACGGGAGCTCGAGGACTGGGTGTTTGTGTTATACCTAACATTCCTGCACCTCCGACACAACACTATCCTCCACCATACCAACACACAGTTTCCCACACCGCAGACGCCTTCCACCCTCATCGGTGGGTCTGCCTTACATGGCTCCTCCAGGCTATAAGAGCCGCACGAAATGTTTAAAACATCACTGAAAATACCTTGATGTGAACAAACTACGATGCAGCATCACAACTATTTGACAGCATATACTGATGCATTTTAGACACAGACAGTCATTATTGAGGACATAATTCCCCAATCATATTTGGTTCGATGTCTACACGAAAATGGCAGGTTGTAGAAGCCATGTGCAGACACGCCACTTACCGATTTATATTTAAGCAGCCTGTATGCTACATAGAAAACTGAAATAACCCGCAATACAAGCCTTTTGAAGAGGATAAATCAACTCGCATAGAAAATGTATTACGACATGGTACTGTACAAGGGTGAAACGTAGAAGACCTCGGCGGCATAAAGAAAGCGGATTTATGTTTTCGAAATGTGGTGTTACAGGAGGTTACTGATGTAAGATGTAAATGATCGGATTACTTGACGAAAACCTACTGAAACCGTACTGGCTAGAACAGAGCGAAATGGTGATAGTTTACCAAAAGCAGAGATACTTGATTGGACATGCTGATACAAATCATAACTTATTTAATTTCGTTTTATGAGAGGTGCGTGACTGTAAGGAAGACAGCAAGACTATTATAAATTTCGAGTGGACGTAGATTACAGTAGTTATGTTCAGATGGAAGGTTCACAACAGGATATGGTGGCGTGGATGTTTACATCAAAGCAGTTTATGGACTGCTGGCTAAAACAAAAATTTCATTCCTTTTGCTTTGTTGTTCCCTTCGAAGTTGAAAATCACATCTGAAACCTTATATCCATGCTCCATCCTAGCAATATTTCGTTAAAATTATTTCACGGCAGCAATTTCCGCAAATTTCTCAAAATATACAATACCTTGGTAGGCAAGCACGTGACATCTTTTGAGTTGCTGCCGTGTGTAAGGACGCAAAACACATCGCGTCAATCTGGGTCGTGAAAGAATCAATTAATATACAATATGGTATTTATTGATTTGATGCCGCCACAAATAGCGAACTAAATGACGCTGCTCGTAAAAGAACTACATAAAGGTAGATGTAGCGAGAGATTCGTTTTCGTTCGAATTGGAAGGTCAGAGGGAATATCGTTACGTGATATTCAGGGCATGAGATCAGTTCTGTATAAACGACATATACTACAGTCGTCTTCTTTGTAATCCTCTACGAGTTATTTTCCTTCGCAGACACATTTCACTTTTTCCTTTTCTGTCTCTGGTCGCAGGTGTGATCCAGTTTTACCGCCGGATGACCTTTGTAAAGGGATGTATTCGAAGTATATCTGTGGTGGTTGGGAGTGTGGTGTGTTGTATGTAATTCAAAAGATATTTATTAAGAGAGACTCAAACACCCAGTACCTGTGGCAGAGAAATTAACCACACGCACTTAAAATCTCCAATTCAACCGGAAATCGAACCCAGGACCCTATGAATCGAGGTTTGCTACGCTGATCATTCAGCCAAAGAGCTCGATATGCAGCTGCCTTTTAACGGTGGTAAATGTAATTGTGACATGATTGTAGCATCTTCCTGCAGTCTCAGTTGGTGTGGCGGCATCGAAATTCGAGTAAAAGACCGGCCGTTTCTTTATGGTATTTTGTAGTTACCATAACAGTTGGTCCAGTCTAGCTTTATTTTACCTTAAAAACCAAGTAGAAAATTATCTCTCAGAATTCAGAACATGTGTGTTCCGGGCGAGTTTCAGTAATGGACTTAATTACTAAAGAACATTTGGTTAATTCTTTACGTCACTGGAGCGTTATTCCACACAGTTAATTTTGTATTTAAAGAGTATTTCGCTTCTAGTGTATTTGGCTTAATGCTGTAGATAGAATTAACATTCAGAATAATGGTATTTCATAATCAGAATGTGCAGTTATTCCTCCACTTACAAGCGTAGCTGATATTCCTATAGATTCTACAGGAATATCTTGATTATCGCTCCATTCGGAATTACAATTTAAAATCAACTATCAATCACAACAGAAAACTACTATTGCCATTTTTTCGACACCCTGGTGGGGTCCTGAGAATAGACTGTCGGACGACGATGATGATGATGCTTGTTGTTTAAAGGGGCCTACCATCTAGGTCATCGGCCCCTAATGGTACGAAATGAGACGAAATGCAATGACAATTTAAAAGTACAAAATTCATAAACTGACCAGAATTCGAAACGTGATGAAGAATGAATGGATGGATATGAATTTAAAACAATCAGTGAATCCGACCCGCAATGCCTCACCTTCCCAGAAACTATATTACTGACCAAGGGACTGCTTCCAAAGCACAATCCTGAATCGATGATACTTGTTGTCTAAAGGGGTTCAAAATCCAGGTCAACGGCCTCTCATAATGGTACTTATCGCTAGTACAGTAGAACCATGGTATTTCTCAAGTTGCGGTACTAATCAAAAGTAGCGTAAACTCACGGTGTTCCAGACATTATGGTACTACTCACAAGTATTGTACTTCGCAGAGGTATGGTGTTTCTCACACAATGGCGCCATTCGTAGGCAACGCAAACCCATGGCGTTCCTCATATAGGTGTAATAATCACAGGGACTCATACTGTCCCGTGGTGTTCCGCACGTAGTGGGTACTAATCAGTAATCACAGGCAACGTAAGCCCGTGATGTTCTGCATATAATGGTACTAATCACAGGTACTGGAAACCCGCAATGAACCGCTACCTGCTGCTACTAATCACAAACCTATTGTGTACCTAACATAGTGGTACTACTCGCATGTAAAGACGACGCATGATATTCCCCGCGTGATGGCACTAATCACATGTAGTTTCATGGTTCTAATACAGTCATCCCTTGGTTGACCCTTTTAGTCGTCTCTTACGACAGGTAGGGGATACCGCGGGTATATTCTTGGTCTGCGTCCCCCACCCACATGGGGTGTCCTTCCTCACGCCAAATCGTGTAAAGGAATGTATTCACTACTGCATGTTTATGTGGTGTTGGTAAGTGTGGTGTGTATATGCCGAGAAGAGTATTGAGACAAACATTAACAAAAAGTCCCGGAGTCAAACGAATTACCACATAAAAATCCCACCCCCAGCTGGGAATCGAACCCATGACTCTCCGAACAGAAGGCCAGGACACCGACTATTTAGCCAAGGAGCAAACTAATCAAAAACACACAAAAGGTATGTTACATATTGAAAATGAAAACCTACAACCCGTTTTCCAGTCTTTGACTGGGTCAGGGATGTAATGAATGAACCATATATATAGGCTGTTAGTACGATGGGGTCGCCACTCCCAAAGTGTTTTTTTTTTTTTTTTTTTTTTTTTTGCTTTACGTCGCACCGACACAGATAGGTCTTATGGCGACGATAAGTGATATATTAGCTTTGTTCGTGCAGCAATACGAAACTATCCAAAACTGTCAGGCGCATGCGCACATGCACTTCGCTTTATTTGAAGCGTTCGTGCAGCGAGAATTTGGTATTCTGACTGCTAGTCTGCTGTTCGTGCAGTCGTGAATTCCAGTTTCGTACAGTCTGAGAACAGTCAGCAGAATTTGTGGATTGTTTTTGGATTTCTAAATGAGGCATGCGCATTAGCCCTTGCCTTGTCACACATGGTTCACAAAGCTCCTATCCTTATAAATATATTTTTTCTGTGTCTTTCTTGAAAACAACATTTCTTGACGGCGGTATTTTGAAATAAATTATTAATTAAATGTAGCAGTTGCACATTCCGTTTAATGGGCGTACATGAGCGGTTACTTTTCATCCAGTAGATATCGTTAATTAAAACCAATATCACGATAAAATACATGTGAACTGTCAATGTAAGTAAGTCCAGGTACTGTGGATAAACTAGTGCATTTTAATAATCTGTTACGGTAGTCGCTTACTTGCAGGTAGTGGCTAATAGCGAATATCACATACTGTTGACGATATAAAATCTTGTATATTTTCAGATGCCAGACATTAGTTTTACGAGTGACTCCAGTGAATCTTCAACTGATGATGACAATCTAGATTTATTTGGTGATATTGCCGGTAATCTAAATAGAGCACGGCCGAAGAATTAAAATTATTTTGAAGTTATTGTGCCAAGATCAAGAGTTCATGGAACATTTCAGAGTCAGTCGACACGTGGCAGAAAGTTTGGCTGAACGTTTTTTCAACAGCCAATATTTTAATTATCAAGCCGGGGGAAATGGGAAATTAAGTAGCTTCCGATGGACGCTCATATTTTTGTGGTTTGCTGGTCATCAGACAGCTTCATATCGTGATGTATGTGATAGATTCAATATCACCTTAAGTACACTGCACAAAGTCATACAACGTATGGTGTACTTCATAAGTAATTTATCTGATCAAATAATAAAGTGGCCTACAGGAGATGAAATCACTACTATTGAAAGGCACTTTAGGCATAATCATTTTCCCGGAGTAATAGGAGTGATGGATGGTACACAAATTCGCATTGATAAGCCAAAAATGATCCTGATTCCTACCTTAACAGGAAATCTTTTTATTCCATCCAGGTAAGATACAAAGTTTACTTTGCCTTTCATTTTATGCTTTACAAATCGGTAAAATGGTTTCACTTTATCAAAGGAATACGATAACCTTAATCACGAAGCCGAAATTTTGTCTCAGTTACAGGTTGTGTGCGATAACACAAGGAAAATAAGGGACGTGTTTCTTGGATTCTCTGGATCAGTACACGACAGCAGGGTATTTCACAGATCACCATTACAGCAGAGCTTGCCAGAGAAATGCGGCGAATTTTATATCCTGGGTGATAGCGGCTACCCTTGTCTGCGCAACTTGTTGACACCTTTTAGGGACCGTGGTCAACTCAGGCGTGCAGAGAAAGAGAACAACGTGAAACTAGCCAGTAACCGATATGTGATAGAACATTGTTTCGGCTTATTAAAACAAAAGTTTCATCAATTATATCACATAAAATTGAAGAAGATCCCCGATATTGTGCACTTCATTCGTGCTTGTTGTGTTTTACATAACCTTGCTCTTGACGACAACTTTGAATATCATGAAAATGAAGAAGCAGGTTACGAGGTGCCGATTGTTCAAGAGGAGATAGAGGTCGTGGGAGTAGAGGATAGAGATGATAGAGATGGGATAGCCAGGAGAAATTATGTTGCCTTTAACATACTTTGAACAAATGTCACAATAGAAGTTACATTTAATGGGTACGGTAACAGAATTATAAATCTTAAATTGTACATACATTACATATCACTTGTAGAAGCTACATTTATATTCTTCTCTATCAAGTGTTTCATAATGGTATTCCTCTGTTCAATCAGATCATTCCTTCTTTTCTTTTCTTGCCATTTCCTTTCGTCCAATTCCATTTTTCTTTCGAATTTTACTTTCTCAAATTCTAACCTATCCTTCTGATACTTTAAACACTCCTGCCTAAAATTCCCTAGCACATCAACTCTATATTTCTTTCTAACTGACCTTACTGAGCTCCTGTTTTCGGGCGATAATTTGTGATTAGGAATTCGATTTTCTACGGTCGGGTTAGGATCATCAACTGCTACGGAGGCTGCCTCACTGCAAGAAGCAAGACTTCCTTCGGCTGTTTCACACTGTGTGGTTACCGGGAGATGGGCAGTTGTCGTGGTGGTTAAGAGAAGTTCAGGGTAAATATTCCGTTTCTTCTGAAAAATATCGTCCATCTCGTTGGCATACTCAAAGGTCTTCCGACCCCTCCCTGTTTTGTTCATATTGTCTATGTATTTCTTATAATTACTCTCTATTACACGCCATCTATTTTCACAGTTGGCTGGGGAAACTTTCACACTAAACTCTTCATTCAATTTCATTGCAATTAACTCCCACAATCTCTTCATATTCCTAATTTCCATCGACCCTACTTTGCTCCTGTATTTCTTGAATTGGTCTATTAAAAGTTTCGTGTTATCATGTGACCGTGACCTATACTCAACATCACAATTTGCTGCCGATGTGCCTTGAAGAATCAAAAGTTCTTGAAGTTCTTCTGTAAAAGAAAAATAATTGTATTGTAATCTAATATACGTTCTTTATTTTCATTGTATTATTAATGGACACTATAATACTATCCTGTAAACATCCGTAGAATTTACATAATATAGACTTTAATAATAAGTTGTTTTATTCGTACCTTGCATGTTGCGTTCAATTTTCCTCCTCTTATTCCAAATGAGTAATGTATTTACGACAAAACAACTCAGTAAAACACAATGAATGAATGAATGAATGAATGAATGAATGAATGAATCAATCAATCAATCAATCAATCAAATCAAATAGAAATTAACTGGGAAATGTGCTGACATCTAGTGGTAATATTTATTACTATGTGACCGTTCGCGCAGGAAAGAATCGGAAATTGTTTCCAACTGTTCCCAATCCGCGCATGCTCTCTCGTACAAAACACAAACTATCACAGATTTACTGCACGAACAAAGCTGATAGATGCTATGAAATGATAATAAAGAGCGTTGCTTGAATGAAAGATGACAGGGTAAACCGGAGTACCCGGAGAAAAACCTGTCCGGCCTCCGCTTTGTCCAGCACAAATCTCACATGGAGTGACCGGGATCTGAACCACGCTATCCAGCGGTGAGAGGCCGACGCGCTGCCATCTGAGCCACGGAGGCTATGTTACATATTAAAGAAAGTAAATTTTGGTTGGTATTAATTCAGAAATTCGTCACATGTGCTTTCAAAGGCTTGAGACAGAAGTCGGAGCATAGGACAGTTCATTTATCCAATTAAAATGAATATTATTGATTTGTGAATGATATCGTGTAGCTCTCTGAATTACACTATGGAAAAATTCCAAGAGAGTTCCTCTCCGACAAGAACACATGGCTGAAGGCCTCCAGAGTAATGATGCGTACGACACCACCATCTACTGTTTGGCTACTTATTCGCTTACGTGACCAGAATGGTAAGTGTACAGGGAGAGAGAGGAACGTCGACCTACAGGATACAGCAACAGTGCAGTAATACACATAGAGCTTTACTTCCCTCAACCACAACTTTATCAATGACAAAGCAATGACTGACTAACTGGTCTTTCTACTTGATGAATGATGATGATGATGCTTGTTGTTCAAAAATAAGCCTAACATGTAGGTCATCTGCCCTTAATGGTACGAAATGAGACGAAATGGAATGACAAATTAAAAGTCCAAAATCCTCCACTGACCAGAATTCAAAACGTGAGGACGAAGAATGAAGAGGTGGATATGAATTTAAAACAATCAGTGGATCCGACCCGCAATGTCTCGTATTCACAGAAACTGACGTGAAATAATAGTATTACTGACCAAGGGACTGCGTCTATACCGTAGGACTGAATCTGTGATGCTTTTAGTCTAAAGGGGTCCAAAATCCAATCGCTAGGAAAGTAGAACCATGGTATTTGTCATGTTGCGGTACTAATCAAAAGTAGCGCAAACTCGCGGTATTCCACACAGTATGGTACTACTCACAGCTACTGAAATTCGCACATGTAATACAGACCTATGGTATTTCGCACATTGCGGCGCAATTTGCAGACAAGGCAAACCTATGGTGTTCATCATATAAGTGTACTAACCACAGGGACTCGCGCTATCCCGTGGTGTTCCTCATATAGTGGGTACTAATCATAGGCAATCCAGAACCATGGCTCATATAGTGGTACTAATCACAGGTACTGTAAAAGCCGGCACCATACGCTCTTGCTACTAATCACAAACCTATTTGGTACCTAACATAGTGGTATTACGCGCAAGTAATTGCGACCCATGGTATTCCCAGCGTGGTGGTACTAATCACAAGTTCACCGTTCTAATTCAATCATCCCTTGGTCGCCCCTTTTAGTCGCCTCTTACGGCAGGTAGGGGATACCGTGCGTGTACTCTTCGTCTGCGTCCCCCACCCAAAGGGGTCTTTCTAGTTGGCGACCTGCGAATGCAATGGCAAAAAGGGTAGGTAGAAGTGGAGAGAAAGTGCAGGACAGCTAAGGAAGAATGGCTGAAGGAGAAGTGCAAGGATGTTGAAGGTTGTACGGTCCTAGGAAAGGTAGATGCTGCATACAGGAAAATCAAGAAAACCTTTGGAGAAAGGAAAACTAGGTGTATGAATATTAGGAGCTCAGTTGGTAAACCAGTTCTACGATAGAAAACAAGGCAGAAAAATGGCAGGAATATATCCAACAGTTTTATCAGGGTAAAGACGTAAATATTATGGTTCTGGAACAAGAAGAGCCTATTGATGGTGATGCAATGGTAGACCAAATTTTGAGGTCAGAATTTGACAGAGCTTCGAGAGACCTAAATAGGAACAAGGCACCTGGAATTGATGACATTCCCTCTGGATTACTGTTTGCCTTATAAGAAACCAGCAGAGCGAGGTTATTAAATTTAGCGTGGAAGATGTATGAGACAGAAGTGCCATCCGATTTTCGGCAGAATGCTTTTATAATATTCCCAAGAAAGCCAGTGCTGACAAGTGTGAAAACTACCGCACCATTAGTTTAGTATCTCACGCCTGCAAAATTTAACACGTACAGTATTATTTACAGAAGAATGGACAAACAAGTTGAAGCTGAGTTGGGAGAAGATCAATTTGGCTTCAGAAGAAATGTAGGAACACGTGAAGCAATCCTGACTTTACATTTGATCTTAAGAGGATCGAAATAAGAACGACAAGCCCATATACATGGCATTCGTAGATCTAGAAAAGGCATTTGATAATGTTGATTGGTGCAAGCTATTTGAGGTTCTGAAGGTGATCGGGATCAGATACCGAGAACGAAGAATTATCTACTATTTGTATAAAAATCAGTCTGCTGTGATAAGAATCGAAGGCTATGAAAAAGAAGCAGCAATCCAGAAAGGAGTAAGGCAAGGTTACAGTTTGTAACTCGTCCTTTTCAACGTTTATTTAGAGCAAGCAGCAGAAGAAGTCAAAGAGGAATTTGGGAAGGGAGTCAAAATCCAAGGAGAGGAAATTAAAACCCTGAGATATGCCGATGATATTATTTTATCTGGCACTGCAGAAGATCTGGAGAAATTGTTGAATGGTATGGACAGAGACTTGGGTAAGGAATACAAGATGAAAATAAGTAAGCCCAAAACAAAAGTAATGGAGTGCAGTCGAGCGAAGTCAGGTGATGCGAAAATATTAGACTAGGAAATGAAGGCTTAAAGGAAGTAGATGGATATTGTTATTTGGGTAGTAAAATAACTAACAATGGCAGAAGTAAGTAGGAGATAAAATACAGACTAGCAGAAGCAAGGAAGGTCTTTCTTAAGAAAAGAAATTTGCTCACTTCGAACATACATATAAGAATTAGAAAGATGTTTTTGAAGACTTTCGTCTGTAGCGTAGCATTGTATGAAAGTGAAACAAGGGCGATAACTCGGAAAGAAAGAGAATAGAGTCATCTGAAATGTGGTGTACAGAAGAATGTTGAAGGTGAAATGGATAGATCGAATCACGAATGAAGAGATACTGAATCGAATTGGTGAGAGAAGATCAATTTGGATAAATATGACCAGAAGGAGCCCTTGCTGGCGAGATGTAGTGTTTACAGTGCGCTATGTCTTCTGGTATGGGCTAGAGCAATTTGTTACTTTCATAGATCTGTCTCAGTCTCATCCTTGGCTTTGACAATATGAAAGTGACCGAGGTATGAGCGATGCTGGTGATAACATTCCTTATGCAGCCAGTCCCTGTTATGATTGGTATGAAAATATCGCCCATAGGGTCGGCTGGTGCATGCATTTCAGTGGGCTTGGCAGACTGATATGCAATAGCAACTTCTGGCTCGGTGAGGAAAGCAACGGGAAACTACATCACTCCTCATTTCCCTATTATGCCTCTTCAGTGATGCTTAGGCCATCTATGATAGCCTTTGGTGGAACTGTGGAGGATCAGACCAGCCTTCGGGCTGAATACCCAACATACAACACATGACCAGAAGAAGAGAGAATGATAGGACATATCTTAATATACCCAGGACTTGTGCAGTTGGTTTTTGAATGAAGTGTAGACGGTAAGAACGGTAGGGGTAGACCAATACATGAGCATAACAAGCAGGTTAGAGCAGATGTATGATACAAGAGTTAAGTGGAAAGCCCAAGACAGGGTGGCATGGAAACTGCATCAAACCAGTCTATGGACTGATGACTCCTAACAACATTGTACTGTTGTAATGAAAGCAATATCCAAAAAATGAACCAAGAAACTGCAACGCATTAGCCACTACAGAGGTTAAATCCAAATATAGTCCCTAGACATATTACACATCCCTCAAATGACTGAACTATAGAGCTTCGACAGCTGAGTTTCCACAATTGTACACTGAAAGTATTTTCTAGAACCAATGACGGAGACTGAATATGTCTTGGGATTTGGATGTGGTACAGTGAAAACGACAGTGTTATCTTCGAGTATTATTTTAACTATAATATTTGGACACGTATCCTGACCAAAACATTAACTCCGTTGAATTTGTCAATTTTATAGCAGTGCAACTGAAAACTGTATTTCGTGTAAGGGGCTTTGGAAATAAACTGCCGTGGCTGCCGTGCATGAGAAGTATCATCCCGGTGTTCCATCGGAGTTTGCAGAAGTGAGAATCCAAGGGAAACTACTTCCAGCGTGTCCATAAGTGGCAATTTTTTTCCGAGCTGTGAAATCTTTTACCCCGACTTAAATTCCCGTCATACTCCGGAGTTGAGCCAGGGCCAATTAATTCGGCGGGAAATTGCTAAGCTAAACAACACTTGGACATATGTATAGTGTGGAAATCAAAATACTGGAAATTTTCTGAAATACTCCCTTCACGTACAGTCCAAAGAAAAATGCTAAAAAAGTTTTTTTACCATTAGAGAAATAGAAATGTTACAACCTTGACTTTTTTTTTTTTACAAGTTGCTTTACGTCGCACCGACAGATAGGTCTTATAGCGACGATGAGACAGGAAAGGGCTGGGAGTGGTAAGGAAGTGGCCATGGCTTAAGGTATAGCCCCAGCATTTGCCTGGTGTGAAAATGGGAAACCACAGAAAACGATCTTCAGGACTGCCGACAATGGGGTTCGAACACACTATCTCCCAAATGCCGGATACTAGCCGTACTTAAGCGACTGCAGTTATTGAGGTCGGTATCAATTCTTTATAACAGCAATGTCCAGTTCCATGGCTAAATGGTTAGCGTGCTGGCCTTTGGTCACAGGGGTCCCGGGTTCGATTCCCGGCAGGGTCGGGAATTTTAACCAGCATTGGTTAATTTCGCTGGCACGGGGCTGGGTGTGTGTGTTGACTTCATCATCATTTCATCCTCATCACGACGCGCAGGTCACCTACGGGTGTCAAATCGAAAGACCTGCACCTGGCGAGCCGAACTTGTCCTCGAACACTCCCGGCACTAAAAGCCATACGCCATTTCCTTTCATAACAGCAATGAATCATAATAAAGTTACAAAATAAATGCATGAGTTGAAAAACTGATAGAAGTTTTCTGTTATTAATGCTTCTGGTTAATAAAAAATTGAAATTAGTTATTTATTACAGCGTGGAAGTAATGGTGTCATATATATATATTTACATTCACGTTTAAAAGAAATATATATACTCAAAAACATTTTGGAGAAAGTGGAAGTGTAAATAAACTATGTAAATGTAATAATCCAGCCCCTAACAGAGACAACGGAACTGTAGAAAATATGATCCTTAAAGTTGTGAAGTTGTAAAGTTGTGAGAAATAAGACTAACTCAGGCAGGAAAATTGGAAAAGCCAGTGATATTAGCCAAAGAACTGTTAGAATATTTTGAAGGGCAATAACGACAATCACTTAAATATCATCGAACACAAGAACGGAAGGAAAGAGGTTTTTTTTTTGACAGGATAATTGTCTATGAGAATATGATGGAGTAGTGCAAGAATTGCAGAAACCTTCTTCCACCAACCAGATTATTGGTCCATACTTTATTGATAATGCCCTCAATTCATACGAATAGCCCACCTTCAAATACTTCAAGAATCAGGTAGCCCAACTATTACCAGTACCGTATTGGGAATTGAGATCTTTGGTACCAGCATGATAGCTGCGCTGCACACAGTAGTATTTTGGTTCGGGAATATTTAAAAGAAGTATTTCCCAGGCAACGGGAAGGAGGAGGAAGTGGTGTTCTTCGGCTTGCTCATTCACCAGACTTCGCCCCTGATGACCTTCTTTCAAGAGATAATTTACACACCAACAAAAGTATTGGTGATCTGAAGGACACTTCATTCAGATAATGTAGAATCATAACCCATTATAAACTGGTGTCCGAAATGAATTTTATAACAGATTGTAAGTCTACGAAAACCCAGGCTAACTGGTGGCGTACTCATGAAGATGTAACTTCAAAACTAACTCACGTGGAACCGAAATGGACGAAAATGTTGGGTATTTTACGCGAGTTGAAAAATCGTGTGCATAAAACAAAAGAGTCAGTGTATAGATTAAGTTTCAAAAAGATATTTATAAAAACGTGACGCAGGCAATCGGTTACTTGAGGGTAATTCAGGAAGATTACATGGCTCGTCTACACAGATGGATCAGAATGGATCTGATTACATAAACTGTCTGCACCAGAAAATTTTTGCAAGCCGACATGGACAACTTGGCAAGCTATAGATTTCCCTGTTTCCAAAACTCCATCGAACTTGACCGGGACAGAATCTGCAATCTTGGACACAATAAGCTTTCGGGTCGGACATTGGCGCAGGGTATAAGCAAATGATTCTTTACTAGTTACCAAGAGCTATATTGCTCCTTTCTTATTATTCAGGAAATCTGTCAAAAAGGATTACTTTCCAGAAAACGAGTTACACGATCTATATTATTTTAATTAAGAAATGCTGTACGAGATTCTCTAAAACCAATATTCCTGATTAAAATACAGCGAAGTGCCTCCTTAATTTTTATATCCCAAGGAAGGAAGTATTATGGCACAATCGGCAGATCACGGCCTTGACAATCACAATGTATTGCAACGTCCAATATAAATGGCTGCAGTGCCATACCAACCGGCCCAACTGCGGTCATAAACCAGTATACAGTAGTTGCATCATCGTTTCAAGGTATAGAACATGCGGAATGTCGCGATGCTAATGGCCAGGCAGGTGAGGCCGACCCTTGTTTCTTTCTTTTTTTTTTATCTCCCTAATTACAGGGAAGACCGACTGTCCTAATTTTCAACATTCCTGGTCACTCCGATACGGCTTACAGGCATCTGCATGCGTAGCCTCATTTCTTAGACATCTCGTAGGTTGATATCTGCATAACAAAGTGGCAAGTTATTTAAAAACTACAGCTAATGCAACAATTTAAGAATATAAAACGTCTTCAGGCTTACTGGAATGAGTAAAGTGAGCAACATAAACTCTACTGACCAAATGTATAACATCTGAATGGATAATTAGCCTAGATAATATTTACCATAGAATTAAAGTACTATAGCTTCTCAAGTATAACCGAGCACTGCGACGGAAAAAAACAAAAAATTAAGAAAAGTTAGTTATTTTCCGTAAGAGCAACGCCACTGCACTCCTTCCTCAAGAAATTCACATTTGGAAGCTTCATTCTTGCCTTATAAATCACACAATATAATAAGCGAAATACTTTAAAATATGCATCACTTCATAATGAAAATGGAATGGATAGGTAAATAATGTGGTGACCATGTCGCCGACATTGTGAACTTGGCCCATATTGAACTAAATACACATTTGAGGTCCTCTATATGTTACTCTGAACTTGTGGTACTGACTGTTGTGGTAAAAGACGAAGTAACGATATTACCAACCTTGTGTTACAACTTCTATAGAACTTGCAACTGTTAGGTTCTTATACTTGAAAAAAGAAACAATACTATTACCGTGTGTTTTCTTTTTCAGATAGTTTATAAATGTATTTGTACCGGGAGGTACACCCAAAAGCCGCGCATTCAAATTCAGCGCCTAAATGAACTCCTCTATTGGTAAAACAGTGAAACTGAAACTACAATAACTTAGAACTTTACTCAGAAGATGTCACCACAGAAATATGATGTAATTTTGTTATTGTGCAGTTGCCTAAACTGAGTGAATATCTCCTTGTTTTGTTTGCCATTCATCAAGAAATTTGGACGTTTTTCCACAGATGACACTACAAAAAAACTATGATCATGCACCCTGGTGCAAAGTGAAAGAACTTATAATAATTATTATTATTATTATTTAAAGAAGTTTTGTATTTCTAGGTTTTTGTAACTGATTGATGTTCATTTATTTTTGGGTTGGCAATATTTCCTTTTTATTTCCGCCAGTTTTGAATCTACCCAATCACTAATTTCTGTAATTAATTTTCCACCTATCACAGGCTTCTTGTTCGATTCTGCGTGTTACTTTTGAAATCTACCAATAAAATTGAGAGGGTGTGGCTAGTTTAGTCTTGAATGATCTCGAATCTTCCTTGAGGGTTTATAAACTGCGGATTTTCACGTTTCTTGGCCAACTGATCGACGTCTATCCGAGTGTGTGTGTTAAGCAGGAGGCGGGCGGCCTCTTTCGTCGGCAACTAGAACATCTACAAGGTAATGGCCACATAACTTTATTCTTTCTCGCTACCTCCGCAGTTTAACCCGAATGAAAGGCCCGACTCTTTAGTTATGTAACAAGCTTTTCTAAAATGCAACTTTCTTCCGGCTAATGTAAAAATTTCATAAAATCTTTAACTAAATCGGGGATAGAGAGTGATGTACCCTCTCGAGCTCCCCTTCATCTTGATTTGTGGTGACTTCGTTTTGTAACGGTTTTCTGCCTGTAATATATTAAAGTAATTTCTATACGAGTCATCTCAGTAGTTTGGGAATAGCCCCTGTTTCATCGGCCTAGAGCCCCTTAGGTATTTTTAGTGTTCATATCTAGGAATGCAAGTATACGCCTCCATTCATTTGATGTTCGGGCCATTAATTTGACCTGTTATTCTTATTCCGCGAAGGCCCAGTAGGTTGGGTATTTGATACCCCTGTAAAAATAAGTTCCATTTGTAAATGGTGGTTTGAGAGACCCGAGATTGATGTAATGTTGCTAGCATATCAACACCAAATGAAACATCAGAACCAAGGATACAGGGTGGATGGAGTACGGAATATTTTAGAAACGACTGGAATGGGATGTTACTGGTAAAAAGAATGTATAGAGAAGTGGAAAATATGTAAAAAAAAATATAGTTCTAAGAATTAAGGATATTGAAAAACAAGACACTGATGCACAATGTAGAAGTAAGAGGTCATTAGAAGAATTTTGTAATATAAATGGGAGAATGGGAATAAATGTAGAGTTTATAACAAAAAAGAGAATGAGGGGTATAATATGGTGGTTAATGGGGATACATAAAAATAAAGCATATAGAAGGAACAGGGATGAAAATAAATGTTTAATATGCTCTGAAGAGATGGGATGGGCACACCTTATAAAAGATTTCCCTATGACAAAGGAAATACGAGAAAAATTCATAGACGATGAGGATGTAAAGAAAATTGAGAACGAAAATCAGTTGTATACAATTGTAAAGTTATTGAACAGAGAATGGATGCATCCTAATAGAATTGCAAAATTATTTAACATTATTAGGGGAAGGTGGAGCAGGAAACTGAAGGAAGGAAAGGATGTGATACATGTCAGCCAGGAACCGAATTGTGCCTAAGATAACCTAGACAACATAACTCCGTTGAAGTCTAGAGCCATTAGGTACATAGGCTTAAGGGATAGCATGGAACTACCTCGTTACAGTAGTTCTACTAGTTTCATGTATTGTCGAGTAATAATTTCCGTTTTCTCTCTTTTCTTAACAGCCTGCAAAGGCAATATTATCTTTGATAATCTGAAAAGATATCACTATAAATAGATGTTTTGGTTTTTTTCTGCCATAATGCTATATATGAATGGAACTCCAACATTCAGTTTATATTATTCTTTCTCTGTTCAATCACTAAGCACCTGCTTTATATGAACATTCATCGCATGTACCAATTATTAACACAATTCACAATAGTTATTTAAGTTACTCCTTCTAATTTTGTATATGGCATGTATCACAAATTATGAAATTATGAAACGATTACAATAAATAATACCCTCTCCCTAATCTATGATTTTCGAGATTAAAGGAGACGGATATCTTGAATCTTGATGTAATGTTGCCTTGAGTAGGCAGTATGGAACCGAGAGCTTGTTAGCTCTTTTTCACATTTTGCAATTGTAAAGTGTGCCTTTGGAAGGTTAGGTATTGTAAATTTAGGATCAAGTGCTCTTTAAATTAGGGGATTTCTGCCCTTCACTATTCTTTTTTTAATTGTACATGTGAGCTGGGAGTTCAAGAATGGTAAAACGAGGGGCTTGAAGCCCAAAATCTGTCACGTTCACTAATCTTGCATTCTTCCTTCACTTGTTTTATGATTGCCATTGTACCTGATGCTTCATTATTATGAAAAATTGTTAAGTTTGAAGTTCTGAAAATATAACCTTCAGTTTAAGTTTTGAATTAATTTTGATATTGTAGTTAGACCCATTCAAGCCCGCATCTTCTTTCACCTCTTTCTGCTCTACGGGTAACCCCGTAACAGTATTAATCAAAATTAGTTTCGGCAGACTGCAGAACCTAAGAGTTGTAAGTTGACTGAATTGAAACTGAAAAGGGATGGCTTCAGATATTAACAAAACAAACAAAGAACTCTATAGAATGAAGGAATTCAGTAAAGAAACAGATTAGCTGCGAAAGGTGAAAATATTGAAGACACACTAAGCTTCCTGTACCTAATACTGGGCAGGAACAAGAATGAAACAAAGGCGGTCTCACAGAGAAGGTAAAAGAGGGAACGGGCACAAGCAAATGCAGATACAGTAATTGTAAAAGGCTATGCTATTCGACAGTTCAAGGGAAAATGAAGAGGGATTTAAGGAAGAACATTCACCAAGTCGTGATCAGTGTAGTTTGTCTTCCTTATTTGGGGAGAATAATTATTTTTACTGCGATGGTTGAAAGAGCTAGACGTAAATCAGTGGTGATGTACCGGGGATTCGCACTTGCACACCGAGTACAAAAAGCAAGAGCAAAATCAACTACGTTACGCAGACATCAATGGATCCTAAAATGAAATTCAGCAGCGTACGTTCAGTACCGGTACTCATTGTATATGTTTATCCCTTTATGAATGGGTTACCGTTATGTCAGCATTTATGCAGCTCGCTTCATACGACTAAGGTAAGCCAATGTATATATAAACACTATATTAAACTCGGCAAAAATGAAGAACGGTATGCAAATATTATGAAGATAGCTCAACTCCTGTATACAATACAGGCCACAATGTCAGTGCTGAACAGCTCTTTTCTGTAATGCAGGCTCAGTAGATCACGGAAAGAAAATAATACATTCACTATCAATTCCGTAAAAGGACTTGCTATTTGCTTTACGTCGCACTGATACAGATTAGGTCTTATGGCGACGATGGGATAGGAAAGGCCTAGGAATGGGAAGAAAGCGGCCATGGCCTTAATTAACACGCGAGAGGTCGCACCAGTTTTAGAACGCGAGAGGTCGCGCGAAGGCAAATTGCTCACGCTTCATATTTTAATGAGCTGCTATTTTCCTTTCGCGGTGAATGCTCTGATAAAAATATTAATATGTACCCTGTGTAACTGCCTTTCGACTAGTACTAACATAATTACCCAGTAACAATATTTTCTCAATGTAAAAAAATTAATGAATTTTGTCGCAAAATCTGGTAAAGTTACGACAGTTTTTAAAGTGCGCGAGAGGTCGCGCGTGAGCAAATTGCCGCAACGTTTCCATTTGTACATTTCAATTAATGATTTGGTCACAATTCAAGATAAAACTACAGCATCAAACTTCACTGAAAGCCACCATAAACCTCATTAAATTAAGAAACTTTCTTGGAAATGCAGTCATGTACGAATGCACTACGCGAGGGGTCGCATGAAGGCAATATGCCGCGACAGATGCGAGAGTGAAAGAAAACTTAAATTACTCCGGAACGCAGCAGGCAATTCACTGACGATAATCAACGTCAGGCAAGAGAGAGAGAGGGAGGGAGGGAGGGAGGGAGGGAGGGGAGGGATGAAACGAGAGCCCGAAGCCCTACAGCGGCTAGCAACGAAATTAACAAATACTTAAAAGTGCGGCAAATTGCCGCGGGTGCGACCTCTCGCGTGTTAAGGTACAGCCCCGGCATTTGCCTGCTGTGAAAATGGGAAACCACGGAAAACCACATTCAGGGCTGCCGACAATGGGATTCGAACCCACTGTCTCCCGGATACAAGCTCACAGCTGCGCGCTCCGAACCGCAAGGCCAACTCGCCCGGTAAAAGGACTTGCTTTAGTGAAGTTAATTTCAAGCGATATTTAACTATCTATACAGTAATGAAGAATGGTTAAAGAAAATTAGGTCTAGTGATAAATATGCAGCACCTGCACAGTGATATAAATGACGAAATCGGTACGTGGAGTTCATTGGTGAGAGGAATGTGTCAGCATTTTCAGATTTTAGCGCATGGTAACCGCAGACAGAGCACACAATGCGAGTCAACGTGCATATATCCGAAGTGAGAAAATATCCAGATCAGTAACTGCCTTCAGTATACAAAGTGCTTGAGGTTAACTGCAAACTAATTAATTACGAATCGTTTGTTGTTTCACAAAGGCTAAGAGCTCCTACAATGTCAGAATAATACAGTATACGTAACTTTAAATACAGAGTGTATCTATATTTCCATTCCAGACTTTGCGGGCTTCCAGTGGGGACCAAGACGGTTAAGTTTATCATAGGAACTTGTGTCCGAAAACGTACCGTCATCCCGATACCAGAAAAAACACCGCAGCACATGTTCACAACTTCCACATTTTCAGCGCTCTGGCAGACTCCTGCAGCTTGTCGTCTGGGTCCAATTACAGGTGGGGCTCGATGTGATAACCACCGACGTCAACACAGACACGATACCTCCGTACCATGTTCTACATCCGCTGCAGCCATAACTCGCGCTAGTAGGTCTTCCTCGGATTCCACAGGGGTTTCGTAAATCAAGGTTTTCATGTGACCTTACTGTAGTAGTCTAGCGGTTTGAAGTCGGGTGAATGTGCAGGCCAAGCATTCGGGCCACCACGACCTATTCACTATTGCCCAAATCTTTGGTGCAGATGATCTGCAAAAATAAGGTGGTGCGCCAGCGTGCTGAACCTACATGTTTTGACGCACATGCAGTGGCGCATCGTTTAAGAACTCATGCAGCACGACTTCAAGAAATACCAAGTACACGGCACCCGTACAAATTCGTAGAAGAAAGTATGGCCCAATCACACATCCATTCCGAAACCCTGCGCGAATGTTCACACTGTATCGTTGTTGAAACCCATGGGGGCGCGTAGCATGCGGGTTTTCAGCAGCCCACACATAACCTTCCCTACTGAACTTTGCTTCATCAGTGAAAAGGTTCCGCCGACGGAAGTGGGGATCATCCATACGACGGTGCAAGAACCACCTGAAGACGTGGACTCTTGACGCAAAATCCTGTGGCTACATTGCCTGTACCCTCTAGGGGTAGTACGGGAGTAGCTGGTGCTCATGCAGAAACACGCCAGACAGTTGTGTGATCGACATTCATTCAGTGCCCTTGCTATGTTTCTGGTACTCGCAGTGTCGTCCTCTTCCACTGCGTGGATTACAGCCTCTTCAAACTCGGGTGTGCGGCGCCGCCGTGGAGCACCACAATCGTCTCTGTTAGCGGTGAATCTACCCGTCTCCGAGGCTTTCTGATTCACCTTAGCAAAGAGGGCGTGCGAAGGTGTCCGGCGGTGTGGAAAACGCTCCCATGCAACTGACGAACAGCTCTCCCGTTGCTCCGAGCTTTCCCGTACAATATCAACATGTCGGCGTACTCCGCAAACGTGTACGCCATGGTCAACAGCAACACACTACCAATGAACTACTGTGAAGGCTACTATACGTGCAGCTTTCTCCTGTGTATGTAGTAAAGAATTACTGCTGTGCTTTAATATGAACGAGGACCACAGGCAAAACAGCAGGTACACCACGACTCCGTGCGGATCACACACTCAAATGAATGGCATGGAATGTCAACAAACCTGTAGGGGTATGGGACATCACATAATTGTTCAATGACGTACGTTCTAATCAGTGCCGCCGAAAATGCGGGAGATTTGAACTGTGCTGTGGTGGGTTTTTTATGGGTAGCGGGAAACTGTATGTTTCCGGACACAAGTTCCTATTCTAAACTTAAGCGTCTTGGTCCCCACTGCAAGCCCTCACAGTCTAATAGGAATTTAGAAACACCCTATATACGTGCGCACGTCTGTCACAACTCATCGGCCGGGCTGAGTGGTTCAGACGGTTGAGGCGCTGGCCTTCTGACCCCAACTTGGCAGGTTCGACCCTGGCTCAGTCCGGTGGTATTTGAAGGTGCTCAAATACGTCAGCCTCGTGTCGGTAGATTTACTGACAAGTAAAAAGAACTCCTGCGGGACAAAATTCCGGCACCTCGGCGTCTCCGAAAACCGTAAAAGAGTAGTTAGTGGGACGTAAAGCAAATAACATTATTATTATTATTATTATTAATATATTACAACTCACTTACTTCTTGCCGACACCTTACTACCAATGACCTGCCAACTGGCAGAGCGTATAATGGTAAATGACAGCCCTCTGCACTCGAGGCTTTCGAAACACAACAAATACATATAATGAATATTCTGCGTTGATAACATATTTATGCCGTACCGGGCTGAGTATCTCAAAGGGTGAGGCGGTGGCCTTCTGACCCCAACTTGGCAGGTTCGATCCTGGCTCTGTCCGGTGGTATTTGAAGGTGCTCAAATACGAAAGCCTCGTGTCGGTACGTACAGATATTCTGGTACCTCTGCATATATTATTATTATTATTATTATTATTATTATTATTATTATTATTATTATTATTATTATCATCATCATCATCATCCTATGACAGTATGAAAGCTGATAAGGTATGGATGGTGCTGAGTAATGACACTGAGAGCACGATTAGTGCCACCGGGTGTTACGAAAGGCGCTACTCATACGGCAAGTAGTGCTGCCGTAGCACTTTCCGGCCCAGTGAGAAAAGCTATGGCAAATTACCTCGCGCATCATCTTGGCACCGCCATTGGGTTTTGCCGTTTCTCTACAACCGCATAAACTTTGAAGGTTCTAAGTGAAGATATAATCAGCCTCCGGGCCGATGACTTGACAAACAAAATAACAAACCTTGCTATTCTGCATTTTATCAAGGTTACACATTTTTTCTTGCAACGTATACTTATGATTTGGAATAAAAACTAATATTATCGCATAAAATCAAAGTATCAACTCTTACCAATAAGGTAGGGGGGGGGGGGCAAATTCCGTCCCCGCACCTAATTTCGTCCCCTAGGGATTTCCAGTTTGCACGGTTGGTACCTAATGTTTAGCCGCGCACACATGGGTAGCCTCATCCTGCTGTGAGAGTTGATTGTGTGCATCACGTTTAGTCTACCAAGGAAGCATGTAAATTAGCCGCTTACTGGTCACACCACATTTAATTAATGTTGTATTTATGCAGAGCTTAAATTACATCGTTACCTGCCATCATCAGAAATGATTAATGATTATAGTACCAGATTTGTTATTGTCCTGTATTATTGTAAGTATAATGTATGTTTCTCACACGATTAAAGAAATAAATAAATAAATAAATAAATAAATAAATAAATAAATAAATAAATAAATCACATTTAGTTTCCGTGTACAAGGAGAATTCATTTTTCATGCTGAGCCGTGTTAGTGCAGTATTAAAAATGAAGAGCCTTTTAATCCTAGAGTGAGCACTGATGTGTGTATGAAATACTGGACTGCATTTCAGTCGTGTGGTGTAGTTCCTGGTAAGGTGGTTGGCGTGAGTTACTATATCAAGGAATGTTCGTAATTTCGTCCCCTTCATTTTATTTGCTATTTATGAAGTTTATTATTATATTCAGATGGGAAAACGCAAGCAGTGGGATAAGGAGGCTATGTAAAGGCTATTAAGGTAGTGACGGAGAAGATAATGGGTTACAAACGTGAAAGTAAACCGTTTAACATCCCACGAGCAACGCTGAAAGACAATGTTAAAAAGAATACCAAGAACACGTTCTTCATAAATGGCCTTCAAGTAATTCATTGCAGGGAAAGTGTTTGGTAAAGTTATAAAGGAAAAATATGTTAAAATTAATTGTACTTGTCATAAACTTTGAGGGGGACGAAATTACGAACACATTTTGGTAGTTTAGTTTTGACAGTGTTTATGTTTATGTCAAATATTGACTACCTTACGTTACAACAGTTTCATTGCAACTTGCCCGTAAGAGGAGAATATATTCAGTAATATATATACCAATTACTAGCCTTGTCCATTTAATATTCCTGAATTTCTGCAAGTCCAAATCTTCTAAAGGGACGAAATATGGGCCCACTACCTTATACGTCACCAAAGAGTGGGATGATTTCTTTAAGGGAATAAGAGATCACCATCCCCTATTAACACTGATCAGAAGGCGTAAGAGTTCTGACCCTTTGACGAAATAAGATACTGACATAAGGTAGGGTCAAGAACGGCGTGAATATAAAAGAATCTGTAGGTCTCGCAAACCAAATACCGATAAAATAGTGGGGAATAAGAGAAGATAAAGTCAAGCTGGGTGGGAAACAAAAGTGAAATGAGCCTGGCAAAAGTGAAACAACACTAAACCGAGTCCTCGCGGGTACCACCCGACGCTCTCAAGTTGAAAGCCCATGCGGTTCGCCCCTTTTAGTTACCTCTTACGGCAGGACAGGATACCGTGGATATATTCTAAGCCGTCCTAAAATCAAACTTAATTAATGGCGTAAAATTAAGTGCGGCTCTTGGTTACCCGAAGATAACATGGCATACCATTATTTGAATGATGCTTTAATAACCCTCTCCTCCGAAATCTTCTTATTCTTCTTTTATTATTATTATTATTATTATTATTATTATTATTATTATTACATTATCATTATACATTGTTATGCCTTTCAGCGTTCAGTCTGCAAGCCTCTGTGAATGTATCAAACGTCGCCACAATCCTCTATTTGCAACTACTGCTGTGGCCTCATTTAGTTCTATACCTCTTATCTTTAAATCGTTAGAAACTGAGTCAAACCATCGTCGTCTTTAACATCCTCTACTCCTCTTACCCTTGATAACCGAGTTCATTATTCTCCTAGGTAACCTATTTTCCTCCATTAGTCTCACATGACCCCACCCCCGAAGCCAGTTTATGCGTACAGCTTCATCCATCGAGTTCATTACTAACTTAGCCTTTATCTCCTTGTTCCAAGTAACCTCCTGCCATTGTTCTTACTTATCATTCTTGCTACTTTCATGTCTGTTAATTCTAACTTATGAATAAGATATCCTGAATCCACCAAGCTTTAATTCTCGTAAAGCAAAGTTGGTCTGAAAACAGACCGATGTAAAGATAGTTTCGTCTGGGAGCTGACTTCCTTCTTACAGAATACTGTTGATCGCAACTGCGAACTCATTGTATTAGCTTTACTACACCTTGATTCAATCTCACTTACTATATTACCATCCTGGGAAAACACACAACCTATATACTTGAAATTATCCACCTGTTCTAGCTTTGTATCACCAATCTGACATTCAATTCTATTGAATTTCTTACCTACTGACATCAATTTAGTCTTCGAGAGGCTAATTTTCATACCATACTCATTGCACCCATTTTCAAATTCCAAGATATTAGACTGCAGGCTTTCGGCACAATTTGCCGTTAAGACCAAGTCGTCAACATAGGCCAGACTGCTTACTACATTTCCACCTAACTGAATCCCTCCCTGCCATTTTATACCTTTCAGCAAATGATCCATGTAAACTACGAACAGCAAAGGTGAAAGATTACAGCCTTGCCTAACCCCTGTAAGTACCCTGAACCAAGAACTCATTCTGCCATAAATTCTCACTGAAGCCCAATTGTCAACATAAATGCCTTTGATTGATTTTAATAATCTACCTTTAATTCCATAAACATAAACACAACTGCCTATTCCTCTCGTAGCATTTTTCAATTACCTGGCGCATACTGAAAATCTGATCCTGATAGCCCCTCTGTGGTCTGAAACCACACTGGTTTTCATCCAACTTTCTCTCAACGACTGATCGCATCCTCCCTTCCAAGATGCCAGTGAATACTTTGCCTAGTATACTAATCAATGAGATACCTCGATAGCTGTTGCAATCCTTCCTGTTCTCTTGCTTATAGATAGGTGCAATTACTGTTTTTGTCCAATCTGAAGGCATCTTACCAACACTCCATGCTAATCTTACTACTCTATGAAGCCATTTCATCCCTGCATTCCCACTATACTTCACCATTTCAGGTCTAATTTCATATATTCCTACTGCCTTATGACAGGGGAGTTTATTTACCATCCTTTCCACTTCCTCAAGCGTATTTTTTTTTTCTTTGCTAGTTGCTTTACGTCGCACCGACACAGATAGGTCTTGTGGCGACGATGGGACAGGAAAGGGCTAGGAGTGGGAAGGAAGCGGCCGTGGCCTTAATTAAGGTACAGCCCCAGCATTTGCCTGGTGTGAAAATGGGAAACAAGCGTAATTTCACCAACATCATTTTCCTCCTCCCCATGAGCTTGGCTGTTCGCACCACCACCAGGAAGATTTCCTTTTACGTTGAGAAGATGTTTAAAATATTCCCTCCACCTCTCCTGTGATTCCCTGGGATGTATTATGAGTTCACCTGAATTACTCAAAACACTGTTCACTTCCTATTTCCCTTCCTGAATGAATGAAAATCCACAGCCTGTTTCCAGTCATTCGACCGGGTCAGGACTGGAATGAATGAAGCCCCATCTAGCGGCGAGGATAGGAACTGTGCCGGCTGCCGAAGCCTGTCGCACTCCTCTGGGGCAATGATTAATGAATGACAGGTTAAATTAAATTGTAGAGTGTTGCTGGAATGAAAGATGACAGGGAAAACCGGAGTACCCGAAGAAAAACCTGTCCCGCCTCCGCTTTGTCCAGCACAAATCTCACATGGAGTGACCGGGATTTGAACGACAGAACCCAGAAGTGAGAGGCCGGCGCGCTGCCGCCTGAGTCACTCCCTTCCTAAGATTCTTTATTACCGTCCAGAAAGGTTTCCCTGCTGCTTGACCTAGCCTTTCCAGGTTATTACCAGTCTTACCACGACTTCTTTTTGGATTCAACAACTATTTGTTTCGTTCTGTTTCTTTCATCTACGTACAAATCCCTGTCTGCCTCGGCCCTTGTTTGGAGCCATTTCTGATAAGCTTTTTTTTTTTTTTTTTTACGTTTACAAGCTGCTCTCACTTCATCATTCCACCAAGATGTTCGCCTTTTCCCATCTTTACACACAGTTGTTCCTAGGCATTCCCTTGCTGTTTCTACCACAGCATCCCTGTATGCCACCCATTCTCTTTCTATATCCTGAACCTGCTTATTGTCTACTGTTCGAAACTTCTCACTAATCATATCCATGTACCTCTGTCTAATTTCCTCGTCCTGGAGATTTTCTACCCTTATTCATATGCAGACAGATGTCACTTTCTCTACCCTAGGCCTAGAAATACTTAGTTCACTACAGATCAGATAGTGGTCTGTACAATCGAAAAATCCCCGGAAAACTCGTACATTCCTAACAGATTTCTTTAATTCGAAGTCGGTTAAGAGCCTATTATGGATCTGGTACCCCTAGCTTCCCATGTGTAGCGGTGAATAGCCTTATGCTTGAAGTATGTATTCGTAACTGCTAAACCCATACTAGCATAGAAGTCCAGCAAATGCTTCCCATTCCCATTAGCCTGCATATCTTCGCCACATTTACCAATCACCCTTTCGTATCCTTCAGTCCTATTTCCAACTCCCGCATTGAAATCGCTCATTAGCACTATTCTATCCTTGCTGTTGACCCTGACCACGATGTCACTCAATGCTTCATAAAACTTGTCAAGTTCATCCGCATCTGCACCCTCACATGGTGAATACACTGAGACAAATCTCGTCCTAATTCCTCCAACTGACAAATCTACCCACATCATTCGCTCATTTACGTGCCTAACAGAAACTATGTTGCGTGCAATGGTATTCCTGACAAACAGCCCTATCCCAGACTCTGCCCTTCCCTTTCTAACACCCGTCAAGTACACTATCTCTTCCTCGTTATCTCCCCTTACCCGAATATCACTTAATCCTAGCACATCGAGGTGCATCCTCTTAGCTGACTCAGCCAGTTCTACTTTCTATCTTCTATAAGCCCCATTCATATTGATAACTCCCCATCGAATTTCATTTCGTTCGCCAAGTTGTTTCCATGGAGTCCCTCGCTTGTCAAATAGGAGTGGGACTCCGTTATTCCCATAGGTCCGAAGCTTGCTTAAAATGTTCTGAGCTCGGTAAATTCATGAAGCAGGATGCTACCCTACTTACACATAGTCCAAGTGAGGATTTCTCCTCTAAAGGGTTATGGACCACCGGTGGATTGTATAGTCCTAGCCGCCTAACCAGAAGGAGGGCCATGACTCAGAATATGTCCGAGATGCCCACTCCCATCCCATAGCAACTGGTATACCGACTCTCAGGACCACCTACTAGGCCACTCAGCCGTTGCCCATGGTTAACGAACTAGGACGTGTCTACAACAATCCACACCATGAACCATATTATTATTATTATTATTATTATTATTATTATTATTATTAGTGCGCTATGTCTTCTGGTATGGACTAGAGCAATTTGTTACTTTCATTGACCTGTCTCAGTCTCATCCTTGGCTTTGACAATGTGAAAGTGACCGAGGTATGAGCGATGCTAGTAATACCATTCCTTATGCAGCCAGTCCCTGTTATGACTGGTGTGAAAATATCGCCCATAGGGTCGGTTGGTGCACGCATTTCAGTGGGCTTGGCAGACTGATATGCAATAGCAACTTCTGGCTCGGTGAGGAAAGCAACAGGGAAACTACCTCACTCCTCATTTTCCTAGTATGCCTCTTCAGTGACGCCTAGGCTGTCTATGATAGCCTTTGGTGGAACTGTGCGGGATCAGACTAGCCTTCGAACTGAATACCCAACATCAACAACATTATTATTTATGCCGTGCCCAGTCTCCCTAACGTTGACCTTGATTCCCACTTCTGCATCTGCTATTGCCTTAAATACAGCTCCCGGGTAGATATGGAATAGAGGACAAAACGCAGCCTTGTCGAACCCCCCCCCCCCGCCTAATTTTCGTACAGTCTGATGCATCATCAATCTTCACCACAGCTTCCTATGCCAATAGAGGTTTCCGATTATTCTCATATCTTTACTGTCCGTTCCAATTTGTTGACGTATTCTGATGAGCTCATCGTGTTTTACTCAATCAAATGCTTTCTCATAATCTATGAAATAGGCAAATACTTCTTTCTATTGGTCCGAGCATTCTTGGAGAAGAGCTGTTAATCCAAAGAGAGCCTCACGAGTTCCATAACCATTTCGAAATCCAAAGTGGGTAGCTTTTATCTGGTCTTCACATTTCTGTATAATTCTCAGGACGGATTTCAGCACGTGGCTCATTAGGCTTATAAGACGATATTCGCTGCATTTTTAGTTGATTGAGGCAGGGGAATGAAAGTAGATAGCCAGTCTTTAGGTAATTCTCCAGAGTTATGTAGGTTATTAAAGAGGTCCACTATCTTATCAATTTGTTCTTCATTGATAAGTTTGATAACTCCAGCTGAATATTTAGAGGTCATAAACACCGAGCGAGTTGACCGTGCGGTTAGGGTCGCGCAGCTGTGAGCTTGCATCCGGGAGATAGTGGGTTCGAACCCCACTGTTGCCAGGCCTAAAGATGGTTTCCCCATGCTACCCATTTTCACACCAGGGAAATGCTGGGGTTGTACCTTAAGGCCACGGCCGCTTCCTTCCCACTCCTAGGCCTTTCCTATCCCATTGTCCCCAAAAGACCCGTATCGGTGCGACGTAAAACAAATTGTAAAACAATATTTTATTTTCTATATTTTCTTTCATATTATACATAATTTCTTTAAAATGTTAAAATATGAGTGGAACTAGAATGAAATCAAATTGTCTTCGTTTATTAATTTTTGGCAATCTATGATTACCACTCTACAGACAAGCTTCAACTGGCGCGAGGAAACCGACAGCGGACCATTTACCTCGATTTACTGGCGCTCGCGCATGATAACATGAGAATTTCAAACGCTAAAATACTAATCAATGTTTATAAAATGCAGCGCTAGCTCGTGGGGGTAGCCGCTAGTTGTTCCGTAACCACAGCCTACCTGTTTACACAAGTTCGTGTCCGATCGTTCAGTAGAGCAGCTAGTAGAGTAGGTCGCTGTTTATATTCTGGCTGAAGATGATGCGTCGTGTGGTGATGTATGTTCTTTTCATACCTTTCAAATGAAGTTCACGGAAAAGGAAACGTTGCTACTTGTGGAGTTTTACGCCGAATACGACTGTTTATGGAACCTGAGTACCATTAACTATAGCAAAAGAAATAAAGAGACAAGACGCGGCGGCAGAAATCGTAGAAAAATAGGGAAAGGTGGGCTTTGGAGTGAATGAGTTAGAGCAAAAAGTAAAAGACCTAAGACCTATCTGTGTCGGTGCGACAAAGAGCTATTTTTTAAGTGGATTTTGAAAACCCTCGCTAAATAATTCTTGATGAACTTCCTTTTCTTAAATGATCGGGTACACGACATTTTGACCAAACATCCCACTACTACTAGCGTCAACATTCTACAGTGAGTAAACGGTCCATACTCGGAATCGTAAAGTAGACGGGAGAGTGCATTCTCTACTTACTACTCTACTAGCCTCACTACTCGACCCGTGCAAACCAGCCTTTACAGCCAGCTATTCACTACCGCAGCGGATTGCGTTTCCCAGCAAACGTCTTGTATTGTAAATTAAACGTCACTGGAACTCTGACAGTTTCCCGTAACGAACTTAGTAAAAATATTGCTGCAATCCAAAAACACGAGTATTATTAGTGCTAGAGCGGAATAACATTGATATCGATGGAGAACATTAGGGGAGTAGTTACAGCACCCAACACGACATTTGGAGCACAGAAATGCAGAACTCCGTCAAACTGTTTCCATTTTTCTGTACTATATACCTAACAAGCTATTACCTGATCTAAATTTCCGAGTACTGAAGTTGTAACAGTTATACCAATGATAAAAGAACAACTGATAGAGAAACTGCCATTTGCGCAGCAGCACTAAATGCATATTGAGAACTAAATGTAGCCTACGGGCATAGTAACTGAAACATACCAGTACGTTCAAAGGCCAAGTGACACATGTGGAAGCGAAAGTGAATTAATATTTTTAATTGCATGCACCACTGTTGTTAATTTTTTTTTTTTCAGGGTGGAAGAGGAGGTGGGCTCTAAGTGTCTCTTAACATTAAGAGAGAGAGAGAGAGAGAGAGAGAGAGAGACTTCCTAAGGAAGAAAAAAACTTTATTTTTATATCTATTACGCTAAGCAAAAACAGACAGTAAAACTCGGTTTCAATTTAGAGAAATGTGGTGAATTTTGGTGCACACACTGAAATCTTACAACAAAACCGCTGAGAATATACTGTCTTAGATGTCTGGGGAATCCACTCAATTTCGTAATTAATAATGCAAAAAAACTAACTATCGCCTCCTTCCTGGCCTTTTTCGCTTTTTATTGGAGACTGAACGTGATGTGGATTTCGATGAGTTTTATGGCCCGATGCCTTTCCCGACGCCAACCCTATTGCCTGTTTCTGAGATGATCGGTAATGTGGTGTGTTAAGCGTGTATGAAGAGAAGTGTGCAGTATAAGACGAACGCAAGCACCCAGTCTCCGAACCAGAGGAATCAACAACACGCAATTAAAATTCCCGGCCCGGCCGGGAATCGAACCTGGGGCCCTCTCAATCGAAGGTTAGATTGCTGACCATTCAGCTAAGGAACCTGACAAAAGCAAACCAATAATAATATTAACAATGTGTATAATAATAATAATAATAATAATAATAATAATAATAATAATAATAATAATAATAATGGCGTATGGCTTTTAGTACCGGAATGTGTCTGAGGACTTCGGCTTGTCAGGTGCAGGTCTTTCGATCTGACACCCGTAGGTGACCTGTGCGTCGTGATGATGAAACATATACTCAATCTCCGTGCCAGAGGAATTAACCATTTATGATTAAAATTCCCGATCCTGCCGGGAATCGAACCCGGGACTCCTATGAGCAAAGGCCAGCACGCTAACCATCTAGCCATGGAGCCGGACATTATTATTATTATTATTATTATGTCCGGCTCCATGTATAGAGTCTCTAAAAGTAGAGACTGAATATATTACTAGCATATTACGACGATATGTTGAACACTTAACACGCGGTAAAATGACTGAACCAGAACAGACGGTTACAATTTCTTGATAGCATCTCTAATGGCAGCACTGCATCCAGATAATACGAAGGTTGAAGAAATGCAGCTCCAGACACGTCACAGGGTCGAAAACAGATAACTGAGCTAATCTAAGGAGATAATCAAATATATTTACTCTGACCAGGTCAATCTGCAACTGGGGGGTCTATCAACGGCTGTAGAATTGATTTTTGACTGGGCCAGCCCATCCTTGATGCGAGGTGGTGTGCGGGTGGTGAATCTTATCAGCAGCATTTGAACATCAATACATTAACGTGAAAATTTAAATCAGATATGAAGAATAAACTGTGACTCAAAATAAAATGCAACAAACTTAAAAATCACTATTCTATGTAGGAGGGAAGTCCAAAAAAGGCTCAGAATAGATGAAAATAGCACCTCGAGTTAACCGAATGTATTATTACACATTAAATACTTTCAATAAAAGGCGGGAACTCAGCGAATGAACTGAAATCCTCAGCCTCACATGGTAATAACTTCAAGAAAAAGCCACTAGAACATGTGCTTGTGGAGTTGGGACACAGCAGATATAACGCCATGCGATAACTGGGTGTAAGAAACGATTACCTGTGTCACACTAGGGTCTGATTTGATGGGTATACTTGAAAATAAGTGTGGAAGAGGACGAGAAGCAGGAGTAGTCTTTTACCTTGAATGGCTAAAGTTTAAAATAAGGAATGATGATGGAATTACAACAATCTTACGAATATATGGGTGGTAATCGCACTGGAAGAGCGGATATAGGCGAGGAAGTGAGTACGCACCTTTTCTCTCACCTCTTCCTACGTCTCTCACTTTCACTCTCTCTTATGTTCTCTGGGATGGATTAATGTAATGTTGAGGAAAAATACTGAATGAATAATTCTTCTCCATTTTCAT
Organism: Anabrus simplex; assembly: GCF_040414725.1. Lineage (NCBI taxonomy): Eukaryota > Metazoa > Arthropoda > Insecta > Orthoptera > Tettigoniidae > Anabrus > Anabrus simplex. The sequence goes on along the minus strand of NC_090269.1, from coordinate 110,348,668 downwards.
CATTCTCTTTTGCAAGAATAGTGCCGTATATCAGTATCCTCGCAATACCTCAATCAGCACCGTTCTCGAACACCCGTAGAAAGTGCATCAATTTCGATGAATGGATAATCTCAGATTGACAAAAAGATAGAAAAACAATAAAACGTAGCCGTTACAAGAAGTGTTGAACATGCACTCCCTCAGCCTGTAGACAAGCGTCGTAGCGTGTGATTACATTCCAATTCACTATCTGCAATTCGGCCTCATTAAACTTTACACTTCGGTGCGAATTGCATTTAAAAGTCTACAGCACACAAAAATATGCGGTTGTGAATGATGCACTAATTCTTCGTGTTCGAACTGTGGCTGCCTGTCGGACAGTATGCACTACACCAGTCAATTTTGAGCATGTTCAGAGGCCTGAATTTTGAGTGCACTGGGAATAAAGTCTGATAACTCAGCAATTACGCAGATGCGCGTTGTCCCTATATATATGGAATGCATTCCTGAAGCTTTGCCCAAAGGAGCCGTTACAGTATACGTCCCTCTAGGGTTTCAGAAATCGGCAGGGCGGTAACCAAAACACGATGAGTAGAAGAAAATACGTCAACAAACGGGGATAATGTACAAGGGTCAACGTATCGCGGAGGGTTTTTTTTTTCATTTTGTTTTACGTCGCACCGACACAGATAGGTCTTGGTCTTATGGCGACGATGGGATAGGAAAGGCCTAGGAGGAAGCGGCTGTGGCCTTCATTAAGGTACAGCCTCAGCATTTGCCTGGTGTGAAAATGGGAAACCAGGGAAAACCATCTTCAGGGCTGCCGACAGTAGGGTTCGAACTCACTATCTCCCGGATGCAAGCTCACAGCTGCGCGCTCCTAACCGCACAGCCAACTCGCCCGGTCGCGTAAATCAGTAACTACAAATGTCTCAGGAAACTGCTTGGGGCGTACTACGCGAAAAAACTTGCCTGCCCGCGACTCCGCAAAAGTCAATGTATTTAGTACAGTTTCAACTCGCAAAGTGTACAGGCCGGTTTTTTCCCTATGGTTTAACGTTGCGCTAACACATCAAAGGTTTTCTGCGACACAAGGATGGGAAAGTGTGAAGGGACTGGGATGGTAGTGGCCGTAGCCTTAATTAAGGTACAGCCCCAGCATTTTCCTGATGTGAAAATGGGGAAAACCATCTTCACGGCTGCCGACGGTGGGATTCGCAGCCACCATCTGCCGAATGCAAACTCACAGCTACGCGACTTGAACCGCACGGCCAACTCACTCGATGGACCGTTTTCTGCGGTGAAAGAACTATGGGTAATACTTACTTGGACTAGTTTTAAAATTGGTTTAATGCCACCTCCGCAGGAGGACAGCGCGGATAGTAGCGTAATTTTTCAACAGGATGGAACACCGTCGCATTTTCATTCCGATATGCGTGCTTATCTTAATGCTAATTTTCCTAATCACTGCGTCGGACGTGTTTAAAGAGAAGACTTTTCTCATGTAGTGGTCCCCCGAAGTCACCCGTTCTGATTCTGTGTGACTTTTACCATTGGGTTTTTGTTAGAGATCGTGTCTATGCCTCCCCCACCCCCACCCCCTCACCCCACGACCTTCGTCACCGCATGATTTACCAGCACATCGACGAAGAATCGTTGAAGCAGTGACTATTATCAACCTCAATGTTTTGCCTGGTGTGAAAATGGGAAACCTCGGAAAACCATCTTTAGGGCTGATGACAGTGGGGTTCGAACCCACTATCTCCCCAATGCAAGGGAGGGAGCTTCAACCGTTCTGGGAACTGAAATCCGAATTAAATCAATACTACGATCGATAATGTGAATTTTCTAGACCTCTATTATCTAAAAGCCTATAACTGCGACACACACACACGCGCGCGCGTCCTGTTGTGACATTTTATTTAGTATCCATAAACATATCAATCTAAATAAAACAGAATGCCCCCCCCCCCCCGCCCTTTTTTTTCTTACTACGGGTGCGTGGAGATTCGCAGGCGTGAAAGGCAGAATGTTTAGTTTCTTTTCCTACGTCACAGCAATTTGCTACTTTAGCTATTATTTTTCTGCCATCACTGTGTATAGACTAATTCAAAAGTAGGGAGCCGAAGTGTCACTAAAAGTTTCGCGGATAGTATGGCCTCTGGCAATGTTCAGGTCTCTACGGTTTGCTTAGTGATGGTGGTGGAGATTACTGTTTTAAGAGGAAGTACAACTGGGCAACCATCCTCTATTGTTTGCTTACGACCACTACTACATTGCCGTCATCTTGAGGACGAAGGTCTCATTCCATCTGGACAACTTTAATAAGATTTCGGAGCGTCTGTGGAGATTGTGGACGATCAAAAATAGCGTTTTCAACCCATTGCATGCATGCTCAATACAGTTCATATCTAATCAATTAACTGGCCAATTCACATGGTTGATACCTGCCTCTCTCGTTAAGTTCCTCACTGATACACCTCGATGAGAGCTATCATTTTCGACAACGAAAACGAATTCAGCACCACATTCATCTGTATAGGGTTGTGCGAATGGTCGAAGAATTTCATCGGTTTACCGCTGGGCAGTTAACGTCCCTCGAATTGGTCTCAAAACATTACACAACCACCACCAAAGGCATACACTTGCTGAATATGCTGGTACTTTTCAACGCGTCCTTTACGTCTCTACAACATTTGTCGTCTATTTGGCCCTGTTTCATCTGCAAACATGACATTACGCCATTCATCATATTTTCCTCTCAACATGATGATGATTCTCTCGTGGAACACGTCGGAATGACCTTAACTGGGCACTGTGCAGCCGATTGCGTAGTTTGTACAGATACACGGACCCCGGTTACCCTCAATAAGTCATTTCTTAAGTGTTGAGCAGTCGAAGTTGGCCGCCTCTGCGCTGTTACGCTGATATAACGATCTTGACGTAGCGCTGTCACCCTCGATCTGCCAGTCACGATTTGACACTGCACTTTGGGTAAGCCCTACGATGCGTGATTCTGCTGCTTGTGTATGTACACCCTGACTCAATGCCACAATTCGAGCTCGGTCAAACTGGGAAATGCGCATTGCACCTGAAACGTAAACACCAACGGAAGCTCGTACTGCACTGTATACACTACCAGCCTTCCCCTGAAATGCCATGGTTCACTCCACGCTCAACACAAACTGTAGGCAGCGACAAGAGATTGAATTGCTTGTGTGTATACAGTAGTCTCTACCACTTACAACAGGACTACACACGCCCTTCCACATAACGTGCCTAATCACATAATATTCCGAACTTTTTAGGTACAGTATATACATACCTGTTAGCTTGAATTACAGTTATGTGACGTAGCCTCCGGAGAGGCCAAGTGCAGATGACGTACATGAGCGACCTGCGCGTCTGGGTGTGCAAATGTGTGTGATGATAGTAATGACATAGGGAGAGGGTGAAACCTGATGTCGGTACATAGCCTTCTCCTGTCGAATAACACGACGGGGGTCTGCTCAAGACTTAACGTTGCGAATCGACATACGAATCGCCAGCAACAGCGGCATGTGTCGTTAACTCTATATGAACACTGCAGAGAAGTTTGGAACGCAGTCTAGTGATATTGCAACTTGTATGATTCTTGGCGCACTGGCGTGTTGTTCATAATTTATCAGCGTGTGCCACTAAAGTCTCACATTGCACAGATATTTCAAGGGGAAAAAAGGTATGCGCTGAACAAATTACCCTGCAAGATGACAGGGGACCTTCTGAACAGCTACGCCCTTTATATTAAGAAGACAATCAAATACTGAGCTATTAGTGGGACGTAAAACGATAATATTAAGAAATACTGAACTCTAACCTGAGAGTCTGCAGTGTTAAGTACCATTAATTTCATCCTTCGAGGATTGTGGGGCTGTAGTGTAATGGATATTGCGGTCGCCTTAAAGTTTAAAGACATGCGGTTCGAATGCAGTCGGCTTTCTTTCTTTTTGCCAGCCCCGTGGTGTAGGGGTAGCGTGCCTGCCTCTTATCCGGAGGCCCCGGGTTCGATTCCCGGCCAGGTCACGGATTTTTACCTGGATCTGAGGACAGGTTCGAGGTCCACTCAGCCTACGTGATTAGAATCGTCATGCTGACCATACGACACCTCGTAATCTGCAGACTTTCAGGCTGAACAGCGGTTGCTTGATAGGCTAAGGCCCTTCAGGGATGTAGTGCCATGGGATTAGTTTTTTCTTTCTTTTTGCTGTAAAATATTTACAGTATTTCAACGTATTATTAGCATAAGACTGAGTACCAATCCAAAAAAAACAATTGATACGTAGTATGAGAATTCTTCATGCATTAAGTCGTGAAAGACTTTAGGAAATCCTTTACACTTCTTCCTCGTCAGGAACATCGTACTTCACTTAAGGGTCCTAATGTAACTCCGGTATGTATTACGTACGTACAATATTATGAATTTCTGTCTTCAGAGGTAATACAAAAGCTTCAAACTACAGCAAAAGCGAGATAGCAGAGTGACGTGAGTTCCCCTGTGGACTCCTGGGAGATCGACCGTAACGAAGGATGAGTGGTGGAGGAGGAGGAGGAGATAAAATAATGAACCAATATTTCTAATCCTTAATTACAGCTTCTCTTTTCCGAAACCTTAATAAACATATATATTTTTTTAAACGGAGAAGTCATTTCTCCTTAAAAGGTTAGCAAACTTGATTTGCTAACACGGCGGGGCCACACAGTTTGGTCTGCCACTGCTAAGCAGAGTCCTGGAGGGGCGTGCCATTCCAGCTGATGAGTCCAAATGGCACGTCTGGACGAAACTCTGCATAATGCACACGGCCTAACCACCCAAAAGCTGGTTCTATTGCTGTGATTATAAGATCTACGGCCGTGAAAGCCTTTTTTGATAACATATATATTGTTAAGTTATCGGGCCCCGTCTGGCGCCTTGGCTGAATGGTCGTACTAGCGTTTGATTCAGAGCGCCCAGGCAGAATTTCCGGCTGAGGCGGGGATTTTAATCGCGTCTGTTAATTTCCGCTGCTCTGGAGCTGGGTGTTTGTGTTCGTCTTGATATCTTCAAATACATACAACACACCACACAATAAGCAATTGTGAATACATCCCTACAGATTGGGTTGGCTTCAGGAAAGGCATCCGGCCATAAAACTAAACTAAACCATTCAAAGAAGAGTAGTTGTCAAGTATTCCATCTGGAGGCTGGGTGGATCCTCAAACGAATTCTGTTTTCTAATTTTGAGACACAGCGAAAGGTACGGCTAAAATACTGCTCGTTTGGAGGTTTATGAAGGAGGTATTTTTTTTTAATTCTTGATAATTTTGATTGTTCGACTGTTTTAACAAATACAGTATTTCCAATGAGTGGAAAGACATTTTTCTCAACTCTAGCAAAGACGATTATGCACAAAGAACCCCACGATCTCACCGCTGTCGCTGTTCCTACTCCACTCAATGTACTTGACATACAGCTGTACGGTATTGTCATACGGTAGTATAGTATTTGCTTTAATGTAGAAGATATGAAGGAAATGAATACAATTTACGCTATTATAGTTATCTACAACTCTTATCAACATTAGGCTCTGACAACAGGTACTTTACATTTGCGCTTCTTCCGCACAAGTACTACTATCTGCAAAGCAAAGAATAATGGCCCCGAGATGATTCGTCGCGCCGACCACACGACACCTCGTAATCTGCATGACTTAGGGATGAACAGCGGTCGCTTGGTAGGCCAAGGTCCTTCGGGGCTGTTGCGCCATGGGGTTTGTTTGGTTTATTACTCAAATAGTTACTATGAACATACTGTAGGGTTATTATGTACATTTTATACTGCATTTACTCACTTGCCATTTGTGTCGGTACATTTTATGCGAGTAAACTCATGATATTTTTTTTCAAGAGAAATAAATGGAAGTATGTCTTCAAGAAAAACAAGAACAGCGGATGATACTGAAACTTGCATCAATATTCTGATATTAAACCAAGAGGTACAGACGTTCTTTTAAAAAAACAAGAGGGATTCAATAAGTAGTTGAGTCGTTAAATTCTGCGGTAATTCCGTCTGCATAAGATCAACCGGTGTAGAAGCTTTGAGGCGGGGAAAATCAACTTCCCAGCCGCTCGCTGACAACTCCAAGCCCACTTCGGTGTGACCTAGTTTCTCAACGTGCTGAGAGAGAGCTAGCTTCTACACATCAAGACAAGACGGCTGCGCCAAGGAACACAGCTTTATGTCTCCATAAAACATCTTAAAAAGCACGGCTCTATAACAACTTCCGGCGAAAGAAAGAGATGCCCAAGAATATTTTATAGAAGAATCAGAAGTAGACATTTGCGAAATAAAAGGTGAATGTAACGAGGAGGAAATGGGATACAATCCTGTAAATCATCGTCCTGTCCATTTACGGCACTCTGAACATGGTCCACTTAATATGGCTCTCAGTCTCAGTTCATAGTAATATAGCTCGAGCCAGAATTTCCTACATTTAATCTCATCTTTGAATATTACTGATTATACGCATATTTTCAGAAAAATATAAAATTATATTGCTTATCAGATTACAAACAAAGGCTAGCTGGTTATCAGCGATCTTTTTTCTTACCCTTCGTGACTATCCACTTTCTTTTGCCAGATACCTTTGTTCTTCGAAGTTTTCGAACCGCTTCTTTTCCTCTTGAAGAAAAACGTACTTGTTAATTGTAGGAAACCAATAATAAATGTTATGGAGATTACCACATGAATAACATGTAATAATACACCATTTATGCGTCGTTGGTGGCGGGGCTGTCATCTGTCATACTTCACCTGTAATTGTAAATTTGAAGATGCTTCCGTCTGTCAAGGTTTCAGCCAGAGAGGAGACTGGATTCTCACAAAGCATCATCGAGGATTATAAGGAAACCCCAGAAAAAAAAGATAGTGGGTGCCATAATGAAGCGTACAAGACACGATGAGGTTGAGGTAGTCTGTCTTGTCCTTGTTTTCCTCACTGGATCAGAAAATGGTAATGCAGTACGAACGGCCCTATGAGTAGCATCTTTCATAAACTCCAGACGAACTCGTGTTCGGAATGTTATTGCAATTACTCAGACCACCCATGCCTCAGCAGTTTTCATACTCGCACAGCCACGAGACAAACCAGTGAAAACTACATTTCGCTTAAGTCTGTGCCAAGAGACAAATATCAAATATTAGCAACAGTAAGACAAATAAATATGCTAATGTCGGTAGAAAAATAGAAATTTCGATAGAATTCGCCTTTATCGAGAAAGTTTTTGTAACTCGACAACATTTGAAACATCTTCCCTTCAGCTGGCGACAATGATATCAAATCATGCTACCAGGCAGTTTCTGCAAATAAGTTACTTCCGCGTGCAGGAGAAGATAGCTACAGCCCTGCGCGGATATATAAAATAACATCCCCTCCGCGTTTCCTTCATCCACACCAGCAAAATGGTTATCCGCGGATAAAATATTTAACTACAATATATTACACCGAAGGTATTGAAACGGATAGATCTGTTAAAATAATACAATAGGCCTGACACCTGGCACCAGAACCCCTACAGTCGCAGGTTTATGAGGGATTTTCTCTTGCGACAACTACCGACGTATTGACCTTTGTTCCTTCCTTCCATTAATTGAGGACAGGAGCCAATTAGGCTGAAGTCAGATTTACGGCTTTATGGTTTCAAAGCTCTTCTAACTACAAGCAAAAACAAGAGAATACCTGAGTGAAAATCAATAAACATCATTATTTAGAAATTATCAGCAAAATTATCCGGACTGCCATACAGTTTATATCCGCCAAGACACGAACTTCGCGTCCGCAATTCCTTCATCCGCACCCGCATCCGCGGAATTATTTGCTATTTGTTTTACGTCGCAGCAACACAGATAGGTCTTATGACGACGACCACGGAAAACCATCTTCAGGGCTGCCGACAGTGGGGTTCGAACCCACCATCTGCCTGATGCGAGCTCACAGCTGAGCGCTCCTAACCGCACGGCCAACTCGCCCGGTTGCGGAATTATTCATTCATTCAATCACACTACTACTACTACTACTACTACTACTACTACTACTAGCCTACGCTTCTTTGCTGCCGTACGGGGTTAAGTTCTGGACGTCCAACAAAGATAAATGCAAGGGAGAATCGCCAACTTGTAAGGATGACAATAAAATAATGTTACTTGTCCCTAAATTGTTAAACAGATTTTGGACTGACTGCGCCTCTGAAGTCGGCAAAGATGTGACTGATGTAATTCATCTGCTCCTTTACAGCAGGAATCATATGGCCTCAGTTACCGCGTGCAAGCATTTGAACTTGAAGCCATTGAGGCGGCTTGCCCGCCATGTCGACGTTCCACTTTATAAGACGGCAGAGTACATCGGATATTTGCTGGGCAATCTTTGGTCGCATTTCAATTAATTTTGTCGGACTGTTGTGGAGTGTTGAATGGATTTCTTTTTCCGCCCAACAAAGTTACGACCACCTGTACCGGGTTTGAACTCCGCAATCTTGGGATCTGGAGGCGAACACACTACCACTGATCCACAGAGGGATCTAGGAGTAGCAGTGATGAACAGGAACAATATTTGTTGGCGCTCACACTGTTAGGGATGAGCTTAAGCGATATTTCAGAATATCGGTGACAGGCGCATCTGTGATACAAAAATATCTTACTTTTATCTGTGATTAAGTCACAGGAAGCACGAACATAATATGATTATCGTCACGGTCACTCTTTGGTCGCTTGCGGCCAGTATGGAAACACTTCTGGTTGATAAGATGACAATGTCTGGTAGTATTTTTCGGAAGATTAGAAGTGCGAAAAATAATATTAACATTTATAATTTGAAGTTTTAATAATTAATGGGGAAAAGCTTGTTAACATGATGCGCAATAAATTAACAAGCGGAATGTGATTACCGAAGCCTCCGTGGCTCAGGCGGCAGCGCGCCGGCTTCTCACCACTGGGTTCCGTGGTTCAAATCCCGGTCACTCCACGCGAGATTTGTGCTGGAGAAAGCGGAGGCGGGTTTTTCTCCGGGTCGCCTACTCCGGTTTTCCCTGTCATCTTTCATTCCAGCAACACTCTCCAATATCATTTCATTTCATCCGTCAGTCATTAATCATTGCCCCAGAGGAGTACGACAGGCGTCGGCAGCCGGCACAGTCCCTATCCTCGCCGCTAGATGGGGCTTCATTCATTCCATTCCTGACCCGGTCAAATGACTGGAAACAAGCTGAGGATTTTCATTTTCAATGTGATTACCCGTTACTAATTATTTACAGTACTTAATGTAGGTTTAAAAATAAAATGACTAAACATAATACATATATGAAATCAATACAATGATTCCTCCCATATACAACGTTATTCAGCAAAGTTGTCCATCTGCAATAACCCCAGAACGGTTAAAGATTTTGACATTTTGTTTTCACTTTCAGTAATGGTATCAAAGGGCTAATAACCGGACTTAAAAGTACTATGTCATGACGGTAATATTTTCTGAGATCACCGCACTACCTTCGCTTTTTTTTTTTAAACGGCACTACACTATTTTGTACACATAGCCTTAAATCTACGAACATTACAAATTCAGCACCGTGATTATTTTGAAAATCCGACAAGTACTTCTCGAAAAAATATTATGTATTCAAACATGCATCATTTGCTGGCTGAGGACTGATCTGTTGATTCGTGCTAAGTATGAAACATGAGCTAATTATTAACATATAGAGTTGCTAGATAGGTATTCTCTCTACTGTACTCATAAATACACTATGATAAAATGTATGCTGGTAAATGAAAAACGGATATAGACCTTGAGCTACAGCAGATAACACAGCCCTGTGAACGTGATCCAAGTACGCAACTTAAACGATATTTTGTCACAGATACTTCCGTAAAGATTATCTGATATATCGGTGACAAAGTAATAGGCAGTGATTTATCGACCATCTCTACTCATAGTACTGTATGGCCAGCAGGATGGTCCGCCATCTCCAAAGGCCTTCACTGAAAATCATCTCAAGTGCCAGGCTGCAATGTTGCATCGAACAGTGAAACTGGAAGAAAGAATAGAAGAATATCGTGTTTTCTGATGCACTACATTTCTGTTCAGGCAAACACGATGGGTGCAACGCTGCTAGACGCCGATCTGTTGAGCAGTATCATCAGGACTGAATTCGCACAAAGGCATACTACAGCACCATGCCATTGTATTCAACCTGAGTCGTTTACTGGATATGGTAACAGATCACCTCTACTGCAAACCCTTATAACTATTACTAGTATTCATCATATCAAGGACGTTATTATTATTATTATTATTATTATTATTATTATTTATTTTCCACTAAATGTAGGTACAATTTAGGGATGGTGAATGGAGGAAGGGCATACATAGCCCCACATACACGAAAGTGACTCCATCCTCACTCAAAATTACAATATTCAATAGACAATTACATTCTATATAGTGTGCATATATACAGATATTGTATTTACATAGGCATATTTAATAATACTCACACGACCTGTTCAACATTCAAGTAATTCGAGACACACACACACACTCTCTCTCTCTAGAACCCCCATATACCCCAGCTAGGCCGACTTAACTAGACGACTCAACTGTCCTTGCATACAAATCCCAGGCCAGATTTCAGGAAGATAGAGCCAGATTGTAGAGATCGGCTACCACAGGCCATTCCAAGCAGGCAGTCACCGTGTTTACCCCATGCTCTCATGACAGTGCGGTGCTGTGCCAAAGCCAGTCAGCAAAGAAACATTTAAATCACTCAAATGGTTTGTAATGTCAGTTAAAAAGGCAAGATCTGGAACGCAGCATGCGCCTTCTTACATCGCCACAGCAACAGAGAGTAGTGGGAGTCAGCCCTAACCACACACGAGGCAACGTCAGGTCTCCCTAGCCCTAAAATGTTGAATCTAAATAGCCTGGGCTATCACGTATGTTTCTTAACATATAAATCAGAGTGCTCCAGTTGTAGAAGGAACAGCCGCTGGAATTTTCCCCACTTGCTCAGGGTACACCCGATTGCTTATCGCAATCTCCGGGGAGTTCCTTTTGTGTTCACAAAATTTGTTGAATGCATTCTTCAAAATCAACGTTTCTACATCTCTTCAAAATAAGAACAGCCGCTGGAGAACTCAAAAGAATGGATAACCCCATAGAAGTGTTCTTGCAACATTGCTCTGTAACATATACACTAATGATCAACCAATTTCTACCGAAGTCAAGCAGTTTATCTACGCTGATGACACAGCAGTGGCAACACAGGGGAACACACTTGAAGAGGTTGAAGAAAAGCTGGCAAAATCTCTCAAAGAACTTTCTACATACTATGAGAATCATTTTGAGACCCGACCCCAGCAAAACTCAAGTTTTGCCTTTCATCTACGTAAGAAAGAAGCCACTAGAAAACTGTGCGTGGAATAGAAAGGAGTAGTCCTTGAACACTGTTAAACACTTAAGTACCTTGGCGTGAAACTGGACAGAACATTATCTTTCAAACAACACTGTCAGAATACCAAACAAAAGGTGTGCGCTAGAAATAATATTATAAAACTAACAGGCACATCTTGGTGTAGGCCTACATACCCTCATGTCCTATGCACAACCGCCCTCTGCTTATCAGCTGCAGAATATGCATCACCCATATGGGGAAACTCAGCCCATGCTAAACAAGTAGATATTGCTGTGAACGAGACTGGTCACATAATTACAGGGTGCCTGAGATGAACTCCATCAGAAAATATCTAACCTATCACAGGAATCACCCCTCCTCACATGAAGGGAAGTAGCAGTGGAAGTTGAATGTTAGAAGCAATCAACCGATCCAAGTCACTCCCTTTATGGTCATCAAATGCAGCCTGTTAGACTCAGGTCAAGGAAGAGTTTTTTTTTTTAAAGAACCACCATACCACTTGCTGATACGCAAGGAAAACAAAGGCGTGAACTGTGGCAACAGCAAGTACGTAATTCATCATCCTTGAGTTTAAAGAAAGAACTTTCTGCAGGTTTTCGCCTTCCGTATCACATCTGGAAGACCCTCAATGGATTGCAGACAGGTGTTTCAAACTCTTAAGTCTAACCAAGTGGAGCTATGTACAAGGAGACATGACCCGTAATTGTGGACTACTACACGATGGAGAACACCTTCTGGTTTGTCAGCATTTACCATCACCATGCATGAAGGGAAATGTTTTCCAGATCAATGATAAAAAGCTACCCTTGTAGCCAAATATTGAAAAAAACATTATTTAGAAGAGTATCTAGACATGAAAAGTAAATAAACAGATCAATAGCCTGCAGAATTGCCAAATTTATTACCTAGGCCTACTGAAAATGTACGGGGAATTACTAATGACATGTGCATTATTACAACCATTTGCCACCAAATGTTACTGGACTTTGGAAGCAAGTGAATGGACAAATGGCTATTCCGCAAGACATTATAAAAATATTATGTGAAGTGAAATGTTATTTAATTCCTTCCATACTCCTGTGAATAGCAGACCACTACCCTATTAAAACTTAAAATGGCTGGTTAAAAGTCTCTACACTACTTTATGCCTTACAACAAACCAAACCACAACTGCAGACCTTATTTATATTTACTAACAAATTGTTTTCTATTGTATGTACTGTACAAATGTTCTGATATCTGTAATAATTTCTGCATCCTCTGATCAAGTAAGTTATGTAGTACTGACTTATATTATGGTTAGGTGGTCTGACTAATGCCTCTGCAGATGTTTTTTAAATTGAAATTCCATGGATTCAAAGCGATCTGATGTATACACACTTAAATCATTTTGAAGTAAATTGAAATGAAACAGGCTCGTGTTAGTAGATTTATCAGCATGCTGAAATATTTCTTCAGGATAAAATTCCTGTAGGTACTCAGGCATCTCCAAAGCCCATTACTTCTTTCAGGGATACTAGAAATACAAAGTTCTGAACTTCATTCTCCCCAAATACTGCCACAGTGGCATTTAACGCAGGGATGCAAAGCAGAATTAAGCAAATACTCTAGTACACACAAGGCATAAAGCCACAACACCTTTTTTTATCAAATGCACAAAACAACTGTTGATCAAGTATGCACAACATGCAATTTAACTATAGGCTTACATACTATGCCATTTTCAAAGATTACAGAAAAAAAAAAAAAAAAATAAGAAATTAACTTTTAATTACATAAAAACAGAAAAGATACTGAAGATAATCTTCCTGCATATGGTAGAGCCTAAAAAAACAAGTCATTAAATTAGAGGAAATACAAATAAACAGGAAATTACAATCAAATTTCTGTGGTTGCAAAATATTCTCAGATTTAGCAAACCCTGAATTTGAAATACATATTAGGCCTAAGTTAAATGATTCCAAGTTTATATTTATATTAGCCTAATGACCAAGTGAGTGGCTATGCGGTTTTGGTCACGTAGCTGCAGCAAGCTTGAATTCGAAAGATCGTGAGTTTGAACCCGACTATCGACAGCCCTTAAGATGGTTTTCTATGGTTTCCCATTTTCACACCACACAAATGCTGCTGTTGTACCCTAATTAAGACCATGGTCACTTCCTTTCCACTCCTTACAGTAGTCTTAATACCTGTCCGTGTCGGTGCGACGTAAAGCAACTTGTAAAAAAGATGACTGATGAAACGGCCCTCTCACATCACCAATACAAATTCTTATTAAAGATTTTTAAAAATTAACACGCACAAATGGAAGCAATTTTTAAAGCAATTTGTAGGCCTAATATTAACCATGAACATTTTGTGTGTAGGCTAAATCACGTTTAAGAAAAAATTCCATTAAATAGTGTTGGGTGGCGGGAAATAACCTGACTCCCTAAGGGGGCCAACGGCTTTGGGCGAATGAGCCCCTTTGGGTGGGGTGATGGTCCCCACAGTGGAGGAAATGCCACTGGAATCCATTACGCAGCGTCTGTTCTCCAGGTTAGGGGCGGCTGCACAAGGCGTCTGTACTCCAGAGGAGCGGCCTCATTATCACCTCACTGGATCACATCCAGAGTTTTAATTCGGGACCTAGTCCCACACAGGTGACACCTTGACAGTCAACCATGGAAGGTCTTTTAAGGAATACTCCACCGGCTGAACCAAGAGTTCAGAGAAGGCAGCATTCGGATACGGTGGGCTGCCACCTGAAAGATACCGTGAAGTCGGAGGCACGGAAATACCCCAGTACTACATACACGAATGAGACAAAATCAAGAATAAAACCAAAGCAGATAACATACTTCTCTACACAAAACATAAACTCACTCATGCAAACCGGTAAACTAAAAGTGATCACCGACATAATGGACCAACACAAAATTCTTATCATGGGATTACAGGAAATTAGAAACACTGACTAGGATGCCTTGGAATCTCAAGGGTACAGACTTTATAAAGGTATACCCGGGAAGAGAGTGATGAAGAATGTCCCACAATTTGGAACAGGATTTTTGGTCAGCCTTAAAATAATAAACTCAGTTCAAGAATTCAGATCACAGTCTCCACGACTCTCAACGCTCACCTTAAAGGCATCTAATAAAATCTATACTATAATAAATGCCCATGCTCCCACTAATGATAAAAACAACTCCTCAAAAGACCAGGAGGAAACAGGAGAATTTTGGGACCTATTGGACCAGACCATAGATAACATCCCCAAACACCATATAAAATTATTAATAGGCAACTTTAACGCTCAACTAGGCAGAGAAAGAAAATACTGTGACATCATCGGAAAATGGCCAGCACACAAGAAAACAAATAAAAATGGAGAGAGACTAGTTGACCTGTGTAGAAACCATAATTTAATCTCAAAATCTACATGTTTTAAGAGGAAACCTCAAAAACTCAAAACATGGAAACACCCTGACTACACTAAAGGAGAATGGCAACTGGACCACGTCTGCATGGACAAATACCACCACAAAGAGATCTATAACGTCAAAGTCCTCCGAGGAATAGACACAGGTTCAGATCACTACGTAGTTAAAATTAAAATTAAACTCACTCCCCAGAGGAGACAACAAAAGCAAGCCCTTAAAACTAAAAGAAAAATAGATCCTACCCAGCTAATCAACAACAAAAATTACCAGAAAGCAACTGAAAAAATAAAAATCACAGACAAACTTGAAGACTTAGTACACAACCTTAAACAAATTGCAGAAGACCTAGCTCCAATTAAACCACGTAAAAAACACCAATGGTGGAACAGTGAATGTGATGAAACAGCGGAGAAAAGACATCAGGCGTGGCTATTACATCAGTCCCAAAAGACAGAAATATCGTATCAAAAGCTAGTAAAACAGAGAAAAGAAACTACCCAAGTCTTAAGAAGAATAAAAAGACAACATCATAAGGACACCCTGCAGTTAAATGAAGAACAGTTCAGTAAAACTAAATCAAGGGACTACTACAAAACCTTCAGAAAGCAGCTCCAAAAATATGAACCCCCGACCCTACTGATGAAGGATGAAGATGGTAAGCTGGCCCATAACAATAAAGACAATGCAGAAATTCTGGCTAAACATTTCAACAAGCTTTTAAATTGTGAGGAACCTACAGAACTCCTTCATTTGGACACCAACACCCCGATAAAAACATCACCAGAAAACATCAATCCCCCCAAAATAAAGGAAGTCTACCAAGCTCTGAATAAATTAAAAAACTACAAAGCGCCAGGAGAAGATCAGACCTTTGCGGAAATCTGGAAATATGCAGGAACCTCAGCAAAAGTTGCCCTCCATCAACAACTTGTCTCTATCTGGATTAAAGAAGAACTACCAGAACACTGGACAACAGCCCTCATTCATCCTCTGCACAAAAAAGGGGACAAAACCGACCCTAATAACTACAGGGGAATCTCTCTCCTAGACATAACATACAAAATATTTTCAATAATCATCCTTAATAGGATAAGTTTACAACTTGAGAAAGAAGTAGGAGAATATCAAGGAGGTTTCAGACCCTGGAGGAGCTGTCCTGATCAGATCATGAGTCTTAAGTTGATAATGGACTATAACAGGAGAAGAAACAGAGATATGGTGATTTATTTATTCGTATCAGAAGCATACATTTTACATTGCATAATGGTACTTAATGACATACATATCAAATAGTGTCTGCCCAAAATTTTGCCAAATCACGGGCATTAGGTGTTGCAGCCATCAAGTCCTCTATTGTGCAACTTAAAGGACACTTACTACAGTTCATGAAATGGGCTGTGGTTTGGTCTTCACCACATTCGCATTGCCTGGATGTGCCAGGAAAGCCCCACTTTACCATATTGGTTCTTGATCTACCAACCCCAGTGCGAAGCCTGTTCAGCGATTTCCACGTAGACCAATGTTCCTCGTGTCCTGGGGGGAGATGTTCAATTGGTAGCATCCAATCAGCAAGTTGAGGATTTCTAGTTCTCCATAATCTCAACCGTGTGGATTGGGCAGATTCGTTTAAATCTTCGGTTGTATTCAGGAAACTCCTCCTAGACCTCAATCTTCGGTGGGCAGGTTCATATCCATTTAATGGGTGTGCACATGAGGCAAGTGCTTTAGTTCTCTCGATATGGTGATAACATTTGTAGATTTCAAGAAAGCTTATGATTGCATCCATAGAGAATCTCTGTTTAAAATTTTAAGACACCTTGGACTACACCCCAAATTAATAAACATGATAAAATTGACTCTCACCAATACCAAGTCAAAAGTGAAGTTTAGGGGTGAAACATCAGAGACATTTGAAATTAAAACTGGACTACGGCAGGGAGATGGGCTCCCACCACTATTATTTAACTGTGCTCTAGAAATGGTAATGAGGGAATGGTTTAGAAAATGTCCCCCCAAAATAAAGATTGGCCGAAAAATCAAAAAAAATTGCCTGGGTTTTGCTGACGATTTAGCATTACTAGCAGTGGACACAAAAGAAGCAAAAACCCAGATATCAGAACTTCAAAACATTGCAAATAAAACTGGCCTCAAAATATCATTTGAAAAAACAGAAATTATGCCCCAAAAACCAACACAGCTAAAAGAAGTCACCATAAATGGTAATAAAATCAAAATAGTAACTCAGTTTAAATATCTTGGAGAAGTAATAACACATAACTTAAATGAAAAAATCTCAATCCAAGTAAGAACAAATAGATTAGCTAAAGCACAAAAATTAACATGGGATATCTACAAAAAGAAATGTCTATCAATAAATACAAAAATAAAACACTACAACACAGTTATAAAACCGGAAGCTACATATGCAGCAGAAACACTCTTTTACCTGAATAAACAATCAAAGACTGACAGACTTCAGAAAATTGAAAGGAGGATTGGAAGAACCTGTATCAACAAAAAATATCAGAAAGATGGACAGTGGCGGTTAATACCTAACAAAGTCGTGTACAAAGAGCTAGAACCCATTACAGATACTATGCGTAAGAGGAGACTGGGATTCTTCGGACATATCATGAGGATGCAGGACTCGAGACTTCTGAAACAACTAGTACAACACAATCTCGTCTCAAAAAATACCACAACAGGATGTAAATGGATCAGAGAAGTAAGAGAGGATCTGAAGGAAATAGGCCTTACAACAGAAGACACCAAAAATAAGATAAAATTGAATACAAAACTCAAGAATACAAACCTCCGCTTTACCCTTACACAAAACAAACCAACAACACGCACATTTTCAACTGAGGAAAGGGCACGAAGATCGGAGCGTCTGAAGAAGTACTGGGAGGACCGCAAAGCCCGAACAATCCCTTCAAAGAGACCTGAATGACGGACTGACTAAAGTGATCCTATGTGGTCATAAAAGAAGAAGAAGAAGAAGAAGATGGACCAATTAACAGTGTCTGAAGTTCTGTTCAAAATCATTTAAATTATCCTCAAACGGCATATAAGTTACTCAAGGAAATGAGTGATAAGATGCTAATTAGAATCACAACCTAAAATTATCTACTATGTTTAAGTTACCTGAGAACTGTGCTATAGATGTAGCTAACAGAAACATTAAATGCTAGAATGTACACAACTTTCAACCACAAATACCACCAGATGGTAAGGTGTACTTAAGGAGAAAGTGCATTAGGATGAATACCGGTAAACTTTAACAAAATACTCATTTCGGCAACTTCTGATTTAAAAATCAAACAATGAAACCAAACGATTAAATAATAATAATAATAATAATAATAATAATAATAATAATAATAATAATAATAATAATAATAATAATAATTTAATGTGCTAATCTGCTGAAACTGTTCTCATAAATCCTACTGCACTTCAATTTCATGTCTAATGGAGTATTCCAAATAATACGGTACAGTTTCTTTTTTAAATCTCATTTTGGCCATTTTATGGAGATTACCAACTTTTCCCCAGTTTAAGCTAAACATTTAAAATTGTACATGCAACTCGCCTCTACTGCGAGTGTGTGTGAAAAGAGCTGCACCATCCCGGGACGAAGATACAAGTTTATTTAAAAACCGTACCTTCCTCTTTCTTTCCCCCTTTTCAAAAAAATTGAACAATACTGGTACTTTCACAATTTTAATGAAACTCTGTTGATAATCAAAACAGAAAACAAAAATCTGTTTAAATTCTACATGGGACCTCATTTTGAAAATAAGGTAACAAAATCAAAGTCATGCATATACAGAGATGTACAAAAAAGCCCAGCAAGTTCTAGGGTTTTGTGCAAGTTATTTAGGAGAATTTATGCTCTATTACATTTATGAAATACAAGTAAACTTGACGTTAAATATTTTCTTTCAATAAAAGAAAGTTATCTCATGATCTTCAGCACAAATAGTTTTTAAATTATTATCACCCTCTAACTCTAGGAATAAATGAGTGACGAATATCACTCATAAGCTTAAAGTCTATCCAACACGGCAATATTTAGGAAAGAAAGGAAAGACCAGCTATCACTATCATGCCATAAATTGTGAGGAGTAAATAATGCCATAGCCATTTTCTAGAAGAAGGTGGAATTTCGTTTTAGTATAAGACTCATATTAAAATTATGTCCAATAAGAAGGCTGCTACTGGTACCCACTGGTAATGCATAGGATGTGACAGCTGAGTGACAGACACCGACTTCTCACAAGTGTGAAAACAGTTCGAATCCCAATCAACATTACATGTTACAAATTTCATATTTGGTCCGTATTGAAATGTACGTCAATTTAAGATATTACTAAAATTTATTAGGATCAACCTATTCAATACAATAGAATTTACAAAATTAGGACTTACATCCTATTAAATTAAAATTTGAAGGGACATGTCCTGATTTTTATCTTTAAGTATGAGTGTAAAAAGGCTGATGATGCCCTTTTAAAGGGCGAAACATGTCCCTTCAAATTTTAATTTAATAGGATGTAAGTCCTAATTTTGTAAATTCTATTGTATTGAATAGGTTGATCCTAATAAATTTTAGTAATATCTTAAATTGTCCCAGTCAACAACCGAGACATTCGAAAAGTCACATCTCTGAGGTTCATATTTCACGTGCAACTGGAAGAGTACGATCACAATATCAACTGTTGTGTAGAACGATAACGTTGCTGTTTGTTTACAACAGCCCTACTTTCTAAACTTACAGCAAAATTTCAAAAGTTTAAAAAGAATATTCAGGTTACTGAGACAATAATATGCTCTTAATTGTATAATACATGTTAGTATGTACTACACAGAGCATTTCTGCTTAACTTCAATATTCTTCCCTATTCACACACATCCACTCAGTTAAACTCGGTTTACAATAGGCGTACTTCAACTATGAAGTTACGAGATTGATTATACGTCTACAATAACAATTTCAAATGTGTAAAAAGAATATTTTGGTTACTGAGAAAACAATATGCGCTTAGTTGTATTATACATGTTTGTGTGCACAATGCAGAGCATTTCAGGTTAATTTCAATATCTTGCCTAAACGGACACACCTACTCAGTCAAGTATATTGAAGGCCTAAAAACACGATTATTGAGCAGAAGAATGTAGCAACCTTTTCATAAAACTACCAACCTCAAGCTAGTACCTAACAAACGTCAATCACTTATTACAAAACTATTTTAGGCCTAAATACTTTTCTACATTGTTTTCAAACACCAACTTCCCACATAATACCCAGGCTAAGTTTCAGACTTGGCCAGATGCTTCATGTCAAAATCAGCTAGTTCTTTAGAATCCAAGACACGTTCGTTGAAAGCCGAGCGTCTAAACTAACGTACCTATGCGCAAGTCTGGGTCAACTTTGTGTTTATACTATTGTGTGTTCCTTTTCTTGCTCCTATGACTTGTCAGGATCAAAATTGTGTAACAGTAACTAAATTGTTGGTAGCCTTTAAACTCACAACCGCAAGTCATTTTTGACAAAAGACAACATTCCAAACAAACGACAAATTTAAGTGAGTATTAAGAGAGAAGTAACAATACACAATGAATTAGCCCGAATCATTTACGACTCCTTTGTTTTGAAAGAAATGTTGATGTTTCTGCTACACACATTATTATACTGCTTTTCCCACATCTGTGGCATCGTGGGTGCACACTGCATTGCACATGTGGATTTGACCCTGTTTTATGGCAGGATGCCTCTTCTGACTCCAACCCTATATGGAGGGATGGATTACACACACCAAACTTTCTTCAGCTTATCCCAGTTATTTCTGGGGTCACTGGAATCACCCAGGCTCATTTTTTGGTTTTGGCCGGGGTTTTAAGACCGGATATTCTTCCGCATGTCACATGATTGAGATGAAAATCTCAATCCAAGACTGATTGGGTTTCGAACTTCAGCCTTACAGATGGGAAGCCAGCATCTAAGGTTCTAAGCTAATCACACCCTCCGCTCATTAGCTGTAAAAAAAAATTTCTTTCAAATGAGCACTATTCCATCAATATCAATCAATCAATCAATCAATCTTGATATGCATTTAGGGCACTCGCCCAGGTGGCAGATTCCCTATCTCTTGTTTTCCTAGCCTTTTCTTAAATGATTTCAATGACATTGGAAATTTATTGAACATCTCCCTTGGTAAGTTACTCCAATCCCTAACTCCCCTTCCTATAAATGAATATCTGTCCCAATTTGTCCTCTTGTATTCCAACTTTACCTTCATATTGTGACCTTTCCTACTTTTAAAGACGCCACTCAAACTTATTCGTCTACTAATGTCATTCCACGCCATTTCTCCGCTGACAGCTCGGAACATACCACTCAGTTCAACAACAATAAAGGTGTTTTAATTTAATCCACCTATTCAATACTTTTATTTTCACTTATAGTGGTTACATAAATAGACTATCAGTTAAATGGGACATGTTTTGCCCTCAATTAAGGACATCTTCAGCCTAAAAACAATCATCAAGAGTACAACTAATATTAAATGTGGAAGCTAAAAGTTTAGCCAGTTATTAAAATTCGGGACATAAAAATGTGAAAAATGATACAATATTTAAAGATGCTAATGGAAACACTGTCAATGATTAAACTATAATCTTGTTGGAGACTAAAACTTCTTCCATTAAAACAGTTCATTTAAAATGTTAGTGGAATACCAAAGTGGTAATAATATAAAGCCAACGACATGAGGGCGAGAACACAAGTAGAAACATGATTGTCATAAATACAATATGTCCAAGGCCGCTGATGAAATTCGTGAGCATAAAGTGAGACGGAAGAATCAGTTGAAAAATTGTAGAAGTGGCCCTCAGCACCGGTAGGTAATACTAATGGCTGAAACTTTGTCAGGCAATGTCAGCAGATACTGAAATAATGTTTTATGTTAACTGAAAGTTGCTATTTGTTATCTACTGTTGTGTTGGTTGCTGCCCTTCTGTTGGCTCTGAGTCTCGTGTCATAACAGGTTACAATCCCATTTATGTGATTACCCCAATGAAGATCCCTCCTTATATTAACACCCAGTTACTTACAATGATCTCCAAAAGAAACTTACACCCCATCAATGCAGTAATTAAAACTCAGAAGACTTTTCCTATTTGTGAAACTCACAACCTGACTTTGAACCCCATTTATCATCATACCATTGCCTACTGTCTCACAACATTATCGAGGTCATTTTGCAGTTGCCCACAATCTTGTAACTTATTTATTACTCTAATAAAGAATAACATCATCCGCAAAAAGCCTTACCTCTGATTCCACCCCTTTTCTCAAATCATTTATATATACCAGAAAACATAAAGGTCCAATAATACTGCCTGGAGTAATTCCCCTCTTAATTATTACAGGGTCAGATAAAGCTTTGCCTACTCTAATTCTCTGAGATCTATTTTCTAGAAATATAGCAACCCATTCAGTCACTCTTTTGTCTAGTCCAATTGCACTCATTTCTGCCAGTAGTCTCCCATGATCCACCCTATCAAATGCTTTAGACGGGTCAATCGCGATACAGTCCATTTGACCTCCAGAATCCAAAATATCTGCCATATCTTGCTGGAATCCTACAAGTCGAGCTTCAGTGAAATAACCTTTCCTAAAACCGAATTGCCTTCTATCGAACCAGTTATTAATTTCACAAACATGTCTAATGTAATCAGAAAGAATGCCTTCCCAAAGCTTACATGCAATGCATGTCAAAATTACTGCCCTGTAATTTTCAGCTTTATGTCTATCACCCCTTCCTTTACACACAGGGGCTACTATAGCAACTCTCCATTCATTTGGTATAGCTGCTTCAACCAAACAATATTCAAATAAGTAGCCTACTTCAGATATGGTACCATATCCCAACCAATTGTCTTTAAAATATCCCCAGAAATTTTATCAATTCCAGCTGCTTTTCTAGTTTTCAACTTTTGTATCTTATTGTAAATATCATTATCATCATATGTAAATTTTAATACTTCTTTAGCATTAGTCACCTCGTCTATCTGGACATTTTCCTTGTAACCAACAATCTTTACATACTGCTGACTGAATACTTCTGCCTTTTGAAGATCCTCACATATACACTCCTTGTTCATCAATTATTCC
Organism: Anabrus simplex; assembly: GCF_040414725.1. NCBI lineage: Eukaryota > Metazoa > Arthropoda > Insecta > Orthoptera > Tettigoniidae > Anabrus > Anabrus simplex. Next base: position 110,325,604 of record NC_090269.1, on the reverse strand, counting down.
TCGAATGTCTTTTTTGAAACTTGTTTCTGCCTTAAAGGACCTATACATACCCTTCCATTTTTCACTAAAATTTGTATGACAGCCAATTGTGGTTGCCATCATGTTATCCTTAGCTGCCTTCTTTGCTAGATTCAATTTCTTAATAAGTTCCTTCAATTTCTCCTTACTTCCACAGCCATTTCTAACTATTTCTTTCCAATCTGCACCTCCTTCTTAGTCTCTTTATTTCTCTATTATAATAAGGTGGGTCTTTATCATTCCTTACCACCTTTAAAGGTACAAACCTGTTTTCACATTCCTCAACAATTTCTTTAAACCCGTCCCAGAGTCTGTTTTCATTCTTATTTACCGTTTTCCACCGATCATAGTTACTTTTTTTAAACTGCCTCATGCCTGCTTTATCAGCCATATGGTACTGCCTAATAGTCCTACTTTCAAAACCTTCCTTTCTACGACATTTATTTTTAACTACGACAAAAACAGCTTTGTGATCGCTAATACCATCTATTACTTCGGTTTCTCTACAGAGCTCATCTGGTTTCATCAGCACCACGTCCAGGATATTTTTCCCTCTAGTTGGTTCCGTCACTTTCTGAATCAGCTGTCCTTCCTATATTAGCTTATTTGCCATTTGTTGGTCATAAGTGCTCTATATAGGTAAGCTATCTAAGTATAAAATCAACATGATCAACATAATCATCCATTAAAAAAAACTAATTAAATAAATGTTAGTGCTGTTATACTGTCAATTTTGAACCACTCGAGAATATTGAAATTATTTGACCTCCCTAATCACTTCCTCACAAAGAGGGTTTTTTTTTTCAAGAGCAATTTTCACAACTTTATCCAGAGTTTCCAACTGTAACACATCAATTTTTGCTCGAATACTGTTCTTGAACTTCCAGATGGTTGCTCTCTTGTCGACATCGATGCATTTTTTGAGATTCCACAAAGAAAAATCTCAGGATGTTAAAATAATGGTCCACTGATTTGCAAAGGGAAGTTCAGTAAGTTTTTTCCACAGTTTGGTGCTTAACTTCTCCAAGATCACTTCCATGTGCCGCCTTAAGAAGACAACAAAAGGAAATATGAATGCCATTGTATTGTAAAGACAAAAGTTCGAAGGTATTTCAATCCATACGGAACTTCTGTTCCACCATGAATACCACTGTCTAAAGTAATATCCTACGGCAACCAAAATAATTTACTGAATAATGATTGAAAATTGACCCCACTGTAAAAGTTTAGCAGAGTATAATAGTAGTAACAGTTGGTAAGTCTTTAAAGACTGCTGTCAATGGAATCTAAAGGGACCTTCAAAATTATTTTTGGCAAAAAAGTCCAAATATCCTTAACAAACTAGCAACATTTGTACTCGGTTTACATCAGATTACCAGTATCATTGTAAGGATGAATGTTCAAGGTAAAAAAAAAAAAGTAAGAATTTACTTACGGTTCAGCTTCAATTGACTTCAATTTGGCAACATAATTGGATGGTATATATCCTTCTTGTTTAGTCGCTTTGCTTCTTGCAAGCCACCAATCACCTTGAGTATCATTTAATATTTCCAAATGTTCACCTTTCCGGAAACTAAGGTCTTCGTCTGTCCTTGCATCATAGTCATATAAAGCTACAAAAATTTTCGCGTTTGTACTACCCGTACTTTCATCTGGTATTGGAGGCATAGGAACATTCCTAACCTGGGGTTCTCGGGGTGTAATTATCACAGAATTTTCAGGAACTATGGGGGCTGGGTCAGGGGCAGGTAACCCAACCCCATCTGGCTTAGCTGCTGGTCTCGTGCGGCTAAAACAATTCCCCATCTTCTTAACAGTTTCTAACACTAGATATGGTTAAGTCAGTCACCTTGAGCAACTCTATAATGTATGTTTCTCACACTTCGTAAGGTCATTGAAAACTATAATGCTGGTAATCCAAGAATAATATATCACGAAAAATGCATACAAAATTTAAGAAACTTTCGTGTGCTGTTCCAAATCATTCACAAACAAACTTTTAACATCAACAAACCACGAACAAAACACCACCATTCCTGACGTTCTCCTGAGATATACACTACCAAACCTAAAATATCATTTGCTGAGTCGACTATTCCTGCAGTTATCGACTTTCTCCACATCGATGCACAGAGTTACGCGCACAGAGGAATTTACTCTTTCAAAAGAAGAACTTTGGAGACAACGCCCAACATTTGTTCGCGTTAATGGCAGTGTAAGAGAGAAATAGTTGTCCCGTAAATGTGGGCTCTATACCCTCACACATTCCGAAAAACTACCGTAGTCTTACATTGACAATGATCTAAGTGGGTCAATAAAACTTCCCGAGGCCAGGTGTCCAAAGCTTATTATCTGTTCCATTCATAAACAAGTGCCATTTCACGGTTATTTCATGATTATTTGTTATATGATATTAGTTAATACTTTAACAAGTAGACAGTTACTTCATATATTCTATTCATCAAGTTTATGACCAATTCCTCGAAGGATTTAGGAAGCAGGTGCATATAAAAGTGAGATATCTCCAAATTGAAAGTCCTTGCTTGCAGAGAACCTCGCCTTGCAAACCTACCCACACCCGCTCGGTTCGATTCAGAGCTATTATCACCACGCAAGAACCTTAACTAATAAAACCAAACCCCATGGCACTACAGCCCTTGAAGGCCTGCAGATTACGGGGTGTCGTGTGGTCAGTACGACGAATCCTCTCGGCCGTTATTCTTGGTTTTCTAGACCGGGGCCGCTATCTCACCGTCAAGTAGCTCATCAATTCTAATCACGTAGGCTGAGTGGACCTCGAACCAGCCTTCAGGTCCAGGTAAAAATCCCTGACCTGGCCGGGAATCGAGCCCGGGGCAGGCACGCTACCCCTACACCATGGGGCCGGCAACCTTTACTAATAGTCAAGTAATATGTTGGTTAGAAATAGCAACCGACGCTCTTCCCATTAGTAAATTATTAGGGGAGAAGGGAGGAGAAAGTAGGTTCTGCAGCCGTCAGGGAAGTTACGGGACACGAGGAGATGAAAAGATAATGATGTGGATGAGGTTGAGGCTACAGTGATGGGGGGCAAGTGTGCAGAGGAAAGGGAACCTGGATAGAATGTTATCCAAATGGTTTGTTTTGTTTTTTTTGCTAGTTGCTTTACATCGCACCGACACAGATAGGTCTTATGGCGACGATGGGACGGGAAAGGGCTAGGAGTGGGAAGGCCGTGGCCTTAATTAAGGTACACCCCCAGCATTTGCCTGGTGTGAAAATGGGAAACCACGGAAAACCATTTTCAGGGCTGCCGACAGTGGGGTTCGAACCTACTATCTCCCGAATACTGGATACTGGCCGCACTTAAGTGACTGCAGCTATCGAGCTTGGTTCCAAATGTTTAAGAAGATATAAGAGAAGGGGGGAAGGTAAGGAGAGGATATTAATATTCCATATTGTTATCGACAATGTAAGGCAACCAGGAATAAATACTGACAGAGTTGGGAATGTGTGGGATATAGTTACAATGCAGGAGAAGTTTAAGGGAACAGAGACTGTTTTTTTTTTTTTTAGAATTGGCTTTACGTCACACTGACACAGATAGGTTTTATGGTGACAATGGGATAGGAAAAGGCTAGGTGTTGAAAGTAAGCAGTCTTGGCCTTAATTAAGGTACAGCCCCAGCATTTGCCTGGTGTGAAAATGGGAAACCACGCAAAACCATCTTCAGAGCTGCCGACAGTGGGGTTCGAACCCACTATCTCCCAAATACTGGATACTAGTCGCACTTCAACTGCAGTTATCGAGCTCAACAAAAGCAGAGACTTTTAGCAGTGGGATACTGTGTAGGAAGGATACTGACTGGGGGGGATTGGGAATTTAAATGAGACTATGGTGGGTGAGTGGCAAGCTCAGAGTGAGATTTGTAGAGCCTTGAACCGTAATGGCACAAATCAGTTAGGATATTTGTTTCAAAGAGATATAGAAAGGTATATTCAGGAAAATGGGTTGGACTAGGGAGCAGTGATGAGAGTATAGGGAGGTGGAAGCTCAGTAAGGATAACATAAAGCTGTTAAACTATAGAATTAATTTGATTGATATACTAGAGGACTCGTGCTGCTCTGCAGCATTTGTGTGTCTTTATCGGGTACTTCTTGAATTTGTATTACCTCTTAATTATGTGTCAAGTGAATTTTTTAAATTTCTTTATTGTGATGTTGATTGATCTTTTATGAAATGTTTTGTAGTTTTAGAGTTGTATTTTTTATTAAGAGTTTTTTCTTGCTATAGGCTTTACGTCGCATCGACACAGATAGGTCTTATGGCAATGATGGGATAGAAAAGGGCTAGGAGCGGGAAGGAAGCAGCCGTGGCCTTAATTAAGGTACAGCCCCAGCATTTGCCTGGTATGAAAATGGGAAACCATGGAAAACCATCTTCAGGGCGGCCGACAGTGGGGTTCGAACCCACTATCTCTCGGATGCAAGCTGACAGCTGCGCGCCTCTAACCGCACGGTCAACTCACCCGGTATATTAAGAGTTTTAGATTATTTTGTTTCATGTAGGGCTTAATCCTTGTTGCAGCCCATATTGTCTGGGAACTACCTGATCCCTTCAAAAAAATAATCAAATGCCCTATAGATACGATGTACACTATTCGAACTGTCATTAAGACTCACCAATCAGCCCACCAAACCCAAAAAACTGAGGATTCAACACTAATTTCGACAATGGCGGCTCGTGGATTACTCTTTTGGTAGGGCGCCAGCTAACTTTGCAATATGATTAATCTGAAGAACCCACTTAAATTATCCTTACGATTTATTAAACTTCTGATGAATCAAATACTACCGATTTCTAGTTTTCAAGTCTGCAATAAATTGGAACATTATTTAATGCACAGAAATAATAAACAATTAATTTTAAAAAGCTGGGTTTTTTTTTCACTTTCACGTTACTTATACACAAAATCCATTCTCCGTTCTTTATGACAAGCGAATTTGTCAATAATTATCTTGATGAAACTGATAATACTGTCCATCAGATTCTTTCCTATACTAATCATTGCCAATGCTGGAAGTTGTTCTTCTGATATTATACTCTTTAAAAACGTTTTCACTCATTTTAAAGTAGAGAAGCACCTTTCAGTTTCAGCCGTTGTCATGGGTGTGATCAGTATTATTCAGAGCAGAGTGAATACTTCTGTACATGATTCGCTAACTCCAGTACTCAACATTGTCTCATACATCTTCATAAATCAGGAGAGACATCGGAACTCCTATCTTTGATATAAAACATTCAATTTGGTCATCAGTCGCTCTTTGCACAAAAACGATTACTCTTCAATAGTGTCATCAAGCTCACTGGATAGAAAGTTGTGAGAGTCAGTAGATCCTTCAAAAAGAGATGCACTGAACAACTTTGCAGTGGACAAATGCTTAAGGAAAGCAAATCTTTTGTTTGCCTGACAGGAAATAGTGTCACACCCCTTTTACACCTGTGTCCTCAGTTTTTCCTACGCTTTTCCTCACCGGAGGACGGTTTTCTTCAGGTTGATCGACTAATAAAGGGATACCATTATAATGGTCTGTTATTGGACATTATAAATTTCCCAACTAACTCATTCCTGGTGCCAGCGTTTCGCCCCCGTGTGCTAGGTTGGGCTCATCAGTTGGTACCTAGCACACCTACCCCAAGACGCTGGCTAGTGCATACCGTGGAGGCCACTGCGTAGGCTACTTGTAGCCACTGGCAGTGCCAATGCACTATACGAGACTTTGTCTCATTACCAAAAATTGATGCCTGCTTGGCCATCAGATGTTATAGATGTTGATTCCCATAGGGAATCTGAATTATTTGTCCCGAATGAGTAAATTTATGACACCAATATAATGGTCCATCATTGGACATTATAAATTTCCCAGCTAACTCATTCCTGGTGCCAGCGTTTCGCCCCAGTGTGCTAGGTTGGACTCATCAGTTTGTACCTAGCACACCTACCAAGACGCTGGCTAGTGCATAACATCTGATGGCCAAGCAGGCATCAATTTTTTGTAATGAGACAAAGTCTCTCATAGTGCTTTGGCACTGCCGGTGGCTTCAAGTAGCCTACGCAGTGGCCTCCATGGGCTCTATTTTATTTTTTTGGCCGGGGTGACGCCTCATCTGTAACTCGCACCTTGCCGAGCCCAAAGCACAAAGGCTGACACCACAATTGGAAGTTGGCTATATTAACTTACTTCCTTGATCCACTCCAACCTGGTCTCTTCGAAAATGGCATCACCACTGCACTTCCCTCGACCGGCCTACATGTATACTTCACGTCGTCCCGCCCAGCTGATGGACCCAGCGCCTGATCTGTCTACGATTGTTGCACCGCCGTTGACATCGTCTTATTCTTCCGTTGTCCCAGCTACCACCACCACCACCACCACCACTACCACCACACCTATCACCACTACCATCTTCGTTTCTACTGTCTCTACTGTTCCTGCCACCACTACCATTCTGTCTCATCCATTCCCTGTCATGACGTTCCCTCCTCTTCCTACTCAACAGCATGCTCAACGGTCCAACTAACAATAACTGCCTGTCGACGAAGCTGCAACTGATTCCTCTACGGTTACTGAGCATCCACCATCGCCACCACTGTCTGACTGCACTACCAATTATACTTATGTCACCTGTGGTGTGGATCCTGATCTCCCAGTCGATGTCATCACTTCTGCCCTTCATCAAGGTGGACTTTTTGTCACTGGAACCTCCAGGATATACAACTCCACTGGACCTATGTTTTTGGTACGTCTCCACTTCGCCACGCCTGAAGCCGTCCATCACCTGCACACACATGGACTTCGACTTTTTGGCCGTACCTATCGTGTGGAACCATCTCGTTCTCCTCCTCGCCCTCAATCTCGTATTCCCTCACCCTGTCGGCATCCCCGGCCTTTTGCACCTCCTCTTCACTCACCTCGACAATGTCTTCGGTTCACTCCACCCTCCCACAGCTCATTTTCCCCATCCCCGCCTTCAACCGATCTTTTCCGTCTTCTCTTACCCTCTCTTGCTACCTTCTATCTCATCGCCTTCCATCTTTTCCCCTATCACTCCATGTAACTCTGCATTGTAAAACATAACTCTGTCATTGTATCACTGTATATTCTTGTCAATAAAGCTCATACACAACTACAACCCCGTTAGCCAAGAGCCCATTCCTCCACATCTCCCTTTTCAAACCCAGCTTTACCCCTCTCCTTCATATAACGCTTCTCCTTATCCCTGTCACCTCTCCTGGCCAGAGAGAGGGGTAACCCTCTAGGTGGCCCGCCCCACCTCTTCAGGGTGGGGAATGAAAACCTTCTCGAACGAACGAACAAAGCCTCCACGGTATGCACTAGCCAGCGTCTTGGTAGGTGTGCTAGGTACCAACTGATGAGCACAACCTAGCACACGGGGGGAAAACGCTGGCACCAGGAATGAGTTAGCTGGGAAATTTATAATGTCCAATAATGGACCATTATATTGGTATTATAAATTTACTCATTTGGGACAAATAATTCAGATTCCCTATGGGAATCAACATCTATAACATCTGATGGCCAAGCAGGCATCAATTTTTGGTAATGAGACAAATTCTCTCATAGTGCACTGGCACTGCCGGTGGCTTCAAGTAGCCTACGCAGTGGCCTCCACGGTATGTACTAGGACCATTATACTGGTATTATAAATTTACTCATTCGGGACAAATAATTCAGATTCCCTATGGGAATCAACATCTATAACATAATAAACGGATCTTGTTTCTCTCGATATTGATAGCCTGGAGAAATTCATTCACTGCCTTATGAATACACGAGTTAGCAAAACGATGTCCACAAGAGGCATGATGTGGTGGAAAAATGTAATAAAGCAATTGAAGTCATGATCATTTATTATGCATAAAAGCCCTGTGGCTGTTTGTACAGTTGCTTGATTCCTGTTATTTTGAAGTTCCTGGAAACACTCTTGAAGAGACTCTTTACACACGTCAAGAATACATTATAGAAGCTCATTCTGGATAACCTTAGATGTTCCCCTAAAGACGGTGGACTTCAATGGGTTTGAGAGTCATCTGACTTCCCAGTAAATTCTAATAATCCTCAGAAAACGCCGAGATATGATGAATGATCACTCTCGTCATGGCCTTGTAGTGGAAGTTCAAATTTACCACAGAATTTTATAGAGTCAGTTATTTTTGAGAGTATTTCTGTATATCTGAGTATATCTGTTTGTCTCTTGTATGTAGGCCTCGCTTAGTTGTGAAGCAATATTCACTGTTCTTAGCATAGATGTGTCAACCTCGTTCTTGAGGTGTTTAGCTGATTGCTCATATTTTCTAGCCTTTTCATCTAAGTGCTTCAAATCCACCACTCCAGTTTTTGTCCAAGTTATATCACCTCTAAACAACAAACACGAAAAGCAAAATGGAGCATTTCTCTCCTCGCAACCAGTTAACCAATTTTGATTCTTATACACTGAAGAATTAAACTTTCTCATGTAAGTTTGTTGTCTACTTGACGATGGTAACACATATAGACAAATCAGTTGTAGAAAAACCGGCATTCTTCTCAGCAAGCATTAATTGTGAAAATGAAATGCCTTGTAAATACCCAACACTATTTTTTTCCATGTCTATTCATAAAATTTTAACTACAATTAACTGTCTCCTTGAGGCAATGAAACTGTAAATGCATGCTGTACACTTTATAATACTGATTGTTAGAAGGTGCAACAAACACAGCACACTACTTACTCTTCGAAAATGGCTGGGGGCTAGTCAGTCTGCAGTCCGGCTGGCATGCTGATGCCCGACTCCCATTCCACTTCTTCTGTGCGCAGAGTGAACTATGCAGCATATGGGTAGGGCACAGACGGAACAGTGGGAATCCAGCCTTGCTGCTTGCTAGTGACAGTGTGTCAAATACTCTTTGGAATGCCACTGCACTCAGACTCCCTAGCCCTGACAGATTTAGAATGAATTACATTAGTTTAAATACGTCTAAAACATTTCGGATATGCAATTATATTTTTGTTTGCCTTCCCCAAGCCCTGCAGGCCTCATGGAGAAACCGTGCCCGAATTTCGATCATTTTGGACATTTTCTTTTCCATTACTTTTCACCACACTTTCCCCCACATAACTCCCTGTGGTTGGAGGATGAACTTGGAATTAAACGGCATCAAGAGTGTCACAATTCATCTCAGTAACCCTGAAAAGTATGGATTCTACATTAATATTGGTTGTTTTCAATTATTTTTACAAGTCACTCTCTCCCAATCCCCAACCGTAGAGATGTTAGGATTGTCTTACCCTCCTGTAGTATTTTTCTCCAGATAGTAAGTCACCGATCAACTACCGATCTCATATTTGCGCTTAGAATACTGTTAGAAAAGCATTGGGAGAAGGGCAAAGACTTAACACTAGTGTTTTTGGTTTTCGAAAAAGCATCTGATAGTTTCCAAGGAAAACTATATGGGAATGCTTAAGAAAGAAAAATGTATCCAAAGGGCTTATCCAGAAAGTTAAAATGCTTTACGAAGACTGCTGCAGTTGCGTACAGATAGGAAACCACTAAAGGAGTGCAACAAGGCAGTACCCTTTCACCCTTACTTTTTATCACTGTCATGGATGAAGTCATGAAAGAAATTAAGCAGAAGTACAATATGGACATCAGTGCATTTGCAGATGATGTAGTAATTTGGGGAACAGGCAGAAGAAGAAAGAAAAAATGCTGGAAGGTACACTACTGGAAACAGTAGACCAATATAAATATCTTGGGTGCATCATTTCAAGTGATAACAGAATACAGCATGAGATTAACATCCACATTCAAAAATCAGCTCAGTTTTACCATCAAGTTCGGAACCTCCTCTGGAACGAACAAGTTCCCTTAAGATCAAAGCAGATTCTATTCCAATCATACTTCACCCCCATAATAACATATGGCCTAGAAACCTGCACAACAACCCAACAAGTGGACAGCAAACTACAAGCCACAGAAATGAAGTTCCTACGAACTATGGTTCAGAAGACAAAAAGGGACAGGGTAAGGAATGAAAGAGTAAGGGAGGAAGCTGGTGTGTACCCATCCCTGAATGAAAAAGTGACAAAGGCCCGTTTGAAATGGTTTGGCCATGTCAAATGAATGGACGATAGAAGGACAGCAAAACAATGGCTACACACAGTCGTGGCCGGAAAACGACCGGTAGGAAGACCTAGGAAGAGATGGCTGGACCAAGTGAAAGAGGACATAGGAACAAGAGGAGTCAGCTGGGATGTCGTCTTGAGAGAAGAGTGGTACATGGACAGACAGAAGTGGAGAGAGCTCATAAACCACACCCGGGCAACTGGAGTGGAAAACTGATGATGATGATGATGATTTTTAATTTTTAATTGTTTAGCTTCAGATATATTTACATAAAGATTTTACTCCATAACTGTGTGCAACCCACTAAGTACAGAATGTATAGCAGGCTAGGGTAAGCCTTCATCAGCTATTATTGGCGTGGTCATTCAGTGATTTCATTTTAGGATTACTCAAAGCTGACTGAACTCAGAGACCTACCAATACCTGAAGATTCATCGGCAGGTATTTCCAGAGAGAATAAAACAAAAATGAAGCAAACTGGTCCAGTAGAACCGATGGATGAACCCGACAAAGCTGTTTTTAGAAACTTTTTTAAATATATAGATACTAGCAAAACCCGTATAGCTTATATAAATGTATTAGGTTAGTCTTTTGTGTATTTCTTTTGATTTATCATAACAACACAGGTAATATTAAGTTCACAATCAGCTGTTCTTGTATCTTAAATAGAAAACAACTCCTTGAACTGAGATCAAAGATTTTAATCGGAGAAATTTCTCCATTCACGTTTATACAACAAAAAATCCGAGTTTGGTGTGAACAGAGATGAATTTCGTTTCTAAGATCATAGGGTTTATGCAATCGGCCCTAGTATCAACAAATCTCACACCCACTTTCCCACATACTCATTCTATAGTCTTGTTTTAATTCCCAATTACCCTCCAGTCAGTATACAGATTTTTATTGCAACTACTTGCAGACAGAAAAGGCAAGCGAGATATTGTCTAATAAGAATAGTTATGCTACAATTATAAAATGCAGTTAAACTTATAAAACACTTGATTCTACTTACGATGTTAATACTACATTCAATTGCTCACACACATCGACCCGTACACACCAAAATGTTCTTCAAGGAGTGCAAGATGTGTACTCGTCATGACCTCTAAGGACATAGGCCCTACCTAGGTGATTACTCTTAGAATGGAGTTTCATAACTGATTTGGGAGCCATTTTTGCGCTCAAGTTATTCATCTCACCGAGCCCGAAAACTATGGATTCTACATTAATATTTCAACCCCGTTTCAACCCCACCCCTAGGGGTGCTATTCGGGATGAACTTGACTTAAACAGCAGTTTGAGTGTCATAGTTCATCTCAGTGATCCCGAAAACTATGGATACGACACTAATATCGGTCGTTTTCAATTACTTTTACATTTCATCCTCTCCCCTTGGGCTGGGAGGAGTGTCCTACCCCCACACTAATTGATAAAAGCAGAAATAAGTTTTAAGGAACACATCATAATCTTCACATACTGTTGGGTAGGCAATCCGCTGATTGGACTTGTCTTGCGGTTTGCTTATCTTCCCCTATTTTATTTTTCACCCCTTAGTGCCGAACGTCCAACCAGATTTCATTCAAACCACTTCATAATCCCTCTCAGATGTAATAAGAACAAACTGTGAAAATTTCAGCGAAATCGGTCCAGTAGTTTTTGAGTCTATTAGCTTCAAACATACCAACATCCAATTTTATATATGTAAAGATAGATTTACCAGATATTGTAACAGGAGTTGAATCATAGCTAAGAAGCGATGTTAGCATGACCAACAAATGGTAAATAAGTTAATCTGGGAAAGACAGTTGAATCAGAAAGTGAGGGAACCAACTAGATGGGAAAATATTCTGATGTGGTGCTGATAATGCCAGATAAGTTCTATAGAGAAAATGATGTGATAGATGGTATAAGTAATCATGAAGATGTTTTTGTTGTCGTTAAAAATTAATAGAATAGAGAGGGAGGTTGTAAAAATAGGACTATTAAGCAATACCATGATAAGAGAGTCATGGAGGAATTTAGAAATGTAATTATGATCAATAGAAAATGGTAAACAAAAATGTAAACTGCCTATGGGATGGATTTAAAGCAATTGTTGAGGGGTGTGAACACAGGTATGTACATTTAAGGGTAGTAAGGAACGGGAAAGACCCACTATATTATAACAGAGAAATAAAGTGATTAAGAAGGAAGTGGAGGTTTGATTACTGTTTGTATGAAGAAGCTACCTAGATCAAATGTATGGAGAGTTGCTACAGTACAAGGAAAAGGGTGATAAACATAAAGCGGATAATTACTGGCCAGGCAGCTAGACATGGGTTGCATGCTAGCTCTGGGAAAGCATTCTATCTGATTATATTAGACGCGTGAGCAAAAGTACTAGCTGGTTTGATAGGCAGCAGTTCAGATTTCAGAGAGGTTATTCCAATGAGGCTCAACTTGTAGGATTCCAGCAAGATAAAGCAGATATTTTAGATTCAGGAAGTCAAATGGATTCTATCACTATTGACCTATCTAAGGCTTCTGATAGGATAGACCATGGGAGACTTCTGATGTAAATGAGGGCTATTGGATTAGATAAACAAGTGTTTGAATGGGTGGCTACATTTCTAGAAAATAGGACTCTCAGAATTATAGTAGGTGAAGTACCGTATTTATGCAAATAATCCCCGCATATTTTTTTAAAAATTGATGCACGAAATTGGGGTGCGGGTTTTATTTGCGTCAATATTGGCATTTAATTTTTTTCAAAATGAGCCTTCCTAAAATTAGGGTGCGGGGAATATTCGGCGGCGGGGATTATTCGCGTATTTGCGTAAATACGGGTATTTGCGTGAATAATCCCCGCATATTTTTAAAAAAAATTGACGCACGAAATTGGGGTGCAGGTTTTATTTGCGTCAATGTTGGCATTTAATTTTTTTCAAAATGAGCTTTCCTAAAATTAGGGTGCGGGGATTATTTGTATAAATACGGTATTATCTAATCCTGTAACAATTAAGAGCAGGCTTCACAGGACATTATTATTGGACCTTTATGCTTTCGTATGTATATACTCTATATGATATGAGTTACGAACTGGAATCACAGATACGGTTTTCTGCAGATGATGTTAAACTGTATAGAGTAGTAAATAAGTTACAGGATTGTGAGCAACAGCAAAAAGACCTCGCAATGTTGAAAGATGGACAGCAGACAATGGGATGAAAAGTCAGGTTATAAGTTTCATTAATAGGAAAAGTCCTCTCAGTTTTAATTACTATGTTGAAGGTGAAAGTACTTCAAGGGGATCACTGTAAGTACTACTTACGGTGTTAATATGAGGAAATATCTTCATTGGGGCAATATCACTAACAAGGTAGTAAATAAAGGTTACAGACCTCTTCATATAGTTATCAGGGTATTTATAGATTGTAGTAAGGATGAAAGGAGAGGGCACAGAAGTGACTTGTAAGACCCCAATCAGACTATGGTTCCAGTGAATGTCTCCCACACTAGGATTACTTGAGGCAAGAACTGGAAAAGCTCCAAAGAAAAGCAGCACAATTTGTTATGGGTGATTTCTGACAAAGGAGTAGTGTTACAAAAATGTTACACACTTTAGGTTGGGAATAAGGAGATGAGTTGCTCGAGTAAGCGGTTATGTTCTGAGCTGTCAGTGGAGAGATGGCATGGAATGACATTAGTAGATGAATGAGCTTGAGTAGAGCTTTTAAAGGAAGAAAGGATCATAATATAAAGGCAAAGCTGGAATTCAGGAGGACAAACTGGGAAAAATATTCATTTTCAGGATGAAGAATCAGGGAATGGAATAATTTATCAAGGGAAATGTCTGATAAATTGCAGAGTTCTTTGAAATCATTCAAGAAAATTCTAGGTAAACTGATAGGGAATCTGCCATGTGGGTAACAGCTTTAAATGAAAATCAATGACAACTGATTGATTGATTGATTGATTGATTGATTGATTGATTGATTGATAGTAGTAAATAAATTTTCATTTTCTTCTGTTCCGAAAATGGGAAACAAGGGGAGACGCATCTGATTATTGTAAATCTGCAAGAATTGTGCCTGTATATAAATCAGGTGGTAAAATAGATCCATCCAATCATCAATAAATCTCACTGGTGTCCGGTTGGCCATTTTTGTTCTCTACTTAACATCTCTTCAACACGTACTACATGCACATAACAAGACTTAATATATTGAAACCCGATTTTGATTAAATTACATTAATGAGCTTCCTAGTATAAACAGTTACCATAGTTTCCAAGTTATCAGTAAAGATTCCTACTAGAGGGGCTGAAAATGCAGCAGTAGACTCTGTAACTAATGTGCTAAGCATCCTGGATAACAATAGATTAGAGATACGGCTACTCATTCATCTCAAAAACTGTATTTAACTTGACAGAAGGAAATGTCCTTATGAATGCCTTTAAGAGTATAATATAAAAATGAAATTGAAAAGCTCATAACTATATTCGCACTCTGAACCAATGGAAAACATCACAAGCTGGCTGTGATTAGTACCATGTAGCCACACCAGGCGACCAAGAGTAGGTCTTTTAACTCTGTACTAATGGAATAATCTAGGCTATCGTTCCAAAACTGATCTGAACTCGAATGTGTAGAAAGTTTTATATTACTGCAAACACCACAGTATGCTAAAGAATCATGTCTCTCTTAAGCCCAGATAGTTGCAATCATTCCCTATGCGTAGAGTATGTACCTATTACTTGGTTTAACGAGTCCAGCATAATGTTTGAGGTGGTATTCACAATGCATTTGTCTGTAGTCAGAGCTTACGTGGCAATATTCATTATGTCTGGAACTACTTCCTAGGAAAATCAAGTGTTTGGAAAAGATTTCTAGGTGAGTACAAAATGAAAATTTAAAAAAGGCATGATTCAAGAGGAGTTTGAACCCTCACTGTTCCAAGTAGCCTACCCTGGTACATCTACCATGCATAATTCCACGCAGCTATTTGCAGCATGTACATTCAACCCTTATAACTCTCTTCACAAGGAAAGTGAAAGTTCTTGCTTCGAAAAGTTACTGATGTGCCTTATGGCCCGGTTTTATGCCATTATTGAGTGCTCTGACGGTAGTAATTACATCTGCAGTACAGCATTTGCATGCCATCCATTATAAAATACTGTGAAAAACATGTTTGTATCAATTTCGATGTAATGAGACTATATAAAATGGCGGTGAATTGACATGTCTGTAACTGGTCCTAACATATCACGTTTTCTATGATACCACAACCGCCCTTTATTATCAAAAGAGAATGGCCTCTTGGACCAATCAGGTGCGCAGTTCCCCATCAACAGCTATAGGAGCGCCTATAGTTTATACAGTACAGTAACATTCATAAAAATTACTGGACTCTGCTCTACATAAAATGGTACAGTGTTTTTGAGATGGGCCTCACTTACTGCCTCTTCTGCCATTTTTGCAATGTGCGGGGAAGTCTATATCGGGCTAAATGCACATAAAAGATGTAAAAGATCTAAAAGATGTAAGATGTTTCATAAGCTAGGACTAAGAGAGAGTGAATTCCTAGCTGGTTGCATATATTGGGGGAAAATAGGGGCAGCTGTACCACCTGGTATATATAAAAGCCAAATAGTACACACACTGATCACAAAATCTCCAGATCCAAAAGACCTGGAAAGCTGAAATTAGATTTAGCCCCTTGGCCACAATAGCATAGGCTAATATAAGCAAAAATTGAATTTGTTGTACAAGGATGAGACAATGTTCATTTTAAGTCTTACAACGTGAGGAACAAACCTCAGTAAGTCCTTTTGGGACACCGAAAATCAGGTTTTCAGGCCCTAAAACCAACCGCTTTTTGAGATATTGGCACCACACTTCCACCGCTCTATGGTTGAAGTACTGAAGAGCAGATGTTGATAGACTCACAAATGAGGCGATTGGAAGCATTACAACACCTACCAAGACACATGGCTAGTGCATACCAACTGATGAGCCCAACTTAGCACACTGGGGCGAATCTCCGGCAAGCAGGAATTTATAATGTCAAATAACAGACCAACTATATTGGCATTATAAATTTAATCATTCAGAACAAATATTTCAGGTTCCCTATAGGAACACGTGAAGCAATCCTGACTTTACGTCTGATCTTAGAGGATCGAATCAAGAAGGACAAGCCCACGTACATGGCATTCGTAGATCTAGAAAAGGCATTCGATAATGTTGATTGGATCAAGCTATTTATGATTCTGAAGATGATAGGGATCAGATACCGAGAACGAAGAATTATCTACAATCTGTATAAAAATCAGTCTGCAGTGATAAGAATCGAGGGCTTTGAAAAAGAAGAAGCAATCCAGAAAGGAATGAGGCAAGGCTGCAGTTTGTCCCCTCTCCTTTTCAATGTTTACATAGAACAGGCAGTAAAGGAAATCAAAGAGAAATTTGGAAAGGGAGTCACAATCCAAGGAGAGGATATTAAAACCTTGAGATTTGCCAATGATATTGTTATTTTATCTGAGACTGCAGAAGATCTCGAGAAGTTGCTGAATGGTATAGATGAAGTCTTGGGTCAGGAGTACAAGATGAAAATAAATAAGTCCAAAACAAAAGTAATGGAGTGCAGTCCAACGAAGGCAGGTGATGTAGGAAATATCAGATTAGGAAATGAAGTCTTAAAGGAAGTAGATGAATATTGTTACTTGGGTAGTAAAATAACTAATGATGGCAGAAGGAGGACATAAAATACAGACTAGCACAAGCAAGGAAGAGCTTTCTTAAGAAAATAAATTTTCTCACTTCAAACATTGATATCGGAATTAAAAAGATGTTTTTGAAGACTTTCGTGTGGAGCGTGGCATTATATGGAAGTGAAACATGGATGATAACTAGCTCAGAAAGAAAGAGAATAGAAGCTTTTGAAATGTGGTGTTACAGAAGAATGCTGAAGGTGAGATGGATAGATCGAATCACGAATGAAGTGATACTGAATCAAATTGGTGAGAAAAGATCGATTTGGCTAAATTTGACGAGAAGAGATAGAATGATAGGACACATATTACGACACCCAGGACTTGTTCACTTGGTTTTTGAAGGAAGTGTAGGTGGTAAGAAAGGTAGGGGTAGACCAAGGTATGAATGTGTCAAGCAGATTACAGCAGATGTAAGATGCAATAGTTACGTAGAAATGAAAAGGTTAGCACAGGATAGGGTGGCATGGAGGGCTGCATCAAACCAGTCTATGGACTGATGACTCAAACAACAACATGGGAATCAACATCTTTATCATCTGATGGCCAGGCAGGCATCAATTTTTTAAAATGAAAAAAAGTCTCTCATAGCGCATTGGCACTGCCGGTGGCTCCAACTAGCCTACGCAGTGGCCTCCACAGCACACCACACACCTCTATATATTGCGAGTGGAACAGCTCCAATCATCGTAGCTACTCCCCTTACTCCCGCAGTTTTTCTCGGCCGGATGGCTCAGCATCTGTAATTAAACTATCTTGCCGACTTAAAAAACGCATTGGCTGACACCTCGTTGGCAGTTAGCCACCCCACCATCATGTATTCCTGTGTCAACCGAGACTTCGACATCTCCTACTCCGCCCAAATCATTCTAGAAGAACTTCACCTAGAGGGCATCCCAGTCCACCAAGTACCCAGATTACACGAGGCTCCGCACCGACACCTTTCGTCTGACTATATCTGTCCACTGAAGAAGACGTCCAGTACCTCATCGCCAAAAGTGTGCGTATCTTCTGCCAAGTCCATCAAGGGGAGCCAAGTCGTCGCTATACGCCACTGCTGTCACCAGCCGATGCATCTGCTACACCAGCAACAGCAGTACAACCACTGTGGTCTCGTCTTCAACTTCCCTCCCCCCTATTCCCACTACCACCACTACTACAACCACCATAATCAAATCGGCGTATACCCTTCCCAAGTTCCTGTTACTACCATAGTCATGTCTCATCCTTCCTCTATCATGATGTCATCCCTTCCTATACTTCCCACCTTCGACCATCCTCAACAGCAGAATATAACCCTCCACTGGCCTGAAGAATCTACTACCACGGCATAAATCGCTGAAGCTTCCGTCAATACCGTTCGACTGCCATCGCCACCTCAATCACAGACAGCCCCTGCCACCAGTTTCAGCTGTATTATTCGTGGTGTCACTCCCAACATCTCTGCAGGTGACATCCTCCGAGGACTCCGCATGGAAGGCTTTCCCGTCCGCCGAGCTTTCTGACTCTACAATGCACATGGGCCGACATACCTTGTATGCCTCTATCTCCCACATCAAGAAAACGTTGATCAATTTATTGCCCACGGAGCACACTTCTATGGCCGCCGATATCATGTTGAATCTTCTCGCTCCCCACCCCAAACCTTGACCCACCGGGCAAGTTGGCCATGCGGTTAGGGTCGAGCTGCTGTAAGCTTGTATCCGGGAGACAGTGGGTTCGAACCCCACTGTCGGCAGCCCTGAAGATGTTTTTCCATGGTTTCCCATTTTCACACCAGGCAAATGGTGGGGCTGTACCTTAATTAAGGCCACGGCCGCTTCCTTCCAACTCCTAGACTTTTCCTATCCCATCGTCGCCATAAAACCTATCTGTGTCGGTGCGACGTAAAGCAAAAAAAAAAAACCCCTTGACCCGTCAACCCACCCGTCGCTGCCCCCGGCTGGATCCTCCTCCATACCAACCTAGCCATCACATCCATTTTCATCCTCTTCCACCCAGTTTCTTTCCTCCACCACCACCAACACCTGACCTTTTACGACTACTTCTAAATTCCCTCGCACATTACGCTTCAACATTTCACACCCTTGCCCTTCACCTGGCTCGCAACACTACCGTGTATATCTCCCAATTCTTTTCCCTCATTAAAATGCTTGCTTTCTTTCATATCCCCAGCCAAGAGGCCTCCCCGGTACACTCCACACAATTTATACACTTCGTCCTTCCATCCTATTCTTCCCATCACTCCACCTTTTTCCACACAACTCTGGCCCGAGAGACGGCGTCACTGTTTGAGGGGCCCGTCCCGCCCTTTGGGTGGGGAATAAAACACGTAATTTAAAAAAAAAGGGCCTCCACAGTATGCACTAGCCATGTGTCTTGGTAGATGCATGGCGAAACGCTGGCAACTAGGAATGAGTTAGCTGGAAAATCTATGTCCAATAACGGACCAACTATATTGATATTACATACCAAAAAGTCAAGCAGCTCATCTCCTTTCTCCCAAGTCCTTCCAGCCCAAACTTTGCAACATTTTTGTAATGCTACTCTTTTGTCGTAAATCACCCAGAACAAATCGAGCTGCTTTTCTTTGGATTTTTTCCAGTTCTTGAATCAAGTAATCCTGGTGAGGGTCCCATACACTGGAACCATACTCTAGTTGGGGTCTTACCGGAGACTTATATGCCCTCTTCTTTACATCCTTACAACCCCAAAATACCCTCATAACCATGTGCAGAGATCTGTACCCTTTATTTGCAATCCTATTTATGTGATTATCCCAATGAAGATCTTTCTTTATATAAACAACTAGGTACTTACAATGATCCCCAAAAGGAAATTTCACCCCTTCAGCACAGTAATTAAAACTGGGAGGACTTTTCCTATTTGTGAAACTCACAGCCTGACTTTTAACCCCGTTTATCATCATGCCACTTACAACATTATCAAGTTCATTTTGCAGTTGCTCACAATCATGTAACATATTTATTACTCTGGACAGAATAACATCATCTGCAAAAAGCCGTATCTCTGATTCCACTTCTTTACACATATCATTGATACATATAAAAAACATAAAGGTCCAATAAAACTGCCTTGAGGAATTTCCCTCGGAATTATTACAGGGACAGATAAAGCTTTGCTTACTCTAATTCTCTGAGTTCTATTTTATAGACACACTAACTGATGTACCCGTGCTTCGCTATGGGATTCTCAGAAAGACTGACTTTGTGGTTTTCCTAACTGAAATCAACATAAGTCATTACAAAAATGTAAGTATGAATGTAGCGATTAAATGCAATGCTATCATATAAAATACTCGTTCAAATGGAAAGCCGCACGTTTTATCACTTTTAACGAACAGTGCTGCGGTTAGATTGCGGTGCCAGTCTAATAGTCCAAAGTTCCAGAGCTAGATGACCAGGCCGCAGATTGCCATGAACACTGATCTGCCATTATTTCGCTAAATATGCACACTGTTCATTCCAATCGGTGCCTCAGAGTAGGGATTGAATAGCCCGAATGCTATGATGATCCAGTGTATTACGTACCAGTAGTATCAGAAAATTTATAAACCAGGGGAATGGCAAGCCAAAGAAGAAAGTTGTCTAACTCCCCAGCTACTTCCCATCAATATTCAGGCAGGCTGTTACACTCTGTACAACTGGGCGAGTTGACCGTGTGGTTAGCGGTGCGCAGCTGTGACCTTGCATCTGAGAGATAGTGGATTCGAACCCCATTGTCGGCAGCGCTGAAGATGGTATTCCGTGGTTTCCCACTTTCATACCAATCAAATGCTGGGCCTGTACCTTAATTAAGGCCTAAGGCACTCCTAGCCCTTTCCTATCCCATCGTCGCCATAAAACCTATCTATGTCGGTGCGACGTAAATCAAATAAAAAATACTCTGTACGCAACAGTAGTCCTATCTACCGGAGATGAGGGGCAACAGAAGACACAAAGCACATCACGACAAACAATGATCAATGTAATGTTATTGTTGATCAATGTTAGGAGCTTTCTATATTGTAGGCCTTCACATTTAGTTTTCTTTCGACTCTGTGATTTGTAAAATATTTTATACCGTAAACTGTAGTTTCTTATTCTACGACTTACGTGGCGATTTTCATTAAATACTGTTTACCCATTTTCTTGTTACTCGGCGCTGATATGGACTTAGTAACAAAAATCCAAATTTATGAATATGTTTGTGATCATAGCCAGTACGGTAACAATGTATAAGACATGAATAATAGGAAATTTAATACTATATAACCTTAGTTATGTAGTATTCATCGATTACACCTCTAATAAGAAATATTTGAGAATTACATTTTAGGCCTTCCCCTAAACTACCATTTTACTTAGCGTGAATAAAATAATTTACAGCCTAGACTATAGCGACTTATTTCCTGACTTTGCATACCGATTTTCATCAAGATAGGACTACCAATAACAACAATATTTGAGAATTAAATTTTAGGCCTTCCCCTAAACTACCATTTTTCTCAGCGTGAATACAATTATTGACAGCCTAGATTGTAGCAACTTATTCCCAAACTTTGCATACCCATTTTCTTTAAAATACAACCACTAATAACATAAATAGTTGAGAATTCAATTTTAGGCCTTCCCCTAAACTACCATTTCACTCAGCGTGAGTAAAATTATTTATAGCCTAGATTGTAGAGGCTCATCCCCCGACTTCACATACCGATTTTCATTAGACCACTAATAACATAAATAGTTGAGACTTTAATTTTAGGCCTTCCCCTAAACTACCATTTCACTCAGCGTGAGTAAAATGATCTATAGCCTAGATTGTAGAGGATCATCCTCCGACTTCACATACCGATTTTCATTAAATTCTCTTCAACCGTTTTCTCGTGATGTGTGTACATACAGACAGACAGACAGACAGACAGACAGAAATTACGGAAAAGTAAAAAGTGCATTTTCTTGTTACTATGGACATGACCGATACAGAAATACCATTATTTTCAAATTCTGAGCAATGTACAGACAAAACTCTTATCTATATATATAAAATAAGAGTTTTGTCTGTACATTGCTCAGAATTTGAAAAGAATGGTATTTCTGTATCGGTCATGTCCATAGTAACAAGAAAATATACTTTTTACTTTTCCGTAATTTCTGTCTGTCTGTCTGTCTGTATGTATGTACACGCATCACGAGAAAACGGCTGAAGAGAATTTAATGAAAATCGGTATGTAAAGTCGGGGGATGAGCCGCTACAATCTACGCTATAAAGTATTTTATTCACGCTGAGTGAAATGGTAGTTTAGGGGAAGGCCTTGAATTTAATTATCCAATATTTATATTATTAGCGGTCCTATCGATAAATACTATATAACTAAAGTTATATAGAATTAGATTTCCAGTCATTTATGTCTTATACATTTTTACCGTACCGGCTCTGATAACACATATATTAATGAATTTGTATTTTTGTTGCTAAGTCCATATCAACGCCGAACCACGAGAAAATGGGTTAACAGAATTTAATGAAAACCGTTATATAGAGTCGGGGATAAGAAACTACAGTCTAGGATGTAAATAATTTTATTTTCCCCGAGATGAAATGGTAGTTTAGGGGAAGGCGCCTAAAATTTAGTTTTAAATACCGGTACCTACGTTATTGGTGCTATAGAAAAGTACGGTACTACATAACAAAAGTTATAGACAATGCAATTTCATTCAGTTTTACTGTACCGACTATGATAAGAGTGGTATTTCAGAAGGCCTACAATATCCAAAGCGCTTAACACTGATCAACAATTACTTTACATAGACCATTGTTTGTTGTGATGTTCTTCGTTTCTTATGGTGCCGCTCAACTCCGATAGATGGGATTACTACTGCGTACCGAGTATAACAGCCTGACTGAACATTGGCGGGAAATAGCTGGGGAGTTGGGAAACTTTCTTCTTTAGCATGCCACTCCTCTGGTTCATACATTTTCTGATACTGCAGGTGCGTAACACACTGGTTCATCATAGCATTCACCAGTATCCAGTAATCGGGAGATAGTGGATTCGAGCCCCACTGTCGGCAGCCCTGAAAATGGTTTTCCGTCGTTTCCCATTTTCACACCTGGCAAATGCCGGGACTGTACCTTAATTAAGGCCACGGCCGCTTCCTTCCCACTCCTAGCCCTTTCGTGTCCTATCATCGCCGTAATACCTATCTGTGTCGGTGCGACGTAAAACAACTAGCAAAAAAAAAAGCATCATAGCATTTGAGCTATTCAATCCCTACTCTGAGGCACTGATTGGAATGAGTAGGCCTAATGTGCATATTTAACGGAATAATGACAGAGGAGTGTTCATGGCAGTCTGCGACCTGGTTGTTCCAGCTCTGGAACTTTGGACTGTTAGATCGGCACCGTAGTACTGTTCGTTGAAAGTGAGAAAGTGTGCGTTTTTTTCATTTGATCGAGTATTTTATTTGATAACATTGCTTTCAATCACTACATTCCTACTTACGTTTTTGTAATGACCTATGTTGAATTCAGTTAGGAAAACCACCAAGTCAATCTTTCTGAGAATCCCGTAGCGAAGCACGGGTACATCAGCTAGTTTTATATATATATAGATTGCCACCCATTCAGTCACTTTTTGTCAAGTCCATCTGGACTCATTTTTGCCAGTAGTCTCCCATGATCTACACTATCAAATGCCTTAGATAGGTCAATTGCAATACAATCCATATGACCTCCTAAATCCACAATATCTGGTATATCTTGCTGGAATCCTACAAGTTGAGCTTCAGTGGAATAACCTTTCCTAAACACAAACTGCCTTCTAACAAACCAGTTATTAATTTTGCAAACATGTCTAATATAATCAGAAAGAATGCTTTCCCAAAACTTACATGCATTGCATGTCAAACTGACTGGCCTGTAATTTTCAGCTTTACGTCTATACCCTTTCCTTTATACACAGGGGCTACTATAGCACATCTCCATTCATTTGGTATAGCTCCACCCCATTGTCTTTAGTATATCCCCCGAAATCTTATCAATTCCAGCTGTTTTTCTAGTTTTCAACTTTTGTATCTTATTGTAAATGTCATTGTTGTCACAGATAAATTTTAATACTCCTTTAGTGTTAGTCACCTCCAACAATCTTTACATACTGCTGACTGAATACTTCTGCCTTTTGAAGATCCTCACATACACCCTCCCCTTCTTCATTAACGATTCCTGAAATGTCCTTCTTGGAACCTGTTTCTTTCTGCCTTAAAGAGCCTATACATACTCTTCCATTTTTCACTAAAATTTGTACGACCGCCAATTATGCTTGTCATCATATTATCCTTGCTGACTTCTTTGCTATATTCAATTTCCTAGGAAGTTCCTTCAATTTCTCCTTACTTCCACAGCCATTTCTAACTCTATTTCTTTCCAACCTGCACCTTCTTGTCTCTTTACTTCTGTTATAATATACTGGATCTTTACCATTCCTTACCACCTTTAAAGGTACAAACCTGTTTTCACATTTCTCACCAATTGCTTTAAACCCATCCCAGAGTCTGTTTACACTTTTAATTACCGTTTTCCACCGATCATTGTTACATTTTAAACACTCCCTCATGCCTGTTTTATCAGCCATATGTTACTGCTTAATAGTCCTTCTTTTAAGACCTTCCTTTCTATCACATTTACTTTTATCTGCAACAAAAACAGCTTCATTATCACTAATACCATCTATTACTTCAGTTTCTCTATAGAACTCATATGGTTTTACCAGCACCAGGTCCATAATATTCATCCCTCTAGTTGGTTTCATCACTTTCTGAATCAGCTGTCCTTCCCATATTAACATTTGTTGGTCATGCTTCCTGTCGTTCGCATTACCTTCTCAACTGACATTTGGCAAATTGAGATCACCTGCTACAATCACATTCCTTTCCATATCATTTCCCACATAGCTGATTATCTTAAATAATTCTGAATATGCGTTAGCGCTACCCGTTCCAAGTATGTACACTCCAAAGACATCGAGTTGTCTATTATCTTTAGAGATGAGCCTTACACCTAGAATTTCATGTTTGTCATCTTTAACTTTTTCGTAGCTTACAAATTCTTCTTTCACCAGAATGAATACTCCCCCTCCTACCATTCCTATCCTCTCTCTTCGATACACACTCCAGTTATTACAAGTAATGAAAATCATTTTTGGTCCATATTGAAAGTGTCATATAATGTGTACAAGAAAATATTTATTATTTTGCCACCTATTCAATACAATGCAAAATGTTAACATATGAGTTAAAATATTGTTAAAATTTAATGAGATATGTTTCGATTAGAATAATCTTTAACCAAGTACCTGGTAAAAATAAGGTTTTGATATTGACTGAGGATGCCTCATAAAGAGAGGCGAAACATGCCTCATTATATTTTAACAATGTTTTAACTCATATGTTAACATTTTGCACTGTATTGAATAGGTGGCAAAAAAAAAAAAAAATTTTCTTGTACACATTATACACACTCCAGTTCTGTGAGAATATTTCTGCATCCATTATATCATTTCTCAGCCATGATTCAACCCCTATTACAATATCTGGTAAGTATATATATATTAAATTACTTAATTCTAATCCTTTCTTTAAAATACTTCTACAGTTCAGCACTAACATTTTTATGTCATCCCTACTTGACTTCCAGTTCCCTGTTCCCTTTGCTAGAGGCTTTACGTCGCACCGACACAGATAGGTCTTATGGCGACGATGGGATAGAAAAGGCCTAGGAGTTGGAAGGAAGCGGCCGTGGCCTTAATTAAGGTACAGCCCCAGCATTTGCCTGGTGTGAAAATGGGAAACCACGGAAAATCATTTTCAGGGCTGCCGATAGTGGGATTCGAACCTACTATCTCCCGGATGCAAGCTCACAGCCGCGCGCCTCTACACGCACGGCCAACTCGCCCGGTCCCTGTTCCCTTATTACGCCAGCTAGGCCACCCCGTACACCACTGCGGATTAAGTGAAGGCCATCTGAGCGCAGATCCGTATCTCCTACCCACCCACGAGGATCTAGAAATCTCACTCCCAGTTTTGCACATACTCACTCCATAGTTTCATTTAAATCCCCAATCACCTTCCAGTCAGTATCCCTCCTACACAGTAATCCACTGATAACAGTCTCCGCTTCCGTAAACTTCATCCGTGATGCATTTACCATATCCCACACATCCCCAACTATACTTTCACCTGCTTGCCCTACGTTGTTGGTACCAACGTGAAACATTACCACCTTCTCCTTTCCCTCCTCTTTCTCTTCTACTTTCCTCAACATCTGCCTTAACCTAATTCCTGGATAACACTCTATACTGGTTATCTTTTATCCACACACTTTCCCCACATGTCTAACAATGGAATCCCCCCATGACCATAGCCTCCACCCTACCCACCTCATATGATCCCCTCCTCTCCTGGTCAGTCCTATCTTTCCTGACAGCTGCAGAAGCTACTTCCTTCTCCCTTTTCTCCACCCCATGACGCTGTTCCACTTGTCTTTTTCTATCCACTACTCCACGTTTCCCTTTCCTACCTTTTCCCTTCCTCCTATGTCCACACTTCTCAGCAACAATTCCCTGTTCCTTATCTTCTCTCGGCTGTTCTACTAGCAGTGGCTTGTACGGATTTCTCACAGACATCTGTCTTGAATTCTGATCCTGAATGGAGCCCTTAGCCTGCAATCTCCTTCCCCTTAAAACATTAGACCACCTGTCTTCTACAATTCCCCTCTTTCCTTCCCATCCCTCTTTTACACCTACTGTATCCTGTACATTGCTTGAGGGAGGCCTACTTTCCTTCCCACCGAGCTCGATAGCTGCAGTCGCTTAAGTGCGGCCAGTATCCAGTATTCGGGAGATTGTGGGTTCGAGTCCCACTGTCGGCAGCCCTAAAGATGGTTTTCCATTTTCCATTTTCACACCAGGCAAATGCTGGAGCTGTACCTTAAATAAGGCCACGGCCGCTTCCTTCCCACTTCCAGCCATTTCCTGTCCCATTGTCGCCATAAGACCTAACTGTGTCGGAGCGACGTAAAGCAACTTGCAAAAAAAAAAAATCTTCCTTTCCTGTCCTCTGAGAGAATCCTAATTATCTCCCTCAAACTCTCCACCTCCTCCCTCATACTCCTTAATGCCTGGCCACACCCACAGTTCCTACACTTGCACTCCTTAGCCATTCTTTACTGAATAATGAAAAGAAAAGGAAAAATAAGGTAACTTATTCTGTGCAAAATAAAAATGAAAGGAAAGAAATATTGTCTAGGATAGTTCACAAAGATCATACAACAATAAGGTAATTAATATAGGCTACTACTAGACTACAATATTAGTTGTACGTTCTTTTTCTTTCCTTCTACACCCTAACAGGATGAAAATTGCTGTTAATTATTGAAAACAGAAAATAATACACAAGGATTACACAATTCTAAATTGCAGTTAAGTATACCCTAATTACTACAACAGAATTCCAGTAAGAGAGTTACTACATATACCACTTTCAAACGTTCATCTTGCAATGCAGCATTCCACACGTGATGCTATGTTTTACACTAGTAAAGAGAGGTACTGTAAGAGTTATTCTAAACTATCAGATAGAGATTATTCGAGACTAGTAAGTCCATCTTGAAATAACTATTTACAACAAGGCTACAGTAGGTCAAGAATAGATAGGGGTTGTATGCAAATAATGCATCTGGGATGCCTATCACTGAATAATAATTCAAAGGATGCTATGCTAATACAATGAATGTTACAACTGATGTACTATGTGGAATGTACTATGCATCTGATAATTGAATGTCCTCGATATATGAAATAAGAATGGAAATATTGCTTGTTGTGAGGGATCTTCTAAATGAAATATGTGATTGAATAGTAATATGGGATGTACTGTAGTCTTCCAAGTTGTTCAAACAAGCAGAAGCATATGTGATGTAATGTAATGGTATGGAAACTTTGTGGGCATAGCCATAATTGTGTTAATGTTATTATTATGCAAATGCTGGATTCCAAGGGAACAACAATGGTGTGTCAAAATAGTTAGTGCATGATGAAGTACAGATCATTGATATTGAGAACCCTAATGATGTTTACACCACTCCACCTTTGTTATGAAGGGGCAATTTTGATGACAGTTATATCTTCAGAAGGAATAATTGTATGGGATAAGAAAGGTAGAGGTCATCTGACATGAGTTATTATAATTGCCACGTGTAAGAATATGTGTAAGTAGAATTACCAAGTATGACTTCCTACACACGGTCATCTGAGAATTATGTGTGTTTATTAAGGGAAGCTGATAATCTGAGGAAGTAGAAGTAGAAGGCAATAAATGAGGACATATACACAGAACCCATTGCATGATATGTCTGACATTATCTTTCCTTTCTTATTTCATGTACAACATTATGTTGTTTCTTTGCACAACTCAGTATTAGTTGAGATTGTGTTATTGTCTATAATCTTTAAGTAAAACCAGCGTGGAACTTTATTTTTATTTTTTATTTTACAATCTGCTTTAAGTCGCACTGACACAGATAGGTCTTATGACGATGGGATAGGAAAGGGCTATAGGACTGGGAGGGTAGTGGTGGTGGATGTGATTATTTTTCTAAGAGGAAGTACAACTAGACAACCATCCTCTAGGAGTGGGAAGGAAGTGTTCACAGCCTACTTCACGAGTCCATATAATTGGCTTGCTGCATTATTCATCATCATCATCATCATCATCATCATCAACATAGGTTGTTCTGCCATCCAGCAAGTCCAATCATTGCTGTGACCTCCATATCTCTCGATCTTGTGCCCTTTTCTTCACTTCTACATAACCTTCCTTTCTTTTTCTAATGCTGTCCAATAACTGATATGGTCTCTTCCCCTTCCACGTTTTCTTTTTTATCATTCCTTCCACTGCTACTCATAGTAAAGAGATTATGCCCTATCAAATTTTTATTACGGTTAGCATGCTCCTCACTTCTCCCACTCTCTTCAGAACTTCATTTGATATTCTATCTTCCCAGCTTACTCCTTCAATTCTTCTCCAAATGCACATCTCAAATGCCTCTGTTCTTTTCACCTTAATGTCCATGTTTCAGCACCATATAGAGCTATACTCCCGTAACATCTTGCAAGTCTCTTCCACAGATCTTTCAACAGGGGCCACAAAAAGAGGTTTTTTTTTTTTTTTTTTTTGTTTTTTTTTTTTTTTTTTTTTTTAAAGGGAAATTGAGCTTTTATGCCTGTTATAGAGTGAAGGTCTTCAGTAAACATACTTCCAAGATACATAAACTTATTCATATGTTCAATAATTTCTGCCCGATCTTGATTGTTGCTTTTTCACCTTTACCTGCAAGTATCATGAATTTAGTTTTCTTTTTGTTTATGCTCATCCCATACTTTTCACACTTTTTGTTTAATTATCTCAGCATTTTGCAGAGGTCCCTTACATTTTCAGCTATTACTGCCATATCATCAGCAAATCTTATGCATTCAATTATCTTACCTCCAATGTTGACACCTCTTTTACCATCCAAACATTCACAAATAGTTTTCTCCAAGCAAATATTAAACAAAGTTGGCGATAAGCAGCAACCTTGTTTAAAACCTCTCCCCAATCTGATTTCTACTGTTAATTCTCCTCTTATTCTCACTCTTGCTGTTTGGTTGTAATATAATTGCTTGATCAGTCTTCTCTCCCTCTTCCATTCCACTCCATGTGTTTTCAGTATCTCCAGGAGCTTATCCCACCTCACTTTGTCAAATGCTCTCTACGTCTACAAAAACTGTGTATACTTTTCTATTCATTTTTTATAACATATTTTGATATGTATATGATAGTTCCGTTATAATGCAATGTCAGTGCGTAACAAGATTAAATTTACTGTAGAATATTACTAAGTTTTTCAACTATAATAACAATAGAGCAGAAAATGTTCATTTACATTACTGTTTAAAAAAAAAAAAAAAAAACGAGAACCATTTTATCCACATTTGAAGTTCATAATAGCATTTCACTTGTTTGTTATATGAAAGTTATATATTTAAAATAAGGAATTGTCAAGAAATGTTTATTTTTGTGTCACAACAATGGACATAACACTATGTTAATTGGGCTATAATTGTAACCCACTGACATGACAACTTTAGGTGCGTCCACTGGAAAATGATACACTAGGAGGGTAATGATTGCCACATATGAAATACATGCAAAAAAAGTGAGCGAAAGGAAGAGAGATTGAATTTATTTGTAGACATTAGGAATCTAACAGACTCCACACCTTTTTTAGTCTAGTGTTCGGATTTTTTTTTTTTTTTTTTTTTTTTTTTTTTTTTTTTTTTGCCATTTGCTTTACGTCGCACCGACGTCTTATGGCAACGATGGGACAGGAAAGGCCTAGGAATAGGAAGGAAGCGGTCGTGGCCTTAAGTGAGCTACAGCCCCAGCATTTGCCTGGTGTGAAAACGGGAAACCACGGAAAACCATCTTCAGAGTTACCGATAGTGGGATACGAACCCACTATCTCCCGGATGCGAGCTCACAGCTGTGCGTCCCTAACCACACGGCCAACTTGCAGGGTTTGGAATAATGTGAACTTTTGTGCAATTGTAGTTTGATACCATTAATTTAAATAATCTGTTATTTAAATTGTAAAATGTCAGAATATTTGTAAACAAACATGTTGTGGGATGTAGGCGGCCATTATTTTTGAGATTAGACTGCAATGTTAAACAAGTCACGCCCATTCTTGTTTATTGTTGAAATGACAATGTACTCGCTAGAAATCTTTGAGATGAAAAATACAAATCAATTTGTTTTTAAAGAATGTAAATCAATTGTCCACCCACGGTGTATTATTTATTGAGATTTTAATTTTCTTTTGCAAGCTGCTTTACGTCGCACCGACACAGATAGGTCTTATAGCGACGATGGGATAGGAAACGGCTAAGAGTGGGAAGGAAGCGTCCATGGCCTTAATTAAGGTACAGCCCAAGCATTTGTCTGGTGTGAAAATAGAAAAGCATCTTCAGGGCTGCCGACAGTGGGGCTCGAACCCACCGAGATTTTCCTTTTTTTTTTTGCTAGGGGCTTTACGTCGCACCGACACAGATAGGTCTTATGGCGACGATGGGATAGGAAAGGCCTAGGAGTTGGAAGAAAGCGGCCGTGGCCTTAATTAAGGTACAGCCCCAGCATTTGCCTGGTGTGAAAATGGGAAACCACGGAAAACCATTTTCAGGGCTGCCGATAGTGGGATTCGAACCTACTATCTCCCGGATGCAAGCTCACAGCCGTGCGCCTCTACGCGCACGGCCAACTCGCCCGGTGATTTTCCTTTTAAAAGTAAATTTGGGTCCTCTCAACGAAAAAAAATAACCGTGCATCATTTATAGTTAGTAGCATCCCTTATCCTGTCTCATACATGATATTTACACCCATTGCATAATTAAGGCCATACAAGGAAAGATATACCTGCCAACCTGTCTGCAACCTGTACACCCATGAGGTAAGTTTCCTGCCATTCACCGACGGAGATAGTGATTTGACGCCCAGTCGTCGGAGCGAGCCGAAGAAACAGAAGAAGAAGAAGAGTATGTGCACACAAATATCATCAGGGAAAGTGGAAGAAAAAGTATTAGTAACAAATTTCAGGCTTACAAAAGTATGCTACATTTTAATGATCAGGACCCTATAACGAGTTATGCTGATTATGATCATGTTAAATCTACTAGTACTGACAGCAGACTTGAATACTCAAATTAGTTGATTGTGCAAACCACTGAAATATTCAACTGGTTTTGCTTGCACACAAAAGCCAGCTCTGGTTACCTCAACATACTTCCTTTCAGCTAAACACACTCGTCTCTTCACCACATTCTCTGTTCATCTTGTAGGTTCAGGATACCAGAGGACTGCTGACAAATTGTTTTGCAGCACAAAACCCATATATGACAACACATTTGATCATTACATTTAAAGAGATGTCAAGTCAGGTTTATTATTTATCATTTAACTTTTTACATTGATGGAACATGAAGAGACATCTAATGGATCTTTGCCACATGAAATATTGATACCGGTATCACAATATACTTTATAATACTTTCTCTCACACATTCAATGGATTTCTTGCACTGTAGACATTTTGAATGAGATGTCAGTAGGTGAGCTCAATAACCATCTTGCCCAATATTATTATCCAACAACATCATGAGGACAAAGAACAAGTATTTAATTATCTTTTGCAAAATCATCCTCTCAGAAATTCAAATGGCTTTTGATTTGGATCAAAACAAATATTATATTGCAATCACTCCTAATAGGTAGAACACATGTATCTTCAAATGGTTAAAAGGATAAAAATCAGAAAAATTTTGAACAAAGATTATTGTATAATCATACTTGTCATTCAAACATGATTACCTATTGTCATAAGAAAAATCGAAGTTCCTTGAGTCATGTTCCATGTTTTCTCCTTGAGTTTTCCATGACTTCATTAATTTTCTGAGAATTCCTGGCAGGCACTATATCACTGCACTCAACTTTCTCACCTCCTCCACATCTAATGTTTTATACTTAACTCTTCGCCGGAGGAAACATATATATATGCTCTACTTTTCTTTCTCTCAGGGTGGAAAAATATATATGTCCCGTTCGAATTTCGCGGCTTTATTAGCCAAGGAGGTACCCAAATACACTCATAGATGGCAGAATCTGTTCCATCAACTCTACTGATGAGAGAAATCCGCTCATTATCTTAATATGTTTCTTCTCCCATTTGTGGGAGTTGTGAAACACACACATTGCATGACGCAATTTATTCATGCGCATACGTATTATCTCGTTTTGCGATTTTCCGGTGAAATGGCATCGCAAAAACAGATTAGCGATACCGGTATATTGTCAGGATCGGATGTTATAAAGAAGTGTCAGGTTTTAGTTTTAATTTATGTTACTCTGAAGATGAAAATTCTTCTCCAGCTCATCTGAGAGCAACAACCAGTGACACCAGCTTCAACAGAGTGGATGGGATGTAAGTAATAACGTCCCGGACTACAAATATTATTCCCGTTAGTAATATTGATCAAGGGTCAATATTGTCATCAAACTTTGATAAGCACACCCAGCAGAATATTTCTTATTTATGCAGAGTGTGGGTTCAACATCTGTGACTACTCTTTGACTGATTTTTCCACTTTTTGACGAACAAAGTCATAAAATGAAACCAAAACATCACTGAAAGTAGCTTTTAGTACAGATATTTCATAACAGTAAGTAGCCACGCTATGGCTATGGAGCCAAGACCTGCATTTGACACACGAGTTCAATCCCCGCTGCTGACTGTCCTGAGAATGGTTTTCTGTGATTCATCATTTTCACTTTCAGGCAAATGCCGGGACAGTTCATATTCATAGGCCACACGAGTTTCCTTCTACCTACTTACCCAATTTCATTCAGCATTATTCATCTTCACTAGCTCCACAACTGAGGTTGACGCCGGAAAGGGCATTTGGTCGTACAAACGTGCCATATACATTCATCTCGCCTAATCCCCAACCCCCTATCAGGAAATAGTTAGACATACAGAGGACTAACGTGTACTTAAAGTTAACCATTGTCAGATCATATCATATGGAGTGTCCCTTGAGCCATTCTTCCAGTGAAAAAAATATGAGACGAAATTTATTTTGTCTTCAGATCACTTCATAGTTGGGTTTCCACTCTTAAACAACGTACACGGTTAATTTGGGTATATTTTTATGGTTTTAGTACTTTTTCCGAAATTTTGTATGTATTTTTTTTTCAATATTTTCGCTGCCTACAGCCATGAATTACCACTGCTGTGAAGGGTTACGATTTCCGTCACCATTCCTTCTTTATTCCCCTAACTTACTGTGCAAGTGTGAAATTGAAGGCAGCTTAACAATCACTCTTTGTTTAAATATTGCCTCAAAGACAGACTGCACTGACTGCTAGAAATTCTGCTGTCTATAGTCTAAAATTAGTCAGAACTCCACAATGGTACATACTTCCAGCTCAGTTAATGACTATTAGCACTGAATATTTCACCTCATTTCTTGCAGCACAAACTTCCACTGTAAGGTAACACAATATCGCATAAGAAAAAGTTTTCTTAGTGCAATTCTATAAGGGAAAAAGAAAAAATGTAAATTTTATTTTAATATCATTTTGAATATATGTATTGAACATGCATATACTTCAGTCTTCTGTAAACTTCTTAAAAGGCAAAGGTAACCACAATGAGTCTGATCTTCACAAACCTAACACGAGAACAGTTTTAAAAGATTTTAGATCACAATGATATTGATGTGACAATCAAGATTGTAATTTTTTAAACAAAATTAGCTTTATTGCAAAATATACAATAAACAGTTAACAAAAACTGAAAAGCTTAGCAGCAATAGAAAACACCAGCAAACAGTTGTTAGAGCGTAGGCAAGACCGGTTGCTGAAGGAAATATTTATTGCGAAGTAGCAGTTGTATCCATTGAAGCTGAAACTGCTAAACTCTCTCCATTCTCCTCTATTGGTTCTTCTAGAACTCGTGGTCCATATAACAATACATATGCACAATGCCAGTCACCTAAAGGAATAAAATGAACAGATAATTAACTCCTAGATAATGCTTTTTACTGTTACTCAACAACCAGGAACTGCAACAGAACATTTCAAACACTAGTAAAATAAATAAAGCCATTATAATGGCAAATAGAATTAATACGACCAGGCTAGTGTAAACTAACCATCCCACAACACCACATAAAGAATGTTTAATAATGAAATAAGCATATTTTTTGGAATTACATTTAACATCATACGAACACATTATCTATTGTATCCACATCCATTATTGTTGTGAAGGTACTCTTTGTCTTTGGGCAACCTGCAGCTGTTGCAGGAAGATTGTATAATAATAATAAAAATGAATGTTTTTTACATGTATAATGTCCAATCAACACAAGACTCCAAAGAGGGTGAATTAGAATTCTACGAAAGAACTGCAAAAAAGAGTATAACTGTTTAATATAAACATAGAAATTATGCTTTGTGTTATCAAGAGCTTCAGAGATGCTTGCTGCTTGAATTCTCTGAAGTACATAAAATAAAATAAAAATTAAAAACTAGTATCGTATACTATATATTGCTTATACTTGTAAGTCTTCATAACTTATTAGCTTCCTTATTTTCAGCAGAAGGAAAGTCAATGAATAAGTAACTACATGTTTAGCTTAACCCTTGAAATTGAGCATAATTACTGTATTATAAAAATTTTATTTTCAACTGAAGTTTCCTTGGCTTGTCTAGAAAAGGCATATATACCAGAAGAATCATCATCATCATCGGTTTGCTCTTCCAGCGAGCCGGGTAGGGTGTTTGAAAACGAGCGTCTTCCTAAGTTGCCCATACAAAAAGATTTTGTCGCTCATGTCAGATTCCCAATCCCATCCTCTTCTCTCCACGTCTTCCCTCAGTTGATCCATCCATATTCTTCTTGGTCTTCCAGCTGGTCTTCTACCTGTTATTCTCTTTTCCAAATAAGCACATGGTAACCTTGTGCTATTCATTCGTTTAACATGCCCACACCATTTAAGTCTAGATGACCTAAGTCTTTCCTCCATTGATTCATTTAGACCTAGGTTAGTAGGATCTCATCATTTTTCACATGATCAAGTAGTGTCTTTTGGAGGGCAGTTCTAAGAAATTTCATTTCACAGACTTGAATCCTACTACAATCCTTTGATGTTAGTGTGCAGGTTTCCAGAGAATATGTAAGGATGGGAATGAAATGTGACTTGTACAGGATCATTTTTGTTCTTTGTGGGATCTTCTCATCCCATAGTAGGTGTCTGATACTGTAAAAGTTAAGAGCCTTTGGTTACTCTGTTTGTTATTTCTATCTCAGCTCTGTTATTACTAGCCATTACGCTTCCTAAATATATGAATTGGTATACAACTTCGTGGTCCTGTATTTTTATGTTGCATTCTGTATTATGCCTGCTGATTTTCAATGCTACTGTTTTTGATGGATTCAATTTCATTCCATAATCATCAAACTTCTTACAGCATACATTCAGATTATTATACACTCCCTCCTCTGTTTCATCCCATATTGCCAGATCATCTGCAAACACCAGAGCCTGAAGATCTTTATTACCTTTTCCTTTTAGTTCCTTTAAAATGGTATCCATAACTGCTATGAAAAGAAGAGATGATAAGGCACTTCCTTGTTGTACTCCTTCAGTTGTATTGAACCATTCAGAGTGACCATCTCCAATACTGACACAGCTTTTGCAATTAGTATATAGCATTTGGATCTTCCTAATAAGGTACTCCAGTACACCAATTTTTCTAAGATTTTTCCAAATAGTTGATCTAGGAACATTATCATAAGCCTTTTCAAGGTGCATAAACACAATAATTAGGTCTTTTCCTCTTTCCCAATGTTTCTCTGCCAACATCCTCAAAGCAAATATCAGATCTGTTGTGCTTCTTCCAGCCCTAAAGCCATGTTGTTCCACTTCTAAGATAGGCTCTAGTATATCCCTTACTCTGGCTTCAATAATTTTCTCCATAATTTTAAGGCCATGTGATAGGAGGGTAATGCCTCTGTAATTTTCACTTTTCCTTCTACTCCCTTTCTTAAAGATAGGAACTATCATCCCTTTTGTCCAATCTTCAGATATTTCGTTATCCTTCCATACTGTTTTGAGAACTCTATACAGCCAATTTATTCCTGGTGGGCCAGCAGCTTTAATCATGTCAACTGTAACTTCATCAGCTCCTGCTGACTTACCCCTCCTCATCTTATGGAGAGCTTGCTCTACTTCCGTCCATATAATTGGGATATCTTCCTCTATTGTTTTCTGTCCTACATTCTCAACAGAGATGTCCTTAGTGCCATTTAGGAGCTTGTCAAAATACTGTCCTATTGTATCCCTGATATCATTCATATTGTGAACTATATTTCCATCTGCCGTCTCCAGGACTGTAACTGCCTCTTTATCTGATCTTTTACTTTTTACACTGACTGACAGAGCAAATGCAACACCAAGAAGGAGTGGTTCAAAAGGGATGAAAGTTGGGGAAAAAACAGAGACGGCACGGACGAATAATTGATGTTTATTTCAAACCGATATGCAGGTTACAAAATGCGCACGGCATCGACTCAGTAGGATGTAGGACCACCGCGAGCGGCGATGCACGCAGAAATACGTCGAGGTACAGAGTCAATAAGAGTGCGGATGGTGTCCTGAGGGATGGTTCTCCATTCTCTGTCAACCATTTGCCACAGTTGGTCGTCCGTACGAGGCTGGGGCAGAGTTTGCAAACGGCGTCCAATGAGATCCCACACGTGTTCGATTGGTGAGAGATCCGGAGAGTACGCTGGCCACGGAAGCATCTGTACACCTCGTAGAGCCTGTTGGGAGATGCGAGCAGTGTGTGGGCGGGCATTATCCTGCTGAAACAGAGCATTGGGCAGCCCCTGAAGGTACGGGAGTGCCACCGGCCGCAGCACATGCTGCACGTAGCGGTGGGCATTTAACGTGCCTTGAATACGCACTAGAGGTGACGTGGAATCATACGCAATAGCGCCCCAAACCATGATGCCGCGTTGTCTAGTGGTAGGGCGCTCCACAGTTACTGCCGGATTTGACCTTTCTCCACGCCGACGCCACACTCGTCTGCGGTGACTATCACTGACAGAACAGAAGCATGACTCATCGGAGAACACGACGTTCCGCCATTCCCTTATCCAAGTCGCTCTAGCCCGGCACCATGCCAGGCGTGCACGTCTATGCTGTGGAGTCAATGGTAGTCTTCTGAACGGACGCCGGGAGTGCAGGCCTCCTTCAACCAATCGACGAGAAATTGTTCTGGTCGATATTGGAACAGCACATGCTGAAGAATGGCGGTTGACGTGGCGTGCGGGGCTGCCACCGCTTGGCGGCGGATGCGCCGATCCTCGCGTGCTGACGTCACTCGGGCTGCGCCTGGACCCCTCGCACATGCCACATGTCCCTGCGCCAACCATCTTCGCCACAGGCGCTGCACCGTGGACACATCCCTATGGGTATCGGCTGCGATTTGACGAAGCGACCAACCTGCCCTTCTCAGCCCGATCACCATACCCCTCGTAAAGTCGTCTGTCTGCTGGAAATGCCTCCGTTGACGGCAGCCTGGCATTCTTAGCTATACACGTATCCTGTGGCACACGACAACACGTTCTACAATGACTGTCGGCTGAGAAATCACGGTACGAAGTGGGCCATTCGCCAACGCCGTGTCCCATTTATCGTTCGCTACGTGCGCAGCACAGCGGCGCATTTCACATCATGAGCATACCTCAGTGACGTCAGTCTACCCTGCAATTGGCATAAAGTTCTGACCACTCCTTCTTGGTGTTGCATTTGCTCTGTCGGTCAGTGTACTATTCTATACATCATTTTCATATTCCCTTTACTGTCTTCTTGCAGTTTGCTTGTAAATTCTTCCCAACTTTTCTCTTTTTGTTCCCGTACAATTCTCATGACTTCCAACTTCCTGTATCTATATTCTTTTGCCATCTCTTCCCATTTATTGTTGTCTGTTCGGTCGCTGTTGATTCTTCTGTCAGACTTAGTCACATCAAGAGCTTTCTTGGCTTTATTCCTTTTCATTACGCCTTCTTTCCCTTTATTGTTCCTGAAGATTGGACAAAAGGGATGATAGTTCCTATCTTTAAGAAAGGGAGTAGAAGGAAAAGTGAAAATTACAGAGGCATTACCCTCCTATCACATGGCCTTAAAATTATGGAGAAGATCATTGAAGCCAGAGTAAGGGATATACACTTTTGCTTGTTCTTCCACATATTTTATCTGCGCTACCAACCAGACCTGCCTTAAAATAATTCCATTCTTCATTACCTTTCTTTGTGTCTGTTATTGGTATTTTAGCTCTGATTTCCTCTTGAAACTGCTGTTTGACTTCCAGATCTGTCAATTTCCAGTCTTTAATTTGTGGTTTTTTCTTCTTGTTTACTTTAATAATAGGTTTGGTGACTCTTAGGTCCATAATGAGGAGTCTATGGTCACTATTAAGGCTCTCACTAGGTATCACTTTTACATCATGCACTTTTTCTCTACTTGGCCTATCTGTGACAATAAGGTCTATCACTGATCTATACTGACCATCCCAGCTGTACCTTGTTATCTTGTGGCTATCACGTTTCTGAAACCACAAGTTCTTCACCAGAAGTTGGTTTTGTGCATATAGATCAAGCAGAAGTTTACCCTCCTCATTTCTATTACCAAATCCATATGGACCAATAATGCCTTCATAACCTGACCTATCAGTTCCTACTTGGGCATTAAAATCCCCAATTATCATTATGTTCTCTTCATCAATGATGTCCTCTAGTTTTTCCTAGGAAGCTTGCTTTTTGGTCATCACTACAACCCTGCTGGGGAGCATAAACGTCCGAAGTGAACCAAGGTAAATAAAGCATCTTATACCCCCAAATGAACCAGGAAGAAGACCAGCTTCAAGAGTGTGCCATGTGTGTGCTCACACATCAAGAAGGGAGATAAGGAACACAAGGACTATCTACCAATGTAAGGAGTGCAACAAAACTCTTTGCCCTGTACCTTGTTTTGAGGATTATCATACCAAAAACATATTACTAAAAATGATGTTTCACAATTTTTGTGCTTAAACTAGTTGTTTTATGTCTTGTTAACATAA
Organism: Anabrus simplex; assembly: GCF_040414725.1. Classification (NCBI taxonomy): domain Eukaryota; kingdom Metazoa; phylum Arthropoda; class Insecta; order Orthoptera; family Tettigoniidae; genus Anabrus; species Anabrus simplex. Next base: position 110,285,885 of record NC_090269.1, on the reverse strand, counting down.
AGTGTTAAATTCATTCATTTCATTAAAATATAATGCCTCTTGAGGGTTCTTTTACAAACATGTGCAAAAACTTAAATTTTGGGGTGTGCAATGGGCTGAGAAACCTGACTCTCAAAGGGTTAAACATTTCACTCTGCACTCCTGACATGATTGGGCAAAGGTCTGCACAAAAGTTAGAGATTTAACTTTTAACTTTAAAATTTGGTGACGTTATTTAAGATAGTTATTCAGAATAATTAAACTTGAATTAAGTCTATATTTACCTCCACCAGAAAGTTTGAGAACTTCTTCCGAAGTAACTGGCGATACTTGATCATCATCACATTTTATCCAAGTGTCGCCTTTCTGACGAACCCAAGCTACATAATGCCCACTGGAGCTGGAGCGACCACGATGAGTCAGAACAGCTTGTAGAGTGTAGTAGCCGGAGTTGTTGGAACCAAGATCTAGTATTTAAAGATAAACATTATACAAATGTTATGGTATATTAAGAAAACCTACAAATAGAAAACATCAAACAAACATCATATTGGGATGGAACATAATAACTGTTTTGTTCCCTGATGGAATTACTTGAACAGACAGCACATCCCCTCATGTTAATAAACATCATGGGAATGAAATATCACATAAAGGTCTTTCAAAGCTAAGGTGTAATAACCCTTGGAATAAACCAACTGCATCTTAGTACAGCACATTCAATAATTATCAATGACATGCTGACATTTTCTGATACTATACACATACATACAAGACTGTTATGCCTTTCAGCGTTTGGTCTGCAAGCCTCTGTGAATTTACCAAACGTTGTCACAATCCTCTATTTGCAACTACTGCTGTGGCCTCATTTAGTTCTATACCTCTTATCTTTAAATCGTTAGAAACTGAGTCAAACCGTCGTCGTCTTGAACTCTCTCTACTCCTCTTACCCTTGATAACCGAGTTCATTATTCTCCTAGGTAACCTATTTTCCTCCATTAGTCTCACATGACCCCCCCCCCGAAGCCAGTTTATGCGTACAGCTTCATCCATCGAGTTCATTACTAACTTAGCCTTTATCTCCTTGTTCCAAGTAACCTCCTGCCATTGTTCTTACTTATCATTCTTGCTACTTTCATGTCTGTTAATTCTAACTTATGAATAAGATATCCTGAATCCACCAAGCTTTCATTCTCGTAAAGCAAAGTTGGTCTGAAAACAGGCCGATGTAAAGATAGTTTCGTCTATGAGCTGACTTCCTTCTTACAGAACACTGCTGATCACAACTGCAAGCTCACTGCATTAGCTTTACTACACCTTGATTCAATCTCATTTACTATATTACCATCCTGGGAGAACACACAACCTAAAAATTATCTACCTGTTCCAGCTTTGTATCACCAATCTGACATAATTCTGTTGACTTTCTTACCCACTAGCATAAATTTAGTCTTTGAGAGGCTAATTTTCATACCATACTCATTGCACCTATTTTCAAGTTCCAAGATATTAGACTGCAGGCCTTCGGCACAATCTGCCGTTAAGACCCAGTCGTCAGCATAGGCCAGACTGCTTACTACATCCCTCCCTGCCACTTTATACCTTTCAACAGATGATCCATGTAAACTATGAACAGCAAAGGTGAAAGATTACAGCCTTGTCTAAGCCCTGTAAGTACCCTGAACCAAGAACTCATTCTACCATCAATTCTCACTGCACCCAATTGTCAACATAAATGCCTTTGATTGATTTTAATAATCTACCCTTCGTACCATAGTCCCCCAGTATGGCGAACATCTTTTCCCTTGGTACCCTGTCATATGCTTCCTCTACATCTACAAAACGTAACACAACTGTCTATTCCTCTCGTAACATTTTTCAATTACCTGGCGCATACTAAAAATCTGATCTGATCTGAAACCACACTGGTTTTCATCCAACTTTCTCTCAACAACTGATCCCATCCTCCCTTTCAAGATGCCAGTGAATACTTTGCCTGGTATACTAATCAATGAGATACCTCAATAGTTGTTGCAATCCTTCCTGTTCCCTTGCTTATAGATAGGTGCAATTACTGCTTTTGTCCAATCTGAAGGTACCTTACCAACACTCCATGCTAATCTTACTACTCTATGAAGCCATTTCATCCCTGCCTTCGCACTATACTTCACCATTTCAGGTCTAATTTCATCTATTCCTGCTGCTTTATGACAATGAAGTTTATTTACCATCCTTTCCACTTCCTCAAGCGTAATTTCACCAACAACATTTTCTTCCTCCCCACGAGCTTGGTTGTTCGCGACACCACTAGGAGGATTTCCTTTTACGTTGAAAAGATTTTCAAAATATTCCCTCCACCTCTCCATTGATTCCCTGGGATCTGTTATGAGTTCACCTGAATTATCCAAAACACTGTTCATTTCCTTTTTCCCTCCCTTCCTAAGGGTACGAACATACCGAAGATGCATCGCAGCTCGTGGTTTACATCGCGGTCGATGCTTCGATGTCACCTCTTGGTAACACAAACACACAGTTTTAAATGGAACAGTTCATGTCAAAGATGCTCGCTTCCATTCACCATCGCGATTTACCAGGAGGTCTAGCGCGATGACAAGAAAGTTTGTGTTCCCATCGCTGTAGAACGGGAGGCATCGATCTGGCTTGTCCGGAATGAGATCACATGATGTATCCCCCCGTTCTACTATGCCCATGATCCAGGTGTTCACAGAGCCTGCGTGTGTATGCATGTGGTAGTTATTGTACGTACTTCACAGTATCAATTTTTGATTCCACATTGTTGAACATGTATTGGAACGTCTCAAGGGACATTCTCATGTATGAATGGAATCTGTCCGGGTGGTGTTTCAGTTCTCCAAATAAGTTGTGATATTCCCCCAGCGCCTGCTTTCTTTTATTTATAGGATGAGCATTCCACTGGCGGGCTGACTGAATTGAAAGTAGCCACCATCGTGTGCTTATGCACAATGAATCACTATCTTCACTGTCACTTGAATACATACTCTATACTTGTAAAAGCTCAGCAATAGAGGATAAATTAGCTTTAACTTCAACGCAGAGATCTAAACATTACGTCCACTCACTGTAAACACATCTCAGAACACTGAAAGGTAAACCTCCCCAGTATGTTCACCCTCCATCGACTGCAACGTAAACCGCGACGTAAACCTTGACCGCGAGCTGCGATGCATTTTCAGTATGTTTGTATCCTAAGATTCTTTATTACTGTCCAGAAAGGTTTCCCTGCTGCTTGACATAGCCTCTCCAGGTTATTTATCAAAATCTTCCCACGACTTCTTTTTGGATTCAACAACTATTTGTTTCACTCTGTTTCTTTCATCTACATACAATTCCCTGTCTGCATCAGCACTTGTTTGGAGCCATTTCTGATAAGCCTTCTTATGTTTAAAAGCTGCTCTCACTTCATCATTCCACCAAGATGTTCGCCTTTTCCCATCTTTACACACAGTTGTTCCTAGGCATTCCCTTGCTGTTTCTACTACAGCATCCTGTATGCCACACATTCACTTTCTATATCCTGAACCTGCTTACTGTCTACTGTTCGAAACTTCTCACTAATCTTATCCATGTACCTCTGTCCTCGTCCTGGAGATTTTCTACTCTTATTTGTTTGCAGACAGATTTCACTTTCTCTATCCGAGGCCTAGAGATACTTAGTTCACTACAGATCAGAAAGTGGTCTGTAGCATTGAAAAATCCCCCAAAAACCCGTACATTCCTAACAGACTTCCTGAATTCTAGTCGGTTAAGATATAGTCTATTATGGATCTGGTACCCCTGGCCTCCCATGTGTAGCGGTGAATAGCCTTATGCTTGAAGAATGTATTCATAACTGCTAAACCCATACTAGCACAGAAGTCCAGCAAACGCTTCCCATTCCCATTAGTTTCCATATCTTCCCTACATTTACCAATAACCCTTTTATATCCTTCAGTTCTATTCCCAACTCGCATTGAAATCACCCATTAGCACTATCCTATCCTTGCTTTGACCCTGACTACAATGTCACTCAATACTTCATAAAACTTGACAACTTCATCCTCATCTGCACCCTCACATGGTAAATACACTGAGAATTCTCGTCCTAATTCCTCCAACTGCCAAATCTACCCACATCATTCTCTCATTTACGTGCCTAACAGAAACTATGTTGCGTGCAATAGTATTTCTGATAAAGGGTCCTACCCCATACTCTGCCCTTTCCTTTTTAACACATGTCAAGTACACTTTGTAATCTCCTATCTCTTCCTCGTTATCTCCCCTTACCTGAATATCACTTACTCCTGGCATATCCAGATGCATCCTCTTTGCTGACTCAGCCAGTTCTACTTTCTGTCTTCCATAAGACCCATTAATATTGATAGCTCCCCATCGAATTCCATTTCGTTCACCAAGTTGTTTCCAAGGAGTCTCTCACCTGTCAAATGAGAGTGGGACTCCACTACTTCCATAAGTCCGAGGCTTGCTTAAAATGTTCTGAGCTCGGTAAATTCATGAAGCAGGATGCTATCCTACTTACACATAGCCCAAGTGTGGATAGTCCTAGTCGGCTGAGCAAGGAGGGCCATAACTCAGAATATGTCCGAGATGCACACTCCCCTTAAACGCAACTGGTATCCCGATTCTCAGGACCTTACTAGGCCACTCAGCCGTTGCCCATGGTTCACAAACTAGGACATGGCTACAGTAACCCACACCATGAACCATTCTGATATTATAAAGAGCGGTAATTTATGACTACCATTTAGCATTGCTGCAAGCAAGTAACAAAAGTCACTCTCTCCTTTGCAAGTTTTCTCCCTTTCACAGTGTCATTTTGAGCAGCACAAGTTCAGTGTGGAAGCATCTTATAGCTCAGGCCGATTCGTCAACGATATATACTTGATCGGGTGTTATGACATATTCCTTAACAATTATTTTCAAATTGTGAAACAAATGTGTTCGAAGCTACATCATCAGCTAATAGCCTCTCACTTGAAATCACCAAGTTTTGATTATCACTTTGCTTTTCCAGAAATGCAACAAATCTTCACTTGCAGTAAAATTATCATTTTCTTCTTCCAATATTTTATTCAAAATAAGCACCCTTTCTTTGATAATGGCTACAACAGTCTCCTACTACAAGTTTATACAAGAAAATTCAAGAAAATGCTGCCCAGCCTCGATTTTCTACGTTCTGGATCGCTGTTTCCACCCACCATGACCCGCTGCCATTACACATCTGAAGACTCAGCTCTTCATCTTAGCTGTTCGCCACATAATTCTGACGTCAATTTGATGTCACCTTCTGAAACAAACTTGATTCTTCAGTTTGCTGTTGTCTTTTCTCACCCAGTCTGTATAAAAGGACCATCCACTCCACCTGGAATTCAGCCTGCTTCCGACTCCGGTGTGGTAGAGGAACCTACGCTTATCGTGTGTTTTACACGGTCTTGTTTATTACCAGACCACCTGGGCTTTACCAACCAGATCTTGGGTGAGCGATGTAGCATTTTCTGCTATTTGCTTTACGTTGCACCAACACAGATAGGACTTATGGCGATGATGGGATAGGAAAGGCCTAGGAAGTGGAAGGAAGCAGCCGTGGCCTTAATTAAGGTACAGCCCCGGCATTTGCCTGGTGTGAAAATAGGAAACCATGGAAAATCACCTTCAGGGCTGCCGACAGTGGGGCTCGAACCCACTATCTCCCGATTACTGGATACTGGCTGCATTTAAGCGACTGCAGCTATCGAGCTCGGTAAGTAGCATTTTAAGTTATTTCAGGACTTAGTTCCCACAGCCCTTCAGGCAATATTTTGGTGCATTTCTTGGCCGTGTTTATCAATCTCTCCAGTTATGACCTATTTGCACATGTGCGGTGTTCATTTTTGAAATCTTGCTTTTTATATTTTAACTTTGCCAGTACTGGTATGCAAGGAATTTTAAGGTCATCTATCTACAGCTATTAACTTTATCATCTGTGAACTAGCCTTCATATTTTCTACAAATATTTCTAATAGTGTGTCGTGCTGGACAATTCCTCCTGCCACGCACCTGGTTCCAGTCTTGTTTCCCTCCTTCAATTCAGGTTCTATGTCTTATTAGATTATTTCTGATCTGTTTGCCATTGCACCTAAGCTCACAGGACAAAAATTAGTCACCCGAGTGCACATGCAGAGATGGGTCATTAAGTCTGTATAGATGGCGCAGCGAACGAATCCTGTGCTCAACTGCACGCGCCCCTTCCTCTACGTTAGCATAAGGTAACATTCAGTGAGACATTGATGTTTCAAGTGGACAGTGTATGTCAACATGTATAGATGTAAGGAGAGTGGCAAAAAAGGGCAATCGTGTTTGGCCGTGCCCATGTTTTGGGGGTGTTTTTCGTATCACAGATTAGGCCCGCTCAATGAGATGACCACTAACATGAACCAGCATGTTTATTTAAACATTCTGGATGATCAGGTGTTGCCTTTCAGTCAACATCTGCATGATGAGTTAGCTATTGATACCCCAATTTTTCAAGATGACAACAGTAAAGTTCATTGGGCTGGGCGCATATGTGACTGATTTCATGAACACTCCCTAACCCTACTACATCTCGACTGGCCTGCAAAATCGCCTGACTTGAACTCCATTGAAAATCTGTAAGACATGATGGAACAGCAGATAAACCGCCCACAGCAGCATCTCGGCAATTTGGTGGTACTGCGCGATCAAATTCTTAGCAAGTGGCTTAACCTTGATGTGACGTACCTGCACATCCTTGTGGACTCACTTTCTAACCGAATCCAGGTGGTTATCAAGTCCAGAGGTGACAGTATTAAATTATGCTTGCAATGATTTCTCCAGGGACGACTAATTTTTTGTCCGTTAAGATTATCTTCTTTATAAGGTGATCATATAATTTAAACTTCGAACACTGTGTTTCTGGGTTATATTGCCTTTTTTCAGTGTTGTAAATGTGGCTGGTATTCCTCACTGAAAATGCTTGTTGTTGTTGTTTTTACTCCATTTATTTAAGTTGTTCATTTTTTCTTACTCGCTGTTAAACTTTTCTCAAATGGTTGTTAATTCGTGTCCTTTCCCTTCTCTTTGCATACCGTTGTTACTTCAAGTTTTAAAATATACGTATATTGTACTTGGGATTATCCTTTACTTATTTATCATCCTGTACCTACCACAGACACCTCTGAAATTCCCAGCTGCTTCCTAACATCACATACATTATTATTATTATTATTATTATTATTATTATTATTATTATTATTATTATCATCATCATCATCTATTATTACGATTATCTCAATTGTTATCTGTTATCATACACCACATGGGACCAGACAATGGAGTTCCTTTTCTTCTTTCCAGCAAAAACCACACCCAATAAAGCATGATCCTCAACATTTTACGATTTCTAAGTTCATCTTCCTTAAAATCCATCAATGTATGAGCTTTTAGTTCTTTCCTGTTCTTTCTCCAGTCTAATTTCATTTGCAAATTTTTGCAGGGACCTCATCTCTGTCTAATCTTTCAAGCACTTTTAACTTCTCTTCTGAAGTAACCGAACTGACAAACATTGTTATAACGATAAACACTCATTATTATTATTATTATTTATAAGTTTCATATTCCGTATTGATTGGATTCAATGTAATAGACAAGAAAAATGATCCACCGATCAATACATTTATTGTGAATGAATTATTGTACTAGTACCGGTTTCGGCCTATCTTGGCCATCATCAGCTAGCACACAAATTTACAGTCATTAGACAAAATTACAAAAATGTTACGTTAGAGCATCCGGATGTCTAATGAAAAATGGAAGTAAAATATATTGCAGTATGTTGCGTTAAAATATCTCTGATTAAAAGTGGTGATGGTTATAATAAACTAAAACCACTTGCTAAGAATTTGATCGCGCAGTACCACCAAATTGCCGAGATGCTGCTGTCGGCGGTTTATCTGCTGTTCCATCATGTCTCACAGATTTTCAATGGAGTTCAAGTCAGGTGATTTTGCAGGCCAGTCGAGATGTAGTAGGGTTAGGAAGTGTTCATGAAATCAGTCACACATGCGCCCAGCCCAATGAACTTTACTGTTGTCATCTTGAAAAATTAGGGTATCAATAGCTAACTCATCATGCAGATGTTGACTGAAAGGCAACACCTGCTCAATCAATAGGTTTTAGTTTTTTCGGAGGAACACAGGGATGCAACTCGAATAAAACACACAATGGACTTTGGAGTAATACAAAATACAAAGGAAATGAGAATAAAGGAAGTATACAAATAATATTATGGAACATCGAAGGCTTAAAAAACGCATTAAGCATGTCGCCAACGGATTGCCTAAAAGGATATGACATAATAATATTGACACAACAGACCATTGGCAACATGCAGAATATTATTGCATACATCTACAAGCGAAACAAGGAGAAAGAGGAAGACCCATAGGAGGAATATCCGTTCTCTTAAAGCCTTGGCTGACCCCAATAAAAATGATAACGCAACTGGAACACTCTATACTAATAGAAACAAAACACATCACAATTATTGCCACTTACTTTCAACCATATACAATGCCTTGGAAATAATAGACGAATTAGGGCAACTAATAACTCAGAGCAAACAAGACAACCCCCTAATCATAGCAGGATACTTCAACTGTAGGTTGGATGTAACAATTACAAAACAAAACTAGTAATGGAAAAATTACAAGAAGATGGCCTTCTATTAAATAACAGAAACATTCCAACCTACATATCTCACAATGGAACAAGCGTGATAGATGTTGCACTCATAAAAGGGCAAATAAAAGGAGAAATAACCCCTATATGGTCAGCAAATCACACACCAATAAGAAAGCATATCCCCATGAAAATAAAAATTAATGGAGATTGGCGATCATCAAACAAACAAGTAAAATGCCTATTATCACGAAAAATTGACGTCGAAAAAGTAGAAGGACAAGTCGACCAGATAAGAAAAATAGAAGAGCTCACTAAGGAATTAAGACTAGAAGAAGCAGCACAAACACTAGAGGACTTGCTAATACAAGCCGCAACCCCACGAAAGGACCGAAAGGCGAAACAATGGTTCGACCAGGAATGATACCTGCTAAGAAAAGAAGTACTGAAGGCCCTGCATGAACTAAAGACAAACAAGAATAACCTTACACTCTATCAGGTATACAACAGAAAAAGAAGTCTCTATAAAACGCTCACGCGGGAAAAGAAAAGGATATACTGGGAGGAAGAAGGTAAAAGAATAGTAGAAGAGGCAAAGAAAGACCCATATCTCGCTCTACGTCCCAGGAAGCAAACACAGACACACTATATAAACATGGAAGAATGGATGACACACTTTAGCAATATACTCAACAAGGAAGGAATAACAAACATCCCAGAAAAGTATCAAAGTACCAATACACTAGCGCCAACAGCATGGACTCCACTGACAACAAATGAAGTCCAAAACATCATCTCAAGCACAAAGAAAAACAAAGCTGCAGGACCAGACAACATATACAGTGAGTACATAAAAGACACTGCTCATCTCCTACTGCCTACATGGACAAACTTATACAATAAATGCATTGAGACGGCCTCAATATCGGAGAGATGGAGACATTCAACTGTTAAAGTACTCTATAAAGGAAATGGTGACCCATATGACACACAAACACATACAGAGGCATCGCTCTGGAGAACATACTGTTCAAGACATAGACAAAAGCAATTGTGGCGAGAGACAGAGAAGAAATAGATGATTATCTACCGGAAAATCAATTCGGATTCAGGAAAGGAAGATCAGCTATTAATGCCATACAATTACTACTCAATAACATATGGGAAGTCCTTGAAAAAAGAGAAAAGTTTTACGTAGTGTTGATAGACTTCACAAAAGCATTCGACCTCATAAATCGAGAACTTGTAACCCAGAAGCTGGAAGAAGCTCTCAACAGAAACAATGTGTGGACTAAAACCATAAAAACGATACTACAATGGAACAAAATAAGAATCTCTGACAATATATCTCTCTCAGAACCGATACTTCAAACGAACGGGGTATTACAGGGTGATCCAATTAGCCCGTTACTTTTCATCCTGGCAGCAGAAGAAATAATGAGAATAACCCATAAGGAAGACGTAGTATCGTATGCCTACGCCGATGATATAGTGATCGGATCAAGAGAAATCACGAAACTACAAAAAGTGATAAAAGATATGGAGAAATGGTGCTACGAACAAAAGTTTGAAATTAATACATCAAAAACAAAAATGATGGTATTTAGGCAAGGAGGAAAGATCCCAGCAATGGCAGAAATCTTCATAAAGAGGCAGAAAGTATCCATAGTAAACGACTTCAAGTACCTTGGCATTACTCTCCAAACAAGTGCCAAATGCTTTACAAAACATGTAACAGAAAAAGCAATCAACTACATAAGATCACTCAGCCTAGAGACGGCGATGGCACTATTTAGATCAAAAATCATGCCTATAATAACATATGGGATAGAAATCATATGGCCGTACCACACGGAAAACAACCTATCCTCTCTAGAAAGAGTAAAAGCTCTATACATAAAAAGAGCGATCGGTGTATCCAAGACTACAAGATCAAGACTCTTCTACCTCCTAGCGCGAGAATCCTTCCTCATTGAAGACTTCAGAACACACCTGACTCTACCCAACACCAGAGCATCAGAAAATCTCCTAGCAACACTCAGAAAAAAAGAGAAGACATTCCTTCAGAACTCTTTGGGACTGGGGCCATGATAGACCGGACATGGACAACATCCAACTTCGAGATGAGGCACGAATTCACAGACTGGCAGTACATGGTTTCCACCATCTAATTTGTACCAACACCTCATACCATGAACCGACAGAGACATGTAAGTGCAAACTATGTGGATACATGTGTGAACGTTACCACGTAGAACTCTTCATCAAAAGAACAAAAACTATTAAAGAATATGCAATCCAAGGCACAAGCGCACGAGTACAGTGTATATAAATGTAATATTCTTCTCTCTTTCTGTATGGCTATTTGGCTGCAATAAATATATTATTAATAATTTATTTTTTATGTTGTTTTACCCTTTAAATTCATTTGACGCTTGCCAGCTGAGCAGAGGAGTCCGATTCATGTACCAACATCGTACCTCAATTTTGACAAAAATGTCACGATATTTTGCCTTTCCAGGAACAATATGGTTGACAGATATAATAATTTTCCAGTTTGCCATGAGCATTGCATATAAATAAAAAAAATTAAAAAATTCTTCACATTCGTATCATTCCACTTCTGAAGTCTATTATTCGTAGAAATTGGGTAAATTGTTAATACCTTCTTGAAATATTAATTGGTAGCCTCCACAATAACCTGTACTAGTGTGCAGAACAGAACAAACACAGGAAAAAATCTATTTTTGGTGAATCATCACGTAATATACTGTATTATCTATAACACCTGAATTGCGTGAAAAGAAAGAGGGAAATATTGGAGTAAACTGACCAGAAGTCCGGCCCCACAGTGTAGGGGGCAACGAGCCCGCTTGTCACTTGGAGCCCTGGGATTGATTCCCGGCCGGGTTAGGGGTTTTTAATGGTAAATTATTAATATCCTTGGCCTGGGGACTGGGGTTTGTGTCGTCCCTAACATTCCTTTATTCACATTCAACACTTTACACTTCCGCAATTACACTTACACGCAGGTTCCTCTCATTTGGTGAAAGTAGTGGCAAAAGATCTGCAGAGGTCGACGCCACAAACAAGTATCATTAAAAAGGAAAGAAGAAGAAGAAACTGACCAGCAACCCAAGAAAATTATGATAACTTATTTATTTATTATGGTTCATGTTTGTGGGTTACTGTAGTCACATCCTAGTTCGTGAACCATGGGCAACGGCTGAGTGGCCTAGTTAGAGATACCAGTTGCTATGGAATGGGAGTGGGCATCTTGGACATATTCTGAGTCGCGGCCCTCCTTGTGCTCAGGCGGCTAGGACTATACAATTCACAGGGGGTCCATAACCTGTTAGAGGAGAGATCCTCACTTGGACTATGTGCAAGTAGGGTAGCATCCTGCTTCATGAATTTACCGAGCTCAGAACATTTTAAGCAAGCCTCGGACCTATGGGAGTAACGGAGTCCCACTCCCATTTGACAGGCGAGGGACTCCTTGGAAACAACTAGGCGAAAGAAATGGAATTCTATGGGGAGCTATCAATATTAATGGGGCTTATAAAAGATAGAAAGTAGAACTGGCTGAGTCAGCAAAGAGGATACATCTGGATGTTCTAGGAGTAAGTGATATTCGGGTAAGGGGAGATAACGAGGAAGAGATAGGAGATTATAAAGTGTACTTGACGGCGGTTAGAAAGGGAAGGGCAGAGTCTGGGGTAGTGCTCTTTATCAGGAATACCATTGCACGCAACATAATTTCTGTTAGGCATGTAAATGAGCGAATGATCTGGGTAGATTTGTCAGTTGGAGGAATTAGGACTAGAATTGTGTTCGTGTATTCACCATATGAGGGTGCAGATGAGAATAAAGTTGACAAGTTTTATGAAGCATTGAGTGACACCGTGGTCAGGGTCAACAGCAAGGATAGAATAGTGCTAATGGGCGATTTTAATGCGAGAGTTGGGAATAGAACTGAAGGATACGAAAGGGTGATTGGTAAATGTGGGGAAGATATGGAAGCTCATGGGAATGGAAAGTATTTGCTGGACTTATGTGCTAGTAGGGGTTTAGCTGTTATGAATACATTCTTCAAGCATAAGGCTATTCACCGCTACACAAGGGAGGCTAGGGGTACCAGATCCATAATAGACTATATCTCAACAGACTTCGAATTCAGGAAATCTGTTAGGAATGTAAGAGTTTTCCGCAGATTTTTCGATGATACAGACCACTATCTGATCTGTAGTGAACTAAGTATCTCTAGGCCTAGGATAGAGAAAGTGAAATCTGTCTGCAAACGAATAAGGGTAGAAAATCTCCAGGACGAGGAAATTAGACAGAAGTACATGGATATGATTAGTGAGAAGTTTCGAACAGTAGACAGTAAGCAGGTTCAGGATACAGAAAGTGAATGGGAGGCATACAGGGATGCTGTAGTAGAAACAGCAAGGGAATGCCTAGGAACAACTGTGTGTAAAGATGGGAAAAGGCGAACATCTTGGTGGAATGATGAAGTGAGAGCAGCTTGTAAACGTAAAGAGAAGGCTTATCAGAAATGGCTCCAAACAAGGGCCGAGGCAGACAGGGATTTGTACATAGATGAAAGAAACAGAGCGAAACAAACAGTTGTTGAATCCAAAAAGAAGTCGTGGGAAGATTTTGGTAACAACCTGGAAAAGCTAGGTCAAGCAGCAGGGAAACCTTTCTGGACAGTAATAAAGAATCTTAAGAAGGGAGGGAAAAAGGAAATGAACAGTGTTTTGAGTAATTCAGGTGAAATGATAATAGATCCCAGGGAATCAATGGAGAGGTGGAGGGAATATTTTGAACATCTTCTCAATGTAAAAGGAAATCATCCTGCTAGTGTTGCGAACAGCCAAGCTCATGGGGAGGAGGAAAATGATGTTGGTGAAATTATGCTTGAGGAAGTGGAAAGGATGGTAAATAAACTCCATTGTCATAAGGCAGTAGGAATAGATGAAATTAGACCTGAAATGGTGAAGTATAGTGGGAAGGCAGGGATGAAATGGCTTCATAGATTAGTAAAATTAGCGTGGAGTGTTGGTAAGGTAGCTTCAGATTGGACAAAAGCAGTAATTGCACCTATCTATAAGCAAGGGAACAGGAAGGATTGCAACAACTATCGAGGTATCTCATTGATTAGTATACCAGGCAAAGTATACACTGGCATCTTGGAAGGGAGGATGCGATCAGTCGTTGAGAGGATGTTGGATGAAAATCAGTGTGGTTTCAGACCACAGAGAGGCTGTCAGGATCAGATTTTTAGTATGCGCCAGGTAACTGAAAAATGCTACGAAAGAAATAGGCAGTTGTGTTTATGTTTCGTAGATCTAGAGAAAGCATATGACAGGGTACCGAGGGAAAAGATGTTCGCCATACTGGGGGACTATGGAATTAAAGGTAGATTATTAAAATCAATCAAAGGCATTTATGTTGACAATTGGGCTTCAGTGAGAATTTATGGCAGAATGAGTTCTTGGTTCAGGGTACTTACAGGGGTTGGACAAGGCTGTAATCTTTCACATTTGCTGTTCGTAGTTTACATGGATCATCTGCTGAAAGGTATAAAATGGCAGGGAGGGATTTAGTTAGGTGGAAATGTAGTAAGCAGGCTGGCCTATGCTGACGACTTGGTCTTAACGGCAGATTGTGCCGAAAGCCTGCAGTCTAATATCTTGGAACTTGAAAATAGGTGCAATGAGTATGGTATGAAAATTAGCCTCTCGAAGACTAAATTGATGTCAGTAGGTAAGAAATTCAACAGAACTGAATGTCAGATTGGTGATACAATGTTAGAACAGGTCAATAATTTCAAGTATTTAGGCTGTGTTTTCTCCCAGGATGGTAATATAGTAAGTGAATCAAGGTGTCATAAAGCTAATGCAGTGAGCTCGCAGTTGCGATCAACAGTATTCTGTAAGAAGGAAGTGAGCTCCCAGAGGAAACTATCTTTACATCGGTCTATTTTCAGACCAACTTTGCTTTACGGGAGCGAAAGCTGGGTGGACTCAGGATATCTTATTCATAAGTTAGAAGTAACAGACATGAAAGTAGCAAGAATAATTTCTGGTACAAACAGGTGGGAACAATGGCAGGAGGGTACTCAGAACGAGGAGATAAAGGCTAATTTAGGAATGAACTCTATGGATGAAGCTGTACGCATAAACCGGCTTCGGTGGTGGGGTCATGTGAGGCGAATGGAGGGGGATAGGTTACCTAGGAGAATAATGGACTCTGCTCTGGAGGGTAAGAGAAGTAGAGGAAGACATAAACGACGATGGTTAGACTTGGTTTCTAACGATTTAAAGATAAGAGGTATAGAACTAAATGAGGCCATAACACTAGTTGCAAATCGAGGATTGTGGCGACGTTTAGTACATTCACAGAGGCTTGCAGACTGAACGCTGAAAGGCATAACAGTCTATAATGATAATGTATGTATGTATATATGTATTTATTTATTTATTTACTAGGCGGTGTACCCATGCTTCGCTTTGGAATTCTATATTGTATACAGAATTCATAGTTAAGTAGTGTACACGTTGAGGGTAAGATTCTATTACATTGCACAGCTCTTAACGTTACCCCAGAAATGCGACGAGGAAGTCACCATACGTCTTTTCTCATGTGTAGACTGGGTTAAGGAATTTTCATTGTAATGGCAGGCCCTCTTGCCTATTATCAGTCACAATCATGTTGGGCAGTTTTCATCGTAATGGCAGACAATCACTCCCCAGCTGCATTTTTACATCCTCAGAAATACTGTCTTTGTGGTTTTCCACATGAAATCAACATAGTTCATTACAATGACATCATTAGGATTGTTACAATTAAAAGCAATGCTATCATAGGAAATACTACATCAAATGAAAAAACGCACATTTTCTCACTTTGCTATTCTTGCCAATCTAACAGTCCAAAGTTCCAGAGCTGGAATGACCAGACTGCAGACAGCCACGGACACTCCTCTGCCTATTATTCCGTTAAGTGTGCACACTGCTCATTCCAATCAAAGCCTAAGAGTCTGTATCGAATAGCTGAAATACTATGATAAACCAGGGCGTTATGTACCAGAAGTATAAGAAAATTTATGAAACAGAGGAATGACAAGCTAACAGAGAAAATTATCTAATTCCTCAGCTACTTTCCGCCAATGTTCAGGCAAGCTGTTGTACTCGGTATGCAGCAGTAATCCCATCTTTTGGGGATAAGTGGTAGCAGAAGAGAGAAAGAACATCATAACAAACAATGGTCAATGTAATATTATTGTGATCAATTTTATGGGCTTTTGATAGTGTAGGCCTTCACATGTAGTTTCCTTCCGACTCGGAGATATTAGAGCATCTAATGTAAAAAGAGAGTCCTCCTTTCTTTCATGATTTCCTCTTGCCTTATTTTTTTGCTACTGGCTTTACGCCTCACCAACACAGATAAGTCTTATGGCGACGATGGGATAGGAAAGGCCTAGGAGTTGGAAGGAAGTGGCCGTGGCCTTACTTAAGGTACAGCCCCAGCATTTGTCTGGTGTGAAAATGAGAAACAAAGGAAAACCATCTTCTGGGCTGCCGACAGTGGGATTCGAACCCACTATCTCCCGGATGCAAGCTCACACCTGCGCGATTCTATCATGTCTTATTCTTCAAGCAATCTATTCCTTTATGTTTTTCTCTCATTTTTATAATCAACTTCACAATTTTCCTTGTCGATATGGACATGTGGGCCGATGATCATGCGTTTTTACACCTTAAGACAATCATGACAAAAACCACCGCCAGTTAACACGATTGAACAATATTTCCATATCGGCGCTGATAAGGACTAAGCGTAGGCTGGCGACAACGGGTCCCTTAGCTGCGCCCTGGCATTGTTTCCACTTACTTGTGCCAGGCTCCTCACTTTCATCTGTCCTATTAACAGTAACAATTAACAGTTTCAATTAATGGTCAACCCTTGTTATTTTCTGACACCGACGGTATTAGAGCACTCAGGTCTAAGGAGTCTTTCATTTTCACGCCCATTGTGGCCCTTGTCTTTCTTAGGCCGATACCTTCATTTTTCGAAGTGTCGGACTCCTTCCATTTTCTTTCTGATTAGTGTTATATAGAGGATGGTCCATCCTCTTAAAACAATTATCACCACAACCACCACCACTCTTATCAAGTCGGTACGGTAAAACTGAATAAGACATAAATGATTGGAAACTGTATTATGTATAACTTTTGTTATGGTACTTGTCGATAGGACCAATAACATACGTATTTAAAATTTACATTTTTGGCACCTTCCCCTAATTCCTCAGCTACTTTCCACGAATGTTCAAACAGGCTCTTTTACTTGGTATGCAGCAGTAATCCTATCTTTTGGGGATGAGTGGTAGCAGAAGAGAGAAAGAACATCACAACATCCAGTGTGAATAAAATTATTCATAGCCTATACTGTAGTGCCTTATTCCCCGATTTTACATACTGATTTTCATTAAATTCTGTTCACCCATTTTCTCGTGGCAGGATTCGAAAGCAAGACTGAAGTGGATTGGCCATGTAAGAAGGATGAGTGCAAGCAGGACTGCAAGAAGAGAATATTATTTATTTATTTATTTATTTATTTATTTATTTATTTATTTATTTATTTCATGCCTTCATTTGTGGCGAAGTTAAGGCTCATGGCCCTCTCTTACAGTGGGCAGATCGAGAGGAAAATGGACAGATCTGGTGTAGAAAGATGTTGAGGAGAGAGGACAAGGTTGGGAGAAGATTATGAAAGAAAAGTGGTTTATGGACAAAGATGGAGGGGGCTCGTACACCACACCCGGGCAACTACAGATGGTCGATGATGATGATGATGACTCTCAATTAAAAACTGTTCAATTTCAATATTGCCAAGGCATCTCCTCTTTTGCAGCGCAGCCATTTTTGTTGTTGTGGTTGCAAGCATAGAAGATATATATTTCATCATTGCCAGGAAACAAAATCCTAACCTAAATACGAGGAAACATGAACTATCCCTCCGTTAGAATTTCTCTGTACTTCTGGCGCACCATTTGAACGGTTGCTCCACATATTTTTATGGGCTTAGCAAAGTGAGCGTTTCTCAAAAACATAAATTTACATGTTTAGCATGGGCAATTCGTCATTGCACAATGTATTATTTACTGGTTTAGAATTGATTGGGTTATCTGTTTTGCAGTATGCGGACAATCTTGTAACACAAGGCAGCAAATTCTTCTTTCATCTTGAGGAAGTACAAGTTTTCTTCTAGTTGTAAGAGCAGTTCTAGTACTGTTCATTATTTTGTAACATTCTCACAACTTTCCCTACACCCGCCTTAATAGCTCTACCATCCAACTCTGTTTCTTGGGCGTACGTTCATTATCCACTCAAAAGTCAACTAACACGTTTAACCTCTCCGCATGGGATGACTTTCGCTATCTTGCCACCCTGTGCTGCGGGAGGGGGGTGTAGTAGCACCAAGCATAGTATGAGTGCAGGCTTTTAGTTACTTGGGCATAAATGACAAGCAGTTCAATGAATTTTACCAAAATGTTCAGTTTATCAATGCATAAACACACAAACAGCATGATTTACTGGAATTACCTAAGGACAGTGAAGTGGAGGAATCTTCGGAATCTTCTGATGCTTTCAAATCGAACAAGAGATATGACTGAACCATGTAGTAGAACCCATTTAAAAAAAAAATTATTTTTTTTAGAAATAAGATCTCAATACAGGTTTCTGTACTGTGTACATTAACATACACAATGCACAAATTATATACATTTCCTCCACAGTAACCGATACAAATTCATTTACCCTTGATCAGAACGGAAATAACATACCATGTGACAGCATATGATGTTGAGCATAAATGTCTGCCTATTCTACCATCATCTCTACGAAACTGACAGTAGAAAACAACTGAAAATTTTTCACACAGGATATAAGCAGTTCTTTGCAGCATTTTGAGACCCATAGTCTGCCATAAACATTTCCCTTTGCCCTCCGTAATTATCCATGTCTTTTCATACAAACCCACCATCAATAAAATTATGACCGATATCTTCCCATGATCAAAAGCAAAATCAATGTCACGATCACTCAAATTCTATATCCTCTATTTTATTCTATTCTATCTCTCTACTCTATATCTCAAATTCTATATCCTAGTCCTTTTCAATGAAACTAAACTTTCTGTATCATCATTTGATAAAACATAGTTAATTTTCCAATTCGTGATCACAAGAAAACGTTTAGCTGCCATGATGTCAACAACAGAACTTGTTGGTCTTTCAGACGTAATATATCATATGTAATTGAAAAAAAAAACTCAATAGATATATGCATCAAATGAAAGATTGATACTTCGTCTACAGATATATCATTATATTAGTAGTAGTTCAAGAACTATTCGCTAAATTGAAGCACAAAGCAAAAGCTGCTATGAGCGTGCGATGCATGTCACTCCACGACAGAGAGCATTGGGGAGTCTGCGTGCAGTGTATGGCAATCCACGTTGAGTGGTTAAGAAATGCTTGCCCACACAGTAACTTGAAACACTTCTTTGGACCATAGCAGGAAGCACACTAAAGCATACCAGTCACACAACAATTCGTAATTGTTACAGACAATGACATCATCTATAGGCCTATCCTGGGATCGTATGAGCCTGAAATTTCATAGATATGCTAACTAAGCAATGCTCTCGCTAATTATGCCACAAAAATTATTAGTTCTAAGTTTTTCCCCCAGGTGAAAATATGGCGTTGTAAGCGGACAGAACATGGAATATTCCGTAACTCTTGACATCAAAATGTTCTTCCGGTAGAAAGGAATTGTGTTAGTTCCTTGGCTGTTGCTTGGTGACGCATGGCGATTCCTTTTGTGAAGTGAATCTTTGTTGTAAGAAAGTTGAACTTTTCCATGTGAAACGTAATGCCTATTGGGAAGAGAGACCGTGCATTATTAGTGACGACGTTTTATCAGAATGACAGCAATAGCAATGCTGCATCGCGGGAATATCGCCGACAGAAACAGCAGAGAAGAGGTCCCATGACAAATAATGGGCTGAAGAAATTGATTAAGAAATTTGAGGAAACAGGTGAATTAGGTGTTGCACCAGGGAAAGGCCGGCAGTTCATCCCCATGGATGTTGTGTTGAAATTGCTGTAGCAGACTGTGCAGTACATTCTCCCAATTCTGTGACCAGTGCTCGAGCTGTGTCACGTGAATTGTCGCTACCCCAGTCAACAGTTCACAAGATTTTGCAGCGCATTTTACACTGGTATCCCTACAAACTTCATGATGTTCACAAATTGAAACCCCAAGAAGTTGCACAACAATGTGACTTTTGGTTTCTGGTGCACATGGAAGTGGACAGCATTTCACCTGATATGCTACGGGCAACAGTCGACCATGCTGACAGTACTTCATCTCAAATGCTGTGTTATGGATGCAGCATGTTGCTGAGTATGAAGGCAATACTGTACAGTGTTTGTAACTACAAATGCTAATAAACATCCCAGAACCACCGTTGTCATGTGTTTGATTTTTCCTGCCTTTCTCTGTGAAACATACCATTGCTTACAGCACCATATTTTTTCTTGTGGCAAAACTTCGAATTAATCATTTTTGTGACGTAATTCACGAGTGCATTGCTTAGTTAGCACATCTACAACATTTCAGACTCCAATGATCATTACAGCCCGTGCTGTACTGCGCTGTATACCATAACTTTAATTGTGGACACCCGGTACCAGCTTTTGGGGCTTGTAGCAATGGCTGCTGAATGGCTGGAAAGAATGGACCCTTGAGAACGCCAAACACAGTCTTCGATGAAATATCGCGAGACCGCATCACTTCTGGACCACTGCCTACATTCCCGGAAAACCTGTATATCGTCGGAGCGCGTAGAAAACTCGCTATGTGATAATATTTCAGCTTAGAACTCTGACCAGAAAGGTTCTGTCATCTTAGGTTCAGTATGTATGAACTATATCAACAAATTTTCATTCTAAGTGATATGTGTGCTGTAGGTCTTTATTTCTCCCCTCAACACTGTCACATAACAGTATTTCGAGGCGCAACAACGATACATAGAATTGGATGCAAGCCGTGAAAGCCTGAGCAGTGATCACAAAAGCATTTCTAAGAACTTTCTGCATATGGATGATAACGTGAAAAATCATAAATTTAAACATGACAAAGTTGTTTTACTAGCATTTAATGACACCACAGGAGGTAAACGGTGACCACATCAAACTATTGCGAACCAGAGCATCTAATGTTAAGGGGAAAATCACTTACCACCTTCAAACCAGTAAGGAATAGATTTTGTTTTTACTTTCGGGCTACCATCACCCTTATTTTTATCATTCTTGTCACTCTTTGCAAGCAGAGCTTCTTCAACACGTTTATCTTCCACTTCCTGAATAAAAAATAAATTAAAATACAGTTAATTTAAAAACAATTAACAACATAAGGAATTACACAGGACAAATCAAGGACTAACCTTGAAACGGGATCGCATTGGAGTAAGCTTCTGCTGAAGTTCTGTAGAACATAGCTCAAAAGCATCAAATTCTAAAGGAAACTTTACATCCTTCAGTATTTTAGCATTAATTGCCTCTTTTTCTTTGTAATAGAATCTTACAAACTGGACAGTTAAATATGCCGGTAACCTGCTGATTTTTGACTGAAAAATAAAAATAAAAGGAAAAGCATAAGAAGATTAAATGACAACATTAAAAACAAAATACTCAAGAGAAAATATATAAATTCTTTCTACAATTGAAAGCATATGCTAATTTTAAGGACACTTTCTCTCGAAGCATTGATACTTTGTCAATATATGTTAATTTTGCATCTAAACATTGTTATGTGGCTGAAGATGTTAATAATATACGAAACATGAACCACTTTTAACCAATAAGTTGCCTTAAGCAACTAATGTATCGACAAGGTGGAAAATAAAAAAATACTTAGTTGTGAATCTGTTAAAGTGCGAAACGGACCATGAAGCTGATTTTATGTAATGCAGCCATCGAGCTCAGTACATAGATTTTTGCCAGTCATCATCATCATCATCATCATCATCATCATCATCTTTTTAACTTGCAAGGATTACTTCTCTGAAGTGATTGATATCTATGGACCTCCAAGGTGAGCTTCATGTTTTTTTTTTAGTAAATACCAGTGAGTTATTAGATTCCTTTTATGATGAACAATGAAAATAATGACTATTCATAAATTAATGATGAGTTGAACCCATTTAAGAGTAGGGGCTATCTGCGTTATGAATTTATAACACCTATGTTTCATGCTTATTTAGCCACAGGATTGCCATTTGTTCTTGAAATCTGATGGCACATTTTATAGATGATTTTATATACACCAGTCGGCTTGAATTTATCCGGTTTATTACTGAATGTGGTAGAATCTGATGCAGGTTGTTATGGTTGAAAAGCTGATGAGTATACTGTATTATGTTTCTTAAAGGCTCTGACTATTTGGTATGATACTTTTCCAATAACTGGTATGCTGTGATACTGCAGACAATATAAATGTCCATACCAGATTAATGAAGGGTGGCTATAATAAACAGATTGGTAGCACTACGTATGAGCACATGGAGGAACAAGATTAACTCCACTGCGAATAGAGCAAAAGGCTAGGGAAAAGCAATGAAAAGGGTCAAGCTTGATGGATCCAGCGAGGGATTTTTGAAGGAATATCAAGTTGGTTCTTTTGACAATGTCAATAGTTCCTAGTGAGGGGAGTCCAACCAAATGAAAATGGGAGCAGTAAGTTATTAGCCTCTCTGCGCAATGCTGTGTACTCTGAAGCTTGTTGAAGTTTCCGAATGTGGTGGGACTACAGACAGGAAAACCATAGGTTAATATGGGTCTCACCATACCGAGATAGGCTGTTCCATAGGACTCCTGATTTTAAGCCTGTTAGATTCCTGCTAAGAAATCCCATAATTTTCACTGCTTTTCATCTTGTTTCTCCATCTGAAGGTTCTATTTCAAATCACTAAAAATAATGATTCCTAAGAGTTTAATATTTGAGCACTGCAGGATTATGTTCTTATTTAATTCATACTTGTTCTCTAGGAAGTTTCATAATTTACTTATCCTAATATGCAGTATTTACATTTTTACATTTATGTTTAAATCATTCAAAGAATACCACTCACTCACTCTGTTGGCTTCTGAGGGACGTGCTGATCTCGCAATCCTCTTCCATTCTTTTTGATCTTGAGCCCACTCTTCCCAGTTATCAATTTGGAGGGTCCCGCATACCTTGTTGATCTTCCAGGTGCTTCGGGGCCTTCCTGAAGGTCTTTTCACATTAAGAGATCCTTTGTATAGATCTACTGGCGCTCTGTTATCCTATATCCTCAGTACATGTCCAGCCCGGCGCAGTCTGTTTGATTCTATCACACCCATTATAGTGTGTTGTTGAGAGAGGGTGTAAATCTCATAATTAGATCTTTTCTGCCAGCTTTGAGAGATAGGATCGAACCATGGGCCAAATATTTTTCTATAACATTTATTCTTAAAGACTTGCAACTGCTGCTGCTCTTTGTTGGTTATACTTCATGTCTCGGAACCATACAGAAGTACTGGTCGAATGACTGTATAGTAGATAATCATTTTTGAATTCATACCACACAGAGAAAAATTTTGCAAGTTTGATTGCAGTTTACGACTATCTGTCTTTTTTTAAAATGCTTTTATATGGGACGGTGCCATCTGCATATTGTGCCATGTGTGTTGTTACGCAATACATCAGGGGACTGGTCATAGAACTGTGAACTATTCCTGATGTCACTTTGACAGGTCTCTCCATATACTACGCACTGAGTTGGACCTCCAGGAAGGACCTCACTCACGCCAATAGTCTGTCCCATATACCGAGCCATTGCAGTTTAACAAAAGTCGTTCATGCGGCACTGGTTAAAGGATTTGCTCCAGTCGAGTGACAGGCAATCCACCTTAAATCACATCCGGTTGATCCAAGTAACATTGCCCTTCATCAACAACATTAGTTAAGAAGGTTGTGCAAGAACTCCCTGGGAAGAACTCATGCTGAGAAAAACCAAGCAGGTTTCCCGTTCGTGAGAATTCCATCACATCCTTGCTACAAATCCCTGTTAGTATAGTCCATGCTTTTGAAATGGTAAAAGTAATATTATAATCTCCATAATATTTAGTTTTTAATATTACTTATCCTCGGTATGAAAATGTATCTTACGCTCTTTAATATATTCTTGTTATTAGATTTTGTGCATTAACTGATACATTTATGTTACAGGGGCCATTAGTTACAGCCAAAGGGACCTCCGGTCCTACTTGTAATTAAATAAATACATTTCTAATCTCACCATACTCTTACAAATGAGAGATGTCAATGTCACTGGCTTATAATTATCGATGTTATCTCTTCCTCCACTTTTGAAAAATGGTACTATGTTTGAATACATCCACACACAAACTTACACAGCCTCTGTTAATCGATAAGTTAAACAGGGTGCACAAGGGCAGTGCTAATGCTTCTGCGCACTGCACTAACATAATCACAGACATGTTGTCTGGGCTAAAGGCAACATGTTGCAGAGTCTTTCGAAAGCTGTTAATTATACTGAACTCCTTAAGTTGAGGCTGGAGAGGGGAAGGGGTAATGCCTGAGTTATGTTGGGTATACATTTGTACTTTTCCCTGGCTCATTACAGATCCCTTTAAATTTCTCACTGAATGCTGTGGCAATGGCCTTGGGGCAGGTAACTGTTGTCCCGTTAGAGTAGAGTGAACTTGGTGCCGAGTTGTATGTTTTCTATTTAGGAATTTCCACAGGTCTTTGTTACTTGTTTAAATAGTTTTTGTATGCTTTACGGATGAGTTTATTGGTTGTATTCTTCATGCATTTATATATGTACCAAGCTTAGTAGCTGCAGTTGCGTGTGGCCAGTATCCAGTATTCGTGAGATAGTGAGTTTGAATCCCACTGTCGGCAGCTCTGAAGATTGTTTTCTGTGATTTCCCATTTTCACACTAGCAAATGCTGGAGCTGTACCAGAATTAAGGTCACAGCTGCTTCCTTTGCACTCCTAGCCATTTCCTATCCCAGCATCGCCAAAAGACCTATCTGTGTCGGTGCAACATAAAAAACCTTGTAAAAAAATCATATTTGTCCTAAATAAGAACACCTGCATCCAGTTTCCATTTCCTGTAAAGCGCGTCACTTTTGCACATTATTTTGACTTTTCTTTTGTGATCCATGGAGAGCTATTCTTAGCACCGATTTTCAGTTTGGGCACTGCTTTGTCTACACAGTGAAAGAAACTTTCTCTCAATCCAAAACACAGTGCATTAATGTTTGCAGTGTTTAAAGAGAAAGGGGTGGAAAGGTATGATGATCTACATGACGTAGGACATGAAGCATCAAATACAAAATTGTCTTACCATTGTACACACGCATACATAAGGGATAAAATGAAATATTTTAGAAACTTTAGAAATTTATAGATATCAATTAATAGACTGTCAACACATGCTCAATGATAAAAGTGAAAATGAATATTTAAAAACAATATTAAACTTTAGCAGCACCGTACATTTAAAAAATGACACACATACATAATTCAACCAACATAGATGTCAAATTCATAATGCACATAGCCCCTACTCTTAAATGAAACAGTATGGTGTCACCCTTGACAATGAGACAAGCAATAATTATTCTTTGAAAACAATTGTGTAACAAATAGAGTAACAATTGAATGTCACCATTTCACCACCTGACGATGGAGCTGAGAATCTGAAACGTGTTGTGAAGTACATTTAATAAAAATTGTAATTGGCAACAGTTTTAATTATTCATAAGAATTAATTCAATCATGGACACGGCCTGCATAAAACTACGTTATTCAGTAAAATCTAGTTAATTCAAAGTTGTTGCGATGCAAAAATCGGACTTCGAATTACGTGATTTCAAATTAACTGCCAACTCGTAATTCAGAAATGCCAACCCTTGCAGTGTCATAAAATATTCTAAGACCCATTACTGCATGCAATTAACCTTGATTCACAGTTTAAACCCTTTCCAATGCCATGGAAAAAAACTATTTCCAAAATGTATCCACCCAACAAGGTGCATTTACAATATTCAAATAATGCATTTGGATAACCCATTGGCAAACATACCTATAAACAAACAAAAAACACAAAACACCAAAAAACAACACAATTCAAAGATGAGGACAAATTATGCTGGCTCTCCTGTGCAAATGCTTTATCCCTTGAATTACTGCACTGTTTGCATTTTTAGATGCCTTGTATTTGCACGGAGAGTGCCCAATGCCCGTAAAACATAGTGGCTTATCAAACTTTAATATGACGAGGGAAGAAAGTTTCTCACTTCTGTGTGCGTGCAACATAGTACAGTGACCCCTAACCTTCTACGATTTCCTGGCTGACACTTCTCTCCTTTAAAACCACCAGTCCGTTTGGGCTCGGCATTTTTTTAAAATTGCAGTTTCATCAGCACTGACAATATTATTTGGTGCGCATGAATTGATTATATAAGCCATGCCTTTTCGCCAACTGTTGGCATCGTCAGTGTTCGCCGATTATGTTTCTCCGCACACAGCCTGCTACATGATATTGTGGTGTTCCTTAAAACGCTGAATACAAAAGAATTACGATTTCACTCGAAGTTAGCAAATATGAAGCACACTGTACACACACCAAAGTGAGTGAGTGGAAGACGAGTTCTTTCATGACGCGGAGAAATTTTGAATTTAAATTACTCTGTAAAATATATATTTTTTTAAATGTACAGGCAGTTTTAAATTAAAAGTCTGAATTTCGGTAATGGGGCCAACACTGTTCTTCGAATGACGAATTATCCGTATTTCGAATTAAACAATTTAAATAACATGCAAAACCGTACATCACGTTTCTGGGAATGAGAGCTTCTTCAAATTAGGTGAGATTTTGAATTATTGAGGTGCTACTGTATTTAAAACCATATTTGTTTTGTTAATGATCAGAAACACGGTGTCCTTCCAAAGATTTAGGTGCTTTGGTGCAACAATGTGGACAACAGAGGGAGGAATAAGTTGGGTGGTGTAGAGTAGGTTTCCACTATCTACCTGCAAGCATCATAGCAGTCACAACTCAAGTCAGGTTAATAGCCGATATAAAAAAACCTGTGTTAAAACCTACAGATAAGTTACCTTAGTTGTCTTCTAAATTCTCATTGGGAGTTCTCACAAGAAGTCTGTGTTAGAATCAAACAAGTTCGGAACAACTTCAACAAACTGAAGAATTTATTGACCGATAAACACATCAGCATTGGGCTCAGGTTTTGCATGTTGCGATGTTATGCGTTTTCAACACTCTTCAATGGCATGAAAGGATGGAAGCTCACTTCAAACTTGTGCAAATGATTTGAGGCATTTGAAATTTGGACTTATCAATGAATACTTTGTATCTCATGGATGGAAAGGATTTCAAATACTTAAGTTTTGAAGCATGTGAGTGTACAGACAGAAGTTCCGCCAACAATTAAGAAACAGAATTTGGAGTACTTTGGACACATTGTGCGTAGCAAGAAGTATAGACTTTTGCAACTTCTTTTGCAAGGGAAAATTGATGGCATATGCATATGAAGGATGTCTTAGTTGCATAACATGCGAGATTAGGACCAACAAGATACATACTTGATATCATTCTTTCGTTTATTCATGGTTTTTAACATACTTGCAGTTCCTTTCAATTCTTTCTTTTAGACTCCTCTATCAAGTCCAGGAAATACAAACACATTCACACAGACTATATTATGTTTAAACTTCAGTGCTGCGAATTGACTACATACAAATATCCTGCACTCGCAATAAGAAATAATTTGTTTGTAAGATCTGTTAATTCATTTTCTACTTTAAGAAGTGTTCCCCGGTCCTCAGAATTTAGTCAAATGTACCATATTTACTATAAACAACAAACAGGACTGATAACTACAATTAACAATATTACAATTTGGTGACACACAGTTTTAATGTGTATTTATTACCTTCTATAAGTGTTTGTTTCACGACAACAGTAAGAATTTTTACCACTGTTATTTTATCAATAATTTATTCACATCGCAAAGGACAAGTGACAAGACAACAAAAGACAATGGGATGTTGGGTTTCAATTTTAAGTCCTAGTTGTTCTGGTTTATAATTATTTTAGTCTCTCTAATGTACGTGCTTTTGGAGTCCGAATTTTAACTAGTAATAACCTGATATTTAGTAGCTGAAGATGTTCTCGAAGGAGAACGAAACATGTCCTACAAAAAATAGTATGAAGAGAATTCCATTTAAATCAGTGGATAATTAATCAGCATTGAAACAGTGGACCAATACATTTCTCAAAAGAGTTAACTCAAGATACACATTCTCCATTTCATGCAGCAAACCGCCAGGATGGCCACCAACCTTCAATGAAGGGACAAGGCATCAAAAGGAGGAGAAGAATACAGAAAAGGAGAAGAATGAAGATATGATGAAGAGTAGAAATCTGGATGAACCCTTGCAGTGAAAGGAAGCACGCACATCTTTGGTGCAGCAGCAAAGATACACTCCTTCCTGATAACGCGAGGGTTTTTGATAGATGGTATGCTGCTGCTACTACATTTGTACGTCCTTGTATAGGAGCCTACTGGCAATTTTTCCACAAATATGACCAACAGTTTACTGAACATCAAGGCGTTTGCAAGCAGATATGCTAATATGACTAAGAGGGATATAAAGGTCTTCCTAGAACAAGCAATGTGGCCAGATATACAGGCACGGACAGTACTAAAGTTCTTCTTTTGATTGACCTGGGCTGCCAATAGAGATGATGAACTAAACAATGCTACAGTTCCTGGGGGCACTGAATTTAATTCCAGCAAATTATACATTATACATTCTGCCAACATTTTCTGAAATTTATCACAGATAAAATTATGCTATCTTCTGACAACAGCTTTAACACATGGCATAGAGATGACTTCTTACGCTTTCAATCATTTGTGTATTTACAGTTCTCGGCAGCAAGATTCCCTAACTTACGTCAAAATTGCTTTTTCTAATGCTGCTACACCAAACACTTTCCTGATGTTATTTCAAACACCCTTGAAGTACTGCTGTGAAGTATTAACAGAAGCCTGTTTCCATGAGAAATGTGACCAACCTGCTTTCATCAAATGTGAGAAATGTGTACACATGAACCATGCTTTTATTGTTGATTTGCATATTTTTTTGTCTCTGATAGTCTAGTCAGGTCAAAAAATTCTGTTGTTAAGTACCTGATTCCACATTATTGATTATTCGTTGAAATAATCTATTTGTTTCATAATAATTCATATGTCGTCGAAACAGACTTAATATTTTCATAGTCACTGTGGCAGCTGATATCTCCAGTTGTAATAGTCCATAGCAGCTAAAATTTATATGGTGTCTGTTTCATTATTAACTGCATTATATTAATATAATTGGCACAACAACATATGGTACTGACCCTCCCTTGTCAGACCACAAAGAGAATAATCTGTACGATACCTAAAAACCAACTTAACAACCTACTAAATTAAATACTTACAGTTTTAGTATATACAGCATCACGTTCTAGTGTTGGAGATAACTTTGTTATTTGTTCTTGCATTTTCTAAAAAGAAAACAAGAAGATAAAAACAAAACATTACAATTCGTACTACCTCATAATGTCCAATAATAGTGACATATTATCAAGAAAATTCAGACTGTGAAAGCAACAGCCATACCGATTTTAGTCCCGATTGCATATATCTGACATCTTGAGAGATAAAACAGCTAAGCTGAAGAAAATTCTCTTTGCTATAACTGGGCGATTCTTCTTCAGTCTCATTGCATTTCAATTCCACATCAAAAGTACCCCCGAAGAACTGTTCCACAACAGACCTGAAGAACAAGAAAGATACAACACAAATGTTCAAGGTAAGTTCTATTACAGTAAAACAAACCTAAGATTATAATTCCAGATTATTAATGTTTAAAAAAAAAATACCAAAGAGTAACTTGCTAGGCAATGAGGTGGAAGATATACTTGTAAATATTGTGCTGTATTCATCAGACAGGAAGGAGAGCCCTGGATGAAGTGAGAATGTGGTAATAATATTTAAAGGAATTTTAATCACAGGAGAAAGAAAGATCTGGTTCTTTGAAGAATGAAAGTATCAGTAAAACAAAACGGAAGGTCCATAAAAAGCGTGAAAATCATAAGACTTCCTAGGTGCTGTAAAGAGAACTCGAGTTCCACAAGAGAAACTGGATATGAAAGATGAGTCTGTGACAAGCAAGTGGAAGTAGGTAATATCAACTTGAGATCCTGAGATTGTCACTCTATTTTCCCACACTCAGAGCACCTGAGAGAAGAGGAGTGACTTTACAGACTTAAGAGAATATGGGTAGAATTTCGAAGGTTGGAAGGGAGAGGTTCCTGATAGAAGATTGAGTGCAGACAGAATTACTGAGAGGCAAGATTCTGCACTGAACTTGATGGAATGGTGTCCAATTTCAGGTAATCTACACATGACAATAATTAATGTTATTTGCTTTACGTCCCACTAACTACTATTGACGGTTTTCGGAGTAACAATAATTTAAAGAAACATTATTGGAGTAAGGATGGAGAGGCTATTATAATGTTTGTACATCTATAAGGACAGATTTATAGGAAGTAAATCCCTTCCCGAAAGTAGGACAGTTCGTGCACCTGAGTTGATAGATAATACACAGTTCAAAAAAATTAGGGGAACATGTTTTGTAATGTCTGGTATGTGAACGTTAATTTGGTAGATGGGGTTCCAATGGTCGTACAGCATACCTTGAGACCTTAGCTACTAAGAGTATGTCAAATCGAAGTTATACTCCATCTGTAGGCGTAGCCATGTGTTATAAAACAGTCAGGTGACCCCTCGAAACAAAGTGAATAGCAGAGCGTCCATGTGTTGTTGTGAGATACAAAGACAACTGTGGTTATTTGAGCACGTTGTACGTAAACCAGCACATCCCATGAGACATCTTAACAAGATTCAAGTCGCAAGGGCCATCACTTTGATCCAGGAAAGATGGACTTTTTGTCGTGTTTCTGTGGATCTCAATGTCTCTCCGTCAGTTATTCAACGCTAGTGGAATCGTTGCAATGAGACAGGCGGGTTAGACAAGGCCGTGGGCGCATCACAACCCCACAGGATCACCAATATCTGACTACCTATGTGTTCCGGCGCCGTTCAGCAACTGCCAGAGAACTTCAACAAGACCTCAGGAGGGTCACTGGAGTCACAGTGTCTGACCAGACAGTAAGGAACAGGTTAAGATAAGTGTCCTTATGACCCAGACATCCTGTTCGAGTGCCCCGTCTAACACAGCAACATCGCACAACTCGCCTTCTGTTTGCCCGTATCCACGTCAATTGGCAATTTCGCCAATGGAGACCTGTGTTGTTCACAGACGAGTCCAGATTTCCCCTGACACAGCGTAATGGATGTCAACGTGTATGGAGACGCCGTGGTGAGCAGAACATGCCAAATGTTGTCCAGGAAGGCGACCGATTTGGACAAGGTTCCGTGATGGTGTGGTGTGGCATCAGTACTGATGGCCGTACGGATCTTGTCGTCGTCCGTAGTGATCTTACCACTGCAGGGTACATCGAACAGATACTGCTACAACATGTGTTGGTTGCAGCATACGGTGTTGGCCCTGAATTTGTACTCATGCACGACAATGCCAGGGCTCATGTAGCACGCATACCAGAGCTGTCTTGCGAGAACTGGACACTCAAGAGATTGAATGGCCAACAGTGAGTCATCATCATCATTTTACAGTTCCAGTTTCCTGGGTACTGTTGGCAAGCCTCTTCCATTCTGTTTATTGAGATATGTTCTGTTGTTAATGACGTCCTTCAGTGTCCTTCCCCGATCTGTAATGTCCATCTTTACGAAGTCCATCCAGTGGATTCTTGGTCTTCCCACCATCCGTTTCCCTGCCATGTAGCTCCAAGTTAACATATGCTGTACTTGTTGGCTCCATCCTCATTATATGCCCAAACCACCTCAGTCTGGACATGCTAATCCGATCTAACAATGATGTAACAATCCCAGCTTCCTTCCTAACCACATCATTCCTCAACTTGTCCAGTTTGGTTTTTTGAATTGTGGACCTAAGGAACTTCATCGCAGATGCCTGCAACCTTGATGAGTCTTTCTTAGTGAGGGTGCAGGTTTCAATACCATAGGTTAAGATTGGTATGAAGTACTGATTGAACATCATCAGCTTTGATTTTGTTGGTACTTTGGGATCCCAGAGGAGTGTTCGTACTTGCTCTCAAAAGTGAGAGTCCCGACCTTAATCCCATCGACCATGTGTGGGATAGGCTTGACAGAAGTGTTCGAGGGCGTCCTGTTCCACTACAGACTCTCCACGACTCAAACAGGCTCTCATTGAAGAATGGGACTTGATACTGCAACATGACCTCCGTCGACTTATATGGAGCATGCCACATAGGCGCCAAGCTGTGATAAATGCGCGCGGAGGACATACACTACACTGAAGCTCTCCAACTGCGATAAAAACCCACCCTGGAGGACTGTTATCACTTTGCTTTTGCCCCTATTGGGACATTTCCGTTTGTGTTCTGAAAATGAACGTGTATCTATCGATATTTTTTTGTATACTTCAATGGTAAAGAAGTAAGGTTTAGTTGGTAATATACCTGGGTGTAAATTATTGTTTTGTGGAGCATGGCATACGTTAAAAAACTTGTTCCCTTAATTTTTTGAACTGTGTATAACTGAAAGGGAAGTCATTATATTCTTCAATGGGTTATTTTTATTAAGAGGAGCTTAAAGGAGGAGGTTGGGAAGAGTAGGGGTTTCTGGTGGTAATACTGAAGAAGGTTGATACAGCTGAAAGAGGGTTAAAAATGTCCTGGATACTGCTATGCCACCTGTATGCTATAATATAGTAACTCTGCAACAAGTTCTTGGCACGAGAAGAGGAAGAGAAGTTCGCTGGTCTTGTGCAGTCCGAGAAAGTATTAGATGGTTCTCCAGGAAATTGTGCACTTACATGTTAAAAGCATTCATTTCACAGATGGTGGCCATTAATATATAAGTATTTCTGAATTTGCAGACATTTTACCATCTGTTAAAAACAAAAATAATGGGTAAATGGTTACAGGCATGCCACAAAATAAAGCCTAGCACGTGAAATTAAAATTCAGTTTTCAACAAAAAGGCTCAAAAGCATATTCTTTCTAACTTTAATGGTTCTCCAAGAAATTTTACTTATACATGTTAAAGCATGCACTCCAGGGCTTCCAAAACTAATCAACAATACTATTACCAATGACCACTACCATTCTTATTCAATCCACCAATAAGGGCTGAGACAAACATTTTGGACACATGTCTGTCTTTCATGGGTGGTTTATTAACGTGTGGTTACATGGTATATCCATGCCCTCCATCTATTTGCAATACATACATATAATCAACAATAACATTACACTAAACAACTGTTGTTAGTCTAAGTATGCTCCGTCTCTACTGCTGCCACCCATTTATGCTAGATAACAGTCTAGTTATACAATAACCCATCAACAATGGGTACAGTAGCTAGTAGTTAAAATTACAGTAGCAAGGAAAGCTAAAATAATTCAAAACGTGACTCTGATGAAAATATAAATGCTACTAATAGTAGTATAATGAGAGCTGATAACAATATCATCGATGCTAGTGATCTTCTTATCACTTGATAGAACTTTGACTTTCAAGCAACATCTCTCTAATGTAGTTGCTAAAGTTAAAACTAGGAATAGTATTCTTCAGAAACTTGCTGGTCCATCATGGGGAGCCAATGCTCATGTTCTCAGATCAACAGCATATCATATTCTGTTGCTGAATACTGCTGCCCCTCCTGGATCAATAGTGTTCACACTAAGAAGATTGATGTACAACTCAATCAGGCAATGTGCATAATCACAGGGATGCATTCAGAGCATGAACACACTATGGCTTCCTGTTCTCAGCAACATTCCACCTCCAGCCCTAAGACGATCAGAAGCTCTCCTAAAGGTATGGAAAAACATTCAGCAGAACCCCCAAATACCCATCCATCAAGATATTACAAACACTGAACATCAGCGATTGAAATCAAGGAAACCACCCTGGCGTACAGCATCAGATCTTGAAAGAATCTCTTTTCATGTTAACAATTTACGGAAAGCCCAGTGGGATCAGTCTTCAGTATGAGAACCCTTCTAAACGTGTACAAGGATTTGATCTTACAAGCGACAGTGGAGAATCATCAATCTAATAACAACTGGACAAGGCAGATGTGGTTATCTACTGTGCAAATGGGGTTGGACTAGCTCTACAAATTGTGATTATAATGTCCCTTCTCAGTCAATCCACCACACTGTTGCTGACTGCCAAATTCGAGTTTTCAAAGCAAAGCTAATGGACATTCACCGCACATCGGATGAAGTAGTTGATTGGCTCAAAAAACTAGACCTAGAGTTGTTGTATTGTACGGACTTGTGACTATGCACATTTATCCTAACACTATATATATATATATATATATATATACTGTATGTGTACATACATTCATCATACGATAAATAAACATAATAAATCTTCCTCATAAGTGAAGATTTCCATGATTAGGGCAGACTAAGCAAATATTTCAGCAACAAGGTGACATTTACAATTTGCTTAACGTCGCACCAACACAGATAGGTCTTATGGCGACAATGGGATAGGAAAGGGATAGGAGTGGGAAGGAAGTGGCCGTGGCCTTAATTAAGGTACAGCCCCAACATTTACCTGGTGTGAAAATGGGAAAACACAGAAAACCATCATCAGAGCTGCCGACAGTGGGGTTCGAACCCACTACCTCCTAGATGCAAGCTCACAGCTGCGCGCCCCTAATCAGATGGCCAACTCGCCTGGTTACAGTTTCTTGAGGAGGAAGACTTTAATGACTAATGTTCTATGATGTATTCTTCATGATTTGCTCCTTCTACCACATGCGGCAAAACAAATAACACAGAAATGTTATTTAATTGTGTTGATACAGCATATACTCAAAATGTGTACTATCATGTGCCACACATTGTTCACAAAGTCTCTGAAGATTACTGAACAAAGGCTGCTGTAAGGACAAAAAAATGTTATCTTCTCGCTTAATCCCGGAATATCTGCAGGTGGATTGTCTGTCTTGAAAACTGATTCTTTCAACACGCCCCATTTTAGGCATCTGGAGCTGTGAGATCCAGGGAGCAGGAAGGGTATGACAATGGAGCTCCATGAGAAATCGGGCAAACTCCAAAGTGTAATTGCAGAGGGGTATGCGATTCCCTCATGGTGTGGGCTGTAACTCCTTGCTGCATCCTTTGGTGTTGGAGGGGTATAAGTTACAAATTTCATTTTTATTCCATATTGAAGTCCAATTATAAGAAATAAATTGACAAATAAATAATATTACATCAGTCTTGGGACTAGTTTCAGCCACTTAATGGCCATCTTCAGCCAAATAAAAATTAAACACATTATGTGATAACTAAAACATATGTATACCAGACAAAGACAATGTTGTAGGAATAATTATAAGTTTCTGGTGTGACTAAAATGGCGCTAATCCAGCACGAATGGAATACTAATGAGGTCTCTGTGAGACTATCTGGTCCACTATTTTGGATTCCGTGCAGCATCCTCGACGAAATTATGGCCTAATATTCCAAGACAGGAGTCGGCACATCAAATCGTGACCCGCACACTGTTCAGTGGTTTCTGTAACCTTTGTTGGAGAAGTCGCCCAGGATTCTCATTGTTGTGACTGATACCGCATGACGGAACTTGTCAAAGATGGATAACATTCTGTTAATCAGTGCCTCCTTATTGAATGGCTCCTTGTACCATTCATTAACATGACGTAAAATCAGCCCATTTTGATACGCCGCTCCATTTGACCAGAAATAATGTTCCATGATACACTTCTCCCCCTCATTTGTGAAATCTAAAATTGCAGAAATCAACACAACACTGAATTCACAATACAGTATGTCAAACTACCGTATTTGCTCACACGTAACTCGCACCTTTTTGACAAAAAATAAGTGTGAACATTTTCGGTGCATGATACATGTGGGGATTTGTGTGCAAAAGATCGTATTCCCAAAGAAAAAAAAACCTCGTAAAATTTGCATTAGGCTACTGAAACAAGACAACTGGCATACTTACCCTATTCATTTTTACGATGAAATTTATTTTATGTAATACCCTATTCATTGTCGCTCCCTTCAGTCTCCGAGCTATTCTCGCGTGCATCATTCTGGTCACCATCCCATACTGCATCATCCTGACTTCCGTCCAACACATTTACGATGCCAGTCTTCAAGAAACTCTTCACAATAACATCTGTAGACACCATAACCCATGCCCGCATAACCCAATCACACACGAGTTAACCGATGACCTCTTTATTTTGCCTGCTGTCGTATCCATTCGGCGTGCAATTTACGTGTTGTCCTTGAAGGCCTCGTTGACAGAATCATACAAGGGTTGTAAACAATGTAAGAGTCCACCAGGAATTACGAGATCAGTTTTCATTCCCTGAAGACGTTTCTTCATGTCTTCCATCGAGTGTCCACGGAAACTGTCCCACGTTAGCACTACTGGGCATCGAAGCAGTGCCCCTGGACATGCTCCCCACACCGTACGGACCCAGTCCTGGACAAGAGCTGTATCCATTCATCCTTTCTCTTGAACCTGTACATGAATGCCTTTGAGAAACTTCCCTTTAGGCACTGTTTTACTTTTGAAAATAACGTACGGTGGCAATTTTCTTCCGTCTGCAGTTATTGCTAGCATGACAGTGCACAACGCTGTTTTTCACATCAAGTTGTATGTACAAGCACGCTAGATTCTTCCTTCTTGTTGATGGTGGTATCGCATGGCATGTCGAAGTTTACTGAGGTTTGATCTGCATTGCCAATTTTGAGATAAGAGGTGATTGTTTTTCTTCCGCACTGCTATCACATGGCGATGAAAACCTATGGATTTTTCGCTGAAATCACTTGGCATCTCTGGCAGAGAGATGTTCGCCTTCACAGACACAATCCCTTTCATGTCATGAATCTATGGATCCAACCCC
This sequence comes from Anabrus simplex, assembly GCF_040414725.1. NCBI lineage: Eukaryota > Metazoa > Arthropoda > Insecta > Orthoptera > Tettigoniidae > Anabrus > Anabrus simplex. The sequence continues at coordinate 110,248,946 of NC_090269.1, read as the reverse complement.
GGCTCACTTTCAGATCCGAACAGCTGATTCCTCCTTTAATCGCTAGTTCCTGCGCTATGAAATGCAGCATCTCGTGCGAGACACTAAAGCCATCATTTCGCTACTCTCTAACGTTATGAAGAAACTTGTCTTCCAACTCAGGAAACTTACCAATTTTCAGCCTTCTGAATGCCTTACGTGTTCAGTTGGTGGTTTCTAGCACAGCTTTCTGTTTGCGGCAGTAGCAAACATTAAACTTATCACACTGAATTCTTGACCGACAGCTCTGTTACTATGTTCTTCAGCATATTTTATCACTTAGAGTTTAAACCCAGCTGTATAACTCCCACATTTCGCCAGAACTCAACTGAGAAACAACAATGAAATGTGAAGACAGAATACTGGTACTTGTCAACAATACAACAGATGGACGATACGTAATACCATGATCGCTTGACTGCTTGGACAGGGAAACACTCCCAGTTCACGTGATCGGCTCTGCCGGACAGGTAGCAATAAGCATATTGACGAAGAGTGAGAAGGATGGCTGAGTGCGACTGACTAGGAATGCGACCTTGAGGCGAGGGTTTGTGAATTAGATATTTTTGTTACAACAGCTAGCCTCAACCATTTTGCAAATGCAGCTTCTTCTTGTACTGTCATGTACAAATTACCGTAACAGCAATTGGTACAGTCCCGATATTTAATGTAGGTACGTCCATGGAATACCCAAACTTTATTTCGTGTATGTAACACATGTCTTTATGACAACATCAGAAATTAATGCGAGTTATGTGCGGGGAGTTTTTTCCCCTGCAATTTTTAATGTTAAAAATGGGTGCAAGATATATGCAGCGGCAAGTTATATGCGAGCAAATACGGTATTATATACCTAGTCTAGCCATAAATCCTGTCACAAACTACAGGGGAGTATATTTTAAGGCTTCATAGCAGAGTACTGAGGCATAGGAGCACACAGAAGCGGTGACAGAGAGTGCAGTGCCAGCAATGGCAAGCGGACGTAGTCGTCTCAAAGCAGCAGCATGATTAAGTCTAAATTTTAAAAAATGTTCACAATTTGTTTTACGTCGCACCGACAAAGGTCTTATGGCGACGATGGGATAGGAAAGGCCTAGGAGTGGGAAGAAACCAGCTGTGGCCTTAATTAAGGTAAGTCCCCAGTATTTGCATGGTGTGAAAATGGAAAACCACGAAAAACCATCTTCACGGCTGCTGACAGTGGGGTTCGAACCCACTATCTCCCGGATGCAAGCTCACAGCTGCACGCCCCTAACCGCACGGCCAACTCGCCCGGTGATAGATAGATAAATAAATAAATAAATAAATAAATAAATAAATAAATAAATAAATAAATAAATAAATAAATAATAATGTTATTGGCTTTATGTCCTATTAACTACTTTTTACGTTTTTCAGAGACACTGAGGTGCCGGAATTTAGTCCTGCAGGAGTTCTTTTACGAGCCAGTAAATCTACCGACACAAGGTCGACGTATCTGAGCACCTTCAAATATCACCGGACTGAGCCACTCAGCCTGCCAGACAGGTACCGATAAGCACATTGACAAAGACGGAAGAGTGAGAAGATAGTTGAGTGTGACTGACTGGCTAAATAAATAAAGCAAACAAAACTAGTAAATGAAACGGAACACACCAGTACTTACAGACAATGTTGAAAATTATCTCCATGAGCTGCAATTCAAGCTTCACATCTTATGGGATTTCGAAACCCACTTTGCAGTTCCAGAATTATTCCTGTAAACTTTTCCTTTGAAAGTTTCCCTTGGACGAAATTAGCATGAGCTTAAATCTCTATCAACAAGGATGAGAAGGTCCACCTATTCAATACTATACTATACAGTATTGAATTGGATGTTCTCATTCTTGTTGATAGTGATAAATCATCAATACGGTCCAAAATGAAATTCATTACATGTGTGCTTAAATCAGGTGAACGAGGGGGACCATATACCTTTACTAATGATCTAATCATCACCAAACACTTCTGCAATAATCACACAGAGCTACGCAGTGTATGGGTCATCGCACCATCCTGCTGGAAACAGCTGTACCTGTTTTCTTCTTCAGTCAGTTCAGCAACAAATGGCTCGAGAATGCTGAGAATATACCGGTCGGTAGTCCTGAAAAAAAATATCTGATCGATAATTTGTCGGGCACAGCGCACAATACACCTAGCTTCACATCGTGCAGTGGTCTCAGCTGTTAAATGAGCGGTTTCACTGTATCCTAGATCCTACTGTTCTGTGAATTGATATATCCATGCAAATGAAACCATGCTTCGTCAAAAGAAAGTTTGGATCAACAATACCTTCTCCCCTGTTGTGAAATCCAAAATTGCACTATTCATTTTAAAAAAAACCATGACACTACAACCCGGATGGGCCTTGGCCCACCAACGACCGCTGCTCACCCCAAAGGACTGCAGATTACGAGATGACAAATGGTTGGTGTGACAATACTCTTGGTTGTTATTCTTGGTTTTCTAGACCGGGATTGCCATCTATCAGATAGCTCCTCAACTGTTATCATGTAGACTGAGTGGAATTTGAACCAACCGTTAGGACCAGGCAAAAATCCCTGACCTGGCTAGAAATCGATCCAGGGTTTCCATGCGAGTGCAGGCAAGCTACATCTAGATGACGGGGACAGACACTATTCACTAGCCAATTGCAAAATCTTATTCTTGCAATGTAATCTGTAGGCTGTATGTTATGGACTGAATGAGTCCAGTAAGATAGTAAATGTTCTGTTAATAATGTCTTCACGATTTAGTACAATTTTTTTCAGATCATTCCTGATCTTCCTGAACCACTACCAAGTACAGTAACAATTTTCTTAGTCAGTTTCCCAGTCCTGTCAAAACATTATGTGCAAAGACTGATTAATGCAAACTGTGAGTAATGTGTGCATAACATAGTAAAAGGAAATTGAGAAGTCTAAAACCATATTTTACTTATTCACAAAATACAGGGGGTATAGTTTAAGACTTGCCACTTCTGCTCATAGGCCACAGGAATCTCCAAGCGAGCACCATATGGCCTGTGTCAACGTGCAACCTTGTTCTGGCCCACTTATACTGTGAAACTGGGCAACCACAGAAAAACATATTCATGGCTGTTGATGGTGACATTTCCGAACCCCACCATCTCTCGAATGTACTACATTGTAGGCTCACAACTACACAACCCAAACACCGCAGCCATCTCAGTATGAACTCTTTCTTTTCCTCCTTTCCACAACTCAGTTCTAAAAAACGCTAGCGCATTTCTCATTATTATTATCATTATTATCATTATTATTATTATTATTAGATGCGAAAAAGACCAGAAAACTGATCACGCAAAGCTCACTTAGAAGTTGTGCATTTCCTTCTTTGCCAGGCAGCCTTCAGTTTTTCTCTCATCGTGGTTCTTCGTTCTTCTGTCCACTTAGCTCCTGTCTTCTTCTTGTGGTTTCTCTCTGACTCTACTTCCCACTTGTTGATTTTCGTTCTGTAGCAGGTTTGGTTAGCGATGTCAGCCACTTTGATTCCTGATTTTTCCAGGTCTTGGCGGATTTCCATTGTCCACCTATTTGTTTTGATGTTTTCTGTTGCCTCAAGTAAGATTCTTGTCAGTCTGTTTTCTGGAAGGCGTTTGATGTGTCCGTAAAATTTCAGGCGTCTTTTTCTGATGTCGGCCGCAAGGTTTGAGAGCTCCTCGGTTTTTGTACGAGATTGCAGTCTATATCCTTCGTCGGTCAGTTTTGGGCCGAGAATTGTTCTGATGATTTTACGTTCCTCTTTCAGGATGTCTTCGAGTACTGTTTTCCTGTGCAGATCCAGTGTTTCACTCGCGTATAGTATTTCAGGTTTGATCACAGTGTTGTAATGTCGAATTTTGGTGAAGATTGAAAGGCATTTTTTGTTGTAAATGTTTTGCGTTCGGCCGAGGGATCTCTTCATTTTCTGGATGCGGACCTCGAGGGCCTTCTGTTCTTTTCCTGTTGGTACTATAATTTCTCCGAGATATCGGAACTCAGTTACTTTTTCGAATGTGCCAAATTTCGTGTTCAAATTCTGGAGGTTGCAGTGGTTGGACATGACCTTGGTTTTTGAGAAGGAGATTTGTAGGCCGAATTTTTCTGAGCATTTCTTGAGAGTTTTGATTTGGCTGATTGCCTGTTGTTCGTTTGTTGCAAGGATCGCGAGATCATCTGCGAAAGCGAGACAGGAGATTTTTACATGTCTTCTTGTCATACTTAATGGTTGCCAATTTCCTTGAGCTTTTAGAGCTTGTTCCCATTCTCTCATGATTTTGTCCAGGGCTATGTTAAAGAGTAGTGGGGAAAGTCCATCTCCTTGTCGGACACCGGTTTTTATCTGAAATTTTTCAGATATATTTCCCATGAATTTTACTTGGGAGGTTGTGTTGGTGAGAGTTAGTCTGATGATTTTTTGAGTCTTGTTGTCCAGTCCGTACTCACTCAGTGTTTGGAAGAGAGATTGCCGGTCAATGGAGTCGTATGCTTTCTGGAAGTCCACGAAGGTGCAGATTGTGGGTTGTTTTCTTGTGTGTCGTAGTTTCAAGATGGTTTTCAGGTTGAGTATCTGTTCTGCACAGGATCTGTGGGGCCTGAAGCCTGCTTGGTATTCGCCTATGAGTGGTTCTAGTTGTTGCTGTGTTCTTTGGAGGAGGACTGCAGAGAGGATTTTGTATGTGACTTGCACCAGGGAAATTCCCCTGTAATTGTTCACATCTGTTCGGTCACCTTTTTTGTGAAATGGAACGAGGAGGGCGTTTGTCCAATTTTCTGGTAGTTTTCCCGTTGTCCAAATTTCTTGTATGATTTGTGTGAGTTCTTGGAGAGAATTCTTTCCTAGATGTTTAAGAAGCTGTGCTATGATGCCGTCGTCTCCGGATGCCTTGTTGTTTTTCAGTCGTTGTATGTGGCGGTGTATTTCCTCTTGTGTAGGTGGGGATGAGTCTGGGTTTGGGTTCGGGTGGGGTTTAAGTGGAAACCTCTCCGTTGGTTCTGGGCAGTTGAGTAGTGACTCGAAGTATCTCGCGAGTTCCTTGGTGTTTTCGTCATCTGTGATTGCCAATTTTCCGTTTTGTTTTCTGAAGCAGAGGTTCTTGGGCGTGTACCCATTTAATCTGTTGCGGAAGATGCTGTAAAAATCTCTGGTGTTGTAGTTGCAGAAGTCCTGTTCGGCCGATTTCAGTTGGTCCTCCAGGTATTTCCTCTTGGTTTGTCTGATGAGTTTAGAGGTCTGTCTTCGGACTTCGCCGAATTTTTCTTCGTTTTCAGGAGTACGGTTGCTGATGAACTTCTGGTATGCGTTTTTTCTATTCAATATGGCTTGGTCACATTCGGTGTTCCAAAACGGGTGTCTGCTCTTTTTCTGTAGTGGGATTTGCTCTGATGCACTCTTCATTATTTTGTCGTGGAATTCGTTCCAAGTTTTGGCTGGGATTTCTTCCCATGTTTCCCTGAGATTTGATGTTTTTATTTGTGCTGTGTCCAATTTTTTTGTTTGCCTTGGATTTCTGGTAGAAGCATTTTGGGGTAAATTTCACTTTGATTCTTGTTAGATGATGGTCCGATTCAATGTTGGCTCCTCTGCGGACTTGAACGTTGTGTACTTCTTTTTGTGCTGGGAAGGAGATGGCGACATGATCGATCTGGTGTTTGCCGCAGCAGGTGTTGGGTGATTCCCATGTGAAGAGCTTATTGGGGTTTTTCCGTAGGGACGTTGACATGATTTTCAGGCCGTGTTGTTGACAGAGCTCGATGAGGCATTTGCCATTTTTGTTGGTCTTTTCGTGTGCTGAGAATCTTCCTGCGGTTTTTCTGTAGCACTTTTCTTTACCAATTTTACCATTGAAATCGCCGAGGAGAATGATGGTGTCTTTTTCATGTATTTTGATGAGTGTGATTTCAAGTTTGTTCCAGAAGTTTTCTGTTTGTTTCTGATCTTTGCAGTCGTCGGTGGGTGCGTGGGCATTTACAAAGGTGTAGTGGCGATTTGCACAGCGAAGTCGTAAGGTCATTAGTCTGTTGTTTATGGGTATGATCTCTTCTACGGAGTTCACGATCTTTTTGTGTACGAAAAAGGCCATGCCTAACATTGGTGTGGCTTTTCCTACTGTTCGTGTAGTTTTGCTCTTGAAAATGCGGTAGTTACCATATTCTGACGTACTGACTCAGTGAGTCTGGTCTCTTGCACGGCGAGTAGCGGGATTTTTTGCTGATCTAATTCTGATGTTAATCTGAGAAGTTTTCCTACTTGTAGGAGTGTGTTTACGTTTAGCGTGCCGATGTAGAAGGGCATTTTAGTGGGAAGTTTGCCAGAGAGCTCCGACTCTCTCTTTCGTGTCAGCCCGGCTCCTCCAGAATCCGAGTGGCCGGTTGCCGCCTTCGTTTTCAGTTGGCGGGTGGATTGGTTACCACCTGGAGTAATGTTGTTCTTACTTGCACGAAGCATGGTGTGCTTGTTCTCAAGCGATTGGGTTGATCCAGAGGGATCGGAGTACAATCAGGTGGGTGAGTTCCTGAAGGTTTTCTGAGGCAGCCGCTCCAACTCGGAGTACAGACGCTGACCAGTTGCCGCACCAAATAGGTGAACAGACGCTACTGGATTTATTATTATCCGAAGCCGTTGGCCATCTAGTGGCTCTTCCGCCTTTAGGGGCAGTTTCCCACCCCACGGGCAAGAGAGTGCCCTGAACCTCTACCCGCTCATCCGCCCTCCGAAGAAGCCGTTGGCACTTGGTAGAGGAGGACCACTTATACCGGTGGTCACTCGGTTTGTAGACGCAGTTTAGCATCATGCCCGGGACATATTATTATTATTGTTATTATTACTTCTTTTTAGACGTTTAAGGCCATTAGAGACCACAATAAGCAACATTTACACATTTTTAGAAGCTGATGTAGCAGTTTGCTTGTAGCTATTGGAGTTAGGTGTGTTGTGAGGGTAATACCGTGATGGTTAAGTACTCTACAACACAGAGATTATTTTTGGTCGAGTGTTATTTGCGCAAAAAGAAGAAACCAGTTAATAGGTGCCTTCGAAAATTACATAGACAGTTTTCTTTACATTGCAGGATCGTATTATCTCTCCGGCAGCCTGTCTCCTTTTCGCTGTCCATCCACTGTTCTTCTTCACGAAAGCCCATGAAATTATTGATCTGATGTCGGTACTTGGTTCTGTTAGTCAACCGCTTGTTATCTATTCTAAATAGGTGGCCATACAACGTGAGTCATTGCTTCTTGATGGATTCCATCAGTCATTCGAATTTCTGATATAGTTCTTCTCATCCTCGCAATCTGTACTGTCCACCCACGATCTTTGGGTCCATTATCTTTCGAATTATCTTCCTCTCAAACTTCTCAGCTTCTCTCTGATCAGCTTTTCCAGTAACTTGGAAGCGTTCACTCCCATAGAGACTTTGGGTTTAATCACTGTGTTGTAATGTCCGAGTTTAGCAAGTTGCTTTACGTCACACTGACACAGATAGGTCTTATGGTGATGATGGGACAGGAAGGGGCTAGGAGTGGGAAGGAAGCAGCCGTGGACTTAATTAAGGTACAGCCCCAGCATTTGCCTGGTGTAAAAATGGGAAACCACGGAAAACCATCTTCAGGGCTGCCGACAGTGGGGTTCGAACCCACTATCTCCCGAATACTGAACACTGGCTGCACTTAAGCAACTGCAACTATCGAGCTCGGTCCGAGTTTAGCTTGCACTGAAATTGCCTTTTACTTGTACGCATTGTGTGTTCTGCAAAACTCTGCGACCATCCTAATTTACCTACTGTTGTTAGCTTCTCTTTCATTAGATCCCATCTGCACAATCTCACCTGGATATTTGAAGCAAGTGCACGTAGCAAGAAAACGATACCATACCGAAGATGATCGATTGCATTTTGTGGCAAATATTTCAGTTTTCTTATTTAAATAGAGTCACCCAACCTATCTTAACTATATTATATGTATCATGAATACATATTTCAAGCGCCAGTAGAGAAATAACCTTCTCGCTATAAATTTATATGATAGTCTTTCCAAAATTTAACTTACATGAGAAAATATAAACTAACCTCTGAAATCAATGATGCACTCTGCCATATCTTGAGGTGCTTCCCATTCTTACTTAATTGCAGTATTTAGCATTAAAATTAAGCAATTATTTACTTCAGTCTTTATTTTTAACGAGTTAACAACTGCTATCAAACACGTATTTATGCATTTATTACAAAATGCATGTTCTCCTTCATTTCCATTTTCATTTACGGAGCAGCAGTCGAAGGGTATTACTAATCAACTCTGACACCGCCTTCGAATGTCGATGAGAGAGCTCGCTTATGAACATAGTGAGGAAACGATACCGAAGATGATCGAGTCGCATGTAATATAATCGCTGGGTGCATAAATATTGGTAACAGAAAAAATTGGGCATGCTTAATCACTCGTAATAACGGATGCGTCACTGATAGGGGTCTTGCTGTAACCAAAGGATAATACACAGTTTCATCATCATCATATAGAAATTTTTAAGAGATAGACAAAAACTGACGTTATAACGGGGTTCTCGTTGTATACTGAACACTCTATAGCGGATTTCTACTGTATTAGTATTGGTACAGTTGCAGAGTCATCAGAGCTAAAATTAATGTCTGTCGGTAAATACTATTTGAGCTAGGATGGTGGTATTTCAAAATGTTATACAGTATGTAAGGTGACGACAGTTACCAAATTTCACTGCCTGTGTTATGTTACTGGCCCCTGAAGAGTAGCTCATCATTCATTTTGCCCTATGAAATCAAAATTCCCCATAATTTCCTTTTATCAAGAAAACTTGCATTTTTGTTATGGTTCTGATAGCCAAAGCCTCAGGAAATATTCCTGATGGACATGTATCAGGAATTAACCTATGTCAACACAGTCCTCTCAATGTAAATACATAAAGCATGTACACTCACTTAAAAGCAACATTCTGTCCATCTACTTTCTTTGGAGGCAGCTTCTGCTGCAACATCCTGACTAGTTCAGTCCAACACTCATTAGCATCCTGTTGAGTAAAGCCACCATGCTCACTTTTTTCAGCAAAGCGAGGGAATGCCATATGAAGAACTTGTAATAGTACAATTGGGGGTATTGATGTACCCTTGTCCATTTCATCATACAAATTCCTTAAAGCAGCTGTAATAGATTGGGCTGGAACCATGTTGCTCGCCATTGTTACAGCTGAAACGGAGTAAAATAACTATTAGCAGGGTAGATGAGAATTTTGGTTAGAGAATACACAGTGCAATGGGCAACTCTACAAACTAATCTGAACAAGAATCGTTCTTAGAATACACTAAGAAACTTGAAACCATGAGAAATAATTAAAAGGACTCTGGGTAAATCACTGAAACTTCTACAAGATATGCATAAAAAACAAAATAAATTAAGGAAGGCAATAGTCGAGTTAAGGACTGCAAACAGAAGGTTATTTGTGATCTGCTTATTTGAAAAAATATAAAGGATTCTTCTAAATGCATGGCATTATCAAACTCAAATTAGAGAAGAAACATTTTAATACATTCTTAAGAAAGCTTCTGAAGCATGTTGCAGTACCTTCCAATGTGTCAATTTTAAATCACAGTCATAGCTACACCAAAAATTCTTTGAAAGCGCTATTGTTTGTTGATTAACAGAAATAGGAAAAAAGATTGTCATGAAATCGTCACAGAAATGTGCATTTAGGTTCAGTACAAACTCCCCCAAAACCACTTTGAACATTAAAAAATCCTAAAGCGATCTTGTAACAATACAAGCCTCACTACGTTGCACTAATGACAAATTCACATAAAGCAAAAATTAAGATGACAGTTGACAAATGCTGTGATAATGATAAGATGCAGTCCAACATATGTTTTCCTGGAACTATCAAGAAACGAAGTAACAGTTCAAATCTATGATTTACAAAGAATTATAAATTCACACCAATGAACAATGCCAAAATAAGAATGAAGTCTGATATAAACATACTGGGTAGATAACACAATGATGAACTTGAATGATGAAACAATGGGCATGCCAGGATAAGAAAATCTGTCCTATATGGAAGAGCACTAGCTCAAAAAAAAGAAAGAGCCAGCAGTATGAGCAAAGTGAAATGCTATGATTGGTCAGCGCACTGACAAAAGAACAAAGATACGGTACCACTTTACCTCAAACAACGGATACTGTTACCGTATTTGCTCACATATAACGCATACTTTTTTGACAAAAAATAAGTGTGAACATTTTCAGTGCGTGATATATGCAGGGACTTGTGTGCAAAAGATCATATTCCCGAGGGAAAAACCCTGTAAAATTTGCATTAGGCCATTGAAACAAGACAACTGGCATACTTACCCTATTCACTGTCACTGCCATCAGTCACCGAGCTATTCTCGCGTGCATCATTCCGGTCACCATCCTATATCATCCTGACTTCTGCCAAATGCATTTGCGATGCCCATCTTCAAGAAACTCTTCACAATAACGTCTGTCGATATCATAACCCATGCCCGCACAATCCAATCACACACGAGTTCAACCGACGGCATCTTTATTCTGTCTGCTGGCATCAGCTCATGCTTGCCTCCTGCTATCAATTCGGTGTACAATTTATTTATTTTGTCCTTGAAAGGCTTGTTGACAGAAACATCTAAGGGCTGTAGACAATGTATGAGTCCACCAGGAATTAAAACGAGATCAGTTTTCATTTCCTGAAGACATTTCTTTGTGACTTCCACCAAGTGTCCACGGAAACTGTCCCACACTAGCATTACAGGGCGTTGAAGCAGTGCCCCTATACAGATTTCACCCAGAGAACCAGTCGTGATGTAAACATAAGCACGTGCTTGGGTTAACGTTTATTGGTTAGTGCTGCCACGGGACACCTACGTGGAGACATGAAACTAGTTCGTTAGCCACATCATGGCTAATGCGATCCTAGATGCAAAATGTCCGAAATATAATTCCCAAAATAATGTAAGTCAGAGAAATATAAAAAAAACTATTTGTATTCAATGTTATTTAATATAAACAAGCATCTCAAATTGAAAAGCACCAGGGACGCATGCGCTCATGCTTGACCCGCCATTTTGTTAAGCTGTGAGCTTGGGAAGCAAGTAGATACAGTACGTGAGTAAGTAAGAGTGAGTGAGTGAGACATTACTTGTTCTTGTGCAATGTGGATCACCGAGTTGAGTTCGTTGAGCATCGCAAAGGGAAACTTTTGAAAAGTGTCGAGAAGGCAATTGCATTGAATGTGTTTCATAAATTTTGTAAGAAATACCCGACTTTAGCTTTAAAGGATTTGCGAAGCTGACATCCGAGTTCACTTGTGTTTCGGAGTGGAGCATTAATACAGCGCGCAGCGAACGACTGCACCAAGGATTGGTAAGAATACCTGGAAAATCGAAGAAGCACCGACTTGGAAGGCGTTCGTCCCTTATCACATTCTGATTAGGTAAAGTACTGTACATTTTATTGTTTTAATATTGCCCCTTCTATGCTATAAGTTCCTCGCTAGAATTTTATTTGATTAGAATATTAAATGTGTGAGGTTTTACTTATATGCGCTGTTATGATTAATTTATTACGTATTTACGTTTCGGCCATAAATTCAAATCTACCTTTCTTTTCTGATATGTTAAATATCGAGGTGCCATTTATCATTCATTGTTGTTTATTTTTCGCGGACAGTGAGTATAATTTGTGCCGTAATCTGCATCACAATTGCCTGTCAACTACATGTTGACGTCAGTGTTATCCGGCAACAGTCTATGTAGAGCTAATCCTGATGTAATCGCCGCAATCAAGCGAAGTAACGACAGTTTCAAGACTGCCCACGTGGTTCCTGCTATATGTCCGGGAGTAGCCCAGTGATTCTCCAATCAGCGTTTAGACGGCGGCTGGATACATATGGATACACATTTTTCTTTGTTTACATCAGGTTCTGTTCTCTCGGTGACAGGAGAATAGAAGTGCTCCCCACACCGTACGGACCCAGTCCTGGACAAGAGCTGTATCCATCCATTCTCTCACTTAAACCCGTATATGAATGAATTTGGGAAAATTCAATTTAGGGACTGTTTTTTCTTTTGAAAATAACCTACAGTGGCAATTTTCTTCCGTCTGCGGTTATTGCAAGCATGACAGTGCAACGCTGTTTTTCACACGCAGTTGTACATATAAGCACGCTAGATTCTCCCTTCTTGTTGATAGTGGTGTTGCATGGCATGTCGAAGTTTATCAGGGTTTGATCTGCATTGCAAATTTGAGATAAGAGGTCATTGTTTTTCTTCTGCACTGCTATCACATGGCGATGAAAATCTATGATTTTTTCGCTAAAATCGCCTGGCATTCTTTGGCAGAGAGATGTTCGCCTTCACAGACACAATCCCTTTCGTGTCATGAATCTACGGATCCAAGCCGGCTCACTTTCAGACCCGAACAGATAATTCCTCCGTTAATCGCTAGTTTGCACGCTTTGAAATGTAGCATCTCATGCAAGATACTAAAGCCATCATTTTGCAATTCTGTAATGTGATGAAACAACTCGTCTTCCAGCTCAACAAACCAATTTTCGGCCCTCTGAATGCCTTACATGTTCGGTTGGTGGTTTCTAGTGCAGCTTTCTGTTTATGCCAGTAGTGAACATTAAACTCAGTCACACTGAATTCTCGACCAGCAGCTCTGTTACCATGTTCTTCAGCATACTTTATCACTGAATTTAAACCCAGCCGTATAACTCCCACGTTTCTCCAGAACTTAAAGATCGACCTACACAAGGAAACTTAAATGAGGAAAAAGAATGAAACGTGAAGACGGAATATTGGTACTTGTTGACAATACAACAGATGGACGATAACTAATACCGTGATCACTTGACTGCCTGGACAGGGAATCACTCCCAGTTAACGTGATCAGCTCTGCCGGACAGGTAGCGATAAGCATATTGACAAAGGCGGAAGAGTGAGAGAGATGCTGAGTGTGACTGACTGACTAGGAATATGGCCTTGGGGTGGGGGTTTATGAGTTAGGTATTTTTATTACAACAGCTAGCCTCAACCGTTCTGCAGGTAGAAAGGAATGCAGCTTCTTCTTGTACTGTCATGTACAAAGTACCGTAACAACAATTGGTACAGTCCCGATATTTAATGTAGTCATGCCCGTGGAATACCCAAACTTTATTTTGTGTATGTACTGTATGTCTTTATGGGCCGGTTGCATAAAGACATCTGACCAGAGATCAAATTAGAACCTAGTTCTGAAAAGGAACTGAGATTACAACTTTGTCGCGTTGTCAAAACTGAACTCGGTTTACACATGTGTACTGTAGTTCAAATATAATCTGAGTTCAGATAAGTGGACGTTGCAACACTGCAAAACAAATGAAATACGAAATAGTTTTGGCCGCTGGATAATACTTAAAACATGGGATTGAGCCGGCCGTGACTGTCGACAAATGAAAGTTGTTTGCAGGATGTACTGGAATTTCTTCATATATGCTTTTCTTGCAGTGAACACAGGTGAAGGAAAAAAGATATCGGACTTCCCTCAGTCAACCCTTGTTTTTTCCTGATCCCGACGGAATTAGGTTTGAGTAGCCTAATGAGTCTTTCATTTTCACGGCCTTCGTGGCTGTTCTCTTTCTTTTATTCATTCTTTGAAGAACTGATTAGTGTTAAGAAGGGGTGATTGCCCAGTTGCACACTAGCTAGTTTGGTCTTGTGTGGTTTAATATCACATCACGATTAAAATGTTGTCACATACAGCCCATCGCATGTCCGTTTTTCCATTACGGTTTCTGTTACCTATGGCGATATTAAAGGTATTAAATCATACATTTGGTCATAGTGCTTTTATGAGCACAGCAGAGCGAATATGTAGCTGTCAGGATAAGGTGAAGCAACTCTACATGTCAATAGCTAGCTCATGTTTCACACGTAGCATGAATCAAAGAGGACAGTCCCCAGCTGGCAAATGAAGCACGTTTGAATACATTTTTTCGAGAAGTACTTGGATCGATTTTTGGAATAATCACAGTGCTGAACTTGTAATGCTTGTAGATTTAAGGCTAGGTGTAGAAAACAGTGTAGTTCCATTTTAAAAACAAAATTAATAGCATTACCTCAAAGGATATTGATGTCATTCTATTTTGAATGGTCCATATGTTATTTGAGATGGACAACTTAGCTAAATAACCCTCTATATCCCACTAATCAGACATCTGTAAAACAATAACGAGATAATGTAATATCATAAGCAATTCGTAGAGGTTGTGTTGTAGAATTATGTTTCAAGTGCATTATAAGCAGTGTAATATAGCTTATACATGGAAAACTACAGCTAACAATGTATTTGGGTTAGTCTTTTGTGTATTTTCTTATGATTTATCATAACAACACAGGTAATATTATGTTCACAATCAGCTGTTCTTTTATCCCGAATAGAAAACAACTCCTTGAACTGAGATCAAAGAGTTTGATCGGAGAAATTTCTGCAGTCAAAGTTAATCCTAGTTCAGTGCAAATTGATCTCGATTAACATTTATACAACAACAAAAATCAGAGTTTACTGTGAACTGAGATAAATTTAGGCTCTGATCTGAGATCAAACGGTTTATGCAACCAGCCATATGACGTCAGAAATTAATGCGAGTTATGTGCTGGGATTTTATCCCCTGCAATTTTATATGTTAAAAATGGGGTATGAGATATATGTGGTGGCGAGTTACATGCGAGCAAACACAGTATACTATAGCATTGTCTGGCCCTGGTCTGTGTGGCATTGGTAGCATGTTAGAAATGAAGAGTGAACCACATATTAACACATGGGTGATGGGCCCCGAGAAATCTCATAGTACGCTCGCCAGCGGTAGGTGACGGGCCCCTAGAAATCTCGGTTTTATTCACGACATTGTTTTCGGTCTTCCTGTGTCATCTCTTGACCACATATTGAACTATTTCGAACTTGCACATTGAGTAGAATAAATCGTAGATGTATATCTGCCACTTTTCTTTTATTCACGGCCTCTTTTATTCTTTGATTTAGTTTCGAAATGTCGACATTCTTTCTGCCTGTTCAGTCAATGACAAGATGGAGCGCCCGCGGAATACGGTGTTAGCTGACGACGATAAGAATTATATGCCGATGATCGTTCAAATGGATATAGTGATAATGAATTAGTGGAAACTGAATGTGAGAGTGATAGTGGAAGTGATATTCAAGTCTCTACATGCCGTAATTTACCTAGTGTGCTTATTTATTCAAGTGACTCAGACGACGACAACGATGTAAACATTAATGATGTGTTGTTGAATTAACACGCATTCACTTGCTTATCTTAGATATGTTGAAGTACTACTAGGGGTATTGGTTGAGTACCCACACCAACTTTAAAGATAAAATCTTGACTGGTTTAATATTTACGTACATTTTTATAATCAAGTGCACCCTAGTATGCTTAGTAGAAAGATGTCCGGTCCACAGGGTATGTGACAAGCTCAAGCATCCGGTCAGCAATGTGTTAAGTATAGCTACAAGTTCTCGTAATCGCTTGTTCATGACTAAAGATAAGCTAAGGGTTATTGAAGGTGCAGAGAACAATGGAAACCGTGCAGCAGGAAGAAAAGTTCTATGTCAGAGAAAGTTGTGCTCACGACTGGCAAAAAAAAAAAAAATAATAATAATAATCGCCAGGCATTTTGCACAACACGTTCCTATGCAGCTAATGCCAGACAGCACACTCATTAGCACGACAACACAGGCGAAACCATCCAATCACAAATATCAGAGGGAAGGTAAGCAAACCACGTGATAAATCTGATAAGTGGGTTGCCTACTCAACAGCATGTGAAGATTATGGTGAGTATTTATACAAATTTATATTTAACCATATTCAGTTTCGGAGTACATCATTATGTAGGATTAATTTCTTGTAAATAAAACCCAAATTAAAACCAGTTTAAATAAACACCTTCTCTCCTAAAATTAGGGTACACTGGATTATTCACGTATATACAGTAATAGGTGGTTTAGATAAAAATCATGAGAACCCTGACAAAGCCAACTTAACTCTTCAGACCATACATGATTAGGCTCCGAACACCACTCAAGTTGAATGTACCAATATGTGGTGATGATGATGATGATGATGATGGCATATGGTTTCCAGAGAGGCCAGGTGCAAGTCTTTCATGTTCATGCTCGTGGGACACCTGCGTATCAGGGTGGTGGTGGTGGTGATGATGTACGGAGAAGGTGATACCTGGTATAGGCATATAGCCTACTTATGTCGAATAATACCAAGGGGTCTGCTCAAGGCTTAATGTCCTCATCCGATGAATGAATCAACATTAACTGTCATATGCCTCACTCTACAGGAATTCTTGGAGAGGTTTGGAATTGAACCCAGACAACTGGCATGCAATCTGGTGATTAGGGTATACCACAACTTCTCCTACCTATGCAACAAACCACAGACTTGACACCTTAACCATCATGGTCACCTGGCAGGCTACCAATATGATACATTATAAGCCAAAATGTCTTTCAGCCATCTTTCACGAATTCTGTGAATTAATCTAGAACATTGTCCATAGTCCTGTGAACACAGCTGGCTCGGTGGATTATCATGCTTTCATTCTTCTTAGCTTGATATTACTTAGAAGGCCCCATGTTTTGAGGTAGCATGCCTGCCTCTTATCGGGAGGTCCTAGGTTCAATTCTCAGTCAGCTAAAGGAATTTTAGCTGGATGTGAGGGCTAGTTTGAGGTCTACTCAGCCCATGTGAGAATGATTTAGGAGTTTTCTGATGGTGAGATAGTGTCCCCAGTCTAGAAAGCCAAAAATAACAGCCGAGAATATTCGCCGCCTGACCATACACCTCATCGGAGCTGTAGTGCCATATAATTAGTTTGTTGTTATTTTGTTAAAGAAGCCATTTTCTTTTCATTTTCTCAGTCAACCTAAACTGAAGCATTAATTTGGACAGACTGAAGAACTTTACATGTTTCATATTATTTAATAACAATTCTAACCACTCCTCTAAAGCAGCAATTGCTACAGCATTTTAAGCCTGAATTTCCCTCTACTATTTCTTTCCTTTATGTTCTGTCCTTATCTACATTTTTTTTTTTTTGGAAGCTATATTAAATATGTCTCTGTTCTACGTTCGCTAACTGGCCTGACTACATCATTCCATCAAGATGTGTGCTTTTATTCCCATCTTTACACAATGTTGTTAAAGACAACAACATATTTAAAATACAGTATGCTGCAAAATGAACAGTATTGAAATTATAAACACGCTCTGAATATAAAACAGAACTGAATGTTGTGGAAACCCTGCCACTTCAACGGCAACGGATCTAGAAAGATGGAGCTACAATAAATATCACAAGCGGGTTACTCGTCTTTCTGGAACAACATTTTGGAGATGGCTTAATTTCCTGTACCTTTCTCACACCTGGAATCTCACGCCTCCAGATGGATTCATATGAGGCATGCTGAAAGAATCTGTTTTCTGGTGAGATGAACCACCTAGGAATGTTCCTAATTTACAAGACATTTTAGTGTCCTTGCGGTAACCTGTGCTCACCAGCACGTTCGACTATCAACAGGACAATAATGGTAGTGGTTTAACATTGCACTAATACAACTAAGGTTTTCGGTGATGCAAGGATGAGAAAGGGCTAGGATTGGGAAGGTACCAGCCGTGGCCATAATTAAGATACAGCCCCAGCATTGGCGTGGTGTGGAAATGGGAAACCACAGAAAACCATCCTCCGGGATGCCGACAGTTGAATTCAAACCCACTATCTCCCAAATACAAGCACACAGCTACGTGACCCTAACCCCACAGCCAACTCACCCGGTAGGACCATAAAGAACAATGCACAAGATGCGAGAGTGCACATTTTGAAGACATGCTGTACCAATGCAGTTAGGTACGTGTTGCGATCATAACCTTGCATGCTGTGTCTTGATGTTCAGAGCATGTTTGCAATTTAAGTTGAGCCAGTATTATGGCCTCTGCAGCTATTTTTGCGCAGATGAGAGCATATTGGCCTGGAGCTGCTGTATCTTGACCAATAATGGCTTCATCGGACCCATGAAATTGGCTCTATTAATGACAGACGGCGCTCCGTGCATATATCTATCAGGAATGTATTTCTTTCTTGCCTTGCTTTGACCTTTTGTCTTCCTTGAATTGACTCTCTGGAATTGTTTATATAAAAATGGAAGTTGTGTGTACCTTAACTTACCGACAGTATTTTCATCATTCCAATGTGTTCTATTCCAGCACTCGCCTATTTCTGGCGTTCCATATTATTTATCTCCTGCGACGTCTCAAAGTAATGTTACCTTAACTTTTTTATTATTGATAAGTTTGTCATAGCTATCTTGTTCTTTATGATTTATTCGTATTTAACTCTTGTTGGCTGATTGTAGCCAGATTTTCGTGTTGTTTATTTTTCGAGTCTTTTAAATTCCCTTGTGAATATGGGAATCATCGGAGGTATACGTCCTGTTATTTTGGTGTGTGCGTGTGTGGTATGGTGGATCTGGGACCATATTTTATTTATATGTATGGTGACGATATTTGCTCGTGCCTATAGGTCACTCCATGTTAACACATTAATGACGGGCTACGTTAATTAACGTAGTTTCGCATTCGTTCGCGGGCGACCGGCTACGTGAATTAACGTTTTCTCACATTGCTTCATTCTCGTGTCATTTTATCCTCTCCACCGTTTATTAATCAAATTATTTTGTGTTTTTACAAACTAAAGTCTTTGTTGATCAGAATTTAGATATATTCTTTCCTTGACAATATTTTCGGCACAGGAAGTGTGGTTTCATAACACTCAGTACCGCGTGACCGAGCGTACTGTCAGGTGTTAGCATGGCGCGCCGTAGCAAATACAGCTTGAACGATGATGAATTGCATGCTGATAGTTTACCTGATGTCCCTAGTGATTGCGAAAGTATTAGTGATTGTGAAGATATGTGTCCATAAACATCAAAATATATGCGCGGAAGTGAAAGTGCGACATTCATTTCAGACGAGTCTGCTGATGGCGACAATAATACGAGTGAAGATGCCAATGATAGTAGTGACAGTGAGGTTGATGGATGGACAAATAAGGATCAAAACAGAGTCCTACAACCATTTACAGGTTTTCCAGGCCTCACTTATACGGCCGGTAATTCCACGAGTATCCCGGAGGTAGTACATAGTTTCCTAGGCGATGACTTGTTTCAGCTGCTTCACGCAATGCCACACTAAAGGCAAGTACTAGAATCACTGGTAGGTGCTCTCACCAAGTTTCAATGATTTATTTCATGTCATTTAAAAGTTACATGTATTTACATTTCGTCGTACTTCTCATGCTAGGTGTGCTTCTGTTGCCGGTCCACAGGAAAGAATGGAGTAGCGCGCGCCCGGACAACAATGTGTTAAGAAAACAGTATTGCTCTTATGACAACAAGATTGCCATATCAGACGACTCTGACCAACAGCATCACGGAAAAACTTTTGACACGTAAATCTGTGTAACTTAGTATTTAAGTTCAAGATAGAAAGGGTAAGAAAGTAAGCATAAAATAATTTTTAATTAACTCAAGGGGACTATGCCTATAAGTCATTCCATGTTAAGAAAACAGTATTGCTCTTATGACACAAGATGGCAATATCAGATGGTTTAGAGGGTGCTCATTTTGGTATTCACAGCATAACGGGAAAACAGCGCCGCATAAATTTGTGAAACTCGGTTTTAAGGTTCAAGAAAAGGGAGAGGAAAATAAGCTCCAAATTAAGCACAGTTTACTTTTTGTTTCTTCCTCAGCCTCATCCATAAAGTATGTAAATCACTGTATTAATGTAGGCTAACTAACCACATAACACTCACTGAACACAAGACAAATACGCACTGATATAAAGACTAAAAAACACAAGCAGCACATAAACAGACGACTTCTCTACAACAGCAATGAGCTGCTAGGATTCACACAATAACGGATTACGCATTACATGTACCAGAGCGACACAGAAGGAAAATTAATGAAGGCAACAAAGCGATGGCTGTTCGTGCCACTGTGCTTCCTCCCTACGAATTTATTTATGAAATACAAAAGCTTTAGTAGTTATTTTAATAATACACGGGCAAAAAATGCCTCATACTTTTTAGTTTCTTTCATAATAAAATACAAAGTACATTATAATATTCCTTAATCAAACCAAACCAAACCAAACCAAACCAAACCCCATGGCACTACAGCCCTTGAAGGGCCTTGGCCTACCAAGCGACCGCTGCTCAGCCCGAAGGCCTGCAGATTACGAGGTGTCCTGTGGTCAGCACGACGAACCCTCTCGGCCGTTATTCTTGGCTTTCTAGACTGGGGCCGCCATCTCACCGTCAGATAGCTCCTCAATTCTAATCACGTAGGCTGAGTGGACCTCGAACCAGCCCTCAGGTCCAGGTAAAAATCCCTGACCTGGCCGGGAATCGAACCCGGGGCCTCCGGGTAAGAGGCAGGCACGCTACCCCTACACCACGGGGCCGGCTAATATTCCTTAATCACAAGGAATTATGAGGGTCTGTGAGGTAGGTGTATTCGCTTCTTGTAGATCCATAAGAGCAGTACTGTTTTCTTAACATGGTATGATCTATAGAGGTCTGGTTTTAATGTGTTAGGGGTTGTAGTGACTCCATAAGCCTTTGGTTATGGAATGATGTTGATTGATGAAAGACCTCTTATTATGCGCCTCACATTATGGTTCACTGTTTGACAGAATACTATGAGCATTTTGCTTGATTTTGCTCGTAGTGGTGACCGAGCAAAACACATTGCCGTTTTGGTTACTGAATTAGATATTTTGGATCCGTGGATGTGTGGGTGTGTGAAAGAGTTTTAATAGGACGTTGTAACCGTCCAGGCTTCTCCAGCCCTACTAATTTAATATAATATCATTTTACGCGATATCATTTGATATCAAGTTTATCCGCCATCGGCAATTATTTGTAATAACATATTTATTCAACGTCAATCATTTGTAATCAAGGCTTTTTGGAATCATACTGTATATATGATAACATCGTTTTATTATTAAAATTATTATATTATGTAGGTTAAGAATTAATTATGTTGTAAATACGGTCAATATGTTGAGACATAGTTGTTTTCATTTCATCTCATGTTTGTGTATACGGAGGGTTATTCTTGAAGCTTGGGATTTTGCGTTAGTCATGGGTTTATTTTATGACCAAGGCTAGTAAACAGCAACCCGTGCGCGAGGCTTGCAAGCTAGTCAGCAATATCATCGCCACGCCTTCTGGACTTGTCGAGGAGGAAGAGAAGGGGAGTTGATGCTTCGATCTATCGAATCAGATACTTCGTTGTATATGAGTTTTGAGATGGAACTGTTACCAAGAGTGGGGGTGAGCCCGGATATATACTGATTCTCAACACGAGAACGGCTCCTAACTAAGTACAACTTCTGCTGTGAAGCTAACATCCTAACGAGGAACTCCATCACTACTACTTCTACTGTGAACATCTATTTTGAACGACGTGATTTGATTATTGATACGGTATGTGGTCGCTCCGCGACATAGTTATTTTTGTACAATGTGTTATCGCTTCGATACAGTACTTAGGAGCGGTAATGTTATCGGATCTGCGTGATACGAAACAAGCTTACGGCTTGTGTTATATTCAGTAAATATTATGGACGAAGAACTATGTTTAGTTCAAGTCTATGGAATTTTGGTACAAGTCTGTACCGTATAAATAGTATAGCTCAGTTGGATTGAGATTTCTACTAATATGGAAAAATTCATATCTCTGAATTTTCTCCTCATACGATCAACGCTGATCAGTTATTACAAGTATAGGGCCAATGTCTAATTTAAAGACTAGGCAAGTAGGGAGTGTTAGTCCAGATAGCCCATACCATATCAGAGAAGGAAGGAAGGATGTCCATGGAGCGAAGTCTACATCGAGAAGGAGCGAACGAGTAACCACGGAAACCAGATGACGTCAACGAAAGCTGCAATTGGTGAGCTTCAATTAGATAAAGCAAGCAATAAGTAAATTCAGTAAATTCTAAATTCCACCACGCTTTAAGGAAACTTTTCCGATTCATCTCATTTTTTTTGTATAATAAATTCATTTGTATTTTATATTGCGTTAATTTTCTTTCTTAAGCGATACTTAATGGTTAATTATTTAAAATCCTACCCCTGTGATTTAAGTATAAGTCTCTATGCTAGTAAATATAAATTTTGGTTTACAGTTTTATTTAAAACTGTAACCATGGCACCCAAACATTACATAGAGAAATGGGGAACCATGGAATGTTAATTGTTTCTATTTGCGTGGCAATTTGCGGGCAAGCCACAAATAGTTTATTTAATATTCATGTGTCCCAAGATAATAACTTTCTTCTCCCCATGTGTTTTGACGAGGTGGAACAGTTACAACGTGTATCACTGTTTGATTCCTTTTGATTGGTTTGTGTGCCTTTTGCTTTGCTATGTTTGGCATATTTTGCCACTTGAATGCTTTATTTCCCATCCATGTCCCCCTTTATGTCCTTTATTCATTTTCTTTTTGAGGTAGCTATGGCAACAAGTGAATTTACTAGTGATCCACCTCCTGGTTAATTGCGCTCTGTGCGTTTCTCCTTTTTGCTTATGACCCTCTGCCCTGTGCGGCTTTATTTTCTTTGGTATTCCTTGAGATTTCCTAGGGGACTGTTATAAAGAAGAAAATGTCTGCCGTGTTTGTGGTAAAAGATAAAAAAGGAGATATTTGTCTTTTGACTACAAGTTAAGTCAGTAGAAAAGGAAAAGGTCCATGTTTGATTGGTTTAAACCTGTCGAATATCGCTTATGAACGGAATACTATGAGCCTAACCACATTTTTATTCTATGATTATGAATAAGGCTCGGAAGTTCATGCCCTAAAAATCTAAGAAATGTGCATGCAAATATGCTCTTAAAAACTTGAAAATATGCCAATAAATATGCACTATTAAAATGAAAAAATGGCAGTAGACAAGTCAGGTCAGTATTGATAATAATAAACTTACACTTGTTCCTTGGAGGTTGAAGCAGAAATGGTCCCGCTGTCAATGCTGAGTGATGAATTGCAGTTCACAACCATCACTTTGCACAAATTTTCAACGGAAAAATATCGTCGGTTGTCTCGCAAAACACTTTTGTAACATGAAAAAATTCTTTCCACATCACAAGATGTTATTGGGGCATATTTAAATGACAACTGCTCCACAGAAAGAGGCAAGTCTCTTGGTGCGACAGACAGTTTTCCTTCGAGAATGTCTCAAATATCGCACAACCAGGATTTTTTGAATTTATATGATTTATTTTTTCTTTAAATTTTTAGCTATACTTCCAGGAACAGAATTTAGATTGGATATTGTTTATTCAAAAACAGTAAGTATCTCCTTCAAGGGAGATCCTACAGCTTCCAGTAATGTTATGGCGGTTGGCAAAAAAGAAAAATGGGCATTTATAAAAACAAGATTCTCTTCTAACTCAATGCCTGACAGAATATTTTGCACTGTTTGTATTGATGCAGCTTCATTCAAGTCCTATGAATTGAACAACCTCTTTGAATACTTCTATGTGCTCAGCATAATACAAAGCTGCATCGAGCCATGTTCCCCATCGTGTTAACACTGGCGCAGGAGGAAGTGGAATATTGGGTGCTGTTGATCTAAACAACTTGACTCCTGAAGGAGAGTTAACAAAAATTTTCTTTGAAGAAGCCAAAAATCGATCTACCAATGGGAAAGAATTGCGTATTGTCTCAGAAATTTGATTAAGAGCATGTGCCAAACAAGTTATATGAATTAAGTTAGGAAAAATGCCTTTTAGTGACTGTCCTGATTTTATCATGTAAGTACCTGCATTGGTAACAAATAAAAGTAGCCGGTCGTATTTGATTCCAGGTGGCCATAATAATTTCAATGAGTCCAACACACACTGCGTTTACAGTTACATTGTTACTGGCCAGCAATTCACACACATTAAGAAGATATGGTATCATCTTTTGTTCCTTATTTAAGGTGCCCACAATTACATTAGCAATAAATCGGCCCTCAGAATCAGTGGTTTCGTCAATAGACAACCACACAAACAGATCCGCTAATTCAATTTGTAAATTTGACAATACGTTATTGTAACAACGTCCTACGTAAGTCTTACACAATGTACTTGCTTCAGGCACATGTTGTCGAGTGTATTTGGCAAGAAAATGTTTTAATGTGGGGTTATTAATTTTATACAAGGGAATATAAGCAGATAAAAATGCTTGGCACAAGTCATAAGAAAATTCACTAATCCTACTTCCTAAACACTCTAATAGTTGTTTTTGAACAGGCTCTTTATTTGCAAGTTTGCTAGTTAAATTTGCCTTATTTTTTTGCTGTGTTTATGTGTTGAACTATTTGAAATCTTTTCTCACTCCCTATTGTTTTCTCTCACGCTCCACAGAACAGTACCTTATTATCTGTAGATATTAAGTCACCTGAAAACTCCTTCTGTAAATTAGTTAATCTACAACTCGAAGTTGCTCTTATTTTTGGCATTTAACTCTTATACGCTCAGCGAGCCGATCTATCGGCTCGGGTGGTATTGCTTAAAACACTCAGCGTGCCGATCTATCGGCTTTGTGTTCGGACGGCTGTATAAGTACCTTAATGGACCCCCAGATGTCAGGAAAAGACATTAATAGTAGCTTTTGGATTTAGTTTACACTTTTCTCGAGAGATACAGACACTAAGCTCACCTGTTTGGAACAAATGAAGTTATCAAACCGCGTATGTTCACCGCATGACGAGTTGAAGTGTGCTGCTTGCCAGTACAGTCTCATTTAAGCTTCAAAATACGTGTTTTCCTTCGTTTTATTGTTTCCATTTTAATAATAGATTATTGTTAATTATATTTTGTTTATATTCTACATTTATCAGTGTTCTCAAGTGAATTTTAGTTTAACATTTCGTGTTATTAGATTTTCGTGCCACGAGTAGGCCTAATTTTTTTACATGGCTGGGCCAAGTTCTAGACTAAATAATTCCGATGTTTTGGGTTATTTAGATGCTTTAGACGATGATGGTGACGTTATAACCGATATTGATTCGTATTTCAGTCCGACTCATTGGCTGAATGATCAGCGTTGAGGTATTCGGTTCAGAGGGCCCGGGTTTGATTCGCGGCCAGATCGGCAATTTTAATCGCCATTGATTAATTCTTCTGACCCGGGGCCTGTGTGTTTGTGTTTGTCCCAACACTTTCTTCTTCATATTCAGACAACACACTACACTACAAACTACCACGGTAACACACGATAGTGATTACTTCCCCCCATATAGGGTTGGCGTCAGCAAGGGCATCCGGCCATAAACCACCAGCCAAATCCACATGTGCGACACAGTTCGCACCCGCGACCCCACAGGTGTGGGAAAAGCTGTAGATAAAGAAGAAGTGATTCGGATTTTACAGGTACTGATGATAGGAGAATGGTTTCCAAAACACAAATGCTCACTCCGGAAGGTACGTGTACAGTTCTTTACGTCAGGTGCTATAACTCATGACTAAATAAGAATACAAAAAACAAAATTATATCATGTTATACAGAATTAAATGCTCTTATTTTCAGAATGACTGAACAACAATATCACTAAAGAACATATTACTTTTTTAGTATTTAAAAACAGATTTTTATTTTTTGTAATATATTTTCAAATTTCAAAATTTATTTTGAAGTAAAATATGCCATGAACAATTTTGGGATATTTTTTTCCTAAAACGATATTAAATAGTGTACTACTGTAATTTTTTTCAATTTTGTAACTGGGGATTTCTTTATATGGCAATTTTTTACATTTTAACATGCATAATCCTGAAAAATGGCCTGAGTGTTTTGGGCTTGACCAGTGAAAATAGCCTGAGAGCAAAAGGGTTAAAGAACTTTCTAACGGACACTTTATGCGCGAAATATAGTTTGGTCACAACCAGTTCACAACACCGCTACATGACTCAATGGACAGCCAGTCGACTGCTAAGCGTGAGGGTAGATAATGAAACAGGGGATTCACTGCGTGACATCATAACTCCTTACCACATGACAAGTTGCGTCATCATGTGCAACATTACTGCCAACATCAACCAGATGAAAAAAGCTGTTTAAAAAATACTATAAAAACCATTAAACTGATTAAAATATGCCATATAAGCGCTAAAATACTAAAATATGATGCATTTATCAAAATCAGCAAAATATGCAGTTATATGCACCATAAAAGCATGTTCAAATGACTGAAAATTCCATAATTCGTGCACAATGTATAAGCATACATTTTTAACCCCTAAGAAAAAACTTCCAAGCCCTAATTATGAATAAACCATTCATTTTATTTTAATTACTGTTGATGTTATTGATATAATTGCCTCATTTGCTGGTTCTTTTTTGGCTTATGAGGCTCAGGTTCAGCTCCAGACTATTTCTAAGATCTGGTCGGATCCATTGGGTAACATGTATTCTTTTTTGGGATAAACTATTCTTATGCTTCCACTGCACGGCAATTTCTGCTTAGCATATGATTATTGTTGAGCTACTGAGAGTACGGATTTGGCACACTGTGAGGATGTACTCACAGAGGACCTAGCTACCATGTGTGACTATTTTCACAAATGAAGACTCCAGCCAAATCCTAGTAAAATGGAAGTAACAGCATTCCATTTGCATAACATGGAAGCTAATCGGAAGCTACATGTGTTTTTTAACGGAACAGAAGTCTCCCACAACTTCTTCCCAAAATATCTGGGTGTCACACTAGATCGGTCCTTGTCATTCAAACAGCATTGCTTGAATCTGTCAAAGAAGCCGAGTACATGAGTAAATCTACTGCATAAGCTAGCGGGCAGCAACTGGGGTGCAGATGCAAACACTCTTCGCACTGCTTCACTTTCTCTAGCATACTCGGCTGGTGAGTACTGCGCTCCTGTGTGGGAAAACATCATACATTCAAGCAAGATTGACGTACAGCTCAATGAAACCATGAGAGTTGATACTGGTACAGTGAGGTCCACTCCTACTCAGTGGCTGCCTGTTTTACCAAACATTGCTCCTCCAGATCTGAGGAGAAAAGCAGCGAAAGTAAGCGAAAGTACAGTTGCTCAAGAAGGCCTTTGCACACAGGAACTCACTTTTGTTCAATGCCTTACGAGATCCACCTGTGATGAGATTAAAATCCAGAAATCCACTCTGGACTGATCTACACTCCTATGAAAAATTCAGTGCCAGGTTTCGATCTTCCTCGACATGAGTGGTCAAAATTCAAACGTTTCAGAACAGGCCACGGCAGGTGCCGATATATGATGAAAAAGTGGGGATATAGTGAAAGTGCTGCGTGTGAGTGTGGTGCTGAGAAGCAGACATTGCTTCATGTTGTTGAGAGCTGTCCACTGTCAGCATTTAGGGACGGTTTACGGACTCTGCATGAATTGACACCAAGGGCAGTGGACTGGTTGTCGAAGCTGGACATTCTAGTTTAATTACCTCTATATTTTAATTTGTATGTTAATTGTATATTTTTACACATTATGCTTGTAAATGCCATACGATAACAATAATAATTGTTGAGTTTACCTCCATGGTCTCTCTCTTTGATATTTTATTGCTACATACTGTATCTGACAACTTGTAACAAATGCAATAAGGGAAATGACTATTTTCTAAAAGCAACTCTATGTTGTTAAGTACAGAAATACAAGTTATGCAAAATAGAACCAAAAAGGACAAGACCCCCCTCAATCCTTAGCCTTTACACGGAATGATGGTGTCTCAACTGATGACTCTTCTAGTCTGTTATATTAGGCCAAGCAATCTAGGGCAATGTGGATAGTTTCATGGAAATACTGTACCTAGTCTAGCCATAAATACAAGCACAAACTATTGTTTGAATAATTGGAATATGGGTAGAGATTTTTCAATTTCCTCTTAATATGTTACATATATATATATATATCACACAAAATTTGCAACTATCCTCAAAATATCCAATCGCAGAACGGAGAGTATCAATTGGGAAATCTGTCACTAATGCCACTAATGAACACATATAGTGTCTACTCCTGAAGACCATTCCCTCTAGCAACGATCACAGTTTAAAGTCCAGGGGATTGAGATCGGGGCTACCAGAAGTCCACTTAGAACAATGAAGATGAAGTCTGGTACAGTGGCCTGCAACGACTGTCGAGTCACTCTGGCCTTATGAGCCGGTGCAGAATCTTGCTGGAAAGTGCAGGGCTCATTTTTGAACATGGAGTGACTCAAGTCTTTCATGAGAGGGTCCAGAACAGTTTTCATACACACATTTTTCTCACAAAACTTAAGCCTTGTGGGGCACTCACATCTCACTACCCGCCAAACCACGACTGAGGAGGATCTTAGATCCTCTCTAACAAGCTTTTCTTAAATAGAGGTTTAACATCGCATTTACACATCAAAGTTTTCAGCAAGGTAAGGAATAATAATAATAATAATAATAATAATAATAATAATATTGTCTTGTACATCCTACTAACTACTTTGATGGTTTTCGGAGACGCTGAAGTGCCGGGAATTTGTTCCACAGGGGTTCTTTTATGTGCTAGCAATCTACCGACACGAGGCTGTTTCAGCACCTTCGAATACCACCAGACTGAGCCAGGATCGAACCTGCCAAGTTGGGGTCAGAAGGCCAGCGCCTCAACCATCTGAGCCACTCAGCCTGGCAGGAATCATAATAGAGCCACTTCAAACAGTTTAAGATTGCTGTACTATACATGATTAATAAACAGAGAATACAGTATTACTATATAATTAATTAAAAAGGAACAAATGAACACCTCAATATAGCATCACCATTAGTTTTTGCAATTTCCCTGTAAATGCACTACTTTTGGCAGTGTTATCTGAGGACTAAAACAATTTCTGGGTTGATGACTTAAAAAATGAAATCATTACATCGTTAATCAGAAGAGATACTTACCGCCCTGGAAGTCCCGAAGAGCTTCTCGTAACTCAGGAACGGTCTTCAGACACTGCACTGTTGCATTCATGTAGCAGGTATTACCAAGATTGGTAAGTCCAGCGGGAAGCTCTAACTATAGAAAATAACAAACATTAACATGGATAAATAACATTAACATGTATAAAAATTATGAAGAAAATGAGAGAAAGAAAATACAACAATTACAGTACATATCCATCTGTTTACATATATATTCCGTAAATACGTCCAATAAGAATTTCATGATCATAGCTGTAGCCTATTCAAGAGTTCTAACATTTTCATAAGAGCTGATGAAGGATCTAGGAATAAATTTTAAGAATGGTGTTTGATCACCAGACATAACTTTAAATAGAATAATAGGACTGACAAGTTTTAAGTGTGTAAAAAAACACCGTTACCAGTAATTTAAATTTATATTTTCATTCACAACAATCTTGACCAGCCAACAATTAACAATCAGTTCTAAATCTCCACTTGTGGTTGACAACACATTCTGAATTTAGTTATGGTGCGTCAAGAACATGAAATGATAAAAGTGGGTCAAATGAACCCCGGTATGTAATATCCTCTTTAACCAAGACCTTTGATAGAGGAAGAAGATTCATTTTAGTTTTGGACATGTTTTTAAGTTAGATAGAATAAGACCGACAAGTTTTTATTTGTGTTAAAACACCATTAATTTATGTTACCCACAGTTATGTTTTGTTCACATTTTTTAAAATTATTATCCTGGCATGTTAGTCTCAAGAGATGATTAACGTTTGTATATTATACTATATATGGTTAAAAAGGTTCCAAACCTTGACCTAAAGGTTGTCTACAGCCTGAAGATGCCCAAATAATGGGTGAAACATGTACCTGACCTGATAAGTCTACATAAATTCATGTAGATTCAAACCACATTAAACGTGGAAAGTATTGAATAGGTGGTTTTATTAAATTATCCTTGAGATTCTATGCCTAGACATATCTTTGCTGCTTTGCTTCCACTCTAATTTAGCAAGCCCTCACCAGAGGTCAGATTAGGACAGTGCCACTTTGTATTACCACTAGGAGAGGGTAGACTACCGGCTACTTCCTGCCATCACCGGGAGTGAGGGCGTCTGTGAGATGAAACGGTGACAGTCGATCGCGTGAAGTAAGGATGATGACAGTCAGCGCAACTAGCACATACGGATTTAAGTGTGTAAATATATCTATGCTAATAATTCCACAGGAATCCAGTGATATGAACTGGCTATCTACCTCATGTCCTATACCTACAGTCCACTACTTTCCTCATGCAATCCTTAGCTAAACCTTGTACATATCCTAACTCACTGAATTCAAACTTGTCTATATCCCTATCCCACCTCATTTCAAATGGTATGGATCTGGTTTCACACACCAAGTTTTGTACTAAAAAAACAAATGCTGAATAATGATTAACCAGTCATAATTTCTATACAACTAACTGTGAAGCGGAGGTACAGTGAGGGAGAATTTGCTTTGTGATTGACAGTGGGTGGTCTAATCTTCTCTTTTTTGCTAGTGGCTTAATGTCGTACCGAAACAGATAGGTCTTATGGCGATGATGGGATAGGAAAGGCCTAGGAGTTGGAAGGAAGCGGCCGTGGCCTTAATTAAGGTACAGCCCCAGCATTTGCCTGGTGTGAAAATGGCAAACCACAGAAAACCATCTTCAGGGCTGCCGACAGTGGGATTCGAACCCACCATCTCCCGCATGCAAGCTCACAGCCGTGCACACCTAACTGCACGGTCAACTCGCCCGGTTGGGTGGTCTATTGTCATCAGGGATGATGTATTTAGGGTTTTATTTTCCCATTGACCAATAACATTAGGCTTTGGCCATGAGTTCTTACACAATTCCTACAATAGTGGTTAGTGCTCAGGCAATCAGCCAATGTGATATACTGTGTTTTGAACACATAAGTTATAAGGAGATCATCATTCCACTAAAACATTTTTGTAATACACTGATTCTAGTGTGTAAGAAGTTATTTCCATTTACAGTTCATCCAGCTGTATTACTAACGAAATGAAAAAAAAAAAAGCTGCACTCTTGGTAAAAGTATTGCTTTTTGAATCTGGTAAGAAGCATATTTTTCATGTATGCCACCCTTATTTCATACAAGAGTTTCCTCTCCATCCCGAGAGCATTTCAATCAGTTGTAAACACATTTTCTGCTTACGGCTTCTGTTCCATTCACTTGCACCAACATCGCAAGCATCTTTGATGCCATTTTTCCCAAAATGTACGAAAACATGTTTATGCATTGCTCCACTGCACTATGACACGAGTCTTCACAAGCACAAAATTTGACTGGTCTCAGAAGATTAACCTGCTTCAGCTTTGTATGTTCAATTCAACGTTGTGTTCTCACAATGTCTCTTTTTTGCTATTGACTTTACGTTGCGTCGACACAGATAGGTCTTATGGCAATGATGGGATAGGAAAGGGCTATGAGTGGGAAAGAAGCGGGTGTGGCCTTAATTAAGGTACAGCCCCAGCATTTGCCGGTGTGAAAATGGGAAACCACGGAAAACCATCTTCAGGGTTGCCGACAGTGGGGTGGGTGACAGTGGGGTTCCACCCCACTATCTCCCGGATGCAAGCTCGCAGCTGCGCGCCCCTAACCGCACGACCAACTCGCGCGGTACACAATGTCTCTATTCACATGCATATTCACGTAGTGTTACCACATGTTGCCATTGCGATATCTGTCTATTCGACGTACATTTTACACACAACTTGTATGATGAAATTAATTTGAAAAGAATAAGGTAATAATAGCAAGAATAATGGTAAGAATAGGATAGCAACACACAATATAAATTCCATCATAAAACCAGGGAAACTAAAAATTTTGACAGACGAAATGGATTCCAGAGGGATTCTAATAACCAGAGTTCAAGAAATGAGAACCAATGATCAGGAACCAATGGAATCACAAGGATATAGAATTTACAAGGGAATACAAGGAAAATGAGTAATAAAGCTATGTCCACAATTTGGAAAGGGATTCATGGTCAATCTCAAAATAATTGCGTCCATAATAGAATTCAAAGCACAATCTTCCAGGCTCGCATACTAACTATAAAAGCTGCAAATAGAATATACACAATATAAATGCCCATGATACGTGGATGGATTTTGGGAGCTTCTAGATCAGACGACAAACATAAATAAAAATCACACCAAAATGTTAATTGGAGATTTTAATGTCCAGTTAGGAAGGGAAAAGAGATACAGAGAACTAACAGGGTAGTGACCAGCACAAAGAAGAACAAATAGGAATGGCATAAGACTGGTGGAATTCTGCAGAAACCATGACATGATCTCAAAGTCAACATACTTCAAGAGAAGACCAAAACTTGGAAACATCCGACTGGAAAAGAGAAAAATGACAACTGGAACATATTTGTATGGATATGAATTACCACAGGGAAATCTACAGTGTGAAAGTCCTCAGAGGGACAGATACCAGATCAGATCATTGAAAATGAAAATCCACAGTCTGTTTCCAGTCATTTGACCGGGTCAGGAATGGAATGAATGAAGCCCCCATGTAGCAGCGAGGATAGGAATTGTGTCGGCTGCTGAAGCCTGTCGCACTCCTGTGGGCAATGATTAATGAATGACAGATGAAATGAAATGATAGTGGAGAGTGTTGCTGAAATGAAATATGACAGGGAAAACCGGAGTACCCGGAGAAAAACGTGTCCAACCTCTGCTTTGTCCAGCACAAATCTCGCATAGAGTGACCGGGATATGAACCACGGAACTCAGCGGTGAGAGGCCGGCGCGCTGCTGCCTGAGCCGCGGAGGCTCTGGAACGGATCATCTATGTATATAAAATAAGAGTTTTGTCTGTACATTGCTCAGAATTTAAAAATGATGGTATTTCTGTATTGGCCGTGTTCATAGAAGCAAGGAAATGCACTTTTTAATTTTTTCATACTTACTGTCTGTCTGTATGTATGTACACGCATCACGAGAAAACGGCTGAAGAGAATTTAATGAAAATAGGTATGTAAAGTCCGGAAATAAATCGCTACAATCTAGGCCATAAATAATCTTATTAACGCTGAGAGAAATGGTAGTTTAGGGGAAGGCCTAAAATTTAGTTCTCAAATATTTATGTTATTAGTGGTCCTATCTTAATGAAAATAGGTATGCAAAGTCGGATAATAAGTAACTAGAATCTAGGCTATAAATAATCCTATTCACGCTGAAAGAAATGGTAGTTTAAGGGAAGGCCTAAAATTTAATTCTGAAATATTTGTGTTATTGGTGGTCCTATCGACAAATACTACATTACTAAAGTTATAGAGTATTAAATTTCCGATCACTTATGTCTTATATATTTTTACCGTACCAGCTATGATAACAGAGATATTCATGAATTTGGATTTTTGTTGCTAAGTCCATATCAGTGCCAAATCACGAGAAAATGGGTTAACAGAATTTAATGAAAATCAGTATGGAAAGTCGGGGAATAAGGAACTACAGTGTACGCTATAAATAATTTCGTAGGATGCCCTAATATCACCAAGTCGAAAAAAAAAACCGAAATGTGAAGCCCTACAATACAGAAATGTCATAACATTCAACAACAATAACATTATATTGACCATTGTTTGTTGTGATGTACTTTGTGCCTTCTGTTGCCAGTCATGTCCGATAGATGGGATTACTGCTGTTTACCGAGTTTTTTTAAACTTGCTTTACGTCGCACCGACACAGATAGGTATTATGGCGACGATGGGATAGGAAAGGGCTAGGAGTGGAAAGGAAGGGGCCCTGGCAATAATTACGGTACAGCCCCAGCATTTGCCTGGTGTGAAAATGGGAAACCACGGAATAACATCGTTAGGGCTGTCGACAGTGTGTTTCGAACCCCCTACCTCCCTGATGCAAGGTCACAGCTGCGAGCTCCTAACTGGAGGGCCAATTCGCCCGGTCGTACCGAGTGTAACAGCCTGCCTGAATATTGGCGGGAAGTAGTTGGGGAGTTAGATAACTTTCTTCTTTAGCATGCCATTCCTTTGGCTCCCAAATTTTCTGATACTACTGGTACATAACGCACTGGTTCATCATAGCATTCGAGCTATTCAACCTCTACTCTGAGGCACTCATTAGAATAAGCAGTGTGTATATTTAACGGAATAATGGCTGAGGAGTGTTCACAGCTGTCTGCGGCCTGGTCATTCCAGCACTGGAACTCTGGACTGTTAGATCAGCACCGTAGTGGGAAAAAAAACACCCCCCTACAACCTGTTTTCCACTCTTTGACCGGGTTAGGGATCTAACGAATGAAACATATATAGGCTATTATTACAATGGGGTCGCCACTCCCAAGGTGATTTATTAATGACTGATAAATGCTATGAAATAATGGAGTGTTGCTGGAATGAAAGGTGACAGGAAAAACCGGAGTACCCGGAGAAAAACCTGCCCTGCCTCCGCTTTGTCCAGCACAAATCTCACATGGAGTGACCGGGATTTGAACCACAGTATCCAGCGGTGAGAGGCCGACAAGCTGCCGTCTGAGACACGGGGCTGATCCAGCACCGTAGTACTGTTCGTTAAAAGTGTGAAAATGTGCGGTTTTTCATCTGAGCGAGTATTTTATATGAAAACATTGCTTTTAATCCCTACATTCCTGCTAATGCTTTTGTAATGGCCTAAGTTAACTGAAGTTACGAAAACCACAAAGACAGTCTTTCTGAGAATCCCGTAGCGAAGCACTGGTACATCAGCTAGTTATTTGATAAAAATTAAATTCACCCCATTGACAGAGAAAAATCCCACCCCAAGAAAGAAGACAACCCCCATAAACTGATAAATAACAGGAATACGAAGAACAAACTAAGAATTTATATATATAAAACGATCTACAGGAAATAATTCCCCAATTGAAACAAATAGCTGAATAAATAGCCCCAATAAATCCATCACCAATGGTGGAACAATGAATGTGATAAAACAGTGGAAGATAGACACCAAGCCTGGTTAAGATATCAGAGTCAAGAAACAGAAGAATCACTCTTGGAACTCACAAAACAAAGATTAGCCAAAAAATAATGAGGGCTTAACACCAATACCAAAAAGATACACTCCTAATGATGGAAACAAATAGCGAAAAAACTCCACAGGTTACTAAAAAATATTTAGCAGACAACTATAAAGATATGACCCTACACATTAATATAAAAGATAAAATGGACCGTAGTATAGAAAAAAATACCGAAATTTTAGCAGAAACATTAAACAAATTGCTAAATTGCAAATATCTCCCAGAACTTCTTCAAATAATCACACAAACTCCAATTAAAATACCAGCAGAAAATATAAACCTACCCACAATCCAAGAAGTCTACAAAGTTTTGAAAGAGCTCCAAAACTACAAAGCAACTGGAGAAGACCAATCAGTTACAGAACTTTGGAAATATGTAGCAGAACCAGTGAAAATATCATTACACCAATGCATATTGAAAATCTGGAACAAGGAAGGACTCCCAGAATACTGTTGCAAGTAACCATCCGCATTTTCTGTATCGATCAGGTGGAACCATTGTGTTGTTGAAGGTCATCTTCTGTATGAGTTTCCTGAAACACAACTACATCCATGGAGAGATCCAGAAGGATTTTGGATAAGTATTCACTTTTAGACTTACTGATTCCTTCGATGTAAAGTTGGCAGATTGTTAACTGAGAGCCGAAGGTTCAGGTCTGGAAATGCGAGTCCTCAGAAGGACTGTTCTTATTGTTGTTTAACTTGATTTCTCAATTGTCATAACCATGAGGCCCTGTATGGGCAGTACGGCGGCATCTTATTCTTGTTATTGCTCTATTAGCACCACCCAGAGGACACGTGTAGGATACTTTAAGGTTAAACCTACGGACATTGAGCAACGTTGAGAAACTGGCTGCTAAGCTTTAAAGCCGTAACAACTGGCTGGGTGGACTAGCTGGTACTTCATGGGGTGCAGATGCATGCACACTACGAACAACTTCTCTAGTAATAGTATATTCACCAGCTGAATATTGCTCCTCTGTAAGGCTCAATAGCTCTCACACTAGTCTGGTTGATGTCCAACTGCACCACAGAATGAGAATTATATCAGGTACATTGCACTCTACTCCTATTCAATGGTTACCATTGTTGAGCAACATTCAGCCTCCTCACATCAGATGGCAAAGCGCCCTTGTTGGACTGTGGACCAGGATAGCGAAGAACAGTTACCTCCCAATACATCAGGATACAGATGAAAATGCCGTAATGAGACTCAAGTCACGGAAACCTGCCTGGAAGACGGCAAAGGAATTAGTTAATTCACATTTCAAGCCTGATGAAATATGGAAACACGAATGGTCTCAATCACACCCTCATGGAATTGTCAACATCATGGATCCAACTACAAAGTTGCCTGGGCTCAACCTTCCTTGCTCCACCTGGACCACACTCAACAGGATATGCTGCAGAGTAGGAAGAAGTGCTTCTGCTCTGCATCAGTGGGGCTGGAAAGACTTTCCTGCTTGTGACTCTGGTGCTGAAGTGCAAACCATCCTGCACATTCTGAAGGACTGCCCTCTGCGAGCTTTTGCTGGTTCCATCGAGGACATTCACCGAGTGACCCCTGAGGCACTCTCTTGGCTGGAAGAGCTGGACATTCATCTCTAAGAGACTGAAAGACCCCCCGCATTAACCTTTCTAATGTGGAGTTTGTATATACTATATATATATTGTACCGTTTTCATCGTCCTAATTCCGGGATGAAGGTCGTCATACGAAGCTATAAGTTTGCCATGCACGGTAGTAATCGCGAAGATTACGTAATTGGGCCATACGTCACAAAGGAATGCACATATTAAATAAATTAGGCCATGATTTCGAAGTGTTTACATTTTACGAGCGTGTATATATTCAAGAAGGCCGTGCACGTGACGGCAAAGATATTTATTCGACAAATTAATGATGCCTAGATCACGGACCGAGACGGGGAATTGTCAAGGATCCATACGGCCGTGGTAAAATAATAGAAGGTTTTAATATTGTTAAAAGAAGAACAAGAAGCTGAACAATAAAAAAAATTCCGCAACGTAAAATCGAAATAAACTATCCTCACGAAATATAGTCAGTCTTCGTCTGAACAGAAGGAAGATATTATACAAGTTACTTGCTGGAGAGCTCGCGAAGTAAGAGAATATTCGCAAAACAGACATTCACAAAAGAATATCGTGAAGGGAGTTAGGAAATACCCTAACAGTAGTCGAAGTGGATATTCAAGTCCGTACAAGTAACCAAGTTAAATTTTACGAAGTATAAATTGATTAGCCGTATAGAAAAGAGAATATTTACAGGAATAACTTGCAAAAATTTAACTGTCAAGTTCTTACTAAAGATCAATATTGAAGTATTATTTTAAAACCTGACATTAATTACAAGCCTGAAATTTATTCTTGAGAGTATGGATATGAAACTAATGCATGGATTGGAAATGTTTCTTTCTGTTATGATCGACCGCAACATCATGATGCAAGGCTAAACGGGATATGGAGCCGACTGTCTGACGGAAGCCGCCCAGCTGTTACTGCTATCCCGAATCCCGAGTCACAACCAAATGGGGACGTAGCAGAGGAAGATGCCGTTCGACGCAGTCCCTAGATGACAACATCCAGTCCGAGGCCGACCATCTAACGTCAGTAATCACAAGATAAGTTCCAAAGAGATATTTATTTTCTTGAAATTGATATGTAGTAAATTTGTAATGATATTATAGTGTATATTTGGTACGGTATTTAACCTAGTTCTTCGTGAT
The DNA here is from genome assembly GCF_040414725.1 of Anabrus simplex. NCBI lineage: Eukaryota > Metazoa > Arthropoda > Insecta > Orthoptera > Tettigoniidae > Anabrus > Anabrus simplex. The sequence goes on along the minus strand of NC_090269.1, from coordinate 110,210,981 downwards.
AAAATCACAGACGTTATTATCTTCGAAATGAAATTGTCCATGTTGAGCTATTATTACTAATAGGGGAATAGGTACTTCTTCCAGATTCTACAGTCTATGACATAATATAGGAATGCGTAAGGCAAAACCAGGAGAGATTTGGACTGTAATTTATAACTATTATGGGACGAAAACTTCATATTTTGAATGACGTAACCTTAAATATTCTTGAAGAAGATAGTTGATTTACGTATAACCTGAATATGTTTGCCGATTCGACGCAATGAAAAGTGAGTAGATATCAACTTATTTAATTTATATATGCATTTTATTATTAAGCTAGCATGTTTACGCGTATGATATATGAATTATAACCCAAAAGTGTACTATTATGGTAAAGTAATATGATGTTGGAAAGATTTGCCGTCATGTTGGTGATGATATGTGTTTACATAGAGAATTTATGGTTTGATTGGCACATTAATGTGCAAACGTGTATAATTATTCGTCGTAATGTGTTTATGAGATTGAATTATATGATATGATGGTAATTAACGGTAGTAGATGGAGAGATAGATGTATTTATGAGTAGTTTTGACGGTAAATACGACGTAATATGAGCCGATGGTGATGATTACTATTTGCGGCAGAATAATAAAATGATTATGAATGGTATTTAGGGTTAATGGTACACGCGTACATTGCAAGACACCGCATATTTCATATAATTAGGTTACCTTACACTGTCTTCGGAAGAAATATCCAGGTAGGAAATATATGAAGGGAAACTTGTCGTCTTTATAATTAATTCATACCAACGTTGTTATAAATGTCATTGGAAGTTTGTTGTCAAGAATGAATTTTAATTCAAATAATAATCCCATAATTCAAAACCTTTACTGCAATTACGTTTAGGAATTAACCAAATGCATGTCTACGGAATCAGGGATGCCTGATTAATAATTGCTAAACCCTAAAACATGTTTAGTACAATTTCTATTAGAAATACGATTATGATTGAACTTTGAACGATACCTACATTTATTTAAGGTGGTATTTGAGTATTTTTACCTAATGATACCGTCGAGGAGACCAATATTTTTCATTTTAAGGACAAAATATATTTGAAATAGCCATTTTTGGGCTAAAAATAATTTGGAACTTACTTGTGGTTACTAACGTTAAGTCACTGAAATCAGTGATTCGTCATGGAATATTGAGTGGAAATAGTGAAAATAAGCATTTTTATCATTTTTAACAATTTTTACCATTTTAATCATTTTTATTAAAAATTATATTTTTTTTTATCAGTTGAATTTGTGCAAAAGTAACAAGAACTGATGGACTTTAACTGAAGAATGTTATGAAAAAAATAATTAGGATTAGGGACTTAGACTTATTTCCAACTTAAAGATTTCTTTATTTAAGAAGAAGAAGATGATTAATGATGATAATTACTTGTGGATTTTCTTTTGTGATTCCGGAATCAAGAAATAAAATATAGATTTTCTAATTTAGAGGTTATTATTTTAGGAGATAGGCAGATATTATTAGGATTAGGTGATCTTGATTTAATTCATTAAAAAAAGAAAAAAAAATATTTTATTTAATTTTTTTCATTTATATTCGGATGACTGGACTTGGAAAACATAATAATGATTTTGGATAATGAATGGTATCGAGAATAATTTGTTGATGTTGAGATGTGGTGCCTCAGTTGACCTCACGTTAAAATAGTATTTTTTTTTAAAAAGTAATTTCATTATCCCTGAGAGGTGTCACCAGGCAAAGTTAGGATTACCATATCGTATATATTCCGATAGGAGAATTCTAAGTTATGATTCCGCTAGATTTCCTTGAGGCAATAACTGCGAATATAATGAATATTTAAAATGAACTTAGCCAACGACACTCAGCATCAAATTAATAATGCACTCATCCATTAGATGATCTATTAGGATGATGGGAGATCGAGGGGAAAAATAGCCGGAGCAATTGCTACCCAAGTTAATGTTCATATTAAAGATGATCGCCCAATATGGTGCAAGGATGAAACTACCCCTCAGGATGGTGCATATTAAAAATGGCGCCCAACTTTGGAGCAAAACTGAGGACACCCAGCCTAATTAAAAAAATAACTCTTGGCCGTACAGGAATATTAAAAATAGTGCCCAACGGTGTAGCAAGACTGAGGACACCCAGGCCATATTAAAATGACGCATAACTTCGTAGCAAAACTGAGGATACTATTTAGGGCGCATATTAAGAATAAAATAATGCCAAACGTTGGAACAAAAATTGAGGATACTAAGAGGTAGTGACAAGGTAATTGCAGGATGCAGTAAATTGATGCCCAGCAATAAACATGATTGAGGATACCTTAGCCCAAATGTTGAGTTGGTAGTACACCGTTGAAACATGATTGAGGATACTTGATATGGCATTATGGAAGAAAATAATGAAGGAGGATGGCTGAGAAAGATAGTAATCAGCAGTGAGATGAAAAATAGATGATTATCTGAGATCGAATATTTTCAGAGGATACCAAGAAGGAAAGAAGGAGTTGGGAGAAAGATAAACAATCCAAGGATACGGAAGAAAGGCGGAAGAAGAGAAGGATAAAAATTATTAAGATAGGTTGTATTAATAATTTAAATAATTAATTGATTAAGATAATTTATAATATTGTTTTCAATCATTATATTGTATTATGCTTAGATAGCAATAGATAATAGGGTAATGATGTAAAAAGAAAAAAAAATGCTTATTTTCAATATTTTGAATGACTGGGATAGTAGGACGGCTGAATAGCGGGGGAAGTCAGATAGTTGGTTTTCCATATTGATTGAGCAATTGATATAAACTTTATTGAATTTAAGTCATAATTTAGGGAATTTGGACTTTTGAGTAGGTTGGATTATAGTAAATGCAAATATGACGAGTTTGAACCAACTTCGTTTACAATTAGAGGAATATCAGAAGGAGCAGGGAGAGAAACTGCAAGGACAGGATGAGGAGATAAATAGAATGATAGAGGATGCAGAAAAGGCAAAAAAAGAACAGGAACAGAAATTTAAGGAGAAGGATGAGCAGATAAACCAGATAACCGAAAAGTTAGACAAGACAAAAGACGAACAGAAGGGAATAATGGAAATGTTAAAAGAAATGATGGTGGAGATGAGAAATATGAAAGAAGAGCAAAAAGAACATAATCATAAACAAGAAGAGAAACAGCAAGAAATGATAAGGAAACAAGAAGAAAAACAGCAAGAAATACTGAGGAAGCAAGAAGTGAGACAGAAAGAGCAATTGGAAGAAATATTTGGAAGATTTCGAGAAGAATACCGACAGAAACAGGAGGAATACCAAATAAAACAAGAAGAAAGGCATCGAAGCCAGATTGAGGAGATGAGAAGGATGGAGAAGAGGCAAGAGGAGATGATTAGAACAGGAATTGGCAAGATTGAAGAAGAAGTTTCCCAGATGAAAAACGGGATAAGCGAACTTCGAACTGAAATGATGGAAAAGATGGAGGATAAGAACAAAGAGATCCATAATGAAATGGATAAAATTAGAGGAGAATTAGCTGAAAATAGAAATTATATCCAGGAATTGAAAGAGGATGAAATTAAGAAGCTAACGGAAAACATGGAGTCGATGAGGGTGGATTCCCAAGAAAAATGGAATCAATATGAAGAGAAGTTAAAAGACATAAATGAGAACGTAATAACAGCAAATAAAACGCTGGGAGATAATTTTATATTAGCACGTGACCATATTGGAGATGAGATGAAAATTTTAAATGAAGAAATGAAGAAGAACAAAAATGAAACGGAGAAGAGAATGATTAGAACGGAGCAGGGAATTGACGAGATGAAGAAAGAAATTCAGAATATAAGGGGTGAAATGCAAACTACAAAATTAGAGATGTCAAAACAATTGAATGAACAGAGAATCGTAGATATAAATATAAATGACAGGGAAGGAACACCGACAATTTCGGGCGAAAATGATCAGAGCAGTAAGGACGTTATAGTTGGAAATATTGGAAATGGAAGCCCAGCCATTATAAATATTGTAAAAACGTACGATGACAGGCCCAAAAATTTTAGTAATACCGCGGCAATGTCACCAAAGAGGTTTTTGCGAGAAATGGAGGAATATTTTAAAGAAAATAGAATACCTGACGAAAAGAAACTTAGGATAGTAGAAAAACACTTAGATGCAAATCCAAATTTGTGGTATCAGGCATTTAAGTACACTTTCCACGATTATGATGAGTTCAAGGTCGCATTTCTCAAACGATTTTGGAACCCGGAGATTCAACAAAACCTTAGATTGGAGTTGTATTCAAAAAGATATTCGTCGGTAGGACCAACGAGATTTAGTGACTATTTCTCGTACCAGTTTCACAGGTTCCAGGACCTAGATTCTGCGCCCAGCGAATTAGAGGCGATAAAGACAATTCAAAAGCAGTTTCCTCCAGAAACTCAGAGATTATTAGCTGCTGCAAATGTAACTTCCGCAATTGAAATGGAAAGTATTTTAAGGCAGCTGGATATGACGTCGAGTCATCCGACAGCAAGAATCCATAGAAATGCAAACAATCAAGAAGAAGTGAACGTGATAAATTGGGAAAATAATCAGAAGAAATCGGTATCCGAGAAAAGAGAAAACGATAGAAGCTCAAGGAAGAGAGAACTTAGTGATGATGATGAGAGGACAGGTGATCGAAACCGATGCAGATGCAGGCAGAATGGGCATGATAATGGAAGGCAGAATGAAGAGAGACGTTTTATGCCATGTCATCGACAGCCTAGCCGATTTGGAAATGAAAGAGAAAGAGGAAGTTACAGACAGAGACCAATGTATCATGGAGCACCGATGAACAGAAACAATAATAGGGAGAATAGGAATAGACAGTATATACAGGAATTGAGAAAAGAAACTAGAGAAAAGAAAAGATGGGAAGAAGCGATCAGGGATCGAGACATCAATGGAGACATAGAGGGAGCCGAAAGTCTAGAGCTTCAGGAATACAAAAGAAAAGATAGAGAAGGGCAAAAACTGAATCCAGAAGCTCAATCATATCAGACAGACTCCCAGAATAAAAAAAAAACGCCAATTTCGATGTAGAGAGTAAGGGAGATGACATTTTGGAAAAATTGGGCGACAAAATTAAGAGTTGGTATGTACTACAAATTGAGGCTTGGGATATCGATCCGGATGAATTATTAGATGAGACACAAGAAATTCATAAAGAAAATAAATCGTACTTACCCATTGTTACTGCACGAATAAATGGCCTGAAAACACATTGTTTGGTTGATTCAGGAGCAAGTATAAGTGTTATATCAAAAGCATTATTTGTTGAGGTAAATCAAGAAGGAAAGTTGCCAATTATACCAGTTGCACAAATGAAAATAAGAGGGATTATACCAGATAAATCTGTCGAATGTAAATTACAAACTTATTTAAATGTCAGGATTGGTAGATTTATATTTGAACACCCATTCATAATTATGAACAAAATTAAATACAATGTGATTCTTGGGGTGGATTTTATTGTAACAACGGAGATGGTAATAGACTTGAAAAATCAGGAAGTAAGGTTTCCCATCGTTAAGGAAAATGGAAAGATAATCAAGGAAAGGATAAAGTTAGAGGGAAAGGCGGAAAACACGGAGCATATGAAATTTGAAGCTGTTGAAACTGAAAAGTTAATGGAAGAGAAAATACCGTTAAATGAGACTCAGGAAATGGAAGAAATTATACATAGCTTGGAGAAGATTTTAATAAAAGATGAAGAAAAAGAAGAGCCAGACATTTGGAGAAAGATCGCAGAAACGAAATTGAGTCCTAAAGAGAAACAGAAATTATATTCGATAATAGAAAAGTATTCAGGAATATTTAAGGATAAACCGGGAAAGATTCCGAATTTTAAATATAAAATCATCGCAAATGACTGGACACCATACAAAGGAAGGTTATATGACGTACCTGAAAAATATTTCCAGGAAGTAAGGAAGATCATCCAAGATGTGGTAGCTGATGGTATAATTATAAAGACTATTACACCATATTTGAATCCATTAGTCATTGTAAAGAAAAGTAACGGAAAACTAAGAATTTGCCTTGATTGTAGAAAGTTAAATGAGAAATTAATACCAGAATATAATCAAGTTCCAAAAATTAAGGAGATAATAAAGAAATTTAAGGGCAAGAAGTATTTTTCGAGTTTGGATTTTACATCTTCGTTTCATCATATAGTTTTAGAAGAAAAATCTAGACTTCTAACCGGATTTATGTTCGACAACCAAACATATGTTTATTGTAGGTTGCCTTTCGGATTGAAAAACAGTTGTGCTGTATTGATAAGGGCATTAGATAGGAACCTGTTACCTGACGTAAAAGAATATGTGACATGCTATGTGGATGACATGGTTTTTGCAACAGAAACATTTGACGAACATTGTAGTAAGTTGAAGCAATTATTAGATAATTTGGAAACTACAGGATTCGAAATTAACCTGGCCAAATCAAAATTTTGTCAAAATGAGATATTATTTGTCGGACATGTGATTGACGGAAACGGGGTGAAACCTAATCCAGTTAAAATTCAAGCAATTTGCGAATTTCCTAGGCCAACGCGTATAAAACAAGTTAGGCAATTTTTGGGAATGACCCAGTTCTTCGCAAATCACTGTAAAGGATATACAGAAATTGCAGCGCCATTGCAGGATTTGTTAAAATTAAACAACAAATGGAAATGGAATACTCACACAGAAGAAGCTTTCCTGGCAATGAAAAGATTGATGGCAAATAGTATCAAGTTAGGATATCCGGATTATACTAGAGAGTTTATCATACAAACGGATGCATCAAATGTCGGTATAGGAGCATACTTATACCAGGAGGCACCAGAAAATGATGAGGATCGAGTATACTTGGCATTTGCAAGCCGCAAGTTACGCAGCCATGAAGTAAACTATACAACAACTGAGCACGAGTTACTAGCAATTATTTATGCTCTGCAACAGTGGAAAAAGATTGTATATGGATTTCCAATTACTATACGTACAGACCACAAAGCTTTGGAATTCGGTCTTAAGGCGGCGATGCTAAGTGAAAGAGTCACCCGATGGATTTTATTCGCCCAACAGTTTAATATTAGAATTGAACATTGTAGTGGGAAGGACAATATCCTCGCGGATGCATTAAGCAGGAATCCTGTGGTAAAAGAAGAAACTATAAATCAGATCGAATTAGTAAGACAGGACGAAGAATTTTTAGAAAAACTAAGGGATATATCGGCATGGCAAAGAGCAGATGAGAAATTAATGTTAGAAATAACAAGGATTGAACAAAGTGATTTCGATGACGACAGGGAAAATAATAGAGATGGTAAATATATAATGGAACATGGAATATTGAAGCAGTATGTCGGCAAAGATTTGAAAAAGACCAAAATAGTAGTACCCAGATCTTTGCAGAAAGGGATAATTTGGCATGCCCATAGGATAATTGGACATGGAGGAATAGAAAAGGTGGTGAGGACGATAATGGAAAGATTTACATGGACAGGAATGAGACAAACAATTAGAGATGTAATCAAGACCTGTGATATATGCCAAAGGACAAAATATACTCCTTTCCTTACCAAGCAGGAACCAATTGCGATAATACCAACAGCTCCTCGTGAGATCTTTGCAACAGATTTATATGGAAGGTTACCAACAGCTGTTAAAGGAAATAAGTATATAGTTGTCACAATGGACATTTTTTCAAAATTCACAGTCCTACAGCCTATACAGAGAGCAACAACTAAACAAATACTGAGAGTTATAAACAAAAACGTTATACCTCAGATGGGAAAACCGAAAAGAATCTTAACTGATAGGGGAACACAGTTTACATCGGGTGAATTCCAGGATGCAATGCAAATTTTAGGAATTAAACATGTCTATTGTTCAGTAAGACACCCGTCAGCCAATCCAGTGGAGCGATGCATGCGAGAAATTTCTAAATATTGTAGGATATATTGCTCCCAAAGTCATTGGAAATGGATTGAAGTAATTAAAATAATCGAAGCATGTATGAATGACACTGTCCATGAATCAACGAGCCAGATACCAAAACTCGTACATTTGAACGAACGGCCAACTCGACCATGGGATGAGATTATAGGAAAAGATGAAGAACCAAAACCCACTTGCGAAGAGATTAATCAAATAGTAAGTGCCAAATTAGAAGAACAGGCAAACAAACGCCGAAGAAGAGTCCAACATAAGAAATTCCACTCACCATTCCGGGTTGATGACTTGGTAATGATAAAGAAAGTACCAATCTCTAACGTTTCAGAAAGAATATTCGCCAAATTCGTTCATTTATATGATGGTCCATATGTGGTAAAGAAGGTTTATGGGAACAACGCATATGTGTTAGAAAGCCTGGATGGGACATATCAAAACGTATACAATGCATCAAACATGAAACCATATTATAAAGAAGATCAAGAATAGAATATTAACTAAAATCTGAAACATATGATATAGATGAGCGAAATCAGGCCGATGAAAAGCTACATCAGTTTAGAATAATAAAAATTGAAATAAATATACTGCGAGCAGCATATTTATTTATCTATGGCAGGAGGATAAATGTACCGTTTTCATCGTCCTAATTCCGGGATGAAGGTCGTCATACGAAGCTATAAGTTTGCCATGCACGGTAGTAATCGCGAAGATTACGTAATTGGGCCATACGTCACAAAGGAATGCACATATTAAATAAATTAGGCCATGATTTCGAAGTGTTTACATTTTACGAGCGTGTATATATTCAAGAAGGCCGTGCACGTGACGGCAAAGATATTTATTCGACAAATTAATGATGCCTAGATCACGGACCGAGACGGGGAATTGTCAAGGATCCATACGGCCGTGGTAAAATAATAGAAGGTTTTAATATTGTTAAAAGAAGAACAAGAAGCTGAACAATAAAAAAAATTCCGCAACGTAAAATCGAAATAAACTATCCTCACGAAATATAGTCAGTCTTCGTCTGAACAGAAGGAAGATATTATACAAGTTACTTGCTGGAGAGCTCGCGAAGTAAGAGAATATTCGCAAAACAGACATTCACAAAAGAATATCGTGAAGGGAGTTAGGAAATACCCTAACAGTAGTCGAAGTGGATATTCAAGTCCGTACAAGTAACCAAGTTAAATTTTACGAAGTATAAATTGATTAGCCGTATAGAAAAGAGAATATTTACAGGAATAACTTGCAAAAATTTAACTGTCAAGTTCTTACTAAAGATCAATATTGAAGTATTATTTTAAAACCTGACATTAATTACAAGCCTGAAATTTATTCTTGAGAGTATGGATATGAAACTAATGCATGGATTGGAAATGTTTCTTTCTGTTATGATCGACCGCAACATCATGATGCAAGGCTAAACGGGATATGGAGCCGACTGTCTGACGGAAGCCGCCCAGCTGTTACTGCTATCCCGAATCCCGAGTCACAACCAAATGGGGACGTAGCAGAGGAAGATGCCGTTCGACGCAGTCCCTAGATGACAACATCCAGTCCGAGGCCGACCATCTAACGTCAGTAATCACAAGATAAGTTCCAAAGAGATATTTATTTTCTTGAAATTGATATGTAGTAAATTTGTAATGATATTATAGTGTATATTTGGTACGGTATTTAACCTAGTTCTTCGTGATAAAATCACAGACGTTATTATCTTCGAAATGAAATTGTCCATGTTGAGCTATTATTACTAATAGGGGAATAGGTACTTCTTCCAGATTCTACAGTCTATGACATAATATAGGAATGCGTAAGGCAAAACCAGGAGAGATTTGGACTGTAATTTATAACTATTATGGGACGAAAACTTCATATTTTGAATGACGTAACCTTAAATATTCTTGAAGAAGATAGTTGATTTACGTATAACCTGAATATGTTTGCCGATTCGACGCAATGAAAAGTGAGTAGATATCAACTTATTTAATTTATATATGCATTTTATTATTAAGCTAGCATGTTTACGCGTATGATATATGAATTATAACCCAAAAGTGTACTATTATGGTAAAGTAATATGATGTTGGAATGATTTGCCGTCATGTTGGTGATGATATGTGTTTACATAGAGAATTTATGGTTTGATTGGCACATTAATGTGCAAACGTGTATAATTATTCGTCGTAATGTGTTTATGAGATTGAATTATATGATATGATGGTAATTAACGGTAGTAGATGGAGAGATAGATGTATTTATGAGTAGTTTTGACGGTAAATACGACGTAATATGAGCCGATGGTGATGATTACTATTTGCGGCAGAATAATAAAATGATTATGAATGGTATTTAGGGTTAATGGTACACGCGTACATTGCAAGACACCGCATATTTCATATAATTAGGTTACCTTACACTGTCTTCGGAAGAAATATCCAGGTAGGAAATATATGAAGGGAAACTTGTCGTCTTTATAATTAATTCATACCAACGTTGTTATAAATGTCATTGGAAGTTTGTTGTCAAGAATGAATTTTAATTCAAATAATAATCCCATAATTCAAAACCTTTACTGCAATTACGTTTAGGAATTAACCAAATGCATGTCTACGGAATCAGGGATGCCTGATTAATAATTGCTAAACCCTAAAACATGTTTAGTACAATTTCTATTAGAAATACGATTATGATTGAACTTTGAACGATACCTACATTTATTTAAGGTGGTATTTGAGTATTTTTACCTAATGATACCGTCGAGGAGACCAATATTTTTCATTTTAAGGACAAAATATATTTGAAATAGCCATTTTTGGGCTAAAAATAATTTGGAACTTACTTGTGGTTACTAACGTTAAGTCACTGAAATCAGTGATTCGTCATGGAATATTGAGTGGAAATAGTGAAAATAAGCATTTTTATCATTTTTAACAATTTTTACCATTTTAATCATTTTTATTAAAAATTATATATTTTTTTATCAGTTGAATTTGTGCAAAAGTAACAAGAACTGATGGACTTTAACTGAAGAATGTTATGAAAAAAATAATTAGGATTAGGGACTTAGACTTATTTCCAACTTAAAGATTTCTTTATTTAAGAAGAAGAAGATGATTAATGATGATAATTACTTGTGGATTTTCTTTTGTGATTCCGGAATCAAGAAATAAAATATAGATTTTCTAATTTAGAGGTTATTATTTTAGGAGATAGGCAGATATTATTAGGATTAGGTGATCTTGATTTAATTCATTAAAAAAAGAAAAAAAAATATTTTATTTAATTTTTTTCATTTATATTCGGATGACTGGACTTGGAAAACATAATAATGATTTTGGATAATGAATGGTATCGAGAATAATTTGTTGATGTTGAGATGTGGTGCCTCAGTTGACCTCACGTTAAAATAGTATTTTTTTTGAAAAAGTAATTTCATTATCCCTGAGAGGTGTCACCAGGCAAAGTTAGGATTACCATATCGTATATATTCCGATAGGAGAATTCTAAGTTACGATTCCGCTAGATTTCCTTGAGGCAATAACTGCGAATATAATGAATATTTAAAATGAACTTAGCCAACGACACTCAGCATCAAATTAATAATGCACTCATCCATTAGATGATCTATTAGGATGATGGGAGATCGAGGGGAAAAATAGCCGGAGCAATTGCTACCCAAGTTAATGTTCATATTAAAGATGATCGCCCAATATGGTGCAAGGATGAAACTACCCCTCAGGATGGTGCAATATATTATGTATATAGAGTATTTTTTTTTAAACTTGTACATAGTCGATTGTCAACTGTAGCAATCATAAAATAAATAAATAAATAAATAAATAAATAAATAAATAAATAAATAAATAAATAAATAAATAAATAAATAAATAATTAAATAAATAAATAAATAAATAAATAAATAAATAAATAAATAGTGTTGTTTACTGCTTTTACCAGAATACTGGACTACAGCTATAATACATCCATTACACAAAAAAGGAGAAAAATAAAATACAGACAACTATTAAGGAAGTCGTAACCTTTGCAGATTTTGAAAAGGTTATGATTGTATCCACATATCTTCAATGATGAAGATACTAAGGAATTTCGGATTTCATCTCAAATTAATAAAAATTATAAAATTAACCCTAACAAATACCAAATCCAAAGTAAAATTCAGAGGAGACCGGGAGATGGTTTATTGCCATTACATTTTCACTGTGTTTTAGAATACATGGTACAAGGAAAATCCTAAGAAAATAAAAATTAGAGCCAAGAAAGATCAAATAAACTTAAATTGCTTGGGATTCGCAGATGACTTAACGTTACTCGTTATAACATTCAAGAAACCAGAAATCACACAAGTCTACAAAATAGAGCACAAAAAATAAGACTTCATATATCATTCGAAAAGACTGAGATAATGGTAGCAGATCCACTAGTAATAAACCACATAAGAGTAAATATCATTAAAGAAAAAATAGCGAAACAATCCAAATACATGGGAGAAATTATAACATACAACTTGGACGAAAAACCTGCATGGCAATAACTAATAAAATTTTAAAAGCTAAAAAATTAACATGGTCTACATACAATAAAATATGTCTTATCAATCAAAAGAAAATTAAAACATTACAAGATGGTGGTTCAACCAGAGGTGACATACAGAAAAACTCTTTTTAAAGTCACTTAGAGAAACAGAACTGACAAAATCCTAAAAGGAGAGAGAAGAATAGCTAGAACAGGCATAAATCAAAAATATAAAATAGATGGACAATGGAGGATAGTGCCAAATGAAGTAGTGTACAGAGAACTGGAGACCATCACAGATGCTATACGGAAGAAGAGGATTTCTTTTTATGGTCACATTACAAGGACACGAAAAACCAGATCACCGAGAAAAATTATAGGGAAACACTGGAATCTGAAGCAACAAGTAGGATGGATTAGGGAAATCGAGGATATGGAATAACTGGAAATAACCCTGGACGGTTCGCAAAACAAAACAGAAAATTTAAAGAAACTGAAAAACATAAAAATAAGATTTACACAAAAAAATAGATAAATGACATACAATGAAAGGGGTATTCACAGATGGGAATGACAGAAAAGATCAGAACAAATGAGTCGTGTAGTTTCAAAAACCCCTATCTCCAAGAAAATCAGTTTCTCAGGAAGGGCAAAAAACTGCCATGACTGAATTTTACACTCCTTTTTAACATTTTCTTTACTTTTATTTTAATTAGCTCATATTGAACAATATACACAAAATGTAAGCAGTTTCATCTCTATATTTTTGTACTAGGGCAATATTTATCTTGAACATAGGGGGTTTTGAAAGTCACAGGTGGACATGGCGGGGTTTGAAAGTAAACATGGATATCGCAAACATACTCTTATTGTCTAACGCTCAAGGAAACTATTTTTATTTCACTTACTAGCATCTATGTAGCACACTGAGATGTAAAACGAATTGCAAACATGAAATACAGTATAAAATGTTGCATGTTCATTGAGAATATGCAATGCTTTTGTCTCTGAAGAATAAAAACATAATCATATTATTGCAATTTAATACAACAAGGATACGGAATTAGCTCACTCCATCTAGCCCCATAATGTTTCTCAACCAATCTGCACACATCCTTCACTTTTGCATTGTTTAATGGAACATTGCCTTTTTCGATTAACTGTGAAACCAGTCCAGAAAAGGTTTTGCCTCTCCTTAATACACTCTTTGGCTGGCCAAATGTGGAACGGTAAGCAACTTCCCCCTGTACCAATATATTGTTTATCTTCCTTTTTAGAATTTTTTTTCTCGCAGGACTGAAATGAAAATGCCACGAGCCGACAGGTTTCAAAACATCTTGAACAGCAATCTTCCAGTCAAATATTGGTACTTCACAACCAGGCTGGAGAAGCTTCCCATGTCCACTGAAAATATTATTGTATACCTCCAGCTTAAGGATAACTTCTCTTTTCGAACAACTTTCTCTAAACAGATAGTGTCAGATCTAAGACGAAACGCTGGTTAATAGAGCAAAACGCCTGAAAAGCCTTACATTTGATCTGTTTTTTGACATGCTCTCTTGGTGGAAAAATATCTAATTGCCTCCTTGGGAACTTAGAATTTCCATTCAACTTTCTCTATACGTGCAAACACCCTGTCAGGTGGAAAAAACGAATGACCAACTACAGGAAAGTAAATTTCAACTTCTTTCACATTCACTGGTGCATATAGAAGCCACTTACAAACCGTACCAACAAGAATACTGTTTTTATTTTGTCCACCGCATCCATCTGCAAATAGGCGTACGGTTTTCTTTTGTGACAGATCAATGCCGTTAAAAGCATGAAACAAACAACTTGCAATTTCATTTGCACCTCTACGAAAGTCACCTTCATTCCATGAATAGATCATCACATTCACATCTTAGAGCTTCCAAACACTAGAGTGAAGTTGTACACATTTATTTGCCTGCTGAAGTAAGCACTTTGGTCATTTGGCTTGGGCAATAGCATGTTATTCTGACAATCAAAGGAAACAGACTGAATAGACTCATTTTCTTCTCTAAAATATTCACAGAATGCACTATTTTAACTTGTGTACTCATTTCTTGGTCTGCAGGGCAACTTTTGCATGTTCTGATGTGCAATTTTTTAGTTCCTCGTCTAGTTGTGAGCAAGTTGAGCAAGCATCAGTCTTCGGACTTCCGAAACCAATATTATAGTTACGATTGAAGATCTTCCTGAAGAAGGTGTGCTTTGCCTGTAATTCAGGTTCAACAGTGGTATTGTATTGTTTCCACATTTCTTTGATATTTAGTTCACATGGCAGATACATACGTGCCGCTGACTCGATACGGTAGTAGTGCAGCTCTTTAGCACAAAACGATTCAATAAATTTACAGACGGCCTCACATTTTGGTTTATTGACATAGCTTCTTCTGTCTCCCCCTCTTCTCTCCACAGACATTCCCCCAGATTCAAAATGACACTTTAGTACCCCTTGAATTCTGTCCTCCTTCAATAGCAGAGCTCCTATAAATATTTCTCGGCAAACTGGTACCATCGTTCCGTCCTGTTTCCGAATAGTGTACTTGAATGTGTGAGCTTTTCCGGATCTGATACTGTTACCCGGCCTACGTCTCGCCACTGGTATACAAGAAACATGCTTGATAATGAAACTATCCTGCTGCAGTTTTGATGCTGTAGAGTAGAATACCGAGTGAAACTTCTTCACATCCAACAAAGAAATATCTCTGCACTGGTAGGCCTTGAATTTATGACCGCACATTGGTGTGACAGGAGGTCCAGCCGACGTGTACCTGTGTAATAAACACCCTCTTCACTTATAAGAATGTGTATGTTTACTAAAATATCATAGGTATTTATATTTATGAATGGCCTGCATCGAAAAAGAAAGGGTAGTTCGCTTCTCAGCGTGACCATAGAAGGTAATATCAGAAGCTGCACAAAGCCACAATGGTACGGTCTTTAGGGAATCGAAAGTGCACTGGCCGAGATTCTAACTACGGCCATTTTTGTGAAAGGAGAACGACCGATCCCGCACAACACCGTGCGCCAACTTCATGCAGCAATGCTTATTCTAAAAGTGCAGTTTCTGATACAGTACTACAATTATGCTCGCAAGAGAGGAACGTCATAACATAATGTTACTATAAGAAAACATACCTTGATATTTTTGCTTACTTGCATTTCCACTGCTGTTCGTTACGTAATTTCTTCCTACCCTTGCCAGGGCTACACTTCTCAATACGTTTATGAGGTGAATCCATTAGTAATAAACAATACATGACACTGTGTCAACACAAATGCTTCCAATCACGGTCGCGCCAAGAGCTCCTCACGCGCCTGACACATGGCCACGTATTGCCTTTCTATTGGCCGGCGGAGATGGAGGGTTATGTTATCTATGGCCGAGCGCAAGGCGTTGGAGATGGCGGAATATGAAAATAACCCCGTACTTTGACAATGAATTTCGAACGGTTAGAGCGGGTTTTGATGTGTACTAATATTATACAGCGGTGGACATGCCCACAGCAAAATCAAATCAATCTTTATCTCCATTTTCGTGAAAATTGGAGATAGGGGTTTTTGAAACTACACGATTCAAATGAAAAGCTACTAGACAATTCAGAAAGGAAACATATTAAAGTAGCCATAGACGCCCAAGAGAGTTTCGGTTTACTCGGTCTGCCATCTAGTGGGGGCCTAGAGTAAAACGGAACGTCGAAATTGACGAGCAGACAGCCAGATGGCGTCAAATTGAAATGTCTGCACACGGTAGCTGAGGCCATATGATTATTATTATTATTATTATTTAAAGTAGATAAGCAGAAAATGATTGACTGAAGTGGTCCAATCAGGTCGTAAAAGCAGCAGAAGAAGTATTCGGTAATGGAATACAATATACCAAAGATATCATGTTACAAATAGGAGCACTTTCTAAATACCACCTGCTGTATATTCGGGTGTTACTAACTTTTTCATGCCCTTCCCCATAGATTCTGCTTACGATAGACATCCCATATTCTGGACACCAAAGATGATTCCTGTGGGACTTATTGCTGAGTTTCGTGTTGGTTAATATGATTTCCGACAAAGACAATTACGTTCTTGTAAGACTGTCCCTCACAAACACTGTCAATTGATAAATGGCTGACATTCCCACTGAGCCGCACAGCCTTCATGATACAATGTGGATGATGGTAGATCATTTACGTTACACTGCCTAACTGGCCCAGAAATGAAACACATGGACAAACTACAGTGCCAATCATATCTTTAGTATTGATCTTCATACATACCTGGAGAAAATATAGCTATTGTACAATTTCTGTTAGGGTTTGTGAGTTAATTGAACATAACAATGTCCTTGGTTTTACGTTTCACTAATTTTAGTTTTTGGAGATGCTGAGATTACTGAATTTTGTCCCCCAGGAGTTCTTTTATTTGCTGGTAAATTACTGATAACGAACTGACGTATCTGAGCACCTTCAAATACCAAATGAGTGAGCCACGATCGAACCTGCCGATTTGGGCTACCTTAGTGAATGTTAACAAAGTACTAGTGGAAGCGCAAGGAGCAGCTGAAGACCACATGCCCACATGCCGTTGGCATAGTGCTGGCTGCTCTCGCCCGGGGTCAGTGACAAGAAATAAAACCCTGTAGAATCTCGAAAGGGAACTAAACAAGATGTGTGTTAATAGATGTAAATGTTTATACATTTCTAAATACAGTATTTGAGTATGATTCGAGAGAATCTGATTATGTTCCTTCAAGAACAAAACATGTCATTCTATTTTAATTAAGTCGTTTCTTTTTCAAGTATAATAAAACCCCACGGCACTTAACGCCCTTGAAAGGGCCTTGGCCTGCCCAGTGACCGCTGCTCAGCCCGAATCTGGGCTTTCGAGACCGGGGCCGCCATCTCACTGTCAGATAGCTCCTCAATTCTAATCATGTAGGCTGAGTGGACCTCGAACCAGCCCTCAGGTCGAGAGAAAAATCCCTGACCTGGCCAGGAATCGAACCCAGGGCCTCCGGGCGAGAGGCAGCCACGCTACCCCTACACCACGGGGCCGACTAAAGGGAATTTAGCCAATGGCACGTGGTGTTCCCAAGCGGTCACCCAACCAAGTACTGACATTGCCCAATGTTGCTTAACTGCAGTGATCGGACGAGAACCAGTGTATTCAACATGGTATGGCCGTTGGCTTCAAGTATAATACTGTTACCAAATGTTTTCTTGTAGATAGTCTATAAACGTGTCACTCAAAATTAGTTTTGGCAGACCGAAGAACATAACAGTGTTTAAAAAAAGGATTATTTTTATTCCTACGACACTGGATAACGTGGTAAGCAGATGTAAATAATATGCATTTAAAATAAAAGTTTTAAAAGGCGCCGCAATAGAAAGCATGGCATCCTTACGGAAATTTGCAAATCAAAACTACTGTAGACATGATATAAGCTTCTTGGGCTTATGCCATGTCAACAAAAAAAGGTTAAATTCTTTACGTTTCGCAGAGAACTTTGCTCTGCGTCTACAGAAGAAAATCTCTCTTGGAGAAGTTTCATCATAAACAGTCGAGATTTTCTTCTGAAGATGCAGAGGCGAAACGTAAAGAATTTTACCTGATTTTCTTAACACGGCATAAGCCCAAAAAGCCTATATCATGTCTTTAAGTACGGGCCGTTAAAGCATCAATGGTAACAAAACTACTGTGTCACATAGAAGTTAATTTTTTTTTTGCTAGGGGCTTTACGTCACACCGACTCAGATAGGTCTTATGGCGACGATGGGATAGGAAAGGCCTAGGAGTTGGAAGGAAGCGGCCGTGGCCTTAATTAAGGTACAGCCCCAGCATTTGCCTGGTGTGAAAATGGGAAACCATGGAAAACCATCTTCAGGGCTGCCGATAGTGGGACTCGAACCTACTATCTCCCGGATGCAAGCTCACAGCCGCGCGCCTCTACGCGCACGGTCAACTCGCCCGGTACATAGAAGTTATACAGGGTAATAATCCTCAGGACTGAAGTGGTAAAAGTGGGCCATGAAGTGTGAAATTCTGTGTGCTCTTTCTGATTCCAAGTGTCCAACATCTCACTGCAATCCTGGGGGAAATTTAGCCATTCCCAAGGCCTAATTAATTAATTTTAAAAAGACATAGATTACCATGCACACACAAAGAAAAAGAAAGCAAACAGAATAAGAAGAATGGCAAAATATTCTACTAACAAAAATTAATTCAGAGAACAGTTCCCAAAAACAGTAAAACATTATACTGTATACTGGTACATGAAAGCAATAACTTTGATAAAATGATCATAAAGCTCACATTATTATAAGGGTTGTGTTTGTAACCGATTTGTTTGCACTTTTGGAATAGGCACATTTAATAACCTAGGCTCAGAAATTTAGCTTTCTTCCAAATACCAAGACATGTTCAAGTGATAGCGGTTTGCAACTTTAGTATGATTTACAGATTATGAGAGGAAAAAAAAATCTTTACCTGTCACACAACAGACTGCAAAAGACTGCCAAGTTGGGATCAGAAGGCCAGCGCCTCAACCGCCTGAGCCACTCACCCTGGCCAAAGTTTATAATTTTCATGTTCCGTATTGATAAATGAAGTAATCCACCCAATCAATAAATTCAAATTGAAAAAGGATCCATCATTTATTAAATGATGCCAGTCATCAAAACATAAAAACATCAAATGGAACTAGTTTAAAGCTATATAGAGGTCATCTTCAACCATAGTGAACAAAATTGACAAGACATTAACATAAAAGCATAGCCATAAATTCTTTAAATATTTAGAGTATTTACACACACATGTACCCATAACAAGAATCTTCAATATCGACAAAATGAAAACCTGTGAAATAAAATGTTTCTCTGAAAGGTACATATCTTTTCTTTTTGATAAGTGATTACAGTATATTTTACTCCAAACTATGAACAGATTGTTGAAACCATACATGACAGCGGCAAAATGGTTTACTTGAGAACAGAGTAAGAAGTATATACCAGGATATCATACTACTAAGCTAAAATAATACTGTCTGAATATATTTCATACTCACTGCAGATGCTAATTCACTTTCATTCATGTCTTCAACAAAGACTGTCTTTTCAACTGGTTCAGTAGGTACATCTTCTTCCTTACTACCCATCATCAGAACGGTTACACCCTGTAACACAATTTACATGTAAGTTAACAACAAAAGTTCGGACAGAACAGGATAATTACAGGCAAAGGAAATATAGCATTCAATTTTAATTGGAATTATATAAATGGTGTCCAAAATTTAAACACAAAGTTGATGAAATGAAATGGCATATGGCTTTTAGTGCAGAGAGTGTCCGAAGACATGTTCGGCTCGCCAGGTGCAGGTCTTTTGATTTGACTCCCGTAGGCGACCTGCGCATCGTGATGAGGATGAAATGATGATGAAGACGACACATACACCCAGTCCCCGTGCCAGAGAAATTAACCAATGATGTTAAAATTCCCGACCCTGCCGGAAATCGAACCCGGGACCCCTGTGACCAAAGGCCAGCACGCTAACAATTTAGCCATGGAGCCGGAAACGAAGTTGATATTTTGTATGAACCACCGCTCAGACAACTCGCCCAGTGATAGTATCATTAAAAGTTAGCAATGTGTGAAATTAGAAGCTGTACAGAACTGCCGGAGGAAAGCTGGTACCTTCATAAATAATCTCACATCGGTGATTCTGATAAGGAAGAGGGTGTGGGAATGTTATGCTGCACTCTTTTGAATTATAGTGCAAAGTTATGTGACAAGAAGAATACCAAGCTGTTAATGATAAAATATTGTTGTTTTATAGAAAAAATCTGGATAAACTTCAGAAGAGCACGACAGGTAGATGGCGAACCAAGTGCCTAACTCTATCAGAAGCCCTTACCATACGTGAAGCACTCCAGAACATCCTTTCCGGTTTTATGTGCACTTCGGAGTGTCATTTAGTGAATAAGGATACAATAAGATTTTTGTGTGTTACTCTCATAATGAAGAAGATCCTTAAGCAGACCATCATGTTTTGCATTTTCAAACAGCATACCTACGGCTTGAACGGTGAGGACAATGTAAAGCAATGCCAAAAAAGTTATTACAAAATTCCACACATATAAGAGGGCAACCAGCTAGCAAAACCATAAGTTTAGATGTAGTTGGAATTGTCCTAATTTCCTTTGACTTCCCAGGCCTCCATAAGGAATTTATTGCAAAATTGCTGATGCATTACCAGGCAGGCAGAGAGAACCTGTAATACACAACACCTAACACTGTCCACTACACTAACACCACATCACCCCCCACATTACATGCCACAATATGATTTGAGGAAGGGCTTGTTCTGGTGAGACGTAGACAGGGTATTGCAGATGTCCATCCACTGCTGTTTGTGATCCTTGGTCAGTTCCAACAATACCCAATTATTTATTTATTTCACATTACACTTCTGAACCTATATTTTGCCAGAAATGGTTGAAATTGAAACAATGACCTGTCATGCAACTTCCCAGACTGTGACACACAGAATTTCCTTCACATTTGCATTTAAAGTCATTATCCACCCTGGATAAGCATTCCCAGCCCATCTCCATTAAATTTTTCATACCATCAATACCCTGTTCATTCTGAAGTCAAGCTTATGCCTCATGCCCTCATTACATTACAATACCTTTTTGATGCCCTATGTCCAACCAGAAACCAGGTGTTGGATTGCAAGACTTCCTCAGAAGCAGATGAGGACTCTGACCACAACTTGTTTGTTGGCCATGAAATGTCATCTGAAGGTGAAGAAATTGAAGAAAGGAAGGAAGTTAAGGAGATGGGATGTAGACAATTTGAAAGAAAAGAGTGTGAGGGATTGTTTCAAGGAACATCTTGCTCAAGGACAAACTGAAAAGGCTGAAGGAAATGCAATACAGGCACAATGGACAGTCTTAAAGAATGAGATCAGAAGGGCTGCTGAAGAAAGGACCTGATTGATGAATAATGAAAGTACAAGAATGCAAAAATTGAGAGTAAAAAAGAATACAGGCAATTGAAGAATGAAGTGGATAGAAGTGCAGGACAGCTAAAGAAAAATGACAGAAGTGCAAGAACGTTGAAGGTAGTATGGTAATGTAGACGCTGCATACAGGAAAATCAAGTAGAAAGGAAAGGAAGAAGGTGTACGAATATTAAGAGCTCAGAAGGAAAACCACTTCTAGGAAAAGAAGCCACGGCAGAAATATGGCAAAAACATATCCAACAGCTTAAAGACGTAGATGATATGGTTCTGGAACAAGAAGAGGCGGTTGATGTTGATGAAACGGCAGACCCAATTTTGAGGTCAGAATTCAACAGAGCTTTGAGAGACCTAAATAGGAACAAAGCATCTGGAATTGATGACATTCCCTATGAATTACCGACTGCGTAAGGAGAAACCAGCATAGCAAGGTGGTTCCATTTCCACGGTTCCATGATGTATGATACAGGAGAAGTGCCATCCAATTTTCAGCAGAATGTTGTTATACCTATTCCCAAGAAAGCAGGTGCTGACAAGTGTGAAACTACTGCACCATCAGTTTAGTATCTCAAGCCTGCAAAATTTTAACACACATTATTTACAGAAGAATAGAAAGACAAGTTGAAACTGAGTTGGGAGAAGATCAGTTTGGCTTCAGAAGAAATGTGGGAACACGTGAAGCAATCCTGACTTTACATCTGATCTTAGAGGATCCAATTAAGAAGGGCAAGCTCACGTACATGGAATTAGTAGATCTATAAAAGGCATTCGATAATGTTGACTAGATCCAAGCTATTTGAGAATCTGAAAGTGATCGGGATTAGATACCGAGAACGAAGAATTATCTACAATCTGTATAAAAACCAGGTTGCAGGGATAAGAATCGAGGGCTTTGAAAAAGAAGCAGCAATCCAGAATGGAGTGCGGCAAGGCTGGAATTAGTCCCTCCTCCCTCTCCTTTTCAATGTTTATATAGAACAAGCAGTAAAGAAAATCAAAGAGGAATTTGGAAAGGGAATCACAATCCAGACAGGTAATCAAAACCCTGAGATTTGCCAATGATATTGTTCTTTTATCTGAGACTGCCAGATCTGGGGAAATTACTGAATGGTATGGACACAGTCTTGGGGAATAGTGTTGGCTACTGAATGCATGATTCGAAGCAGTGTATCGATTCATTCAAGTGTCCGAGTGAATCGATTCACAGGAACGGCGAGCTCACGGCACACGATTCAGCTTACTCCCAGTGGACAGAGCTGAGTGGCGCACTCACTGCACGTTGACGGGAAGCTGAGCTTCCGCTGCAGCGAGACAGTGAATCATGGCACATCGAAAGAATCGTGAACGAGCACGGCTTAGTGAGATACAAGATACACACGGCTCCTTATCGGCTCACTGGCACGCAGAGAGCCGAGCTTCCGCTGCAGCGAGACATACACTGAGCCATGGCACACCGAAAGAATCGTGAACGAGCACGGCTCAGTGAGACACGAGATACACACGGCTCCTTATCGGCTCACTGGCTAGCGGAGAGCTGAGCTTCCGCTGTAGCGAGACATACAGCGAGCCATGGTTCACTGAAAGAATCGTATGCTATAATGGACTCTCGAGCTCGGCTCATTTGAAAATAATACCCATTTGCATTCACTGTCCTCTTCTTACAGGGAGGTTTAAATAATATTTGGATTTATTTGCAGTGTTAAAAAGGTAGTCAAAACATAATTCTGAAGTAGCTAATAGGTTTAGGTAGGCAATTAGGTTATACTATTTATTAGTTTAATGAATCTTAGTATTATAACTAAGTTGACATTTGACAATTAAACTCAACTCTAGCCTGCCCTATGACCATGAGTCATGCTCATGACCACTCAAAAGTACCTGTTTTATACTGGGAAGAACGGCTCAGTATTCTCCCAGTTCATATGTCACATCGTTGCACAAGACTTCAATCATAATGTGGACAGACGCAATCACTTAACCAACAGTATGTTGAATCAGAAAACCAGTGGGCTACTGTACATCTCGGGTAGCCTATACAAAATATGACGATTTAAAAAATCCTCAGGTTATAGAAAAATACATATTTTCAAAAATGACTGAGCGAGTTGTCATGCGGTTAGTATCGCGTAGCTATGCGCTTGCATTCGGGGGATGGCGAGTTCGAATCCCATTGTCGGCATTCGTTAAGATGGTTTTCCGTAGTTTCCCCATTTTCACACCAGGAAATGCTGGGATTGTACCTTAATTCAGGCCATGGCTGCTACCTTCCTAATCCTAACCTTTCCCACCCTGCGTCGCCGGAAACCTTCGATGTATTAGAGTGACTAGCATTTTTTTCTAAGAAAGGAGTTCATAGTATGAAGACCAGATGGCAGCTGCAAGCACTGAATGCTGTTGCTGCTGTCTTACCAGCACATACTACACAGATGCAGTAGGAGTGGTGACTAATGTGCCGTGAATCGGATCACTGTATCGATTCAGTAACGTGAACGGAATCAAATGAATCGATTCAGAAAAATGAATCGAATGTCCCATCACTAATGGGGAAGGAGTACAAGATGAAAATAAATAAGTCCAAAACCAAAGTAATGGTGTGCAGTCGTACAAAGGTGATGCAGGAAATATTAGATTAGGAAATTAAATCTTAAAGGAAGTAGATGCCTAGTGTTACTTGGGTGGTAAAATAACTAACAATGGCAGAAGGAGGACATAAAACATGGACTAGCACAAGCAAGGAAGGCCTTTCTCAAGAAAAGGAATTTGCTCACTTGCAAAATTGATATAGGAATTAGAAAAATGTTTTTGAAGACTTTTGTATGAAGTGTGGCATTGTATGGAAATGAAACATGGACAATAACTAGCTCATAGAGGAAGAGAATCGAAGCTTTTGAAATGTGGTGCTACAGAAGAATGCTGAAGGTGAGATGGATAGATCGAATCATGAATGAAGAGATACTGAATCGAATTGTTGAAAGGAGATCAATTTTGCTAAATCTGATGAGAAGAAGAGATAGAATGATAGGACACATCGTAAGACACCCAGGACTTGTTCAGTTGGTTTTTGAAGGAAGTGTAGGCAGTAAGAAAGGCAATAAACTAAACTAAACTAAGAACGGTAGGGATAGACCAAGGTACAAATATGACAAGCAGATTAGAGCAGATGTAGGGTGTAGTAGTTACGTAGAAATGAAAAGATTAGCACATGATAGGGTGGCATGGATAGCTGCATCAAACCAGTCTATGGACTGGCGACTCCAACAACATGTCCAACTTTGAACCTATGCAACAAAATTACCCATAAATCAAACAGTCTGATCAGGGTGCTTGTTGATGTAACTTTTAATGTTTTCACCACTGGTGCAACTTTTTCTTCACATCTTTGTCAGTACTTCATACAGCTAAAAGGCTGTAGTTGATTTCATATTCTAATGTGCATTATAACGATCGTCACTTCAAATAAAAATCCCTGTGTTAAAAGACAAGACCTTTTTCTCATTAGAAGTTTTACTATCACATTCATACTATCTACATAATCATTATCCCCAAACCATAATTGCCCACTTAATCCCAGTTTCTGTCTTAATTTGCTTTTAAGCCAATCCAGTCCAAAACACAGCATCTAGAAGTGATTAAGACTGTCCCAAGGTGTAAAAGCTATAATCTAATTCCATTTTCATGTTCAAAGATTGCATTCAAATGCGCCTGTAGCCCATGTACTACTCTCAATTATGGGCTGTGATTCTTATTTTTGTATTAGGTGAGAACCAGGTTAGCTTTCACATTTGAATGAGCCATGGTTTGAGGCACAACAATCAAAACCATTTCTGCCAACGTTTGATACCCAATTTTTACATAAATACAGGTAGTAGCAGCAGCAGCAACAACAAATTAATAATAATAATAATAATAATAATAATAATAATAATAATAATAATATTGTTTGTTTCTCCAACCCTTGACCCGTTTCTCTACAAGGTCGGGTATGAGGTGAGATGAATCTGTTGTGCCGTGTTTTTATGGCCAGATGCGCTTCCTGAAATCAACCGCATCAGAGGAGTTAATGAGATGAAATTAATGACTTAATATATGATGGTTGGAAGTTGAATAGCACCAAAGGGCTGCTCAAGGCTTAGCGTCCCCATTCGACGGACAAATCACCTATTTAATGTCAAGAATTTCATTTTTGGTCCGTATTGAATCGAAATTTACAGTTATAGATAAGGATAAAGGTTTCCACCAGTTCAATACAATAAAAATGTAAAATTATTAAAATATCACATATTTATTATCTGTCATTTGGGGACCGGTTTCGGCACCTTCCTGTGTCATCTTCAGCCTAGGAAATTTTTGCAAGGCTTTTTAAATAGCTACATGAAATACTTGTACCAGTGTAAGAAGATGATGACCAGAGCATTCTAAACTAGGTTGTAAATTTTTACCATTACGTATGTGTGACTTAAAATCTATGTGATTAACATACAGAGACTGAATTAATCTTTGTGAGATAATAGACACATCATGAGACATTTATATACATTTTTTAAATTTAGAGCTCTTTGCGTTATCAATTTGAAATAACTACTATAAAACTAATTGTAACACCCAGTTTTGATAAAATCTTCCTTGTAGGGCAAAACTCATACAGCTATACAGTATGTATGACTGGCCTTAAAAAGTAAAAAGCATTCCTTTAAAAATCTATGTCCTTAGGCACTTTGTAAAATACTAAACTAACAGCTGAATTTCTACAACAGCGTCCTCTTCATGAGGGTAGAATAACTTATTGTCCATTTTCTACCATGAAACTGTTCCTCTTAATATGTGATCTAAGAACCAACTATAGTGTACAGATCTGATATCACAGTCTTTGTACAATTGCCCTAAAACAGCTTAATTTGATGATGTGCTATAAGTATTAGCTCTGTATTTCAATGTTGATCCAATATTAATGTCGGGCTGAGGCCATGCATTGATTGATGAGATATCTTGAAAATTACAATTTTCAGGTAGATTTTAAGAAATAACTCCCGTAGTAATTTACTTCTGTAGTATGGACTTCTTTAGTAAACGCTACTTCCGTAGTAATTTACTCCAAGATGGTGCACGCCACCCTATACTTATGTGTCCAACCCTTGTCCCGTTTCTCAATGGGATCAGGAATGAGGCAAGACAAATCCTGGTAATGAGTTTTTATGACTGGATGCCCTTCCTGATGTCAATCCCATCAGAGGAGTTAATGAGAAGAAATGAATATTATATATGATAGTGGAAATGGAGAGGGTGAAACCCATTGTTGGCACATAGTCTACTCCTGTCGAATAGCACCAAGGGGTCTGCTTGAGGCTTTACATCTCCATCTGAAGGATGAATCACCATCAACGGCATTACATGCCCTCACTCCATATGAGCACTGTGGAAAGGTTTGGAATTTAATCCAGGCTTTTTGACACGCTATCTAATGATTAGAAATTGTACACCACCTCCTCTCCTGCCCTGCTGGCCGACCTATTGATGGTGAACATTTTTTTGATCAATGGAACTCGAACCGGCCAACCATGGTGTCAGACCATACAGACTTCATGGCCACCAGGTGGACTTTATATGTTTCCTCTAAATAAAATATAATATTGAATTTGTGGAAAGAAAATACGGTTCATGTTTTATTGCTGGTACAGTGAAATCCTTGTATTCCCTAACATTTTAAGTGAATGAAATGAATATTGGGTAAATATGGAATTAAATAAATAATAAAATTATAAGTAATTAATGAAAGTATGTCTTTACCTGTATAAAGATTCATTTAAGAATACACCTACATTAACATTTTCAGATCTCTGAGTGCTAGGCATCGTACAAGTATGCACAGACATTTCTGGATATTATGGATTGAATAGGGTCCTTGTGTCACGGACCAAAAATGGCTCCTTGACTTGTATTACCTAGCTTACGTACGTTGCCTAGCGACAATTAATCTATGCATTTAATCCTGGTGACAGCACGATGGATTGTCATATCCCAACACGAGTTTTCAGCCCGTTTTTTGTTCACAACTCACCAATGAAAGCGAAAATTAAAAATCTGGCTTCGAGGTACACTTAGACCCCCTTCCATGTACCTATGTTAAAGATGTCAGATCTTTGCATGCCGTAGATTTGACTGGGCATTGTGTATAGACATACTCTTCTGTATAGTACGGTACACTATACCAGATCATGACATCCAATAGGAAGGATCCACAACGTTCCACACGCTCCTCTCATGCTTCCCCTCCCCTCTGTGCGAACAGTATGCTATGCCATTTGCCTCTCCATAATCACAGTCCTGAAATAGTGTTTGGTGACAACAGACTTAGCATCAGCAGTCTAGACAAGTACAGAAGTTTTTTCATTATGTTAATACTTGTAATACTTGTTCATATTTTCACTACACTATCTATCACTGACAAGTTTACGCAACGTAAACAATACTGTACATAAATACGCATGTTTAAGAATCTGAGGATGTTCTTATAGAACGAAACATGTCATTCTTTGTATAATAGTGTGTATATTTTACAGATAATATGTTTATAGTGTTATAATTTATATTGAAATTATTGTGTGTTTAAAGACTGGAAAGTTTTTATGTTACATTTAACTAAGTTGAGACTGGAAAGTATGGCTTCATTCTTAAAAGAAATATTGTACTATAAGAGATTAATTTTTAAAAAGTACGTATACCACATACTTACATCCTTCAATTTGATATTTCCCCAGTCAGAATCTTTCAAAGTTGTTCCTTTGAGCATAACCTTTTGTCTCTCAGGTTGTACTCCTGTTAAAGCAAATAACTGAGCTTTGAACACCAAGGGAACTTCATCTGTATTTACTTCCACATCGGGATAGTTCTCCTTCCCCCACTTCACCTTCACTGAAAATACACAAAATATTCAATATACAAAGCACTTCAGTATAAGAGTAATCCAACCTTTCTGTAGAAAGTATTACACTGGTTTAGGAGCAATGCAGCATCATTGTCTGGATTAGTTGGACTATAAAAGTGGCTACCCCTTCACCATCGGATATAATTTTGCGTCTGTTGCTCTACCAATTGAGGTATGGTCACCTGGATATAATTTCCTACTGACTCCTCTTTTCCAGATATAGTTCATCTCCATTTTTCAATCTTTCAGTCTGGCCCCCTAACTTCATCATCTTGTTCCAGTCCAGATCCCATTGCCTTATGCTATGCTTAATCTAACAATAACAGTTTCATGTCCCACTCTAGTTCTATGGTTTCCGTAGACAATGAGGTATCGGAATTTTGTTGCACAGGAATTCTTTTACAGCTGGCCCAGCGGTCTACATGCAGTGCGCTTGCCTCTTACACCAGAGGCCCTGGGTTTGATACCCAGCTAGGTAAGAGATTTTTTACCTGGATCTGAGGGCTGGTTCAAGGCCCACACAGCCAATAAGATTACAACTGAGGAGCTATCTGACGGTGCGATAGTAGCCCTGATTTAGAAAGTCCAGAGTAATAGTCTAGGGAATTTGTTACACTGACCACAAAGAATCTCATAACCAGCAGGCTTCTGGGCTGAGCAGCAGTCGCTTGGTAGGCCAATGCCTTTCACAGCTGTTGTATCATGGTTTCTTTTTTTTAGGAGTTCTTTTATGTGCATGCAAATTTACCAACATAGGGTTGGAGTATTTGAGCACCTTCAAAAACCACTACACTGAGCCAGGATCAAATGTGCCCTGAGCTCAGAAGAGCTCTACCATCTGAGCTACTAAGCCCAGCTGTTCTTAATATGGTCCATCTATCATAACCTGGATCTTTTTAGGTGTTGCTATTATTTCTTTAATAATCCTACACTTTCTTCAGGCATGCTTTCTTTATTCTTCCAATACGCACAAAGTATTTCAGTTTACTTTCCTCCAGTTATCACTCAACTTTTCCATTTTTATTATTTTCCAGATTGTTGAAAATTGAAATGAGACAGGAAAGTATACTGTTTCCCTTGCTGATTATAATTTATAATATATTTGTAATTACAATGGACAATATCATGAGGACAGCAAAAGCAGCCCATTATGGAGGTACAGGAATGAACATGTGTTATTTGCTGATAACATTTTAACTTGGAAACAGAATGAAAGAAAGTTTAAAGATGACCCTGAAACAACGAAGAAATTTAAGAACTTTTCAAAAAAAAAATCAGACACACTGGCAGTAGTTTCAAGTGGAAAACAGAAAAAAAAATTCTTCTTTAAATGAACCTGAAGGAGCATAGTATTTTGTTCACAACCATATTTGGAAACATAATGTCATATCTTCTGATCTGAGCTGAACAGAGAACAAGACCAATGATGTCAACTTCATTTTTTTGCACAACCTGATTCCCAGCAAACCTCCAATTTCTTTAAGATTCAATTTAAGACACCTAAAAATGTCATCGGGTGGGTTGAAAATACTAGTGGTATTCGTCTTTTGTTTCTTCACAAATGATAAACATTACAAGATATACAGTTTATTAAAATCTTGCTTTAAGAAAAACAACAATGCAGAACACAAAAATACTACAGTACATAATTTTCATAGCCGGCACTACTAAAACAACTCACTCAACGCTCCAACACAACAACAAAACAACTCTGATAACGGTAGGAAACTGACGACGGTCAGCACTACTGCCGTTCTAGTCCAACTACTTCTGTTATTGACTGACTGTTCATGGCTAGCCTCCTTTTTATATCCTGATGATGGAACACTACAACCTTACAATAGTTTACCATGGTCAGAATTGTTGATTCAAATTGCCTTAAAGGTACACCTCACCAGCTTTTATCTGGTCTCCTGTAAAGTCGCTGAAACGTCACAATAGTTTACCTCTGATGTCCAGATATGATAATTGGAAGGGAGAGGGTGAAAACAGGTGCCAGCACATAACCTACTCCTGTCGAATAGCACCAAGAGGTCTGCTTAAGGCTATACATCGGCATCCAACGGACGAATCACCATCAACAGCGTCATATGCTCTCAGAGATGACGAGAGATATTAACCCCCCCCCGTTTACTATCCATCACTGAAGAACACTGTTAAATATATAATGCTGCCTTGTCAGTACTATTAAAAATTGTTTATTTACATCACTACATTACACTTTTAATAATATTCCTAGTAGACCCATGCTCCTCCGTAGCATTCGTTATGATCATATAATTATACAATTATATAGGTCAGATAATTAGTCCTAATATGCCTGTTGTGATCATATTGTTTTACCTGCCCTTTCCAATAGTTTAATGAACATTTAACACCAGTACATAATGACTGATGCATTCGTAATGTGGTTTATAACACTTCTTTCCATACAGTATTCACTCGGACCATTCGGGCGTATCTGGATCAACATTTTCAAACGATCTTGCCCAAGATAGTGCAATATACAATTGGCCGTGACTGACTGAATACTGGTCTGGGTAATTAGACACAATTTTTCAAGAGGTTGTCTCTGCATTTATTATTGATAATAGGGGGTTGATGTTGCTCACGTCCGTAGGTTTAACCTCAAAATACCCTGCACGTACACCCCTGGGTGGTGCTAAGCGAGCAACAATATATTTGGCAGCCAGTCTATCACTGCGATCTCCTGGCAATTACATACAATGACATGCGATTTTAAAACCTGGCAAACCCAACAACAAGCCAGAAAATTATCGCCCCATAGCCCTCCTTAGCTGTTGCTACAAACTGTTTGAAAGACTCATATTTAACAGAATAAGCAGCACCATTTTACAGCACATTCCCATGGATCAGGCAGGCTTCAGACCAGGTCGCAGCTGTTGTGATCAAGTTTTGGCACTTACAACATTCATAGAAATGGGGTTCCAAAGAAAACTGAAAACATCTGTTGCTTTTGTTGATCTCACAGCTGCTTTTGATACCGTGTGGAGGGAAGGTATGGTCTATAAACTTCTCCGGGTCATACCATGCATGAAGATAGCAAGACTTATTAACAATATGTTGAGTGATAGGAGGCTTCAGGTTATCATCGGGAATAATGTGAGCAAGGAGAGGAAGCTTAAAAATGGTTTGCCTCAAGGTTCAGTCCTATCACCACTCCTGTTCAGCTTATATATATATATCTGATCTTCCTGAAGTTACATCACGGAAATTCTGCTATGCTGATGATATAGCATTAGCTGTGCAACACAAAGAACTGGAGAGAAATGAAGAGATTTTAACAAGGGATTTGTCCATTTTGGAAACTTACTTCAGGAACTGGAGACTTAAGCCCAACACCAATAAAACGGAGGTGTCTTGTTTCAATTTAAACAATCACTTAGCAAATACTACATTGAATGTAAGTTTCTGTGGCAGGATACTTCACCACAACTGGAACCCAAAATATCTTGGGAGTAATCTTGGATCGAACACTATCCTACAAGCAACATCTGCTGGGCTCTGCACAGAAACTGAAAACACGTAACAACATCATTCATAAGCTTTGTGGAACTACCTGGGGTTCTTCGGCAAGCGTTTTACGGTCTTCAGCTTTAGGCTTGGTATATTCAAGTGCTGAGTACTGTGCTCCAGTATGGATGAACAGTCATCACACAAAACTCATTGATACTGAATTGAATTCCACTATGCACATAATAACTGGCACAATTCGATCTACACCACATTGGCTCCCGCTTCTATCTGGAATAATGCCATCTGATTTACGCAGATCCACTGCTCTTATCAAGGAATTCAATAAAATCTTAAGGAACCCCGATCTACCCGTACACGAAGATCTACGAACTATCAACCAAAACAGATTACGTTCACGCCATCCAACTTTACATAACGCCTCAGACATGGTTGCTAGAAGCTACAACCCAACTACAGAATGGAAAAGACGGTGGGAAGCAGCAACGGAGACGCACCTGCACAGTATGTTCTCGAATGCCAAACTTCCAAGTGGATTCCAACTACCACGTAAAACATGGTCTGCTCGGAACAGAATAAGAACAGGCCATGGCAGATGCAGAGACATGCTGTTTAAATGGAACAAGTTGCCAACACCCGCGTGTGACTGTGGAGCTGCACGACAAACCATACATCATATTGTCAGAGAGTGTGAAACGCGGGCATACACAGGCAGCAAAGTGGATTTCCTGATGGCAACTCCAGAAGCAATACAGTGGATCAGTGATCTTGACATTCAGTTGTAGGGAGCCTTTTCTTGTTCATTGTTTTCTTGTTATGTAAATATGTGTACAATTTATATCTAAACTCAACTTGATTGTATGGGCCATACACTAAATAAATAAATAAATATTGATAATAGTCATACAGAAGGCCAGTTGACTTAATACCTTCCCGTCTGTGCATTCGTCAATGTTTCCTATTAACAACACATAAGTTATTACGAAAGTTCTGCCATCTGTTGAGTATATTTAGAGGCTGGGGAAGGTCAGAGAATCAAAGAGTATATAGCACAGACAGGCAGTAATCAAGCACGGCTGCATGCAATCACATTACTAAGGATTAAAATCACTTATATACCAGAATATTAATGAAACTGTTAGCCGCTTAGCAACCTGCTAAGTACAGAACGTATTGCGGGTTAGGGTTAGCCTTAGCCTGCAATTGTTGGAGTGATCATTTAATAAACTGATTTTTTTTTAATGATCACTCAAAGTTGGCTGAACTTGGAGAGCTATGAATGTCCCATGATTC
Organism: Anabrus simplex; assembly: GCF_040414725.1. Classification (NCBI taxonomy): domain Eukaryota; kingdom Metazoa; phylum Arthropoda; class Insecta; order Orthoptera; family Tettigoniidae; genus Anabrus; species Anabrus simplex. Next base: position 110,177,674 of record NC_090269.1, on the reverse strand, counting down.
ACCGGCAGGTAATTCCAGAGAGAATAAAACAAAAATGTAGCAAATCGGTCCACTAGAATGGACGGATGGATTTGCCAAAGCTGTTTTTTTGTAAACTCTTTTAATATATAGACTGACAAGGTGGAATTGTATATTCAAGTGTTTTTCAGTGATGGATATATTTAAGTCAATACGGACCATTAACAAACCAAAATGGTTAATAAATTCCCTTGTTTACTGACGGGATTTCAAAGCCCCACCTTTTAAAAATAACTGAAGAAATTGTACGTTACTTGGTATAACCGTCCAATGGCATCCAGATCAGTTATAGAGCCATTGAAGGTTATGTTAAAGAAGAGGTGAACGAAAATTACATGGAAATATACGTCCAACTGGATCTGTTAGCCGAGATAACTCGCTCATTTGAATAAGAAATTGGATGGATACAGAATAAGGACGGCGATTCATAACCTCAGAACCCCGTGGTAATCGGATACTTACATTCAAAAAACATCATTTAATGTATAGGCGAAAACCAGTAAGTGAAGTTTACATTCCAGCGGTAGGATAAAGCAAGTCTAATATGGGACATTCAGGTCCAGCAATGACATATGCGGCAGAGGCCATGATTTGAACGATGCAAGTTCAGTGATCAAGAAGGCGCCGATGAGACAATCGATTGTATACGTCATGAAGATATGAGTAAATGGTGAAGTGTTCCTTTGCATAACTCCCTAATTAGAAGGGTGACATTATCATAGAGTACATTCCTCAAATGTCAAAAACATATGGAAAAGAAATTATAAACTAACGATCTTGTCAGAAATTATAAAATCCAAACCAATATTGTTAATGTAATAATTTTAATGGGATTTTGTTTCATGAAAAATGCAGTGGCAGCTCGTGGCTGTAAAGTATGGTGAAGAGCTATTATCCGTTCGGTTTCGAGCGACAGATTTAGGAACTTCTTTCTTTCTTTCTTTCTTTCTTAATCTGCTTACCCTATAGGGTTGGTTTTTCCCTCGGACTTAGCGAGGGATTCCACCTCTACCTCCTCAAGGACAGTGTCCTGGAGCTTCAGACTCTGGGTCGGGGGATACAACTGGGGAGGATGACCAGTACCTCGCTCAGGCGGCCTCACCTGCTATGCTGAACAGGGGCCTTGGTGGGGGATTGGAAGTTTGGAAGGGATAGACAAGGAAGAGGGAAGGAAGCGGCCGTGGCCTTAAGTTAGGTTGCATCCCAGCATTTGCCTGGAAGAGAAGTGGCAAACCACGGAAAACCACTTCCAGGATGGCTGAGGTGGGCTCGTACCACTTTTCAAATTTCGTGGCAGAGCCGAGAATCGAACCCGGGCTTCCAGGGTGGCAGCTAATCACACTAACCACTACACCACAGAGGAGGACAAGATTTAGGAACTACGCGTTGTTTTTGGTTGTTTTGTACTCGTACCTCATACCTGTGACTGGCGGAGGGTCCAGCACGTGACCACGATTTATTGAATTTAATGTTTCGTCATGACCACGAAAAGCTAGTTCTTGCTTACTTAAATAGAGCACTGCATCAATTACCAACTGAAGGAAAAGCCTATTTAAATGTACATTTTCCTGTACAATTACAATATACAGTCTGGCATTTTCCTTCAGGACATCAGAGATCGTATTTTGGTTTGTTTCCAATGTCTTGAAATCTAGCTGCCGTATTTTGTGTTCTGCAGAGTCTGAGTGCTTATGTAAAGAACGTGTTATGTTCAAAAGGGCTGAAGATCCTTCTTTATTCCAAACGTTATTTTTATTGATAAAAGGCAAGCAGGCCCAACAAAACAACTTCTGCAGAGCTGGAGAGGAGCACAACCATGGAAATTCCTTAAACCACGATTGTTTGAAACTAAGATTGTAAGATTTACCGGAATGTTTCACTTCATTTGTAGCACAAATTTGCAGTGATTCAGTAGGGCGATCAAAACGTAGAACTTCATTCTGATCTTCGTTTCTCCAACGTGAAAATTTATTTATTTATTTATTTATTTATTTAATTTATTTATTTATTTACTGACTTTAGCAGTGGCGAAGTTAGGGCTCGTGGCCCTCTCTTACACTTAACCACATAATTGATCTACAGATAATATAAAAGAAATGTAGGCCTACTATTCTATCATAAAATCAAAGATAAGCTAAAAATTACAGATTTGGACAACATATAATGAAGAAAGAAAGCAGAGTTCAACAAATAAAATAGAATAAAATTCGGAGCGTATAGATAATGAGAAAGAGACAAAGTCATAATGAAAAAGTAAGATACAAACTGAAAAAATAAGCAATACATAAAGAGAACACAATAAGTAATAAAGTAAATGGAAATATAAGTATGGCAATAAAAGTGATCTATGTACATGAGTAAGAAGCTAAATATTATGTACATTACACTATAATAATGGTGTTTAATAATAATGGTGTTTATAATAAAATGCACACTATGTCATAAACAGGATACATATTTAAATAAAACAGCACAACACTACGAATAAACCACGATGCGTAAGTACTCGTACTTCGCACAGGATGACGCAGGGAAGACGAAACATTCCGCTCTTCCGACAACTTCACTAACACATTCCGCTATGTGGAAAGTACGCGGGCGACGTCACGGTTGTCATGGCAACTGCCAAGGCCAAGCGCTAGGAGGGAGCACTTGGGAGGTAGAGGCAGCTGCGGAATCTCTCGTCTTCACTCAGTCTCACGCGCCGTACTGTGGCCGACAGCCGGCGCTTTCGTGAGTTCCCCTGGTTCTCATAAGGTGATGAGGTGCTCCAAACGCCGTACAATAAAACATTTTCTTTCCGTAAAACCAACAAATGTCATAAGAAAAATAAATTTAAGTAATTCATTATGGTAAAAATAAGTGGTGAAGTGGCACTTCACCTACTTCACCTGAAAAGCCGCCCCTGGAACAATGTATTGTAAAAATTGAGAATGAAGGTCGAGAAAGAACTGGTTAACACGTATTAAGACAGAGCTAGTTGGAAGTGTGATTTTGAAATTATATTCAAGAGAAATATTGGGAGGATAGTAGTAATAAAAAAATAAGATCCAATATTCATTATCAGAAACAAGGTGAGTGTTTTAGGTTAATATTGAGATACTGTATGACACATCTATCATTGTACTAATTCTGCCTATACAAGTTTCAGGTCCAAATGCTCATGATGGTTGAAGATTGTCTCTGTAATGTCATGATCAGATCTAACATGACAGCTTCAGCGGGATTAGTGTCCTGACAGGCCCGGGTCGATGATAAAATGAATACCAAAATAGAGACCAACGAAATGGAGGGACAGAGAACATCATGAAGCCATCAACGATTAGTATCCAAGATATTGTCTTTCTTTATTCTATCATGTAGAACGCATAGCAGTAGAGCAGATTTCTCTTTTATTTGTCATGAGGTGACATAATTAAGACAACTTGAGTAACCTAATGTGATCGTCGCAAACATTCAGTGATATCCGTAATTGCGCCTAAGTTTAATAAGGAGATATTGGAGTTATTTGTCCTGTGCAATGTTCAACTTGTAGAATACGCATTTTGTCATAAATTATCCCAGGATTTCTTTGTAACTGTCATGAATATAGGAAATGTTTTCTTCATAATTAAAATGATATGATGATCTTGTGAGGTGATGTGATTTTAATGTCCGTTTTAAGGTCTTCTTATGTGATAATTTTTCACATACGTGTGCGTTGTGCAGATGCGTTTCATCAGATTAATACCATGATGATTATGACATGTTTTGTGATGAAGAAACTGTTCTTCGGATAAAGATGCCTGTGTATTTCTTTGGGATAGATAATTATGAATAGGCATGGTGCGCATGAAGGTATTGTGAATTATAAATGATAGGATCGTCGATAAAGTGTTTATATGGTAAAAATGAGGTTGCTGTGATATATTTGTTGAAAATAGGTATTACGAGAGTGTAATATAGTCTTTGAGATTTTCAATGAATTTAAGGTTGAGAATGATTTATTAAAGTGTTCATCATGCGAAGTCAATTGACCCCAGAGATGGACAAGCAGTAAGGTTTGATGTTAATGTTTTCATGTAATTTTTCTGGAAGATTATAAGTATTGAGACGTGTGCAGTCATCAAAATATTAATTTATGGCACGACACGATGCGAATATTAAACATTTGAACGGATAATCACTGATAGGAAACCTTCGACAATGAATAACGTTGATATGGATGTGGTGAGGCATCATACTTAAGCAAAGTTGTCACCTGAAGCAGTGCATGAATTGTATTCATTTGAGTAGTTGCTTTATAGTATGGGTTTTTCTTAAGTAATGGTAGATCTTCACAATTTTCAGGAGGATAGTTCCAGCGAAGCCAGATGCTGTTGAATCATTTCCAGATCATCTTATTTATTTATGATTGTATCAGCAAGACATTGTACATTTTAGGTGTGGTGGATAAGAGTTTCCAAGAGATGCTCTTCCTGTTTGACTGAATTTATTATTAAATCTAGTTGCATGTCTTTGAATGATACATGATCACTTGTGTAAGAGATAGCAGCGTTGGACATAGGTTATTAGGAAACTAAAGTTGATAGGTAATTAGTTCATTTATGCCAGAAACGATAATAATGATGGAATACAGAAGGATGAAATCTTGGATCAGTGAGTGGTAAAGACGAGTGAAATGACTGACTTTTTCTCATTTTAATTCTATGATTGGCGGACAATTAATGATAACATAATAATTTTATGGATTGTGATACTAAGCCTTCAGCAAGTTCCATGTTTGATTTTATTACAAGTTAATTTTGAATTTAAATTAATTTTTACCAACGTGTGATTATGTGATAGTATCAACCAACAAAGCATTCAATCTCGATTTTATTTTCATATTTTCCAGTCATGTTGTGATGTAAGATTATTGTTATTTCACTCTACTTACTTTGATTAATTAAATTTGAAAAATCCTTCCAAGAAACTAACATTCTCGATATCTTAATTTATTAAATTAGGAATTATCTTAGCCTTATACAATTAATTGAACAATCCCTTGCTATAACAATAAGAGCCTAACGTTAAGTAGATAATGAGATCTAACCGGTGCTCGTCGAATGTCCATGCCACAACTGGAGACTCGTGTATCTCCGCTGACTCCACCCGAGGCGTATTCACATTATCTTCGAACCCCTAACTGAATCGACCCACGGACGGTTAGATTGGAAACCTGACAGGACTCCTCAGTCCTCTTTAGAAATAGTTTCAGAATCTAGTGAGAAATGGCAGCAGCAATCACGAAAGATATATAGCGGCTATTGGTTGATATGCGTGGTAAGCCATTATGGTGAATGTTGGAGCACCAAAAAGAAAATTTTAATTGTTATAGTATTTCTATGGCTCAAATGGTAAGCTAATATTTTCCCCCTACCCCTAAATGAATGCCTAAAATGACAAATTCTTCTGCATGAACATATTCATTAGGTAAAATTGTGGAATTTTGGTGTTATAAAATACTGGGGACTTCACAGTCCAGTCACGTAATGGAGATAACACAGAGTGGTTGAAGTTACGTTTGGAAGTTGCTAACTGCATTAGTACCCATGGGTTATTGGACAGTCTATTGATGGTAAATAGCATCAGTGATAACTGCAAATTATTATTTATCTTTATTTCAGAGGTGGATGTCACCCGGCGGCTCCGGGTTCGATTCCCGGCTAGGTCAGGGTTTTTTAATTATGGCGACGATGGGACAGGAAATGACTAGGAGTGGGAAAGGTGCAGCCCCAGCATTCGCCTAGTGTGAAAATGGGAAACCACGCGAAACCACCTTCAGGGCTGTAGACAGTGGGGTTCGTACCCACTATCTCCCGGATGCAAGCTCACAGCTGCATACCCTTAACCGCTTGGCCAACTCGCCCTGAATTTAGTAGCGATAGTGAAAGCCATGGAGCTGGACACTAGAATCAGATTAATTTTAGGTCTACTCCTTTTTAAGGCTTATAATTCCTTTTTGGCTACTATTATGGTGTGAAGTAGTTTACATTATTCATATGCACCTTGAAAATATATCCTTTAATCCTGTCGGGACTTTCAAGTCCCAAGTTACATTTTGACCCAAATTACTAATATTTTGCATAATTATGGTTTTATACATGTTTTTATATCTAACTTACTTACTTATCATATGGCTTTTAGTGCCAGGAGTGTCCAAGGACATGTTCAGCTTGCATGGTGCAGGTCTTTCTACTTGACGCCAATGGACAACACGCAAGGCTGAATGCGGGATGATGATGATGATAATGAGGTAGGGAGATGTTGAAACCCGGTGTTGGCATGTAGCCTACTCCTGTCAAATAACACCAAGGGGTCGCTCAAAGCTTTACGTCACCATCTGATGGACGAATCACCATCAACAGCGTCATATGCCCTCACTCCACATGAACACTGCGGAAAGGTAGGGACTTGAATCTAGGCTTTTGGCATGCAATCTAATTATTATAAATTATATACTACCACCTCTCCTACCCTGCCAGCCAATACAGTATTCTGATGGTGAAATTTTTTGACCAACGGGACTCAAACACACTAATGACAATGTTGGACCATTATAGACTTAAGGCCTTAACAATCATGGCCACCAGACAGGCTTGTATATCTACATATCAGTAAAATGTATTAGATTTTTGTTTTAAAAAAATTGAAATTAATAATTCAGTAAACAAAAGATTACGGTTTGCCTGTCGTAAAAGTATGGAATTAAAGGAAAAATATAGTAGACCTAGACTACATATAAAACTGCTGCAACCTGTCCTGATATCCTGATTATTATTATTATTATTATTATTATTATTATTATTTGGTGCTACAAAGGTGATAATCTGATACACACCTACTTAGAATCATGCAATACAAACCAGTGCTGACTTATTCACAGGTGAAAAGAAAAGAGTCTACACCAATGAGACATCACACAGTGGGTTACAGGTATTAATACAGCCCGGGGGCCACTACATTTTTAATGTTATAAGTGAGTGGAAATTAATGCAATCTTACTTGGAGAGCGTCTGAGAGGAGAGATGTGTTCATTGCGATGTCCAGGAACCCACCAACCCGCCCCAAGAAGTACATTTACTTTTATAACCTAATTAAGATTATAACAGGCCATATGCATTTCTGAAGTAGCTACTTGTATTCCTATTGGCCAATGTAAAGTAGCACGTGATCTCCTTCCCGTGAAAGAAGTTAATCGTAATGCGTTACCAACCGCAGCACAATAAAAGCGCAAGTGGCCGCGCTCACGAAACTAGAAGCCTAGGGCCACTTCGCGGCTTCTAACCGTCCAGACCAATGGTCTTGTCCACGGCAAGAATCCTAACTATCCAGACCAATGGTCTTGTCCGCGGCAAGAATCCTAACCGTCCAGACCAATCGTCTTTCCTCACGAAACTAGAGGCCTAACGCCGCTTCGCGGCTTCTAACCGTCCAGACCAATGGTCTTGTCCACGGCAAGAATCCTAACTATCCAGACCAATGGTCTTGTCCACGGCAAGAATCCTAACCGTCCAGACCAATCGTCTTTCCTCACGAAACTAGGGGCCTAACGCCGCTTCGCGGCTTCTAACCGTCCAGACCAATGGTCTTGTCCACGGCAAGAATCCTAACTATCCAGACCAATGGTCTTGTCCACGGCAAGAATCCTAACCGTCCAGACCAATTGTCTTCCGTTCAGAGGCAAGAATCTAATAATCACCACCACCAGCTAGCGAAGCAAGCATAGTTCCTAAGTACAGAGGTTGGCAGCACGAGCACTGCTAGAAAACATCCTTTCCGAGTAGGCCGCAAGCGAGGAAACAAACGACAGTCGCTACGCGTGAGTGGCCCCCGGGCTGGACTAATGATCTGCAGAGTTCTAGAACAAGATAATTTGTTAAATTGCATTCACTGAATATCAGAGGTATCTGTATGACAATTGACTATGTACAAGTTCTTAACAGGCACCAAAAAATTGACTATATACATTAGAAGAAGAAAAATTGTATATATACAAACTTCAAATTAAAAAGGTGGGCAACGTTGCTCAACGTCCATAGCTTCAAACTTAAAGTACCCTACATGTGTCCTCTGGGTGGTGCTAATAAAGCAATAACAACAATCAGATGCCACCGTACTGCCCTACAGGGCCTCACGGTTATGACAATTGGGAAATCAACTTAAATGTGTATGAATGTATTACCTTATAAAAGGATGGAAAAATGGCACTAATGAGATGACACTATTAACTGTCATCCAGAATATACCAGGAAGCAAATTATCCATAAAATTGCCTATAGTGAACAAAATGCTACCTCCTATCCCAAAATCCATGACTTAGAATCAGGTAATAGTGGAATGACCGACGATTTTGAACACAATGCATACAGACTGACTCAGAATTTAAATCATTCTAGCCCTAAAATAGCATAATCAAAATAGAGTAGGCTGATGACCATGATACTTGAGCCCTTGAAACAACAGCAATTGTCATCAATATTGGGTCATCCTTCCGACCTTTATCAATGACAGAGGATAACAGAAATCGACCATGGCAGGTAAACTAGAGGAAAGTCAACCTTGATTCTAAAATTAGCGACCACCAATCATGCCCCACCAAGTAAAACCCAACTCTTAACGAGTTATATTATGAAGAGGGCACACCTTTGTACAAAGACAGAATTTGTAACACACAATACTGAATTACAAAGGCTACCATACCGTTTACTTCATGCCCTCACAATATAAATAAGAAACAAATCTATGCTTGCTGAAAGCAGTCATAAATCTAACTCAGCATGGATTGCAAATATCTACATTATTATTGTTTCACACGATTAACTACATATGACAATATTCTTACCACGTTCATAAATTGCCTTTTCCTTAGCCTACAAGAAGTGGACATATGTAAGTCGAGAAAATTAAATTTTAATTTTACCACAGAGATATACTATGCAATATTAATTTACATATTACATTTTAAAAAGAAAATAGGTAGATGAATACTATGATTCATCTCATGGAAAATACGGGATTTTCTATGCCCTTTCCAGACAGTGCAAGTCGTTATAATTGTGTAGGGTAATGAGTGTAAAATAGCAATAATGTTTTCATGCAGTGAAAATAAAATGAATAACCACCTACTGAAGTCATTAGGAATGGAATTTGACGTTCAGCTATTTACTGCTAATAAACTGTACATAAAGTACAGTATAAGTAACAAACTGCTCACACATTCTAATGGCTCATTGAATAAAACAAAATGGTCCAAAATATTGGCTGTTCAGCCCTTCCTAGTACTTTCAGCGTATAGGTTATGGTTACCTTTATAACATGGCATTTTGAGATAGTCGAGTCCTACTGTACACAAACAAAGTAACACACGTAGAGACTGTAAATATTAGCCAAACGCGGTACAATAATAGAAATATTCCACAAAATGCAGCAATACTTTTCAGCAATTACAACACATTTTTCAAACTGGAAACTCTGAAGTCAGCACCTCCGCTTGCTAGATCCCCATTAGTAGCACCTGCACAACACAAAGAGCAAATTCACAGCCTTCTTTACCCTGCCGAAAATAGAGTAAGGCCGTTGCCAGTGGCTGAACAAAATGAGCTTGAAAGACAGTCTTTCAACGAGGATTCCAAATGCATGAATCAATGGGTCATGTAAGAGAATCTTCTTGATCTACCGCTTTTCCCACACTGCTGGGAACTGTGTCAGTTTTATAGCCGGATACCCTTCCAGACACTAATCAATCAATCAATACTGATCTGCATTTCGGCCAGTCGCCCAGGTGGCAGATTCCATATCTGTTGCATTCCTAGCCTTTTCCGAAATGATTTCAAAGAAATTGGAAATTTATTGAACATCTCCCTTGGTAAGTTATTCCAATCCCTAACTCCCCTTCCTATAAATGAATATTTGCCCCAGTTTGTACTCTTGAATTCCAACTTTATCTTCATATTGTGATCTTTCCTACTTTTATAAACTCCATTCAAATTTATTCGTCTACTAATGTCAATCCACGCCATCTCTCCGCTGACAGCTCGGAACATACCACTTAGTCGAGCAGCTCTTCTTCTTTCTCACAATTCTTCCCAACCCAAACATTGCAATATTTTTGTAACACTACTCTTTTGTCGGAAATCACTCAGAACAAATCGAGCTGCTTTTCTTTATATTTTTTCCAATTCTTGAATCAGGTAATCCTGGTGAGGGTCCCATACACTGGAACCATATTCTAGTTGGGGTCTTACCAGAGACTTATATGCACTCTCCTTTACATCCTTACTACAACCCCTAAACACCCTCATAACCATGTGCAGAGATCGGTACCCTTTATTTACAATCCCATTTATGTGATTACCCCAGTGAAGATCTTTCCTTATATTAACACCTAGATACTTACAATGATCCCCAAAAGGAACTTTCACCCCATCAACGCAGTAATTAAAACTGAGAGGACTTTTCCTATTTGTGAAACTCACAACCTGACTTTTAGCCCCGTTTATCAACATACCATTGCCTGCTGTCCATCTTACAACATTTTCGAGGTCACGTTGTAGTTGCTCACAATCTTGTAACTTATTTATCACTCTATAGAGAATAACATCATCCGCAAAAAACCTTACCTCCGATTCCACTCCTTTACTCATATCATTTATATATATAAGAAAACATAAAGGTCCGATAACACTGCCCTGAGGAACTCCTCTCTCAACTATTACAGGGTCAGACAAAGCTTCACCTACTCTAACTCTCTGAGATCTATTTTCTAGAAATATAGCAACCCATTCAGTCACTCTTTTGTCTAGTCCAAGTGCACTCATTTTTGCCAGTAGTCTCCCATGATCCACCCTATCAAATGCTTTAGACATGTCAATCGCGATACAGTCCATTTGACCTCCAGAATCCAAGATATCTGCTATATCTTGCTGGAATCCTACAAGTTGAGCTTCAGTGGAATAACCTTTCCTAAAACCGAATTGCCTTCTATCGAACCAGTTATTAATTTCACAAACATGTCTAATATAATCAGAAAGAATGCCTTCCCAAAGCTTACATACAACGCATGTCAAACTTACTGGCCTGTAATTTTCAGCTTTATGTCTATCACCCTTTCCTTTATACACAGGGGCTACTATAGCAACTCTCCATTCATCTGGTATAGCTCCTTCGACTAAACAATAATCAAATAAGTACTTCAGATATGGTACTATATCCCAACCCATTGTCTTTAGTATATCCCCAGAAATCTGATCAATTCCAGCCGCTTTTCTAGTTTTCAACTTTTGTATCTTATTGTAAATGTCATTGTTATCATATGTAAATTGTATTATTTCTTTGGCCTTAGTCTCTTCCTCTATCTCGATATTATCCTTGTAACCAACAATCTTTACATACTGCTGACTGAATACTTCTGCCTTTTGAAGATCCTCACATACACACTCCCCTTGTTCATTAATTATTCCTGGAATGTCCTTCTTGGAACCGGTTTCTGCCTTAAAATACCTATATATACCCTTCCATTTTTCAGTAAAATTTCTATGACTATCAATTATGCTTGCCATCATGTTATCCTTAGCTGCCTTCTTTGCTAGATTCAATTTTCTAGTAAGTTCCTTCAATTTCTCCTCTATTTCTAACTCTATTTCTTTCCAGTCTGCACCTCCTTCTTACTCTCTTTATTTCTCTATTATAATAAGGTGGGTCTTTACCATTCCTTACCACCCTTAAAGGTACAAACCTCTTTTCGCATTCCTCAACAATTTCGTTAAACCCATCCCAAAGTCTGTTTACATTTTTATTTACCGTTTTCCACCGATCATAGTTACTTTTTAGAAACTGCCTCATACCTGCTTTATCAGCCATATGGTACTGCCTAACAGTCCTACTTTTAAGACCTTCCTTTCTATCACATTTATTTTTAACTACCACAATTATGAACGAATAATTTTATTTTCTCTATATTTTCGAGAGGTATAACATCCAACTGCTATTGCATGATGCCATTCGGAAGAACACGTGGAAGATTACGCATATTGCTGATTGTAATGCTATTTTGGAAATACGGAGCGTGGTCCAGATCTAGAACACTACAAAATATCATATTGCTACAGAGAGCTTGTTGCTGTAATCAAATACAGTAGAGACAATACGCGACACACAGCGAGATATCGAGGGACAGCTATTAGAGCCCTCTCTCTAGCGGATGGACCTGAGAACTATTGATTCTTTCATAAGAGCACGCGTACTTGTTTTTGGTGATATTTATGCGTTTTCAGTGAGTTGACATAATTAAGAATAGCGTGTGTCATACCTTGATATCTCCTCTCAATATGAGGGGAAAGGGTATGTGCTGTATTTGGCTGCAGTAACTATGAAGTAGAGAAGAATGCGCGGTCTTTCTTTCGTTTCCATCGTGACAAGAAAATGTTAGTAATATTGTGTTTGCATATATATTCTTCCAGTGAAAAAGAGATTATTATAGTACTTCATAATCTTCTGACCTGCTCGACCCATATTTTAACTGGCTTAAAATATAATACGCATGTATTATTGATAAGTGCAGCAGTTAACCATCAATACCGAAGTGTTGTAGTAGGTGTGATCAGTGGGTTCGATTTAATTCAGGAAAATACATATGCATATGAGTGTGGCTGGTTGTTTTCCAAGTTACCCCACTTGGAATGCTGAAATGCGTTGTCAAGCACTGAAGAAAATATGGGTGAATTAAGAAATGTACATATTTTGTTGAAACAATATGGTGATGCAAATTCGCTTTACCCTAATGTAACGACATTATGGCACGTATTGCACATAGAGAAAGTTTGGATGTTTCTGAGGCTAAATGTATAGATTTTCTTTCTGTTAGTAGGCTTCAACTTAAAAGTAAAATTGTCCAGCTCTTAAATGTAAATGATTTCATGTTTGTGGGTTACTGTAGTCGCGTCCTAGTTCGTGAACCATGGGCAACGGCTGAGTGGCCTAGTAAGTGGTCCTGAGAGTCGGGATACCAGTTGCTATGGAATGGGAGTGGGCATCTCGGACATATTCTGAGTCGTGGTCCTCCTTGTGCTCAGGCGGCTAGGACTATACAATCCACCGGTGGTCCATAACCCGTTAGAGGAGAGATCCTCACTTGGACTATGTGCAAGTAGGGCAGCATCCTGCTTCATGAATCGACCGAGCTCAGAACATTTTAAGCAAGCCTCGGACCTATGGGAGTAACGGAGTCCCACTCCCATTTGACAGGCGAGGGACTCCTTGGAAACAACTTGGCGAACGAAATGGAATTTGATGGGGAGCTATCAATATTAATGGGGCTTATGGAAGAAAGAAAGTAGAACTGGCTGAGTCAGCAAAGAGGATGCATCCGGATGTGCTAGGAGTAAGTGATATTCGGGTAAGGGGAGATAACGAGGAAGAGATAGGAGATTATAAAGTGTACTTGACGGGTGTTAGAAAGGGAAGGGCAGAGTCTGGGGTAGGGCTCTTTATCAGAAATACCATTGCACGGAACATAGTTTCTGTTAGGCACATAATGAGCGAATGGTGTGGGCAGATTTGTCAGTTGGAGGAATTAGGACAAGAATTGTGTCCGTGTATTCACCATGTGAGGTTGCATATGAGGATGAAGTTGACAAGTTTTATGAAGCATTGAGTGACATCGTGGTCAGGGTCAACGGCAAGGATAGAATAGTGCTAATGGGCGATTTCAATGCGAAAGTTGAGAATAGAAATGAAGGATTCAAAAGGGTGATTGGTAAATGTGAGGAAGATATGGAAGCTAATGGGAGTGGGAAGCGTTTGCTGGACTTCTGTGCTAGTATGGGTTTAGCTGTTACGAATACATTCTTCAAGCATAAGGCTATTCACCGCTACACATGGGAGGCCTGGGGTACCAGATCCATAATAGACTATATCTTAACAGACTTTGAATTCAGCAAATCTGTTAAGAATGTACAAGTTTTCCGGGAATTTTTCGATGATACAGACCATTATCTGATCTGCAGTGAAGTAAGTATCTCTAGGTCTAGCGTAGAGAAAGTGAAATCTGTCTGCAAACGAATAAGGGTAAAAAATCTCCAGGACGAGAACATTAGACAGAAGTACATGGATATGATTAGTGATAAGTTTCAAATAGTAGACAGTAAGCAGGTTCAGGATATAAAAAGTGAATGGGTGGCATACAGGGATGCTGTAGTAGAAACATCAAGGGAATGCCTAGGAACAACTGTGTGTAAAGATGGGAAAAGGCGAACATCTTGGTGGAATGATGAAGTGAGTGCAGCTTGTAAACGTAAAGAGAAGGCTTATCAGAAATGGCTCCAAACAAGGGCCGAGGCAGACAGGGATTTGTACGTAGCTGAAAGAAACAGAGCGAAACAAATAGTTGTTGAATCCAAAAAGAAGTCATGGGAATATTTTGGTAATAACCCAGAAAGTCTAGGTCAAGCAGCAGGGATACCTTTCTGGACAGTAATAAAGAATCTTAGGAAGGGAGGAAAAACGGAAATGTACAGTGTTTTGAGTAATTCAGGTGAACTCATAATAGATCCCAGGGAATCACTGGAGAGGTGGAGGGAATATTTTGAAGATCTTCTCAATGTAAAAGGAAATCCTCCTAGTGGTGTCGCGAACAGCCAAGCTCATGGGGAGGAAGAAAATGATGTTGGTGAAATTATGCTTGAAAAAGTGGAAAGGATAGTAAATAAACTCCATTGTCAAAAAAGCAGCAGGAATAGATGAAATTAAACCTGAAATGGTGAAGTATAGTGGGAAGGCAGGGATGAAATGGCTTCATAGAGTAGTAAGATTAGAATGGAATGTTGGTAAGGTACCTTCAGATTGGACAAAATCAGTAATTGCACCTATCTATAAGCAAGGGAACAGGAAGGATTGCAACAACTATCGAGGTATCTCATTGATTAGTATACCAGGCAAAGTATTCAGTGGCATCTTGGAATGGAGGGTGCGATCAATCGTTGAGAGGATGATGGATGAAAACCAGTGTGGTTTGAGACCACAGAGAGGCTGTCAGGATCAGATTTCAGTATGCGCCAGGTAATTGAAGAATGCTACGAGAGGAATAGGCAGTTGTGTTTTTGTTTCGTATATCTAGAGAAAGCATGACAGGATACCGAGGGAAACGATGTTCGCCATACTGGGTTTGGGAATGCACTTCGAAACGATAAAACACGGGTACAATTCCACAATAATCGAACACATTTATTTTAATACACATATAAACATGGAAGCCATCTTGCGAACAACAAAAAAGATCCCAAACTAGAATTTGAAGTGTGTTTCTTTGCTTATTTCAAAGCTCTCGAAAACAAATCTCAGGAGTAACAAGAATCAAAGAGGTTACACTAACTGATCTCACACAACATCCTCCCAAGTCAAATGAATGTTAACATGAATTGACTTACATCCTTTATGCACAAATTGCCACTTTCATAAAATAGTCCTGAAACAATTACAAAATGATAAAATTAAATAATATAAACACAAATAAATATGTTAATTGACACATATCACAAATTAACTTTTCTGGCTTGTGAATCAATCGTCCTAGACGAGTTATTTTCACTGTCTGCTTTGAAACTTGAGGACCATCTTCAGGAGGAGTAGAAGAGTCACATGCTCTGGCCTCGTGATTATCCTTTATATTTTCCTCACTTGGAACAAAGTCTTTCCTTAGGTGGTTTCGGATTTCCTGGGTATCCTCAGGTGGTTGAAACTCGAGTTCTAGTGGGTATATTCTTTGAACTGGCCTTATAAGCTCGCCTGAAGCAGTGACGAACGAACTACTCTAACATTGCCATCCTTTCCCTTAACAAGCTCGACAACTCGTCCCAATGGCCAATCTATTCTTCTAGTGTCATCATTGCCAACCAAAACAATTTCTCCCAGTTTGAGATCATGTGGCTTATCCTTGCTGGCGAATAACTTCAACTGACCTAAATACTCAGTACGAAATCTTTCTCTAAGATTCTTTTTCAACTGAAGGCGATACTGCAGTCCTTTCCGAAGATCAGTTGCTTCGAACAGGTCATACTCAGGTACTCCTACTACTTCTATGTCGTGTAGAAACATGTTTGCAGTTAGAACAGCCAGATCTGATGGGTTGTCAGACAAATAGATTAATGGCCGAGAATTTATGACGGTTTCGCAGTCACAGAGGATTGTCTGCATCTCTTCATAGTTGACAAATGATGGACCAAGTACTCGACAGAGAAGAGTTTTGAGCATTCCTACTAGTCGTTCCCACCAACCTCCCCACCATGGCGAAGCTGGAGGATTAAAACGCCAATCTATCTTCCGCGCTGAACTGTATTGTGAGATTGCATTCCAGCCAAGTTTGTGACAGGAGTTCTTAAACCCAACAACATTTGTTCCCTGGTCACTGTAGACAATGACAGGTCTTCCTTGTTTGCTGCAGAAACGTCTGAAAGCTTGTAGAAAGCTATCTGTTGATAACGAAGACACCAGTTCCAATCGAACTGTACGGTAAACTCCGCAAGTGAATAAGCAAACCCATGCCTTCTTCGAGGTTCCATCTTCGGCTTTGATGTAGAGAGGACCAGCAAAATCAACTCCTGTAACTTCAAAAATTCTTGCGTCACGCACTCTACTCTCAGGTAAAGGTGAAGGATGAGCTGCCAACTTCTTTGAACTATCACGTTTACAAATCATGCAGGAGTTAATTACAGTCTACCTCCTAGAATCCAATACTGTTGCCTCAGAATTGACAAAAGCATCTGCGTACCAACATGACAGTTGCTAAGATGGGCGTCCATAATCAGTCGCTGAACGACTGGGTGATCAGCCTTTGGGAGCACAATGGGATGACAAAAGTCCCTGACATCATCCCGGTTTGATATCTTGGTCATCAAACGAATCAATCCCTGTTCGTCAACAAACGGAAGTAAGCTCTTTAGTTTGGAATTGAAAACATCTATGAACACTTCCTCCTGCACCCACCGTAAAATCTCCCTTTCTGCCGTGACAAATTCCTCACTTGTTTGGTCACGATATATGCGTTAAGCTTTGCTGATGCGACAGTTGGTCAGAAAGCGCAACATCCAGCCTACTATCGTTACAATTTTCTTGTACTGAAAAAAGTGTCGGTAATACTTATGTCTTCTGAATTACTTGATATCAATGAAACGACATTCTTCCTTCTCTCCGAATTTATCTCTTCCTCATTATAAGAAAAGTCAGTTTGTGGCCAGCAGTCTGGATTTTCTCTCAACCAACCAGGGCCTTCCCACCAACGGCATTTTATCAACTTCTTCACAGAACATCCACGTGATGGAAGATCTGATGGGTTTTCTTTTCCAGGAACATGTCGCCATCCGCAACCAACTGACAGTTCTCGTATCTCTTTAATCCGGTTCATGACAAAAGCATCCCATGCTTCACTTCGCTGAATCCAAGCGAGAACAGTTGAAGCATCTGTCCAAAAAATTGCCTTAATATCGGGAATACAATAATCCTTTACAATCGATGCATATAATCTCGTTGCTATTGAAGCTGACAAAAGTTCTAACCTGGGAATGGTCAATCTCTTGCCTGATTTTCCAGTTGGTGCAACTCTTGACTTGGCAGCCACCAAGTGAACACTCACTTCACCCCCTTACTCAACACGCAGGAATACAGCCGCTGCATATGACGTCTGACAGGCATCTGAAAAATGTGAAGTGTCCAGGAGTTGTCTGGGCTGTTGCAGTTAGACAGCCAACGAGGAAACTTGACTTGAGCTAAAAGAGGAACTTCTTCAAGACAACTCAAGAATCTCATTTTGACCTCTTCATTGACTTCTTCATCCCATGTCAAACCTTTCCTCCAAGTCTGTTAAGCAACAATTTTGGTATTAATGCTACACTACATGTGACACCCACCGAATCAAAAATTCTATGGGCAGCACTCAAAATAACCTCCTTGTTATTTTCTCGAAGCTAATCGAAAGAAAGTTATCTATGTTGATTGCTAGGGAATCGTCGGACTTGTTCCATAGGAGTCCTAACACATTGATAGGTCCGGAAACGTCATTACTTCCGGTCAACTCCCACCCTCGAAGACAAAATTGCCGTTCCCTCATGACACCTGAAGCTACATCAATAAACTGTTTAGCTTGTTCTTCATCGTCCAAACTGGCAAGGCAATTATCAACATAGAATCTATGGGTAAGAAGTTCCACAAATGACTTGGGTCATGGTGACCTCCCTTCCTCACACAGTACTAATGCATTTTCAAGGTGAAGTTTCATGCATGATTCTAATAGAAAAGGTCTTGGAGAGACTCCAAATACAACACGACAATGTCTGTATGTCTTGAGACTTCCATTTCTGTCGAACCACAAGAATCTCAAAAAATTTATGTCTCTCTCGCGAATGCTGATCTGGAGAAAAGCTCTTCTTATGTCTCCAACAACTCCCACCGTCTTCAGTCGGAAACGAGCCAACACGGAAGGTATTTTCTCAATTAAATTAGGGCCTTTCTCAAGACATTGATTGAGGCTGGGCTGTTTATTTTCTTTAGACGAGGCATCGAACACGGGGCGCACTGGTGTTGTTGATCTCGGTTTCACAACGTGACGATGAAGCAAATAGTGGCAATGAACATCCATTTCCTGAGGAGGCACGTCTTCTATCACCCCTTCCCTCAGCCAATCATCTAGTACTTCCTGATAAGCATCATAGTAACCTTCAGTCTTCAATCTCTTAACAGTAGACATCACTCTGTTCAGTGATAATTGGTAATTATCAGGCAGTGGAGGATGGTTCTCAACCCATGGGAGGTGAACTTCAAAACGCTCTTCTTCATTGACTGATATTGTATCAAGGAAATGTTGCTGTGTAGTAGACTCAATCTCAGATCTGCTGTGTTTCTCAGATGGATCACTAATCCCTAAAGTATCTAGAGTCCACAAATCTGTGATGGTGGCTTCTCTTGTTAGCATAGGAGTCACCACCATAGCCATTCTTTCCTCATTCCTATGTCCTGAAGGTACTTTGCCCATTAAAATCCATTCCAAACGAGTTTCCATGGCCACTAGTCCAGTACTTAGTACCTTGCGGCCTCCTGTAAACAATTTGCCTGCAACATCAGCTCCAATTAATATTTCTATTGGTCTATAAGATTCGATGTCACTCAAAACAATGTCCTGACTACTTAGTTCTTTAATCCAAGGATCTTGATGTACTGAAGGTATGGCACCACAAATTCTTGTTTGGTCTAATGCTTCAAAGTGACAGTTGTAGCTACCATCCAGACTAGAGAGATAAATAGTGTACACACAATGATGGTATACTCCAGTGGTTGTACCTCCAAATAGCGAGTGTTGGATATTTTCCTGTCTGCCAGTTTGATATCCCATTTCCGTGGCTGTACTCTTCAAAATGTAGGAACGTTGTGATGCTGAATCAATTAATGCTCTTACAGTCCGCTCAACTCCTTGGCCCCGAACCTTGACAACTAGTGTTTGCATCAGCACCCCACAATGGTTCGACAAACTAGCTAAAGCCTCATCTTTCTGGACTTGCGCACTAGAAGCCGTCTTGTCTCCTGTTGAGTTCGGTCTCTCTACGGCTGAGTCTACCTGAGTTTGTGGCAACTTATCACACATAACCACAAAGTGTCCTCGACCACAAATGATGCACCTAGGCCTATTTCTACATTTCATCGCTGGGTGTCCGACCTTGAGACAATAAAACAGCATCTTTTAGTCTCAAGTGCAAGACGATGTTCTTGCAAAGTCATCTTCTGGGCCTTAATACAGTCTTGAGACTTGTGATTAGACGAACAAAATACACACCCTGCTGTTTCTCTACCAGATGCAGTAAGGAGACCTGCTGCTGTGGGAATGTTCTCATTCGGATTAGTGGTGTAATTCAAGCTCTTTTCCTTCTTCTTTGGACCTCCCTTGACAGCTACCGAAGACAAAACACCAAACCCTGACATAGCCAAAGTAATCTTCTGTTCCTGTTCTACTTCACATCTAAGAAATTGCATCAAACTGTCTAAACGATTCTTGGAATTCACACTCCGGTCACCGACAATAGCGCCCCCTGGTTCAACAGCTGAATTAGAAGAAGACTGGCCAATGGGCGCGATTGAAGAAGTTCTCTCCCAAGTTCTTAGAGTGTCCTCAGGCAAACATGACTCTACTAGTGGTAAAGGCATGGAATTACACTTGTCCGTTGTGACACCTAAGGCTCCTAGGGCTCCTATGTGGCTCTGAAGCTTATCATAGAGGGATGATAAACACACCTTATTAGGGCTCACAGCATTCTGTAAGATTAAACTTTACAACTCCCTAATGTACACATCTACCAGCAAATCATCCTTCCCATAGCGTGCTTTGAGACTTGATATTGCTTTACAATAATTTTCTCCGGTAGCAGGAAAGCTCTCAACTAAATTTCTTGCTCTGGATCCAGAAATGGTGGCCTGTATGAGGTATTGGAATTTATCACTAGGGTCTAAAAGAGGGTCCTCATCAATTTTCTTAAACTGTGACCAGAAAGGAAGCCAATCTTTTAGTTCAACACCGAACTTTTTCAATTCCAACAAAGGCAGTTTGTATGAACGCTTAACTTGGAGTGACGAGTTAGAATTAACTGATACTGCAGTAGCTTCTGAGTTCCGGTCTTCATTTAATAATTTCGTAACAACAGTCTTAACCTTATAAAATTTGAACTTATACTCGTCAGCCATACTGATTTCTTTGTCTAACTCGTCATCCCTAACCTCCACGTTCTCAATCATATTAGTGAAGATAAGAGTATCGATACCTGTTAATTCATGAAATTTCATTTCTAATAGATCCATATGTGCACTAATACTTTCCGTATCTTTCTTCGGCATCTGTAGTAACGCGTCGAGATAATTGTAGATCTTCGTTATTGATCGCCGTAATACCGCTCTTGATTTCTTTGTCACATTCACTTCCATGCTTGAAATACTACGTATGAAACTGTTTATATGATTATATAACTGTCTAATATCCTGTCACGGTCGCCAAATGTTGGGAATGCACGTCGAAAACGATAAAACACGGGTACAATTCCACAGTAATCGAACACATTTATTTTAATACACATATATACTGTACCCGTAAAAATGTGTTCATATCCTTAAGGCGCTTGATATTAAATTAACGAGCATGATTCTTAATCTAGGGAGTGGCTTTATCATTGGAGCTGGTACAGAGAGAGGTATAGTTATCAATTTGAGAGATTCTTTTGATAAATTGAGTTTATTGATCATCAAAGCAAGTTCATATCACCTTCGTACAGCAGTGTGGAAGTGTCGTGGCTGGTTGGTACCTCCAAGTCCTGGGATGGTGCTGGACATCGACTGGGCAGGGACCACACCTGCTCGGATGAGGAGTTCTGGAATGTCTGGAGGTTCTGGAAGTGTCTCGACGTTCTGGAAGTCTCGACGTTCTGGAATTTCCCGACGTTCTGGAATGTCTCGACGATTGGCACACGTTCATGGGTTCGATTCGAGACGTAATTCACACTTGAATTTCATGTACGGCACTCCACACATTCAGGGCACTGTCTGAACAGATATGACCTTTTAATTATTAAATCAAAACGTTCTGGAATAATCACTCGAAGAATAAGTACTGGTAGAAATGCAAGTTCATAATGCAAGCTCACTGTAAGTCGGAATGTTCTAGAGGATTACTGTCACTGCAGTCCTAAACGCATAGTTCTGAAGATTTAACACATGTTGGCAATGAACTGAATAAGTATCACTTGGAAACTGTCCTGTTCTGTCAATAGGCGAAGTGAATAGCCATTAAGGAAAATAATATTTCAAAGAAAAAGTCTGACTTCATAAATTATGGATCACTCAAAATACTGGAAAGTTCTAGGCTTTCTCGGAACGCGATATGCGTATTCTGAATTGTCACAGTCTTTAAGAATCAAAACATAAGTCCCTGTGCAGCACTTGGAAAGTATTGCATATTTCACAGTTAAACGTAATGTTGAATGTCAAGGCGTAAATTCAATGAGGCACTTGAGAAAACAAGTCACATCGTTCACACGAAAGTTTATGTTGGTAGGGCACAAGTTCATCCTACACGCTCGGAAAGTTTCAATGTTCCAGAAACTGATTCCAAAAATACAAGTTCGAATAAATTCGAAACGTAAGTTCAATGCGGTACACAACACTCGTGAAAATTCAAAGTCCTTTCAATCGTCGTCGAATAAGTAAGTCCCTATGTGGCACTTCAAAAAAAAGTTCCATTGTGTAGAAATAATAAAGTTCCAATGTGCCAAAATGTTAAAGTCCCAACACGACACTCGAAGAAAATAAAGTTCCAACGTGTCAAAAAATTAAAGTCCCAACACAACACTCGAAGAAAATAAAGTTCCGATGACAATGTTCCAGCATGTCACCTTAAGAAAATAATAAAGTCTTATCGCGACACTTGGCGAAATAACTAAGTTCCAATGAGACGCTTCAGAAAAATAACAGAGTTCTTATATGGCACCTTAAGAAAATATCAAAGTTCAATCACGACACACGAAAAAAAAAGTTCCATTGTGTCAATATGACAAAGTTCCAATACGATGCTCGCAAAAAATAAAGTCCCATTGAGGCACTTCAAGAATATGATAAAGTCCCGATACAACACTTAGAGAAAATACCGAAATACTTGTATTTCGCAGGCTGTCAACTAGAAGTTCGACACACACAATACTTCTCCTGTCACCCGTGTCACAGAGACGGCGGAGTGACATACACTGAATTCGTAGGTCGGGTGGTCCTCCTTTTATACACGTTCGCATGGAAGTATCTAGAACTCGGGTACTATCTACCCTTATAACTTCTATAATACTCGGTGGATTTTCTTGAAATCTTAACAGATGATGTCCATTGTAAAGGCTTTTAGGATGGCAGTGTCAAAATAGCGATAAAGTAGTTCAAAATGTACCTTTGAGGATGAGCTGGAACATTACCATATATGGTAGCGGATAGCTGGCTTACGCCGGCCACGTCAATGCTGGGTACGTCACTGCATTCGGCAGGCTGTCTACCTTCCACCTCGCGCGAAGTTCAACAAACATACTTCGGACTTCTCTCGTAGCGGCGTTCCCTGTACAATACATGGAAGCCATCTTGCGAACAACAAAAAGATCCCAAACTAGAACCAAAGACTTTAATATTACTTATCTAGACTCACAGAGCGCGCTGATGCTATGCGGAATATTGAACACTTTCGCGCATCGCCATGTTGCGGGCGCTTCAGCTTCGAATCATGGCTAGACCGTGGTAATGTTTACAGACCCTTGCATGTTTTCGATTTGATATGAATCATGCCTGTTAGTGGATCTGTTTTAGTATTATATGTGACGGAGTGATAATATATTGTCAAATATTTTCAAGGAATGTGGGAGCTGATACATTACGGTAGCTTCGGCAATATTAGGCCTAAAGTTAGGCCTTAGGCCTACCTGTAAAATGGAAAGATATTCACGAGGGTGAATTCGTGTGTAGCCTTCATTTGTACAGGTTGCTATCGGAAGGGATCTGGTATTTCTTTTCACATGTGAGTAGAAATAGAACTGTTATAAAATAACTTTAATTTACCACAGGGCTTAATCGAGAACTAAACAGGTTATAGGGTGGTTGATTCAGAGAACGTATGGACATGAAATTTAGAATATTTAGGCTTCTTTTTTGTTTGCCTTTTCCCAATATATCGGAGATAATTGTTTAGAACTAAACAGCTGTTGTAAAAAAGGCTGCACATTTTTCACACAAACTGTGTTGCGGTATTACAAATTTGATAAACCTAGGCCTAGAATTCGTAAGATATGATTAATACAACTTGATAAAACCTTTTAATATTAGGGTAAGATATTTCTTCAAATTATCAATTATCTGAAAAATTATTTATTAGTATCGTGTCTTCATTTCTCCATTTTTTCCCCATTTGCTTTATAATAAAAGAATACAATTGTTAATACGCTATTCCAGAAAGATCTGACAATATAAAATCTAAATAAAGCTCATTACAATCTTGTCAATCCTAGTCTGCATTAAGAAACGCTAATCAAAATAACTGTCCACTATGATATTAATATTTTTGTTTGCAAGTGCTTTACTTTCAGTTTCATCTATTTTCATTCTTGTGTAAGTCATGGTGCTCATATTAGGGAAAAATTAGAACGCACTTTCAATTTTTATGTGCTCAGATAATGTTAATTCAGAATGAGTTTGTAAAAACAGTAATATTCAAGAAGATAATATTATGAGGAGGGTTTTACATCTTAAATAATACCATTCTTTCTTAAGCCTAACCGGTCGAGTTGCCCGTGCGGTTAGGACCGCGCAGCTGTGAGCTTGCATCCGGGATATAGTGGGTTCGAACCCCACTGTCGGCAGCCCTGAAGATGGTTTTCTGTGGTTTCCCATTTTTACACCAGGCAAATGCTGGGGCTGACTTTAATTAAGGCCACGGGCTCTTGCTTCTCATTCCTAGGCCTTTCCTATTCCATCGTCGCGATAACCTATCTGTGTCGGTGCGACGTAAAGCAAATTGGTAAAAAAAAACTTAAGCCTAAACTACGCAGAGAAACTCAAATTAACCCTAGACATTCATTTCATTTTAAGAAATACACAATAGAAGACTGCCACTAGTGTAACAAATGTCAGGCAGCATTTACCTAAATCCAAATCACACAATAATAACTTCTGCTCATCCAGTCACGTTATTTCATATCCAAACCAAATCCAATGGCGCAACAGGCCCGAAAGGCCATGGCCTACCAAGGGACCGCTGCTCATCCTGAAGGCCTGCAGATTACGAGGTGTCATGTGGTCAGCATGGTGAATGCTTTCGGCCGTTATCTCACCGTCAGATAGCTCCGCAATTGTAACCACGTACGCTGAGCGGATCTTGAACTAGCACTCAGATTCAGGTACAAATATCTGACCTGGCCGGGGATTGAACCCGCAGCCTCCGGGTAAGAAGTAGACACGCTACATGATAAACCATGTATCTGATTGTTTTAGAATGATTTCTGCAGTCATGTACTTTTTAAACAATGTGTTCAGAGAATTGAGTAAAATTTGCTGTAGGCCTAATGACTTATCAGAGAGGAATCGTAAGCTATGTACCTTTCATAGAAAGATTTTATTTCACAGGTTTCCTTTTTTGTTGATATTGAAGATTATTGTTATCGGTGCAGGAGTTTGTAAATATTTATGTGTTTTGCAGTCTGCTGAGAGACAGGCAATTTTTATCTCACGATATGTAATCATACTTAAGTTGTAGACTGCTTTTTGGACATGTCTTCTTATTTTCAATAAAGCTAAATTGTAGAGTCTAGGTTTCTCAAGAGACAGATTGTCACGTGATCCTCGTCCTTTAAGTCTGGCCTTCTTGCGATACGTACAATGTTCGAACAAATTAGTTACAAACATGACTCTTATACAGTATTAAAGTGAGCGACGTGATAATTTTCGAGGCAGTACTAGTGCATTTTTCAGTCTTCTTATTGTCTGCTAAAGTTTTTTTTTTGGTGCGCCACCTATGGGCTATCCAAAGGATTTGTGTAGATTGTTCAGTTTTTATACAGAAATATATTTTAATATTACCACAGTCTTCATACTACGTATATTTATTGCGTGTGTACACGGTAGTCGGTGTAGGCTGTCATTAATTTTGTAGGGTGGATGTTTTTTCATGTGTGCGAAATTTAAGTTAAAGCACGTATTCCATACGGTCTCCGCGTCAAGCTGAGGAGCGCCCGCAACATGGCGGTACGCGCATGGACATGTCTTCCCCAGTCACACGCTACTGCGCAGCCAGCGGTGTGGGGCCTTGACTAGAACTTGAAGTGTGTTTCTTTGCTTATTTCAAAGCTCTCGAAGGCAAATCTCAGGAGTAACAAGAATCAAAGAGGTTACACTAACTGATCTCACACAACATTGGGGGACTAAGAAATTAAAGGTAGATTATTAAAACCAATCAAAGGTATTTATGTTGACAATTGAGCTTCAGTGAGAATTGATGGTAGAATGAGTTCTTTGTTCAGGGTACTTACAGGGGTTAGACAAGGCTGTAATCTTTCACCTTTGCTGTTTGTAGTTTACATGGATCATCTGCTGAAAGGTATAAAATAGCAGGGAGGGATCCATTTAGGTGGAAATGTAGTAAGCAGTCTGGTCTATCTTGGTCTTAATGGCAGATTGTACCGAAAGCCTGCAGTGTAATATCTTGGAACTTGAAAATAGGTGCAATGAGTATGGTATGAAAATTAGCCTCTCGAAGACTAAATTGATGTCAGTAGGTAAGAAATTCAACAGAATTAAATGTCAGATTGTTGATACAAAGCTAGAACAGGTCGATAATTTCAAGTATTTAGGTTGTGTGTTCTCCCAGGATGGTAATATAGTAAGTGAGATTGAATCAAGTTGTCGTAAAGCTAATGCAGTGAGCTCACAGTTGTGATCAGCAGTGTTCTGTAGGAAGGAAGTCAGCTCCCAGACGAAACTATCTTTACATCGGTCTGTTTGCAGACCAACTTTGCTTTACGGGAGCGAAAGCTGCGTGGACTCAGGATATCTTATTCATAAGTTATAATTAACAGACATGAAAGTAGCAAGAATGATTGCTGGTACAGACAGGTGGGAACAATGGCAGTAGTGTACTCGGAATGAGGAGATGAAGGCTAATTTAGGAATGAACTCGTTGTATGAAGCTGTGCGCATAAACCGGCTTCGGTGTTGTGGTAATGTGAGGCGAATGGAGGAGGATAGATTAGCTAGGAGAATAATGGACTCTGCTATGGGGGTAAGAGAAGTAGAGGTAGACTAAGACGACGATGGTTAGACTCGGTTTCTAACGATTTAAAGATAAGAGGTATAGAACTAAATGAGGTTACAACACTAGTGTCAAATTGAGGATTGTGGCGACTTTAGTAAATTCACAGAGGCTTGCAGACTGAACGGTGAAAGGCATAACAGTCTATAATGATAATGTATGTATGTATGTATGTATGTATGTATGTATGTATGTATGTATGTATGTATGTATGTATGTATGTATGTATGTATGTATGTATGTATGTTAAATGTAAATTAATTGAATCATGTGTGTAAGGAATGTGCCGATATATTTGTTGAGAAGTGTTTTAATATGATTATACAATGCTTTTAAATGAGAAAAAGGACAAATCTAGCCGTGAACGTTCAGGCAGGAATGCTAAAGCTAAAAAAGTAATGCATAAATGAAAGATCAAGCCCTTTCACAGCAGTCCATTTCACATCTTGATTATTTGTATAATTTCAGTCTTTAAATAATGACCTGTTAAATAAATTTTCATTTATTTATCCAGAATTGCTTTAGCAACTTTGAAGTTAATATCTTAGTAACACTTTCTTTCTAAACGTAATCTATTTGTCCATTTCTGTATATATATTTCCATTGATATTTGAATTTAGCGCGAATTTTCCGGTCACGCCACTATGAGCGCCACTTGCAATTGTCTCCCATTTTAACAAGGCTAAATCCGGAAGTGTCGCGTATTGTCTCTACTGTATTATTTTGCTAGTACGTATGTATCGAGTTGTACAACGTACGCTTACGCCATCTATGTGCGACAAAAGGGATGTATCACGCAAAACTTGTTCGCCAGGCAGCGTAATAGTTGTACCCGGTATGCGCTTTCCGCTGCTCGTTTGTTTTACATGAGACTTATATGGAGTATTCCTACATTTGTTATCATCATAAAGAAACTTTTGCTTTAAGTGCATGAAAATGGAGTTACCATATTCTGCTGTTTTTAATAAGACGGGAAATTGTATAGGTGCAATGACGATTGCTGATTTGAAAGCAGCATTGAAGAAATGGGGCGGAACATTTTCCGGAAAAAAAGCAAGAAATGATTGAAAGGTAAGGACTAAATACAGCACCTCCTTCTTTCAGCGTTTTTGTTAAGATTGAAGTCTTTAAGTACAAATCGCATTTCGAAAACATTCCTAATACGGTATTTTTCTTTCCATTGCAGGTTAGAGGCGTACATAAGGCACGACAATGGTGTGTCAGCAGTGCCTGGGTCTACATCCAGTACGACTGAATTCCATCTCCCTGCAGCGCACGAGTTTCAGGATCTTGTTTCGGATCATAAGAGAAAAATAAAGATTTCAAATTTGGAATTAATGAATTATTTCGTATTCAGGAAGTCTGAAATTGATGGTGCTCCATTGTCAAATGATAGGTCACTGTGTGATTCAGGGTACAGACTGTTCAATGACAGATTTCTTGAGTTTGTGAAGTGCTGTGTACAACACAATGAAGTGTTTTTTAAAGGGCAGGTCCCGTCAGAATTTACAAAGAATAAGAATGACCGTATAATTTAAATTTATTATTAAATAAATCAGGGAATATTGAAGGAGCAGAATGTGACTGTGTGGCTGGAGCTGGTCTCAAAACAAGCTGTAAACATATTGCTGCTGTCTGTTATGCTCTAGAGCATTTTTCAAAAAGTGGGGAATTCAAATGTGTTCAAACGTGCACACAGCTTTAGCAGACCTATCATCAACCAGCTAGTGCAAAGAAAACAATAAGCCTCATTAAAGTGGAACATTTGCCATTAGCTCCTGATAGTCAGTTGCCCTGCCATGAAGTGAGACCCCCCTCCGGTATAAATAAAGTGGGTATGAACAGGGCCGGATTAAGGGGGGGCTAAAGAGGCTGCATCCCCGGGCCCCGCGTGCCAAGGGGCCCTGGCCCTTGGCCAAACCTAACATTGTATAAAAAGGCCTGCTGCTTCACCTCCGTGCACATATATGAATATTTACGCTCTCAAAATATCGAACACGCACTCTTCCTTCCTTCCTTCCTTCCTTCCTTCCTTCCTTCCTTCCTTCCTTCCTTCCTTCCTTCCTTCCTTCCTTCTTATCAGCTGTCCACGTTAGTATTTCATCACTGCTAGAATCAATTACCGTCCGGAGACACAAATCCTCGCTACTTACGCACTGTAATTATTGTAAAGGATACTGTTGCCGAAAATTTAAATCTGGCAGCTTGCGAGTACGGGCAGAGGGGGAAGGGGGGGAAGAGGTCTAGGAAGTGAGCGGGAGGGGACAAGGGAAGCATGGTGGAATGCGCATGCTATACTATATGTTTGCATCAGGAAGAGAACTTCCAGTTCACCTCTGATTATTGAACCATTCGTAAGTTACAACTGTAATGTTCTTGTAAAATGGATAGAAAATATCCTTGTGGTGGCAAAAAACGTCATTTCTATTTTGTATGTCGATTTGATAGTGATGATGAGACAAATGTAAAATACGTTTTGGCATTATGAAATATTAACATGTAAAATAGAGAAAAAATGTAGTCTGTTTCAACACTTCCCAATTCATCAATTTAAGTGGAAGTAGTTCTATAACGACTTCAGTATGCTAGTCTTACGTGATGTTACGAAGAAGGGGAGCCACATTTTTAAATAGCCCTGGGTCCCCAAACACCTTAATCCGGCACTGGGTATGAAGATTATGTACATCTTCTTGTGCAAAATTCTCATCACAAACTTACATTTTCAAATGCCTTAAAGAAAAGTATCTGTGGAAGGAGTGTTGCATGACCATTTGTATGATACCAGTTGTTTGACATCATATGTAGAAAATATAGTTGCTGCTGATGAAGGAAAAATAGCTCAAGTGGAAAAAGGCACAAGGGATCAGTGGAAGGAAACTATTTGCTTTCACGAAAGGAAGTATCGCTTGACTGCAAGTACCTTTGGCAGAATTTGTCATACTAGGGATCCCGAGAAACTTGTCAGGCAGTTGTTGAAGCCATCAACATTTCTTAATAATAATATGAGATGGGGTCTGCAGATGGAGAATTTAGCCAGGCTGAGATTTCAGGAGTTGACTGACTATAATGTGAAGAAATGTGGACAAATAATACATCCAGACAAACATTATTTAGCAGCATCGTGTGATGGACTTATTGGTGATGATGCAATTCTCGAATTAAAAGGATTTCCCAGCCAGAAACATTCAAAGGTTTGTGTCAGTGCAGTGTCTTAACTGGAAATTGTGAGTAACAATGTTTCATTGAAAAGGAAACACAATTATTTTTACCAAGTGCAAGGACAGCTTTATGTAACGGGACGACAATATTGCCTTTTTGTTGTATATACAGCAGTGGACATGCTTATTGTTGAGGTTGAGAAAGACTATCTGTTCATAAAGGAAATGTCATTTGAACCAGACAAGTTTTACAAACAGTATTGTGTTCCAGCATTGCTGTCTAAAAATGTGGTATGACATTCCTAAGTTTTTTCAGTAGCTTACTGTAATATAGCAATTTTCAGTTTAAAATGTCAAACACCTCATCTTGTATAATGATACAGCACTAAACTTTGTTTCATACCTACCCATCCACAATGGATTTTCTTAAGTTACAAAGCAGGTAACAAACAAAAAGATATTTCTACTAGATAAGCGAATTTTACTGTGATGCAGTTTTGATTG
Source organism: Anabrus simplex (assembly GCF_040414725.1). Taxonomy (NCBI): domain Eukaryota; kingdom Metazoa; phylum Arthropoda; class Insecta; order Orthoptera; family Tettigoniidae; genus Anabrus; species Anabrus simplex. The sequence goes on along the minus strand of NC_090269.1, from coordinate 110,147,122 downwards.
TAGAATTTTATAGGTTTTACCTAATCCTTCAATCTTTCAACATGAATTCTTTTTGAGGCAATCCTTCTTGTTTCAAGATTTTCAGAAGGAGTAAACTGTTTTTACCCTTTTAAAAAGGAGGGATATTTAAAGGGACACCTTTTACACATAGCAGGTCTTGAATGTTGAAACCCCTGTCAGCCATTACTGCTTCTCCTTCTTCTAAAAGTTCCAATAATCCAGAACGTACAAATAATTTTCTATCAGAAATGGCACCCCCATGTACATCAGAGATGAAACAAATAAAACCAGATGGATTAATTCCTATGAGTACTTTAACTGTATTACAATTTTTATAATTTGAGAAAGTTGCTTGCTGAGTTGTTGGATTTTTTGGTTTCATTATGGTGACTTCAGTGGCATCTATAATTACCCTTGTTGTGGGATATTTCTCCTTAAATGAAAGTGGACTGTTAGCAAATACAGTATCCATATCTAGCCAGATATTCAGCTCACTAAACTGACAATACAAAAAATTAATCCACACATTGAAAAATCTGGCCTACCACAGCTTTTCGGACACCAAATCACAGTCCCAGTTCAACATCCGACTTGTTGGTTCTCAGTTTCATTATTGTCATAAGGAAGCAGTATTCTGGAGAAAGTGGAAACACTTGTAAATTAAAACGATTATCTCCAAGAATAGAGAACACTAAATTAAAATTGTCTAGGTCCTCAAATACAGTATAGAGTAATATAGCATCTGGATTTGACATAATATGTTCAATATCCAGGATACCACACTGTCTTGTTTGAGTGCCTACATCTTTTGTTACTAGCACTTCAGAAGATGGTTCTTTTATGTTGGGCACCTCTTCAACTTCTTCAAATACTGCTACTTCATGTACATCTGCCTCCACCACCGCACACGGTGTTATTGCTGTTTTCCTACTTCTATATCTTCTTGCTCTTGGAGTTATTTCCAAGGTACCGGTGCCACACCATGAAAATATCGAAGGTACAGCGTGCTCCTTAAGTCTCCGACTTTCGCCTAAAATTATTGAAAAAGGTCGTTTTAAATCCTCAGAATGTCACTACCTTATTATAAAATTATTTTTAATTAGTACTAATTAGCTTACTTACCAATTTCAGTAATGACATAATCTTCAATTGTAAAATGTTTCGAGCAGACCTTGATATAAGGAGTCACATTTTTATTTCGTAGGTCCTGCCTACGAATCGCATGCAACCACTTTTTACGGAAAGGATTCTGCTTAGGAAATTGATGGTATGAATAAGGTCGACCTTGATTGTGGCACATAGGGACACAGCAATAGTCAGGCATTACAATTTTATTGTTGTCTTTGCTATCGTTACGATATATTAAATCTTTTTCTTCTTCTTCTTCTTCTTCTTCTTATTGATGGTGGGGGTTGGACTCTGTGAATTTCGTCCAGTCACTATATTTGTGGTGTAAACTCAAATGTCTTGGATATGAAATTTTGTTATATGCCTTTTATTTTGAATGTGAGATAGATAATATGTTATGGGACCAATTATTGTAAAAAATTAAAAAAAATCACACGCTTTGTTATGATTTGCTTGTATTTATCTGTAGAGTTTGGAATAAATTTTACAGTGGAAACAAGAAGCATATTTTGACTATATGAAGGAGGGAATAGCTCACCTTTTACAAATGCAATTTGGACTCATCAATAAATTTATTTAATGTATCAATTAAAGTGGGAGTGAGGGTTGACAATAAACAGGAAACACTTGCAGGAAGGGGGATGGATAAATTTAGAAGGCGTTGCCTAAGTTGACGACGGGGAGAATCAAATTGTGGACACCGAAATAAAATGTGATTACTGTCACCATGTGGGTGGCCACACACGCAGGTAGAGAGGTTAGAAAGGTGGAAATGGTACTTGTATTGTGGTGTAAGTGCGTGGTTGAAACGAAGACGTATGATATTTGTGATATGCCTACGAGGGTATGATCCATAAAAAAAAAAGGTTTATGAGGAATATGCAGCTGAATTTGATTTTAAAAAATAGCCTTTTGTATGAGTGGAATATTGCCAATTCTCTTGCCACGAATTGTATGCTACATCGTAAAGTACAGGAAGGAAGTCAAGGGGAGGAAGGGCTACAAGAATTGGTGCTGTATTTTGAGTAATAGCTGCCTTAGCTGCAGAATCAGCTTGCTCATTTCCAAAAATACCGGAATGACCTGGGATCCACACTACTGTTATGTACACGCCTGATTGTTCGAGTTGATACAATAAATATTTCACATTGTATAAATACGAATTTTAAGAGAGTTTGGGAGAGGTTAATGCATGAAGTATACTTTGAGCATCCGTATATATAGTTGTTCGTTTATAATGCTGTTGCTGAACGTGAATAAGTGCTTGTCTAATTGCAAATAACTCTGCAGAAAATATAGAAAAATTATTTGGTAAATGGAAAGTTACAATTATATTGAAATTGGGAATAAAGAATGCTGCTGCTACGCCTTTTTCGGACTTAGAACCGCCAGTGTATATACTGATTTCGTTCTCAGATAAGGAAATTCTATTTTTTTTTTTGGATTCGGAAGGACTATGAAAAACATTGTGTTCTAAAGGAGAAAGGTGAGTTGTAGAGGATATTACTATCTTAGGTTGGAAAAGTAGGCCATTATAAGGGACAGAATACATAGGAAGTTTTGGCAAACGTAGAAATGTATCGCTCTGCGTGCACAACAGTTTGTATGCCTTATAGATAGCAGGGGTTCGTTCGCCTCTTGGGGGATGTTTCGTACAATATTCGTGTAGAAGCTGTAATTTTGGAATTAATGGTGACCGGGCCAAAGCAAATTTCTTTAGAAGGTATTTACCTGCTAAAGACTTTCTATGAATCCACAAAGGATATTCACCTGTTTCTACAAGTAAGGCATTTGTAGGAGTAGTTTTTAATGCACCTATACATACTCGAAGCGCTTTGTATTGTATGGTATTGAGATGTGAAACTATGGAAGGTGCGGCCATATCTATAAAAAAATGCACAATAATCTAATACAGAGCGAATTGTAGCACGATAAAGCTACTAATGGATCTGCTCCCCAACTTCTACGTGTCACTGTTTTAAGGATTTGGATATACCCGTCCGTTTTTTGCCGAATTGCATTAATATGATGTTTCCACGAGAGCTTATGATCAAATATGATACCGAGGTATGTGTGTTGAAGTGAGAATGGAACTAGAAATTCATCAAGTATTAAGGGGGAGTGGCCATACGACCTCTTGTGCGTAAAAAGCATTGCTGTGCATTTAGGAATTGATAGAGTTAGACCATGGGTATCCAACCACTTAATTACGTCACGCACTACACTAGCTAAGATCCTCCTGCGTTCAGGGATGCTCTCATGGGAGATATATATAGTAAAAACATCAGCGTAAGACGAAACTCTAGCGTATGGTGAAATTATCTGTTCTAATTCACGCATATAAAAAGCAAATAGAACACTGCTTAAAACGTCCCTCTGTAGTAAACCGGTCGAAGTCTGTCTACCCGCAAGTGGAGTATGTGGTGTTTTAACGATAAGAGTGCGGTATGTAAGTAATTTATATAAAAGTAATATGAACTTATACGGAAATCCATCTGATCCAAGTTTTTCCCATAGTAAATGTAAGAGGACTGAATCATATGCACCTTTGATATCTAAAAATAGAGCAATTATACTATGTTTGCGATATCTAGCTAACAAAAGATCAACGATGAAAATATTAAGGGAGTCTTGAGTACACCTTCCTTTAAGGAAAGCATATTGTGATTTGGGTATGAGGTGATAATATTCCATAATCCAGACCAAACGATTTAAAAACACATACAAACAAATGCCGATCGACAAGCGCATACCGGGTGTTACTCGTGAGACATCTATCGGTAGTGTTTCAGTACATCCCTATTGGAACTTGGATTATGTATGTACGGGAAACTTTTCTTGAGCGCTGAGCTCCCTATGCGGAATCGGTAGACCTCGGTTATCTTCGACATCCGTACTGGCAACCTTTGAAACGCGAACTATGAATCGATTATTCATCGCCGAGAGACATCTGGCGTACACTTTGCGTACTAGTACTGTTATTGTTTACAGAGCAAATTCAAAATATAGGTTGAGAATGAACACTGGTGAGGAAAATCCCATTACATCACAAGAACTACCTAGAACACCTCCACGGAAATGCCCCTCAAAGGTTGTACACAGTGTGGGTAAAGAAATAATAGCTAAAATTGCCGAATGCTGTGCTATAGAGAAAAAATAATAAACAGCTGCTCTTCCCCCTCGGCAAGTCTCTTAAACGAGCTGCCGCGTACACGGGCATATCTGCGGCAACTATTAAGAGGATTAAGTCATTTGCCTCCTGCATCTGTGATAGTGTTGGATAATGCACCATACCATTCTCGACAGGTGGATAAAATACCATCGAGGTATGATACACGAATGACGGTGGTCGAGTGGCTACAGAAGAGAAGCATTTTCTGCGACGCAAATCAACAGAAAGGGGCCCTATTAGTTGAGGAAAACAGGGCTCCTAATAAAATTTATGCTGTTGACGACACGGCTGGTGAAACAGGTCACGTTGTCCTTCGTCTTCCCCCATACAACTGTGATCTGAACGCCATTGAATTTGCATGGGCAAAAATAAAACGGGAATTCAAACGAAAAAATATTACGGGAGACATGTCAGCAGTTAACTTACGACGACTCACCATCGGGGCATTCAATTTAGTATCTGCCGCACATTGGGAGGGGTATTGCAATCCATCTATCTATCTATCTATCTATCTATCTATCTATCTATCTATCTATCTATCTATCTATCTATCTATCTATCTATCTATCAATCATCATTGCCCTGCATTTAGGGCTGTCACTCAGGTGGCAGATTCCCTATCAGTTGTTTACCTATCTGTGGTGGGTAGCTCAGGCGGTAGATCGCTGGAATTCTGATTTCAAGTTGGCGGGTTCGATCTCGGCTCGGTCGGTGGTACCGGTATTTGAAGGTGCTCAAATACATCAGGGTTGTGTCCCATTTGCGGTCAGTCCCATTTGCGGTCACAGCAAAATTTGTCCCATTTGCGGTCACTTCCAGTTCGGAAGAAAAAAGGAATGCGAAGAAAGACCAGTTCCTGTCCCATTTGCGATCACTTTAAAGTTATCAGCAGCCTGTTGGGGTTTTCCAACGTCCATGCAGCAGGGAGACTGCTAATTAGGCTAGACTCAGGGATTCTTGTATATGGGGCTATGACCTTTCGCCATTCACCGTCCCTCAACTGTACCGACAATTTGAGGAAAATAAATAAATAAATAAATAAATAAATAAATAAATAAATAAATAAATAAATAAATAAATAAATAAATAAATAAATAAATAAATAAATAAATAAATAAATAAGTAAATAAATAAATGAATGAATAAATAAATAAATAAATAAATAAATAAATAATAATAATAACAGTAGTAGTACGGTCTCAACTATCATGCGCAGACATTCTGATTTGATGCTAATTAGGTTGCTTGAGTGTAATCTTGACGTTACATGTTACTCTGCCAGAAGGTAAAGAAAACTCTCAAGGGCGATCTATGGCTGATTTTTTTAAATTATTTCGGATAAACACTACATGGTCCGCCTCTGTGGTGTAGTGGTTAGTGTGATAAGTTGCCACCCCTGGAGGCCCGAGTTCGAATCCCCGGTCTGCCACGAAATTTGAAAATTGGTACGAGGGCTGGAAGGGGGTCCACACAGCCTCCGGAGGTCAACTGAGAAGAGGGGGGTTCGATTCCCTCCTCAACCACCCTCAAAGTGGTTTTCCGTGGTTTCCCACTTTTCCTCCAGGCAAATGCCGCGATGGTACCTAACTTATGGCCACGGCCGCCTACTTCCCTCTTCCTTGCCTATCCCTTGCAATCTTCCCATCCTCCCCCTCTCCCACAAGCCTCTGTTCAGCATAGGAGGTGAGGCCACCTAGGTGAGGTACTGGTCATCCTCCGCAGTTGTATCCCCCGACCCAAAGTCTCACTCTCCAGGACACTGCCCTTGAGACGGTGGAGGTGGGATCCCTTGCTGAGTCCGAGGGAAAAAACAACCCTGGACTGTAAACGGATTAAGAAAGAGAGAAGGAAAGAAAGAAAGAAAGAAAGAAAGAAAGAAAGAAAGAAAGAAAGAAAGATTTTACTTTTAGGATCTGCTTTACGTCGTACCGACACCGATAGGTCTTATGGCGACGATGGGATAGGAAAGGGCTAGGAGTGGGAAAGAAGCGAACGTGGCCTTAATTAAGGTACAGCCCCAGCATTTGCCTGGTTTGAAAATGAGAAACCACGGAAAACCATCTTCAGGGCTGCCGATAGTGGGATTCGAACCTACTATCTCCCGGATTCAAGCTCACAGCCGCGCGCCTCTACGCGCACGGCCAACTCACCCGGTGGTATGAAATTGGGAAATCACGGTAAACCATCTTCACGGCTGCTGACACTGGAGTTCGAACCCACTATCTCCCGGATGTAAGCTCACACCTGCGCGCCTCTAACCGCACGGCAAACTCGCTCGGTAACCCTAAATGTATCACCAAAGAATTTTTACATGGGATCCGAAGACAGACGCTGCCAATGGTCTACAAAAGGGGCGTATTTTAGCAAATGCACCTATCTTCATAGCTGTGCGCGTGTTGAGGTGTCGAAGCGCCCGAGTAGCGTTTCGTCCGAATTCCAGGAACAGGCAGCTTAAGGGTTCGGCTGTCGGCAGCCCTGAAGATGATTTTCCGTGGTTTCCCATTTTCACACAAGGCAAATGCTGGGGCTGTACCTTAATTAAGGCCACGACCGCTTCCTTCCAACTACTAGGCCTTTACTATCTCATCGTCACCATAAGACCTAGTAGCAAAAAAGATAATAATAATAATAATAATAATAATAATAATAATAATAATAATAATAATAATAATAATAATAATAATAATAATAATATTAATAATAATAATAATAATAATAATAATAATAATAATAAAACTCTCACTAATCCACCATAAACAAATGCCCCTCTAGTTATGTTATACAATAAAAAGGATATTCTGAATCATAAGATTACCCCAAACTAATTTATTAGACATTTTCAATAAGAAAAATATTTTTATAAATATTGTTGGGTTATCTAAAACATCCCAATGTACCAGTTAATGTTACCACTACTAGAACAAAAATTTCATATGAGACTATTTTGAAAATTGTATCAGTTTTATGTATCCCACGTCAACACTAATCTCTTGTTCGAAATCTGGGCGGCTTTTGCCTTGTTCGCAAGCAAGACAACCCAAAAAGGGTCGCAATGTCGAGGAAGTAGAGTGTTACAGCAAAACATTTATTTTGAATTTGAAGAAGTTTAACGGTTTAATACGCCCTGCTCTTGTCCTGCATTTCAAAAATAATTTGATTACACCCATAACCATCTGCTAACCCTAAATAAAAGGTACAAATAAGTCCTATTTATTCTCCTTGTTCCGATATTAACGCATCGTACTCAAGCGGTAAACACAATTAATTTAATGAGTTTCAGCATCCGAATCCTACCACGCAGCTGTCGCCAGTTATTTAAAAGGCTGTCTGCCTGTACCAGTCCTTGAGTAGGGAATTCCATATCCCCACTGATAAGAGTGATGACAAATGGGACAATGTCTCACCCGTCAAAACTAGTTTATTTTTGTATTCTACCTGAGTGACCGCAAATGGGACTGACCGCAAATGAGACTGACCGCAAATGGGACGACACCATACATCAGTCTCGTGTCGGTAGATTTACTGGCACGTTAAAGAACTCCTGTGAGACAAAATTCCAGCACCCCGGTGTCTCCGAAAACCGTAAAAGTAGTTAGTGGGTCGTAAAAACCGAAATAATAATAATAATAATAATAATAATAATAATAATAATAATAATAATAATAATAATAATAATAATAATAATAATAATAAAATAATATAATAATTATAAATATAAATAATTATAATAATAATTATAATAAATATAATTATTATAATTATTATTATTATTATTATTATTATTATTATTATTATTATTATTATTATTATTATTATTATTATTATTATTATTATTATTTGATTACCTAGGTTTTTCTTAAATGATTTTCAGAGAACTTGGAAATTTTTTGAACACTGTCCGTGGTAAATTATTCCAACCAATCAATAAATCACTCAATCAATCAATGATTTAGGACGGTCTCCCAGGTAATTTTCAATCAATCAATCAATCAATCAATCAATCAATCAATCAATAAATCAATCAATCAATCAATCAATACCGATCAGCATTTAGGGCAGTCGTCCAGGTAGCAGATTCCCTATCTGTCGTTTTCTAGCTTTATCTTAAATGATTTTTCTTAATATTATACATTAAAAACTAATGCTCGAGTAGAATGTAAGGAATTCTTGATGGATGATTTGCTAACGTTTGTGTTGTCATTTTTGCATTATTGTGGTTATCTTATCTTACCTCGAGCCTTGCCGTATCCGCTAATGTTGATTATCTGTTCTTATCTTTTCCTGGTCGTTACCTAACTGTTGCATTATTATTATTATTATTATTATTATTATTATTATTATTATTATTATTATTATTATTATTATTATTATTATTATTATTGTCATCTTACATCGTGAGGAGTCTGCCCCTGAATGCCGTTGTGAACGGATCATGATTGTTCCTCCTTATGAGAGTGTATTTGAGAATATGTGATTATTAAGGCATTTGTATTATCTGACGGTGCTGTCTTGAAGTGTATGGCATGTGAATTATGATTTCTCATTTTTAACAGTTGGTGTTTAAATTTGGGTTGATTTTAATGTTGCTATGGTAAGATTGTTCTGTATTTTGGGGCTTGTTAAGGTAACTGATATTTTTGCGTTGTGGTATGTCTTGGTAAATTGATTTGGTGCGAGGTGTTTATGGTATTTATCTTCTGCTCTGCGTTCAGTGTATATACCTCCATCAAGAATGGTCCTGAGAAATTCTAGTTATTTTTAAGTGTAAATAGGATTAAACATGGTACATTTTAAGTTTATTTAAGGAACTCTTTACTTAGTTAGGTCGCTAGTTTAATTACTTCCATTTAAAAGATTATATTTAATTAAACTTTGAATTAGTTACCTCAAGATTATTTATTTATTTATTTATTTATTTATTTATTTATTTATTTATTTATTTATTTATTTATTTATTTTAAGAGATGTTATGTTTTTTTAAAACCTCACTTTATGATTCATAAAATTATTCATTTTAATTGAAAAGCACTATATTTAACAAAATGTCACCATTCTTTTTAAATGAATTTATTAATGTGAATGAAGATTTATTTATTTAATTATATTTCTATTTTTCTTCTACCTAGACAAAATGGATTTTATTTTACAAATTTATTTCTTGCTAAAGATATTAAAGTTATGTATAGTTCATTGATTTAATTATAGTAGTTTTTTAAAGTAAAAGGTGTAACATTTTTCTTTCTTGTAGATGATTGTTCTGGAATCCTTGTTGATCCCACTTCTTTTGCTTTTTGGGAAATTTGAGTCCTTTCTGCTCAATATTCATTCTTCCACATTTGTTTTGTGTTATTTATTTCTATGTTACTGTGGCATTTTATATTGTTTGTTTCATTGTTGTGATACGTCACCCCATAGCGTTCCTAGCCGGACGCCATTTTGTTCTCACTAGTGTTAGCGGGCGTGTCACATGTTATCCTCAGCTGACTTGTTTGCTAGATGCAATTTCCTAGTAAGTTTCTTCAATTTCTCCTTACTTACACAGCCATTTTAATTCTATTTCTTTCCACCCACCTCCTTCTTAGTCTCTTTATTTCTCTGTTATAACAAGGTGGGTCTTTACCATTCCTTATCACCTTTAAAGGTACAAGCCTATTTTCACATTCCTCAACAATTGTTTTATTCCCATCAAGGAGTCTGTTTACATTTTTATTTACCGTTTTCCACCGATCATAGTTACTTCTTAAAAACTGCCTCATGCCTGCTTTATCAGCTATGTGGTACTGCCTTTCTTTCTATCACATTTACTTTCAACTAAGACAGAAACAGCTTCATGATCACTAACACAATCTATTACTTCGGTTTCTCTATAGAGCTCATCTGGTTTTATCAACACCACGTCGAGGATATTTTTCCCTCTAGTTGGTTCCGTCACTTTCTGAATCAGCTGTCCTTCCCATATTAGCTTATTTGTCATTTGTTGTTCATGCATCTTGTCGTTCGCATTACCTTCCCAATTGACATTCGGTAAATTCAGATATCCGGCTACAATCGCATTCCTTTCCGTGTCATTTCCCACATATCTAATTAGCTTACCAAATAATTCTGAATCCATGTCAGAGAAACCCTTTCCCAGTCTGTACACTCCAAAGACATCAAGTTGCCTATTATCTTTAGAAATGAGCCTTACACCTAGAATTTCATGTTTGTCATATTTAACTTCTTCGTAGCTTACAAATTCTTCTTTCACCAGAATGAATACCCCCCCCCCCCCACCATTTCTAACCTATCTCTACGATACACACTCCAGTTCCGTGAGCAAATTTCTGCATCCATTATATCATTTCTCAGCCATGATTCAACCCCTATTACAATGTCTGGTAAGTCTATAGCTATTAATTACTTAATTCTATTCCTTTCTTTACAATAATTCTACAGTTCAACACCAACTTTTTAGTCATCCCTACTTGACTTCCATATCCCTGTAACCTTATCACCGCTCCCTAGACCACACCGTTTCCCTGAATGTACCTCCCTGTTACCCTTCCGAACCAATTTCCTAACTTATACGTACCACTGTGGTTTAAGAGAAGCCGATCTGAGCGCAGATCCTCATCTCCTACCCACCCATTAGGATTATGATTAGGATTAGTCTCATTTAAATCCCCAATCACCCTACAGTCAGTATCCCTCCTACACAGTATTCGACTGATTCACTATAAGTTCTTTACCTAAACGATTCCTAAATGTTCAATCACTAATTCATCTTCCTATACAAGAATATTTGCACCAATGTGTCCATGCTCGTTATTAGTAGTTCGATATTAGTTAATGTCATTATTTGTCTAGTTATGCATGGACATTTGCAGGTTTATAACTAACTTTCGATTTAAGTATTGTATTTTCGATAGTAGTTATTTTTTGGCTTAACGCCGTCTTATAATTGCTTTCCGATTAAAGTATTGTATCACGTGTAGGTTGGCCATAAGGTTCAGGATGAATTTCAGGACACCAACATCGATAGGTTCCAAACATAAGCGTCGACTCTACGGGAGAACTTATCCCGAAGCATATAATTGTATGGGGACGCAATCGTGTTTTTGCCCCCGTAAAAATATTTGATATATTCATCCTTGTCCCGTGCTCAAGACCAAAAGTTGGAGCCTATGGTTCCAACAAGTGTATTTGGGTAATTCCATGTGAACTGTCCCATCCATTACCAAAAGACACACTTGTTATATGATGTTAATGTTAAAAATCAAATAGAGAAATAATAAGAAATCATACTTTAAGTAAAATACCTACTTTACAGACCACTCCAACATTATATACTGTAATATTCAATATTATTTGCCTAGATTTTTAAGTAACAGATGGGAAATTCCCTTCCATGGCATTTGAAATTTTTGTTAAATAATTTGTTCTGATTTTTAAAATTCAGTCAGGACGTCGGGACACAAGCTCAAATTCAGGACAATCCCGCTTTTTCAGGTGTATGGCAACCCTGATCACGTGTGGTCTTTCTCAAGCGTTTTCAAAATAATGTAAATACTGTATTATTTAAAATTCCCCCGTAACATGTTCCTGTTCCTTAGTACAGTACAGTACAGTATAATCACGGATCTTATTATTAATGTAATGTTGTTTCTCTCGGAATTGCATATACATGATTCGATTTTAAAACACAGGGTGTGTATTCATTATACTAACAACAAAAATCAGTGATGCTTTCCGTGTTATGCAAAGAACAATGGAGTCACAGACATAAATTAAATAGACAGGCAGCGCCTATCTCGTAGCATCGGTGCAAGTGAAGCCGGAAATTCCGGTCGTCGCCATCTTACGTCACTACAGACCCACTGTAAACGTGTATATTACTTTGTTATGTGCAGTTTTGGTTTATGTTTTTTAATGTGCATTTGACATTAATGTTTCGGCAAACTACTATGCGGCAGAATGGTGAATATCTGCGTAGAGTTTGGGTTTGGTTTTTCCTATTCACGGCGAAAGAAGAAGGACGGAACAGGAGTTTCAATACACTGGTAAGTGGCTTACATGTGCTCATGTAAACTTGTCTAATTATTAATGCAATTAAATTCACTATTAAAGATGCCTAATTTTGTAGGAGACAGAGAGCACTTCCTTTCTATATAAATTTGTTGGCGTTAGACCCATTGTGAAGGAGTGTGGTATAAGGAATAATAATAATAATAATAATAATAATAATAATAATAATAATAATAATAATAATAATAATAATAATAATTGTACCGGGAGGTACAGCTCAACCCCATGCATTTAAATGAAGGGCCTGGAAGAACGCTGTCTAACACTTATTGTTTACAACAGCTATTTTAAGAAGTTTGAACTTTTCTCCATAGATGTCTCTATTTAAGAACTGATGGTATGAACTCTGGTGCAAAGTGGAATAACTAGAAATGTAAATAAATTTTGTATTCATAGGTTTTCTGAACTTCATTGACTTTCTTTGTATTTGATACTTCAAGGTTTGCAACACTTCTTACTTATCCCGCCTATTTTGGAGTCTGACCAATCAAAAATTTTGTGTAGGCCTGTTTGTTTTTCTGCCAATCATAGGCTTCTTGTAACTATTCGACTGTCCAATAAAAATGAGAGGGCGTGTCTGGTCTTAGCCCAGAGCCTACTACCTTCCTCTCGGGTATAAAAGCTGACGCTTTTTCCAGTTAACTTGTCTTATTGATCGTCGTGTTACTGAGAGTGTGTGTCAAGAGAGGAGGCGGGGCCTCATCCATCGGCAGGCAGAACATCAGCTGAGGTAATGGCCACCATTTTTCTATCCCAGTAGTTATCTCCGCAAGCTGACTCGAGGGGAAGTTTCCAATCTTTAACTATGTAACAGTCCATTTCCTAAAATGTAAACTTATCTTTCTTCTCATGTAAAAGTTCGAGTAAATCAAGTGTACTTAAGTGAAATTCGGGAATATAGAGTGTGACACCCCCGTGGGTTCCCTATCAACTTGTATTTGAGGTGACTGTGCTTTTGTAACCGTTTTCTATCTGTAGCCTTGTAACTTAAATTTCCTCCACCTAGTCACCTCAGTAGTGTTGGATTAGCCTCTGCATATTCGGGCCACTAGCCCAAGTAAGGTTTCAATTTTTGATTTCAAGGAGCGCAAGATTCCGCCTCCATACATTTTGATTTTTGGGCCAGTAACTTTAACCTATACTTTTCCACGAAGGCCCGGTAGAATGGGTACTCGATACCAGTGTATTCTTTCTTAAAATACAACTGCTACAGTCTTGGTAAATGTAGGTTGTGCCTAGAGAGGCCAGAAAGTGTAAGTTTTATTGAGCAAGACGCTCTAACCACAAGTGTAAAAGTTAAAAGCTGTAAGGGTTTGGGAGCGCAGTCTCCTTGGTAGAATTATAGAGCATTGAGGCACTTTTCTTGTAATGTAATTGATATATGTGTAAATATTGAGTGGCGCCTTTGGAAGGCCGTAATTTTATAAAAGAAACTGGGAGATTCGTCTCCGCGACTATCCGTCTAAACGGCACATTAGTGATGTAGGGACTCCTGTAAATAGGAAGCTCAAATTGTAACTAACCTCGTCTGGGTTTTTCTGTTTTTTCTAGTTTGTACTAAACTAGCTCTGTATTTGAAATCTTGTTGTTTGTTAAAATTTAATATCTGAAAAGAAATATAACCTTAATTTTTAAACTTTTAAATGAATTTTTGACTGTCGTAGATAGACCCATTCAAACCAGCACCTTCTTTACCTCTCTGTTCCACGGAAACTCCGTAATAATAATAATAAAAATAATAATAATAATAATAATAATAATAATAATAATAATAATAATAATAATAATAATAATAATAATAATAATAATTGTACCGGAAGGTACATCTCCACGCCGCACGTTTAAATCTTGCGCCAATTGGAACTCCTCTACTGGAGAAACACTGAACTTAAAACTGGACCTACTTAAAAATTTCCCCTGAAGATGTCACTGTGTGAATTTCGACTTGTTTTTGTTTACTATTTATCAAGTAGTTTGGACATTCTCTCATAGATGTCAATGCCGAAAAACTATGACCATGCACCCTGGTGCGAAGTGAAGGAACTTTATTTGAAGAAATTTTGTATTCATAAGTTTGTTCTTTGCTAAATTTCGTTCATTCATTTGTGGGTTGGCAATATTTATCTTTCTTTCCGCCAGTTTCGAATTTCGAATTTAGCCAATCCAGAATTTCTGTAATTAATTTCCTACCAATCACAGGTTTCTTCTTCGATTTGGTGTGTAACTTCAAGCGACCCAATAAAATTAAGTGGGTGTGGCTGTTTTATTCATAAAAGGTCTCGAACTTCCCCCGAAGGTATAAAAACTGCTGATTTTCACGTCTCCTGGCCGCTCGATCAACATCTAACCTAGTGTGTGGACATGTAGCAGGAGGCGGGAGGTGCCCCTTTCATCAGGCAGCAGATCTTCAGTAAGGTAATGGCCGTTTAACATATTTATTTCTTGCTAGTTCAGCAGTTTAACCCGCGGGAAAGGTCCGAAACCTTTACCATGTAACCTATCTTTATTAACATGTAACTTTCTGCCGGCTTATGTAAAAACTTAAGTAAATCTGTAACTGTAATTCGGGGATAGGGAGTGATTTACCCTCTCGAGCTCCCCTTCATTTTGGTTTTTTGGTAACTGATTCTTTTCCTTAATGTTTTAGATTTCTGTATAGTTTGGGAATAGCCCCTGTTTCATCGGCCTAGTGCCTTTTAAGTTACATGTAGGAGTGCAAATTTACGCCACCATTCCTTTTGTATTTCTGGCCATTTACTTAATCTGTTCTTTTCTGCTAAGGCCCAGTAGATTGGGTACAGGGTACCCCCGTTTCATTTTGTAAGTTGTGCCTTGATGGCAATTAAGTGTAAAGTCTGTTATTGCGTTTAATAGGCTTGAAAAATTGAGAGCTGGTCAGCTCTTTTATGCGTTATAAAGGTGCCCCTAGGAGGCTTGACATTTGTTAATTACGGAGCTGGTGCTCCTGGTACTAGGGGATTTCTGCCCCTTTGTAAATTTATGCTCCTCTGTAAATTTTGTTCTGGAAACTCAAAAGTTGTAAAACTAAGGGCTGGTAGCCCAAGCGTGTTAAAGATTTGATATCTTGGATTATTCTTGTCTTGTTTTTAAACTGCTCTTGTCAACTCACTAAATGAGAAATTGTTAACTTGTTGCTTACAGAAAAGATAACCTTCCATTTCAGTTTAAATTCTTTCTTGACAAAGTATTCAGACCAATTCACCCCGGCACCTTCTTTCACCTCTGCATTTCACAGATAATCCCGGAACAACAAATAATAATAATAATAATAATAATAATAATAATAATAATAATAGTAATAATAATAATAAAAATAATAATAATAATAATAATAATAATAATAATAATAATAATAATAATAATAATAATAATAATAATAATAATGTCCATCTCCGTGGTGTAGTGGTTAGTGTGATTAGCTGCCACACCCGAACGCCCGGGTTCGATTCCCGGCTCTGCAACTAAATTAGAAAGGTGGTAGGGGGTTTGGAATTGGGTCCACTGAGCCTCGGGTGGTCAAGTGAGTAGAGGGGGTTCGATTCCCACCTCAGCCATCCTCGAAGTGGTTTTCCGTGGTTTCCCACTTCTCCTCCAGGCAAATGTCAGGATGGTGCCTAAATTAAAGTCACGGCCGCTCCGGCCCTCCCTCTTCCTTGTGTATCCCTTCCAATCTTCCCCTCCCCAAACAAGGGCTCTGTTCAGCATAGCGGGTGAGGCCGCCTGGGCGAGGTATTGGTTCTCCTTCCCAGTTGTATCCCCTAACAAAGTCTCACGCTCCAGGGCACTGCCCTTAATGCGGTAGAGGTGAGATCCCTTGCTGAGTCTGAGGGAAAACCAACCCTGGAGGGTAAACGGATTGAGAAAGAAGATAATAGTGATACTACAATATTTGGTTATAGGTTGTTTTGGTTTTGTTAGTAATTGTATAATAGTGGTCTCAGTCTCTTCTAATTTTTAAAGATATATTGTAAGGATGTCAACATTACTGTTAAAATTAGAGTGGAAGGATTGATAAGCTTACATCGTTCGAAATCGTTCTTAGGTTTATTATCACAGAATATTATTAAATATATCTCAGGATTTGTGGTAAAGATATTAGTCAATTCTCTACAATGTGATACTTGTAAGGAAGCAGTTGTGCATAAAAGAAAATCCTTATCCACTCATTTCTTTCAAAAATAGAGGTAGTCTGTATGTTCCCACGAAATATGTTGTTCGTGTGTGCAAACTTACTGAGATGTATTTCAGAGACAAGACATATAATGGCTTAAGCTCAGTCGTGAAAGGGAACATTCGTAATGAAGTCACAGCTCAGATGAACGAAACTTTTTTTTAAAGTTTAAGCTCACATGCTTCAGATCTATATCCAAAGGAGACGCACGTTTATCGCCTTATCAGTGTAATTACATCACTCTACTTGAAAATACGTGTGAATCATGGTGTAAGAGACTTGAATGGAAACAGATTTGGCCATAGATCGCTCAGGTGGATTTTTTTAAGCATTTGTAAATTGATATACCAGGTTTCTTTTTTCTTAAGAGTAAAATAAAGACCTAATAGGTCTAATTAATCAGAATAATTGCTATTATTTCTAAGTGCTTCTAATTATTTGAATAATCTCCTGGCCAATATTCCCGTTTCGGCTTTCTTTTTTTTTTTACATTAATGCATCAGAGTAATGTAGTGACGTAAGATGGCGGCGGCCGCACGCTTCCGGCTTCAGAATCCTGTTGCTCATTGCAAGGCTCAATCTATACATCTATGGATGGAGTAATCGGGGTGACGGAGAAACTTTTTATTTTCGAAAAAATGAGGTTAATTTGTTCCTTCGGGGCGCGCGATTCAAATATTGACGAACTCCCCAAATTTAATATATCAGAGCGCAAGCCGCTACCCGCCGCTGTTCTTCATTGGAAGGAAGGGGAAGCGGATATATGATAGATGGAGGCAGGGGTAATGCTCGGTGCGAATGCACACATTTCTACTTGGACCAGCGTTCGTGGAAGTCAGGGCAGCTAGAGAGCTCTCGAAATGAGTGTACGGTCTAACGAGTCTATTATTACTTGTGTGTGACTACCTAATAAACGCTTGACAGTGGTAACAGATAGGGTTGTTCAAGATATCTATGTGGTTATAGTTAATAGATCATCATGATAGTGGAAAGGAAGAACACGATTGTGATCATCTTCACCGAAAGAGACACGCCCCGACCAGCCCGATACGAAGTGCATGACTGGATTTTGACACCTTGCACCTAGAAGAAAGTGACATCAAGATGATCCAGCTTAATGGTATATCGCAGCAAGTGTACATAAAATGCAAGAAACAGGAAACGACTGAAAAACTGCTACAGGATTATGCAGGTGAACACTCCTTCTTACACAGTAATGGGCTCCGTAGCAATGTGACTATTGATTCTGCGGGTATTGATACAAAGTTGGTGAGAATTTTTAATCTTCCGATGGAGGTACAACATAGAATAATTGTGGAACAAATTAGTAAATATGAGACCATTTTTTCGATTCAGGATGAAACATGGAGCTCAGGTTTCCGGTATAAGGTTCATAATGGTGTACGAGCAATTCGATTAATGTTAAAGCAACATATACCGTCTTACTTAGATATTGGTGGGCATAAAGCCCTGATCAGTTACGAAAATCGGCCTACTACGTGTTCGTCTTGTAATGCAGTGGGACACTTACGGGGTCAATGCCCACGACGTAAACAACCCGTCCAGTTAACCGAACAGCCTGCTAGTCTCACCTGGGTGACCTTGGAGAGTGGGAAACTGCCGACACAGCGCATTCCGCTGCAAGCTAATCAGTTGACTCCTGAAGACAACTCACGCAGTTCGTCGCCTAGTGACTTACATGAAGCTACACAGGCAACACAAAATGATCACCAGAACACTATGCCGGCCACTTTTGTGACGCACATGGAGACAGAGTTGTTAGGTCAACAGGTGGAGGATCAGATAACTGAGAACGACAATTCTGATTATATAATCAACTACCGCAACCGGAAAGGCTACCTACGATTGAGTCGGATGCATTACTGCCAGCACAGCTACTCCTAGAAATAAATCATAATCAGTTACAGCCTCCACTAAATCAGGATGTGAAAACAGAGGGCGGAGGTATATTTTCACCACCAACATCCGTCACAGACGGTAACATGCAAAGTAAGTAAGAGCATAATATATCACCTACCGTCGAGAACGAGAGACCTCCGTCGGTAGAAGAAATGGAAATTACGGAAGCAAACTACCTCAAGTTAGCCAGATGGATCCTAGGATATAGCGGCCGGGAGATGAAAATGGCAAGAAAAGGCACGAAAATTATCAAACATGTTCCGAATAAATAACTTCGGCACTCGTCTCCATCTCCAAACTAATCATTATGATTGGCGCTGTGTTATTTTCCTTTACCATTCTACTTCTTCATTCTGTAGCATCACTTAATGTAAATTACCTGAGAAGTCGCAGCAAACAGGTACTATTAGAAGAATTTATTAGAGATTATGACATCGATATCCTTTTCCTACAAAAAGTTAACGTCTTTACTTTGCCTTACCTTGGGAACAATTACCAATATATTGCCAATCCTGGGGAAGACTCGAGAGGTACTGCAATTATATACAGATTTGGTTTAAACATTACAATTTGTGGAACACACCCTAGTGGGATGATCACTACAATATTAACAGAAGATAACACACTGTACATAAACATTTACCTGCACTCTGGAACACATCGTCGCCACGAGAGAGAGGAATTTCTGACCACAGAACTACCATACTATTTACGACATAACTACAAAGACGTAATTTTCGATGGGGATTTTAATTGTGTTTTACATGAAAAAGAACAGAGAGGATAATTCAACACTTCTCCTTCGCTTGAAAGGCTACGTCAGGACTTAAAGCTTCGCGATGGATGGGAAAATAAACACGCGAACTTCGTACAATTTACATTTTTTCGAAGAGCATATGCGTCTAGAATTGATAGATTTTACGTTGAGATCTAGCACCCAATTTACATGGCATCTGTGTTCAGTGATCATCACGCTGTCATACTGAAGATACGCACCACTAGGAGAACACCTGTTATCGGGAAGGGATATTGGAAACTAAATGCGTTGCTAGATAACGAGGAAGTGAAAGAGAACTTTCAACAGATGTGGTCAGATATGCTCAGTCGTCTCACCAAACAGGGACTTTTAACTGTACACAAATGATTGCGTAAGGTTAAACCGCGATTCAAACCTTCTTTAAGAAACATGGAGCAGAAAAAGCAAGTAACAGACGGAAAACACTACACTCTTACTACACTATACTAACTGATCATCTGGTGCGTCAACAAGCAGGTTACAACATCAACAATCACATAGCCGCAGTTAAACGAAGGGTAACAGTCATTCAGGAAAACACCCTACAGGGTTCCTTCGTTCGTTCGTGTTCTAATTCACCCTTAGCAGAAGAAAAAGCATAACTTTATCATGTAGCCAATGAAAAAAGAAACAGGAAGAGCAAAATAATATCTACTCTTCATAGAGATGACAACAGACGACTTTTCTCTAATAAAGACTGTCTAAGTGAAACTGAAAAATACTTTAGAGCAACGTTCCTGGACTGTGAGAATTCCCCACTAGATCAAACGACCATTCTGTCTTTCGTCGAACAACAACTCAGTGATAATGACAGGCAACAACTCCTCCGTCCAACTGAAGAAAGTGAGCTATTGGACACCTACGAATGGCCAGTAACAGATCAGCTCCAGACCCTGATGGTCTGACTTATTTTTTCTACTAAAGGTACTGGAACATCACGAAATCAACCCTTTTAACACTGATGCAAATATTGTTCGCTAATCTACAAGACTGCACAGGCATTAATGGAGGAATTATAGTCCTGATACCCAAAGCCCCGCACCACGAACTGTATCAGATTTCTGCCCAATAACACTCCTCAACACCGATTACAAACTCTTCATGAAAATACTGGCGAAAAGAAAACGACCCTACCTTACTAACATCATCAAAGTAGGGCAAACATGTACTATTCCACAAAGGAAGATAACCCACATCCTGCAGGCAGTAAGAAATGCAGTGTTACACTTTGCAGCAGAACCAACTGAAATGGGCGCTATTCTAAACCTGGACTTCCGAAAAGCTTTCGACAGAGTGCATCATGGGTACTTGTTAGCAGTGCTGAAACGCGTGGGTCTCCCAACCGCAATATGCAATCTAATTCGAACCCTTTATAGTTCGGCGCATTCTCGAATACTTCTTAATGGACACTTTTCCAGACCAATTCCAATTAACATCGGTTCGACCAGAATGTCCCCTATCAACGACTCTTCTTTGCTTTAACTATAGAGCCCTTTCGGGCAGTCAACTTTGTAATGTGCACGACTCCCAACCCCCATAGCCTGCTCACGGTTACAGCCTATGCTGATGACTTCACCATATTACTGCAGACAACCGTTGCCCTACAGTTGAAGTGCATAATAACAACTTACGAGAAAGCCTCTAATACATAAGTTAGTTATCAAAAATCTGAGATAATACCGCTTGGTAGCTGGTCACAAGAGTCGACAATAGCGACAGTACCTGTTCAAGATAGAATTAAGATTTTGGAAATAGTGTTCACCCCTAATGTGGCCAAAACTCTCGACATAAATTGAACAACCATAGTTTAAAGGGTACGTGCCACATTGTCAATCAGTTTGAGTCTAAACGTGAACATCATCCAAAAGGCGTGGCATAGGCCTATAACCTTGTTTGCCTTATCTAAATTGTGGTACGTGCCATAAATTCTACACATGCCGGTAAAAATAAGCCAGTGAGTTGAACTATGTATTAGTTATTATTTATGGCGAGGATATATGCTTCGTGTAGCAAGATCACAAGTGAGAAAATCAGTAGAGAAAGGAGGACTGGGTCTCATAGCAGTCGGTGAAAAATGCCCAGCGTATTTAATGTGAGAGTTAATGATTGCAAAGACAGGAATAGGAGCCGCTCATCATACTTATTTTTGGAATATAAGTCAGCAAAACCCAAAGTATTCAGTGCCGACACTATGTCTTAGAAGAGCGCTGCAAGCGATAGATACGATCAATCATCAATCACTACTGATCTGCATTTAGGGCAGTCGCCCAGCTGGCAGATTCCCTATCTGTTGTTTTCCTAGCCTTTTTTAAATGATTGCAAAAACATTGGAAATTTATTGAACATCTCCCTTGGTAAGTTATACCAATCCCTAAATACCCTTCCTATAAACGAATATTTGCCCCAATTTGTCCTCTTGAATTCCAACTTTATCTTCATATTGTGATCTTTCCTACTTTTAAAGCCACCATCCAAACTTATTCGTTTACTGATGTCCTCCCACGCCATCTCTCTACTGACAGCTCGGAACATACCACTTAGTCGAGAAGCTCGTCTCCTTTCCCCCAAGTCATCCCAGACCAAACTTTGCAACATTTTTGTAACGCTACTCTTTTGTCGGAAATCTCCCAGAACAAATCGAGCTGCTTTTATTTGGATTTTTTCCAGTTCCTGAATCAAGTAATCCTGGTAAGGGTCCCATACACTGGAACCATACTCTAGCTGGGGTCTCACCAGAGACAAATATGCTCTCTCCTTTACATCCTTACTACAACCCCTAAATACTCTCATAACCATGTGCAGAGATCTGTACCCTTTATTTACAATTCCATTTATGTGATTACCTCAATGAAGATCTTTCCTTATATTAATACCTAGGTATTTACAATGATCCCCAAAGGGAACTTTCACCCCATCATCGCAGTAATTAAAACTGAGAGGACTTTTCCTATTTGTGAAACTCACAACCTGACTTTTATCCACGTTTATCATCATATCATTGTCTACTGTCCATCTCATAACCTGACTTTTATCCACGTTTATCATCATACCATTGCCTACTGTCCATCTCACAACATTATCAAGGTCATTTTGCTGTTGCTCACAATCTTGTAACTTATTTATTACTCTGTACAGAATAACATCATCTGCGAAAAGCCTTATCTCCGATTCAACTTCTTTACACATATCATTAGAAAACATAAAGGTCCAATAATACTACCTTGAGGAAATCCCCTCTTAATTTTTACAGGGAAAGATAAAGCTTCACCTACTCTAATTCTCTGAGTTCGAGTTTCTAGAAACAGAGCCAACCATTCAGTCACTCTTTGGTGATACGATACGACTGACAGGAAACAACGTACCTCCTACAAGTGTAATATACAGTCATCTAGTAGAGAAGAACGAAACACAACCCAGATCACGGAGAAGTACCCAAATAGGAAATGGAAAAAATCTGGAGAAATTTCAAAGATCCTCATATACCAACTGACTGAAAAGTTGTAGCATATAAAGCTATAAACGAAATTATTCCAACAGAAGATAAAAACATTCCGTCACAACATCACCCAATCCCCACTCTGTAAAAAATGCCTGGAGGTAGACACACAGAGGCATAAACTTACTACCTGTGGAAGTGTCAAAGTTTTCTAGAAATGTTTTTGTTCTGTGCTAAGACAGATGACAGGGTCAGCTAATCCAAATGCAGCTTTAGAGTTAAAGTTCTGTACGCAGCACTTTAAATTTCCGCAAACTTGGCCTGTCATGGGGCATCTATATTATGTCCAGAAAAACGAACAGTGCTCCCTGAACACATTCATCCGACTTCTAAAAGATGCCAAACAAAAATTATCGAAATGTGTGCCACCGACAGAGAAACATTACGTTAGGGAACTCGAGAGTGTTTCATTATAACAGTCGAATGGTCGTGCAGTGAATAGTGCAGTGTCTTTCAGGCAATGTGTTTTGTGCCAACGTTCTTCTCGAGTTGAAATGCCACTTTTCTAGAACAATAGGATACGAGAAAAAATGTAAAAAAATGTATTGTTTTTCAAGGACGGAAGGACATGTAACAAGTGAACATTATACTGTACTAAGATATGGCGTGGTTTGCTTGTTGTGTTACCTTGTCATTTGTGAAAATAAAATAATTACTTTTAAGAAATGCGCAAGTTCCTCGGTCGATCCGTGCAGGATTGTACTTGTCTGTAAAGTTCTTCCCTTTAGCAACGATTCCCATTAGTCACAGAAGACTAAGTGATCAGTAAGTGTCCCATTAGCGACGAACTATGAAGACTCATAGTCCTGAGTTTCCCATTAGCAACGGTATGTAGATTAACTGTGACAACTCACTGGAAAACACTTTTTGAGAATGAAGTACGTATTTTTGAGATAGAAATGTCACCACCTGGTTTAATAACTCGTCTGTGTTTGACTTAGTTTCAATCCGGTTCATATGGAGTTTATTTCACTATAGAGTGGTAACTCTTGCGTTATATATAAGAGGGATGTAGCTATAGGTGACTAAGACAAAACATACACAGGGTAGTGATATGGTTTTGTGTCGACGAAAAAAAAAAAAGAGGAACCAAATGTAGTGGTATACTTGTTACTTAGAACAGTGAATTAGTGAAAGTGACTGATCATCAGTGTGTTCCAGACGAAGCAGCGCTGGACGTGAGAAGGGACGTGACCGCTGCGAGGGAGCGAAGCCACGAGGACGACAATGTATCAATATATCAGGTATGTGTGAGGTACCGGTACTTCACTATCAGACAGCTCCTCAATTGCAATCGCGTAGGCTGAGTGGACCTCGAATCAGTCCTCACATCCAGGTAAAAACTCATGACCTTGCTGGGAATCGAACCGGAGCCGCCGGGTATGAGGCATGCATGCTACTCGTACACCCTGGGACGGCGGACAGTCGGATAGAACAATAATATTCGCTGGCAACAGAGTGAAGGAAATGTTGAAATGAAATACTTTTTTCGTGGATGGAACCTTCATGAGTTTCCAGAAAGTAGTTTCGGCAAATTTAAATCACTCATGCCGACCTAAGGAGTACACATGAATAAACCAACGTAGTACCAGTTGTCCTTGTTCTTCTCCCGAACAAGAAGACAGAAACTTGCCCGAGGCCCTTCAAGACAATAGTGCAAGACGTCCCGGAGTGGAGTCTTAAGACAGTAAATGTTGACTACGATACTGTAACTATTTTAACTTTGAATTAATTGTTTCTGACAGCAAAGGCACAGGGCTGTCTTTTCCACATGCCTCAACGTATGTGGAATAACGGTTAGGACAAGGCTCACAACTCAATACAAAGATAATCAAGAGTTCCGGGAGATTGTATGAATGTCTGGAACGTTAGCCTTCCTCAAGCAGTAAGATATGGACGGGGGTTGGCTGTACGTACACGGAAAGGCACCGGAAAATGAAAAGGTAATAATGATTGATACCAGTATTTAAAAAATAAATATTGATAAGTGTAAGTAAATCCTTACTACTAACTGCCTGGGCACGTTTTAGATTATTATCTATACATGACTCCTACTCAGAGTGCGAAATCAGAAAGAAATGGGGTTCATAGGGCTTAACTACTAGTGTTTATTTCAGGCAGTACCCGTTGGGGGAGGGGTATATAATTCCCCCGTCTCCCAAAAAAATGTGAATTTTAAAACATCTGATTTGAATTCTGTTGTTATAACTACAATGATAAACATTGGAAAGTTGTTTCGCTTGGACACCCTTTAAGTGAATATTGTTCTATTGGCTATCTGTGGGAAACGTACCCTCTCCAGCAAGTACAGAAGTGGTGTAAGTTCGAGCTACTTAGAGCGATGACAAGGAAGGAGGGCTTGAAATAAATTATATTTTTGCCCGGGTTTTAGATGGACTTGTCAGAGTGAAACATTAACAATAGGCTGCAAGTGCCGAGATGGAGAAATTCATATTTTCACCTCTCATGGTGTGCCGGATGTATTTGAGCTTTCGTTACTTGACGAACGTTAGAAGCTCTTTTTTCTTATTTAGCAAGTTAAGGACTTCCTCATCGACCTTCTTTTCTACCCAGGATATTCTAAGCATTCTTCTGTACATGATTCAGTCCGTTTCTCCTGCAAAGGACTGAGTGTGCAGGCTCGGAGCTGAAGGTTGAGATATTTACTGGTTAATAGGGCCCTCATACTCTTGAATAAATTTTTGACTGCCCAATCCCGGATAAGATTTCATTCTTGGAATCGCAATGCTCGGTCACTATAGTTCCAAGATATATGAAGGATGGCACTTGTAGAATAATTATGTTGTTAATGTGCAGGGATAGTCCGCCTCTGTGGTGTAGTGGTTAGCGTGAATGGCTGCTACCCCCGGAGGCCCGGGTTCGATTCCCGGTTCTGCCACGAAATTTGAAAAGTGGTATGAGGGCTGGAACGGGGTCCACTCAGCCTCGGGAGGTCAACTGAGTAGAGATGAGTTCGATTCCCACCTCAGCCATCCTGGAAGTGGTTTTCCGTGGTTTCCCACTTCTCCTCCAGGCGAATGCCGGGATGGTACCTAGCTTAAGGCCACGGCCGCTTCCTTCCCTCTTCCTTGCCTATCCCTTCCAATCTTCCCATCCCTCCACAAGGCCCCTGTTCAGCATAGCAGGTGAGGCCGCCTGGGCGAGGTACTGGCCATTCTCCCCAGTTGTATCCCCGACCAAGAGTCTGAAGCTCCAGGACACTGCCCTTGAGGCGGTAGAGGTGAGATCCCTCGCTGTGTCCGAGAGAAAAGCCGACCCTGGAGGGTAAACAGATGATGATAATGATGATGATGTGCAGGGAAGCCTGCTTATGTGTCTTCGAAAATACAATCAGCTTGGTCTTGCCAATGTTCATGAACAGACCAAATGCTGCATTGATCCTTACGATGTTATTAATAATAATTTAAAGACAATCAAGGTTACCATCAGCAAAGCGGATGTTATTAATGACATTGTCACTTATCCTAATCCCTAGGTTAACATCCTCACCAGCTTCTCTGAAAACAGCCTCAGAGTAGATATTAAAAAGGAGAGGGAACAGGAAACAGCGCTGTCGCACGCCTCTACGTATAGCTATGTCGTCAGCAGTGGCGTATGCTGAGGACTACCAAGGCTATCAGTGAAGCCCAATTGAGAATGATGGAAGTATAAAACACATTATAATGTAAGCAACTGACACATTGTTCCATTTACAACACTTGAAAGCAGTGAGAAAAAACG
Organism: Anabrus simplex; assembly: GCF_040414725.1. NCBI lineage: Eukaryota > Metazoa > Arthropoda > Insecta > Orthoptera > Tettigoniidae > Anabrus > Anabrus simplex. Next base: position 110,120,613 of record NC_090269.1, on the reverse strand, counting down.
TCGCACGTATTTCTGAGAGCAAGGCATCGGAGACTGATATTGCAGCCCAGACTCTCGTCCCTCCCACCTCGATTCACCCCCTGCTGGGGGATAGGTGTGCTAGGCTTCGGTCCGTCAGAACGCCATTGCTATCAACCATGCGTTACTCATCGTATATACTTCCTCACCCCATACTTCTGACTTAATTATATATATAACAGAGTGCTGGTATTTCATTCCCGTTTACTTCTACGTCCTTGTAGGAAGACACTGAAGGGCTGCTGTTGTAGGAGCGATATAGATTTCTTTTTATTGGTAGATCTTCTAAAATGAAATGCAGTCTTTCAGGTTTAGTGCTCTCTTTGTTGGTTGAAATCGAACCACTGATCTTCCGAGGAAGCTAATTAACCAGTAAACGATGGGTACGACCGCTGTAAAATTCAACATTTTTATTTAATAATGATGGTGCATGGCATCTGTATAAGATTGGTGGTGATCCAATGAGGATAAAATGAATGTCAAAGTCGTCATAAATACCCAGTCCCCAAGCCAGGGGAATTAATAGTATGGGGGTGTTGATTCTGAAAATTGAACCGGAGCCATCGGACCAAAGGCAAGCATTCTATCCACTTAGCCACAAAGCCGAACTTTAATTTGCTAAATATTAGGCTGCAATCTCCACCCATCAGGTGTCGAGTATTGGCAATGGTAGAGGCCAGGGCAGTTGGTTGTGAAGCAGCCTTGACAACACAGCAGGCTACTCCGTTGGCTATTGGCTGCAGCCGTTGCCTACGAGATAAGTAAATGCCTCGGCATGCGCGGTCTTTTCAATTACTAAATTGACAGAGTAGCAGCAGTTCAAAGAGCGCTGCCAGATGCCAGGCTATCCCTCCATTCCTCAGCACGATTCCAATTGGCGTTACGAGGATAACTTGCATATAAAAGGACATTAAAAAAGGTAAAACATGACGTTTTTACCATAAAAGTGATAAATCGATGACGTTTGATAAAGAAAAAATAAATTTATCAGACAGTAATTCAAGAAGAGCTCATACGAGTCAGATCGTATAATTGCGACCGCAAAGCAGGGCCAGACTAACAAAGTGACCCTGAGAGGTGTCACTGCTCCGGTTGGTAGATGCAGAGTGGGTTTCGGCCCGTGGATTTCGTCCCTTAAGAGGCCATGGCTTGCCCGTGGTCCAACAGCTCTGTACTCTGACCGGCCTAACGAGCAGAGGAAAGGTGGCCACGGTACGGCTCTACCGTGGCTCTACGCCTCTACATCCGGGAGACGGGATTAGGGCACAGGGCTGGACTTCACGCCAGGCCCCACCCGTCGGCTGTCCTGAGAATGGTTTTCCGTGGTTTTCCATTCTCCTGCACTAAGGCGAATGCCGGGACAGTTCATAGTGTAGGCCACGGCCGCCCAACCCCCTCACCTTCTCCGCACATCTCCTTCACCGTAACAAATCTCCCGGCCTGAGAGACGCCGTAACCGTCTAAGAGGCCCGCCTCCCCCTTCAGGGGAGAAATGAAAACGTTTAGTAGTAGTAGTGTCAGTACTCGTTCGGTGGATGCTGAGTGGCCACGGCTCTACCGTGGCTCGACGTCCCTGTAATCGGATGACGGGAAAGGGCTGAACTTCACGGCTGGCCCCAACCGTCGGCTGTCCTGAGAATGGTTTTTCGTGGTTTTCCATTCTCCTGCACTAAAGCGAATGCCGGGCCACTTCGTAGTAAAGGCCACAGCTGCCAACCCCTTCACCTTGTCCGTGCATCTCCTTCACCGTAACAAATCTCCTGGCGTGAGAAACTGCGTTACCGTCTAAGAGGCCCGCTTGCGTCTTCAGGGGAGGAATGAAAATGTTTTAGTAGTAGTACTAGTGCCTGTATCATGTCTGTATCTACCTTTTTATTCTCCTCTTCTTAAATATCATTCCTCTTGCTGTCTAGCCAATCTCTCTGCCTCGGGTAGTACCCCCTGTGGGTGGAGGCGGTAAAATGACAGCCACGGTAGTCCCTTCCTGTCCTATGAGGCGTCTGAAAGGGGCCCCAAGGGCTCTAAACCTGAAAGCTTGGGTTAGTGACCACGAGGACCTTAGCTGAGTTCTGGCAGTGTTTCCACTCACTTGTACCAGGCTTCTTACTTTCATCTATCCTATCCGACCTCCATTGGTCAACTCTTGTTCTTTTCTAACCTCGACGATATTAGAGTATTCGAGGCCTTGGGAGTCTTTCATCTTCACGCCCTTAGTGGTCCTTGTCTTTCTTTGACCGATACCTTCATTTTTCGAAGTGACGCATCTGTTCCATTTTCCCCTCTGATTAGGTTTACAGTAGGCCTGTATAAAGGATGTTTGCCTAGTTGTACTTCATCTTAAAACGATCATCACCACCACCCTCTTCGCTCTACTTGTACGTCGTCCAAAACATTTGTATTTGCATAAGAGAATGCATTTTCATAGCTTCGTTTCTTGGGTAGCTTACGCGGTTCATTAAGCCTACTCTTGTAATGCAAATACGATGGATACCCTGAAAGAAGTGCTGTAATTGAAATTGGAAGAAGGCGTCTGATTTTAGCAGAAATGGTAAAGACGTACTTTCAAAATGTGAACTACATACGCATACTACAGATTTCGTGGAAGGTTGCTACATGCTATTTTTCTCGTCACACCGACGTGATGTAATTTTGACCCATTTTTCTCGTAATTCTGCATTTGCTGGGAACTCGTGGAAAGAATTTTCACTATCTTTCTGAAGTTTACTTTTGCCGAATGGTACACAGCAATAAATAATTGTTTAGCAAGCCCAATAAACATCCTGTGAAAATAAATACTCTCTCGGCACTAAATACAAAACATTGCTTTAGTCACAAGCTTAATCTGATTTTGTCCCAGTCAGTTTCCTGTATCAAGGAATGTAGAATATTTTTTCAGACCTTAACGGGATTAGGATCTTTTTTTCACAAGTCCTCTAAACGATCTCATGGACTGAAATAATTTACCGCAAAAAGGATGCCTAAATGCTCCAACACGGTGGAATTTTTCATCTCCTCTTGTTCACACAGTGAAAGAACATCGCACTTCATTCCTTGAATTCTTTCAAATGTTTTAGATGAAAGCTCAAACTGGGACAATGAAACAGTAGTAGCGGCACAAGGTTTCATGAAATTTCTAACCTGCACTGAAACTTCCTTTTTGTTACTGATTTTTAGCAACATTTTTACCTTCACTGATATCCTTTTCAGTATCCTCCAATCCAAGCATTTAGACGTCCTATATTGCTCCCAGAAAGTTCAGGAAATCCAAAGAGAGATATTAAACCTCAGGAATAAGTGCGACATAATTTGGCCGAAACTCTGGTGTATCATGGTGTCGGAGACTCTCTACCAACTAAACGACAATGTCGGGAAGAAGATACAATAATATCAAGGAAATGCCTTTATACCACTCTAAAATCATCGTACTTCTTTGAACGATCTGCTATTGAACTATTGAACCCTTTGTACCATATTGTACTCATGACAAGTAATGAGTGTGTCTTATCTGATTTACTATACGATGTTAGTGTGAGAAACACAAGAAATCTTAAAGTCATTCATATCAATTCTCAGTCTCTTGCCGACTCCTCCCATATATCTGAGTTCCGGCACATTTTCGGCAAGAGTTCGTTTGATATTATCGCAGTCAGTGAAACATTTCTTAAACCTTCAGTACCAGATTCTGCTATCTGTCTCAATGGGTATAATATTTTCCGTAACGACAGATTAAACAGAGCCGCTGGTGGTGTTGCAGTTTATTTCAAGAATAGCATAAAATGTAGTGTACTTAGAAAATCTCGTGGAGAGTACAGTAAGAAACCCGAGTACATAATCCTTGATATAGCCCTTTCAGATACTAAAATTCTTTTCGCTTGTATATATCGTCCACCAAAAGTAGGGTTCATGGATACATTCCTGAATGATATGTATTTTCATGTTATGAATTATAAATACATATTCGTTGTGGGCGATGTTAATGCTCGGTTCGGAACTGGGACGTTTGAAAGCGAAAATATACGTAATGTGCTGAACGCTTGTAACCTTGACTGCCTTCCATTCAATCCAACCTTTCATACTGCCACTTCCGATAGCACTCTCGACATAATCTCGTCGAACTGCAATGAGTTGGTAGTGGAATACGGGCAGGAACCAGCTGCCGGTTTTTCTGGTCATGACTTGCTGTATGCTGTATTCACTTTATCCACTCCGAAACAAATTCCTAAAACTATTCTTGTTCGAGACTTTAGTAAATTTGACGTTAACAATCTTCGTGCTGACGCTGAATCACTACCCTGGAATATGTTTTTTCAGTCTAATGACGTAGATCAAAAAGTATCTCTCTTCAACAGCTTTGTACTTTCACTCTATGACAAGCATGCGCCCCAAAAAAGAATTCTCGTAAAACACCGGTCATCACCATGGTTCAATAAGCGTATTAAGGAATTGATAAGTAGACGGGACAGAGCTAGGAAGAAATTTATTAAAAGTAAACTTCCATATGATTACGAGCAATTCAGGATCTTACGTAACGAGACAAAACAAGTAATTAGGAACACTAAAGTGAAGTATACGTACAACATCTTCCGTAATTGTAAGAGCACCTCAGCTTCTTGGCGTGCTGAAAAATCTCTTGGTATTGGAGTCAGTCACTCTCTAGATAGCCATATGCCTGTTGCTCCATCTGAATTAAGTGAATATTACATGGCATCAGTCTCTAACTCCAACTCTCCGAAAGTATCAGAGACTGCCAAACATTATCTCACTCCGAGTAACAGAGATAAATTCTATTTCATGTACGTACACCCTTCACAGGTAGAAAAAGCAGTCAGATCAATACGAACTAAAGCTACCAGATAATATTCCAGTATCCATGATTTCTACCTGCATGGACATATTTCTTCCTGCCCTTGTGCACTTATTTAACTTCTCTCTACAGAATGGAGTTTATCCCTCAGAGTGGAAGCGTGCCAATGTACGTCCTGTGCCCAAAAAGGAAACACCAACAGTCTGTAGTGATTTTAGGCCTATCAACATCCGCTGTGCACTTAGTAAGGCACTAGAAAAAATTGTTCATGGGCAGATATGTGAATATTTGTCTAAATACAACATTCTAAATCCCTACCAATCTGGCTTCAAGAAGGGCCAAAGTACCACTACTGCTCTTCTGAAGGTTACAGATGATATTCGCGCGGCCACCGATAAGAGGCAGCTTACTATCTTATGTCTCTTTGATTTCTCTAAGGCATTTGACTCTGTTAATCATGAGTTGTTAAGCTGAAGTCAATTGGCTTCTCCCAGAGTGCTCTGTCGTGGTTTGAATCATATCTCAATCAATCAATCAATCAATCAATACTGATCTGCATTTAGGGCAGTCGCCCAGGTGGCAGATTCCCTATTTGTTGTTTTCCTAGCCTTTTCCTAAATGATTTCAAAGAAATTGGAAATTTATTGAACATCTCTCTTGGTAAGTTATTCCAATCCCTGACTCCCCTTCCTATAAATGAATATTTGCCCCAGTTTGTCCTCTTGAATTCCAACTTTATCTTCATATTGTGATCTTTCCTACTTTTATAAACGCCATTCAAACTTATTCGTCTACTAATGTCATTCCACGCCATCTCTCCGCTGACAGCCCGGAACATACCACTTAGTCGAGCAGCTCTTCTTCTTTCTCTCAATTCTTCCCAACCCAAACATTGCAACATTTTTGTAACGCTACTCTTTTGTCGGAAATCGCCCAGAACAAATCGAGCTGCTTTTCTTTGGATTTTTTCCAGTTCTTGAATCAGATAATCCTGGTGAGGGTCCCATACACTGGAACCATACTCTAGTTGGGGTCTTACCAGAGACTTATATGCCCTTATATATCTGTCAAATAGATCACAAAGAGTCACGTTCGTTGACGGTCGATTCTCTAGATGGAAATAAGTAAACTGTGGCGTACCACAAGGATCAGTCCTCGGTCCTTTATGTTTTTCTATTTGTATTAATGATATATCTGAAGTCTTTAAAAGCAGTACCTTTCACATGTATGCGGATGACTTACAAGCTTACTTCCACTTTTGTCCCACTAACGCATCTTCTTGTATAACGCATTTTAACCATGACATCTCTCGGTTGATTGAATGGAGTGCAAATCATAACCTCCAATTAAATGTGGCTAAGACACAGCTTATTTTCATAGGTTACACAAAACTCCTGAAAACTGTTGACCTCAAATCCCTCCCAGCAATAAAAATTCTAGAGACAGATATTCATTATAGTGACACCGTTAACAATCTAGGTCTAATTTTCGACAGAACCTTATCCTGGTCTGATCATACGTCAAATGTAATCCGAAAAGTTGTGTCATCCATGCATATTTTGAAACGTAACGTGTCATGTACACCACCTTTCATGCGAAAACTACTTGTTCAAAGTCTTATATTTCCAATAATTGACTATGGTGCAGTCGTATACAAAGACTTATCTGAAACTTTGAACATAAAACTACAGAGGGTACAAAACGCATGTGTCCGTTACGTTACAAATGCCAGGCGTGATGAACACATAACACCCTATTACATACAGCTACAATGGTTGAAACTCCATGAACGTCGAGAAATCTCAGTAGCTGTTGCTACGCAGAAAATTCTCAAACTGAAGACACCATCCTACCTTTATAATGCATTTAAACCTATGGAGTCGGTACATAACAGAGATAATAGGTTTACAAAAACCACCCTTCAAATTCCCCTTCATCGTACCACTAGATTTAACAAATCCTTTGTTTGCACTGCATCACGTATCTTTAACGTCTTTAATCTTCACCGTTTCACAAATAACACTAACTGTACACAACTAAAGGAGTTCTTAACATCTATCTTTCTGGAGGAGTACGCAAGAGGCTGAGATCAGGCATTCTTGTGTCGAACAATCAGAAATATGTATATTTCGAAGAAAATTGTTTCTCTGCCTTAGGTTTATATTCTTTAAATCCATGTAGTCCAAAATAAGGGCTTAATGACTTAATTTCTTACTTATTATATATTGTATGTCTTAACCTTACTGGATTTGGTATCTGTATTTTCATTTTTTAATGTTTCATATTTAGTTTAATACTTTGATATTATAAAAATGTAGTTACTATGATCATAAATCTGAATTGTATTATAAGAAGACGCTACATAAAGGGGCTTTTCAGCCTCAGTGGCATGTAAATCATGATCAATAAATTCAAATTCAAATTCAAAATTCAAATTATTTTTGACAACATTATTGTACAATTAGACGAACGATTTGGGTGATTAAACCAATTACAGTTTACTTCCTTGTTGGATCCTCTGTAGTATGAAGCGTACAATGCTACTTTTCCTCATTCCGCTTTTGAAAATCTTAAACTGTCCTATAAAGACTTGTTTGATTTTATCCGATTGAAGAATGAACTTACCGTGCTGTATTCGTTTGATTAATTTTATGGTCAACACCCTCATCAGTTAGTGTGTTCCCTGAAAAGCAAACGATTAGATACAGCCCTGCCTGAAGTGTAAAATTGGGTCTACTTATAGAACTGTTCCAAGCACTACAGCGTCAGTTGAAATATCATTTTCAGCTCTTAGGAGGAGTAAGACTTATCAGAGGTCTACACAGAGTCAAGAGCGGCTTTCAGGCTTGGCAGTTCTGTCCATAGAAAAGGAAGTTCTGCACCAACTGAAAAGCACCGACACATTTTATGATAATGTCATCACAACATTCACAAAACAAGAGAGACGACTAGATTTCACCTTCGAGTAGACTCAAAGCAACCAAAAATCTTGTGGAGGGACTTAATGCATAGTTTTGTCAGTAGTAGAGCATACAGTGGACAATAGAAGAACTTCTCACAAAAACGTAGCAAATAAGTTACTATCATTTTTGATAGGCCTATGTGTACAATGTAATATGCGTGATACTGTTGCAATAGTGTCAGAGGTATTTCAACTTGGCTTCTATGCTGAAGGGTGAAAAGTGTAACAGGACAGAGATTTTTCTGATACATACATAAGAGATCAAAGAATTTTTTAACTCAATAGAGACAGGTAATACATGAAATAGACGTGATTTCTACCAATCTATGCACTTTGATGTAGGAAACTGATTAAAATAACAATTTTTAGACAAAAACGCAACAATGACACGTTCGTCTTCCTTTTCTTACGGATTATACACTGTCATTGGGGATAAATAAACTATTTCTATACATCTCAATAAGTTAATTGCAGCTTTAAAAAATTATGTCGATTTTTTAAATATATAGTTGTGATGTCGCTAGTTATTTTGTGTTTCCTGAAAAGCCAAGGATTTGACATGATACCGTACGCTCTGGTTAGAAGTCCTTCAATTTTCATGAGATTACACATAGGTAATTCTACATGGTTACAGCTTGGTTACATTCCTTTATATAATGATGTACGTTAAATTATACTTCCTACGTCCGGTAATTAGTACGTCCTACTTTGGACAGCATAACCTCTTTTCAAAACCACCGCACGCCACTGGTTCGTGTACTTTGGTTCTTAGTCCACTTGTGTGGCCGGCCATCACAGCTGTTCCGTCGAACGTTTGTGCAACCAACCTGTAGTTTAAGTCAAACTCAGTAGCGATGTTTTTCACATGTGCAAGCAAACCACTGGCTGTTCGATCTGCGCTAACATCAGTGAAAAAATGAACCTTTCGTGAACTTTGCCACTTTCAGAATCAATGTATCTCAGTTGATAGCTGAGACAAATTCATAATGTCTAAAGTCTCGTCAAGAAGAATGGCAACAAAATTAGCGTGTTGTATTTCTGACTTCACTTTTTTCCAAAACTACTTCACTGACAGCCCTTATTAAGTCATTTTGTATCCTGTTTGAAGTTCCGCGAAACACGGTCGATGTTTCTAGGTGTGTACTTAACGTCGCATCGTAAGTGGCGAGCAAGTTCAATGCACCCAAATAAGCACCCCTGTTCAAAGAATCTTCACCCTCAGAATGTCCTCGGAATGGTAATTCGTAAGTAGCTAAAACACACAACATCAATCAATCGCTTGAGCACCTCTCTGTTTTTCCGAACGGTCTCATTATATTCTAACTGAGCATCAAGCTGAATATCAATTCTAGATTTTTCAAACGTTCTCAGCTGTAATAGTGCAGAAATGTGTGACTGCGATTTCTCATGCTTTTGAATGGCATTGTGCAAGTTACTCAGATTATCATAACCAGTGTCAGACCAAACAGTTCGGTCCCTTGCAAAGAGTAAACATGGCCAGCAAAACAGTTTATTAAATTTGGAACTTCCAGCAATCCATTCCGTTTTACTGTAGTGTGAAGTTTAGAAATGACGAACGTACTCTTGACTTTTGTTTTTATGCGTCCCTTTATGTTGGGCATATCTAGAGAAGGTTTTCCAGATTGAACAATTTCTAGTTTCTCACATAAGCTCCTAAAACGAAACAGTTTGTCCAACAGTTGTTCAATCACACAAATAGAGTCAGACATCGCAAATATTACGATAGTTGAAACCAATAAGAAATTACCGTATATTTCACTAAATACTTCTACGTAAATACACAATTACGCACTCACGACACAGCACTGTCCACGTTGCATATTATTGTTATGAAAATCATTAGAACGTACGCTCCTACAAACACGCCACATGGTCCACAACAACGCTGGTACCTACTAGTAGACAAGTTTTTTCTCACAGCGTTACATTTAAGTAAAAGGTAATTTTCAATTATAAAATGAACTGGATATCCGTACTTTTAAAACGCTCTTCACTGCTGTCAGTTATCATTCGGAAGAGCTGTTTCAGCAATAAGCCAAATCACAATAAATAAACGTATCATAAACCCGCACAAAGTTGCTTCACACTGCTACACCATGCGATCAAGCCGGGCAGCGTTGAGTTGTCGGCTTATCAAGCTCACTTACTGGCGCGGTTACTACGCATGCGTCACCTCGAGCTCAACGCTGGGCGAGCCAAGCGGTAGGTCTGTCGCGTACCCTCGCTAATGCAGAAGTTCGTACTGCAGAAAACACTTACTGCATACTGCAGAACACCATACTGCAGCAACTGTTGTCATTTAAAAAGAAGTATTGCCAACTGATAAGATAAAACTAATTGTTGCACTTTACAGTTGCATTACTGCTTACTTTGCTTCTAAAGTCCAACGGATAAGCCCGGCTTAGCCTGCATACCCACAATGCACGCTACTGCAAACCGAGTAGGTCAAATTTGGCGTTCGCATTTCGCATAGATACGAGTATATGGATGATACGTAGGAATATCTTTAAGACATAAAACAATAGGCTGATCATGCGATAACCATCACAATGTGATGCAATAGCTTTTTAGGCATGGTAACAAAAGTTGACCTTAACCAGTCAGATGGAATTCTCCTAGCCTTATATACTGCGTTGAATAGTGCAGTTAGCAGTTCTAGGCCTCTCCCATCACCTTGAGCAATGAGTTTCATAGTTTCTGCATGTATCTTGTCCGAACCCACAGCTTAAACTTTCTTCTGAAACTTGATTGCACACAATACTTCCTCTTCTGTTATGTTAGGACTTGCTTTGCTGCATTCTTCAATCAAAGGTGGTAAATACTTATGTTATATTTTTAAATCAAATTAATATTATTTTATAAACATAATTGTAAATATTTTTCAAATAAAAAGTTAGAATGATAGACCATATATTTAAGGTTTACTTCGTTGTATGGAATTTCTAACCGGAAGTTATGAGAACAACGCGTTTTATATTAAGAAGCTTTGTATTAGATTTAAAATCATTTAAGTACCTACATATACCCGAAAATTCAATATTTCATGTGATCACAATATAGCAGAGGCACTGATTTCTATGTTTCTGACAGTGAGGTTACAACTTTTGGCAGATGATATCAATAAAAAGCAATAAAAGTAATAAAAGCAATAAAAAGACAAAAAGACAAAGTTATCGTTCTGCGATGCGATTTTATTTGACGGAAATAAATATCACACGAGAACACGTTCACTTCCTTGTATACATTACTTTATTTACACTGTACGTCACAACACACAATTATACACAGTAGCAAATGACACTATATACAACACTCAATAGTGGAGTACCCTGAAGTCGATTCTGACAAGTACAGATAACAACACTGACGCGCGCACTATAACATACTCTCTCTTGAATTTACCGCAATTCAATGCCTCACTCACTTGAGTCCAATACTCAGAGTCCACCTCGGAGCCCAACAGTCAATCCCAGTCCATCACTTGCCTGAGTCCCAAGAACCAAGATCTTAGAACTGAGAACTTAGAACTCACTTCACTGACTGCCAGCTCGATATTTATACTACTCGATCAACCATCTAGAATGATCGACTTCTGGAAGAGTTCTTACAACACTCTAATGAAACACACTCGAAACATCGATCGACCAGCTAGTCGAATGGGTACTCGAACTTTCCTTCATTATTTACAAATGTACATGGAAATATCTACAACATTCGTAATGTCTCTACATTTATCTGGATAATAAAACCTTACAGTAAGTTTCCAGAACCCGTCATATATACCAAATTATAATACAATAAGTCTAACATACGAACATTATGGAATTTTCTACCGCTGTCGACTATCTAGATTTTGAGGTTAACTTATACACAATACGTATTTGAGGTTATACAATTTTATACTACATATTTACAGGGAAATAATATACTGGTCATGTTTAATATTTAATAAAAGATAATTTAGCATTAATTAAACTATAATTAAAATATATTAAACATAATAATTTAAGGTTTTACACCTATTACGATGTGGTACCTACGAGAAAGTTGTATGGAAGTTAAAGTGCATATATGCCCACTTCTGCTGATTCTTGCTTCACAAAGAAATAACATTCATTTTCTATTAATTATATTGTTATTCAAATAGCTGTGAATGTTTTAATGTCATGTAAGAGTTTTACATAAATACACAAGAAAAAATACTCGCAGATCATCATCGTGGAACTCCCTTCAGAATCCTGAGTAGGGTGATGTTGAATGAGTCTTTGCCATCGTTGACTGTCCAGAAATGCCTTCTCTCTCACCACTGACTCACAATTCCCTCCTCTTCTCTTCACATCCTCTCTCAGCTGATCTCTTCCTAGGTCTTCCCTCTGGTCTTCTTCCTTCAACCATAGTTTCTAGGCATGCATGTGGCGCTATTGTGCCAGGCATTCGCTTTATACATCCATACTATGTTAGTCTCGAAGTCTTTAGTTTCTCTTCTACCGAGTCCACTTCCTGTTCCATTCTGATGTCACCATTCCTTACATGGTCCTTGCTTGTTTTTGGAGGGTAGTTCGTAGAAACTTCATTTCACATCTTTGTGATTTGCTAGCTTCTCTCTCATTCAGTGTGCATGGTTCTAGACTGTATGTGAGAATAGGCAAAATGTATGACATAGAGTGTCATCTTGGTTCTCATGGACACTTTGTTATACCAAGTAGATGTAGAGCTGTTTACCACTCTGTTTACTATTTCTTTATCTGCAATACCCCTGCTGGAAATCATACTCTTGAGGTATTTGAATACCTGTACACACTGAATATTTACACCTTCAAGCTTTATGTGGCAGCCAGTATCTTTCCTACTTATTTTCAGTGCAACAGTTTTTGTTGTGCTTACTTTCATCTGATGCTGCTTGAAATTTGCTACCCATTCATCCAGCCTAGTTTGCACAACTACATATGTCTTTCCCCAGATTGCTACATGGTCAGCAAACACCAATGTACGTAGTTCTCACCTCCTTTTTTTTTTCAGGTTTTTAAGAATCCTGTACGTGGCAATAATGAATAGCAATGGTGAAAGTGTTATCCCTAGTTGGACATTCTGTGTTGTATTAAAACATTCTGAATGGCCATTCCTAACACCAGTTTTCCCGCTTTACAATGTCGTAAGATTTTTACATTCAGTAAGAAAATCTTATAATCTATACATAGCACTGAAACGTCATGAGTGTACTTTAGAGGACTAATCTCGAAACGTACGGTTTTATGTTCATAAGATAGGTCGATTTTACACTACTGGGTGGTTTTCTGGTTCTCTAATGTTGGCTACACTGCTATTGGATTCGGAGAGCGGGAAGTGAGCACAACAACCTTCTTCCACTTGTTATGTTTGTGTGAATCCAAGTGAATCCAGAATATTTACAATAAGATGGGTAGCATCGAGCCAAAGAACTGTAAAAGCTATCTGGGAAAACTATAGTGCATGAGTAAAACATTTTAGTGAGCCCAAAAGTGACCATCAGAGAGACTCCAAAGAAAGGGCAAAATTCCAAGGCCTATAAAATATGTTAACATGTGTAGAATTCCTAGAAAATATGGCAATTATGTATGATGCTCTTGTTGAGTTAGCTGATTTGTCATTAGAGTTGCAGAAAAGAGAGACAAGTCTGACAGAGGCTCAAAATGCAATCAAGCACACTATAAAAGTGTTTGAATATATGTGTAACTCAGCTTCTGGAGAATACTACAGAACAGTTCTTAAAGCAGCAGAAAACAAAATGTTTAGAAACATAGGATTACATGATTCTAAAAAAAGTTGTAAAAATTGACAGAAAGCAGTTTTTCAGAAGTCTTGTGAACAATTTAAACAACAGGCTTATGGGAAATGTGTCCACATCATCTCATCTTGGTTCCAGCTCTAGTCAGCAGAGACATGCGAGAATGACAAAAGGTATCAGTGATTCAAAGATACTATACAAAAATAACTGGCCCTCCACTTCAACTTTGGATATATACTATGGTGATGAGAGTGTTGGCAACCTTTGTGACTTTTTCCATGTGTCAGACAAGACTAGGTACATTAATGCTTTTAGAAAGTATGTCGAGACCAAGGAAATTCCAGTGGAGCTGATGCCTTTAATCAGGACTGTACAGACCATTCCCATCTCTTCAACAGAAGCTGAAGGAGCTTTCAGTACCATGAATGAGATCCTCACCGAAAAGAGAAATAGGCTGCTGGATGCAAGATCAAGCGGACTTATTTTCCTAAGCAGCGTTGGACCTCCTGTGCATATATTTAACCCACATCCATATGTCAAGTCATGGCTACGAAAGGGGAGATGTTCAGCTGATGAAACAACTTGTCGGAAACATGAGGCCGCTGATTTTGACACCCAATACGAGTCCATTTGTAAATTGCTAAGGTGAGTTCCTGTAAATATTTCGTTCCAACTAAATCACTGCCTAACACACACATAGTTGCTAAAGTTGTGGTACAGCATCTGGACCTTGCCAAGGTGATATTCATGCACTTCCATATGACTGGTTTAGGTAACCTATCGTATACCTATTCTAGGTCTAAGAATACATTTTCCCTCTTTTCCAGTGCTGTTCCATGATCATCCTTTGGGTGAAGATGAGGTCTGTTATTCTTCTGTTTGTTCTAAATCTATGCTGTTCTTCTTCCAGGACAGGTTATATCACAGCCCTCAGTCTGGTTTCAACACTTTTTCCATTATTTTCAGACCATGAGAGAGAAGTGTGATACCCGTATAGTTGGCACACTTTCTTCTGTACCCTTTTTTAAATCAAGGGATAATAATACCTTTTGTCCAGTCCTCTGGAACCCAATTTTCACACCATATTGCTCTCAAAGTTCTGTATAGTCATTGCACTCCAGGTATACCTTCTGCTTTGATCGTGTCAGCAGTAACTTCATCGATTCCAGCTGACTCACTACGTTTCACCTTTTTAGGGAAATTTCCACCTCAGACCAAGTAATTGGAACATCATCCGTCATCAGCCATTCTTCCACCCCTTCAGTAGTTTTTACCTCGTTCAGGAGTGTAACGAAATAGGCCTTTATTTTCAAAACAGAGATTGTGGGGGAGTTCCTGCTAATAAACAGGCCTGATATATTCACTGTAACAGAACACGTTCTTAGGAAAAGGAAGTTGTATTTTAGAGGTTCCAAATTATAGGTTTATTTGTTGTATGATGAATCAAATTTATTTACATATATACAAAGTTGGTGGACAAATGTGCATAGTCACAAGCTCGTACAATCTTACAATTCTAAGTCTAGTTTTCTGACCCATTCTCTTGCTTTAACTCATGTATACGGTTGAGACACACACAAGAGCGGAGGAGTTGCTATATATTGTAGACGTGACAAGTATTTTGTTTGTAAGAAGGCAACAAATGTAAAGCAGACTAGTGTAGAAATAGAACTTGTTGCTGTAAATATAGAAATTAGAACTGAAAAATTTACTGTCATTGGTATATATAGATATCCAGGGGGTAATGTAAATATAGAAATTAGAACTGAAAAATTTACTCTTAATGGTACGGTATATACAGATACCCAGCGGGTAATGTAAACATTTTTCTTGAAAATTTGAATGATTTAATGGGTAATATAGTGGACGAACTCTGCATCAAGAGACGCCTGTCTTCCCGTGTGAGTGAACGTTACCTCCAGTTCCTTGGCCACATTTTAAGACGAGATGGAGAGAACTTGGAAAAGGTAATTTTACAAGGCAAAATTGAAGGCAGTAGACCACGAGGAAGAACAGCAAGCAGATGGATAGATCAGGCGAAGAAGATCACTGGGCTACCACTTCAGGTCATATTAACGAAATGTGAAAACCGCTCGGGATGGAAACATCTTGTCAAGGTTGCAACAAGGAAATGATGGAGTTATGAGGTCACGAGGCTCAGTAATGAGCACAACGACTAATGATGATGATAGTGGACGAAGATAAGAAAATCTAACTGCTAGCAGATCTAAATATAGATTGCTAAACTGAAACTGAAACGCAGAATATAAGAATACACAATACTAGAGATATTTTGCAGTGTCCAGCAAGAATTACACCATCCAAAAAAACAGAAATCGATCACAAACATAGATTTAGATTCTTACCATACCGGTAATAGGATATTGCCATACTGTCATACTGTCATACTTCTGATCACAGTGGTCAGTCAATAGATTATCAAATTTCAGACCAGCATAAGAACATAAATAAACACACATATCAGTGTATAAGGTTCCTCAACATTAATTACTTAAAAGAAAGTCTTCAGATAAAAAAGTGGATCCAATCTTCATTGTCAATAATGTTAATAATAACGTCTGGGATGCATTTTATGAGATTTTCAGAATCCACTATTACCATTCTTATAATGTAAAAAAAAGAACATTGGTAGGCAGGTTAGAATCACCAGAACTGAACTAAACTCAAGAGAAGATGAAAGCAGCATCTGAGTTTTTTAAGTCAACCAATTCAAAATACCATTACAATGAGTACAAATTCCTCAGAGCTCACTATAGAGAGAGACTAAATTAAATGCTGATATGTTACTAGAAAGGTAACAAAATGCAGTAATGTGCATGGAAAATTTTAAATGAAATAAGAAATGGAGAAGAACTTTGCAACAACATTCCTAAAAAAATATCTTTAAACATGAATGATTCTAAAATTACCCACAAAAGTTATGCACTACTTTCAGTAAATTATTTGGTAATATCACTTCTTCTTCCTCTTCTGCTGCTGCTGCTGCTTCTTCTTCTAAATTCTTCCACTGATTTTCCCACACATACAGTTGTGGGCAGGAACTGTGTCACACATGTGGATTTGGCCCTGTTTCACGGTCAGATGCCCTTCTTGACACCAACCATTTGTGGAGGGATGTAATTCCTACTGTGGGTTACTGTGGTGGTTGGTAGTGTAGTGTGTTTGTAGTGTGTTGTCTGAATTTGAAGAGAAGAGTCATGGGACACACTCAAACACCCAGTCCCCGAACCAGGAGAATTAATCTGACGCAACTAAGATCCCCGACTCGGCCAGGAATCTAACCCTGGACCCTCTGAACTGAAGGCCCCAATGCTGACCATTCAGCCAAGGAGTCGAACTCTTCGGTAATATCACTAATAGAAGAAATAAAGGAAATTGCCTTCTTGGGATTAATACCCTACCTAGATTAGGTAAATCAGTTTACTTATTCCCTGTGTCTAACCAAGAATTAGAATCAGCCATCGACAGCCTAGGAAATCTTCCTTCAGCTGGTAGGGATGTAATCTCTTCAAAATTATTGAAACAGTGCACGAATCAGCTTATTATTCCCTTAATGTACCTTATAACTGAAGCGCTAATGAATGGAATCTCCCCAGAACCTGTTCATAAGAAGGAGCACCCATTGACATAAACAACTGTGGGCCAATAACTATAACTTCTGCTTTAGGTAAATCATTGAGAAAATTATTTTAAATCAACCTCCTTGCATTTTTTGGGAAACATTCTCTTCTTAGAAATGTTCAGCATGTACTCAGATAAGGTTTGCCAGCTGTTACTGCTCTAGCAACATTAACTCATAATATTTTAATATCTCCATCACAATAATTTATTTAAAACCTTCGATAGTGTAGTCCACAATATATTGCTAAATAAAATAGAACACGGTGAAGTCCGTGGTGTCACTCTATACCTGCTAACTTTTTACCTACAACAGCCTAAGCAGTGCGTTGAAGTAAATTATGAAATAGAATACAAGGTAAAAACTTAGATCTCTCTTTGAAATCACAAATAGCAGTATTCTTCAAGATAATATATTTTGTAACTTTTCTCTATCTCCTGAATGTTAATGAAATGCCAGAACGTGTAAACTCCACCATTGTATCTTATGCATAGGATACATCTCTTATTACTTGGAGAAAAAATAGGAAATCAATGGTACAAAATCTTAATGCATTATTAAAACATGCTTCAGTGCCCTCTGTACGCGAAATCTTCCACAAAGGATAATCTCCTACAAGCCACTCCAAGTGCATTGGATATCGCAAAATAGTGAGCATGTGTAATATGATCACACATGTTATATTACGTGTACTTCAAACTGACTTGTTCATTAACTGTACTTGAGTAGCTATATATATATAATTGATTTTTCACTTCCAATTTCCTAATGTTGAATTCTGACAAATCTAACATGGTGAACTTTTATTTTAAAAGGGATTGCATTGATATAAGTATTCATCCAAATGGCACACACCTTCAAACAAAAAAATTTTCGAAATTCTTAAGCATGTTCTAGATAGTCATGTTAACTACATCGATAAAAGTTAACATCTAAAATATTTTTATTACGTAGTCTATCAAAAATTGTAGATATAAATGTATTACTAAAAGTTTACAATGGAGTAATATAGCCTACCCTCACTTGAGCTATGCGGTAGTTGTCTGGGGTTGTACAGCAAGTGAATATTTTGAACAACTTTTTATTCTACAAAACAAAGCTATAAGGATCGTCTTTCATATTCCGAATCAAAGTACCTGCAAACATTCTTTCATAACTCATAATATTATGACACTTTATTTCATATATACTGTATCTATAAATATTTTATGAAGCACAACAAAACAAAGACTACAGTATAAGTAACAGCGCGGTCCACAATTATAGCACAAAAATTCGGAATGATTACCACACAAGTATCCACCGCTCTAGAAAGATTTGTATATAAATTAGAATATATGATTTATAAAAGGTATAGCTTGTCTGACAACTGTAAAACTCTACAGAAAATAAATAAAAACTGAATTGAATTTCTAATTTCTTGTTCGCTCCTGACTACATTCCCATTTACTGTTTCTAGTGCCGTGATATTCTTTTTGTCAGATCTCTTGCTTTTAACCAGACTGTACATATATTTCCTTTATGTATCTTCCTGTAGTTTTGAGATAAATTCGCCCCCAGCAATTTTCCTTGTCTTCTCTCACAATCCTTGTTAGTTCTAATTTCCTATTTCAGTATTCTTGGTCTGGCTTATGTATTTACTCATATCTCAGTTGCCTTTTGTCACTATTTACGGCTCTTTCAACATCCCTCACTTTCTTGGTCTTATTTTGTTTTTTCATCACCTTTTTCACTCTGTCATTCCACGAGGACATCCTTTTATTCATTACTTTCCTGCACATAATTTTGCACACTTCTTCTGCACGACCAACGAAACAAGTTTTAAAATACACTGACTGACAGAGCAAATGCAACACCAAGAAGGAGTGGTCAGAACTTTATGCCAATTGCAGGGTAGACTGACGTCACTGAGGTATGTTCATGATGTGAAATGCGCCGCTGTGCTGCGCACGTAGCGAACGATAAATGGGACACGGCGTTGGCGAATGGTCCACTTCGTACCGTGATTTCTCAGCCGACAGTCATTGTAGAACGTGTTGTCGTGTGCCACAGGACACGTGTATAGCTAAGAATGCCAGGCCGCCGTCAACGGAGGCATTTCCAGCAGACAGACGACTTTACGAGGGGTATGGTGATCGGGCTGAGAAGGGCAGGTTGGTCGCTTCGTCAAATCGCAGCCGATACCCATAGGGATGTGTCCACGGTGCAGCGCCTGTGGCGAAGATGGTTGGCGCAGGGACATGTGGCACGTGCGAGGGGTCCAGGCGCAGCCCGAGTGACGTCAGCACGCGAGGATCGGCGCATCCGCCGCCAAGCGGTGGCAGCCCCGCACGCCACGTCAACCGCCATTCTTCAGCATGTGCTGTTCCAATATCGACCAGAACAATTTCCCGTCGATTGGTTGAAGGAGGCATGCACTCCCGGCGTCCGCTCAGAAGACTACCATTGACTCCACAGCATAGACGTGCACGCCTGGCATGGTGCCGGGCTAGAGCGACTTGGATGAGGGAATGGCGGAACGTCGTGTTCTCCGATGAGTCACGCTTCTGTTCTGTCAGTGATAGTCACCGCAGACGAGTGTGGCGTCGGCGTGGAGAAAGGTCAAATCCGGCAGTAACTGTGGAGCACCCTACCGCTAGACAACGCGGCATCATGGTTTGGGGCGCTATTGCGTATGATTCCACGTCACCTCTAGTGCGTATTCAAGGCACGTTAAATGCCCACCGCTACGTGCAGCATGTGCTGCGGCCGGTGGCACTCCCGTACCTTCAGGGGCTGCCCAATGCTCTGTTTCAGCAGGATAATGCCCGCCCACACACTGCTCGCATCTCCCAACAGGCTCTACGAGGTGTACAGATGCTTCCGTGGCCAGCGTACTCTCCGGATCTCTCACCAATCGAACACGTGTGGGATCTCATTGGACGCCGTTTGCAAACTCTGCCCCAGCCTCGTACGGACGACCAACTGTGGCAAATGGTTGACAGAGAATGGAGAACCATCCCTCAGGACACCATCCGCACTCTTATTGACTCTGTACCTCGACGTGTTTCTGCGTGCATCGCCGCTCGCGGTGGTCCTACATCCTACTGAGTCGATGCCGTGCGCATCGTGTAACCTGCATATCGGTTTGAAATAAACATCAATTATTCGTCCGTGCCGTCTCTGTTTTTTCCCCAACTTTCATCCCTTTCGAACCACTCCTCCTTGGTGTTGCATTGTCACTGTCAGTCAGTGTAATTCCATTCCACATCACTACAGCCGGATTCTGACATTGGTAACTTACTTTTGATCACTTGGAACTTGTGTTTACAGTCCTCTTCCTTTAGCTTCCAGTCTTTAATCATTGGTATCTTCTCCCTGGTCTTTGTCTTCTGCACTTGGATTCCTGTCAGGTCAACCACCAGAAGCTTATGGTCGCTATCAAGATATTCACTAGGAATAGCTTTCACATCTCGCACTCATTCTTCACACCTCAGGTAATCTACTGATGACTTATAGCTACCATCCTAGCTGAACCGTTTTATTTTATGACTTTATTTCTTCTGGAACCATGTATTTATCAGCAAGTTATTCCTCAAGTACAAATCAAGTAGAAGTTCTCCTTTCGTGTTCCTTGTCTCGTATCTGAAAGGCCCCCAAATCCCTTCATATCCAGTTGTATTTACTCCTACCTGGGCATTACAGTAACCCATTAGTATTTATTAGGTTCTCCTCATTTATACTGGCCTCTAGTTATTGGAGGAAGTCAGCTTTTCTTCTTCACTGGAACTTTGCTGAGGTAATTGACCCGCACAATCGATTCTCGTGATCGTGGCGGTGATTATTGTTTTAGGAAGAAGTACAACTGGACAACCATACTCTGTTAATACTAATCAGAGAGAAAAAATAAAGGGATCAGACTAGAGATGGCCACTATCGACTGCTAACTATCGATTTAGTCGATAGTTTAAACTATCGTAATAGTCGACTACTTTAAAAAACAAGTCGATTGAATTCAGTCGCAGTCTCCGTCACGGATCTCTCCACGATTTGCTCTCCAGTCAGCACAAAACAAGTCGACTGAATTCAGTCGCATTGCCGTCACAGCGACACGGAAGCGAATGAAACTATCGGTTTATGGTCACTTCGGAAATGTAGTTAATATTTATGTTAACTTCAGAGGTATATTACCTACTTGATATGGCGATTTTCTCTTGTCGTTTATGTGCTCTTTGTTTACATTAATTACGTTATTCATAAATAAGGGATAACTATAATAACAATCTTGAAAATACAGTAGTAGCGTAGTAGTGTGTTTGGCTGTTCTCATATACATCCAGATTGTGTACTACAGCAACAAGTTTTACATATTATTGTTAGCATTGTTCAGTAATAGAGCCTCATTGTCGTCTTTCTACGTTTTACTGTCAAGTTAGCACCAAGAAAGGCCATTCGTATGATGTTGGCTCATATATGGGCATCTATCTATTTATTAGCCCCGTGTAGGGACGAATGCGTAAATAGGATTTTAATCTGCGCAACTGTGAGTTCCTCAATAGTGTGATTAAGTCCGAAATTGGGGAATGCACCCAAGGTTCAGTACTATTGTGGCATTTGACAGGAATGAACGTAGAAACCCCATGGAAAACTACATTAAAGTTACGGTATCCGTTGTCAGTGAATGGAATACGAACCTGAGATCTACGAGTGGTATGTGTATATTATAATTGTATATAATTTATTTTTGTCATTACTGTTTCATGTTATCACTTATCTCTCTATCATTGACAAGTTTACGCTACGTAAACAATACTGTACATATATAAGCTTATTTTAAGTGATTTGATAGAATCTGAGGATGTTCTTGTAGAACGAAACATGTCATTCTTTGTATGTTAGTGTGTGGTTTACAGATATGCTTTTAGTGTTTTAATTTACATTGCATTTGCTATGTGTTTGACAGACTGAAAAGCCTTTGCTACATTTAACTAAGTCAACACTGGAAAACATGGCTTCATTTTTAACAAATTTTTAACAAATTTTAACAAAAAAAAAATTAACAAACAAACACATCTACGAGTGGGGCAGCTTCTTATTCATAATGTGGAGCGGAGTGGACTTCTCAGCTGCGAACGTTGGTCCCTTTGAATAAATTTTGCAAGTCACTCAATATAACATCAATTTTGTTCTAATGGGTGTCTATACAGGTGATTTCTAATTGTGGGTAGATTGCGTTAAAATAAGTCGAATTCGTAAAAGTACGACACTCCACTTTTGATACGGAGAGTTTCGACTGGAAACATTCGAATGTTTTTCATGGAACGATTGACTACTTAGATATATGAATACTTTTATTCGACTGAAAACATTCGAATATTCAGTCTTCTAGTCAGGAAGTAATGAATACTTTCGTTCGACTGAAAACATTCGACTATTCAGTCGATAGTTCGAAGGGACTATCGCTAGATTAGTCGATAGTGGTTTTCAGTCGATAGTGCCCATCTCCTCTAGATCAAACACTTTGAATGAAGGTAAACAAAAATAGATAGTCAATTAGTGTTTCAAGATTGTTATGATCTCTGGCTGATGATGTCCTAATAACAATAGGCCGAAACTAGTATCATGATTAAAATAAACATCTGTGGCAAAGGTTGTAGTGAAGTTGTGCTGCATAATATATCGAACTAAATGCAAGAAGTAGGCCTATGCTTCTGTTGTGATTTCTGTTGGATGTTTATGGCTTATTTTGATGTGCTGACCTAGTGTTGGTGTTATTTAGTAGTTTTACGATCTCTATTTGCTGTTATTAGGGTTATATTTGTGAAAGTTTTACGCACTAAGTGACAGCCATATTAGATTTCCTACAATCATTCCATAGATAACACTAGATAGAACGGCACTTTATTATATCTATCTATAGTCTCTTGCCCTAAGTATCCGCCATCTTGTCCGATTCAACATAATTGCCATAGAAACCACGATTCATATAGGAACTTCACACTACATATCCGGTGTTACCTAGACCACAGAATCTGTTATGATATATGGAGTAAACCGTACAGCTAGTGTCTCAACGCCGAATGTTGGGCGGCGGGAAATAACCCGACCAACCTAAAAGGCCAACCGCTTAGGACGGTTGAGCCTTTAAGGAGGAAATGCCACTGGAATCCATAATGACGGAGGGCAGCAGCTTCGCCATTAGTGTACGTTGGCAGTATCGGCTGATACGGTGATGTGACACACATTTGGGAGCGTAACCATAGTGGTATGAGCGGTCTCAAAACTGCGCGAGGAAGGCAACGGGAAACCACCTCGTATTTAATCCCCAGGAAAATCTTTAGCATGACTGGAAAACATGAAACCAAGGCCCCCAGTCCCCGGCAGCCCTTCAGTGGGCAGGGGGTGCTAAGACTCTCCGGGCCAGTCATGAGAAGGATGGCAACGTGGAATGTTCGCAGCTTGTTTCAAAGGGGAAAGACTCATAACGCCATCAGAGAGATGGAGAGACTCAAGATCGACGTTCTTGGCAATAGCAAAATGCGTTGGCCTCATTCAGGAAAGAGTGTGGTCAGTGGTTATCAAGTATACTATTCTGGTAATGACGATCCTCGCCATCTTAATGGCGTTGGTTTCATTGTACATCTCGATATCAGTAAGTCGGTGAAAATTTTTATACCAGTATCAGATAGGGTATGTTTATTACAGCTTAATGCACGACCAATTTTAGTGAATATCATCCAAGCTCCAACATGTGATGCGTCAGACGTTGATATCGAAGATTTTTACACGAAAATCGAAGCAGCCCTGTCATATACCAAACCATCTGAGATAAACATTGTGATGGGCGATTTCAATGCTAAAGTCGGCCATGGTCGACGGGCTGATGTAGTCAGTGACTACGGGTTAGGAACAAGCAATACTCGAGGTGATCGACTGTGCCAGATGTGCCAGGAGCAGAGCCTTATTATAGCAAGCACGTATTTCCAGTTACCTCCACGTTGCCTCTATACGTGGACCTCTAATACTGACAACAGTATTAGGAACCAGATTGATTACATCACAATTAACAAGCGGTTCAGAAATTCCATCAAATGTGTGAAAACATACCCAGGTGCTGATATCAACTCAGACCATAGCCTACCGTTTGCTTCCATGAATCTCAGGCTGAAGAAATGTCATTTAAAGGGGAGTTTTAGTCGGATTGAGATTCAGAAGCTTCAAGATCAAGCACTGAAGGATGAAGTTCAGTCAGCTCTACGTGTAAAACTTGCGGAAGTTCAAAACAGCGTTAATATAAATGATGTTGAAGGCACTTGGAATCACATCAAATGTGCAATTAATGACGTAAGTCAAGTAAAATTAATGAATGCTGGAAGAAGGAAAAACAAGCCGTGGATGACAGAAGAAATCCTGAAGCTGATGGACCAGAGAAGGTATTTTAAAAACAAAGATCCTGTAAAGTACAAAAGTTTGCAGAATTTAATACGACAAAGGATAAGGAATGCAAAAACAACAACTCTCTGAGGAATGCAACGAAATAGAATTAATGAATTCAAAACATGATTTTTCAACATGTACAAGAAAGTGAAACAAGTAACTGGTGAATATAACAGGAAGGGTAGTGGAGTCCTCCTTAATAAGAATGGTGACATCTTAGCAAGCACAGAATAGAAACTGAAGGAATGGATAGAATATGTAAAAAATCTCTTCTTGGATCGCAGAAATGTGGATCATGGTGCTTGGGCAGACAATGGTGTGGATATCACACGTGCAGAAGTAGAATATGCCATAAGAACAGCGAAGAATGGGAAGGCTCCAGGCCCTGATGAGATATATGCTGAGATACTGAAACTCCTTGAGAAAGAAAAATCCCTTTCATTATTAGTTGACCTATTCAACAGTATTCACCGCAGTGGAACCATTCCTCGAGATTGGCTCAAATCGACTTTCGTAATATTGCCTAAGAGAGCCAATGCAATATTCTGCGATGAATATAGAACAATTAGTTTGATGAGCCACGTTCTGAAAGTATTCCTAAAAGTCTTGCATGCGAGAATTTATCATAAATGTGACGAGAATATCGGGACCTCGCAGTTTGGCTTCAGACATGGTTTTGGTACTAGAGAGGCATTATTCAGTCTGCAGGTATTAGTCCAACGGTGCCGAGATGTCAATGTCGATGTTTTTGCTTGTTTCATCGATTATGAAAAGGCCTTCGATACAGTCCGCCATGATGAACTTATGAACATTCTTCGAGAATTAGGACTTGATGGACGGGACATTCGTATTATTGGTAATCTCTACTGGAACCAGTGTGCTGGCATAAGAGTTGATGGTCGTGTCTTGGAAGAAGTCTCAATTATGAAAGGAGTTCGCCAAGGCTGTATTCTTTCCCCCATGATTTTCAACATCTATTCAGAAAAGATTTTTCTAGATGCTCTTTACGGAAAGACTCAAGGAATTGTGGTTAATGGTTTCATCATAAATAACATCAGGTACGCCGATGACACTGTGCTACTTGCAACCAATCTCCAGGATCTACAGGAACTACTTAATGCTGTCAATGAAGCCAGCAGCGCAATGGGCTTGAAGCTTAATGTAAAGAAGACCAAGTGGATGGTTATAAGTAGGAAAGAAGATGGCATTCAGGGTAACCTCACAACAGCGAAGGAACAGATCACGAGAGTGGCAACATTTAAATACCTGGGATGTCACATCAATGATGACTGGGACCTTACTCACGAGATCCGATACAGAATTGAGCAGGCCAGAACTTCTTTTCAGAGACTTAGGAAACTTTTGATAAGCCGTGACCTTTCCATTTCACTACGGACACGACTACTCCGGTGCTACGTTTTCAGCATTCTGTTATACGGCGTTGAGGCGTGGACACTAACTGAGACCATGTGCAAGAGATTGCAAGCATTTGAAATGTGGACGTACCGAAGGATGCTGAAGATACCTTGGACAGCTAAAATGACCAATATAGACGTTTTACACCGTATAAACAAAGAACCAGAAATTCTCACTATCATCAAGATAAGGAAGCTAGAATACTTTGGTCATATGATGCGGAACTCGAAATACCACCTTCTACAAGTAATACTCCAAGGGAAAATTAATGGAAAACGTGGTCCGGGGAGAAGTAGGACATCATGGCTCGGCAACTTGAGCCAGTGGTTTGGAGTGACAAAGCTTACTCTGTTCAGAACAGCTATGAACAAACAACAGATCTTGCTACTGATCGCCAACCTTCTGCGAGGACATGGCACATGAAGAAGAAGAAGATTACCTCATTTGTCTACAATAAATAAAAGAATAGCATTACAAAAATTTTCTAAATTTTCGGCTGGGTAAACTTGGGAGAAAGGAAACGAGCTGTTCAATTAAGTGTGACGTTCTGAGCTGTCAGTGAAGAGATGACGTGGAATTACATTAGTAGACGAATAAGTTTGAGTGGTGTTTTTAAAAGTAGGAAAGATCACAATATGAAGTTAAAGTTGAAATTCAAGACGAAAAATTGGGGTGAATATTCGTTTATAGGAAGAGCAGTTAGAATTTCAAAATTCTTTGCAATTATTTAAGAAAAGTCTAGGTAAAAACAGATAGGGAATCTGCCACCTGGGCGACTACCCTAAATGCAGATCAGTGGTGATTGACTGAGAACAAGAGTTGACCAAGGGAGGTCAGATAGGATAGATGAAAGTGAGGATCCTGAAAGAAGTAGATGGAAACAATGTTAGAACTCAGCTAAGATCCCCATGGTCGCCAACCCATGTTCCCCAGTTAGGAGCTCCTGAGGCCCCTTTGAGCCGCCTCTTATGACAGGCAGGGGATACTGTGGGTGTTATTCTACTGCCCCCACCCACAGGAGAAATCTATTCTGGGTTGTGACCACGAGGCCCTTGGCTGGGTCTTGACATTGCTTTCACTTACTTGTGTCAGGCTCTCACTTTTTCTGTCCCATCCGACCTCCCCTTGTCAACTCTTGTCATTTTCCGACCGCGACTGTGTTAGCGCATTCGAGGCCTAAAAAAATTTTCATTCCCACATACTTTGCGGCATTTACCGTATTTTGGCCGATACCTTCATTTTTGAAGTGTTGGACCCCTTCCATTTGTTTTCTTCTTATTTATGTTAACAGAGGATGGTTGTACAGCTGTACTTCCTGTTAAAACAATAATCACTATCACCACTTCGTACTATATAGCTGCATGGGTTATCAATAAACTAGTTAAGAGTAGCTAAGAACATCACTCTTGTTGCATATGTGCAGAGTATTTTTGCCTTAGAACCCAAATAAATTACCACATGGATGGATAACAACACTTACCATGCATAATTTAATGCACACAACTCAAGAGGCATTCAGTGTTTGTCAACATACTGGGAAATCTAATTAGAAACGCAGTATCGGTAATTACGTTCTTAATAAGGTAAACGCTGAAGGGAATTTACTACTACTGTCTTTTAGTACTTCAAGTAGTACTTCAAGTTCAGTATTTCATGCACCGGTAATCATAACCATCTGTGGAAGTTTTTTCAGGAAACAAACATATTACTAGTACAATACCAGATTAAATATTCTCAAGCTTCATTTATGTTCAGGTATAAAAATAATATGATTTCTGTTAATACAGAACTACGATACAGCAAAGATATTCACACCCATAACACAAGATCAGCAAACCAGTTTTACAAAGATTCCACAAACACTACCAAATATGGTGTTAAAGGCATTTCTTATTCAGCAAGCACAGCCTTTAACAATCTACCTCCGAAATTAAAACAAATCAATAAATTGTACAGATTTTAAAAAGAAGTACGAAGGTACTTCCTTGAACAGTATGTTGGAGAATAAATCGTTAACCACTGTGTACCTATTTTTCCACCTACGTTTAGTTTATTTTGAATATCTTCTTTTTCATGTGAAATAATGATATTATAATGTAAATCAATATTTGTAAAACATTCCTTGTTATATATTGTGACATTTTAGGTCTATTGTAATTGGCAGTGAATTTTATGTGACGGGACTGTGCGCCATGTGCTCCGCGCAGAGTGTTTGCGGCGGAACTCAAAGGGATGACTTTCTTTTTTCTTCTTTTGTATAACCTGTTGAGGGATGAAGAACAGTGTTATCACCGCAAGAAAATACGGGAAAATTTTTTAATACTGCTGAACACTCCATCCACGAGAAACATTACATTTAAAACTTTTCGTAATATCAAAACTTCAGATTCGACGTCTTAATAAACATTCTCCACCAAGTGTGCATAAAAGATTTGAAAACGCATTTTATGAAGGCATAAATAATAATATTAGGAAATAAAATTAATTGTGGAATTAATTAACTAATTAATTAATAAGAAATCAGGGAACATGGTAATTACGACGTAGAGGAATTCAGGACGTCAATCGAATCAAGAGGTACGTTGGACGTCAGAGCTCAGAATATAGGTCGCGAACTCGAACAAGGACTCTCTCACTTACTCACTTACTTGCTGGTTACGCGTGCGATTCAGAAGCTCACTACGCAGGGAGGTCTTTTATAGACCTGGACAGCTGTTACTTGCCACCACGAGGGGAACAGTCATTTCTTGATAGTTTAACTGGCTATCTACAGTCATAGCAGACGTCAATGGTGCCTATGAAGAAAGTACGTATCATTACATGTTAACTGTGAAACCACGAGTTGGGAATCCGTACTAATATTTTCGTCAAAATTTCAGTGTGCATCAAGAAGTACCAGTTCGTGACCGGCCGAGGCAATGAAGACCAACAGTAGGAAATTTGTGTGCCCCGAAGATATCGCCCAGCTCAAGATGCAACACTAAAAGTCAGGACCGATGCCGACAGCGTCCTAATGCCATGAATCCAGCCTAGAAGGAAACCAGGGTCATCAAGACATCCAAGTTAAGTCGACAATTCATTTATACTGGGTATTATCTGTTCTATGTAGCTGTAATTAGTTAACTTTCTTCTTGAAGGGATTATTGATTGAACAGTAGTTTGAGTAGAATTCTAGTATCTTTACCATTTTCTTGTGTTATACGACGTTGAGTCTGTATTTTCTCATATTATACGATGTTTAAGGTGCGTGATGACGGTATGTCAACATCATCGACCACGCGGGTTTCAATAAGTCATGTCATCGGACAAGTATTTGGTTTAAATATCAGCAATCGGCTAATATTTAAGGAATATTAATTTTCCATTCAATTACTACAATATTGAGGATTATGCACGTGTGATATTTTTATTCTTCGGAGTTTATTTCTCCAATATTTTGCTACATTTTCGTAAGGGAGCAGGCTCATCTGACGTACTAATGCTACGCTAACGATACGGATAGATTACTTTTGGATCCGATTTCATACTTTTAAGGGAGGACATTGTCTGATTATTATATTCATGTGTGGTTCCAGTCATTCGTGTAATTTCTTCTGTGATATTTCGGACGGATGTTGTGAATTATATTTTGATATTTTACCTCTCACGTTGTGCCATGTGGAGAGATGTTGCATTGGATAATGATGATTTTATGTGCTATTTGGGGCGAATCTTCGCGTCTCTATGATCAGGAGCACATTTTCTGCGACGTTGTGTGTAATGATGAATGGATATATTGAGATAATTTATCATCATTTGATGTATCTGCGAGTAGTTGTTTTCGTGAGAGAACCATAAGCGATAGCGTCTTCACAAAATATTATTGAACCACGAGGTAAATCACATGTCTTCCTATAAAATTGAGAGTATGAGATTATTAGAGCCTTTTGTCATACTGGAAGAGCGTCATCGCAATAACATAAAAATCGTAGCTGTATAATACTACCCAATTCCTCGATATTTGATAAATTGTAGTAACGACCTGAGTTCGATGTAGATATTGACGATCTTATCAGTCACCATTACCCAGACTATTTCCACCGGATTGATTACTGTTGTTTCCGGGCATCATTATGGGAGTCTTCCATCTCCATGAAATGGATGAATAACGTGTGGACACGTGTTGTTCATTTGTAAAATAGTATTCTTAGTTGTAGTTGGTTACATTTCTTTCCTTGGTGGATGACGGTAACGGGAGATTTATTACGTGCATTTTATTTTATTATTTCCACAGGTTGAGTGACTTTATTTTTAGTGTAAATTATTGATGTGTGTGTTACCATCGTTGTTCTAAGTTTCGGCGTTGTGTTAAAGTCATTACACATGGTTAAGGATTTAATTGTAATAATTTTTTTCTTGCTCACTTTTATCACTAAAGTCACGTTTATTCTGAGGTTAGGCTGAACAAATAATCACTGAAAGGTCGAGTTAAATTTGAGAAACAATTACCAAGTACAATTAAGTGCCGACTAAAATAAAAGTGGTTTTTTTCATATTCTTGACCAGTCATGTAACTTAAGCATTTAAAATCTTGTTCCAGATTTGCCGGCATGATTTGAAAAGCGTACGAGCATCATTCTCTAAACAAACAAAATTTAACATTTACAAAATTCGATAATAATGATTTAATGTAAGATTTTGTCAGAATTAGTAGGAATTTATTAACATGTACCATTCCATTTGCTTTATTTTTTGGATGTACAGCAAGATTAAACGTAAAATTAAAATTTTAGTGATCATCCCACACAATCATAATTCTCAGAATGACAGAATTATTTTTGTAATAAATTATCCACCATTAATTTATATTTTGATGGTTTTATTATTTGCCGATATCTGCCCATTTCCTTTGATCCACACCATTTGTTTATGGAACATGTCAATCCCTTACTGATCACCCCTGAGGGTGTCTTGTGTCTCTAATGGGTTAGTCGTGGCTTAAACGGGCAGAATATGTAGGCCTATGCCTTATCTGTTAACTAAAACTAAAAGCTGCCAAGCTGTGATTGTAAAGGGCAGTCCATCCTTGAGCCACTAGCTCACTGGAACATTCTATAACAAATAAATAACATACATATATACATTATCATTATAGACTGTTATGCCTTTCAGCGTTCAGTCTGCAAGCCTCTGTGAATTTACTAAACGTCCTCGATTTGCAACTAGTGTTGTGGCCTCATTTAGTTCTATACCTCTTATCCTTAAATCGTTAGAAACAGAGTCTAACCATCGTCGTCTTGGTCTCCCTCTACTTCTCTTACCCTCCATAACAGAGTCCATTATTCTCCTAGGTAACCTATCCTCCTCCATTCGCCTCACATGACTCCACCACCGAAGCCGGTTTATGCGTACAGCTTCATCCATCGAGTTCATTCCTAAATTAGCCTTTATCTCCTCATTCCGAGTTATCTCCTGCCATTGTTCCCACCTGTTTGTACCAGCAATCATTCTTGCTACTTTCATGTCTGTTACTTCTAACTTATGAATAAGATATCCTGAGTCCACCCAGCTTTCGCTCCCATAAAGCAAAGTTGGTCTGAAAACAGACCGATGTAAAGATAGTTTCGTCTGGGAGCTCACTTCCTTCTTACAGAATACTGCTGATCGCAACTGCGAGCTCACTGCATTAGCTTTACTACACCTTGATTCAATCTCACTTACTATATTACCATCCTGGGAAAACACACAACCTAAATACTTGAAATTATCGACCTGTTCTAGCTTTGTATCACCAATCTGACATTCAATTCTGTTGGATTTCTTACCTACTGACATCAATTTAGTCTTCGAGAGGCTAATTTTCATACCATACTCATTGCACCTATTTTCAAGTTCCAAGATGTTAGACTGCAGGCTTTCGGCACAGTCTGCCATTAAGACCAAGTCGTCAGCATAGGCCAGGCTGCTTACTACATTTCCACCTAACTGAATCCCTCCCTGTCATTTTATACCTTTCAGCATATGATCCATGTAAACTACAAACAGCAAAGGTGAAAGATTACAGCCTTGTCTAACTCCTGTAAGTACCCTGAACAAAGAACTCATTCTACCATCAATTCTCACTGAAGCCCAATTGTCAACATAAATGCCTTTGATTGATTTTAATAATCTACCTTTAACTCCATAGTCCCCCAGTACAGCGAACATCTTTTCCCTCGGTACCCTGTCATATGCTTTCTCTAGATCTACGAAACATAAACACAACTGCCTATTCCTCTCGTAGCATTTTTCAATTACCTGGCGCATACTGAAAATCTGATCCTGACAGCCTCTCTGTGGTCTGAAACCACACTGGTTTTCATCCAACTTCCTCTCAACGACTGATCGCATCAACCCTTCCAAGATGCCTGTGAATACTTTGCCTGGTATACTAATCAATGAGATACCTCGATAGTTGTTGCAATCCTTCCTGTTCCCTTGCTTATAGATAGGTGCAATTACTGCCTTTGTCCAATCTGAAGGTACCTTACCAACACTCCACGCTAATTTGACTATTCTATGAAGCCATTTCATCCCTGCCTTCCCACTATACTTCACCATTTCAGGTCTAATTTCATCTATTCCTGCTGCCTTATGACAATGGAGTTTATTTACTATCCTTTCCACTTCCTCAAGCATAATTTCTCCAACATCATTTTCCTCCTCCCCATGAGCTTGACTGTTTGCAACACCACCATGATGATTTCCTTTTACATTGAGAAGATGTTCAAAATATTCCCTCCACCTCTCCAGTGATTCCCTGGGATCTGTTATGAGTTCACCTGAATTACTCAAAACACTGTTCATTTCCTTTTTCCCTCCCTTCCTAAGATTCTTTATTACTGTCCAGAAAGATTTCCCTGCTGCTTGACCTAGTCTTTCCAGGTTATTACCAAAATCTTCCCATGACTTCTTTTTGGATTCAACAACTATTTGTTTCGCTCTGTTTCTTTCATCTACGTCTGCCTCGGCCCTTGTTTGGAGCCATTTCTGATAAGCCTTCTTTTTACGTTTACAGGCTGCTCTCACTTCATCATTCCACCAAGATGTTCGCCTTTTCCCATCTTTACACACAGTTGTTCCTAGGCATTCCCTTGCTGTTTCTACTACAGCATCCCTGTATGCCACCCATTCACTTTCTATATCCTGAACCTGCTTACTGTCTACTGTTCGAAACTTCTCACTAATCATATCCATGTACTTCTGTCTAATTTCCTCGTCCTGGAGATTTTCTACCCTTATTCGTTTGCAGACAGATTTCACTTTCTCTACCCTAGGCCTAGAGATACTTAGTTCACTACAGATCAGATAATGGTCTGTATCATCGAAAAATCCCCGAAAAACTCGTACATTCCTAAAAGATTTCCTGAATTCAAAGTCTGTTAAGATATAGTCTATTATGGATCTGGTACCTCTAGCCTCCCATGTGTAGCGGTGAATAGCCTTATGCTTGAAGAATGTAGTCGTAACAGCTAAACCCATACTAGCACAGAAGTCCAGCAAACGCTTCCCATTCCCATTAGCTTCCATATCTTCTCCACATTTACCAATCACCCTTTCGTATCCTTCAGTTCTATTCCCAACTCTCGCATTGAAATCGCCCATTAGCACTATTCTATCCTTGCTGTTGACCCTGACCACGATGTCACTCAATGCTTCATAAAACTTTTCAACTTCATCCTCATCTGCACCCTCACATGGTGAATACACGGATACAATTCTTGTCCTAATTCCTCCCACTGACAAATCTACCCACATCATTCGCTCACTTACGTGCCTAACGGAAACTATGTTGCGTGCAATGGTATTCCTGATAAAGAGCCCTACCCCAGACTTTGCCCTTCCCTTTCTAACACCCGTCAAGTACACTTTATAATCTCCTATCTCTTCCTCGTTATCTCCCCTTACCCGAATATCACTTACTCCTAGCACATCCAGATGCATCCTCTTTGCTGACTCAGCAAGTTCTACCTTCTTTCTTCCATAAGCCCCATTAATATTGATAGCTCCCCATCGAATTCCATTTCGTTCACCAAGGTGTTTCCAAGGAGTCCCTCGCCTGTCAAATGGGAGTGGGACTCCATTACTCCCATAGGTCCGAGGCTTGCTTAAAGTGTTCTGAGCTCGGTAAATTCATGAAGCAGGATGCTGCCCTACTTGCACATAGTCCAAGTGAGGATCTCTCCTCTAACGGGTTATGGACCACCGGTGAATTGTGTAGTCCTAGCCGCCTGAGCACAAGGAGGGCCACGACTCAGAATATGTCCGAGATGCCCACTCCCATTCCATAGCAACTGGTATCCCGACTCTCAGGACCACTTACTAGGCCACTCAGCCGTTGCCCATGGTTCACGAACAAGGACGTGACTACAGTAACCCACAAACATGAACCATACAAATAAATAAATAAATAAATAAATAAATAAATAAATAAATAAATAAATAAATAAATAAATAAATAAAAAATAAATAAATATGGCCGAGGTAGGTACTGTACAGATGTCTACGTTTCTGTCAATGAGATTACGTATTTGACAGATGATATTAATAAGAAACACTGTAAGACCAAGATGTACGGAAGGGGAAGAGTATATATAAACATTTCTGTTGATTCTTGTTTCTTAAAAAAATTTAATTCAGGCTCCGTTAATTATATTCCTATTCAAATAGCTGTGAATATATTCATGTCATTTAAGTGTTATGCAGTTATATATACATGAGCAGTAGATGCCCAATTAAATTCTATATGAAAATCGTTGGCAGTTTGTTTTCATTTCAATGTACAGTATCGAAACCCTCTAAATTTAAATACACTGGCCTTTGGTTACGCTTGCTTAAAGACCCAATATGGCTGCTCCGTAAGTGGCATTCGTGACTTGACCTTATTGTATAAATAGTATTATCTGCGCACTTTTTATCGATAGATTTGTATACGGGTTTGAGGCAACGAGCTAGAATAACATAGAGAGGCGGAAGCGCTGCCTGGGTGAAGCTAATAGAACGAACGTCCGCCATGTTTCCTGTTGTCACACAAGCAAGGGGGCATGGCCTTTAAATGGCGAAAAGTGTAGAAAATACGAATTTTAGAATCACTAGAGGAGAATTAAATACCGTTGCCGAAAGCTGGAAGCATTAAAGCGAATACCGCCACTTCATCATATTGCGGCACGAGGCCAACATCACGATCAGTTGATTGTAGGGTAGTTCGAAATCATCGCACAGTGACATACGAATAGGCCTCGAAATCGGAACAAGAGCGTTTCCCTGCTTGGCTGTTGTGGTTAAGCGTAAATTAGAATAAAAACGATGGACTGTGTTCCTTTCTTAATCTGTTTACCCTGTTTATCCTTGGTTTTTCCTACGGACTCAGCGACGGATCCCACCTCTACCATCTCAACGACAGTGTTCTGGAGCGTGAGACATTGGGTCGGGGGATACAACTGTGAGGGAGGGCTGTACCTGCTATGCTGAACAGGGGCCTTGTGGGGGGAGAAGGAAGCGGCCGTGGCCTTAAGTTAGGTACCATCCCGGCATTTGCCTGGAGGAGAAGTGGGAAACCACGGAAAATCACTTCGAGGATGGCTGAGGTGGGAGTCGAACTCACTTCTATTCAGTTGACCTCCTCAGGCTGATAGAATCCCGTTCCAGCCCTCGTGCCCCTTTTCAAATTTTGTGGCGGAGTCGTGAATCGAACCCGGGCTTCCAGGGGTGGCAGCTGCTCACGCTAACCAGTACACCACAGAGGCGGCCCATGAATACTTTACCACAATAATCGTTTAGTGTAATTATTTATTATAATATAGGGGGGATATCATGTTTTCCCATTACCATATCATACTGGGATTACTAGCTGAAAGGTAAGCTTGAAAGTTGTCCATTATGAAGTGTGGCATAGTTTTAAAAACCAAGGCAACAGACATCTACAATAAAGGCTGTATACATTTCAAAAAATAGCAGTAAAATACTGTATTTACCATACTTGGTGTACTTTTGAACGAAATAAGTGGGTTTTTTTTTTTGTGGTTACATTTTCTTGGTGGTGGGCGCTCCATTTCCTTTATTTGTAAATGTGAATGAAAATTAAATAGGGCTGGAAATGTACAGAGCATAAGCAACTGAATTGAGTGGGATACCATTTTTGTCTTTTCGCCCTCACAACGCATTGTTCCGTAATTCCTCGTTCTTTAATCGAAATCTGAAGCAAAATTCGATAAACAATTACCGTGGCTATCCGTACTTTCGCTAAGTAGATAATAAAATGGATTTAATTACAAACAGAAATTACAAAAAGGAATCTCGGCTATAATTCAGTAATACTTACTTAAAGTACGATATATCCTTGGTTTTATTACTCCGATTAGTACAACCATACGCTGAGCTTACGGCTGACATTCTTGAAAGCGAGAATCTATGTTTTCACTTCTTAAAACTTAGGGAATTAAATTGGCATGCACGATCTCCCTGTCACCTCAACATATGCTCTCGCGCCAATTCACTTTGTTTTGACAACCGTTAACATGGCTGCCCCTTATCAACTTGCTTCAAGCTGGGAGCGCTGATGACAGGCATACAGCCCCTCTATGTTATTCTAGCTCGTTGGTTTGAGGAGTAAGGAGAGAGCAATTCCGGTTCCAGTAGTACTGCCAGCTAAATGGAAATGAAATGTGAATTGAATCGATAATGTGATCGATCGATATGAATTTTGCTAAACCTTTGTTTTCTTAAGCCAACAACTGTGTCACACATACATTATATAACATTATATAACATTTCTCGATGCGAATCTTATTCCTAGAGTGAATTCTATAGTTTGGCTTTGCTGTGTAAATAACAACAGTACTAGTACGTAAAGTGTACGCCAGATTTCGCACAGCGATGCATACGCGATTCATAGTTTGTGTTTCAAAGGTTGCCAGTACGAATATCGAAGATTGCCGAGGTCGACCAATATTCAGTCAAGACCAACTACAATTACATCAGACCGTAATGCAGAAAAAACATGGCGGACATCGGCGTGCGATATGAGAGGTTGAGGGAAAGGTTATGCATGTTTATTCCGAGTCACCTAAAGAAAATATCACAAGTCGAACCTCATGAAATGCAACTCACTAACTCAAAATATGAATAATTAAACACCATAAGTAGCGTTATCGCGCATTGTAAGTCTAAATGAAATTTCAGAGGGGAAAAAAATGAAGGGAGAATTATTGTATAAACATCAGATTGAAACAGAGTATAAAAATATTTCACATATGAATCTCCGGTCAGCAAATACGATCTATAGATGTCAACAAAGTACATTATTAACCTTACATGAAATACAATGTAACACCACCATTAAACACACCCCATTATGTAAAACACGCAAACAAATTTCCCCAACAAAATTTCAACCCTCCAAAATCCACCTGTATTGTTGAGTAGGTACAAGCGATATTTGTATGATAAACTTGACCATCTAAAGCACTCGTCACCTTAAAACTCGTCAGAATTGATGGCATAATTGTATTTTATATAAAAAAAGAATATAGGCCTAATTCTCACGTTAACTCGCGGGAAATGGGGTTAGGTTTAGTTTACGCATGTTCACTGTAAAACGTTGAAAATTAATTAAGTTACATCATTCTTGCACCACCGTTTAAGATTAATTTAGTCTCTAAATCATAAATCTTGGTCATGATTTTCCGGATCTTCCTGTGACTGATTTAATTTTCTTTGTAGTAAGGTACGTTGGCTGATAGGGTAAATGCTAGGATAGGCATCATTAGTTTTAACTTCGGAAGTTTGCGCGGCACTGGAATTAGATCACCACCTTCTATAGGTATATGTCTTCCCTCAGAATACATTTGATTTCAAAAATGATAAAATCATTAATGCACACAACATTATTAGTCTTATGATTCGTTTCGAAGTTTTCCTTACGAATGCTCTTAACCCAATTTTGCCTTAATACTAGGTCTATTGGAAACGGGAACACTGAGCTCTTACTTACATCCAGGCACACAGCACATTGAACTATAAACATATTGCATAGGTAAATAAAAATAAAGAAAGTACTTTCGGAGAAGAACATGAGAATCAAAATTAACCTAATCACCACCGACATTGTTGGAATAAATAAGCTCTTTGAGAACAAACAGCTTCTTACGGCACTGAAAGAGGATCTATAATCTTCTTAAGACCATAAATAAATATCATGTACGATTAATAATATTCAAATTTCCATAAATATTTGGTAACAACAACACGGCTTACACAAATCAAAACAAACGCATGCTAGCACTCCAGCTGCCGCCATTATGAACAGTTTCGATAGGTCGGTTAAGGTCTGAGATATTGTAGTTGGTCTTGATTCAGTACTAGGGTGTTAATCTATCCAGAAAAGGTGCGCAGATAATACTTCCGCTTCGCCTTGTAGCCACCATGCTGCACACTGTTCACCGCCGTCTCGATCAAGACGGCGGTGACACTGTTGCAGCCAATTCCAATATTCACCGCTAGATACCAGCACAATCATACGCCAGGCGCGTGCCTCCTTGTTGAAGTTTTCTGTATTTAAAGAAGCAGAACTTCCTCCAACGTTAAGCCGTATCTCAACACTGCCGTCTCTACCAAACCTGTGACAAATTCTCAAAGAAACAATGTAACAGGAGAAACTTACACTTCGAAGTCGATTACTTGAATCAAATACAATAGCGAACTGTATTTGCTTAAATTGAACAGTGCGAATGGATCTGTGTATATTTCAAATACCATTTTTCAGTGCTGGTTCATTTACTCATTCCTGTTAAAATCATTAACATTGTTTAGTGATAATCAATATTTTCATTTCCGGGGTATACGACTAATTACAAGATATATCTCGTAAAAACTGATTATATTTAATTTATTGAAAGTACTCGTAGATGGTAAGCATTCTGTTTTCAATTTATACCTTGGAGTAGTAATAGTTACTATCACGCTCTCAGTCTACAGTATATGATCGGACCGGAATCTCTACACGTCGACAGTCTTACGTCTACATATCAAGAAGTTTCTGGAAGTTACGCGATGACTCCTTCACCGCCGCCATCACCAACGCGATCACGTTCACCCAGGTCGCCACCAAAGGACATGGAAACTACTCAAACCAAACAACCTCGTCGTTTATCGGAATCTGGTTCTGGAAGTCCTGATGGAGAAAGGAAAAGAATTTGTCCGACACAATCCCTGAT
Organism: Anabrus simplex; assembly: GCF_040414725.1. Classification (NCBI taxonomy): domain Eukaryota; kingdom Metazoa; phylum Arthropoda; class Insecta; order Orthoptera; family Tettigoniidae; genus Anabrus; species Anabrus simplex. Next base: position 110,081,340 of record NC_090269.1, on the reverse strand, counting down.
ACAACGTTCTCCAGGCTCTGTCGAAACCTCACCGGGATCTCATGCTCGTCTGGAATCTTCTGGAACGGACCTTGGGATTCATTTGCTGGGCCCTGGACCATCGACCGCCCACCAACTGCCCAACCTGTTGGACCAACCTGCAACGTACATGCCTGCACATGTACGTAGTTATGCTCAGGCGGCGCAAAACCCAGCAATCCCACCTAATATTCGCCAGCGCAGTATTGTTACTCCAACGCTCCAGCCAACTGTTCAACCGCCTTTCTATCTGATAAAGCTTACAAATCTGGACATCACCAAGGCCAACGTCAGGTGCATCTATCAACTAATTGCAAAATTTACGCCCAATCTTCAGGATTATAAACTTGAAATCCAACGGTCGAGAGATGGTTATAATCTTAAAACCTGCCAACCATTTTACCATCACTTCATGAATAACATCGGAGCTCATCAACTGGGGACACATGCACGGGCCACTAATGTCACCACACAGCGTCCAACACAACGTCCTGCACCGCCCACCCGACCAGCAACAATTCTATCTGTGGTTGCTTATGGAGTCGACCGAGACTACACCGACGATGAGGTGGCTGCTCAACTCCAACTCGAGGGTCACCACATCTACCGAGTCATCCGTATTCGGAACGCTCAAGGACCCACTTCCTTGGTTCGCATTCTATCACGCGACGTCTCGACGCTCGACGCCCTGCTCCGTGACGGCGCCATGATCTACGCCCGGCGCCATCGGGTGGAACCCTCCAGAACATCGCCACCTCAGAAGATCCGCTGCGGGACGTGCCAGACGTTCGACCACGCCCCAGGGACACCATGTGTTCATCCGGAGGTATGTGCCATCTGTTCACGTGAGGAGCATCCTACTCATGCTTGTCCCAATAAGTCGAATCCAAAATGTGTTAATTGTAATCAAAAGCATCCTGCTTTCAGTTATAAATGTCGTTCCAAACCTGCTCCTGAACCTGATCATCCTGAAACCGTTGTCCCTGTTCAATCTCAAGACCTACCTACCCCTGCCTCTTCCTCCTTCCTCCTCCCTCCGAGTTCTGAGAACATCATTCGTTTTATTACGATGGTGTTACAGAACGTCCTCCCCTTCCATCGCCCACACATCCTAAATCAGATCCAGCTAGCGGCTCGATTGGTTTTGAACACTCATGTCGACGTGGCGTACTCGGGGAATAAAATGCATTTTGCATTTTTTCCCCTAAGTACTGTTCACTTTATGCGTTAGCGTATTGAAGCTTTACTATGCCAACATAAGATCTCTTAAGTCCAATCGGCCGCTGCTGGACACCTCCCTTTCATTGTATGCCCCGGATATTTTTGTTCTGAATGAGACATTTCTGACGCCGGCTCAAATGCCTCAATTTCCCCGGTTTACTTTCTATCGCGCTGATCGTCCGACTCACGGCCGTGGTGGCGTGGCTATCGGCGTCAGACGGGATTTTACTGTTATTCAGCACTACTTTCACTTCCCTACTAATTTCTCTGAATATCTAATACTCGAAGTAATTACTCCTCAGAAAACCATTACGGTAGCTACTATCTACATACCGTCTAAACCTTTCATTCCCTCTGATTTTATTAAATACATAGACGCTACATTTTCTGAATATATTATAGTTGCAGACCTTAATGTTACTTCATATACCCCTACTCAAATCTCCGAGTTCACTAATTTATGTACGTCTCTCCGGGGCATGCGCTTCCATTTTCCTTTCCACACCCTCCCCGCCAATAATTCCACCCCTGATGTCCTCCTTCTTTCTCCCTCCCTTGCCACATCTATCACCATCCAGCAGCTCGTTTCTATAGGTAGCGATCACGCCCCAGCCCTTCTCACCTTTCCTGGTGTTCTTCCCCGTCAGACCTTACCCCCTCCTCGCCCTCCCCCTACTCGTCGTTTCAATCACACTAATTGGAATACTTATCGCACTACTCTCACTAACTTACTCAGTGATGCTGTACCGCCTACTAATATTCCCACTCTATTCGCCCTAATTTCTAAAATAGAGCGAGCTATCCTTACCGCAGATTCTCTTCATATTCCTCGTCACTCCTACCACCCCTCTAAACCTCCTATACCCCCCACAGCTCTCCGCTTATTGCAGCTAGCTCATGACTACTTTACTGCATATACTCGAACCAAGGACCCTACTACGCTCCAACAACACCGCCGAACTTTACGCCACGCGCGCTCATATATTAAAGCTATTAAACGTAAAATGTGGATGGACAAGTGTACTGAGCTAGCTGATTATCACGACCCTCGACGTTTTTGGACGACTTTTCGAAAACTAACCAAAACTACCAACCCTCTTCCTCGCTACCCTATTACACATCCCCCCACTCATCCACAAACTGACCAAGACAAGGCTAATCTTTTCGCTGACTATTATCAAACTGTGTTTTCCCCCTCCCACGCCCCTAATTTCCATCATCCTCACGAACCTACCATCATTGCTTACTCTGATCCTAACCTCCCTGAACTTCAACCTTCATTCCTCCATTTTTCTCATGTTGATTATACTCATCCATTAAATGCTCCCATTACACCCACTGATATCCGGCTTTTCCTGAAACATCGGAAAAACACCTCCCCTGGCTCCGATACCATCTCATATCGTCATATTCAAGAAGCCCCTCCGATTCTTTTTTATCTTCTTAGCATTATTTACACCTACATTCTTTATACAGGCGCGTACCCCGATCATTGGGGTAACGCCAATCTTCTCCTATTCCTAAAACCCCATAAACTCCCATCTGCCATTCGGTCTTATCGCCCAATCTCCTTACTCCCTGTCCTCAGCAAGATCCTAGAAGGGATTCTGAGTAGGAGACTTTCCTCCTATCTCGACTCTCTAGGTCTTATTCCATCCTCTCAAGCCGGTTTTCGATCCCATCATTCCACTCACGATCACCTCTTTCACATATCCTCTTCTCTCAATGCCTATCTTCGCCCCCGTAAAACTGCCGCTTTAGTTTGCCTCGATGTGAATAAGGCTTTTGATTCAGTCTGGCATGCTGGGTTGCTTTTTAAGTTACGCCATCTTCCCATTCCTATCACTATCATTCGATTTATTTTCAACTATCTTCAACATCGATCAGCACAGATCCTCATCCGTGGTACCCGTTCCTATTCCTTTCGTATGACTGCGGGCGTAGCCCAAGGTTCCCCACTTTCCCCACTTTTATATATTTTATATACTTATGATATCCCACATCCCGACCCCCCTTTAAGACTCTATCAATATGCCGATGATCTGGCTATCCTTGCACTTACACCTACTACTGTTACTCTTACCCGTTATTTACAGACCTACCTCTCCGTTCTAGAATCCTGGTTCGACGCCTGGCATATTGCTGTTAATCCCACCAAGACCCAATTTATTGTATTTCGGAAAAACTCCCGCCTCACTAGACCCCGTCACCGAGTTCTTTTAACGTTGTATAATACTCCACTAACAGAAACTAATACCCTAATCTACCTTGGTATTCAATTCCAGAACAACCTTCATTGGAAACATCATTTAACACAAGTATACAAACGTGCCCTTCAACGCTTCCGAGCCCTTCGTATTCTCACTGGTAAAACGTGGGGCCTCCGTCCTTCCCAAATCCTCACAGTTTATAAATCTTTTATTCGCCCTGTCGTAACATACAGTTCCTTGACCTGGCTCACAGCTGACAGACAACAATACGTGACCTTGCTTAAACTTGACAGACATGCTATGCGTATTGCATACCATCTCCCCTTTGACACCCCTTCTGCTGACTTCCAACCTCTTTATTCTTTCCCCACCATCCTTACTCATGTCCATGATCTTCGTCTCAAATACTTACAATCTGCCCTAGCCATCAATCACTCTGCGATTAAAGAAGCCCTCAACCTTTCTCCTCTTGCCACCGCTATCCTTAATAATGACCGCTCTCCTGCTATCTCTTACCTTTTCCCCACCCCTATCACGTAACTTCCCCCCCTGTCCCACTGCCTTTTTATTCTAATTTTTCTTTTACTGGATATTACGATGCTCCTCGCGGCAGTGGTACCGGCCTCCAATATCTGTGTCTGAGTGCTTTACGACACTACCAGTGTCATCTCTATCCGTGTTCATTTTCAATCATTCTGTGTTTTTCGCGTCCTCATTGTTCCACTAGTGTACGTCCATTTTTTTCTGCTTCCACCATAGTGTTTTTCGTATCGTACGTCAAGATGAACTGAAGACATTTCTCTCTCAGTACGATGTGTTGTGCGTTTATACTTTGTGTGCCAATCGAAATCAATGAAAAATAGACTGACATGGAAGAAATCACATAATATTTCCTTGTTATATACTTGTTTATGTTTTTTTTATTTTCTCTGCTTCAATCTGTATTTGATTATGTTTTGTTTTCAGTATGTACGAGACATACTTCTATGTATGTGTTTCAAAATTCTACTTTTATGTACTCACTCACCGGCCAAAGAGCTACATGTTTAGCTGGTGGCCCGCCTGCCCCTTACCGGGCAGGAATGAAATAACTATTTGAATAAAGAATAGAATAATAATAGTTACTATCGAGCCGTTAAATATAATGGTACAATATAAAATTTTTGGATGCCTCGGATTACCGTTTCCGGGGGCATAATAAGTTTAAAAGCAGCAAATGTGTTACCAAATTACTGGACTGTGCAGATGGGCTTAGCCTTACGCTGACTGCCAATCAAACTCCAGTCAAACTTTGACTATTCTGCAACCGGTTTGTCGAAAACCCAGTGAGGGTACATGTATGTGACATCGACTAAAAGGGATACCTAAATATTCCGAGCGAGAAGCTACGTGGTTTGTGTCAGTTATCTATCAGTTGCATTCAAGAGGTAGTAGGTTCGAACCTCACTGTCGTCAGTGCTGAAAATGATTTTCACACCAGGAAAATGCTGTAACTGTTCCTTTCCAGTCCTATCCCTTCGTCGTCATAAGACCTGCCCGTGCCGGTGCGACGTAAAACAAATAGTAAAAAGATAATTAAATGAAAACGCAACAAAATAGGAATAAAAATGAAAGGACTGTAGGCCAAATACTTAACAGATGTTAATTCCTTCTCTCTCTCTCTCTCTTGTTAATACTGCAGGGCATGGTCGCTTTGCGGGCGGTTGACTTGCAACCCCCACTTGTTCCCCCTGTGGGTGGAGGCGGTAGAATAATACTCACGGTAACCCCAACCTGTCTTAAGAGGCGACTAAAAGGGGTCCCAGGAGCTCCTTGTGCTTACTTGTGTCAGGCTCCTCACTTTTATCTATCTTTACCGACCTCCCTTGGTTAACTTTTGTACTTTTCCGACTCCGACGGTATTTGAGCTTTCGAGGGCTTCCATTTTCACGCCCTTCGTGACCCTTGTCTGTCTTTGGCCGATACCTTCATTTTATCTGATTAGTGTGATATAGAGGATGGTTGCCCAGTTGTACTCCCTCTTAAAACAATAATCACCACCAACAACCACTTGATTCATTAAAAAAAGGGAGTTGCAGAGGGAAAATTGAACATTTTCGGTACAAATGTCGTGTTTCGGTGGTTTGGCGACAGCTGAAGCTGTGCAATTGTCTTCAATTTAGCGGACGTAAACTAGTGTATACACAGAAACCGCACGTCGAAATCACATCAGCAATTAATGATCCCCCTGTGGGTGGAGGCGGTAGAATAATACTCACGGTATCCCCTACCTGTCTTGAGAGGTGATTAAAAGGAGTCGCAGGGGCTTTGAACTTGGGAGAGTATGGGAACACAAAAGAGTATAGGATGAAGGTAATTGAAAACAAGGTTTCGATAATTATGCACTTAAAAATGCCAAAATATGCACTAAAAAGTATAAAAATATGCACTAAAATCAGTGATGGGACGAGTACAAGAAAAAAGTAAATGGGCTCGATTACTGTTACTTGAGAAACATTTTACTCAGTTACGTTTACAAATTGTCCGCCTCTGTGGTGTAGTGGTTAGTGCGATTAGCTGCCACACCCGAAGGCCCGGGTTCGATTCCCGGCTCTGCCACGAAATTTGAAAAGTGGTACGAGGGCTGGAACGGGGTCCACTCAGCCTCGGGAGGTCAACTGAGTAGAGGTGGGTTAGATTCCCTCCTCAGCCATCCTGGAAGTGGTTTTCCGTGGTTTCCCACTTCTCCTCCAGGCAAATGCCGGGATGGTACCTAGCTTAAGGCCACGGTCGCTTCCTTCCCGCTTCCTTGTCTATCCCTTCCAATCTTCGCATCCCCCCGCAAGGCCCCTGTTCAGCATAGCAGATGAGGCCACTTGGGCGAGGTACTGGCCATCCTCCCCAGTTGTATCCCCCGACCCAATGTCTCACGCTCCAGGTCACTGCCCTTGAGGCGGTAGAGGTGGGATCTCTCGCTGAGTCCGAGGGAAAAACCAACCCTGGAGGGTAAACTGATTAAGAAAGAAAGAACGATTACAAATTACTTTTTTATAGTAATGAGTAAAATTAAAATTACTTTATAGAACGTTAGTCTTGAAATCACTGATTTCTTTTCGCTTGGGGCTGGCTAATACAAAAGTTTACAAGGAAAAGGAATTTATTACTTCACTTTCTTTTTTAGTCTACAGGCAGTATCATCACTGGTGACACCTTGAAATTGTTAAAATGATCCTTTCCCATAATTTTAATTTTAGTTAATGACTTTTAGCGTTTGAAATGATTTTCCATTTCACAATATTATTGGCTTCACGTTCCACTAACTACTTGTACGGTTTTCGGAGACGCCGAAGTGCCGTAAGTTTGTCCCGCAGGAGTTCTTAACCTGCCAATGAATGTACCGACACTAGGCTGGCGTATTTCAGCATCTTCAAATACCACCGGACTGAGTGAGAATCGAACCTGCGTAGTTGGACTCAGAAGGCCAGCGCTCTACTATCCGAGCTACTCAGCCGGGTGATTTTCCATTTAATGGGGCTGTACCTTAATTGAGGCCACGACCGCTTCCTTCCAACTCCTAGCCTTTTCCTCTCCATCGTCACCATAAGACCTATCAGTGTCGGTGCGACGTAAAGCAAGTTCATAAAAAAAAGGTCCATTCACTTTGCAAATACGTTAATTGGTTCTTAAAATGATAATCGCTAATCTCGACGTCTTAAAGGAGAAAGTACCTTTGCATTTACTGAAAAGACGCCCTACTTGAAGGAATACCTGTTTAATTTTCAGAACATCGTTGGAATGTCTTTGAAAGTACGGAAGAGGTAAGAAAGTATACCTGGTGAAGCTACTGGTCCTTCTGTAGTAGTACTGAAAAATATAATAAAACTCTCCCGGGCTATTATGCCGTGGTCCATTCCTCTCGTTTCTTCCAGACGTTTCGACTACTGCTGCGGTAGTCATCTTCTGTGGCGTCGTGTAGATACGCTCTCCCCTTCTGAATCACCATCCTGATGGATGCTGAACTTGGACTTACACGACATCTGAAGTGTTAGTATTCATCTCAGTGACTCCGAAAACTATGATCTTCAATTTAAAGGCATACGAAGTGTAAGTATTCATCTAAGTGACCGCAAAAACTATAGATTCGACAGCAATATTCGTCGTTTTCGATTATTTTTAATGCCATCTCTCAGCTAGGGGTGCTATGGGTGTCTTTCCCCCACATATATATATTTGGAGATGGTGTAGTAAGTCATGTGTTCACCAAGTTTAGTTAACAGCTATGCTGGAATATGACACATCCATAATCTCGGCCATTTTGGACATTCTTTTTCAGTCTTCTTAACCTCCATTCCAACTGGGCCTGAACTATGACTTCAACGGCATCCAGAGTGTCACGGTGTTAGGGGAGTCCTGCCCACACAGTTGTTTTTTACAGATAGTATACTATAGTATACTAGATATGTACTATGTTTGGTTTAGAGTTATGTTGTAACATAAACACATTCATCCGTAATCTCGGTTACACCGGGCGAGTTGGCCGAGCGCGTAGAGGCGCGCGGCTGTGAGCTTGCATCCGGGAGATAGTAGGTTCGAATCCCACTATCGGCAGCCCTGAAGATGGTTTTCCGTGGTTTCCCATTTTCACACCAGGCAAATGCTGGGGCTGTACCTTAATTAAGGCCACGGCCGCTTCCTTCCAACTCCTAGGCCTTTCCTATCCCATCGTCGCCATAAGACCTATCTGTGTCGGTGCGACGTAAAGTCCCTAGCAAAAAAAAAAAAATCTCGGTTACTTTGATTTTTTTTCACCACTCTCCTCCCCCCCCCCCCCCCCGTGCCGATGCGGCTGAACTTGGACTTAAACGACATGCGGAGTGTCACTGTTCATCTCAGCGATCCTGAAACCTATTGATTCGACACTTATTTTCGATTTTTTTAAATATGCCTCCTCCTCAAATAGAGGTGGTTTACCCCCAACCTTTTTTTTTTTTTTTGACATAAGTGTAGCAGAATCTCTCCTCGGCCTTGCCTACATTCCCGAACGTTCTTACTTCGAACACCAGGCCTGCATTCTACCGTAGAATCCTTGAGCTGACGTTGCCATGTTTAGAGCTGGTCATTTCTTCATCCGATTCCTAGAGCGGGGTAGTGTGTTGCCAATATCTCCATAACGGTTCGTTTTAGGCCCTTAAAAAAAAGGGTTTCCGGCGCCCGTAGGGCCTCACCGAGTTTTGTTCTTCGCGTCGTGTGGCTTAAAATAAGCTTTGTCTCGTCCTTCTACCACAAATTCGATATTTTGTCAATATTAACCTATGGTGCCAAAGGGCCTAAATCTATGGAATGGAGATGGCTGATAAAATTTCTTGTACGGACAGATATTTTGTTTTATACAGATAGATTTTTAAATGGCCATATTTGACTTAATCATTTCGGATCATACTTTATCATTCTTGAGGTCATATTTGCTTGCATGTTTACGCAATTTTTAGATCTTAAACATCCGAGCCCTACTAGTACAGTAGACAGGATCTAGTCTTACGAATGTTGTATAATGTGTTAGAACACAGTACAGGTGTGGTTTGCGCTTGCATGATACACGTGAATTATGTTGATATTCAGATTGCAGTACACTACAAAATGTTACATTAAAATACAGAACGAGAACAATACGACAAAAATCAACAGTTTTACAGTGAATGGTATGTTCAGATTACAATCTAAAATCCAACTTTCGAGGCTTCTTAGAAAATAGATTCAAGAGATCTGTTGGTTTTACTGACTCTGTGAATGTTCAAAAGAGCCAACACATTGAATCGACTTTCACTTGCTTATTGGCAGTTTCCGTGTATTTTTGAATTGTAAAAGTTCTATGGGCGGAGGGTTTTCTAACCCCCCAGTAACCCCCCCCCCCATTTCGCTACGCCCCTGAGTATTAAGAATGTTGAAAGTGCTTGTATAATAATAATGTGCTGTAACGGTTCAAATCCCGTTACAAGATGATATCTGTATTTTTATTATTATTATTATTATTATTATTATTATTATTATTATTATTATTATTATTATTATTATGTCCGTATTATTATTATTGTTACGATGTTTTGTGGATTTGCAGAGGTGAAAGAAGGTGCTGGGTGGAATAGGTCTCAACTTACGAAATTAAAGTTAATTTAAAACTTTAACAAAGGTTATATTTTCTTTTCAAAATCAACAGATAACGACAACAGAGTAACACGTACCAAGTAGCAGGAAAACAATTTAAGAAATTACAATAGTTACAAGAGTTGGGCTTCGAGCCCCAAAATTAATTTCTGAGCTCACAGCTCACCACCACAATAGCTAAAGGGCGGAAAACCCCTAAGTACAAGGAGCACTTGCTCCTAATTACAGTGTTAAGAAAAAGAGCAGACCCGCTCTCAATTTTACAAGTCTATCAAAGGCTACAACAAACTACTTTCCTAACTGCCCTTATGGCACACATACCGTGAAACAGGGGTATCTTGTACCCAACCTACAGGGCCTTCACATGAGGAAAATAAAACATCAGGTTAAGTTACTGGCCCATAATACAAAATAGAATGGAGGCGCAGCTTGCACTCCTAACACACTTTTAAAACCTACTTGGCACTAGGCCGCTTACGCAAGGGCTAATCCCATACTAAGGAGGTGACACGATAAGAAAACTTTATTACATTATGAAGAGAAGAAAAACGGTTATGAAAACGTCACCTCAAAACAATATGAGTGGGAGCTCGAGAGGGTTAGGCACTCTCTATCCCAATTTATAGTTAAAGAGACGAAACTTTACCAAGTATCTATTACATTTTAAAGATAGGTTACATGAGAAAAGTTTCGAACCTGCCCCGAGGGTTAAACTGCTGAGCTAGCAAGAAATAAAGTTATTAAACGGCCATTACCTTGTGGATGAAATGCTGCCCGAAGAAAGAGGCGCTTCCCGCCCCCTGCTACATAATCACACACTAAGCAAGATGTCGATGAAGTGGCCCCGAGACAAGAAAATCAGCAGTTTATATACCCTCGTGGAACATTCGAGACCTTTCAAGAATGAGTACCCACACCCCCCTCAACTTTATTGGATAGCTTAAAGCAACATCTCCATATCGGAGAAGACATACGTTATTGGTCAAAAATTAATTAGAGAAATTCGGGATTGGCTAAATTCAAAACAAGCGGAAAGAGAAGGGTTATACTGCCAACTCAAAAAATGACTGAAAGAAATTTAACAAAGAACAAACTTATGAATACCAAATTTCTTCAAAAAAACAGTTCCTTCACTTCGCACTAGGGTGCACAATTATAGTTCTTAAGTAGTGCCATCTAGAAGAGAATGTCCACACTTCTTGCTACAGAATAAACAAACACAAATCAAAATAGACACAGTTCAGAACACTACAAGATTACCAAATTTACAGTAGTGACCTCTTTTAAGAAATAGTAGAATTAGTTCAGTTTTCAAGATTCCAAACTTCTCCTGTAGAGGAGTTTAAACTGGCGCAATATTTGAATTCGCGGCGTGGGGGTGTACCGCCCGGTACAATTATTATTATTTTTCTGTGAGATTACTATTATTGCATTATCATTCCTATTCAATTCAATTCTGCAACGCTTGTCGCTTGCGTGATTGTAGTTAAATGTATGCATATATACGTGTGTGTAGATTAACACTAAAAACATTTCAGTGAGAATTGCTACATATCAGATGTTGGATATGACATTGCTACATTGTGCAATATTGCTGGCGTTATTGGCAAGTCATCGCTACGTTATGGCTACGTCATCGTGCTTATTTAGCGATGCGCTCACGGTCCTGGAGTTACCTAGGGAGCCCCGGGCGATTTCGCCATAGTGTGTAATATTTGTCGCGAGGTGGGAGTAGATCATAGTTATTTGTGGAGATTACGTAGGTGCGTCAACCAACGTCTATAAAAGGTGGCTGCATATTGTAGCGTCAGTCATTATTCTACTGGAAGGAGAGGCCACAGTTGACCATTAACTGAACGAGATGGAGAGGCCTCAGTCGGTCATTAATCATTGGTCACTGAGAGAGTGAGGCTACAGTTGGTCTGTCTCTTAGTTGAAGATACGGACGGGAAGGCTTACCACGAAGTCATAGAAAGGATAGACTTACCAAGTAGTCATCAGGATGCAGAAGAAGCAGTCACATGGATACATCACCAAATTAGGCTTGACACATCTACAGTAAACACCAGATCTAAGGAATATGTCGTAATTACACTCAAAGTGTTGAAGGTACAGTCAAGTGAACCAGTGAGGGATATATTTCGTATAAATTGTTAAATGTCCGGTCAAGAAGAATTCAAATTCATGCCCAGTTTCTTTCAATTGCAATTTCATAATTTCATATTCTCATCTGTTTTATCGCAACAAGACTTACTATTTTGTTATATATATATATATAACCAAACCAAACCAAACCCCATGGCACTACAGCCCTTGGAGGGCCTTGGCCTACCAAGCGACCGCTGCTCAGCCCGAAGGCCTGCAGATTACGAGGTGTCGTGTGGTCAGCACGACGCTTCCTCTCCGCCGTTATTCTTGGCTTTCTAGACCGGGGCCGCCATCTCACCGTCAGATAGCTCCTCAATTCTAATCACGTAGGCTGAGTGGACCTCGAACCAGCCCTCAGGTCCAGGTAAAAATCCCTGACCTGGCCGGGAATCGAACCCGGGGCCTCCGGGTGAGAGGCAGGCACGCTACCCCTACACCGCGGGGCCGGCTATATATATATATATATATATATAATTTCAAGAATATATTTTGTTCTATCAAATTAATCTATCGTTTCATTTAAACAGTAACATTTCTTAGCCTCAAATTTAATGGGGAAACCGAACGCCAATCTCCTATTCCCAGAACTTATAGGGGATGTTGTCAAAAGTAAGCTTATTACCCCACGCCCTAGAAATAGTCAAGATTCTCATTCTATTATTGCTGCACTGAGTTGTAGCTGGCGCCCATCAAATAACGTATATGTAAGTAAGCAGGTAAGAATTAAGTGTGAGTAGAAGGTTCGACGATTGTGTATTTTATTTAATGAATATTAATTTTCATATTTTTCAATTTAAATGCAGTTTGATATATGCTTCAAAAGATAGTCAGCGAGTTAAGATATTCACAGTGCATTTTATTTTATTTACATAAGCATTTTAGAAACTCTATAAATTTATAGGCATCAGTTAACAGATCCTTAACATATACTCAATAAGACTTAAGAAGGCTTTTGACCTCTTAAACAGAGAAATACTCCTTAGAAAACTAGCGAATATGATTGGAGCAGACAACCCACTAACCATAGCCATAAATAACATACTTGCTTACAACAGGGTCACGATACAAGATGGCAAAGCATCCTCAGCAGCCATTATACAAAGCAACGGGGTATTGCAAGGGGACCCCCTTAGTCCGATACTATTTAACATAGCCTTAGCAGATATCACAAATATCAACCAGAACACATCGGTTGTGATGTACCAGTATGCAGATGACATAGCAATAGGATCGAACAACAGAGATGACCTACAAGCTGTAATGGATAAGCTCGATGAGTATGCCGACATGAACAGTCTCATAATCAACAGAAAGAAAACAGTCCAAATGATTTTCCGAAAAGGAGGGAAAATAGCAGCAAATGACAGGATAACAAGTAGTGAAACAGCCCTGGAAGTTGTGAATTCATTCAAATACTTGGGGAATACGCTCCAGCCCTCTTCTACTTCTTTTAGAATTCATGTAAGAGAAAGGTCATTGGCAGCCATCAGAAATATGTAAGATGTGATGGAACCCACTAAACTGTCTCTAAATACAGCCATGACGCTGTTCTATGCAAAGGTTCTACCTGCCCTGACATACGGTTTGGAGCTAATTTGGGAACATCTAACTCTATCTGACCTTAGAGTTATTGAGAATGTCAAGGCTAGATTCTTGAAAAGAATTTTAGGTATTTCCAAAATGTCACAATCAAGACTTGCTTATGAGCTAGCCAGAGAAACCTTCCTTATGGAAGACATAAGAATGAGACTACAATTACCCTCCACACGACAAGAACAAGAACTACTTCATATTAGACTAAGAAAACGAGCAGAAATTGACTTGGAATTCTACCGGACGGACGCAATGATTAATCGAAGCTGGACTGGGCCGAACAACGAACTGAGGAGTGCTCTGAACAGATTGGCCATACATGGTTTCCATCACAAACTGTGCGTACGACCTGGTTTTCATGACCCATCTGTGCAGTGCGTGTGCGTGTTATGTAACAAACGATGTGATCGATACCATTTTAGTGAATGCAGTAAAGAAAAGTTTCCTTATTGGATTACTCTAAAATGTAATGCACATTTGTGCGCAATTTCTTCTTATTATTAATAAGACTGAAAATGAATATTTAAAAACTAACTGAATATTTCTGAGATGACGCACACCTACAGTTGACTCACTTGCCAGGTGCAGGTCTTTTGATTTGACTCCCGTAGGCGACCTGCGCGTCATGATGAGGATGAAATGATGATGAAGACAACACATATACCCAGCCCCCGTGCCAGCGAAATTAACCAATGATGGTTAAAATTCCCGACCCTGCCGGGAATCGAACTCGGGACACCTGTGACCAAAGGGCAGCACGCTAACCATTTAGCCATGGAGCCGGACACAATATAGATGTAACAAATGCATAAAGACCCTAGTCTTCAATAAAATCATATAATATTTTTAGAAATCAACTGTGTATTAAAAAGAGAGCAACAAATAAATGTCACAATTTCATCCCCTGACGATGGAGTATAAGCTCTGAAACGCGTTGTGGAATACAAATTAATAAAAACTGTGACTGGTAATTATTTCAAAACGAATAAATTACCTATATTTACCAAGATTGTCGCACTTAACTTGCATAAGCAGCTCTCCCAACCCGAACCTACAACTTTAGTGGCAAAGGAACAGGATGAAATTGAGCACAAAGTAACTTACACAGTTTGTATTTTAGGTTTATATACCTACTCAAATTTATAAATAGAGCCTCCGTGGCTCAGACGGCAGCGCGTCGGCCTCTCCCCGCTGGATACCGTTGTTCAAATCCCGGTGACTCCATGTGAGATTTGTGCTGGACAAAGCGGAGGCGGGACAGGTTTTTCTCCGGGTACTCCGGTTTTCCCTGTTATATTTCATTCCAGCAACACTTTCCATTATCATTTCATAGCATTTATCACTCATTTATAAATCACTTTGGGAGTGGCGACCCCATTGTAATAACAGCGTATATATGTTTCATTCATTACATCCCTGACCCGGTCAATGACTGGAAAACAGGTTGTAGGTTTTCATTTTTCATTCAAATTTATAACAAAACACAAGGAATAGATGGATACGCACACACGAGCATTCACTTGCATTGAGAAGTATATTAGCGACCATTTTTTTCAGAGTTAAGACGCTATGTTCACACTAAGAACACATATTCACGAAATCCTGTTTGTGTAACACGTGAAGATATCAGTCACGTTCATCACACAAAGTCTTCTTCTTCTTCTTCTTCTTCTTCTTCTTAATCTGTTTACCCTCCAGAGTTGGTTTTTCTTTCCCCTCGGACTCAGCGATGCCTCAAGAGCAGTGTCCTGGAGCGTGAGACATTGGGTCGCGGGATACAGCTGAGGACAATGACCAGTACCTTGCCTAGGCAGCTTCACCTGCTATGCTGAACAGGAGCCGTGTTGGGGATGGGAAGATTGGTAGAGATAGACAAGGAAGAGGGAAGGAAGCGGTCGTGGCTGCTCAGAGCCGGATTCATCACACAAAGTCACTACCGAAAATTGTCCAGGATGATATTTAAAATATAATGACCGGGCGAGTTGGCCGTGCGTGTAGAGGCGCGCGGCTGTGAGCTTGCATCCGGGAGATAGTAGGTTCGAATCCCACTATCAGCAGCCCTGAAAATGGTTTTCCGTGGTTTCCCATTTTCACACCAGGCAAATGCTGGGGCTGTACCTTAATTAAGGCCACGGCCGATTCCTTCTAACTCCTAGGCCTTTCCTATCCCATCGTCGCCATAAGACCTATCTGTGTCGGTGCGACGTAAAGCCCCAAGCAAAAAAAAATATATATAATGAAATGTTTCAGTCTTGAAAGAACATCATCAGATTCTATCAAATCACACTCAAATATAAACATTTATGTTTTCCGTCTTCTTCTTCTTCTTCTTCTGAATCAATTTACCCTCCAGGTTTGGGTTTTCCCTCGGACTCAGCGAGGGATCCCACCTCTACCGCCTCAAGGGCAGTGTCCTGAAGTGTGAGATCCGTGGTAGAGTGTCGGCCTCCGTATCCCAAGATAGCGGGTTCAAACCTGGCAGACGTAGTCGGATTTTTAAAGGGCGGAAAAAAGTCCATTCGATACTCCATGTCGTACGATGTCGGCATGTAAAAGATCTCTGGTGATACATTTGGTATTTACCCGACAAAATTCATTAAAATCTCAGTCATAGACGCCCAAAAGAGATCCGGCTACATATGTACAGTGTGGCCAACGCGTGCGGGGCAAATGTCCCGTCAGCTGATTTAAATGTATGTATTCAGCACAGGGTAAGATCACTGTTAATGCAATTCCAGCGAAGTACAGGCTACCTGTTTTGACCTTAACACACCGAAAATATGTTCTTATTAAACATGAAAGATTATTTAGTATTATTAATTAAGAAATGTGTGTGAATTTACGTATTTCTGAGGTCTGAGCTTTGAAAAAAATTACGCCAGGCTGTTATGTTTATGTCCGCCTCTGTGGTGTAGTGGTTAGCGTGATTAGCTGCCACCCCCGGAGGCCCGGGTTCGATTCCTGGCTCTGCCACGAAATTTGAAAAGTGGTACGAGGGCTGGAACGGGGTCCACTCAGCCTCGGGAGGTCAACTGAGTAGAGGTGGGTTCGATTCCCACCTCAGCCATCCTGGAAGTGGTTTTCCGTGGTTTCCCACTTCTCCTCCAGGCGAATGCCGGGATGATACCTAACTTAAGGCCACGGTCGCTTCCTTCCCTCTGCGTTGCCTGTCTCATCCAATCTTTCCATCCCTCCACAAGGTCCCTGTTCAGCATAGCAGGTGAGGCCGCCTGGGCGAGGTACTGGTAATTCTCCCCAGTTTTATCCCTGACCCAAAGTCTTAATCTCCAGGACACTGCCCTTGAGGCGGTAGAGGTGGGATCCCTCGCTAAGTCTGAGGGAAAAACCGAACCTGGAGGGTAAACAGATGATGATGATGATGATGTTATGTTTATGGTTGCAGAAACAGATCAGGAAAGGTTTTTAAAATGAAATTAGGCAATTGCTTGTTTTCAGCACGTTATAAGACGCTCCTAACAACTAGAAGAGTTGTTTCATGCATTATAATGGTAACAATAATAGATAACAAAATGTGTTAGTAAATTTATAGAGGCCAAGACAGTAAATGTCAGATTTCTCTGTTAATATTCGCCGTATCGAAAACCTGTATATAACGAAAGTCGTTTAGAATATAATTTCTGACATTTTACGTTTTGTGCGATTTTATCGTGTAAAGAAAATAACAGAAATTTTCACGATTATATTATTTTTCACAAATTTTCTAGTATCCCCGAAAATATCTGTTTTAACTGAAAACTGTACTTAACAAAACTTACAGGAAAGGTCACTCCCGTTCATTCACTGTAAGTCTTATTCATTTTCACCGTATGAGGTATTACGATTGATATATTCTCGAATTTAAACTTTTATGGCTATTCATCTATTAAAGGATGTGGTTATAAGTGCCGCCTAGCATCAAATTGAGTTTTCTCATACATTATAATGATAACAATAATAGTCTGACTCCGTGGTTGAATGGTCAGCGTACTACCCTTCGGTTCAGGATGTCCCAGGTTCGATTCCCGGTCGGGTGGGGCATTTTAATAGCTCGAGCTTGGGGACTGGGTGTTTGTGTTTGTCACAACAATCTCCTCTTCACACTCAGACAACATACCACACTGCAGAAACACGCAATAGTGATTACATCCCTCCATATACGATTTGCGTCAGGAATAGCATCCGGCCGTTAAACAGGACCAAATCCACATGTGTGACGCAGTTCCCACCCACAACCCCACAGTTGTGGGAAAAGCGGTAGAAAAAGAAGAAGCTATTGATAACAGTGATAACAATGCATTAGTAAAACCGATAGTAGCAAATAGAATGTTTAAAATACAGCAGATATCTACCAATACTAACCGAACCGGGGCACAGAATTAGTCGCACATCACGGAAATCGAACAGCAGGTGGTCGATAATTGAGTCCTGAATACAAGTACACCGGGACCAGGAAAACTGCTTGTTTTCACCGAGCAACAAGTAGCATTTTCTCAAACGATAGGCCTGTTGTGTAGTGATACGAATATTTAATTCCTCGTTGCGGGGATCAAACCGTAGCCATCATTAAAGGAGCACTATACACAACCCGGGGACCATGGCAGATGCTTGTTTTCGTCACTAAAGAGTAGCAGGCTTTCGCTATTATTTCTATTAGTACCACGAGTAAAATGATACAGTATATTACGTTAACATAAATATGGAGGTAGGTAATAAAATTTTGTCTACCCCTCGGTTAACTAGTCATATTATTTTCTATCTTCTGCGCGTGTTCAGATTATAATACATACCGGTAAGTCATATATAAAAAAGTTCATTTCTATGTATAGTTTTATGATACTGCGTTGTATATTCTGATACGTAAAACCATCTAACCTGATATATGGTAATGTTATAATTTTTTTAAAATTTGAATGACCGGGCGAGTTGGCCGTGCAGTTAGAGGCGCGCAGATGTGAGCTTGCATCCTGGGGATAGTGGGTTCGAACCCTACTGTCGGCAGCCCTGAAGATGGTTTTCCGTGGTTTCCCATTTTCACACCAGGCAAATGCTGAGGCTGTACCTTAATTAAGGCAGCGGCCGCTTCCTTCTCATTCCTAGATCTTTCCTGTCTCATCGTCGCCATAAACCTATCTGTGTCGGTGCGGCGTAAAGCAAATATAAAAAAATGTAACTAACTTTACACTCGTTGGCTGAAAGGTCAGCTTACTGGCCTTCAGTTCAGAGGGTCCCGGGTTCGATTCCCGGTCGGGTCGGGGATTTTAACCTTCATTGGTTAATTCCAATGGCACGGGGGCTGGGTGTATGTGTTGTCTTCATCATCATTTCATCCTCATCACGACGCGCAGGTCGCCTACAGGAGTCAAACAGAAAGACCTGCACCTGGCGAGCCGAACCCGTCCTGGGATATCCCGGCACTAAAAGCCATACGACATTTCATTTTTTTCAAGACAATGACTATACTATTTTATGCCACATGTTATGATAGGCCTAGATACCAACACAGAATTTCTAACCTCTTCAATAATTGTGACTTGTAGGCCTAAACCTCGTATAACTCTAAATTTTGAAGTCTTACGTCAGGTAGTCAGACTCTGAATATAACAAATACTGATAGGCCATACATACAGCATAAGCAAAATAAAAAATAGACCTACTCTATTCTTTATTGAAAATAATATCACTCTCCTTCATCTATCAGCTGATTGAGCACTTGGCTAAAACATGGCGGCTGGACTAGCCTTGGCCACACTGTACATATAGAGTCACTGTAGATCCGGTTTACTCTGTCTGCCATCTAGTGGGCCTAGAGTAAAACGGAACGTCGAAATTGACGAGCAGACAGCCAGATGGCGTCAAATCGAAATGTCTGCACAGGGTAGCTGAGGCCTAAAAATTACAAGACTATTTTAAATATATACCGGCACATTTAACTCAGGTAAGTGCCTCAGTAAAATAGTCCCTAGTTTTAGGAGAGAAATGGCATAAACTGACCCCTATTAAATAGAAATCAGATCACCAATGTTTCGGGTAGGTTGGCTGCAACAATAGGTCGCGGCAGAAACGCGCCGGAATCTCCGTAGAACAGCACATCTCTACTGCGCCTCTGATTGGCTCCCTCAAGGCCAGTCAAGTGAGACTCGGAGTATTTGGTCCGCTATGAGACATGGGTATGTCACCCGCATAGGTCCTACCCTTCCGAGGGCCCAGCTCAGACTGAATACTTTAGCCCTGCACTCGCGGGGGCGCGCTGTTGTACTTCACGTCACTCACCGTAAGCCCACGTGACGAATACGGCAGCTCCTATTGGTAGAAATATCTCCCGATTGCTATTGGTCAATTTGAGTTTGACAACTTGGACCACGTGGGACGACCACGTTTGTGACACTTTGCTTCACTTTGATTTGTATGCATTTATCTGTTATCTTCGTTTTCGTGTTTGAAGAAAAAGTACAAGATATTTGAGGTAAGCATCCTTATGGTTCTTGTTTTACTAATCTCCTGAGGCCAGAACATGAAAATATACCACACCAAGGCAAATGACTTTCGGATAAATTGAATCATATTCGCCTAGTCCTAAATTTGCTATTTATTTTATTTAACGTTTGAATATTGTTTGCGGGATATTCCATTCTATTTTTAAAACAAAATCCTATTAAAAGGATAGTAGGCCGCAGGAGGTTAAGTAGTTATTAAGTTGATGATTGATAGCTGCTCATGTTCCCAAAAATTTATTTTTGGCTGTCGCTGTTTTATTACCTTTTTGCATGGTGGTTACATAAGTCTACTTGAAACAGACACCTTAAAATTCTGTTGATGTAATGTTATATTATTTATGATAATCCACTATCATTTTGAGGGTATTGAAATTAGCAGTAAAAATATAAACTGATACAGTGTCCTTTATTACTTTCTTCTATTTCCTTTCATGTCTCAGACCATGCACGAAACGTGTCAGATCTGTGGCATTTACACAGATAGCAAAGAAGGCCAGCAACAGGGAATCTTATTTCATCATTTCCCTGTTGGTAGACCGGATATTTGCAGAGAGTGGTTGGACGTTGTGGGGGGTCGAATGCTTGCGGCAGCTTCCTCCGAAGCAGCTGAAGAACCGCACTGTGTGTTCTAGGCACTTTCGCCACTCGAGCTATCCAGGACCGCTATCAAGGTTGCTGTATAAAGATACTGTCCCGGAAAGAGGTAAGTAGTAGTAGTAGTAGTCGTTATTAATTTCACAGTACTGTGACCTATCAAATTTTCCTGGGTTTCATTTCAAATTGCTCTCCAGAGGTAATGATGATAAATTCATCAGTGCCAGATGAGGGGGAACCTCGCTTCTCATAATGAAATTTACTATAATGCCTGTCACACCTGGTCTTGCCGTACCTGTAAGTTGAAATTGGTACATCTCTTACAGGCCTAACATTTATTATTAACAGAATAGTGCAGAAATGTGCAAATTTTATCATTTTTATAATCCATCAGTGGCTTTACGTTAGCTGAATTGTGATGGTGAGGTATTTAATTGAGCTCGCTATATTAACTCCCTCTTTATCTGAAAACCATTTGCACCGTTTTGTCCAGGTTCATTTTAAGGGAACCTGGTACACATTTTTTTATTTTCCACAATTTTTGAGCAATCACAATGAAACTGTTGTGGAATATGTAGGACTATTATAGAAATAACATATCTTATTTTCAGCTAAATATCCTTATTAGTTTATGAGATATGATGTACTTTGTGTTTATGATGCTCGCAAAACAGGCAACTTTCAAAAAGTTCCCTGTGGGATGGATTGTTACCTGAGAGTTTGAAAACTTCTTCCTTATAACATAAAAAAACTCAAGGATGGAATTTTCAATTCACCCTATGTCGCTTAATTAACTCCTGTTTCAAGTGTGTAATTGTATTTTATAATGTAATTTTCCACTAATTTTCTGTTCATTTTGCCTCATAAAATGAGTATATTGTAGAAGAATGAAAAATCTATCCTACAATTTTCTTGGTAGGTCACATAGAAGCTACATACCAACTTTGGCAAATATAGGTTTAGATTTGATCTGCATGGAACAGTGCAGGTTACAAAAAATGGTATTTTGAGTTAAATGAATTTTAGTTCTAAAACCATTAAAAGTTTTCATAATGGCCTTTCCAAATCTCTTAAAATTCACCAGCACTATAACTCCTACCCTCCTGCTTCTTCTTGGCTTCATCCCTGTGTACCTTTAGGAGTTTCAGTTTTTCCTGGCTGTTTTCTTTTGTTGGGTGACTGACTGCTGACTGTGAAATTTTCTTCTTTCATCTCTTTGTGTGGCAAGTTTGGTGGATGCTGGTGAAAGTTTATAATTCCTTACAGCCATTTTCATTTCTTGTGTTGCACTACATCTCATGTTGTATTCTGCAACTGCATTAGAAACAGCTATTCCAAGTCGTTTTGAGGACACAAAGGTCTCTTCTCATGGGCGCCCGGAGGATCTTTTCCAAGGGGGGGCACATCAACAATTTTCTTGAATATAAAAACCAATATAACGTCAGCAACATTAAATTGTTTACAGAAATTTCCGGTTATAACAGATGCTAGATGACTGTCAGTAATTTCAGTTTATGAAATAATCTGGTATGATATTAAACAATTGAACATCAACATTTTTAGAATTCCAGGGGAGGCAAATACCCCCCCTTGCCCCCCCCCTCCCTTGCGGGCGCCAATGGGCACTTTTTCCACATACATGCATGAAGACTTTCATTGGCAATTTGAGTATCCCCTTTACAACATCTAGACAGAAGTTCAGTTGATGCCAGCCTTTGGTATACAGACAAAATTTTCAGCAGCATTGCAATTGTGAACTGAACTGACAATTTTTGTGACTTTGAGGGGTTTGTCCAGTTGCGATACTCTTATTGTAGAAGCACCATGATTCAGGTCTTTGGGGGCATTTCTTATGCTTAGGATCTTCTTCTGTGGAGGAGTAATAGTATAGTGTGGCACATATTGCAGATTTCATATTATCTACAGAGGGAATATTTGCACATATTGCCTGCCTATAATCGTTTGTGAGCTTCGCAGTAGTTGCTTCCTTCAAACTTCCAGGTCCCCTTCCCCCAAGTGTAGTTCCTTCATGGTTGACTAAATTGTAGGATGAAGTAGTTCATAACATAGCTAACAGTTGGCAGTATATATTGCAATATTAAAAAATAGTATAATCTCAATGCTACTGTAAAGAGGGAATTAATGGTAACAGAAGGAACACGGATAGCCGAGCATACAGAGGAGAGGAGGCGTGGTTGATAATTAAATGACCGTGCAGAACCATTTAAAAACGACCGTAACTACGTCAAAAACAGTCACAGCAGCACAAAACCACATTTGTTATTTAGAGGATGGTTAATATAATTTATTTATGCCAGAATTCAAATTTCAACAATTTCATCCATTTAAAAAAATGTGTCCCAGGTTCCGCTAACTTTGTTGTCTTCAGAATATTTTTCAAGCCTGACCACAGTTGCTTAAAGATCATCCTTGTTCTGAGAACCTTTATGTAGGTCATCAGCATATACCGTTATACCGTTCTTAGTGTGTGTGTGTTTTTTTTTCATATAGGTGTGCCTCGACACAAGGCTGGTCCACGGCCAAGTCCTTCCGCTGCTATGACTGCTGCTGCTCACACCACCTGCACCACCGGCACTCCTACTGCTTCTGCTACTACTACCTACTACCACCGGTGCTGTTGCTGCCACCACCATCTCCATGCCTGCCGCTGCTACTACTGCTACTGCTATGGGTAATGGTGCTGCTGCTATTACTACCATGACCTCCACTCCTGCTGCTCCTGCTTTCACATATAAATACTATAAAACTGTGAATTTAAATGATAAATCATTAGCAAAATTTCATCAATTACATCGGAGATCAAATGTTTAGCTTGACCACTACGTAGTCACGAGCTGGGGTCTGGATTAGCGTGGAATCACATGCGAGCCCTCTGTTCCGCATAACATCACAAACCTGTATGGCAGTCCACGTGCCCACAGCAACTGAGTGGGAGGCCTAACTCCACTGTTACATGATTTGGAAGGAGCTATAGAACACTAGAAGATCAAAGTAGGCCTACTCTGTTATATCTTGTTTGTGATGATAACATTCAAATAGTTCAATTGTGCAGTTAATGTTTACCTGTCTGATATTTTTGTTAACGCCCTGAGGGGAACGAATTGAAATTTATTTTCATATTGAAGTTTTACATAGTATTCCCCACCTGCCTACTCATTCTTGCCACCCGGCTGACAAACATTACTGGGGAGAACACTGGTGCTAATGTTATTAATGTTCATTTTACATTCAGATTAAACAATTTCAATTTGTGAATGCTAATGATTGTTTATCAATATATTTAATTTTGTTTTACAAAACACCCAGCAAGGAGGCTGTGCAGTGGGGTCATGCATCTATGAAATTGCGCTTGTGCAGTGGTGGGTTCGAACCACACTGTCGGCAGCCCTGAAAATAGTTTTCTGTGGTTTCCCATTTTCACACCAGGCAAATGCTGGGGCTGTACCTTAATTAAGGCCATGGCTGCTTCCTTCCCGTTCCTAGGCCTTTCCTGTCCCATTGTCGCCATAAGACCTATCTGAGTTGGTGCAACCTAAAGCAACTAGCCTTATAATAGTTGTCCCCCTGTGGGTAGGGGCAGTAGACTAACAGCCACGACATCCTCTGCCTGCTGTAAGAGATGACTAAAAGGGATCCCATGTGCGCTCTGCACTTGGGATCTGGGGTAGGCGACCACGGAGCCCTTAATTGAATTTTGACATTGCTTCCGCTTACTTGTGCCAGGCACCGCACTTTCATCTATCCTATCTGATCTACCTTGATCACCACCTGTTCTTTTCTGCTCCCGATTGTATTATGTATGGTGGCTTAGGGAGATTTATTTTCAAACCCTCCATGGCCCTGGTCTTCCTTAGCCGATACCATCATTATTCCTAGTGTCGGCCCCCTTCTATTTCTTCTCTCCGATTACTAATATATATTGGGGGTGGTTGCCTAGTTGTACTTTCTCTTAAAACAATGGCCTAGATGTTAGGCCCTTTTAATCAACAAGCATCATCATCTTAAGCAAGGAGATTTGTGGTGAGGGCAAGATGTTTGGTGGCCATGGCATATACTAGGAACTGTCCCATCATTCGCCTTACTGCAGGTGAAAGGAAAACCATTCTCAGGACAGCCAGTGGTAGGGGAACAGCCCGTTTCTGTGTCCCAAATGCAGAGGTGTAGAAATACGGTGGAACCGTGGCCACCCCTCCTCTGCTTGGTT
The DNA here is from genome assembly GCF_040414725.1 of Anabrus simplex. NCBI lineage: Eukaryota > Metazoa > Arthropoda > Insecta > Orthoptera > Tettigoniidae > Anabrus > Anabrus simplex. The sequence goes on along the minus strand of NC_090269.1, from coordinate 110,056,696 downwards.
GGCCGGTTGGAGTGCATGTTATCATACCACAGATCAGCCTATCTGCAACCACCGACATAGATTTCTGCCTTCATTGTACAGTAGATACAAATGGCACTGTCTGAAGTGAGTTTCCACTGTCTTCAACTGGCATTTTGTGTAGGTCACAGCACAGTCCCTTGCACACCGTAATGTTGTGGAAGGTAGCAGCATATTGTTCATAATACTGTACTAAATTATCAAACAATTCCTTGGATGTAGCTCTTAATAGGTGGAGCTATGTTGTGACTTGGCATGGGTATGTTTTGTGCTGGATCAGCTGCCATATTATTGTACGTAGATCCTGATGCTACATATTTCTGTCAATTTATTGGAACTCCTCTCCTGCGGATGGACTGAAAGGAAGCATTATTTGTACCTCCTGCATGTTGTATGAGGGAACAATCACAGAATCTGTAAGCGCTCTCTTGTCTTTTAAACTCACAAATGTATTCATGATTCCATCCTTTTCCATGTACCAGAAAAATTTAGATATATCCTACTGTCACACAAAATAGAACATTTCTAACTATTGTAAATAGTGCAGATCAATGAATACAAGGGATGCACACAATTTTGTAGCTTGACATTGGTTGTCATCTAAATGCAGATGACTGATTGAATGATATGTTGTGTTTTGATGCAATATGTAGGAACAGGGTATGTGCTATCATGTCTTGGTTTCTTCAAACACTACTCTGCCAGAGATTTGCCATCCTCTAGTAGATGCAAAAGAAGTAAAAATCTCAATATTTCTCAGTGTGTGGCCCTAGGTGCCTCATTTGACAGACTGAAAGATGTATCATATAGTAAGTTCCTTGGGAAAATAGGCTACAAATGGTGTTGCTGAAAACTTTTGACATGTCAATGCAACGTTAGACTGCAATAAGAGAGAAAAGTATTATGTTGTAACTTGTCAGTTCCAGTCGTTCTTTCATAAATGAATGATTTTGTATTTGTGTTGTATTGAATAGTTTTCTGGCTGATGAATATTAATTGATGATTAACACTGCTGCATGTAATGTCAAGAGATTATGATATACTATGATCACTAAAACTTTTGTGCAAATTTCTACACCATTTTATACCTGTAACACTGTGGATAGTAGGTAGAATATAGCTCCATAAATCAAAAGATCATGTTTCATTTCAATTTACCTTTGAATCCTACAAACTCCCTCCTTATCATATGAGTTTGCTTTAATCATTTTGGTTCCTGTGTATGGTTTTCTTTCTTACATTGTATTTATATTTTATTTTCTGCATAAGTAGCATATCTTGATACTATTGATTGTTACGGTTGGCTTAAGTAGTGTTAAAGAGGACTGATGTACGAGGGGATGTTAGTGTCTATTTCTGTTGTAGGTCTTAATCTGAGATAAGGATTGCCAATCCCACTCACCTTCTGGACACTTCCTTCCTCCCTTTGTGAGTTAGCTTCCTTTTCCCTCAGCAGAAACAAAAAAAAAAAAAAGCAGCATAGGCAAGGCCAGTCACTCCCATCCTTCGTGGCTTTGTGAATTAGTAAAAATAAAATATAGCTCCATAAATCAAATAATTATAATAAGCAGCACAATCTGGTAAGCTTCTTTTCTCCAGCAAAAAAATTATTATTAATAACAATAAAGCACAGGCCAACCTCTAGGTGTATCACTGTTCAGAATGCAGAATTTCAGAAAAAGGTAACAGAACGAAGGAAAGAAAGAAAAGGAAATGAAAGAAAAACATAAAAGAAATAAAAAACGAAAACATAGATTTAATATAATATTTAAGAGGGGGGGAGGGGGGCGAGAACCTGGGTACCCTCCGCGCGCTAAACGATTTAAATCGCCCGCCCGGTAATTTTAGTTCAGCCCTGCTCTCGCCAGGGGCGCTAGCGTGCGATTCCTGGCGATCTTTGCGCAGCCGTTGCGTACAGAAGTGAAAAATAACGTTGAGAGTCATCTCTTACTCATTCTCTTTGCTATGAGAGAGCGCCTTCCTGCGCGGGGCCAGCAGCGCATCGTGCCGCAGTACAGTACCACTCGCGCCCTTGATAATAATCTTATAGTACGTAAAATATTTCCCTTGTTAACATTTAAGATTAAAATTCCCGAATTTAATGGAACCCCGTGGGGGGCGCGCGCCTTAGCGCCTCCCAAACGAGCCGCCACTGCTTCGATCCACCACTGGGAAACACAGTGATAAACAAACATCTATGCTATGCCTCAAAGAAGGGAGTCTTATTACAGATATCGAAGTGCTTGCGGAGCTTTGCTGTATCGAAAATTCGAGATATAGGAAAACGTGCCTCCACGGTTCCACGAAAAATAATCAGCTGCACCGTAATTTATTTTCTAATTCTTGTCACTAAAGCCCCTATTTTTCTACCTTTACAATTTTAATATTTTTGGATACTCTCAGGGGCGTGGATTTACGGCCGGATGCCCTTCCTGACGCCAATCATATGTGGGGGATGAATTCACTATTGCGTGTTTCTGTGTTAGTTGGTAGCGTGGCGTGTTGTGTGAATATGAAGAGTGTATTAGGAAAAGCATAAATACCCAGTGCCCGAGTCAGAGGAATTAACTAGACACGATTAAAATCCCCGAACAGGCCAGAAATCGAATCCAGGCCCCTCTGCTCCGAAGGTCTCAGTGCTGACCATTCAGCGAAGGAGGGAAAGACTTGGGAGAAAGGAGACGAGCTGCTCGATTAATGGTATGTTCCGAGCTGTCAGTGGAGAGATACTCGTTGTCTGAACGGTCAGCGTACTGGCCTTCGGTTCAGAGGGTCCCGGGTTCGATTCCTGGCCGTGTCGGGGATTTTAACCTTAATTGGTAAATTCCAATGGCACGGGGGCTGGGTGTATGTGTTGTCTTTGTCATCATTTCATCCTCATCACGATGCGCAGGTCGCCTACGGGAGTCAAATCAAAAGCCCTGCACCTGGCGAGCCGAAGTCCTCGGACACATCCCGGCACTAAAAAGCCACACGCCATTTTATTTTTCAGTGTAAATTGTTGTAAATATTTGTAGTCTACATAATATTGCTATACGATAGAGTGCTAAGGTAAACAGTGTGAAGAAGCCTTCGAGAAAAAGGATTATCAGATATGTATGTCCGTCTAATTCAGGAACTGAACAGAGGTGCGAAGGCGAACATCAAAAGTAACTTGGGAGAAAAAACAACAACTTAGAAGTGAAAGTGGGCTCCATCAGTGATCAATACCAACTGTTTTCTTGTTTATCTTCCATCATGAATGTCGTGGCAGTGACAGTAAGGGAAGAGCCGCCATGGTGCATGATGTACGCCGATGATATCGTGAAATGTGCAGAATCTAGAGAAGCTATACAAGAGAAACTGGAACAATGGGGAATTGTTTCGGAGGAAAGAAGACCAAAGATAAAAAAAAGTAAGACCGAATATATTTGTTTTTCAGACTGGAGAGGGTAGAACTGACCTGAGGTCAGATAGAGACAACATCCAGATTTGTGGTGGTGATGGAGATGTGTGGAGAAGGTGAGGGGGTTGGCGGCCGTGGCCTGAGAAATGTATCGGCATTCTCCTTAGTGCAGGGGAATGGAAAACCACGGAAAACCATTCTCAAGACAGCCGACGGTGCAGAGCTGTCGAACCACGGACCAGCTGTGGACACTTGTAAGCCGAAGCCTATTCCGAACACTTCTCTTCCGTTTCCGATTAAGTATGCACACTCTTGATTCCTATCAGTGCCTCAGAGCAGGGATCGAAGAGCTGGAATACTATGACAAACCACTGTGTACGTATCAGTAGTTATCAGAACAAGTATGAACCAGAGAAATGACATGCTAAAAAATAGAGTTTTCTAACACCCCAGCCAGTTCCCCCTCTGGACGCAGCAGTAATCCCATTTATCGAAGATGAGTGGCAGCAGAAGAGACGAAGCACATCACAGCAAATAACAGTCACTGTAATGTTATTGTTGATACGTTTTATGGCGTTCGATGCTGTAAGCCTTCGCATTTAGATTACTTCCGACTCCGTGTAATATTAGGACATTCAATGTAAGGGGAGTCCTTCTTCCTTCTTTCATGACCCCCTCTCGTCTTGTTCTTCAAGCGATCGTTCTTTCACGATTATTTTCTCATTTTGATGATCATCTTTTCAATTTTTCTAGTCGATATGGGCTGATGGCCAGGCGGTTTTCCATCTTAGGCAATCAAGACAAAAACCACCAGCATCGCCAGTTTACACAATTGTTTAACAATATTTTCATGTTAATTGTTGTTTAGCGTTGATATGGTCTAAGCAACCAAAGTCTAAATTCATGAATTATGTTACCATAGACTTAGAGTCCTGCGCGGATGCGGATATCCGCAAAGTTAGTGTCTTGGCGAATACAAACTGTATGGCAGTGCGGATAATTTTTTGCTGATAATTTCTAAATAATGACGTTTATTGATTTTTACTCAGGTATACTCTTATTTTTGCTTGTGATTAGGTGACCCTTGACAGTGGTGTGTGAGAATAAATTGAATTGAATTGAATTGAACTGAATTGAATTGAACTGAATTGAATTGAATTTATTGATAATGATGATTTACATGCCACTGAGGCTGAAAGGCCTCTTTATGTAGCGTCTCCTTATAACACAATACAGGTTTATGAATATACTAACTACATTTTATAATATTAAAATATTAAATTAAACGTCCGTCTCCATGGCTAAATGGTTAGCGTGCTGGCCTTTGGTCACAGGGGTCCCGGGTTCGATTCCCGGCAGGGTCGGGAATTTTAACCATAATTGGTTAATTTCGCTGACACGCGGGCTGGGTGTATGTGTCGTCTTCATCATCATTTCATCCTCATCACGACGCGTAGGTCGCCTACTGGCGTCAAATCGAAAGACCTGCATCTGGCGAGCCGAACTTGTCCTCGGGTACTCCCGGCACTAAAAGTCATACGCCATTTCATTTCATTAAATTAAACATTAAACTTAAAAATTAAAATACAGATACCAATTCCAATAAAATTAAAACATAAATTATATAAGAATTAATAAAATATATCATTCAACTTATTTAATATTTTAGACTACAAGAATCTAAAGAATATAAAAAACAGAAACAATTTTCTTAGAAATATAGCCTACCGTACATATTTCTGATTGCGAGACACAAGCCTTGATATCATAAAGCCGTAAATCTGACCGTAACCTAACTGGCTCCTGCCCACAATTCATGGAAGGAAGGAACAAAGGTCAATACGTGGTAGTTTTCGCAAGAGAAAATCCCTCATAAACCTGTGACTGTAGGTGTCCTGGTGTCAGGTATCAGGTCTATTGTATTATGTTAACAGATCTATCAGTTTCATTACCTTGGGTGTAATATACTGTAGCTAATTATTTAGAATATCCGCGGATTACCATTCGCGGATGCGGATGTTATTTTGTATATCCGCGCAGGGCTCGAATGCCCATAGTCGGTACGGTAAAATAGTATAAAAACGATCGGAAACTGTATTCCCTATAACTTTTGTAATGTAGTATTTACCGATAGGACCACTAATAACACAGAGATTTGATAATTAAATGTTAGGCCTTCCACAAAACTGCCATTTCACCCAGCGTGCATAACATTATTTATAGATTAGATTACAATACCTCATTCCACGACTTCTTATACCGTTTCCATTAAATTCTGTTAACCCATTTTCTCGTGGCTCGGCGTTGACATGGACAAAGCAGCAAAAAGTCTAAAATCATGAAATACTCTGTTGTCATAGTCGGTACGGTAAAACTGTATTAGATATAAATGATAGGAAATTGTATTCAAAGTAACTTTTGTTATGTAGTATTTATCGATAGGATCACTAATAACATAGGTATTTGAGTCTTAAATTTACTGCGTGAATAAAATGATGTATAGCCTAAAGCGTTGTATTGCCTTATTCTCTAAATGTACTTATCTATGGCTGAGAATGTCCTGAGTTTTAATGGATTTTGTCGGATAAACACCAAATGCGTCACGGGAAATCATTTACATGCAGACATCGTACGACATGGAGTGTCGAATGGACTTTTTTCCGCCCTTTAAAACTCCGACTAACCTCTGCCGCGCTATCTTGGGATCCGGCGGTCGACGCCATACCACTGATCCACAGAGAAAGCTGGGATGACGTGAGATGAAATTATATGGCATGTTTTTACGATCAGATGCCCTTCCTGATGTTAACCGCAGTTGAGAAGCTAATGGAAATGAAATGAATGATGGTGAAAAATTCAGTAAGGAGATGGAAGGTATCGGCATTTGTCTGGAAGTGACAAAGGAAAACCACATTCCATTCTCAGGACAGCCGATGGTGGGTTTCGAACCCATTTGCCTTCCGAATGCGGAGTTGGGCTCCATAGCCGTAGTACCTGAACACGCGCAGTCACTCCGTTCGGTTTAAAGAAAATTTCATATCTATAGGTCTACTAATATTATAAAGAGGAAAATGTTGTATATTTGTTTGTAACAGATAAACTCAAAAACTACTGAACCGATTTTAAAAATTACTTCACCTATAGAAGGCTACATTGCCAGTGAGTAACATGGGCTCTATTTTATTTTCAAAACAATTCGTGGGGGGCGACGGGGGGGGGGAGATATAAAAATAATAGGCTAATAATAATAATAATAATCGTATGGCCTCAGCTACCGTGTGCAGACATTTCAATTTGACGCCATCTGGCTGTCCGCTCGTCAATTTCGACGTTCCGTTTTACTACAGGCCCACTAGATGGCAGACCGAGTAAACCGAAACTCTCTTGGGCGTCTATGGCTGAGATTTAATGAATTTTGTCGGGTAAACACGAAATGTGTCACCAGCCGACATCGTACGACATGGAGTGTCGAATGGACTTTTTTCCGCCCTTCAAAACTCCGACTACCTCTGCCGGGTTTCAACCCGCTACCTTGGGATCCGGAGGCCGACACTCTACCACTGATCCACAGAGGCAGCTCAACAATACGCTAATACAGGCGAAATCGAATTTGTCGTACAAGGACGAGACAAAGCTCATTTTAAGCATCTTTACGCAAAGAACAAAACTCGGTAAGCCCTACGGGCTCGAAAACCATGTTTTAAGGACCTAAAACCAACCGTTTTGGAGATATTGGCACCACACTATTCCTGCTCTAGGAATTGGATAAAGAAATGAACTGTTGTAACCATGGCAACGTCAGCTCCAAGATTATACAGCAGAGAGATTATCTACAATATATCACAAAAACCAAACATGATACAGACATGAAAACTGGTATTTAGAATCTCCTTTAAAAATAAAAGAACACACATTTTTGTTTTCAGAAAATCCACTTAAAGGTTGATTGGGTGGTTGGGGGGGGGGGGAGGGGGGAGGTAAAAAGAAGTGAGGAAAGATCTGAATTATTTATACCAGGATACATATATCTCAGAAACTGAAGATATTACAGACGTTAAAATTGGTACTTAGAATCTCCTTCAAAAATAAATGAATACACTTTTTGGGGAAATCCACTTAAGGGGGTGAAATAATAAAAAACTGTGAATTTTTAAAATGAGTATCTGCTTCTTCTACCGCTTTCCCCCACCTGTGGGGTCGCAGGTGCGAACTGTGTCGCAAATGTGGATTTGACCCTGTTTTAGGCTGGAAGCCCTTCCTGGCGCCAACCCTATGTCTAGGGATGTAATTACTATTGCGTATTCTTGTTGTGGTTGGTAAAGTGGTGTGTTGAGTGAATATGAAGAGGAGAGTGTTGGTACAAACACAAACAACCCTGTCCCCGAGCGAGAAGAATTAATCATACGCAATTTAATTCCCCGACTCAGCCCGAAATCGAACCCAGAACAATGTGAACCGAAGGCCTGAACGCTGACCACTCAGCCAAGGAGTGGGACAGTTCTTAAAATGAGTATAGGCCTATCTTATGAACTCAACATGTTACAGTCGTGATAATTGGTATTTGTAATCTCCTTTAAAAATAAAGAAACATGTATTTTTTGTTTTCGGAAAATCAACTTAAGCTAGAGATCGAAAATAAGTGAAGAAGGGGTTGAATTCTCTTTATGAGAATACTAATATCTCAAAAACGAAAATGTTACGGACGTGAAAATTGGTATTTAGAAATAAAGAAACCCTTTCTTTTTTTTCGACTTAAAAGAGGACTGTATCTCACATGTAGAGTATCGAGTAGCTTGGTCATCTTAGCACCAAAAGGCTATGCCACAAGCATGGTTTACAAAGAGGTTCTGGGGCAAATGAAATGCAATTTTTCGGCGAGTTTTTATACTTTTTATGGATTTTCAGATAATGTCTTAGTGCAGTACCGAAGAAAAAATAATTTTTACCAACTTACGAAATCATCGCGAGCGAAGCCGTGGGTAACAGCTAGTTTTTACATAAATGTACATGTTAATATATACATCAGGTGGCCCTCAGGCGCCGTACTTTCTACTTATAAAATTCAGTTACGCGACATCTTTTTTTTTTTTTTTTTATGCTAGTGGCTTTACATCGTACCGACACAGATGGGTCTTACAGCGACGATGGGATAGGAAAGGCCTAGAAGTTGGAAGGAAGCGGCCGTGGCCTTAATTAAGGTACAGTCCCAGCATTTGCCTAGTGTGAAAATGGGAAACCATGGAAAACCATCTTCAGGGCTGGCGACAGTGGGATTCGAACCCACTATCTCCCGGATGCAAGCTCACAGCTGCGCGCCCCTAACCGCACGGCCAACTCGCCCGGTACGCGGCATCTCGTACAATACGAAACAACTGGCAATCCTTCAAGAAAGTGACCACTGATTAACCCGAAGGCCTGCAGATTACAAGAGCATGTGGTTAGCGCGACGATAATTTTCGGTCGTTATTCTTGGCTTTCTAGACAATAATCGGTATCTCATAGTCCAGCTTCGTGACTAAATTGTTAGAGTGCTAACCTTTGGTCCAGTGGGTCCCGGGTTCGATCAACCTTCATTGGTTAATTCCGATGACTCGGGGACTGGGTATGTGTGCCGTCTTCGTCATTAGAATTCGTCATAGACGCGCAGGTCGCCCATATTGCGTTAATTCGAAAGACCTGAACCAGGCCTCTTCGGAGGCCCCACGCCATTATTTTTATATCATAGTCAGATCTTACCTCGCTATTCGAACAAGCCCTCAGACACCCCCTCCCCCTTGGTCTATTAAGGGACCGCTGCTTAGCCCGAAGGCTTGTAGATTACGATACGGGGTGTCGTATGGTCAGCACGACGAATCCTCTCGGCCGTTATTCTTGGCTTTCTAGACCGGGGCCGCTATCTCACCGTCAGATAGCTCCTCAGTTCTAATTACGTAGGTTGAGTGAACCTCAAACCAGCCCTCATATCCAGGTAAAATCCCTGACCTGATCGGGAATGGAACTTAGAGCCTCCTTAGACTGCCGGACTACCAATCGAATAGTCTTTTTCTTCAGGTTGCTGTTTAGTGGGAAAATATAAGATAAAGCGAGGAAGCAGACAAAATCCATCCGTTGAAATACAATACTGTATTAGAACGAAATCGTTTCATAGAACCTTAAGCGCAACGTAAGTGCAGAACTAGGCGGGATATTTTGAAAAGTAAACAGTCACATTTTTAAGCCACGTGCCGCCACTGGTTATGAGGTATTGACAAAGAAGTAAGTGTACCGGAAGAGGTTTACGTGACGGCATTGTGAATTTTGATCGAAAGCCACAGAACTTGCGGTTTACAAAAAATCGCACATTCGAAGTGCAGCCGTCAAGGCGAAAGATAAGCAACAATGGCTCCCAATGATCACACCCACTGTATTAAATGTTTTCATTCTTCTCCTGAAGGGGGGAGGCGGGCCTCTTAGACGGTGACGCCGTCTCTCAGGTGGTGGTGGTGGTGGTGGTGATTTTTGTTTTAAGAGGAAGTACAACGAGGAAGGAGCTGTGCGGAGAGGGTGAGGGGGTTGGCGGCCGTGGCCTATACTAGGAACTGTCTCAGCATTCGCCTTAGTGCAGGAGAATGGAAAACCACGGAAAACCATTCTCAGGACAGCCGACGGTGGGGTCCAGTCCCTCTCCGTCTCCCGAAAATAGAGGCGTAGAGCCACGGTAGAGTCGTGGCCACCCCTCCTCTGCTCGGTTGGCCGGTTGGAGGTCAGAGCTGTCGGACCACGGACCAACCGTGGCCACTTGTGGGCCGAGACCCACTCTGTATCCGTCGACCCACGCCCAACAAGTGTAAATGTTAAATTTACCACTGTCCTAGAGATTGAGAGGGGCTGCCTGGCCAAGGCGGTAAGGACGTACTCGGTTTGCCCGGAAGGACGTGGGTTCGAATCCCCGTCAGGAAGTCGAAAAATTTAAGAAACGAGATTTCCACTTCCAGAGGTGCACATGGCCCTGAGGTTCACTCAGCCTACGCCACAAATGAGTACCAGGTTAATTCCTGGGGGCAAAGGTGGCCAGGCGTAGAGTTAACCACTCTACCCCATCAAGAGCCGAGGTTACGGACAGTGGAAGCCTTTACCTTTCACCCCTCCAACGGCCGCCATGGCCTGTACGCAGATGACTTTGCTTTGCTATTCCTACAGATTGAGATTGCGTTGCAAGAAATAGGGTAACAATGGCAGTCGCACGGATCTTGCATGACTTTCCTCATGTATCTATGAAGTGTTGTTTGCTAGCGACATCTTTTGAGATATCTTGTTACCATAACAGGGCCTCAGATCGAAACGAGCCTCGAGCAGGAACAGGTGAGAATACATGTACGCTGCTGCGCTCTAGCGGATTTCTTAGTACATTAAAGGTTGGTGTGGTTCATTCACTGAATTCTACAGTTCTTGTTCGGAGTTGTTCGGCGTGTCCTCGTGAAATACTTCTCGTCTGCCTTCAGTTCGTGCTGTTCCTCGCGAGTGTGGACGTGCGTCTCTTGTGGAGTGGGTTTGTGTATTCACGAGTGTTTACAAGTTACTTAGTGAAACTGTAAGACAGTGGTGGTAATAGTTATTGAAGTTAGTGAATATTTTGTGAGGAGGATTTAAGGATCATCTTGTCAAACAACGGTTGAAAATGTCTTTTGCCGCTCTTTCTTCATGTAAGTTTTGTTCTTGCGCTATTATACGTTTTATGATGAAGTGATGCTGTTGTCTTGTTTTGCCTTCCAGCTCGACTTCCAGACATTCAAGAATCAAAAGAATTTGTAAGATAAATATTTTCTGCGTTCTTTTCTTAATGATTTTATGTTTTACATTCTGTTATTTAAATGTTATATTTACAAAGTATTACTTGAAGATGCAAGAACTAGTGGTGTCCCTGACCAATGCGATCGGTTTCGCTGTTTCGTGTAATTGAATGATAAATTAGTTAAATTGAAGATTACATATTTTCCTTAGATCTGTAAGCACAGATATCTGAAATGAGAATTTAAACGAATATGGTTAACTTTACAATAGACTGCACATTGTGATAAAGAAATAAAATAATAATGATAATAACAAGTAATAATTTCAAACGATAGTTTGCTGGATAAAGTTATCAACATTCTTCTCTGAAGTACTGGCTCAGTCACCTTTTCGAATTTTACTACATTTTCTGTCTACCAAAATAATAATCATTATTATGACTATAGGAAAACGTTGTTCTTAAGCATAGCAGACTTAAAATCGTAATAATTAAGAAGTCTATGTTACATAATGTTGCCCATGACAAAAAATTGTGCCTGGAGTACAAATATATTGTATAATTTTTTCCCCTCCTTTTAAATAATCGTTTCAATTGTATTTATTTAGAAGAGGTAATCTATATGTCGATTGAAAACTGAAGAAGATAAACATAACGAGTTTGAAGACATTAGAGCTTCTTTTGAAATAACCTCCTCTGCGCACATTTTTCGAGAGGAAGTTGACAGCCAGGACAATATTTCGATTTATGCGGAAGACGCCGCAGAATGACACCTAAGAATCAAACTATGTATCTTCAAACTGACAGAAGGTATTTTAATTGACAGATATGCTCCATTACCTTGGATAGCTTATATATAAAGTTAAAACATCGCGACATGACTCCGCAAATATTATCGTACTGTATGAAGTATAGCTTTTGTTCATTCTTAAACCAAATCGAACGTTTGTTATTTCTTCTATTAAAAGTATATTTTGATACGAATATCAAGAAAAATAAGATAAAATCGATTTATTGTAGCTTCGTCTGGGAATTCGACAAAAATATTTTAAATCCAGATGTATGCTCTTAAATCTCCGTCCTTAATGTTGTGAAAAATGTTCTAATTAATATTCGAATAACTGGATTTAATGAGTACCTACTATAACATTGTAATCACCGAGCTCGGTACCTGCAGTCGCTTAAGTGCGGTCAGTATCCTGTATTCGGGAACTAGTGGGTTCGAACCCCACTGTCGGCAGCCCTGAAGATGGTTTTCCGTGGTTTCCCATTTTCACACCAGGCAAATGCTGGGGCTGTACCTTAAGGTCAGGGCTGCTTCCTTCCCACTCCTAGCCCTTTCCCGTCCCATCGTCACTATAATACCTATCTGTGTTGGTGCGACGTAAAGCAACTTGTAAAATAAAAATAAAACATTGTAATCATTGTCCTTTTCTTACGACAATTTGCTCAGTATAGTGTAATTCCTCAGTCCTGATAACTTCTCTTCTTTGTAGCATAATGTATCCAAGATCGTTGGTTCGATCCCGTCAAATGGAAAAATCCTTTCATACCATGTTAAGATAACTTAGGTGAACAAATTAGCTTATTGGCAATATTTTGTCGACGTATTAATCCATCTACATAGAATTACAGGTTTCGCTGTTTAAAGCCTTATCTACTGTGGTCAAAACCTATAACCGAGAAGAGAACAGGGCAGAACTGTGACACTTAACACGCAATTCGCTCAAGTGACATCAATTCTAGTATTTCATTTCGGCAGCCGAGACCCCCCAAATAACCTCGGAATGAAATTTTCGTTTACGTTTTTCTTGTGACAATCGAGAGGTAATTAATCAAATATTACAATTGTACATGGCAGCGTATTAGAGCATTTCGCCTTCATGCGTTGTGTGTGTCGAGGTCAAATTCTTTTCCGAAATGCTGACCGACGAAAAAACTGCAGAAAGATCGTTTTCAGTATAAGTTAATCTGCTCACAGAAAGCCTGAGCAAGCTTTGTCATTTCTGATAAACAAGTGTTACCGACGTTTGCGGCAGTGGCTGAAGGAACTTACCAGTATATAAAAAATAACTTCAGAGAAAACGATCGTGAATGGAATTATCGTATTTAATCATCACTTCCAACGAAAGACGGTCTTATGAATATTGATATGAAAATGAATGACACTAATAATAATAATAATAATAATAATAATAATAATAATAATAATAATAATAATCCAGTATTCGGGAGATAGTAGGTTCGAACCCCACTGTCGGCAGCCCTGAAAATGGTTTTCCGTGGTTTCCTATTTTCACACCAGGCAAATGCTGGGGCTGTACCTTAATACCACGGCCGCTTCCTTCCCACTCCTAGCCCTTTCCTGTCCCATCGTCGCCAAAAGACCTATGTGTTGGTGCGACGTAAAGCAACTAGCAAAAAATAATAATAATAATAATAATAATAATAATAATAATACCAAATAAATCCATAATATGTTACAAAATTTGTGTAAGTATTGTAAAGTTTTCCGCACTTCGTTGTATTTAAAGAAAAACCACACACATTCTTACTCTAGGTCCAAACTATGTCGAAAAGAGAAAAACAATGTAATTTTACGACTGTATAAGCCAGTTTATTAAAGACGTTTTTCAGTATGCGTACTATACTTCTGAATACAGATAACCCATTTAGTTTACATTAATTACGTTCCATAATATGAAACTAAATATAATTTCAATTAGTGCCCATTAACGGTACGTCCTACTGGTTTTCTTTCTACAGCTGTCATATCCAGTGTTGCCAACCCATAAATCCTTTCTCCGCTAAATTTTAGTTGAAAATCCGCTAAATTTCGAACTGTAGCAAAATAGCATGTACCAGCTGTTTTAATTAAAGAGATTAACTCAACACTCACCAATTTCAGAACAGGAATTCATCGTCTTCTCCATCCCTCACTATATGCTCTGAAGCAGATGCGCTGTGTTGAGGGCCTGTGGTTTCATATAAAGCCACATGGTACCATTCTTTTTCAAAGTATATGCTGGCAGTTCACAGCAGCAAAACACATACGGAACTTTTCAAATCTATTTCGAAAGTTATTTTCACTTTCATTACTGTTTTCATTGCTTTGGTAAGTGCGGAAAGAAATAATGTCAAACAATTTCGCATTTATATTGCACTGCCAATAGATGCACCGTCGGTATTTGGAATCATTGAGAAGCTCAATCAACTAGTCTTTTAAAGTTTAATTATTTAACCACTCTTTACGAAATATCTATCTGACTACTTTTCAACCTATTCTTTCGACATATTGACGCACCAAAAAGAACCTGATGTCAAAAGAAACACATTACCAAACACGACACTACCCGGCTCATCAAGAGTACGGTAACGATTGTAACAAATTCTGACTGAGGCTGTGGGCCAGAGCTGGTCTAGAAAACGAGTCGTAGTATGCAGCGTAAGTTCAATACAACGGGAATAATTAGACTATTATGCCGTAGTAAGTGTTATATTATTTTTTTCTCCTGATGATGAAAGGTGATATTGTTACTGCTGAAATACGCTAAAAGAAGTTTGAAAATCCGCCAAAAAATCCGCTGTCTGCTAAATGGAAAATTTATCCGCTGTTCTGTTTAAAAATCCGCCAAATTTGGCTCTTGGGCTACAGTAGTGGCGCAACTCAAAAAATCACGTTCTGAGATAAATGTAATACAAAGTTTTCCTTAGTAGTGAAATGCAGAAGTCATACAATTAACCTATGGAATAAACAATAAGCGGCACGAGTTCTCTTAACAAAAAAATGTCACGGTGATTAAAATTTGCTCCTTCATTCCCCTTGCAGAAGCCATGACCTAGATGTTTTGAGATGTGTCACTATAGCTGAAATGTTTTATTTTTTATTTATAGATTATGTTGGACTATCTTGGGAGTTTGCGGCTTATAATAACGAAACAAATTTACGGACTATGGTAGAGTCTGCAATAACTCCGATTTAGTGTTTTCTTGAGTTGTAGGCTAACACTATTGCAACCCACGAGCGATATGATGACCCGGTTCACAAGAACCCATATTACCCAATGCTATAAGAAATATCTTGTGACCGTTTACACTTACACGACAATAAAGCGAAAGAAGGGTGATTAAGTGAATAATGCTGTATGTTGTCTTCAAGAGACTCCAGAGGGACGGAATTCTGTCGTAAAGGGGGTTATTTTTTAAATAATTCATTAAAACATTTGACCTCGTCCTCGCGCATTTGTATAGTAATTCATCCCCTCGCGTTAGAGGGCTAACGCGGCGAGTCCATTGCTCGAAATAAGACAGGAGACAGTTAAGCGTTGAAGAAGTCTTCTGCGGCCACCCTTGACAGGATTTTCTGACGTTTCTCCACTGTCATTGCTGCGGTATCATCTACTCAGTACCATGGCCACTTTCTCCTCAAACCTATAAGAAAACCTGCAGCCGGTTTTCCAGTAATTGACCGTGTCAGGGATGGAATGAATTAAGCCCCCATCTTGTGGCGAGGATAGGAATTTTGCCGGCTGCCGAGGCCTGTCTCACTCCTCTGGGGCAATGATTAATGATTGGCAAATGAAATAATAATGGAGACTGTTGCTGAAATGAAAGATGACAGGGCAAACCGGAGTACCCGGGGAAAACCTGTCCTGCCTCCACTTTGTCCAGCACAAATCTCGCATGGAGTGACCGGGATTTAAACCACGGAACCCAGCGGTGAGAGGCCGACGCGCTGCCACCTGAGCCACGGAGGCTTTCTCCTCAAACCTATAGTCACAATAAAACAAAATACACGACGTAAGGCACAATAGAAATACAGGGTATCGGACAGAATTTACCAATACTGTAAGTGGATGGGGCTGATAATTACAATTTCCGAAGCTCCTAAATTGAAACGACAGCTTCACTACTCTGCTGAATTTTAGGGTGAGAATTCCTCATTTATTTTACGTACATTCTATGGTCGCCTCATGCGCCATTTGAATGAATTCGGTATGGAAGAAGAATTGCGATTCTTTGTGGTATTCTCTACAGCTCAATTTATTTCACGTACACAATTTAACACCTATTGCTGACGTATTCATGCTGATATAGTACATCCACAAACGTATTAAGGGTCTCAAGGCGGTAAAATTAACTCAGTATTGTCATGTGATATATCATATAAACGATTTTCAAATAAATATTACAAACGCATTTTTGGTTATTTCTTCGGAAAATAGTGATAAACTCATCTAGAAAGTAGCACAATTTTAAGATGCTTTCCCCGTTGCCTTACAAAGTTCCAGCAAGTGATATTCGCTCACAGCTGAGACATTTGGTTCTGTCACATTGGGAGATGGAGTGGCAGGCCACTCCACATCCGAACAAGCTGAGAGCGTTAAAAGGAACAACTAAGGTATGGAGTCTTCCCTCCGGGCTTTTCGGAGGGAAACAGTAGTATTATATCGTCTTCAGATCGGCCACAGCCTAGTAACGCACTCCTATTTACTGAAAGGAGAATCAGTAGCCCCCCCCCCCCACTTATCGGAGAACATATTACATTTTTATTCGCATTTTTTGTCGGCTGAAAACTAGAAATTATAGCCGGCCCCGTGGTGTACGGGTAGCGTACCTGCCTCTCGTCCGGAGGTCCCGGTTTCGATTCCCTGCCAGGTCAGGGATTTTTCTCTAGACCTGAGAGCTGGTTCGAGGTTCACTCAGCCTACGTGATTAGAATTGAGGAGCTATCTGACGGTCAGATGGCGGTCCCGGTCTCGAAAGCCCAGAATAACGGCCAAGAGGATGCATCGTGCTGACCACACGACCCCTCGTAATCTGCGGGCCTTCGGGCTGAGCAGCGGTCGCTGGGCAGGCCAAGGCCCTTTCAAGGGCGTGAAGTGCCGTGGGGTTTGTTGTTTGTTTGAAACTAGAAATTATAGGAATTATTTAAAAAGGCAATTAGTACAAGCCATGTTGTCTTATCAGCTAATTATTCCCTTTATTTCTTTTAATCATTAACAAAATTATTAGCGGTTAGACGCACAAAATGTCGTTCGTCTCGGCGCCACAGCAAGTAGTGGAGACTTTGCACGTGTTGTGAGGAAGGGTAGCAGGTGTGTGTGTGTGTATATTATTATTATTATTATTATTATTATTATTATTATTATTATTATTATTATTATTATTATTATTATTGCCAAGTTCATGGGCGCTGAGGAATGATTCACCCGCTTGCCGCGCGCATTCGTCAATCTGGGATTCTCTTCAGTGTCCTCTAGTTTCTCAGTGTGTTGTCAAATACTAAATGATTTTAATTTTATAATCACGCCGTACTTCTATTTAATTGTAATAAATGCGTAATAGTATTCCTTTCGTGAAAGTTTTATTGTACCGGCGTAGTATTGGATCAAAATATTTTTTATAAAATCTGTCATTACCGCACTTAAATTGGTAAACTCTCAACCTTTACCTCTCTGTCGAAATTCGCTCAGAGAGCATCAAAAAACTTACCAATTTGTAGCTTGTTTCTTCAGTTTTGATGTATATAACCCCCACCCCTACCCCCGTCCGCTATATCCCACAAACCCGGGTACTGTTTCTTGTCTGTAAATTTTTTGCCCCCCGCACTTTTAAACCCCAATCGCCGTTACTGAGGAGAATCCCCTTCGGTGTGTACTTGCGACGATCATCTTACCACGGTACACATCCTTATAGAGTGCGTGGAGCTGGCCGATCTGCGCTGTAGTTTAAAACTTCCGAGTACCATCTCCTTTATCTTGCGAGATGGCGTCATCCGTTTTATGAGGGATAGTGGTTTGTTTTGTCGCATATAAACGTACTGTTTAGTATTAGTCTTTCTATTATTTCGACTACGTTTTATTAAATTGACTCTGTTTTAGTTTGTGTTTGTATATTTTAATGTGTTAAATATTAATTTGCCTGATGTATTATTACATTTTAAGGCAATGTCTTATTTTACCATAATCTATCTTTTACCGAAAATAAGGCATTGCGAATTAGATCCACTGATTATTTTAAACTCAGTCATACCGGGCGAGTTGGCCGTGCGTGTAGAGGCGCGCGGCTGTGAGCTTGCATCCGGGAGATAGTAGGTTCGAATCCCACTATCGGCAGCCCTGAAAATGGTTTTCCGTGGTTTCCCATTTTCACACCAGGCAAATGCTGGGGCTGTACCTTAATTAAGGCCACGGCCGCTTCCTTCCAACTCCTGGGCCTTTCCTATCCCATCGTCGCCATAAGACCTATCGGTGCGACGTAAAGCCCCTAGCAAAAAAAACAAACAGATGACACACTAGACATTAAACAGTAATAAAGACGACCTTAATTGACACGCTGGTCGGAAAAGGTTTGCCACCCCTGTTCTACAGTGAAATTTAAAATGCTACAATACGATTCATTCATTTGTGGTTTACGGTGCTTCTTTTACAGCATCTAACACCGCCCAGGTAATTCCTCATTGAAACTGAGTGTTAGTTTCATTAGTTTATTGATACAGTCGTTGTATATTGGGCAGTGGCGGCTGGCGCACAGGGTCACGTGCCCTCCCAATAAACATTATTTTAATTTTTACTTCTGAAAACATACACAGGAGGGGACAGGCTCGTAAGGAAGGTGACTATTACTCCTAAACTGCGAAATCTGGCTTCAGGATAGAGCGTAAAATCGTATATATTGGTTCCCGGTCACAACCCTCCCGTGGCCGTAGAACAGACTTTTAAAATACATGGTCCCCAAACGTTGCCACTGGCTAGGTTTCTTGGGGAAAAGGCCTGCTGTAATGAGAGGGCTTCGGTCACAAGCAAACTGTGACTGAGACGGGTAACAGGTAGATTTCTTAAAAAAAAAGAAGAAGAAAAAAGACCTGCACAGTTCACTGACTTGCATTTCCGAATATGCTAGTGTTGAAAATACCGGTAATGCCATACCAGTGACTAATTACGTAAGAGAAAGATGTTTCTCTGCATTAGATATAATAACGACATTCCTTAGAAGTGCAAAGGCAACTGAGAGATAAGGATTTGCTACAGCTAAAGAAAGGAGGGTGGATCTGATATAAGAATCGATGATGAGGTAAACCTAGGTGTGATTTGACATATTGTGTTTTATTGTTTATTTTTAATTTTTTTAATGCTATTTGTTCGGGGCATCAACCCATGTGGATCTTTTGCCCCAACTAGCACCATATTTTATGAACCTGCGTGTAATTGGAATGGCGGTAGTGTGGAATGTTGTGTGTGAGGAAAGGAAGATTAAGGACGTCACAAACACCAAGTCTCCAGGCCAGTCCCCTGACCCAGCCGGAAATCGAACCCGAGGCCGCCGGGTGACGCGTTGCCCCCTAAACCGCGGGGCCGGACTGTATTGTTTATACTTACATGTGTAAATATTTTTTAGTATTTTAGACTAATATTACCCATGTACGTATTTAAATCATAACGTGACCCTCCTATACCAAACTTCACCAGCGGCCACTGATACTGGATGCTGTTCACCACCAGTTGTTTGCTTTTCCGTATCTTATAGTAAGTACTTGGCCGTAGTGCACTGCTAAATTTGAATAAGATCTGGTAAAGCAGACATGTGCATTGTAAGAAAATCTTTCCCGTCACAACCTGTGCTTGTGAAATTTGGACTCTAAAGAAAACTGACCGGCGGAAGATAGATACCTTTGTATTGTGGTGCTGGGGGAAGGTATTACGCTTTCCATGGACAATAAAAATTACCTACAGGACAGTCCTGGACCGTGTCGACGAATTATGTCGCTAGAAGGAAAAGATACCGAACGGCATCTGTCGTAATTTGGTCATATAATGCGTCGTGGTTATTTGGAAAATTCGATTATGCTTGGAACAGCGAGTGGTGAACAAAGACTAGACGCCCAAGAACCCTATGATTTGACGCCATCAGAACAGACACTGGAGTTTAATATAGTCTTGCCTTGAATCTCTGCATCCAGAGTGACTTACTTAATTGATATTCCAAGGTCTCTCTTATTGGTTTATCACACAGATTGAAATCTCGCGTCCGGTGGCTACCCGACAAGCTACAGTCCCCAGCGATCGCGCACACCTGTGATTCTTGGCCACAGAGGTATTGGCTCGTTTAATTGTCTGATACTACTGTTTCCCGTGGTATTTATGAACCAGTCATTTCCTCTAAGGAACAAAAAAGTCTCTCAGGTGGGAACGGCCCATGTTTAAGGACTGTCGTCCTTGACTGATCCAGTCCTTGCGAACTTCTTTTTCTTGTCCGTGGGCTCTTTCTCTAAAGTCAATGCCTTTGTTTCACTTGACTTACATTCTACCAACAATATCTATCAATTAACGTAACCCCTAACCTATTAGTGCTAGTAACATCTATTTGCATTAGTCCTATACGATATGTGTGATGTAACAATTAGGAATCTATTGTGGTATTATTTCTTAACAAATAGGAATCTATTTTGGTATTATATCCTAATAATAATAATAATAATAATAATAATAATAATAATAATAATAATGAACCTTTTCTCAATTGATTGGGGTCAACAGTTTAGGCATATTTTGCCTAGTTTTACTGATGAGTGCCCTTCGCGTCGCTAATCATATCTGGAGGGATGTATTCACTGTCGCGTGTTGTTTTGGTGGTTGGAAGTGTGGTTTGTTGAGTTTAGATTAAGACGTGCATTTAGAGACGAACCACACATACACAGTCTCCGAGCCAAAGGAGTTAACACGCAATAAAAATCTCCGGCCCGGCCGGCAAACGAATCCATAGCCCTCTGAAGCAAAGGCATGTACGCTGACCATTCAGTCAAGGAGCCGGACAGACTAATAATAATAATAATAATAATAATAATAATAATAATAATAATAATAATAATAATAATAATGAAAATCCACAGCCTGTTTCCAGTCATTCGATCGGATCAGGAATGGAATGAATGAAGCCCCCATCTAGCGCCGAGGATAGGAATTGTGCCGGTTGCCTAAGCCAGTCGCACTCCTCTGGGGCAATGATTAATGAATGACATATGAAATGAAATGATATTGGAGAGAGTTGCTGGAATGAAATATAACAGGGAAAACCGGAGTACCCGGAGAAAAACCTGTCCCGCCTCCGCTTTGTCTAACACAAATCTCACATGGAGTGACCGGAATTTGAACCACGGAACCCAACGGTGAGACACCGGCCCGCTGCCGCCTGAGCTACGGAGGCTCCATAATAATAATAATAATAATAATAATAATAATAATAATAGAGGCCTGGGTTCGATTCCCGGTACTGCCAGAAATTTACCGGGCAAGTGGCCGTGCAGTTTGGGTTACGCAGTTATCAGCTTGCATTCGGAAGATAGTGGGTTTGAATCCCACTGTCGGCAGCTCTGAAGATGGTTTTCCGTAGTTTCCCATTTTCATACCAGACAAACGCTGGAGCTGTACCTTAATTTATGCCACTGGCTCCTCACCGAGACGGCTGCTGTTCGAATCCTGGCCAGTGCTATGTTATTTTGGAAATGAGATGTCACGTCCCCGTGGCTATGGTCACGTTAGGATACGTCCAAGATGCACGCTGGTTTTCTGAGTCAGACAGTCGGCGCTGACTGACTCCGAGCGGCAGGTGGGATGTGGCCATTAGGAAAGCTGGTTGTCAGCGCAGACAGAGCTGCCACAAAAGAAAATATATGAGATACAACTGATCAGTGTAGCATGGAACTAACAAGAGAACAGACTGCAGCTCTGTTGCACGTAAATGACAATGTTACAACCAAGTTAAAACGAATGAGAAGTGATATACATCCAATTAATGAATTAAGATCTATTTACGGGAAGTACAAACACCTTTTTCCACAGTTACTTGCCGACGAAAACAGATTTTTCAAATATCACTAGTCTTCATTTCTATAGAAATCTTTCTCCAACAGCCATCGACGATGTTCCTTTTGGAATGATCTTTAATTCGCTTATCCCATATCGGAGAATTAAGTTGAACTTTTGAAATCAAATTCTCGATATCCATCGTTAACAAAATGTCAAACACACTCAACACGAAAATCAACAGCCTGCGCGGCAGGTTGTCTGAAACCAGAATGAACTAATCATTCCGGCAAACACCTGAGTCAGACTACCAGTGCGCAGGTTTCCTGCGCGCAGGTGCATTATGGCCAGTCCCACTTAGCAACAAAGGATATACGTATGCCGAATCGGCGCCAACTGTCTGACTCAGAAAACCAGCATGTATCTTGGACGTACCCTTAAACTACAAGCATGCTTGCATTTACTACCTCACCATCAGATAGTTCTTCAAATCGTTCTCAAGCAGACTGAGGACCTCGACTCAGCCCTCAGATCCAGGTAAAAAGCCTTACCTGTTTGAGAATCAAATCCTAGGCCTCTCGATGAGAGGCAGGCTGGCTATCCTTAGACCGCGGAGCTGGTCCATTCCTATCACAGCGACGCCGAAAACCTACCCATGTTTATATGACGTTAAAGAGCTGCCGAAATGGATTGATTGATTGATTGATTTATTTATTTATTTATTTATTTATTTATTTATTTATTTATTTATGTATTTATTTATGTATTTATTTATTTATTTATTTATTTATTAGTTGCTTTACGTCGCACCGACACAGATAGGTCTTATGGCGACGATGGGACAAGGAAAAGCTAGGAGTTGGAAGGAAGCGGCCGTAGCCTTAATTAAGGTACAGCCCCAGCATTTGCCTGGTGTGAGAATGGGAAACCACGGAAAACCATTTTCAGGGCTGCCGAAAGTGGGGTTCGAACCTACTATCTCCCGTATACTGGATACTGGCCGCACTTAAGCGACTGCAGCTATCGAGCTGGGTAAAAGGGAATCTGGTATGGGCAAGGACAAGTCCATAACATTCATCGATCAGTCTCATTGTTAGCTCTGCCCTCTTCCGTTATGTGACGGTTAGCTGCCATCCTAGGAGGCCCGGTTTCGACTCCTGGCACTGCGAGAGATTTAAGATTGGCAGTAGGACTGGTATATGGTTAAACAGGTACATGCAGCTCATTTCCATGGGGGTGTAGTGAAATAAACTGCATTACTTTGACGAATACGAGGACACTAGTATGCGTTTATCGTTAGCTTTGGTAATCTGTGACTAAGGTACGACCACACTGTTACATGTGAAGCCAATCCTGTAATAAATGGTGTGAAGGTTGTGTCTTGATTGACAACAGTCCAGATTGCGAACAAGAGATTAGTGTTGACGTGAGATACATAAAACAGATACAGTTTTCAAAACAGTCTCGTATGTAATTTTTGTTCTAGTAGTATTAACATTAACTGGTACATTGGGATGTTTTAGATAACTTTACTCTATTTTAGAAATATTTTTCTTATTGGAAATGTTTAAGAATTTCGTTTGAGGTAATATTACCATTTAGAAGATTATCTTTTTTATTGTATAACATAACTAGAGGGGTAGTTGTTTATGGTGGATTAGTGAGAGTTGTATTATTATTATTATTATTATTATTATTATTATTATTATTATTATTATTATTATTATTATGTTGCTAGTGGCTTTACGTCGCACTGACACAGATAGGTCTTATGGCGACGATGGGATAAGAAAGGCCTAAGAGTTGGAAGGAAGCGGCCGTGGCCTTAATGAAGCTACAGCCCCAGCATTTTCCTGGTGAGAAAAGGGAAACCACGGAAAACCGTCTTCAGGGCTGCCGACAGTGGGATTCGAACCCACTATCTCCCGGATGCAAGCTCACAACCGCGCACCCCCAACCGCACGGCCAACTCGCACGGTATTATTATTATTATTATTATTATTATTATTATTATTATTATTACAATGAAAGAAATGAGTGGTTGAATCGACAAGGCATTAGCCTTTAGATTATTATTATTATTATTATTATTATTATTATTATTATTATTATTCAAAATAATGCATAAGAAGTGAAATATCAGTTTATTTGGAAACGAGTAGGTTTTTCTTACATGCTTTTAACTTTTTTTTTGTGTGTGTATTGCCCAGTATTCCTATGTGTGTACCAGGACTCGGTGTACCAACTGAGCGTTAATTTTTCTGCAGCCCGTCAAATTAGAAGTTTGTTCATATCCAAGTGAACATTTCTAGTCAAGCGGGTTGGCCAACTTGTTATTTCGCACTTGTTCGCAATCAGGACGACACCGGTTGTACGATTGGTTTGTGTATTAATGTCATTGGTATTGGCAGACGTGTAGGTAATAAGATGTACCTGACTGGAAGAGGAAAGCAATGGGGAAACAGTTCACTCTAAATTATATTTCTTTTGTAAGCTTGTCGAGTGAAGGCTGGGCTTTGAATGACAACAGACGGCGAAACTGTTGGAGATCCAACCAACCTTAGTTTTAAGACACCGGAGTGCCTGTCTTTCGCGCTGAAAAGTGCTTCTTTAATCTGACACAGGTCAGTCGGATTTAAATACTCTTAAAAGCCTACCGACTACGGTGTTCTTCTTCCTGCCCTTTGCTCTGTTTCGTGATGTCAGCAGTTTGTATTGATTTAGCTCAGTTTTATGGCCGATTGCCTTTCCTGACGCCAACCCTATTCACTGCTGTGTGTTTCTGTGATGGTTTGTAGTGTGATGTGTTGTACGTAGTGGCTGCATGTCGATGTATAAGGAGCTTCAATCTCTCTCTAACCTTCTATGGTCCATGTTCGAGCTGTCCTTTCTTCTCCCCATCTTCTGTAACTTCGTCCTGCTTAGTCTGGGTCTTCCCAAATGCCTTCTAATTTCCACTTTACTGTAGTTCCACGGCTAATCAAACACATCTGCTTTTCTTTATTTTTGGCATGGACGAACAATCTCATTCCGGATCTTAGATGCGATGTTAGAATGTGATGAGTTAATCTCTGGTCTTGAGTAAAATCGTCTAAGAAGATAATCTGTTTATGACGGCTGAGTATGTAGAAGTGAAGCCTGCTCTAGATAAATTAATTTCGTGTAGCTATTTTTAGCCGAGTGCAGCCCTTGTACGGCAGACCCTCCGATGAGAGTGGGCGACATCTGCCATGTGTAGGAGGATAGTGTTACGTGTGGTGCGTGAGGTGCAAGGATGTTGGGGACAGCACAAACACCCAGCCTCCGACCCGGCCGGGAATCGAATCCGGGACTCTCTGAACCGCCAGTACGCTGACCATTCAGCCAACGAGTCGGACTGCTCTAGAATGAAACTGTGTAAAGATAAGACGTGTTTGAGGACTGAATGTGAAGAAGTTACGGCTATGAAGCCTGTTCTAGGATGATATATTGTAGGTAGAGGACTAGTTTATGGGGCCTGAGTGAGTAGTAGTTTAACGGCTTTGAGGCCTGCTTCAGGATGCGATATTGTAGGGGTAGGACTACCGGTAGTTTGAGGACTAGGTGTGAAAAAGTGTTACTGCTTTGCAGTATGCTCTAGGATAATATATTGTAGGTAGAGGACTAGTTTATGGGGCCTGAGTGAGTAGTAGTTTAACGGCTTTGAGGCCTGCTTCAGGATGCGATATTGTAGGGGTAGGACTACCGGTAGTTTGAGGACTAGGTGTGAAAAAGTGTTACTGCTTTGCAGTATGCTCTAGGATGAGAAATTGTAGGAGAGGACTAGTTTATGAGGCCTGGATGAGTAGTAGTTTAACGGCTTTGAGGCCTGCTTCAGGATGATGTATGGTAGGGATAGGGCTACCGAAACCTTGAGGACTAGGTGTGAAGAAGAGTTACGGCTTTGGAGTATGCATGCTCTAGGATGCGGAATTGTTGGGAGAGGACATGTTTAGGAGGACTGTCTTCTTCTTCTACCGCTTTTCCCACATCCTGGTGGGATAATGGGTGCGAATTTTGTCGCGCATGTAGATATAGTCCTGTTTGTGAGGAGGAAGTATTACGGGTATTGAAGCCTGTTCTAGGGAGAGGACAGGTTTCTGATGACTGGGTTTGAAGAAGCCTGCTCTAGGATGAGATCGTGTAGGCGCTATGTCCAGCTTGCGAGAGACTCAAGGTGAACGTCCCAACGAGCGTATTCACCTCTCCCATTATACGCAATACATTTCTCAAGCAGCTGGAATCCGGTAATTGTGTACCACTTGTGTTTCTGCTCGTCACTTCGTCCAGCAAGCAGCACTTTCGCGTGACATGCTTCTTTGCGAATATTTCTTTAGAGTTCTTCTTTAATTGACGTATTTCGCGAATTTGATGTTCTTAATCCGATCCCGCTTTAAGTGATTAAATTTTTTTAGATAGTTTTCTGTTCGTATCTGATTTATCCCGCTACAGTCGGATAGTATTCCACGGGAGTTAAATGTGAGACACAACCCGTAATTAGATTAACACATTACCCTCTTTTTGAGGGCACTTCGGATCTTTTACGGCCAATAGCACTTGAAAGGACGTTTACATCTTCTAATCCATTTTATGCCGTTGGACATCATTGTCGTACTTCTATTGAGAATTCTTAGAGATGCCAAGTGGTAGTTGATTGGTAGCATTGGAGCAGATCAACAAGTCCAAACTTATCTGCACATTACAAAACCTACTCGAGATTAAATAGGGGACATTCGTGAAATATACATCACAAAGTAACGTTGGTTCAAATTTTGAATAATAATAATAATAATAATAATAATAATAATAATAATAATAATAATAATAATAATAATAATAATAATAATAATTGTTACGGAGTTATCCGTGGAAGTCAGAGGTAAAAGAAGGTGCGGGCTGGAATGGGTCAAACTACAAGTTCGAAAGAAGAATTAAAAATTTCAACAAGGTTATATGTTCAAAACTTACCAATGGTGAAATAGAATATTGAGCGTACAAAAAATAACAAGAAGTTAAATCAGGTACACAACCAAGAGAAAAATTTAAACAGTTTCCACAAGGGTGAAATAACAAGGAAAATCGGGTACAATGCCGCTTTACAAGAAAGCACCAGGAAGTGGTCTATACAAATTCTGGGCTACGGGCCCAAATTAATCAATCCTTGAGCTCTCAGCTCACGATCACAAAACACCAAAGGGCAGAAAACCCTTAATACATGGAGCATTAGCTCCCAACCTTACATTTCAAGCCTCTCTAAGGCACTTTTATCACAACACCATAAAGAGCTGACCCGCTCTCGATAGTTCAAGCCTATCAAAAGGCCATAAACAAACTTTACACTTGACTGCCCTTAAGGCATACTTATAAATAAACAGGGGTATCTCGTACCCAATCTACTGGGCCTTAGTGTGCAAAAACCAGGTTAATTTAAATGGCCCAAAACAAAAGGATGGAGGCGTGAATTTACACTCCTAAATCTACATTTTAAAACCTAAGTGGCTCTAGGCCGATACACAGGAGCTAATCCCAAGCTAGGGAGATGACTCGTATGAAAAAAACTTTAATACATTAAGGAAGAGAAGAAACGGTTATGAAAACTTAGTCACCTCAATTTCAAAATGAAGGGGGGCTCGAGAGGGTGAAGCACTCTCTATCCCCGCATTAAAGTTCAAGAAAACTGAAGTTTACCAGGAAAAGGGTTTACATGTTTAATAGGTTACATATTAAAGGTTTCGAACGCTCCCCGAGAGTTAGACTGCTGAGCTAGCAAGAAATTAAGATGCTAAAAGGCCATTACCTTGTTGAAGATCTGCTGTCTGAACAACGAGGCGCTTCCCGCCCCCTGCTACATATTCACACACTGAGTTAGATGTTATACTAGTGGCCTCAGGACAAGAAAATCAGCAGTTTATATACCCTCGTGGAAAATTCGAGACCTTTCAGGGGTAATTAAGACCCGCCCTATTAACTTTATTGGATAGCTTACAGCTACATATCCATATCGAAGAAGACATACATGATTGGCTGAGAATTAATTAAAGAAATTCGGGATTGGCTAAGTTCAAACCTGGCGGAAGGAAGGATTAATATTGCCAACCCAAAAATAAAAGAACAAAATTTAGTAAAGACAACAACTTTTGAATACAAAATTTCTTCAAGAAGGTTCATTCCTTTGCACCAAAGTGCATGATCATAGTTTTTTTTTTTTTTTTGTAGAGACATCTGGTAGAGAACGTCCACACTTCTTGATCAATTACAAACAAAAACACAACAAAATTCACACAGAGCCCTCTTCGGAGAAACTGTTGAGTTAAAAAAAAATTTTAAGGTTCAGGCTTTCTCCTGTAGAGGAGTTTCAATTGGCGCAATATTTGAACTAGCGGTGTGGAAGTGTACCGCCCGGTGCAATAATAATAATAATAATAATAATAATAATAATAATAATAATAATAATAATAATAATAATAATAATAATAATAAGTTATTTTCCTTATACCTACCGAGTTGATTGCGCGGTTCGCGTGTCGTAGCTGTAAGCCTGCATTTGGGAGATAGTGGGTTCGAACCCCACCGTCGGCAGTTCTGAAGATGGTTTTCCGTGGTATCCCGTGTTCACTCCAGGCTGTACCTTAATTAAGGCTACGGTTGCTTCCTTACCAGACCTATCCCATTATCATCATAAGACCTGCCTCAGTTGGTGCGACGTGAAACAAATATTTAAACAATTATTTTCCATCTTCCGCCATTTTTACCTCGCCTTGGTGAGGATACAGGTACGAACTTTGTCGCACATGTAGACTTGGCTAAGTTTTACGACAGTTTGCCCTTCCCGACACCAACTCTGTGAGCAGGGATGTATTCTCTACTAGATGTGAAGAGATGTGTGTTAAGACAAATACCTGGGGTCCGATCCGGAGGAATTAACCAGATGCGGCTAAATATTAATCGGCCGGACATCGAATCTTGGACCTTCTGAACCTCATGGGGAACACTGGAAGTACCTTGGTGTTAATATAAGTAGTGATTTTCATTTGGGGTAATCATATAAAGAAGGTTGTTAAGAAAGATTACAGAGCTCTTCACATGTTTTGTAGTAAAATGTAAAGCAGAGGGCGTAAAAGTCACTGGTAAGACCCCAATTAGGGTAGAGTTCCAGTGTATAATACCTACACCTGGACTACTTGATACGGGAACTAATAACTCGGAACGTACCACTTAGTCGAGCAGTTCGTCTTCTTTTCCCCAAGTCTTACCAGTCCAAACTTTGCAACATTTTTTAACGCTAATCTATTGTCGGTAATCACCCAAAACAAATCGAGCTGCGTTTCTTTGGATTTTTTCCAGTTCTCGAATCAAGTAATCCTGGTGAGGGTACCGTATCCACACAGACGCACACAAGATGCTGTTAGTTGGTACAATGAATTTTATTCACATACATACACAAATTAACACACATATAACCTTAATCACAGTATCACAAAACAAAAACACTTCACTTGTAGAATATCAACAAAGCCGCCATCTTTAAACAGTTGACAACTGACACCTAATACCACTGAGGTTACACTTCGAAATACCGTTGAAAACAGATGACTACCGATCAATTCAACATGGAGACTGCCTGAATCGGCATGTCAGCCACGTGCTACTAAACAATAACTCTCTTCCAATAGCTTCCAAACCACAACTGACTTCAGTGTCCAGATCACCTATTTATATATATCCTGACTAGGTTTCCAGAAATTAAAAAAAAAAAAAAAAAAAAACTTTCACCTCATCAACGCAGTAGTTAAAAGTGAGCTCTTCAGCCGGTCGAACACACAAGTTCAGTATAAATATTACACTATAATATATCTGTAAAGAACGCACTATTAAACATGGAATAAAAATACACACCATTAAAGAAAATGTTCCTCTTGTTTCACCCCGCCTGTGTTTTAGTATTTGTTAAAGCTCTCTGGCAGCCTGTGTTGTTGTGACGTCTGCACTTACAAGTGTGACTATATAAATATAGTGTCGACTCAAAACACACCACCACTTCGGGACGAGGACAGTGATTCACCTTCCGGCCACGCTCTTTGGAGGGTCTACCTTACAAGGGCTGTCACGACCGGGATATGAGTCTAGGATCTCTAAGTGGTGTACAGGCGTGGAGTGGACTTAGCTGCTAGCGTACAAATTTGGGTTTTACATACATGTTTTATATCTACAAAATGTACTATGTCTATTTCTCTTTTCCATTCCTCTGTCACTAGCACCAGTCTGACAACAGGTCTGTAAGTTTTCTGCCTTAGGCGCACAATTCCAGTTTAAGTGGTGCAGATTTTTAGCGTGACGCTTACTAGTGGCAATTATAAACAGGAAACTTAACAGATATCTGTTTTACAGAACCGGTCGTTAAATGCAATAAGTAGTAGTAGTAGTAGTAGTAGTAGTAGTTTCATAACCTGAGAGAGATACGTTGGTAGTAGTGTTCTAAAGGAAACATTAATTCCTACGGTACTTTTTGTAAATATTTTAATGAAACTTTTCGCGTGGTACAACGAGGTGTGATTCAGGTTCACATAACCATCACGTTGGTAGAGCTTAGGTAAAGAACGAAATGTATTTATAGCAGGGTGCCCAGTGCGGCCGGGCTCACTTCTCTGAAATGTGGGCAACTTACATACCAACCCTACATCACAGTCGAGCAAGAGGGCTAACACACTCGGCATAGGGCAGGAGCAGCGACGTTTGATTGAGACTACGAAGCACTCTTCGC
Source organism: Anabrus simplex (assembly GCF_040414725.1). Lineage (NCBI taxonomy): Eukaryota > Metazoa > Arthropoda > Insecta > Orthoptera > Tettigoniidae > Anabrus > Anabrus simplex. Next base: position 110,025,941 of record NC_090269.1, on the reverse strand, counting down.
AACATTCAACGAAATGTTGAGAGTATAATATAATTTCGTGTGGATTTTTCTAGCTGAGTGCAGCCCTTGTAAGGCTGATGAGGGTGGCATCTGCCATGTGTAGGTAACTGCATGTTATTGTGGTGTTATGTATGGTGTGCGAGTTGCAGGGATATTGGAGAAGAAAAAAAAAAAAAGTCACCTCCGTACAGGCCATGAAGGCCCTTGGAGGAGTGGAAGGTAAAGGCTTCCACCATTGTTAACCTCGGCACGTGATGAGGTAGAGTGGTTAGCTCTACGCCCGGCCGCCTTTGCCCCCAGGAATTAACCTGGTACTCATTTTTGGTGTAGGCTGAGTGAACCTCGGGGCCATATGCACCTCCGGAAGTGGAAATCTCGTTTCTTAAATTTTACTACTTCCTGACGGGGATTCGAACCCACGTCCCTCCGGGCGAACCGAGCACGCCTTTACCGCCTCGGCCAGGCAGCCCTTGCAGGGATATTGGGGACATAATAAACACTCAGCCCCCGGGCCAATGGAGGTTACCTGGATGGGAATTGAACCCGGGACCCTCTGAACCGAAGTCCAGTACGCTGACCATTCAGCCAAGGAGTCGGACAATGTAGGGAGAACGATGGTACAATTGGATTGGTGGAGAAAATATTTATTTTCGAGAAAATGAGGTTGCTTTGTTAAATTGGGGCGCGCGATTCAAATTGACGAACTCGCCGTATTTGTTATTCTAGAGCACAAGCCGCTGCCTGTTGCTGTGCGTCAGAGATGGGAAGGGGGAGGCAGAGATAATGCTCGGTGCGAATGCACACGTTTCTCATAGTAGTTTTGCAGCCCCAGTAGGTAATGTACAGTTTGTTCTACACAAATTGACAACTGAGCGAACTCCGTAGAAAGAGAAGATGAACTTGTACCAACAATACAGGCAGCTTTCTAGCCTGTTCGCGACACACCACACATTCTGAACAGAGTCCGAAGGTCACTACTACACTGTTGTGAACTGTGCATCGAAGTAGGAGGGGGCATATTGAAACATCTACTGTAATCAAACCATTGGGCGCATTGTTTCCTTCATTCTGTATTTCATTCCATTTACAATGTTGTGAGTGAAGGAATTCAAAATCATGAGACAGCAACGTTGGATCTTGGAACAAGTTAAATAATAAACAACGTTATTGCGACCAACAGACGAGAGGAGAAACGATCCGGTACATTCCTTGACTGACAAGTGTGTCTTAATTTCAGCGTGTCCTTATACAGTGTTTGCAGTTAACAGCTGTTTAATAAACGAACTGTGGATGTTGTTTGTAAGAGACAGGGACAGTTCTGTGTGAGCTGAACGAGGAGAGGCCGTTATTAAGATTGTCTGGAATGGAAATAGGAGATCTCGGAAAACCATCTTCAGCGCTGCCGACAGTGGGGATGGAACCACTATCTCCTGAATGCAAGCTGATAGCTGCGTGACCCAAACCGCACAGCCACTTGCTCGGTTTCTTCCTAATATTTTCGAATGTAAACACACATACCTCTTTATAATGTACCCACGGTATCCCCTGCCTGTCGTAAGAGACGACTAAAAGGGGCGAGCAAGGGATGATGACGTTAGAACCTTGAGATTACTTTTGATTTGTACCATTACGTACGGAACACCATGGGTCGACGTTACTTACGACTAGTACCACCTTGCGAGTGTCTACGTTATATAGTAGCAGTGCGGAACATTATGGGTTTGAGTGTTGCTTGTGAAAGATATCATCATGTGTATTCCATTGCTCCGTTCCACTGTGTTCAGTATGGTCTGCGTTACCTATGATTACCGTAGTACCTGTCCGCCTCCGTAGCGTAGTGTTATTAGCTGCCGTCCTCGGAGGCCCGTGTTCGATTCCCGATACTGCCAGAAATTTAAGAATGGCAGTAGGGCTGGTATGTGGTTGAAATGGTACATGCAGTTCAACTCCATTTGGGGTGTGCCTGAAAAGAGCTGCACCACCTCAGGATGAGGACACGAGTTTTACCGTAGTACCACTTTATGTGCAACACCATGGGTCTACGTTACCTGCGGTTAGTACTACTGTGTGAGAAACGCCACGGGTTTGGCTCACCCCCGTGATTAGTACCACTATTTGAGGAAAACCATTGGTCTGCGTTGGTATTATTATGTGAGGAACACCATGGGATTGTGTTGCCTGTGGGCGTTACCATAATGTGTGGTGCACTGTGGGTCTGCATTGCCTATGATTAGTACCACTATGTGAGCGACCCCATGAGTATACGTGGCCTGTGATTAGTTCCACCGCCTCCCGTCATTAGTACACCTAGGTGAGGAGCACCATAGGGCTGCGTTGCTTGTGGCTGGTGGCCTAAGTGCGAAACGCCATGGGTTTTTTGCTACCTACGAGTGGTGCCATTGTGTGTGACATACTATGGGTTTACATAACCTGTGATTCGTACCACTGTATGAGGACCACCATGGTTCTGTTTTACTAGTGATTAGTACCATTATGAGGGGCCAGTGACCTGGATTTTGGACCCCTTTAGATAATGAGCATCATCGTAGTAATTAAGATATTGTGAATTGGATCCACTGATTGTTTTTGTCTCACGATCATTTTCTCATCAGCATTCGTTTTAGATTATAGTCACGACCGGGCTGAGTGGCTCAGACGGTTAAGGCGCTGGCCTTCTGACCCCAACTTGGCAGGTTCGATCCTGGCTCAGTCCGGTGTTATTTGAAGGTGCTCAAATACGTCAGCCTCGTGTCGGTAGATTTACTGGCACGTAAAAGAACTCCTGTGGGACTAAATTCCGGCATCTCGGCGTCTCCAAAAACCGTAAAAGAGTAGTTAGTGGGACGTAAAACAAATAACATTATTATTATTAGATTATAGTCAGTGGAAACATTTCGAAGTTTTAATTTTCATGTCGTTACACCTCGTACCATTAGGGGCCCATGACCTAGCTGTTAGCCCCCTTTAAACAACAATCATCATCATCATCTTTATAATTTACTTTGATGTGCATTTTTCTGGAAGAATAATCTGATTGGTATGCAATTTGACACAGACTATACGTTCGCCTATAGCATATCGTCGATGCCGGGACAAAACCTCCTATGTGATAATATTTTTGGAGGTATACTGACCCGCAGCACATACCTTATGAAGAGCGAGAATGCCTTGACACTATTCACACAATATTGCACCTTAGATGACAGAACCTTTCCGGCCAAAGTTCTAAGCTAAAATATTTCACATAGGAGGTTTTGTCCCGGCAGCGACGATATGAAATTACGATTTTGATGCAAACTTACTTGTTTTTTAATTGAGAGAGCAGATTTCTCTTTATAGTTTACTTTCATATCTTTTCGGAAAAAATACAAGCAAGCTAGATTGTAGTTTGCGTGTCTGTTGATACAATGTACTTAGCTACGGGACCTCCAGTTTTTACACGGAATCATAAGGTGAACTTGACTTTCCATAATAATAAAAAAGTAAATTCATCTTCATACAGGCCATGAAGACACTTGGTGGCGTGGAAGGTACAGAGTAAAGTTCTGTAGTTACTAAAAAAAGAAACCAATTAAAGTTAATTACGAATTTCTAAGTGGCGTATGATTCAGCAGATTAGCTGTTAAACCACGTGGATGGTCACATGAAACATGTTAAACATTATTTTTAGTAATCTTACAACAACAAATACTCCCTTTGTTCATATGACAGTCTATCGCATAAATTCTACCTGCTCTAGTGATATTTATATTAAGTTATTCATATGTTTTACATTGTATTTGAGGAGATCCAAATTATTATTTCGGCAGGCGAGCTCGTGTCATATTCGTTATGCCCCTGAACACTAGATTTCTCTTCTTAAATTTCTTTGATACGTCTTTTCTGGAAAGGGGCAAGAGGTATGTCTTGATTTCTGTATGACCTGCAGCAGCTGCAGACATGAACAGTAATGATTTCGGTGCAATCAAGCTCACATTTTTTAGTAGATCATCGCTGTTTCCGCACGGCTGCCCTTACAACTACTATTCTCACCTCAATATGTATGATTACATCAGGCAGTGGAGTTGAAGATTCTACATCTTTGTTCTTCGTAGAAAGCAACAGAGGTGGTAGTTAGCTGATTAAGATACTCCCCTCACTCTAGACTCACTCAAGTTGTCTAATTCGTGATTGGTGTATTCTTACACCCTTGTAGTTCTTTGTCCATTGAAATTAGGCATAGTCCTTTATCCAGTCGTATTGGGCAAGACCTACCCATTTTGTTCAAAGTATTTTCAGTTTGAACAAAAGCGTTCTTCCATATGCCGAGTAAAATGTATACCGAGCTCGATAGCTGCAGTCGCGTAAGTGCGGCCAGTATCCAGTAATCGAGAGTGTGGGTTCGAACCCCCAGTATCAGCACCCTGAAGATGGTTTTCCATGGGGCTGTACTTAAATTAAGGCCACGACTGCTTCCTTCCCATTCCTAGCCATTTCCTGTCCCGTAAGACCTATCTGTGTCGGTGCGACGTCAAGCAACTTGTAAAGTGTATGTTGCTGGATGAAGCACGCAAAGGAGCTTGAGCATAGCGAGAAAGATTCAATATCCAACAAGAGAAGGAGCAGGCTATTATCTTTAGAGGAAGAGGTGAGATTGAACAAGATACAGAACCTTCCTATTGCGAAGCTATAACAAGGGATATGCACGAGTAGTTCCATAAAACATGAAAGCTGAAATCAAGGAACTACGGTTATGTGCATACTATGTTCTATAACACTACTATGCCTTCCTGTCCTTTCTGACTGCTTCAGAATGACTATAGTATGCGGCAAAACAAACAGTACTGCGCCGAGCTGAGTGGCTCAGACGGTTGAGGCGCTGAACTTCTGACCCAAACTTCACAGGTTCGATCCTGGCTCAAAAAAGTTAGCCCCGTGTCGGTAGATTTACTGGCACGTAAAATTACTCGCGTGGGACTAAATTCCGGCACTTCGGCGTCTGCGTAAACCGTATAAGTGATTAGTGGGACGTAAAATAAATAACATTATAAAAACCGTATTGATATTACAGACATGCTCTGAACATCAAGATTCGTCGCAGCACATATCTAATTGCCTCGGTGGACTACAGTATGTGTTCAAACTGTGCGCCGTCACGTCTGACGCGTTGTTCATGACGGTCCTGTATGTCGAACACGTTGATGACAACGGGTTTCTGCAAGGATATGAAAAATGACTATCTTTTCTCTTATTCGAGAAAAATTCCTAGGCGGATCATCATCGGATTCTTTCAGCATGCCTTGATACGAGAGATGATAATCATTGTTTTGGTGAAGTGTAATTTGAAGGTACTCAAATACGTCGATAGATATAGCGACATGCAAATACACTGTTGCTGGACAAAGTTCTGGCATCTCTACGACTCCGAAAAACGTGAAAGTAGTTAGTGGAACGTAAAATTATTATTATTATTATTATTATTATTATTATTATTATTATTATTATTATTATTATTATTATTATTATTATCGGCTCCCTGGAATAATGTCCCCCGTATTGGCTTGAGCGAGGAGTGTTCATATTAATACAGACGAAGTATGTGAGGCTCAGTGAAATCCACATTGCAGTAACTGAAGTAATATGACTACTGACGCTTTACCACAGCGTGAGGAGAAGGTCTGAGCGGTATATTACGTCCTCTAAACATCTTGTACCCTAATTATAGGGGTTGTAAATTGTGCAGTGGAACCCTTCGGTGGTAAAATCAATAAACATCAGTATTTATCCTATGTACTGTGTTTGGAAGGCAGGGTTCTTTAACCTGATTATTTCTGTAATATTTATTACTATTTTCAAGTGCTGCTATTTGCAGTGCTATTGGCAATGAATTCACGGACTACTGCGGTATTACACATATCATCCTGCAGAATTACCCGGAGTGTTGTGTCCGAGTCGTTGGCTGAACGTTCAGCATACTGGCCTTCGGTTCATAGGGTCCCGGGTTCGATTCCCGGCCGGGTCGGAGATTTTAACCTTCATTGGTTAATTCCAATGGCCCGGGGGCTGGGTGTTTGTGCTGTCCCCAACATTCCTGCAACTCACACACCACACATAACACTATCCTCCCCCACAATAACACGCAGTTACCTACACATGGCAGATGCCGCCCACCCTCATCGGAGGGTCTGCCTTACAAGGGCTGCACCCGGCTAGAAATAGTCACACGAAATTTTTTTTTACTCGGAGTGTTGTGGATTTAGCCGAAGTATTAAAATTATAATTACGTGAATTAAATTATAATGTTGTTTTGAAGTACTAAATAAATTGGGCATAAGTAACATTTGTTCCAGAGTATAAATATTAATATGATAAACATACTTAACATATGTCATACTTCCAATTTTCCGTAATAGTGTTGATTTGGGCGAGTCTACCCTATAGCTGCCTTCACATCCATGTACCATTGCGCAATTTGTGAATTGTGGTCGAATTCTCTATAATTTTAACTAATTACGACTGTGCAAACTTAAGATTCCCAGCCATCCCGATATCAGCAGTAATGTAAAATTGTAAGCTGGCTTTCGTTTAGAGGGAATTCCTTCCTAAATGCGTGTTCGGTTCCCCCGGAAGGACCGTGGTTCGATTCCACGTCAGGAATTCGAAAAACTTAAGAAACGAGATGTTCACTTCTTGAGCAGCACAGGGCCCTGGCGTTCACTCAGCCTCCATTAAAAGTAAGTACAAGGTTAATTCCTGGGAGTACAGGTGGCCACTCTATCCCACCAAGCGCCGAGGTCACGGGCTGTGGAAGCCTGTATCTTCCACTCCTCCATGGACCTTCCTGGCCTGTACAGAGATGACTCGCCTCACTATAGAGAAATCAAGCATTTTATTTAGTGTGGTCAACATCTAATGTTGCCTGTAAAGGTCAACGGTTTTGACCGGTCAAGTCGTTATCGAGTACTATTTACGTCTTATGAATCTTCGCCTCTCAGTAACGGTTTAAAATATAGGGTGAAGTTTGTGAAAAATTGTATGTATCCCTGTTCTCTTCTGCTCTTTTCTTTAGAGCTTAGCGGATCATACTCTGACTTGCATATGTCGTATGCACTATGCAGTGTAGTACTTCCTGCGCACGGCAACTCAACTCTGCGCACACCTGCTTGGGTTTGCAATTTGAATGTGAAACGAACGACCTCCTCACACTCGTGCTGTTGTCACGTGTAGTGTTACGAGCTCGTCATCTACTGAACATGTACAGTGAACACACACATCGGCTTCATCACCTAACCTTGTTTTACTGGACTCATGGAATGTCAAGATTTTGTGCCCAGGTTGGCGGGTTCGATCCCGGCCCAGTCCGGTGGTATTTAAAAGTGCCGCTAGATTTAATGGCAAGTAAAAGAACTCCAGCGGTACGAAATTCCGGTATCCCGGTGTCTCAAAAACAGTAAAATTTGTAGTGGGACGTAAATTATTATTATTATTATTATTATTATTATTATTATTATTATTATTATTATTATTATTATTATTATTAACACCAGAATGCTGCAGTCCCAATGTGTCTTGGCCTACCAAGCATTACATTGAACTGGAAATGTAGTTTCTTTCTGGGCATGCTTAAGTACGTTATTCAATATTGGAGGGCTGTTAGGATATTACAAAGAATGTTCATCCGGACTCTGCATTGTATGAAGAGGATGCTACCTGTTAAGTTGTGTTTGTAATTTCACTCATGTAATCCTTGTCCAATTTATAACTGAATAATTAAGGCAGTAATAATAATTTCGTGTGGCTATTTCTAGCCGAGTGCAGCCCTTGTAAGGCAGACCCTCCGATGAGGGTGGGCGGCATCTGCCATGTGTAGGTAACTGCGTGTTATTGTGGTGGAGGATAGTGTTATGTGTGGTGTGTGAGTTGCAGGGATGTTGGGGACAGCACAAACACCCAGCCCCCGGGCCACTGGAATTAACCAATGGAGGTTAAAATCCCCGACCCGGCTGCGAATCGAACCCGGGACCCTCTGAACAGAAGGCCAGTACGCTGACCATTCAGCCGACGAGTCGGACAATTAAGGCAGTAGGAAGACACTATTGTATGAATATTACGTCGGAATTGTGTTACACTTCCCCATTCGGTTGACTTCTTGCGATATGGATTCCTATTCTAAAAAATTTTCTGCACGAGTCTGCCTAATGTGCTCCTTAAGATTTTACTATAATCTTTTGAATCCTCGTATACATAAATAATAGATACGCGGGTATTTTTGGTAAACTTCACAAATCTTAAGTACAACAGGTTATTGATCGCGATGAGTGAGAGTAAACTAGCTATCAGACTCGACCGGTGATTGTTCAAGCCACATTCTTTAACGCCACGTTGAGTGAGATATTAACAACTCTGCAATATCCCATAAAGTCATAATTATTTTCCAAGTACGGTAAATTACCTGAACTATTCCTTGCGAATAAACTGGAAAGAATCCATCACAGAGAGTAAATTAAGAAGCGAAATGCAGTATTAAACTACCTACAGTACTAAAGGGAATTAATGAACTTACTTTCTTAATGCTAGTTAAGTTATATTATTAAGGTGATTATTAATTCAGCCCTGGTGAAGGATTACACTTAATTATTATAACTAAATAACTGTGCAGGCTATGCAGTATGTGTTAATTTGACTTCTTACGAACAGAAGCACTTGTTTGTAGCTTCACCCTTCATGAAATGAAATGAAATGAAATGAAATGAAATGAAATGAGAATGGCATATGGCTTTTAGTGCCGGGAGTGTCCGAGGACAATGTTCGGCTCGTCAGGTGAAGATCTTTTGATTTGACGCCCTTAAGTGACCTGCGCGTCATGATGAGGATGAAATGATGATGAAGACGACGCATATACCCAGTCCCCGTGCCAGATAAATTAACCAATGATGGTTCAATTTCCCGACCCTGGCGGAAATAGAACCCAGGGCCCCTGGGACCAAAGGCCAGCACGCTAACATTTAGCCATGTTGCCGAACTCCACCCTTTATCATTTGGATAAATGCTGGCAGTTGCTGCTGCTGTTGCTTTATGTGAGGAATTTGAGACGTCTTAGTCAACAAGTCCGTGTACTTCGCGATTGTAAACTCCCCCTGAACTATGTTGCTATGATGTCTGTACTAGCAGGGCGGTGCGTCATTAAGAACAAAAGGGGCTTAGCCCCGCCAGGTTTTCGACATAAGAGTTTAGAAATGTTATATTATTTATGTTGTTGTTTGAGTCATCAGTCCATAGACTGGTTTGATGCAGCCGTCCATGCCACCCTATCCTGTGCTAACCTTTTCATTTCTACGTAACTATTGCATCCTAAATCTGCTCTAATCTGCCTGTCATATTCATACCTTGGTCTACACCTACCGTTCTTACCAGCCACACTTCCTTCAAAAACCAACTGAATAAGTCCTGGGTGTCTTAAGACGTGTCCTATCATTCTATCTCTTCTTCTCGTCAAATTTAGCCAAATCGATCTCCTCTCGCCAATTCGATTCAGTATCTCTTCGTTTGTGATCCGATCTATCCGTCTCACCTTCAGCATTCATCTGTAACACCACATTCCTAAAGCTTCTATTCTCTTTCTTTCTGAGTTAGTTCTGTGGCTTGGTTCTAAAAGGGCCAATGTCAAAAAAACCTGTTTTTGAGCAACGAGCATTTGAAGTTTTGCTTATAGTTTTCCAATGACTTTTTTCAACAACTAACTTTAAATAACTTTATACTTTCTTTGTGGAAGTCAGCTTATTAAACGCTAATTTTTTCTATCGTATTCTTTAAAAATTGGCAGGTCTCTAATCTTTCTTGGTAATCTAACATAATTGGCAAGGGCTTATTTAATTAAACGTTAACTGTTCGTTTAGTGTTTAACAGAGACATCGGCCCTTTTTACATGTTGCAAGCCAGGATAAAACGCTTTGTATCAGTTACTATCTCAATTTGATAAAAATGACTTTGGCCCTTTTAGAACCAAGCCACAGAATTATCGTCCATGTTTCACTTCCATACAATGCCACGCTCCACGCGAAAGTATTCAAAAACATCTTTCTAATTCCTATATCATATATCCTATATTATTTTTATTTTAGATAATTGTAATTTCAGAGACCAAATTTATATCTGAGTACCATTGTCCTGAAGTAATTAATTATATGACAAAATGAACGCATGATTGTATTACATGTTTTCTACGTTTATCCTGACACAGGGGCTAATTCGCTGTCAGTCCTCATATTGAGTATTGGTAACTGTTTTGAAGGTCAATGAAGCTTTGAGGGAATGGAAGTTTCAACGCGTTTTAAAATGTCAAGCTAGGGGTTAACTTTGACATACCCGCAATAAAAAAAAAAAAGACAATGCAGACGAAGCTGTAGCGGCGAGTGTTAACGACGATGTTATTGCGAACTCACTCATATTCTTCTAACCTCATGTAACATATTCTGGTGACCATTCACAGACTGAAGCTTTCGACACGTTTCGAATTTTAGTTTACAGTTCGCTTTTAGCAGTTGCGGAATGGTCAGCATAAGTTTTGGATAGCTGTTGTTTAACAGCGATTAGTATGTTGTGTTTCAAATAGTGAATAATTTGCACAGCAGAAGAATCGACGAGCGCAGTTCCTTTATAACAGATAACTTTTAAAGTATTTTATTATTAGCACGAATTAGGATCAAGCATCCTTAACTGTACTGATTCATACCAATAAAAATGTAATGACGAGGTTTAATATGCGTGTATATATACAACAACAGCAACAACAACAACAACAACAACATCGACAACAACATGTGGCCTTCGGAGAGGCCGTAGGCGACCTGCGCGTCGTGATGAGGATGAAATGATGAAGACTGCACATACACCCAGTCTCCGTGCCGGGGGAATTATGGTTAAAATTCCCGACCCTGCCGGGAATCAAACCCCAAACCAAAGGCCAGCACTCTAGCCATTTAGTCATGGAGCCGGACATAATAATAATAATAATAATAATAATAATAATAATAATAATAATAATAATAATACCATCATTAGGCCCACCTGCTGTTAGAGCCACGAGCCGCTACTGTGTACTAGTGATGGTAATTATTTTTTATAAGGAAGTAAAACTAGATAACAATCCCCTAGAGTTTTTTTCGTGTGTCTATTTCCAGCCGAGAGCAGCCCTTGTAAGACAGACCCTCCGGTGAGGGTAACTGCGTGTTATTGTGGTAGAGGATAGTGTTATGTGTGGTGTGTGAGTTGCAGGGCCATTGGAATTAACCAATGCAGGTTAAAATCCCCGACCCTACCGGGAATCAAACCCGGGACCCTCTGAACCGAAGGGCAGTACGCTGACCATTCAGCCAACGAGTCGGACCCCCTAGTGTTTACTGCTATATATACCGGTACTGTACTTGCAGTCTAATTTGGGAAGGAAGCAACCGTGGCCTAAAATACAAGGTAGTATCCAGTCATTCATTTGGAGCTGGAGAGGGAATCTGCAGAAATCCTTGTGCAAATTAGTTGAATAGAACGATTTCTTTAAGGACATTTTAATTACTGAACCGCTGCAATTTTAATGAAACCAACCGTTCATTTACCTTTAAAACGCAACTCTAGCCGTATTAGGCATTGAGGCCACGAGCACTTTGTATCTTTCTTCAGTTTCTTTGTCATAGTACCACACGTTAACTACTACTACTACTACTACTACTACTACTACTACTACTACTACTATGACTACTACGAAACGTTTTCATTCCTCCCCTGAAGGGGGAGGCGGGCCTCTTAGACGGTTACGCCGACTCTCAGGCCGGGAGATTTGTTACGGTGAAGGAGATGTGCGGAGAAGGTGAGGGGGTGGGTGGCCGTGGCCTATACTACGAGCTGTCCCGGCATTCGCCTTAGTGCAGGAGAAGGGAAAACCACGGAAAACCATTCTCAGGACAGCCGACGGGCGAGGCCAGGCGAGAAATGCAGCACTGTGCCCCAGGCCCGCCTCCCGAATGCAGAGGCGTAGAGCCACGGTAGAGCCGTGACCACCTCTCCTCTGCTCGGTTGGCCGGTCAGAGTACAGAGCTTATGGGACAACAACCCACTCCGCATCTACCGACCCGTTAACTAGGTTGTAAATTTTTTGGTTGAGCAGTCCATTTTTCTCAGCCTGGCTTTGTAAGCTTACCGGACAAAAAAATAGTCACCCTTGTGCGCACGCACAGATGGATCGTTAAGCCCGTACATATGGCGCAGCGAATGAATCCCGTGCTCTTCCTCTACGTGAGCATAAGGCAGTAGCGATCAGAGAGACATTGATGTTTCAAGCGGACAGTGTACGTCAAGGATGTGACAGAATGGCACAAAGGGGTAATCGTGTTTGGCCGTGCCCATGGCCATAAGGTGCGTGAAGTTGCTGGATTTTTTGGTGTTTTGCAGCGGACTGCTCAACGTGCCTGTTCTACACGCGGCCACGAAACAATGTCCGAATTGTTGTCAGAAAAAAGATCTTGACTGAGAGGGATCGGAGACGCGTTTCACGGCTTGTGAATCAAAATCGCTTCCAAACCCAACAGGAATTGCTGCAGTCAGAGAATGAAGGTCCATCCTAACCTGTTAGCGAAAGAACATTGCGACGGGAACTGCATACAATGAACATTTGGTGTCGGTCACCTCGCAAGACGCCATTGGTGACAGTCGCATAAAGCTGCGAGACTTCCATGGGCTAGAAATCATCGAACGTGGACAGTAGCTGACTGACGGAACGTAGTGTGGTCTGTCGAATCACGATTTTGCCTGTATTCCAATGACACACGTCGTCAAGTGTACAGAAGGCCAAATGAAGCATTTCATCCTGGATGTGTGCGAGGTCAGGTTCAAGCCGGAGATGGGTCTGTGATGTGTTCGGGGTGTTTTTCGTATCATGGATTGAGCCCGCTCACTGAGGTGACCACTAACATGAACCAGCATGTTTATTTGATCATTCTCGATGTTCAGGTGTTGCCTTTCAGTTAACATCTGCATGATGAGTATGCTATTGATATCCCAGTTTTTCAAGATAACAGCAAATTTCATCGGCCTGGACGCATATGTGACTGATTTTATGAACACTCCCCTACCCTATTACATCTCGATTGGCCTGCAAAATCACCTGACTTGAACCCCATTGAAAATCTGTGGGACATGTCGGAACAGTGGGTAAAACGCCGACATCATCATTCCCCGCACTTTGGTGGAATTGCGCGATTAAATCCTCAGAGAGTGGCTTAACCTGGATGAGACGTACCTGCACAACCTTGTGGACTCGCTTCCTAACCGAATCCAGGCTGTTATCAAGTCCAGAGGTGGAAATACACTGTATTAATTGATGCTTGTAATGATTTCTCCAGGGATGACTGATATTTTCCCCGGTGAGCTTATGTCTGTATGTTGAGTACTAAGCCCGAAGGCTGGTTTGAACCTCAACAACTCTGCCATCAGCTGTCATAGATGGCCTAGGCATCACTGAAGAGGCATACTTGGGAAATGAGGACTGAGGTAGTTTCCCGTTGTTCTCCTCACCGAGCCAGACGTTGCTATTGCATAACCGGCTGCACGCACCAACCTTCACACCTGATTCACATTCATATTATCAGATCCATGGATAAGTCTCAGACAGATAAGTGAAAGTAACAAATTTATTCTAGCCCATAGTGAAAGACACGATGCACTTAAATAAAAATTTTCGATCTGATTCATGTCGGGGGAGTTGACCGGGCAAACCATTACTTGAATCCTAGATTCCTCGATGAACTTCATCTTCCTGGAAACGTAACATCTGGCACGGTCCTGCTGAAAAACACCGCCTCCTTGAAAACATAATTTGTGCAGCTCTGGCAGTGCTTTCCTACGCGGTAATTATGTACATTTATCAGTCACTGCTAAGACATCCCGTTGCATGCCATTTGCACCACGCGAATCCAACATGTCCTCAGACACTCCCAGCATTAAAGCCCATACGATTTAAAAAATCATGTTACAGGAGAACACGAAACAGACACCCTTATAAGAAAAGCACCCCCAGATTATTTTGTCGGGATGTTTCAATGTCTGTGTCTGGGGGAGAACGTTTCATCAGACCTTCGCACGTGCTGTATCATGATACCGTGCACAAAAAGCAAGAGAGACCTTTAGCCAGTCCTGAACAGTCCATTTTCTCGTATTTTTTCCCCATTTCAATAGTTTTATAGCCTCCGTGGCTGAGGCGGCAGCGCGTCGGCCTCTCACCGCTGGGTCCCGTGGGTCACTCCATGTGAGATTTGTGCTGAACAAAGGGGAGGCGGGACAGGTTTTTCTCCGGGTATTCCGGTTTTCCCTGTCATATTTCATTCCAGCAACACTCTCCACTATCATTTCATTCCATCTGTCAGTCATTATTCATTGCCCCAGAGGAGTGTGACAGGCTTCGGCAGCCGGCACAATTCCTATCATCGTCGCAAGATTCCATTCCTGACCCGGTCACTGACTGGAAAACAGGTTGTAGGTTTTCATTTTCAATAGTTTCATCATAATTTTTGGCGTCAAAATGTTTCTCCTAGATTTCCAGCCTCCCTCTAAAAGCCTATATCGCATTGCGGAATCGCTTATTTCATTACCAAGGTCATGCTGATTTTTTTGTTAATTACTTGAATATTCTCCATAGCTAAAAGGTTAGCGTGCTGGCCTTTGGTCACAGGGGTTCCGGGTTCGATTCCCGACAGGGTCGGAAATTTTAACCATCATTGGTTAATTTCTCTGGCACGGGGACTGGGTGTATGTGTCTTCTTCATCATCATTTCATCCTCATCACGACGCGCAGGTCGCCTACGTGAGTCAAATCAAAAGACCTGCATGTGGCGAGCCGAACATGTCCTCGGACACTCCCGGCACTATAAGCCATACGCCATTTCATTTCATTTCACTTAAATATTTAACATTTAAATAATCTCCCAAACAAGTTTAAGTCTTACTGTACTGTATTTGGAAGGGACGCTTTGTTACTGACAGCATTGAACTGTAGTGAAACTGCTGAAACAATTTACTCTCCAGCTACATTTGACTAGTGTGTATTTTTCAAGGCTTTCTGGCGTAAATGTATCCCTCGTTTCAGTCGGTATATTTCTAAATGGAGGGAATGTCCTCTCAACCTCTGGCTGTACTCTGTCGGCTATCGCAGCAACAAATAAAATGTATATCGTTCGTAAATCAACGTTTTATACGCATAAATAGGCATTTATCGCAAAGTACGTGTCAACGATCAAAATACGCATTCATAGGCACTAACAAATCGCATTTATTCGTTATAATTTGATATAAAACCTAGTTTTAACATGTATCTGCCTCTTTGACGGTTAGAGGAACAAATAGGCACTTTAGGAAATATCCTATCTTGATGATTACTTCTATTTTGTGGGCCCAAGGCGTTGCATATTTTCCATGGTAGAGAAATATTATTATTGTTATTATTACTAACAACAATTGGAAGAATTCCTATGGCAATGCTTACTTAGAGTAATACAACAACGAACTTTAAATTAAAACATAAATTACCTGACAGCGCGAAAAAAGGGACCTTTACTGTTCTATTGGAGGCGAACGGTAGGAATTGCCAACACTGCAAGATTGCTGTAGAGACAAGGAGGAGGTAGCGCTTTTTCCTCTTTATACACCTGCCGTACGCACTTCTCCACGCATGAAGACTTCCGGACCGTGAGGCACTTCCGGTCACGTCTGGATGGTTGGCGGGGTTGGGGGGGGGGGGCGGTTGTCGGCTTGACTACCTGCCACTGTTGTTGGTTCAATAACTCGGCCTACTGGACCGCTCCCCCGCAATCAATACTCTTTCTTTCTGTGAGGAGAAGGGTTAATGGAAAAATGCGTGACACGTACTTCACAGTTCCAAGATTTTTAGTTTTCTACTTTACTTCGCTGATTGTAGCCATATTTTTTCTCACTAGTACATTTAAACTTCTGATATTTTGTCTGAGTGGGCTTGCCCGCTCCGAAACCAAAGAAATTCTCTAAAATTGCTATATCCACGTTTTCAGTTCTCACTTGGGAGAGTGGGTTTGGCTACCGGGTTTACCTTCCCCTCCTGAACTTTTGAATGTTCGTGTTTAATGTACGAATGAAAATGAAATGATGTCTGTCTGTCTGTCTGTCCTCCGAAGCAACATCACGTCTAAAGCGCAGGAAGGAACTTCATACAAATCTCGCATGAACATTCTCAGAGGAATGTGTCACATGAAAGTCGTATATCGAAATATAAACTCGAAAATATATTATTTACGCAAAATCACGGAACAGCTTATTCCTAGATCAGGTACCATGGATACATGAACATAGCTTTGACACATGTTTATAAAAGTGAAGACGATATTCGATATATTGATAGTCTGTGTTTTTTTCGAGCGTGGTGATAGTACGTCGGCTATGTAGATGTCTTCTGCATCATAAATGTGCCTTTGTAAATTATCTTTCACCGTGCTCGATATTTGCAGTCGGTTAAGTGCGGCCAGTATCCAGTATTCGGGAGATAGTGGGTTCGAACCCCACTGTCGGCAGCCCTGAAGATGGTTTTCCGTGGTTTCCCACGTTCACACCAGGCAAATGCTAAGTTGTACCTTAATTAAGGTCACTGCCGCTTCCTTCCCACTTCTAGTCCTTTCCTGTGCTATCGTCGCCGTAAGACCTATCTGTGTCGGTGCGACGAAAAGCAACTTGTAAAAAGAACTTTCTTAATTGGTGTCCTATTTCTAGGACAACTTCAAAAGTGTTAAAAACTCCAAAGGTACTCAAAAGAGTGGGAAAAAAAGAAATTAAAATGCACGACTTCTATTATAACTTTCGGCTCCGCGGCTAAATGGTTAGCTTGCTGGCCTTTGGTTCAAGCGGCTCCGTGTTAGATTATCGGTCGGGTCGGGGATTTTAACGTTCACTAGTTAATTCCTATGCCTCTGGGGCTGGGTGTTTGTAACGTTTTCAGTAATAGATTTCATCTTAAGATAGGGTCCTAACAGACGCGCCGGTCACCTACATGGCGTCATATCGAAAGACCTACACCAGGCCTCTCCGGAGGCCACACGACATTATTTATTTTAAAACTCAAAATGTATTTGAGATTCAAACAGTAGTAGTGGTGGTACATTAAACTTGGGTACCGCTCTATGAACATATAAGCCGAAATCTGTACCGAAACATTTCTGTGTAGCCTAACACTTTTGAACGCGTTAAATCGGAGTTGTAGGCCTATGTATTGCACCCATATCCCGAAGTGCAAAGGGTGCAGTATGTGCTTGATATATTTTTCCAGATTTACTCAATTTCATATTGCAAACAACCGGCTGCCGACTATCGGACGAAACTCTTTCCAGCGGTTTGTTTTCAGACGGACTTCGCTATTCAGAAGTGAAAGCTGTCATAAATTTGATGTAAGACATGCCATTTGCGAGAATGATTCCTGCTACAAACAGATGGGAAGAATGGCAAGAAGATACTCAAAATGAGGATATGAAAGATGAAATGAAATGTCGTATGGCTTTTAGTGCCGGGATATCCCAGAACGGGTTCGGCTCGCCAGGTGCAGGTCTTTCCATTTGACTCCCGTAGGCGACCTGCGCGTCATGATGAGGATGAAATGATGATGAAGACAACACATACACCCAGCCCCCGTGTCATTGGAATTAACCAATTAAGGTTAAAATCCCCGACCCGGCCGGGAATCGAACCCGGGATCTTCTGAACCGAAGGCCAGTACGCTGACCGTTCAGCCAACGAGTCGGACATTTGAAAGATAAGTTCGGAATACACTCGATGGACGTATTAACCAGCTTTGGTGGTCGGTTCATGTGAGGGGAATGGATGAGGAGGACAGGTTACCTAGAAGAATAACAGACTAAGCCATGGAGGGTAAAAGAAGTAGAGGGAGACAAAGAAGACGATGATTGGACTCTGTTTTTAATGATTTAATTATAATAGTCTTCTGTCCGGCCCCGCGGTGAAGGGGGCAACGCGTTCGCCTGTCCCCCGGCGGCCCCGGGTTCGATTCCCGGCCGGGTCAGGGGTTTCTAATTGTAAATGATTAATATCCCTGGCCTGGGGACTGGGTGTTTGTGTCGTCCTTAATGTTCATTTCCTCACATTCAACACACTACACTTCCGCCATTTCCAAATACACGCAGGTTCAACACATATTGTGCAAATTAGGGGCTTAAGATCTTCTTATGTCGACGCCCCGAATCAATAGCATTAAAAAAAAAAATAGCAGTCTTCTACTGGACCTACTTCCAGCTATTTATTTTCAAAAAATTCAAAGTGCCTCTTTTGATTTGTGATCTGACCACAGTTTTCACTGGAACGAACTCTTGAATTGGCGTGTGTTGCAGTACGGAGGTTTGTCAGCCTCATCTTCACATACTGCACAGGTTTAAATCGGTCAGCTGATGCGGTAATTGAATCAATAAAGCTGGAGACGAAAGCAACGAACAGCGATGACCTTAAATCGGTGAAGAACTGATGACTGATGATGCTATTCATCAAGCTGAACCTTCGATATTCGCGATTACGAGAGTAGTCGGAGAATAAAAATTCACTGAAGGAATGGCGAAATTAAATAGAAAAGAAACCAAAGCGGAAGATAAACGCAAGAGGTCATGAAGGCATACTCTTAACGAGTGGAGTTAAGCGAGAGCGTACGGAGTATACTCTCGTACACCCTCGACTACAGCACTGGAAAGCACTAGTTCCAGATCATTAGCCGGCCGTCCGACTAGTTGGCTGAACGGTCAGCGTACTGGCCTTAGGTTCAGAGGGTCCCGGGTTCGATTCCCGGCCGGGTCAGGGATTTTAACCTTAATTGGTTAATTCCAATGACACGGCGTGTTGTCTTCATCATCATTTCATCCTCATCACGACGCGCAGGTCGCCTACGGGAGTCAAATAGAAAGACCCGTACCTGGCGAGCCGAACCCGTCCTGGGATATCCCGGCACTAAAAGCCATACGATATTTCATTTCACTAGCCGGCCGAGCGCCAGCTGGGTATTTGGCTGGTTCTTGCTAGGTGGACCCCGAGTGTGCGAAGTTCGCTGTTTAAAAATTACACGCCAGGAAGAAATCAGGGACTTCGCCAACTATCGGCTTGTCGACCACGGGAACGTTCTGCTGGCTGGAACATAAAACCAGTGATATATTAGTAATTAATTGAATGTCCTTGTTAGTTTCTCACATTCAAAATATCACTTGCGAACAACAACAACAACAACAATAATAATAATAATAATAATAATAATAATAATAATAATGGAGATGGTTTGTCACCTCTACTCTTCAATTGTGCGTTAGAGAAGGTAGTTCGAGAATGGAGGAAAGCCATCAATACTAAAGGTGTTCAACTAGAAAGAAATCCAAATAAAATCATTATAGATTGTTTAGCTTTCGCAGATGACATGGCGTTAATTACAGATTCATTAGATAATGCTCAAGAACAAATACGAGAATTACAGAAACAAGCGCCAAAATAGGACTGCAAATATCATTTGAAACAAGTTTGCTGTATCGAAGTAGCCCTAGGATTATTCTTGGTCGTCTTACAGTAACTACGGGAACAAAGCGTTTTTATATAATAATGTAAGATATAAGTGCTTTAATTGAATCTAGATCAAACATAATAACCATCTTTGTAAATTTCCTGCCTTGCATTATCAGAATATATTTGTTTTAAATAATTGGAGCTATGTAGAAAGCTAAGTGCAGACAATAGATTATTAACTTAATGTGTGTTCGGCGAATTGTACGGATGATCGCGCGGCATTTCTGTCTGTTTCTTCCTCATTTGTACATCTGCTTCACATAAACTGCATTGTAGTATTAAGTGGTGAAAGGTACATTGAACTATGCAGGAGCTTATGTAAGCATGGTAAAAGTAGGATATATATTGTTTTTTCAAAATTTCACTAAGGCATTACGTAGCAGACAGATGAGTGGCAGTGTTCTTAAATATTATTTAGTCATTGTCACAGTTGTCTTCCGCGATGTGAGGGGACCGACAGCTGTGGAACGTATTGCGATAGGCCAAGAAAGAGCGAAAATCATTATATCAGCAGCTGTTGGATGGAGTCCGTGTTGACCAGCACACAATGCGAACTCCTGTGAAGGATGAAGCGACGCTGTTTTTTGTGTATTCTTAGCCGACAGTTCTTACTTCATGTTACCCACACATTTTCACAAGAAGCAGATGCAATTTACTACTGCATGTCCGCACTCTGAACCTTGATGATTTAAAAACGTTACCCTTACATGCATTATTTCTTTTATTTTGACATTTTAAGTCTATTTCTAGGTTCCCTGGAAGGTTTATAGCAAGGAAAAATTAGTTAAAATTTTATGTCGGTACGGTAGTTTAAAGAGCAAAGTTGTTTTTCTATACTGAGCTCGACAGCTGCAGTCGCTTAAGTGCGGTCAGTATCCAGTATTCGGGAGATAGTAGGTTCGAACCCCACTGTCGGCAGCCCTGAAAATGGTTTTCCGTGGTTTCCCATTTTCACACCAGGCAAATGCTGGGGCTGTACCTTCATTAAGGCCACGGCCGCTTCCTTCCCACTCCTAGCCCTTTCCTGTTCCATCGTTAAGACCTATCTGTGTCGGTGCGATGTAAAGCAACTAGCAAAAAAAAGAGTTTTTCTTTCTTTTGCATGATGATGCATCGTGGAGAAAAATTTGTTTAACAGTCGGCAAGTTACTATGTACATTCTAGGCCTATACATAAACAAGTGTTTTTTCTCTTCAGTCTTCACTTAATTGCTGCAAATACTTTGTATTTATTTATTTATTTATTTATTTATTTATTTATAAATGTTCTTCCTCTTCAGTCTTCACGTATTTGTTGCAAATAATTTGTATTCATTTATTTATAAATGGCAAAGTTAAGGTTTTTGGCCCTCTCTTACATTTAACCATATACAATTTTAGAGATTTTTACTGCATTAAACATATTGGTAAACAGCAACACAATTAATCACAATTACAATTAATAAAGACTTAAACAATAATAGAACCGTATCTAAATAACTAAGATCTAAATTAATTACTAACTAATATATATACATATATTTGCTACATGTTTAACTTGACACACATCCAAGGTTTTCGGTGACGAAGGGATGTGGAAGGGCTAGGATTGGGAAGGTAGCGAATGGCGGCCGTGGCCTTAATTAAGGCACAGCCCCAGCATTTTCCTAATGGGAAAATGGGGAAACCATGGAAAACCATCTTCAGGGCTGCCGACGGTGGGATTCGAACCCACTATCTCTCGAATGCAAGCTCACAGGTGCGCGACCTGAACCGCACGGCCAACTCGCTTGGTACTAAATTATACCTAAATTAATTCTGGTGTTTGTTAACTAGTTCAAAGGAAAAATTAACCAACAAATATGAGGCATGAAGAAATAAACTGAATGTTTACTGCATGTGTTTCTTTGCACAGCTTGGTGAACTTCATAGATGTCACAGTCTCTTAAGTGTGTGATAGTACAGACTAGCTGTAGTATCCGTCCTTGCTGGGACATTCATATAGCATGTGCAAAGTTGTCTCACTCCCCAGCTTCTTTCCGCCAATATTCAGACAGGCTGTTAGGCAGCAGTAATCCCAGCAGTAATCGGAGATGAGTGACAGCAGAAGAGACAAATCACATCACAACAATGCTCAATGTAATGTTATTGTTGATCATTTTTATGAGCTTTCTATATTGTAGGCCTTAGTTTTCTTCAGACTCTGTGATATTATGGCATTCGTCCTTCTTTCGTGACTCCCTCTTGTTTTATTCTTGAAGCTATCATTTCTCTACGATTTTTTTCTCATTTTTTATAATCATATTCACAATTTTCCTAGTCGAAATGGACCGATAACCGCACGGTTTTGCACCTTAAGATAATTTTGACGAAACCATCGCCAGTTAATATTTCAATGTTGGCAATACTCGGTATTGATATGGACTAAACAATAAGTCTAAATTCATGTATTATCATAGTCGGTATGGTAAAACTGTACAGACCGGGCGAGTAGGCCGTGCGGTTAGAGTCGCGCAGCTGTGAGCTTGCATCCGGGAGATAGTGGGTTCGAATCCCACTGTTGATAGCCCTGAAGATGGTTTTCCGTGGTTTCCCATTTTCACACCAGGCAAATGCTGAATCTGTACCTTAAGGCCACGGACGGGGCCGCATCCTTCCAAGTCCTTTCCTATTCCATCGTCGCCATAAGACCTATCTGTGTCGGTGCGACGTAAACAATTAGCGCAAAAAAAAAAAAAAAAAAAAGCAGAAATGCCGTTCTTATAAAATTCCGAGCAGTGTACAGATAAAACCCTTATTTTAAATATGCAGACGTTTCTGAGGTACGAGCTGTACTGAACAATGGCATTCAAATCACAACCAGCAGTGCTGCGATAATAATTTCTAGTTCAGTGGAGAAAGTTACGGCCAGCTATCTTACTCCCCATCCCGCTTAAAGTCTGTTTGTCGCGCTGATGGATTCTTTCCGCCTAGTATTTAAACATTTCCCCTTCAAAGGACAGGCAAGAAGAGAGCGAAATTTCTTATCACCTCTAGCGGACAGCTGCAGTAAGGGCGAAAATAAACAGCTATAAGGAGCTGTACTTTCTGTTACAGAAGAAATCGGGCGTAGTCGAAATGTAGGGCCTACTCTATGTACTGAACACGACTTAATACGTTGAACAATTATTCAGAGTTCATTTGAAACTTTTAACTTCCATTCAGTCTATTAATTTCTAATATTTTCAGACTGCTCTTTTTTTTTTTTCTCCTGGCTCTCTCCCGAATTGGTACTTACTAGGCAGCGCATACTACAGATAATTCTGAAAGTTTGATAGTAATGCAGTAGTCCTAGCCTCAGTTCTTCCCGCCCCCGAAAATATTGTTTAGCTACGGCCTTGGAAATCATCATACGATCGCCGCGAATGAAAAGCTTTAGTTATAATGTCTGTTTAGAACATGTGTTATTGAAGCTACGAAAGTGTATTTTAGCAGCTGTAGTGGCCAGTAATTAGGCTTCAAACAATATTCCACATGATAAGTCTTATTCTAGACTAATAACAGACATTTTGACCACTTTCTTGTGTGGTGCTCACCTTAAACTCCGAAAGCCAGGATATGATTGTTTATAATGATCCTCATTGATTTATAGATAGCCTTTTCTGGTTCATTCTATACAAGCATTTCAGGAGGTGTGGTCAGACAGCTGCTAGCACTTGGCTTTCACTGAGGAAGTTACAGTGAGTTGTTTTGTATTGTTCTGGACGATTATAACGCTATGTGTTTAACGTCTTTTCAGCTATTACAGGCGCCTGAGTGATGGAATTTTGCTCTGGAAAGGGTTTTTTAAATGTGCTTGTAAATCCATTGACGCGGGTCTGTCCCATTTACACAGTCTTAAATGCCAGCCGACTGCACCATGATTCAGTCTTGCAACCTTAACTGGGAAAGTGGGATCCCACCTCTACCGCCTCAAGGGCAGTGTCCTGGAGTTTCAGGCTCTGGGTCGGGGATACAACTAGGAAGGATGACCAGTACCTCGCCCAGGCGGCCTCACCTGCCATGCTGAACAGGGGCCTTGCGGGGGATGGGAGGCGTGGAAGGGATAGACAAGGAAGAAGGAAGGAAGCGGCCGTGGCCTTAAGTTAGGTACCATCCCGGCATTTGCCTGGAGGAGAAGTGGGAAACCATGGAAAACCACTTCCAGGGTGACTGAAGTGGAAATCAGTCCCACCTCTACTCAGTTGACCTCCCGAGGCTGAGTGGACCACGTTGCAGCCCTCGTACCACTTTTCAAATTTCGTGGCAGAACCGGGAATCGTTCCCGGGCCTCCGAGGGCGGCAGCTAATTACCCTAACCACTACACCACAGATGCGGTCCACCTTATTCAGTACATAAAAACTGCTGCGTAGATGTAATTACAACATATATTTCAATCAGTACTAGTTTCAACGCCCCACTGCGTCATCATCAGCTGATAGAAGTTTGTAGAAAAACGCTTGCTCTGGTAATCCAGCCCTAGTAATGCAGACCCTCTGATGAGGGTGGGCGGCACCTGTCATGTGTAGGTAACTGCGTGTTATTGTGGTGGAGGATAGTGTTGTGTGGTGTATGAGTTGCAAGGATGTTGGGGACAGCACAAATACGCAGTCCCCAAGCCAAGGGCATTAACAAATTTAAGGTTAAAATCTCCGACCCGGCCGGGAATCGAATCGGGGCCCTCTGAACCGAAGAGCGCTGCGCTGACCATTCAGCCAAGGAGCCGGACAAAAATAATGAAGTACCGTAGTACTAAACAAATAATATTATTATTTAGTTCTTCCGAATCTAGAGAAGATATACCATTTTTAATTGCTATCTAACCTTCATACGGTCTCCAAATTGTGATATACAGTATTTGGATACAATTATGTACGTCTGACAAAACCTTAACATATCTACACCTTAGTCCTTTTTATTGATACGGGATTAGGGATGGGATTGGACAAATTTATATGGTATGTTTTACGGCCGGATGCCCTTCCTGACGCCAACCTCAGTTACGGAGCTAATGAAAAGTAAATGTATGATAGTGAATGAAATAGGGTAAGGAGGATGAAGGAATCAGCTTTGATCTTTGAGTGGGAATTTTCCCAGCATTTGCCTGGAAGTGAAAATGGGAAACCACATAAAACCATTTTCAGCCGACGGTGGGGCTCGAACCCACGCGTCTCCCGAAGACAGATCTGAGCTCCATAGCCGTACCGCGTTAACACGTGCGGCCACTCCGCTAGGTACGACAGTACCTTAATGACTGTTACATTCTCTTCAGTGTTGCCAGCACAATTTTCATACTAAGCTAGATCACCATCCAATATAAGCTAGGAAAACCAGAACTAGAAAAAGGTACGAATTGCCAGTTATTTATAGCACTGCTCATCGGGTAGAGCAAGACATTGTTCTTTGTTCTGTTCAATTAACAGACTACTATAACCGCAAACTATGGATATTTAAATATGTATACATTGAGCTAGTCCTGATATGTGGAGATGGTGGTGATTGTTGTAAGAGGAAGTACAACTGGGCATTCTTTATAAAACACTAATCAGAGAGAAAAAGTGGAAGGGGTTCGACACTTTGAAAAATGAGGATATCGGCCAAAGAAAGACAGGGACCACGAAGGGCGTGAAGTGAAAGACTCCCTCGGCCTCGAGTCCGGGTCGGAAAAGAACAAAGTGTTCCTAATATATGATGTTTTTGCTCATCATTAGCAATAAAATGTGAGTATTCCTTATTCTTCCCACATGTATACGATACAGATATGTTACATCCCCCAGAAAAAATGAAATAGCGTATGGCTTTTATGCCGGGAGATCCCAGAACGGCTTCGGCTCGCCAGGTGCAGGTCTATTGCGTTGACGCCCGTAGGCGACCTACGCGTCGTGATGAGGATGAAATGATGGTGAAGATAACGCATACACCCAGCCCCCATGTCAGGGAAATTAACCAGTAATGGTTAAAATTCTCGACCCTGCC
Organism: Anabrus simplex; assembly: GCF_040414725.1. Classification (NCBI taxonomy): domain Eukaryota; kingdom Metazoa; phylum Arthropoda; class Insecta; order Orthoptera; family Tettigoniidae; genus Anabrus; species Anabrus simplex. The sequence goes on along the minus strand of NC_090269.1, from coordinate 110,000,381 downwards.
GGGAATCGAGCCCGAGGCCTCTGTGACCAAAGGCCAGCACGCTAACCATTTAACCATGGAGCCGGACATCCCCCAGACATAGGGGGGCAAGTCAACGAAGATCCGTTTCGCAAACATTGTTCCTTGAGCCCAATAGTTCAGTGATTGTTGATCTGAAGCGCGTGTGTCCAGTTTTCTTGTTTGCTTGTTCTAAGCTGATTGTGAATAAAAATAATACACAACGCTTATCATTTATAACTTTTAAATAGTTGCAAGTGCAAACGTCCTTGCAGTACGCACGCGCGCGGGTCGACGTAACACGAGCATTTACCGTGTTAAGGTTGATAAGAAACTTCGTTACTCCTAAGAAAACACGTAGAGAGACAAGGATAAGTGAAAAATATGACAGTTTTACAAAAGATGTTATCGGTAAAAGAACTTCAACACCTGTTGTTAAGAAATAAAATACCAACTAGGATTAAACTGTTAGCTTCAGTTAATAGTAACGATACATTGCCTACTTTTCCTCGCACAACTCTTCAGACTTTTGAGAATTATGCATTTCACTTACGTGTCTGAAAATCGCCAGTGGTCGCTTATTGAAAATGATGAAGTAGTATTGTTGAGAAGAAAGTACGTTTTGGAACAGGTAGTGTTTCAGAGTACACGTGCTTGCGATTGTTTTCTTCGACTCTCAATCATAGTGAGACAGACTGTAGTTTCACTGTTGCTATCACATCATATAATGAGAGAGAGAGAGAGAGAGAGAGAGAGAGTTCATACTGGGGGAGACCACAGCGCCACATTACATGAGGCACTTTGAAGGAAATTAGCTAGATTTAGCGGAGAATAAGCTACAGCGGGAATATTGTTCTTTTGGCGCTAAACCTGGGATTAAATAACATAGATTTAGCGGGGGGAAAAAGCTAAGTTGGCAACACTGATTCTCTTCTGCCTGAATAGAAGACAGTCACCCACTCTACCCAGTCAGTATTTCTCTACTCCCTTAACATTCCTGTTAAGAGTGAAGGTCGAACATGAAGTAGTCTCGTCAGTAAGATTCACTCTTAAAGGCTCGAGGACATTATTGGTAACCACCGTCTGTATTGTGTTGTGAATATCGGGCAGGTGCGCCTGCACAACACGTCACTCGCCGTCTCAGATGAATTGAAGTGCCGTTAGAATGCGGCATGCCGCGCAGAAGGAAGGCTGCTAGACAAGTCCCGAGTCACGGCACGATTCTTGAGGAATATTTGCACGCCTTGTTTATTGGAACTTAACATCGTGTTTGTTCGACTGCTCATTCCAAGACAGCAGACAGACGCGCCGTAGCACGCGTTTATTTTACTAAGTACCGGTATGACATGGTGGGTCGCATAAGGTCTACCAAAATCTGCAAAGATAACCCCTTACTTATACCAACCGAAAATGCGAAGATTTAAAGCCTACATGAACTACTTCACAAAATTACCACATGTCTTTTTTTAAAAAATATTTATTTTACGTCGCACCAACGCAGATAGGTCTTACAGCGACTGTGGCATTAATTAAGGCACTACCTTGCAAACCACCACAGAAACACACAACTCTGCCAAGGTTTTACCTTAGCCTACGTGCTACAGTATTGCTGATATATATTCGGGCTCGGATGTTTAAGACCTAAAAATAGCCCAAATAAGCAAGCAAATATGACCTCAAAAGTGACGAAATATGACGCAAAAATTACAAAATATGACTTGAAAATGATTACTCTAAACATGGCCATTTTAAAACAAATTATAAATCGAAACGGCAATTCTAATGATACATATTTGTATTTATTCTTATTTCATATTGATTGTCTGAATGTACATGTTTAGCAGTTGTTCACAATCAATTTTCCTTTATTATTATTATTATTATTATTATTATTATTATTATTATTATTATTATTATCATTATTATTATTATTATTTATTTATTTTCCACCAATTGTAGATACAATTTATGGATGGTGAATGGAGAAAGGGCATAGCCCCACATACACGAAAGTGCCCCCATCACCACTTAAAATTACAATATTCAAATATACAATTACCTTCTACATTGTGTGCTTATATACAGTTACCGTATTTACAGGCATATTTACATACTACTCACAAGACATGGTCAACATTCAAGTAATTCGACACACACTCTCTCTCTCAAACATTCGTGAATACATACCTACAAAGTACTAAGTTTGCTAAGATTATCAGATCGCACAACATTTTGAAAGTCAGAACGTATTTGTACCCTGTACACATGGTTTGAAATACGAGAAAACTAGAAATTAATGTACTTTTAAAAATATCTTGCAACGTTTGAGCCCAGATTTCATTATTATTATTATTATTATTATTATTATTATTATTATTCAAATGCGTTAAAGTTTAAATTGAGTACCACGAAACGAATTACCGGTAAGTAGATCTCTTTCAATACATTACGGTAGGACGGCAGGGCCTATAGTGCAAACTCACATACGTTTTTTAGGTTAGTATGATTCTGTTAATAATAAAACTTTAATGTTTTTGAATTTACGTCCCACTAACTACTTTTACGGTTTTCGGAGACGCCGAGATGCAGAATTTCGTCCTGCAGGAGTTATTTTACGTGCCATTAAATCTACTGACACGAGGCTGATATATTTAAGCACCTTCAGTTATCACCGGACTGAGCTAGGATCGAACCTGCCAATTGAGCTTAGGTGGTCTGCGTTGTTACACTGGTTGCTAAGCATACTTCGTTAGGCACTCTTCTCCTGTGGGTGCGTGATCGAATCCTGCCTGAGTTGGTTGCTATATATGTACAAGAACAGTGTCAGTAGATCTATTGCTTTAAGATAAACGCATTGAGGTTATTAGTCCCTCGTAACACGAATTATAGGAGAAAATGAAGAGGTCTGACGATTTGAAGAATTACGCTATCAGCTGGAAAAGAATTATGTAAAAGCGGGAAAGCGAAAATCTTCTTTGACCAGTCGAACCGAACATCATTGGATTCGAAAAAGAAATTGGTCTGATAAAGGAAAATCGTGCGGGAAAGATGGATGTTAGCGGCCTGGTGCAAGTGGAAGCAAGATGACCCAGATGAGCCCTAGGAGTCGTAAGCTCAAGAAGGTTCTGTAGATATACTGCAACCATATGGAAACCTTTCTCAGCGCGAAGTTTCCCACTTCTTCACTGATAAGGCCGGTGATAGCTGAACGAACATTGGTTATGAGATTGAAATTCTGAATTATTATTATTATCATTTTCTTTTCGAATTGAGCCTCTAGGAACTGCGTGTTAACGATCAACATTTTCAGTGTCTGTCTTGTTCGTCTATCGGCTTTGACATCCTGCCAGTATCTCTTGAGTCCATCGATCACCGCTTTCATCCTCTCCTCTGGTAAAGGTACTCTCCGTCTTCTGGGTTCTGTCTCCACCATAAAGCCCTGATAGCTTTTCACCATCCTTCTGAAACTATTCCTGTCATTGATTTTATCCTTCGTAATGCCCACTTCTCTCAGATCTTTCTCACACTCTTGGAAAAATATCAGTGTAGATGCCTTTAGTTTTAGAAAATTCCCGATTTTCTTTATGAGCCGGTTATTATTCATACGGAAGATGTGCCCATAAAACAACAATCTTCTCTTTCTAATTGCTGCTGTTATGGGTCCCATCTTGCTGTGTACTTATTTACTGGATTTCAGTCGAACCTGCCCGTCTACATATCTGTTACCCAAGATCTTCTGTAGTAGCGTGCGTTCTCTTTTAAGTAGCTGATTGACTTGTCCTTTTCTATTCATGCACAGGGTCTCCGAAACTCCGAAGCATATACGCTTTCTGGTATAAGAACAGTACTGTAATGTCTTAATTTGGCTCCGAAACTTAGCATCTTATTATAGAGGTTTCTATTCAACTGGAACGATCGCTGTAATTTCCGGATGCGGATATTGGTCGCTTCTTGTTCTAGCCCATTTTCTTAGATTACTTCACCCAAGTACTTAAACTTCTTGACTCTTCCATTATTATTATTATTATTATTATTATTATTATTATTATTATTATTATTATTATTATTATTATTATTATTATATTATTATTATTATTTTATCATCGACAACATTTTTAACATCCGAACAAACCATGTGTAAATCAGGTTCCAACAGTCTAGGTACATCATTGCCTGCTTCCGTATAGTCATTATGTACTTTTTTCGAAGCACAGATGGTCGACATCAGTTTACATCACTAGGTAAGTTGGCAGAAAGTAAAAGTATCCCGACATTTCTATGTAGGTCGCTGTGGACGGCAGCTATGATTAATGTTTTTGTTTTCACATCAAAGGTTCGTAATCATTAATTTTCTCCGCTTGACCGAGTGTTCTGCCGATAAATCAGCTCACAGCCTTGAACTAAAGTTGCTTTTTGTTACTTTCAAAGAAGTGGTACCGTAGTTTAGCAAGCAAAAGACGATGCATGTTTGTTCAAAGTCGTGTTGTTCTCAAAGAAGTACTGTATTAGCTAATTCACTTTTCGAGGTGACATTTATGCCAGATCCAAAACTAATATTTCGGAATATATGAATATAAAACGCTGGTACTTTCCTGACTGTCTTTCTTCTAAGTATATACTGGTGTTTATAAATTTGTATTTGTGTTCGACGGTTGAAAAAAAACAACTTAACGGTTAGGTACTTGAAAACTAAAGTCAGTCATCATTGAAAATCCACAGCCTGTTTCCAGTCGTTTGACTGTCTTCCATAATTTTCACTCATTAATCTAAACTTCTAAACTGAACGTGGAGGGTCGCCGACCTCGAGGGCGACCTCAAACACGCTGGCTGGATAGGGTGACATGCTGCTCACCAAACTCAGTCCTCGGGGCGCTATGGATCGATCGAAGCGGAGGAAACATTGCAAGAAGGCAGACCTCACATAAATGGGAAAATGCAAAAAAGATGATGATGAATCTAAACTACTTCCTCGTTCTCCCCATCCTTAGATGTTGGTCTTATCAAGCGGAGAAACTCTGTTCCAAGTTTCAAAACCTTGATCTTCGAGAACCTTTTTTAGAACGACATGTTTGATCTTGTATAACTAATATCTTAGTGAAGGCAGTTGGGACTTATGACTACCTACATTCGAGACACTCATACCAATGGCATGTCAATGATATGTTTTCAAAGCAGTTGTCTGCATCCTAACTATTAAAACCAACAGCAACTCAAGGAAAATTAAAGACTTATACGCATAGGCCTATTGCATACAGATAACCACAATGGATGATATTTTATATATAAAGTGAGGATGGAGGATAACTCGGTTGATTTCTATTTTCGTATCTTCTGGAATCTTTCCAAAAATTGAGGCAGTGAGTGAAGAGGGGCTCTTCCAAGAATTTGGTAAATTTGAGTTATCGTTATTGATACCCTCGTATAGAGCACACATTCATCTTTCAGTGTGCATGATATCAAACACATCCGTAGGCTTCTTGCCTCCTCGTTTAAAAACTTACTTTTTTGAATTACTCGTCTCTCGTTTATGCTACCAGACTGTGAGCTATGCCAAGCAGATGGAAGCATTCATGTTGTACGTTGCCTGTCGGCAACACAAGCTGGCCAATAGCTGCGCCTGTTCTCAAACACGCGTTAGTTTTATACAACACTGCGGGCGGTGAAGAAGTAGTTCTGAATAAAGAAAAGGAAAATACGATAAGTAGAAAAGAAAAAAAGCTTAAATCCGTAGAAACTCAGGATTAGAGTATATCAGTGATGAAACTAATAAGGTGGTTCCTACAAAGCAGCAAGTTTTTGGATATTAAGTGCGGCGTGCAATCATTGTCAACTAATGTGAGTTGGTGTATATACCACAGACTTATAAAACATCAAAAACCGATTATATATTCGGTGTGTTCTATAAAACTGGTGACTATCATGCACAAAATGCCTTTAAAAAAAAATTGAAATAAGTCGGCAAGAAGGCAGTGGCTTTTCCTCGGCACGTATCTTTCACTTTGGAATGTTCCACTGCAACAGGAAGAAAACTTAATAAAGCTAAATACAAGGATTTGATGTCTCTTATACTGTTTGTACCGCAGAATTGCCATGCACTCCAGCCAGATTACCGTAGAGTACAGCTGAAGATGTCGAGGAAGACCTCGATATCTGAAGGCACTGACATATTTTGTTTGCCTTGGCATTAGTTGAATATTTCATTTAAATGAAGATCTCAATACTTTTGGCGAAGGAACTAAAGATTTATAGTAACCAGGTAATTAAGCTGATTGGGCAAGTACTGTGTTATCCTGATGGGAAAGCGGATAGACGGACGGAAAGATAGGATAATGCTTTTTATCCATGTGATATCGTAATTACTTGGAGGAAAGAAAACTTTGTGACCCAAAAAGAGCTATCATTACAGAGATGAAGCAATTGCAATGCAAGGTGATTTTGTTTGTTTGCAAGTGAACAGGGCCTAAGTAGGCAGTTAAATGATTACATCCTGTAAATAATATTCCCAAAGAATTTGATATGTATGTTTTGAGATGATAAACAATAAAATATATGTTAACGGGAACATCTTTCTCTTTATTAGGGCAAACACAACATTCAAAATATCTCAGTTTCATCTAACTCTGGCATAGCCCCTTCTCTCACGCACTTCCTCAGTTGGGAGATCTTCCGATATTTCGGAGGATCTGGGAACACTGTTGGAAGTAGGACCTGCCAATATGCAGAAGTGAAAGATCGATTGTTGATATGTCCTTGTTGCCACTTGTGACATTTCATGTGTTCATTGAAGGGATCGTGGGTAGAGGGCCTGCGTAAAGTGGCTTATTATACTCTGTTCGTCTTCGGCCGGTCAGCGAACGTAATGCGATTGTTGTACTCGGTTAAAGGTCTTTCGTCGACCTCTCAGAAATTGGACATCTCCGAACTTAGACGAAGAATCTCATCTTTTTTGTGACCGGTCGGGTGGCTCATCATCTATACTTCAAGCTCCCTGCCGGACTTAATAAAACAAGCGGCCGACTCCACGATTGGACGTTGGCCTCCTCATCATATACTCCTCCCTTTCCGCTATGACGACCACCACCACCACCACCACCAACACTACAACAATGACGTCCGTCCTCACCTTTCCTTATGTTCCCATCACCACGCTCACATACTCCCATCCTTCACCAGTTATGTCATCATCCGTTCCTATGCTACCTACCACTGAACGACCCAGTCTCCTCTACATCTCAACCCGCTACCTTCAACACCAGCAACCGGAAGACACATCTGCCACGCCCGCAACTACCTCAGCAGAAGAAGCACCACCACCGTCGTCACCACAGCCAGCAATGTCCAGTTATGTCATCCGCGGCGTCGATCCCGCCATCTCTGAACTAGAAGTAGGCCTATACTCAGAGAACTCCGCGCAAAAGTCATCCCAGCACGCAGAGTTTTCCGCATCATGAACATCTCTGGTCCAACCTATTTGGTCCGCCTCCATCTCCCTACAGAAGAAGACGCCCAGCGCCTCATCAGCAGCGGAACGTACTATATTGACATCTACACAAAGTGGAACCCTCTCGCTCCCCTCCCCAATATTTTACCAGACATCCCCCCACCAACACGCGTCGTCGCACGCGGCCTGCCCCTCCTCCATATCAACCTCGTCATCACGTCCGTCCACCCCTTTCCCCAACTAGTTTCTTCTTCCCACTACCCCCGATAACTGACCTCATACGACTCCTGCAACATCGCAGCTACACTCCAACTCCTCACCCTTCACCTCAACTCTGGCACTCTCGTCTGAACCTCCACCGCTTACGCACATCCCCATAATTCCCATCTCTCTAGCCAGGAGGCCCCCATAATTCCTTCTCCACCACATAATATATTTTCCCATCTTGTTCCTTCAGCACGTCTCCTGACCTCTACCACTTCTTCTGGCCTGAGAGAGGGCGTCATATTCTCAGTGGCCCGCCCCGCCTTTCGGGTGGGGAATGAAAACGCCTCGTCCTCGTCTCGGTTAAACATTTAACAGTAGACTGATCCTGCCCCTGAGTACACCTTCGCTTAAGAAATAGCACCGCGTAACAAGCAGAATATAGCCGAATGCAGCGGCTCAATATCGCGTTTCTAACGTAGACAAATAAGTATAGATTTTTTCTCTCTTACTTACAAATTAGTTGAGCTGTTTCGTTATAAGAGATACGTTCCTAAGACTTCTGGACCATTTTTACAGTTTTATATATTTCTTTCTGGTGTAAAAAACAGATTTTTTTTTCCTCACATGATAAGTTACTGGTTCTTAGCTATTTTGTCATTCGTAACTCTAACGCGGGAAGTACCCCAGCTCGAACGGCTAAAACCGATTGGAAGTGCGCTTAACATACGAAGATATGTCTGTTGTACCACCTATCAAGGGCATTTATCTGTAAAACCCCGCATTAGTGTACGATCAATGTTTGGAAGTTACGGCGTACAAAGATTGCAGAAACACAATTCTCAGCGGAAACTACCGTGCAACAGGCACTTCGGACCATTATAGTAACAAGAAACAGATATGGTGCAGTATCATCTGGCAAAAGGTTGAACACGTGCTTGCAGCAAGAACTCTTAACACATGCAGTACCGTGTTGACATAGTCATCTTTCCCACAATAGAAGATACTGTGTTGTCCTTTATTCGACGTCGAAGTGTAAATGTGGAGTTTCAATGAAGTGATTAAAACACAGCGGAATGGAATAGTATGCACACTTAACGAGGGCAACATGTAGACATACTACATTATTTACAATTTTCACGCATTGTAATAGTCCAAACTCAAATGCCACGGTGATCACATTATCAAACGAAGCAACAGGAACATCCACATCATAACCTGCTCTTTGCCATGTGTATGCTTACATAGATCTGCATCTCGGTGCAGATAGTTGGTTGTAGATGGCGGAGTGAAGACGGATGATGAAGTACCGATCATGTAACATGGCCTGCGTGGTATCTATTGGCAAACGTACAAAATCAACATGACGTCTGACATAGAGATTGTATTGCCCAGAAAATATATACATCCAGACGTTGAAAATATTTGGTTGTCTTTGATGGCAATATTTTTAATGCAATATCTTTATTTGGAAAACATTCTTTAATGACGCTGTAGTCTTTGTGTCCTGACCAGGAATCGCAAGGTAATAGACCTCTTTCACCAACATGTTCAGCGAGGACCGAATTAAAGAAGCTCTTTATGTGCTTTAGTAATTTGTTTTTTGCACTTTTACACTTCAACATGGATGTTCCGTGGACACATTGCTGTCAATTTCTTTGCAACCTGCGGACCAAACGTCCCATCCTTTTCCTGCAGACAAATGTAAAGCTTGTTCGCTAATTTGCTATTTATGGACACAGCCACATCAGTTGTGTAGCAATGCGTAGAACTATGCACAGACTGTACCAGACCAACTGTTGATTTTTCCCCTCTGTTTGAAAGTGTTGCAGAAGACGTTATAGTTCATAAAAAAATTGGCTCTGATCGCTATTCAACACGCATTCCTTCATTATATTCCCGTCTTGAATAAACATGTTCACGTCTGCCACAAATGTTTCTGCTGTTTGTATAATAACATGCTCTTCTTCAATCTCTTTACGAGCCATGAACATAGTGATTTGGCTGGACAAAATATTATATTCGTCTTTGAAGACCCTGGCAAAATGCATCGAAGCTTTAAAATTGTCCTGAGAAACTGTTCTAGCGACCTCCAGAGCCCATGCTTGAATGTGCCAGTTGTGGACCACTGATCCATTATCTCTAGCTGTGTCAAATTGTGCTTTTACAGACTCTTTTAAAGCCTTCAATTTTAAAGTTTTGTTTCCCTTGAATAGACCTGGGTCTTGCCTTTTGCGCGTCACATAATCGAAAATTACCTTCCAGTTTGATTTCGACCTAATGCAGGTATAACCCTTTATTAGTTTCTGATAAGAATTGTAACCGCGATTATAATTGTTACGGAGATATCCGTGGTAGGTAGAGGTGAAAGAAGGTGCGGGTGTGAATGGGTTTCAAGCTACGAAATTAACGTGCAATGTAAAATTAATTTAAAATTTAACTAGGTTATATTTTCTTTTCAAAAACAAGAGATAACAATCATAACAGGTACAGAGTAGCAAAAAAGTAGGTACAATATTACTGGATTCGGGCTCAGTGCCCTTACTTCATAACTCTTGGGCAATCAGCCCCGCCTTACTCCAAAAAAAAAAAATTAGCCAAGGGGCAGAAAACCCCATTCATGCCCAGGAGCACTGGCTCCAAACATTACACATAAAGCCGGCACGAGGCATACAGAAACAAATTTCAAAGAGCGATCCGCTCTCAAAATTGTAAGCCTATCACAAGGCCACACCAAACTCTACCTTCAAGCTGTCCTCTAAGGACGTATTCACAGGGGTAAAATACCCAACCTACGGAGGTCTATTACATGAAAAGAAGGTTGATTACATGACCTCTAAAATAACAATTTGAGAGGAGGCGATCTTGCACTCCTAATACACTTTGTTTTTAAAACCTAATCTGGCTCTGGGCCGCTAACGCAAGGGCTAATCCCATACTACAGAGGTGACTTAGAGAAGAACACTTTACATTACATAAACGAAGAATAGTTTGAGAAAATAAGTTCACCTCAAAACAAATGTGAGTGGGAGCTCGAGAGGGTTAGCACTCTCTATCCCAATATGTAGCTTTACAAGAAAAAGATGAAAAGAGTAATTACATTTTAGGAAAAGGTTACATGATGGAAATGCTTCGAACCCGCCGCGAGTGTTAAACTGCCGACCTAGCAAGAAAAGAAGTTATTAATAGGCCATTACCTGGTGTTGAACGGCTGAAGAAGAAAGAGGCGCTTCCCGCCTCCTGCTATGTACTTAATACACTGAAAGATGAAACAGAAGTGGCCCGGAGACCCCAAAATCAGCAGTTTATATACTCTCGCGGAAGTTTCTAGGCGTTAGGGGAATGAAAACACCCGCCCACAATGTTTTTATTGGATAGGACCCCGCAACAGATACAAGTTGGGGGAAGATACACCAGATTGGTCAGAAATTACTAAAAGAAATTCGGGATTGGATAAATCTAAAACAAGGGGAAAAAGAGGGGTATACAGCCAACTTAAACAATAACAGAAAGAAATTTAACAAGAAACAAACTTTTGAAATAAAAATTTCTCCAACAAAATAGTTCTTTGACTCCGCACTAGGGTGCGCTATTGTTGATCTTCAGTAGTGTCCTCTAGAAGAGAAAGTTCACACTTCTTACTTCAAGCGAAACAACAACACATCAAAAGTGACACAGTTCAAAAACTCAAAATTTTCCACGTGGTGACATCTTCTGAGAAAGTAGAGAATTAATAGAATAGATAAAGTTCAACCTTCCTCCAGAAGAGGAGTTTCAACTGGCGCAACTTTTAAATAAACGGTGTAGAGGTGTACCGCCCGGTACAATAATAATCCTCATAAATGTTGTCCAATGTTCGGTCATCAGTACTCCGTATCACACTTGTTCGTACACGTTTTGGGGGTGAAGGAGCGAAATCACTGTCACGTGTAGTTCCTTCCGTTGCTGGATTGTCGGTACGGTTGGAACCCTCATACTCATGTGCTGTTTCTTCAACGCCGTCCGCCTCACAGTCATCATTACTCGCCAATGTGTCGGTGTGTAGTTATGTTAGAGATCGTTGTATTTCTGCATTATTATATCATATAACATGCATGCAAATGGCCCATCCTCCACTTCAGTTACATCTTCACTGTCCAGTGTGTAGCGTCGGCGTACCGTTTCGCGCAGCAACTTCACAACATTCACAGGGTTGATTGGCTTCCACCTACTCATGTCGGATGTTTGTGTGTGCGCTATACCAAATACAGTAGAGACAATACACGACACTGAGCGAGATATCGAGGGACAGCTATTGGAGCTCACTCTAGCGGATAGACCTGAACGGTACTGATTCTGTCATAAGAGCACGTGTATTTTTGTGTGAAGTTGTTGGTGTTATATATGCGTTGTCAGTGAGTTGGCATAATTAAATAGTAGCGTGTGTCATTCCTTGATATCTCCTCTCAACATGAGGGGAAAGGTATGTGCTGTGTTTGGCTGCAGTAATTACGAGGTAGAGAAAAATGCGCGCTCGTTCTTCAGGTTCCCTCGTGACAAGAACATGTAAGTAATATTGTGTTTGCATATATATTCTTCCACTGACAAAGATTTTTATAGTACTTCATAATCTTCTGACCTGCTCGACCCATGTTTTAACGGGCTTAAAATATAATATGCATATTTTATTGTATAGTGCAGCAGTTAACCTTCAATACCGATGTGTTGTTGTAGGTGTGATCTGTGGGTTTTGAAATGTCACAGAAGCGATTTGGATAAGGTGTACAAGAAAGAAGGGACGTTACGCTTATATAAGAATTATAAGATCTGTTCAGATCATTTCCAGGCCAGCGACTTTAAAAATCCTCGACTATACAGCCAAGGGTATGTTACATTTTTACTCTAATTGTACGTAAATATTCCTCAAAGCATCACTATCGACAACATTTTCAAACTTTTCTTTCTTTTATCCCTCTTCTCAGATTAAAGCCGGGATTTTATAGATTTTCTTTCTGTTAGTAGGCTTCATGTTAAGAGGAAAATTGTCCTGCTATTAAATGTTAATTCACTGCATCATGTGTGTAAGGAATGTGCCGATATTTTTATTGACAAATGTCTTAATGTGATGAAACAATGTTTTTAAATGAGGAAAAAGACAAATCCAACCGTAAGATTTCAGGCAGGTATGCTAAAGCTAAAAGAAGTAATGCACAAATGAAAGATCAAGCCATTTCACAGCAGTCCATTTCACACCTTGTTTATATGTCTAATTTCAGTCTTTAAATAATAACCTTTTAAATAATTCTTCATTCATTTATCCAGAATTGCTTTAGTAACTTCAAAGTTAATATCTCAATACCACTTTCTTTCTAGACGTAATTTATTTATCCATTTCCGTATATACATTTCCATTGATATTTGAATTTAGCGCGATTTGTTCAGGTCAAGTCACTAGGAGCGCCACCGTCGAATTGTCTCCCATTTTAGCAAGGTGAAATCCGTAAGTGTCGTGTATTGTCTCTACTGTATTTGGCTATACTACGACACACTGCAACTAACAGGCATTGCGTGTACAGCTCCAATGCAGCGCGGCCTGTGCGCTGACTGTCAGATGGCGCTGGCGACCGAACACGTACGTTTACAGATGAATGGTCTTGATAGCTATTGACATAGGTACAACTGTATACTTTAAGCCCACTTTCTGTCGGTTTTAGCCGTTCGAGCCGGGGTACTTCCCTCGTGAGATTAATGTTGTAACCGAGGGATCTACTTTTGTTCTAAATAATTTAAAACATGCACTTCTTGTATTCTCACTGTGTTAACAAACAATTGGAAGGCACTGTGGTGTAGGAGTAGTGTGCCTGGGGGGGCCCTAGATTCGATTCCCGGCCAGGTCAGGGAATTTCACCTGGATCTGAGGGCTGGTTCGAGGTCCACTCAGCCTACGTGATTACAATTGAGGAGCTATCTGACGGTGAGTTGGCGGCCCCGGTCTAGAAAGCCAAGAATAACGGCCGAGAGGTTACGTCGCGCTTACCACCTAATCATCTGCAGCGGTCGCTTTGTAGGCCAAGCCCCGTTAGGACTGTAGTGCAATGGGAAAAAATGTATTAAAGTGATAGCATCAAGCGTTTAAGTGAAGAATTAATCGTAACTGAAGAAATACAAGTCAAATGTTATGAAGTAACTTAACTTCGTTTTCCCCCTTGATACAAATGTACTAAGTACAGCTTTGTGGTAACAGAAGTAAGATACCAAACCAAACTCCATGGCGCAACAGCCCCGAAGGGCCTTGGCCAACCAGGTGACCGGTGCTCAGCCCGAAGTCCTGCAGATTACGAGATGTCGTGTGATCAGAAGGGCGAATCCCCACGGCCATTATTCTTGGCTCTCTAGACCGGGGCCGCCATCTCACCGTCAGATAGCTCCTCAATTGTAATCACGTAGGCTGAGAGGACCTCGAACCAGCTCTCAGATCCAGGTAAAAATCTCTGACCAGGCCGGTAATCGAACCCGGGGCCTCCGGGTAAGAGGCAAGCACGCTACCCCTACACCGCCGGGCCGGCGAAAGTAAGATACATAAAGCATAATTTCTGCATTAGTGTTCGTGCAAAGGCAAGATCAATCTTGTTATTTCCAAGAGTTGTGTTAGATAATAAGGCGCATATTCCCTATCCTGTGTTTTCCTTCAAGGAGAGATATGACTGAGAATTAATGATTCTTAACCTAAAACTCGTTTTTTTAATATATAAACATAGCTCAATCCTTCCTCTATCAGAGAATGATTACTTTAGTTATTCCGGCGTTTTTTAAGTCCTTAACGGCCATTTAATATCAAAGTGGGGGGCCGATGACCTTCGATGTTAGGCCCCTTAAAACAACAAGCATCATCATCAGTAGGAAAGATCCCAATATGAAGATAAAGTTGGAATTCAAGAGGACAAATTAGGGCAAATATTGGTTTATAGGAAGGGGTGTTAGGAATTGGAATAACTTACCAAGAGAAATGTTCAATAATTTTCCAATTTCTTTGCGATCATTTGAGAAAATGCTAGGAAAACAACAGATAGGGAATCTGCCACATGGGCGACTGCCCTAAATGCAGACCAGTAGTGATTGAAAAAGAAATCAATATTAAAGTGAATGGTATTTAAAATCACAGCACATGTCGCTTTCCCTGTGTAAAATAAAGAAATAAATGCTGGATGTCCTGCTCAGGGATAAAAGAGAGGCCATGATCAGGAAAAAATGACTAGAAGATATCCAGGGAAGGAAGAAAGTTTGAGGAAAATCTTGATAATAATAATAATAATAATAATTGTACCGGGCGGTACACCTCTACTCTGTTTATTTAAAAGTTGCGCCAGTTGAAACTCCTCTTCTGGAGGAAGTCTGAACTTTATCTACACTATTAATCTACTAATTTCTCAGAAGATGTCACTACCTGGAAATTTTTGAGTTTGTGAACTGTGTCATTTTTGATGTGTTTTTGTTTCGCTTGAAGTAAGAAGTGTGAACTTTCTCTTCTAGAGAACACTACTGAAGATCAACAATAGTGCGACCTAGTGCGGAGTCAAAGAACTATTTTGTTGGAGAAATTTTTATTTCAAGAGTTTGTTCTTTGTTAAATTTCCTTCTGTCATTGTTTAAGTTGGCTGTATACCCCTTTTTTTCCCCTTATTTTGGATCTAGCCAATCCCGAATTTCTTTAATTAATTTTCCACCAATAATGTGTTTCTTCTTCCTCTATGTAGGGGTTTCTTTTCCCTAGCCAATAAAAATTTTGTGGGAGGGTGTTTTCTTTCCCCTAACGCCTAGAATCTTCCGCGAGAGGATATAAACTGCTGATTTTCGGGTCTCGGGGCCACTTCTGTTCCATCTTTCAGTGTATTAAGTACATAGCAGGAGGCGGGAAGCGCCTCTTTCTTCGTCAGCCGTTCAACACCAGGTAATGGCCCATTAATAACTTCTTTTCTGGCTAGGTCGGCAGTTTAACACTCGCGGCGGGTTCGAAGCATTTCCATCATGTAACCTGTTCCTAAAATGTAATTACTCTTTTCATCTTTTTCTTGTAAAGCTACATATTGGGATAGAGAGTGCTAACCCTCTCAAGCTCCCACTCACATTTGTTTTGAGGTGAACTTATTTTTCCTACCTATTCTTCGTTAACGTAATGTAAATTGGTTCTTTTTAAGTCACCTCTGTAGTATGGGAGTAGCCCTTGTATTAACGGCCTAGTGCCAAGTTGGTCTTAAGCAAGTGTATCAGGAGTGCGGTTAGCCTCCTCTCAAATTGTTATTTTAGAGGTCATGTAATCAACCTTCTTTTCATGTAATAGACCTCAGTAGGTTGGGTATTTTACCCCTGTGAATACGTCCTTAGAGGACAGCTTGAAGGTAGAGTTTGGTGTGGCCTTTGAGAGGCTTAAATTTTAAGAGCGGATCGCTCTTTTGAAAATGGAGTGTCATATGCCTCGTGGAGGCTTTTCTGTGTAATTCGGAGCCAGGGGCTCCTAGGGATGAATGGGGTTTTCTGCCCCTCTGTTAAAACTTGTGTTTGTGGTAAAACTGAGCTGATCGCTGAAGTCAGGGCGTGAAGCCCAAAACCTGTAAATATTGTAACTCCCCTTGTTTTGCTACATTGTACCTGCCATGTCTGTTATTGCCTTGTTTTTGAAAAGAAAATATAACCTTGTTAAATTTTAAATTAATTTTACATGCACTATAATTTCGTAGCTTGAAACCCATTCACACCCGCACCTTCTTTTACGCATAACTACCGCTAAAACACGGTAACAAGTGGTAGCAGAGCGTGGTTGAATGGGTCTCAATTTAGCCCCTTTTGACGGCTAAACATTGCTTTGATTCGAACTCTAACAATTGTCTCAGTTGCTGGAATTTTTTGAGTTTTTCAAAATTGTTCTGTCATCATGCCCGGCCCTCGCGATGTTCTCCTCCTTAACTATTTGCGCAAAGAGGAGTTGATATACGAGTTAACTATCAGAAATGTGCAATCTGGAGGCACGGTTGCAATCGACACCAACAAGCTTAGAGAGTCCCTTGATTTGCCCATTTCCATCCCCAATTTGGGAGAGAAAGAAATTGATGATTCTCTTTCCACGATCGTCGAGAATATTACTGGGCTAGCATCTGTAGTCAGCTTTTTTGATGAAAACGATCCGTCTCCTAATCAAATTAAGCGTGTGCAAGGCAGGCTGTATCACTTTGCAAATAGAGTTAATGATCTGTTGTCTCTAAAGGTGAATGACGTTCAGAGGAAGGACGCTAATACGCTCCTTGAAACTATTTCTGAATTGTCTAATAAGGTCACTCAATTGCTAACCGGCGAAGTTCCTCCCAAAACCGATCAACCCGCCACAGTGAATGTAGGTAGTGATGAAGAGCCTCCTCAGGGAGAAGTCAATAGGATAACCGTTGCTGCTCAAACTATCTCTGCCCCATCGAACAACGAATCTGAACGCCGTGCGTCTTTGGGTAACATCCGCTCTGAATTAACTTCTTTGCCATTGAAACCTTTAACGACTATGTCACCTGGGTTCAGTAGCTTGCCTCATCCATTGGCAATGTTGCTTAGAGGTATCTCTAAGTTTTCCGTCAACACCACCAACGATGTAATTTCATTTTTAAGATTTCTAGTGGAATTCCAGGATCATGCTCTTGTTTTTTCTCTTTCGCCATGTCAAATTTTGCAAATTATCTATCCGTATGCTATTGGTATTCTCTCTGATAAAATCGTAAGAGCCATTGCCGAGCAATCATCTATTGAGGATTTCCATGCCCATTTGCTAGCTAACTTCATCCCGGCTAGGGCCAGGTCCTCCCTGATTCAGAAGTACTATTACCGTGTACAGCGCTTGGATGAAAACTTGGCTGATTTCATACAAGATATCAAATTCTACACTAGGGTGTTTGCTCTGCACTTTCCTGAAGATCAGATTGTGCAGGCTATTGTAGAAGGTATTTCGCCATCCTACAGGTCATATTTGTGTTTCGCGGCGTGTCCGCAAACCTTTTCTGAACTTGAAGCATTGGCCGTCTCAGCGGAAGGAGTTAGATACGCCGATTCTTTGCGTGTCGCGAAAGAACCCCCGCCTTCCTTTAGTAACACTCGGCCTCCACCTCGCCGACCAGTCAATCCCCGTAAATGTTATGCTTGCGGGTCGCCTGACCATCTGCGCAACAAGTGTCCACTGATCAAGCCAAGTGGGACTAGGAATGGAGCTGGTTCATCACAAGGCTGCTTTAAATGTGGGGCTTTCTCACATATCGCCAAGAATTGCCCAAACTCAAATAGCACCCCCTCCTGCTCAACTTCTGGGGCAAATTCCACCTATGCCAATAATAAAAAGTGACTAGCGGCTTCGGCTGAGTCGACTAATCCTGCTTTCCAAGGCTCAGCCCCGGGCAAAAAGGTCGAGAATTCAGGGAATGAGCAATCTTCAAATTCTTTTTTTGAATGCCCCAGAGAGTGTCTTAGGATTGCGGCGGATACCCCCGCACCTGTTCCTTTTCTTAAGATTGAGTTAAATAACGAGCCTATAACAGCTCTCTTAGATTCAGGCAGCGTTTGTTCCATTATTTCGGCTGATTGGTATTCTAAATTGAAATCTGTTTGTAAACTCCCTGACTATGACTCATCTCCTGTTAAATATGTTTCGGCTAATTCATCTCCATTAGAAATTCTAGGTTCCTTACATGTCAAAATTCGTGTTTTTAAATTTACATGGAAAATCAAATTGTTTGTGGCCAAGCATTTGTCTTGCCCCATCATACTGGGAGCGGACTTCATGTCTCACACTGGTCTGGTGCTCGATCTTCAGAGTAAGTCGTGCACATTCAAATTTGCCTCTAATTGTAAAATCCCTCTATTAAAGTGTAATTCTGCATCATGTTCATCTATTTCGCCTACCCAGGATGAGATGTTGTTAGACCTTAGACATCTACCTGAGGAGCAGGCTGATAGTATTCGCAAATTGTGTCAGTCGTTTCCCGAGGTGTTCTCTGATACTCTTGGTGTTACTGACCTTATTGAATACAAAATTGAGGTCACGGATTCGATTCCTGTTCGCTTTCCACCGTATAGGCTATCTCCACCTAAAATGAAGGCTCTGAAAGAAATCATCGATCAGATGTTGAAGGACGGTATTATTAGGCCCTCTAAGTCAGCGTATTCTTCGCCTATTTTTCTAGTCCCGAAACCCCAAGGAGGCTTCAGGCCTGTCATTGATTACAGGGCTCTCAATCGGAAGGTGGTGTTGCAATCTGTGCCCCTTCCCGACCTTCATTCTTGTTTTTCATGGTTTCGTAAGGCCAAGTTCTTCACCATCTTGGACTTAAATCAGGCCTATAATCAAATTCCCCTTGCCGAAGAGTCTAAACATCTTACAGCGTTTGCCACGGACTGGAATTTATATGAATACAACCGCGTGCCTTTCGGGCTCCCTACGGGAGCAGCTGTACTCACTAGGCTGCTAGATAGGGTCTTTTCCGACATCAAATTTGAGTACTTATATCACTACTTAGATGATGTCGTCGTATTTTCAGAGACCTTTGAAGAACATCTAGATCATCTGCGAGAAGTTCTCGATCGCCTTCGTAAGGCTGGGTTAACTGTTAAGTTGTCCAAGGTTGCCTTTGCTAAGCCCTCTATGTCATTCTTAGGGCATATTGTGTCACCCGATGGAGTAGCAGTCGATCATTCTAGAACACAGGCCATCCGTGATTTTAAACCTCCCAAGGACATTAAAGGTATCGCCAGGTTCATCGGTATGGTGAATTTCTTCAGGAAGTTCATTCCTAATTTTGCTAATAGAGCGGCGCCCTTAAACCTTCTACGTAGGAAAGGCATCAAATTTGAGTGGGGACCTTCTCAACAAGCCGCTTTTGAAGACCTTAAATTAGCTCTCTGTAATGCCCCTGTACTTGCTATGCCTGATTTCTCGAAGAAATTCATCGTCCAAACCGACGCGTCGTCGTCGGCGGTAGCTGCAGTCCTTCTTCAAGAGACTGAACGAGGGAGGCGACCCATCGCCTATGCGTCTAGGACATTGTCAGCTCAAGAAGCAAAGTACTCCATATATGAGCTTGAAGGTTTGGCAGTTTTATTTGCCTTAGAAAAGTTCCGTCTCTATCTGGAACATGTCAAATTCGATCTGGAGACAGATAATCAAGCCTTAAGCTGGGTCTTAGGTAGGCCGCGTCGTACAGGTCGTATAGCCCGTTGGGCCATCCGTATTTCTGCCTTCCAATTCGATGTACGGCATATCAGAGGTACTGACAATGTTGTGGCTGATGGACTCAGCCGTATGTTTTCTAACGACGTCGAGACCCAGGAACCGGCCGACAGTTCATCACCTCCCGAGTCCATACTATCTGAGGTTAATGCCATCTTAACAGATGCTCCCATGCTCTTTAGGGATATTGAGAAATACCAACGTGAAGATCCGACGCTGGGTCCGATAATGGAAACCCTTTCTTCTGGGGAACAGGTCGTCCCTTATGTTCTGAGGAATGGTGTTTTATGTTGCCCATCGAGGCATGATAAGATGATGAAGGTTGTCGTTCCAGCGGTTCTTGTGCCTATGATCTTCAAATACTATCATGAGACCCCATTGGGGGGGCACCTGGGTATCTTTAAAACTCGTGAAAAGATTCGTGAAATGTTCATCTGGAAAGGTATGGACGGTGAAATCCGTGAACTTGTAAAAGCTTGTAAATCTTGTTTGCTCAGTAAACCCACCATGTCCACCAAGGTAGGCCTTTTGTCTTCGCATCAAGCGTCGCGCCCCATGGAACGTCTGTATATCGATTATGTAGGACCCTTCCCCCAGTCAAAGGGTAACGCTAACAAGTTCATCTTTGTGTGCGTAGATGGTTTTACCAGATTTTCTTGGTTATTTCCGACTAAGCTGGCTACCGCTCAGTCTACCATTACCTGCTTAAATTCTATTTTTGCTTCTTTTGGTCCGTGTCAATATATTGTATCCGATAATGCTAAGGCTTTTACATCTAATTTATTTCGTAAATTCTGTTTTGACTTATCAATCTCTCATGTAACTACTTCTGCTTATTACCCTCAACCATCTCTGGCTGAACGGGTTAACCGTAATCTCAGGTCCGCACTTATTGCCTATCATCATGAAGATCCTTCCAGGTGGGACACGTCCCTGCATTGGATAGTTTTTGCTTTGAATTCGGCGGTTCATGAATCTCACAAGTTTACTCCAGCTTCTTTGATGTTTAAGTTTGTTCCCAACTCGCCGCTCTCTAACCTCTGGTCTCTGAATGACATTCTGCCCGAGACAATAGATCCGGACAACATTAAAGATCTTTGGAAGAAGGCTAAAGCCAATCTTAAAGTGTCTCATGAAAAGGTTAGGGAAAGGTATGATCGTGGACGGAGACCCACCCCTTTGAAGGTAGGTGACCAGGTTATGGTCAAAAATTTTGTTCCCGCGGGCAAGCTTGCCCCCAGATTTCATGGGCCTTGTATCATCCTCGATTTTCTTACGCCGGTTACCTTATTGTTAAGTAATCCAGCCACCGAGAGGATATTTAGGGTTCACCTGTCCCAGGTGAAACCGGTGTAATTTCTGTGTTAACTTGCTTCATATTATTTTGAAAGGATATGAAGGTTATATTTTTTTTTTGAGTTTCACTTTTAAGGCATTCTGCCCCTTCTATAGGATTTTGTTTCTTATGTAAGCATGTTTGTGAAACCTGCCCCGACCCATTAAACTGCCATCCTGTCTTTGCCACGGCCATTACCACGCTCCCGTCTCCTGCTCCACTCTACACAGTGGCTTAATGAATACCATGAATATCTGCACGCCGCTGGCCCCTCACTCTCTCTCTACAAGCCTGTGCCCTCAAAGAAACATGATGGTCCAACACAATTCTGCCGCCTAGCTTTAATGTTTCAGTGCCCCCGCAGCCACGCAGCGCCGTGCAGCAACTGGGGAGGGGGATGGGCCCCCTCCTCTCCAGCGAAGACGACATGTGCCCGGCGAGCCGGAGCTCTCCTCCCGGCCAAGGCTGATGTGCGGCGCACGACCTGCTACTTGCCCTCAGCCTGTATATGTTCACCGCGGGCGCGGCGTGCTTCAACACCTCTGCTCCCCTCATAGTGCGGGCGAGCGGTATCTCAGGGTACTTGAGGGGTCCGAGCGGCCTCCTTTGGACGCAAGCTGCAACGGCCGGTCTGGCCACCTCACTTCATCAACATCAACTACATGAACAGTTACTATAAGTAATGATTACACTGGGGAATTCAACAACAATATTTGGTGGACATTGCCAAATTTTTCATCACCTTCAAGTATTAAAAGTTTATCTTCAGAAATTCAACTTCTACAAACAGAAAGACTTTACTTCACCTGCAACAACAAATTGTGAAACTGAATCACACAACATTCTGAAAATCTTGTAATCTATTTTCATATTCACTTTATAACTTGGAACTTGTTTCAAACTGATTTCATGTGTCACCCCTGGAGGAACTTTTGGGGGGGGAGGTCTGTACCGGGCGGTACACCTCTACTCTGTTTATTTAAAAGTTGCGCCAGTTGAAACTCCTCTTCTGGAGGAAGTCTGAACTTTATCTACACTATTAATCTACTAATTTCTCAGAAGATGTCACTACCTGGAAATTTTTGAGTTTGTGAACTGTGTCATTTTTGATGTGTTTTTGTTTCGCTTGAAGTAAGAAGTGTGAACTTTCTCTTCTAGAGGACACTACTGAAGATCAACAATAGTGCGACCTAGTGCGGAGTCAAAGAACTATTTTGTTGGAGAAATTTTTATTTCAAGAGTTTGTTCTTTGTTAAATTTCCTTCTGTCATTGTTTAAGTTGGCTGTATACCCCTTTTTTTCCCCTTATTTTGGATCTAGCCAATCCCGAATTTCTTTAATTAATTTTCCACCAATAATGTGTTTCTTCTTCCTCTATGTAGGGGTTTCTTTTCCCTAGCCAATAAAAATTTTGTGGGAGGGTGTTTTCTTTCCCCTAACGCCTAGAATCTTCCGCGAGAGGATATAAACTGCTGATTTTCGGGTCTCGGGGCCACTTCTGTTCCATCTTTCAGTGTATTAAGTACATAGCAGGAGGCGGGAAGCGCCTCTTTCTTCGTCAGCCGTTCAACACCAGGTAATGGCCCATTAATAACTTCTTTTCTGGCTAGGTCGGCAGTTTAACACTCGCGGCGGGTTCGAAGCATTTCCATCATGTAACCTGTTCCTAAAATGTAATTACTCTTTTCATCTTTTTCTTGTAAAGCTACATATTGGGATAGAGAGTGCTAACCCTCTCAAGCTCCCACTCACATTTGTTTTGAGGTGAACTTATTTTTCCTACCTATTCTTCGTTAACGTAATGTAAATTGGTTCTTTTTAAGTCACCTCTGTAGTATGGGAGTAGCCCTTGTATTAACGGCCTAGTGCCAAGTTGGTCTTAAGCAAGTGTATCAGGAGTGCGGTTAGCCTCCTCTCAAATTGTTATTTTAGAGGTCATGTAATCAACCTTCTTTTCATGTAATAGACCTCAGTAGGTTGGGTATTTTACCCCTGTGAATACGTCCTTAGAGGACAGCTTGAAGGTAGAGTTTGGTGTGGCCTTTGAGAGGCTTAAATTTTAAGAGCGGATCGCTCTTTTGAAAATGGAGTGTCATATGCCTCGTGGAGGCTTTTCTGTGTAATTCGGAGCCAGGGGCTCCTAGGGATGAATGGGGTTTTCTGCCCCTCTGTTAAAACTTGTGTTTGTGGTAAAACTGAGCTGATCGCTGAAGTCAGAGCGTGAAGCCCAAAACCTGTAAATATTGTAACTCCCCTTGTTTTGCTACATTGTACCTGCCATGTCTGTTATTGCCTTGTTTTTGAAAAGAAAATATAACCTTGTTAAATTTTAAATTAATTTTACATGCACTATAATTTCGTAGCTTGAAACCCATTCACACCCGCACCTTCTTTTACGCATAACTACCGCTAAAACACGGTAACAATAATAATAATAATAATAATAATAATAATAATAATAATAATAATAATAATAATAATAATAATATGATGTTCCAATCAGATTAGTTTCAGAATAAATAGATCGAATTTCGGTGACGGGAGAGAGAATTCTGGGTGTGATAAATGAAGACTTTTCCATTCTGGTTCTTGGCTGTTACTGGTATCATGTCAATCATACATCGTTGTGTTACAAGTTGTCAGATAGCTTTGATATTCGTAACCAATCCATACAGGTTGCAAAATAAACAACTAGGGTAACTGATGAGAACTCATCAAACAAGTCTTGTACGGTAAGCTATCAGATTTCACAGGTTGAACACGTTATTATACCAAATGGTATTCATTCAAACAATTCATGATTTCAACAGACCCCGCAGTTTCGGAACATTGTCAAGCTGTAGTTATTTATGCGCTGGAAGTCTACGGATCTGAGCTCTCACATTTAAATATCTTCGAATGTCACCGCCCTCAACCAGGATCAACCACTTGATCTTCGAATGAGAAGGCTAACGACTAACCGACTGCGCCACTGAGTCATTGCTGAACTCGTTGAGCTAGGAAGTGTTTGAACCTATGGTGTTAATCCCGGAAATGACGCCCATTGTTCCATTGTTCTCAGTTTCAATAGATGAGGGGCAATGAGACAAAGATATTTTCACGTTCAAAACCTGTCAGGTAAATTACTTCCGCTCCAGTATCTCATCCTGACCTAGCACACATCAACAGAAAGTTCATTACTTTCAGGCCTAACTTTATACAGTATTTATTAATTGGTTTAATATTAGTAGAATCTCCACCAGTTTCTTGTAAATATATCACGGATTATTGGAGGCAGAGAGATAATAATTGACATGACATGGGTTTTTTTTTATTTTTTTTATTTTATTTTTTTTTTATTTTTTTTTTTTTTTGCTAGGGGCTTTACGTCGCACCGACTCAGATAGGTCTTATGGCGACGATGGGGGTTTTATTGACACCAAAATAAAGTAGATAAGCTTCAGTGCTTTATCTGATAACGACAACATGCTGCGATTGCAGGCGCATCTGACGCCTTCTCCCTACTACGAAACGTTTTCATTCCTCCCCTGAAGGGGGAGGCGGGCCTCTTCGACGGTTACGCCGTCTCTCAGGCTGGGAGATTTGTTACGGTGAAGGATATGTGCGGAGAAGGTGAGGGGGTGGGCGGTCGTGGCCTATACTGCGAACTGTCCCGGCATTCGCCTTAGTGCAGGAGAATGGAAAACCATTCTCAGGACAGCCGACGGGCGAGGCCAGGCGAGAAATGCAGCACTGTGCCTCAGGTCCGTCTCCCGAGTGCAGAGGCGTAGAGCCACGGTAGCGCCGTGACCACCTCTCCTCTGCTCGGTTGGCCGGTCAGAGTACAGAGCTTATGGGACAACAACCCACTCTACATCTGACGTCCTCTCTCACGACAGCTCCTTTTATACCGTACACGGGCCTCATGCGGCATCACTGACGTGTTGTTGTCCAGAGCCATCTGTTGGGGTCTGTGCACTCATTGTTGGTGCCAGTAAAACCCCGTGACATGTCAAGCATGTGTGTCCATTTGTGCCTGACTTGTTGCTGTCCAGCGCCATCTGTCGGGGTTAATACACTCGTTGTTGGTGTCAGTAAAACCATGTCATGTCAAGCATGTGTGTCCATTTGTGCCTGACGTGTTGCTGCCCAGCGTCATGTATTGGTAATTTTGTGTACTTTATTTTGTGTCAGTCAAATTCCATGTCATGCCATTCATGTGTGTCAATTTTTATCTCTCTACCTCCAATATTCCATGAAGTATTGCCTCGTCAAACGTTAAAGGGCTTTTGGGTCACTCTATGTATAGGTTATGCCCTCTTGACATTCGAGAGCACGCCACGTAAAGCTGGCCATGACCGAAACACTGGTACTCTGCATAATGACGCAAAATGAAACGTGAATTATAAATTCACTAAATATGAATCCCATACCGACACCAATTTTAAAAAGATAGGAACATGGGATATACCGTATTTACGCGAATAATCCCCGCACCCTCATTTTAGGAAGGCTGGTTTAAAAAAATGAAATGAACTAAAATTCCATCACCGAGCTCGATATCTGTAGTCGCTTAAGTGCGGCCAGTATCCAGTAATCGCGAGATAGTGGGTTCGAGCCCCACTGTCGGCAGCCCTGAAGACGGTTTTCCGTAGTTTCCCCATTTTCACACCAGGCAAATGCCGGTGCTGAACCTTAATTAAGGCCACGGCCGCTTCCTTCCAATTCCTAGGCCTTTCCTATCCCATCGTCGCTATAAGACATGTGTGTCGGTGCGACGTAAAACAAATAGCAAAAAAAAAAAAAAAAAATCCATCGAAAGAGTAACGTAGGCATAAACAAATATTTAATATCACTCCGCGAAATCCACCGATTCACTGTAGATGGGAAGATTCATTGTCACTTGCATCACTAGAATCCTTCCCTAAATTACTTACAAATTCGTCACACTCCACATCTAAAACACTATTCACACGCGGTCTCTTGTTTACTCGGATAGTAACACGCCCGCCCGGTGGTGGATAATTCTTTTCGTGCAATGTAAACATTTGAAACAGACACACTGGCGCATTCGGATGTTAGTTTTGCGCTGCAGTAAAACCTCGTTAATTCGAAGTCAGTGGAACGCAGGAATCGGACTTCGAATTACGTGATTTCGAATTAACCGTCAACTTGTAATTAAGAAATGCCAACCCTTGTCGCGTCACAAAATATTCTAATACCCATTATAGCAAGCAATTAACATTGATTCACAGTTTAACACCTTCAAATGCCATGAAAATCTATTTCCAAAATGTATCCAACAAGGTTCATTTACAGTACGGTATTCAAATAATGCACTTGGATAATTCACTGTCAAACATAACCTCATGCAACGAAAGTAAGAGAATTATTCAAAGGCGAGGAGAAATCTATGCTGGATCCCCTGTGCAAGTGCTTTATTCATTGGATTACTGTATTGTAGCCTATGCATTTTAGAGCCTTGTACTTGCACTGAAAGTATCCGGTGCTCTTAAGACATCGTGCTTTTCCTATGAAGTAGGAAGTCTCTCGCTTCTTCTTCTTCTTCTTCTTCTTCTTCTTCTTCTTCTTCTTCTTTGTATTTGATGAACTTCGCTCGCGCGTTACGTCCAGCGACCAGTCTTATGTATAATAAAAGGGAAGTTTCGTGAATAAATGAGATTGGGGATGGTTTACGATTTCCCGTCATGGCACTTCTCAAGTTCTCTCGTAATGCCAAACCTTGCCGTGTAACAAAGTACACTGACTGAGCAAATGTCATGGGATAGCGGAGCACTGATGTGCAGGTGTGTTGTCTGCGCACCACACGCCCCCTGTGCCAGCGGCAGTTGCATAGGAGACCTTGTGAGCAATGGCTGTGCATGTGACAGATGAAACATGGAACGTCGTCGTGAGCTGACACCGTTCGAACGGGGTATGGTGGTCGGTGCCCGACGGATGGGAAGTGGGATTTCGGAAGTGGTGCGGGAATTCGGCTTCACACGATCAACCATGTCCAGGGTGTATTATGAATGGTTGAATGCGGGTGTCACCGTCCCCAACAGACGAACGACCGGCCGTGCAGCCACCCTCGATGACCGTGGCCGGCGACATCTGAGACGGATTGTCAATAGTGACAGACGGGCAACCGTGCAACATAGTGACAGACGGGCAACCGTGCAACAAATCACGGCTCAATTCAACACAGGCCGTGCTAGACACGTCTCCCAGTAGACAATCCGTAGGAACATGGGTTCTATGGGGTATGGGAGCCGGCGCCGCACACGGGTGCCACTGGTAACCCAACGTCATCGGGCACAACGACGCGCATTTGTCGCCAGTCACCAGGGGTGGACACTGGAACAATGGCGTAACGTGATATGGTCGGACGAATCACGATTTCAACTGCACCGTGACGATGAGAGGCACCGTGTATGGCGCAGACCACATGAAGCGATGGATTCCGCCTACCTCGAAGGTGTGGTCCAGGGCGCAGGTGTCTCTGTTATGGTCTGGGGTGCATTTTCCTGGTATGGAATGGGCCCCCTAGTTGTTCTGGAAGAGACTTTGAATAGTACGCGGTATGTTGAGCTGCTCGGAGACAATCTCCAGCCATTTATGGCCTTTCAGCGCCCAGACGGTTCTGCGGTGTCTCAAGATGATAACGCGCCGCCACATCGCTCCCACGTCGCCCGGTAATGGTCCCAGAAACATTCAGCGGAGGTCCAACGATTGTCATGGCCACCCAGGAACCCCAATATGAACCCTATCGAGCATATCTGGGATGTCCTGGAACGCAGGCTCCGTGCCGTGGATCCAGTACCCACGAACAGACCAGCATTGGCAGCCGCTCTGCAAACGATTTGGTGTCAGCTGCGTCCAGAGGACTACCAGGGACTTGTCGACTCATTTCCACGGCGTCTCACTGCAGTTCGCAGGGCCAGAGCAGGCCCCATACGCTATTAGGTGACTATCCCCTGACATTTGCTACGTCAGTGTATTCTAAGACCCATTAATGCATGCAGTCACTTGATTCACAGTTTAAACCTTTCAAATGCCATGTAAATAATTATTTCCGAAATGTATCTACCGAGGTTAATTTGCATTATTCAGATAATGCACTTGGATAAATAAGTGGCAAACATGACCTTACATATCGGAAGAAAAAAATAACGATTCAAGGACGAGGTCAAATTATGCTGGCTCCCCTTCTCCTCGCAAAGGCTTGATTTTTTGGTTTACTGTAGTGTTTGCAGTTTTAGCTGCCTTGTACTTGCACGGAAAGTGTCCGACGCCCTTAAAACAACGTGGCTTATCGAACTTTCCTATGACGAGTGTAGGAAGTCTTTCGCTTCCGTCTGCGTTGCAACACAGTACAGTACCACAAGTCCGTTTGGGCTCGGCATTAAGAAAAAGAAAAAAAATGCAGTTTTATCGGCATTGACAATATTGATCGGTGCGTACGCATTGATTATAATTATAAGCCACGCATTTTCGCCAACTGTCAGCACCGCTAGTTTTCGCGGATTCTGCTTCTTCGCACTTGATATTTTGGCGTTCCTTAAAACGCTGAATACAAAAGAATTACGATTTCACTCGAACTTCAACTATGAAATGCACTATAGACGAGTGAGTGAAAGCGCGGGAAGCTACCGCTTCACGTCCCGGAAGACGCGTTCTATCGTGACGCGGAGAAATTTTGAATTCGAATTACTGTTTAAAATAGCATTTTTTAAAAATGTATAGACAGTTTAGAATTAGAAGTCTGAATTGTTTTCCATTTAAATATGACCTATGGGGACAGTTTTCTTCCATCTGCGGTGTAACTGTACACTCAACGTCAAATATTAGGTGACCCAGAAGCGTGTTGCCAAACTTGACGCAAATAAAATCCGCACCCCAATTTCGTGCCTCAACATTTTTTTAAAAATGTGCGGGGATTATTCGCGTAAATACGTTACACAGGCCTATAATACGATGACGATGGTGACCATTGAAATGGCTGAATAAGTAAACTACAGCCCACAGCAGTTCTCAAATATGGATAGGTACGCTTAGCACTCTCAACAGTACCTACAACTGTAGAATCCAAACCCTTTCCATAGATTGGAGCGCACATTGTTCATCCGGCCTATTACCAAACAACAATTTAACCCGCGAATTGAGGAGCTTATTCATCAGTGAAACCAGAAATAGAAGTAAACTGAGTTTTCTCGAAAACCGCCAGAGTTACGAAGAAAATGCATATGACGTTTCTTTTTTTTTGCTAGGGGCTTTACGTCGCACCGACACAGATAGGTCTTATGGCGACGATGGGATAGGCAAGGCCTATGAGTTGGAAGGAAGCGGCCGTGGCCTTAATTAAGGTACAGCCCCAGCATTTGCCTGGTGTGAAAATGGGAAACCACGGAAAACCATCTTCAGGGCTGCCGATAGTGGGATTCGAACCTACTATCTCCCGGATGCAAGCTCACAGCCGCGCGCCTCTACGCGCACGTCAAACTCGCCCGGTATATGACGTTTCTTGTAGATAATTTAATTTCAAGGCCACATGGTGCATTTCACTCTTGGGTAGAGCCAGCCGTTTACTCGTTTTTTTGAATTGAAGTAGGGCAAATTTGGGACATACCTGTGTAAAAACCCCCATTTCTCCGACATAGTCATTACACTGAATGGCCAAACTTCATGGGAAGACACTGAATGTGATGTTAATAACGAGTTGCTCCTCCGCGATCCCTCAAAAACGGCACCAATACGGCGAGGTATCGACTATGCACGGTGTTGGAATCGTTCTGGAGGGATCTGGACCCACGCATCTTGCACTGCTACCCACAAATGTTCTTGTGTAGTTGGCGCGGGGTTCATGGAGCGTGCACCAGCATCGACAGCATCCCATAAATGCTCGATTGGATTAAGATCGGGCGATCTGGATGGCCAATCCAAAGTCGTAACTTCACTGGAGTGTTCCTCTAACCACCTGCGTGCCATCACAGAGCGGTGACATGGCGCGTTGTCCTGTTGAAACAGGGCATCTCCATCAGGGTACTGTAGTGCCAGAAAGGGATGCAGATGGTTTGAAAGAATGTCCACATAACGTACACCTGTCAGCGCTCCCTGCAGCCGGACAGTGGAGCCTAATTGCGGCCATGAGAACGCCGCCCAGGCCAGAACTGAGCCACCTCCCGTTTGGACACAACCTTCTTGACACGCAGGATCCATAGCTTCATGGGGCATACGCCATCTCTCACACGCCCATCAGCTCGGTACAACTGGAACCGGGATTCATCGGACCATAACACACGCCGCCATTGCTCCATGGTCCGTTGCCGATGTTCCCGGGCCCATGCACGTCGTTGAGCTTCATGTCGAGGTGTCAGCAAAGGAACACGAGTTGGGCGGCGGCTGATGAAGCCAATGCGGTGCTGTTGCCTCCTTACAGTCCTTGTAGAAGTGGGTTCCTGACTCCCAATATTCAAGTGGATGGTGATCTGACTCACAGGACCCCGTCGAGCGCTCAGTGTGGTTCTGCGGAGGCAACGTGATGTCCGTTCGTTAAACACCTGTGGTCTTCCCGTGCGGCGGTTTACGCGGATGGTAACATTCTCTCTGCGATATTGACCTCGGAAACCCGAATTCACGTGTAATCTCGGCAATGCTTTGACCCATGCGCCATGCGCCGATTATCTTCGCACGTTCAAAGTCTGTTAACTCGCAATGTGTTGCCATCTTCACGGCAGTGGTGTCGGTGACAGACTGCTCAGCTACGCCGAAGCTAGCCGCAACGCTCAGGCGTCATACACAGCACATTTTCTAATGGGACATCTCTTCCCTTGACTTCGGCCACTCAGTGTATATCAGAATCAAAAGTATCCCTTATGTGACTCGCAATTACAAGCTATATCCTTACCGAATTTCAGTTCAAACTGTTCGGTAATTTTCGAGCCTATCTAGCGTGAACGAACGATCACAATATATATTTTTTTATAGTAGGCCTATTGATAAACATCACAACCTTTACCACCATTCTACTCCTATCAATGCCTTGCCAATTTGTATCCATTATTATAAGCTATAAATTTCATTTTGTTCCGTATTGAAGTTCAATTATAAGAAATAAATTTACCTTAATATATTGTAATGAAAAGTCGGACCCTTTTGTCAATTTATTTATCATTTTTATCCAGTCACAACACTAACCCATTGAATTCTTAACCGCCCCTATGTAGTATTTTCGACACACTCGTATCTTTAATGGTGACCATGAATGCGTTGAACGTATTGAACTCATTGCCTTAACAAGATTAACTCCAATATTGTAATATGCATGCATCCAGATAGATCTTGAATACCCGTTCGCTGAGCCATGTGTCTTAATAACTTGTGATCCTAGGGACCTATAGAAGTACAAAGCATTGCGGCTAAACTGGAATGAGATTGGCATTTGGTAGTGAATGATTCATATAGGTCGGGGAGTCTAGGTATGACATTTTAATCGATACCTTGTTCACGGTGCGTAGGCGTTCGTTAGAGCAATATAAATAGATATGTGTAGTATAATGTGTTCGAGTTCCGTTCTACCTTGTACTGAACTTAGATTATTTGTTAGTCAAGCAATATAGGCTGACAAATGAGAAACGTGCAAAAATATTACGCTTACAGTCACCGAGTTTCATCCTATTCGTGTTTATCAGCAGATACAAATAAATTACTGTCAAGTTAACGAATATTTCAGTTCAACTATAAACATTGTATTATTCTTCATTTCCTATATAAGGTTCCATATTAAAATATTTCAATTGTACGAACGTGAATATTACATAATCTCATTATAACCAAGATAAAAACTCCCTTCATGTAACTATGTAGTTTCCTTACTCTACTCCACTAGGTTCTTCTAGCTTCTTAATTCATCGAATTCAGAGAGAAATAACTCATTTTTCCTCTAAGTGAAAAGATACTAGGACATTATTAACATTTGTGTAAAAAGAGTCTGTAGTCAGTGGACAAAGAAGTGGGAAGAAACAAAGGGCCATAAAGGTAAATATTACTCAATGATCGAACAGAATTCCCCGCAATGTCCTTGGTTCGCACAATGGAATACTCCACGACAGTTCATATCGACAATCACTTGAATGCGATTCAGTCACGGAAGTTTTAGAAACCTCCGTTATCGCGTCAATATACTGTAGTGGACACACAATATAACACGTGATGGCCAGTAGATTCAGGCCCTAAATCATCAGGTTTTTTTTGTCTGTGTGTACCGAGCTCGATAGCTGAAGTCGCTTAAGTGCGGCCAGTATCCAGTATTCGGGAGATAGTAGGTTCGAACTCCACTGTCGGCAGCCCTGAAAATGGTTTTCCGTGGTTTCCCATTTTCACACCAGCCAAATGCTGGGGCTGTACCTTAATTAAGGCCACGGCCGTATTCTTCCCACTCCTAGCCATTTCCTGTCCCATCGTCGCCATAAGACCTATCTGTGTCGGTGCGACGTAAAGCAACTAGCAAAAAAAAAAAAAAAAAAAAAAATGTCTGTGCTCATTACCACAAACAGCAAAATGTGTTGATTACATCTCTGATCCGCGCTAAGCAACAGTTGCTATCCTGCATCAGTACATTACTGGCGACTACAGATCTATTTAACAGGAATTCGCCCACAAATTTTAATGATTTTATATGGATGTTGATGTAATTGTAATGTGAAAATTGTGCAGTATACATATATGAATCTAAAACTAT
Organism: Anabrus simplex; assembly: GCF_040414725.1. Taxonomy (NCBI): domain Eukaryota; kingdom Metazoa; phylum Arthropoda; class Insecta; order Orthoptera; family Tettigoniidae; genus Anabrus; species Anabrus simplex. Next base: position 109,967,452 of record NC_090269.1, on the reverse strand, counting down.
ATTCCAATCTGTGTCAATGAATTGCAAGGAATTGTAATGAATTGTAAAGTTCAAACCAGCATTTTGTAATATACAGATGGCTGTTGGGTCTGGCACTGACTTAAAGCCAAATGAATGAATGAATAAATGAATATACATTTCTGAAAAAGGTGTTTAAAGTGTTATGTTCCAGTAATACTGTAGAACAACAATCACCATGTGTTTGCATAGTCGCTGAAAAAAGTATCGGCGTATGGTATTGTATGTTCCTCGTATTTAATGTTTTATCAGAACTAATTGTAATTGTACCGGACAAGTTGGCCGTGAGGTTAGGGGCGCGCAGCTGTGAACTCGCATCCGGGAGACAGTGGGTTCGAACCCCACTGTCGGCAGCCCTGAAGATGGTTTTCCGTGGTTTCCCATTTTCACACCAGGCAAATGCTGGGGCTGTACCTTAAATAAGGCCACGGCCGCTTCCTTCCCATTTCTAGACCTTTCCTGTCCCATCGCCGCCATAAAACCTATCTGTGTCGGTGCAACGTAAAGCAAATAGCAAAAAAAAAAAAAAAAATTGTTCTGAAAATATAAATCTTCCGTATAGATATAAACAACAAACATTAGTGGATTATTTATTTCTAAAAAAAGTGTGAAATACCAATTTTTTAATACACTAAAATGATTTTTAACCATGCACTTAAACTCCTGTGTTTAATGTATTACTCCATATTTTTATTCCTATGGTTTAGTGGTACAATTGCTACTGAAGGATAAGTTGTTCCAAATGATCCAAAGGCTTCCTTTTCCCCAGGTCTGTAGTCGGGGGTATACGCGGGTATACGCCGTATGCCCTCTGGTTAACGCCACTCATTGGAGTATGCCTTCTGATTTCTTGCGTATACCTTCTACTTTGGCTTCTTTCCTTTTCTGTTTCGCCATTCTGTCATTGAGTTTTAACTCTCCAGCTACGCTCGTAATCGTGAACATCGAAGGTTCAGCTTGATGGATAACATCATCAACCATCATTTACTTAAGTTAATCAGGGTTCGTTGCTTATGTCTTCAGCCTATGTTCATACATTCAAATGCCTCACCACTTGACGGATTTAGGCTAAGCCTGAGAATGAAGACTTGGCTGCAAAACCATCATACTGCAAAATACCTCAGTTCAGGAGTTTGTTCCAGTGGAAAAGGTGATTGAAAATGAAAAGAGAGACCTTGGATTGGATTTTAATAAATAGCTCGATGTAAAACCAGTAGAAAACTACTATGTAAGCAAATTAGCATTTTCAGACTAGTGCATTCAAATATGAATTTGCCATAATAAAATGTCTTCTATATGCCTGATTTATGCCAAATTGAGGGAAGTTTGTTGTAACTAGCTCTAACCCACTAATTTTAAATGTCAGCGTGGTCTTGTATCTGGGATTTGTCATGCCCTGTCTTAGAGTACTGTAAACTTATACCCTGTAAACATTTTGGGACTACAGCGCTGCTTTCCCCGCCCCTACACTTTCTTACCTGAGATATCATTTGCTCATTCTGTTTTTGGGCGATTGTTATATACATTTCGCAAGAGGCTAAACTAAACAAAACCGAGCTCGATAGCTGCAGTCGCTTAAGTGTGGCCAGTATCCAGTAATCGGGAGATAGTGGGTTCGAGCCCCACTGTCGGTTTTCCGTGGTTTCCCATTTTCACACCAGGCAAATGCCGGGGCTGTACCTTAATTAAGGCCACGGCCGCTTTCTTCCATTTCCTATGCCTTTCCTATCCCATCGTCGCCATAAGACATGTCTGTGTCGGTGCGACGTAAGGCAAAAAAAGAGAAAAAAAAAACTAAACAAAGCCAGGACGGCTACTGCCCAGTCAGACCTCTTGTAGATATTGGAGTATCGGAGTAATGACCTCCTCAAACGTATTTTGGTCCCTTATCCCGGTGTTCACAGCTCTTCACATCAGACACAGCCGTAGGTGACCTGCAGCATCTGGGTGAACCCTGTTTCAACTTTCAAACGAGAATTGCAATTCTTGGTTGCACCGGCAATCGAACCCGGGGTCACGCTATGAGAGGAACCGCGGAGAATGCTTTGTAGTTGACTTGAGAATTTTGATGCGGCATTTGTATAGTTTATAATCAGGTTTTGGTTACGTAAGTATGTTTTAAGTACAAATGAAGTTAATTTACATGATGAATGTTACGTAATCTGGATACAGTAGCCTATTTCATTATTACTAACCTTTCACTTGGTAGCCAATCAACTTTTCAACCCGTTAAAAATACCGAACTAGTGCTAGTTAGACTACAAGTTGGGGGGGGGGGGGGGGCTGCGTGATAGATATTTTCTCCGTTGACATTTCATCACGAATGCCGCGGTCGGAATCGTGATCTATGTACGCAGGAATTGTATTGCAGTTACACGTCGCTGTATTTATATGGAAAATTGTATATCTTTGAGCTGATAATCACGTATTTAAGAATATTAAAACTATAAGCGCAGCTCTGAAGATGGTTTTTCATGGTTTCCCCATTTTCACACCAGACTGTACCTCAAGGACACGGCCGCTTCCTTCCCACTCCTAACCGTTTCCTATCCCAGCGTCGCCATAAGATGTCAGTGCGTTGTAAAGCCAATTGTAAGGAAAAGAAACTACAAGGTTGTTTGCTTGCAAAAGCACACAGAATTTGCGAACGTAATATCCTCCGGGTCTGTAAAGAATAAGGGTTTATCGCGAGAGGTCTGTCAAGAAAGAGAGCAAATTGGAGCTAAGTACAAATAAGCGGAACCAATGCCAGATTCAGATGAAGCCTCACGATTGTCTCATTGGATAATGCCCCAAAATAGTTCCTGCTGATCCACAGGTCCTACATAGATTAGAAGAGGAGGCTGTTTTATGTACTTGCAGTCGTTGTCTGATGTTAGAACATTTTTCTGATTGTTTATATAGTATATGTAAGCTTGTTTTGTAACTGTATAATGTGGGCTAATGATGCATTCGATGATGATGATGATGATGATGATGATGATGATGATGATGATGATGATGATGATGAAATGTCCGGTTCCTTGGCTGAATGGTCAACATACTGGTCTTCAGTACAAAGGGTCTCGGATTCGATTCCCGGCTAGGTTGAGGGTCTTAACTGAGTATGGCTAATATCTCTAGTCCTTGGGCTGGGTGTTTGTGTTCCTCTCAATCCACTTTTCTTCGTTGCAAAGAGACAATGATTACTCCGTTAAGGATTTTCGATCTTCAGTTTGTTTTTTGATGGCTTAGAAAACTTAGTCATTGCCTCCTAACTTACGTTTTATTTTTATTTTTTTAGATAATACCAATGCGTATCTAGTGTAACATCCGTTAACCCTGCTGTAGCGCCGGCAGTAGCGAACTCAACCTAGTACCTATTGCATTTTTTGCGCCTTTCAGACTTCCTCATACAGCTGGGGGAAAATGAAGTGAATAGATATTGTAGACATTTTAATCAGACTAATTGAGAGGAAATGTATGTATCGATCCCAACCGTGTCCTTGGGATGTTAGGCGGTCAGTGCTAAGCTGTTCAGGAAGAAAAAGGAAAAAACACATTGTGTGCAGCACGTCTTCACGTGAGATTGACTTTTCTTTTCACAGCACGTCACCTACCTTCTGCATCAGTTAATGGACAAGCTTTTGTGAAACTTGCTATTTAAACTACTACTACTACTACTACTACTACTACTCACTCACTCACTCACTTCACCCTCAAGGAGCTCATAGATTGCGCGAAGAAAGTTATTCCCCTGAAGGGAATAATAATAGGCCCTAATAATAATAATAATAATAATAATAATAATAATAATAATAATAATAATAATAATAATCGATTGCATTTACGTCCCACTATTAATTTTTACGGTTTTTAGAGACTCCAAGGTGTCGGAATTTGGTCGCAGATGTGGTACTGTACATTCCGATAGAAATACTCGCACGAGGGACTGGCGTATTTGAACACCTTCAAACATCCCGAACTGAGCGGAAATCAGACTCGCCAACTTGGGTTCTGAAGGCCAGCGCTGTACCCACTGAGCCATTCTGCCTAGCCTTGAGGGACGTGTGTTTGTGTTTTTATATCATTTTACAGTAAAGCCTGCCTGAAGCAGAATGATTAGAAAAATATAACATTTATACGTTTTAGGCGGTATCATTGTTGTGCAAGATTGACTGGCGTTCTTATACTACCATGGTTCTACTTAAGTTGTTCATGTATTGGAAATTATTGTTTTTTCTGTGATTCGTCAGCATTTATTAGAGAATTTAAAAATAAGTGCAGTTTTATTGATAATTTAAAAATTAATACAGATCAAGGCTATATAATTACAATATCATGCGCTACTACAGGCATCTTAATAACACATTATAAGCTAGTTCCCACACTCGCAAGTACAGTACATGGTAATAATAACCAAACATGCTATAAGCCTAGCGATAAAGAGAATCTAGAAATAATAATTATTTTGACGTTAATTCGCGAGAAAGTCGAACGGCGGTGTACTGGGCGAGTTGGCCGTGCGGTTAGAGGCGCGCGGCTGTGAGCTTGCATGCGGGAGATAGTGGGTTCGAATCCCACTGTCAGCAGCCATGAAGATGGTTTCCCATTTTCACACTAGGCAAATGCTGGGGCTGTACCTTAATTAAGGCCGCGGCCGCTTCCTTCCCACTCCTAGGCCTTTCCCATCCCATCGACGCCATATGACCTATCTGTGTCGGTGCGACGTAAAAAAAAGTTGTAAAAAAACGGCGCTGTAAGTCGGGGAAAGCCAGAAGAAAACCATGTCTGTTATTCTGGAGCATGAAAGGTAATCTAATCTATGGTACAGATCCGCGCGATCAGTAGTTCAGTTTCAGTCTTTATAGCATTACGTTGGTAGGACTTAAACTCCTTGGCGGAATAGTCAGCGTAGCATTGTGACCTTGCCAAAGGGCTCTGGGTTCGATTTCTGGCTGGGCGGATGATTTTAACCGCGTTTGCATTTGTGTTCTTGATACGCACATTTTCCTCTACACACAACATAACTACAGAAACATGCATTAGTGAATACATCCCACCACAAAAGGTTGCGTCAGGAAGGCATTTGGCCATGAAACTCTCAATACATTGTAGTGTCAATCGATCAATCAATCGATCAATCGATCAATCAATCAATCAATCAATCACTACTTATCTGCATTTAGGGCAGTCGCCCCGGTAGCAGATTCCCTATCTGTTGTTATCCTAGCCTTTTCTTAAATGATCGCAAAGAAATTGGAAAATTTGTCAATCTCGAGTGATCGGGAAAAGGCCAAGAAAGAAAAGAAGATTACGCTGAATGAGTTTTTTTATTCAATGGCTTTTCTCCTGTGATGTATGTATGTTCAGTTCGTCAGCGATTCCGCTGGTGGGATCCTCAACAGCTCTGCCATCAGCTGTCATAGATGGCCTAGGCATCACTGAAGAGGCGTACTAGGGAAATGAGGAGTGAGGCAGTTTCCCGTTGCTTTCCTCACCGAGCCAGAGTGACTATTACATATCAGTCTGCCAAGCCCACTGAAATGCATACACCAACCGACCCTATGAGCAACATTTTCACACCATTCATACCAGGGACTGGCTGCATAAGGATTGGCATTACTAGCATCGCTCATACCTCAGTCACTTACATATTGTCAAAGCCTGGGGTAAGACAGAGACAGATCTATGAAAGTAACAAAATTGCTCTAGCCTATACCAGAAGACATAGTGCACTGTAAACACTAGGACCTGCCAGCAAAGGCATTTCTTCTGTGATACGTACTATAAATGTCGTTGCTTTAACAGTTTTTTTTTAGATGCTCGACCTATCGCGTGAGTACGAAGACATTTCCCACGCCAGTCATAGAGTTACATTAAAAATAACGTTGAGTTGACTACTTGGTAGGCCTATGTCTCGTGTTCGAATCCCAGCGTCGGCAGTTCTGAGGATGGTTTTCTATGATTTTCTATTTTTACATCCGGAAAATTCATGGGCTGTAACTTAAGAGCATTGTTGAGGTAGTACTTTCGTATCCAATCGTCGCTGAAAATCTATCAATGCCATTGTGACATTAAGCAGGGCTTCACATTAACTATCAGTGTTACGTTAACAACGTTATTGGCTTACGTCCCACCAACTACTTTTACGGTTTTCGGAGACGCCGATGTGCCGGAATTTAGTCCCGCAGGAGTTCTTTTACGTGCCAGTAAATTTACGCACACGAGAATAACGTATTTGAGCAAATCCCACCGCACTGAGCCAGGATCGAACCTGCCAAGTTGGGATCAGAAAGCTAGCGCCTCAACCGTCTGAGCCACTCAGCCTGGCATCAGTGTTACAATAGAACAAGTCACCTATTTTTTAAGATGGGAATTCTTCAAAATCATTTTCCTGTAATTGTTTTTCGAACAATGTCCCACCTAGCACCTATCAATCAACCAACACATTTTGGCCGTACCAAAAAAAAAAAAAAAAAAAAAAAAAAATCACTCAAATTATTTGTAATGTCGGCTAAAAATGCAAGGTCAGCAATCCAGTGCGAATGTTCTTAGGTCACAACAGCCGCAGCCGCAGCCGCAGCGACAAACTGAGGATTAGCCCAGCCCTAGGCACACACGGGGCAGCGTCAGGGCTCCCTAGTAGTCCTCAAGACCTGATCTAAACGTACATGGAATATCACTTGAACGAACTCTGAGATTTGTAATTCCTTTCATTATTGTGTAGTTCATGTAGTCAGCTACGTGTACTCCCTGCAGTCTGTTACTGGTCAGAGTGTAATAGGGCATGTAACGGTGATTATTTTGACCTATCGACTCTTATCAGTACTGCTTCTTTCAACTGTCTGTGGATAAACAGGGATGATTGATTAAATGTATATTACTAAAGAAATAAGCGCTTAAAAATTTCTCTGGAGGCGAACACTGGAGCAGTGACCTAGAATTTCTCTCCAACTGATTGTAGCTTACACAGTGGGAGATCTGTGCCATTCCGCAGTATATTCATCGTATCTTCTGTATACTTATCATCGTATTTAGCTGAAGGGCTCCTTTCTACAGCTATTCGGCTAACAGATTACTTGGCAGGGCCTGTATGTTAATTAATTCAATACCACTTTCATGTTTATAACCCACACCTACTTTCTTCGCGAGATAATTCTATGGTGCGTTATCTTTACCCGACCGTCAAATGGTATTCTTCAATACTGAGACGCTAGTAAGTAATTACTTCGCAGGGTGTTTCGTAATTAATCAATAATTTCATGCTTAAGAGTCGTACTCTTTCATTTATTCAACACTGATACAGCTTTCAGATGGAATAGAAATTAAATTACCGAGACGCTGGCTGCGTGGTTTGGGTAACGAAGCTCTCAGCTTTCATTCGAGAGATAGTGGGTTCGAACCCCACTCTCGGTAGTCCTGAAGATGGTTTTCCGTGGTTTCTCACTTCCACACCAGGCTGTACCTTAAGACTACGGCCACTTCCTTCCCACTCCTAGCCCATTCCTGACCCACCGTCGCCAGATCTGTCTGTTGGTGCGACTTAAAACAAAACAAAAATCATTTAAAAAACAATTTAATTTTTCTCACTAAGAATGTGTTTTAGAGTGAAAGCAGCCCTAATTAAATATCGACAAAACACCATTTAATCAGAGGAAATGAGAAATCGTGAAGTAGTTCGGCTCAGGTGGTGGTGGTGGTGATTATTGTTTTAAGAGGAAGTATAACTAGGCAACCATCCTCTATATAACACTAATCAGAGGGGAAAAAATGGAAGGGATCCGACACTTCGAAAAATGAAGATAACGGCCAAAGGAAGACAAGGGCCACGAAGGGCGTGAAAATGAAAGACTCCCTAGCCCTCGCAAACCTAATAGCATCGGGGTCGGAAAAGAACAAGAGTTTACCAAGGGAGGTCGGATAGGATAGATGAAAGTGAGAAGCCAGGCACAAGTAAGTGGAAGCAATGCCAGGACTCAGCTAAGGGCCCCGTGGTCGCCAACCCACGCTCCAAAGTTCAGAGCCCCTGGGGCTAGTTCGGCTCAACACACATCCTTGGATTAAAGGTATGTGAAGCGGGCGTGATATAAAGTACAAAAGCAGCGAGTATTCTTGTTACTGTATCATTCTTCCATCATAGGCACTCAGTCTTACCGACCAAGTTAGTCCATCGCCTTGAGTCTTGGGTATGTTCTGCTAACCAATAGATTTGAATTTCGCCCTCGTGGATTAGAATGTTAACTTCTGAAAAATGCCGAAGCCTTTTTTACCTTACAGACTTCCCCCTTCCTTTCCCGACAGGGAACAATTACATGACTTCTACTGCGTTGCACTATGCTCCTGTCTTAGTTTCCCTATCCAGCTTCCTTTGGTCATCTTGCGTCTTTCTTTGACTCCGACGATATTAGGCTTTCAAAGCTGAGGGAGTCTCACTTTCAAGTCTTCCATGCCTCTTCAATTTCTCATGATAATATTCACCAGGGGCCTGTTCCAGGAACGAACTTAGCAACTTTGCACTTTGCACTCTGCAGTTCAGATGTTGTTCCACCATCACTTTTCAGATTTAGTTTGCAAAGTGAAAACTTAGGAATCTTTCCACTTTTCAAGCCTGTTATGTTCCTCCATTGGTACAGAAATGCAAATTGCAAAGAAATGAAGTGAAAAGTTTTCAAAAATCTTGCAAAGATGATTCCTTTTTCATCCGTTAATAAACAAGTATAGGTACTGTACATTAGTTTCTCGACGTAGAATTTGGTTAAGTGATATACAAATGTTACGACGAGAGCTCTTGTTATCATCAAATGAGGACAGTGATGAAGAATCCAACAAGAGAACGTACAAAGACAGAATTAATTTTCATAACCTCACTTCGACGGAATTACGCGAGTGTTTTCGCATTACCACTACACAGGCTGACTATATTCTTGAACGGTCATTTATTCGTCATTTATATGCAACAAAATGAAGTCAATCTCTTTCTTATATGCTTACATTGGTTAGTGAATGGTGCCCAGCTGCACGGTGTAGCAGCAACGCATGGGACAACAAAGTCAATTATTTGCAGAACTGTTACTAAAGTCGTAGATGCTATAGTAAATGTAATATTTCCTAACACTGTACGTTGGCCTGATAATCTACATACTATAGCGACGAAATTTCTAATGAGGGGTGAATTTCCTTCTGTGTGTGAATGTGTTGACGGTACTCTCGTTCTTCTTCTTCTTCTGGAAATTTACTGTATGGACTCTTGACGTATCGCCCAGTCACAAACACACAATTTTAAAACAATAGACACATTATAACACGGCCCACTTGGTCTAAAAACATTGAAGTACCGATATTCACTCCCAGACTTCTCGAGGGCAGTAACATGTCCACATCACTGAGTCATATAACGTTATATCATCCAAGAGATACATGTATATAAACAAAATACAAGTGGAAGCAGGAGCAATTAGTTTACAAGGAAACAGATGCAATTGTAATGCTTACAACGTTAGGCGGGAGTCATCAAGAAAACGATGGATTATCTGAATCATTACAGGGGTGGGATCAAGCAATATACAAGGAACACTGGTTGGGAAAGGGGTGTTTATGCGTGCTAATCGTTCGTAAAATAATCTCCGTTCGGAAGAATAAACAGGACATTGGAAAAGTAGGTGGTTAATGTCACCATCTCTATCTCCACATATGCAGTGCGGTAGGATGGTGAGATGAAAGCGATATTTATATTGTGGGGTAAGGGCATGATTACAGTGTAACCGGATTTTGTTGGTAATGTGTCGTCTACTGTATGAACCTTGTGTGTACCAAGACTTAGTAGGTATGTGAGGTTGAATTTGATAATATTTTCCTTTATGTCGGGCAGAGTTACACCATTCCTGTTGCCAAGCATGATTGGCTGAGTCCTTGAGAAAGTTATAATAGTCCGTGTGGGGGATGACTACATTAATAGGGCCTGTCTGAAGATGGACCGCGTATATTGCTGCAGAATCCGCTTGTTCATTACCTATGATTCCGGAATGTCCAGGGGTCCATACTAAAGTTAAGGGAACTCCAGATTGTTCAAGTTGATAAATAAGATGTTTGACATTGTACAGGTACCAATTAAATGATGATTTACAGGACGTTAGTGTAACACGCTTAATGCATCGGTATATAATATTGATGCTCGTCATCATTTGAGAGGTTATTTTTAAAGTTGCCAAAAAAAAAAAAGGATGTCCCGTTTCTCCTTGACAACTTCTAGAACTTTTATTATTTTGGTACGGGGTTGAGGAGTAGGAGGGAGCTCTCCCGGTTCCGGTAATACTGCCAACTACGCCTAAATGGAAATGAAATCTGAATAGAATCGATAATATGATCGATTGATATGAATTTTCTAACCTTTATAGACAAAGCTTACATGAAAATTTGATTAATAACTACAAAGGTCGTTTATAATATGTCCATAAATGATAAGTATATTATATTAAAGCCTACTTAATTCATTAATTTAAAATGTGTATCGATCAATAATTTTGAAATCATGAGGGATTCTTCATAGGACAAAGACGTAGCTAAGAGTATAGATGATTTTTGACTATTGCTACCGATCCTTTCAGAGCTGCTAACCCAGTGTCCTTAATAAATTGGTTATCCAAAGTAAATTTCTTACAAAAGTTGTGAAATGTGTGAGTAATGGTGCCTCGTGCTCCTATCATCAATCCTAAAACATCTATGGAGTCCAGATGATATTTCTCGGGATAGTATGGGATTGTAGGTTCATATATATCATATTTCTCCTTGTGTACATCATGTGGTTGAGTGGACGATGCTTCGCTTCTAATTGTGGGGTCTATTATGAACCCTTTACTTGAGCCCGGTGGTATAGGAATCATGTCAATCCGCCGGCTTGACCCTGTCTGAGACAATGCAAAATATGTATGTGCCTCCAGGAAACTTTAAGTGGATCCTAGAATCATAAGGGGAAGATGATCTAAAGTGCAATAAATGAGCGAATCTAGTTCACGCCAGTTGCTGGAAATTTATTGATCTCTAATTAACAGGCTTTCTGAACCCGGCTGAGTCTTTCGTATTTTTAGGGACCTTCAGTGTGGTAGGGCGGTTGAATGGGGAAAAATACTGGGCTAGGCATCATCTATGAGTTTCGGCTTTTTCTGTGGAACAATAACTAATTCACCGCAGACTACAGGAAAAACGCACTCTTGGATGATAAATTTATCTTCGACATGTTTAATATACACTCATTAATTATCTGTGTGCCGGGCTGAGTGGCTCAGACGGTTGAGGCGCTGGCCTTCTGACCCCAACTTGGCAGGTTCGATCCTGGCTCAGTCCGGTGATATTTGAAGGTGCTCAAATATGTCAGTCTCATGTCAGTAGATTTACTGGCACGTAAAAGAACTCCTGTGGGACAAAATTCCGGCACCTCGGCGTCCACGAAAACCGCAAAAGTAGTTAGTGGGACGTAAAGCAAGTAGCATTATTATTACTGTACCGGGCGGTACACCTCCACGCCGCTAATTCAAAATGTGCGCCAGTAGAAAATCCTCTGCTGGAGGAAGTCTGAACTTTATCGACGGTATTAATTTTCAAGTTTCTCAGAAGATGTCACTACATGGAAATTTTGGAGTTTTTGAACTGTGTCATTTTCGACGTATTTTTGTTTTGCTTGTAGTAAGGAGTGTGAACTTTCTCTTCTAGAGGACACTACTGAAGATCAACAATAGTGCACCCTAGTGCGGAGTGAAAGAACTGTTTTTTGGAGAAAATTCAATTTCAAAAGTTTGTTCTTTGCTAAATTTCTTTCAGTCATTGTTTAAGTTGGCAATATTAACCCTTTCTTTCCCCTTGTTTTGTATCTAGCCAATCCCGAATTTCTTTAATTAATTTTCCACCAATAATGTGTTTCTTCTTCATATTGTGTAGGGGTTTTCTCGGTTAGCCAATAAAGTTTTTTGGGGAGGGTGTTCTCATTCCCCTAACGCCTCGAACTTTCCGCGAGAGTATATAAACTGCTGATTTTAGGGTCTCCGGGCCACTTCTGTTCCATCTTTCAGTGCGTAAAGTACATAGCAGGGGGCGGGAAGCGCCTCTTTCTTCGGCAGCGGTCAACAACAAGGTAATGGCCAATTAATAACTTCTTTCTTTACTAGCTCAGCAGTTTAACTCTCGGGGCGGGTCCGAAGTTTTCCCATTATGTAACCTTCCTTAAATGTAAAGGAACTTGTATCTATTCTATCTTTTAAACTACATATTGGGATAGAGAGTGCTTAACCCTCTCGAGCTCCCACTCATATTGTTTTGAGGTGAACTTATTTTCTCAACCTATTCTTCCTTAACATTATGTAAATTTGTCAATTTCTAAAGTCACCTCTTTAGTATGGGATTAGCCCTTGCATCAGTGGCCTAGAGCCAAATTAGGTTTTGAAACAAATACATTAGGAGTGCAAATCGCCTCCTCTCAAATTGTTGATTTAGAGGTCATGTAATTAACCTTCTTGTCATTTAACAGACCTCAGTAGGTTGGGTATTTTACCCCTATGTATATGTCCTGAGAGGACAGCTTGAAAGTGGAATTAGGTGTGGCCTTTGACAGGCCTGAATTTTGAGAGCAAGTTGCTCTTTTCCCGAAAATTTTGTTTTCTGCGCGCCTCAAGGAGGCCTTACTGTGTATTTTGGAGCAAGTGCTCCTAGGCATGAATGGGGTTCTCCGCCCCTCTGTTGACACTTGTGTTTGGGGTAAAACTGAGCTGATTGCTCAAAGATTGTGATCGCGGGGCTCGAAGCCCAAATCCTGTAAATATTGTAATTGTACTTTTGTTGCCTTGCTACTCTGTACCTGCCATGTTTGTTATTTCTTGATTTTGAAAAGAAAATATAACCTTGTTAAATTTTAAATTCACTTTAATTTCGTAGCCTGAGACCTATTCACCACCCCGCACCTTCTTTCACCTCTAACTACCACGGAGAACTCCGTAACATTTACTATTATAATTATCTGTGCCGGCCCCGTGGTGTAAGGGTAGCGTGCCTGCCTCTCGTCCGGAGGTCCCGGGTTCGATTTCCGGCCAGGTCAGGGATTTTTCTCTCGACCTGAAGGCTGGTTCGAGGTCCACTCAGCCTACGTGATTAGAATTAAGGGGCTATCTGACGGTGAGAGGGCTGCCCCGGTCTCGAAAGCCCAGAATAATGGCCGAGAGGATGCGTCGTGCTGACCACACGATCCCTCGCAATCTGCAGGCCTTCGGGCTGAGCAGCGTTCACTGGGCAGGCCGAGGCACTTTCAAAGGCGTAAGTGCCGTGGGGTTTGGTTTTTTCGGTTTAATTAATTATTTATCACTACAAAATCGTCACAGTCATCACATTTGATCCACGTCTGTCGTAATTACGTCATCTTTAGGGATTCTAAATACTGAAGTGTGTGTAACACTGTAGTTGGATTTGCATCTAGGCACGCAGCACGAACGACCCATTTTAATACGTCATACCGCACTTGTTTTAAAACTTAGATAAACTAGATTTAAATACAGAACTCTAATAACCACTGGCTTAATGCAAGAACTACTTTACACTAGTGTTTCCCACCTATTTACAAGCGATCGCGGCGCTATTTTGACTAGTATCGATAGTTCCATTAGGGTCTGATAGTATTGTAGAGAGTTTTGCTCCAGCCCCCTCATGCAGTATTTCTTTTTTGCCTACAGATGGTTAAATCTATGGAGTACGGTATTTACTCTTTGGACAAAACGCGCTTATTGATAGCCGCCCATTGCTTTAAATGCAGCTTAACTATTATCCTACTCTGGAATAAATTGTTGAGAAAGACAGGCCTTAAAATATAAATATGTATGATTGACTGGTTATGGATGACTTATCGCCTCATTCTACATTTCAGGTTAAAATAGCTAGGATTTATTAAAGAGATATCCTAGTATAAAATTACGACTTTTATATATTAAAATTATGAAAGAAAACGTGATGAGAGCATAAGACAGTTGCGTACACGGTCAAATTTTGTAGCCAGCGGTTTTATGTTTGAGCTACCTGTGCGTGTGTCGTCTTTCGATGGATTTATGGGAATTCTTAACAGCCTTGCTGTGAATTTTTATAATTTTTGTTATAGCTACTTTACTAATTTCGAAGGGTATTTTTATAGTGTATAAGGAGAAATAGGTTATAATAGGCCTATACTGGTGAGTGAAATCTCTTTACTGTCAAAAGTCATATTTTGTACTGTAATTTTGTATCAAAATCGTGAGAAGTTCAGAGTAATAATTATACGTAAAAGTAAGTAACTGTAAATGAATTCTGTATTTAGATTTCATGAGCACGTCATTGCATTGTCGTAACCAATCCTAACGAACAGGCGAGTGTAAGATTTGATAATTGATTTCTCTTAAAATGCAATAAATAACGTTTTGCATCATTTTATATATTAAATTTCTAACATATGAGGGCAAAGTGATTTATTGCTTCGTTATGTATTGGTATTTGAGATTTTTATGGAGTTATTTATTGGGGTTAGAGATATGGTCATGAGCTTATTGTTGATGTACGAACCGTTATTTATGCCGTCGTGGTCGGTGCGCCGAATATATCTGTAATCTATCCATGGATAACATGTGGAATACTGATCTGGAACTTGAAATAGTGTAAATTACTTTCCTTTCGTTCCCCGGCAGTTTGAGACAAGTGTGACAAACCTCTGACAGGGCCTCAATTCAGTTTAGCATTGTTTCTTGTTACCTAAGTCAGGTTCATTGTATCTTTCCTATCTGATCGCCCATGGGAAGTTGCTGTTCACCTCCATCTACTGTATTATATTGGTAAGGCCAAGGGAGATTCTCATTTATCCGCTTTTTATAGCCAATGACCTTCGTTGCCCATATAGCTCATTAGCAGATAAATCGATTAATACGTGAATTAAGAAGAGCCGGTGATATCCCGTAAATCAATCATCACTTCATTCAAATAGGTTCGACTCTGTACATAAAACATATGACATGCTTATGTTTAATACAAAGCTAAAATTATATTTCACGACATCGAACCAGGAACCTCTTCCTCCTAGCTCTTTGCATGTCAGTTTAGGTTCTGCACTTCAGAGCTGTACTCCTAATTTGTCCATTGGAAGGAGCTGAAAACCGACTGAGTTTGCTGTGTGTACAAGTCTTTGTAGCTGTAAGCATGCATTCGGGAGGTAGTGTGTTTGATTCATACTGTCCATAACCGTGAGAATGCTTTTCATATTGGGCCGATGACCTAAGATGTTAGGCCCCTTCACACAACAAGCATCATCATCAACAACAAGCTTTTCATATCTTCCCATTTCACAGAAGGCAAATAGTGGCACTGTGCCTTCATTAAGGCCACGGCCGCTATCTTCCCAGCCCTAGCTTTTGCCTATCCTAACGTCGACAAAACTAAGACAAAGCAAATTAGCTGCGCGGTTCGAGACGTGTAACTGGCAGCTTGCATTCGGGAGAAGGTGGGTGGGAACCCGACTATCGGACGCCCAGAATTTGGTTTATCGTGGTTCCTCATTTTCATTCTTCGTTCTTCTGCCAGATAAAATGGACACACCGTATTTATCCGTTAATAGAAGCACATTTTTCAGTTTTTATAACATTAATTTAGGGCATGTCTTTTGCTTTTTTTTTTTATTGCTAGTTGCTTTACGTCGCACCGACACAGATAGGTGTTATGGCGATGATGGGACAGGAAAGGCCTAGGAATGGGAAGGAAGCGACCGTGGCCTTAATTAAGGTACAGCCCCAGCATTTGCGTGGTGTGAAAATGGGAAACCACGGAAACCCATCTTCAGAGCTGCCGACAGTGGGATTCGAACCCACTATCTCCCGGATGCGAGCTCACAGCTGAGCGCCCTTAAACCGCACGGCCAACTCGCCCGGTGGCATGTCTTTTATGCCAGGAATAAATTGTAAAGAAAACTGAATAAACATTTAAAAAATCAAGTATGATCTCGAACGTGAAGTAACCAATAGCTTCGATAGCTATATGGATAGCCTATAGCAAGCAGTAGCGAATATAATCGATCGATTGATCGATCGAATTTTCAGTGTTTTGATCTGCTTACTATTGAGTATGCTGTGTTGTTAGGGATTGGCGAGCTTGATGAATTAGGCCTCTATTGCGTTCTCAGTTTTTCTAATCGCTTAAATACATGGCTTCCACAACAAAATATGCATATAGACAAAATTCCACAACCCAACGGATGACTGTGTTTGTTTTCTGTGTAATGACGTGTGCGATAGTCACTACCTCGTAAAATGTAAAAACAGACAACAAACACTGCCTGAATGCTGGAAAGTGTGAAATTCACTTAAACTTAATACTCATTCGAGTGCTCATGATTATTATTATTATTATTATTATTATTATTATTATTATTATTATTATTATTATTATTGTTACGGAGTTTTCCGTGGTAGTTAGAGGTGAAAGAAGGTGCGGGGTGGTGAATAGGTCTCAGGCTACGAAATTAAAGTGAATTTAAAATTGAACAAGGTTATATTTTCTTTTTAAAATCAAGAAATAACAAATATGGCAGGTACAGAGTAGCAAGGCAACAAAAGTACAATTACAGTATTTACAGGATTTGGGCTTCGAGCCCCGCGATCACAATCCTTGAGCAATCAGCTCAGTTTTACCCCAAACACAAGTGTCAACAGAGAGGGGAGAACCCCATTCATACCTAGGAGCACTTGCTCCAAAATACACAGTAAGGCCTCCTTGAGGCGCGCAGAAAACAAAATTTTCGGGAAAAGAGCAACTTGCTCTCAAAATTCAGGCCTGTCAAAGGCCACACCTAATTCTACTTTCAAGCTGTCCTCTCAGGACATATACACAGGGGTAAAATACCCAACCTACTGAGGTCTGTTAAATGACAAGAAGGTTAATTACATGACCTCTAAATCAACAATTTGAGAGGAGGCGATTTGCACTCCTAATGTATTTGTTTCAAAACCTAATTTGGCTCTAGGCCACTGATGCAAGGGCTAATCCCATACTAAAGAGGTGACTTTAGAAATTGACAAATTTACATAATGTTAAGGAAGAATAGGTTGAGAAAACAAGTTCACCTCAAAACAATATGAGTGGGAGCTCGAGAGGGTTAAGCACTCTCTATCCCAATATGTAGTTTAAAAGATAGAATAGATACAAGTTCCTTTACATTTAAGGAAGGTTACATAATGGAAAAACTTCGGACCCGCCCCGAGAGTTAAACTGCTGAGCAAGCAAGAAAAGAAGTAATTAATCGGCCATTACCTGGTTGTTGACTGCCGCCGAAGAAAGAGGCGCTTCCCGCCCCCTGCTATGTACTTTACACACGAAAAGATGGAACAGAAGTGGCCCGGAGACCCTAAAATCAGCAGTTTATATACTCTCGCGGAAAGTTCGAGGCGTTAGGGGAATGAGAACACCCTCCCACAAACTCTTTATTGGGTAGGATACAGCAACATATTCAAGTTGGGGGAAGATACATCCGATTGGTCAGAAATTAATAAAAGAAATTCGTGATTGGCTAAATACAAAACAAGGGGAAAGAGAGGGGTATACAGCCAACTTAAACAATAACAGAAAGAAATTTAACAAGAAACAAACTTTTGAAATAAAAATTTCTCCAAAAAAATAGTTCTTTCACGTCGCACTAGGGTGCACCATTGTAGTTTTTCAGTAGTGTCCTCTAGAAGAGAAAGTTCACACTTCTTACTACAAGCAAAACAAAAATACGTCGAAAATGACACAGTTCAAAAACTCCAAAATTTCCAGGTAGTGACATCTTCTGATAAAGTAGAAAATTAATACCGTAGATAAAGTTCAGACTTCCTCCAGCAGAGGAGTTTCAAGTGGCGCACATTTTTAAACTAGCGGCGTGGAGGTGTACCGCCCGGTACAATTATTATTATTATTATTATTATTATTATTATTATTATTATTATTATTATTATTAAATGCGCTGACGTAGGTAAGCCTTGTGTAAATGTGTAATGCATCGTGACACCGTTCGGGCCGCGCCATGTTGAGTTTCTAACCTTTCTTTCGTGGGAGGGGTTCGGAAGTTTTCAGGCACGACTAGTAGCTTGTAATATCACGTGTAATTTTGTGAATAGAGAACAAGATTTAAAATAAAGTGACATCACATTGTAAGATGAAGGTTGTTTGTTGGTTAGGAGATTTTGAGTTTGTGAATTACACTAACTTAGCAGATGTCATGGGATAGTCACCTAATAGCGTGTGGGGCCTCCTCTGGCCCTGCGAACTGCAGTGAGACGCCGTGGAAGTGAGTCGACAAGTCCCTGGTAGTCCTCTGGACGCAGCTGACACCAAATCGTTTGCAGAGCGGCCGCCAATGCTGGTCTGTTCGTGGGTGCAGGATCCATGGCACGGAGCGTGCGTTCCAGAACATCCCAGATATGCTCGATAGGGTTCATATCGGGGCTCCTGGGTGGGCATGGCAGTCGTTGGACCTCCGCTGCATGATCCTGGAACCATTTCCGGGCGACGTGGGAGCGATGTGGCGGCGCGTTATCATCTTGAAACACCGCAGAACCGTCTGGGCGCTGGAAGGCCTAAAATGGGTGGAGACGGTCTCCGAGCAGCTCAACATACCGCGTACTATTCAAAGTCTCTTCCAGAACAACTAGGGGGCCCATTCCATACCAGAAAAATGCACCCCAGACCATAACAGAGACACCAGCGCCCTGAACCACACCTTCGAGGCAAGCGGGATCCATCGCTTCATGTGGTCTGCGCCATACACGGTGCCTCCCATCGGCATGGTGCAGTTGAAATCGTGATTCGTCCGACCATATCACGTTACGTCATTGTTCCAGTGTCCATCCCTGGTGACTGGCGACAAATGCGCGTCGTTGAGCCCGATAACGTTGGGTTAACAGTGGCACCCGTGTGCGGCGCCGGCTCCCATACCCCATAGAACCCATTTTCCTACGGATTGTCCACTGGGAGACGTGTCTAGCACGGCCTGTGTTGAATTGAGCCGTGATTTGTTACACGGTTGCCCGTCTGTCACTATTGACAATCCGTCTCAGATGTCGCCGGTCACGGTCACCGTGGGTGGCTGGACGGCCGGTCGTTCGTCTGTTGGGGACGGTGACACCCGCATTCAACCATTCACGATACATCCTGGATACGGTTGATCGTGTGAAGCCGAATTCCCGCACCACTTCCGAAATCGCACTTCCCATCCGTCGGGCACCGACCACCATACCCCGTTCGAACGGTGTCAGCTCACGACGACGTTCCATGTTACACCTGTCACATGCACAGCCATTGCTCACAAGGTCTCCTATACAACTGCCTCTGGCACAGGGGGCGTGTGGTGCGCAGACAACACACCTGCGCATCAGTGCTCCGCTATCCCATGGCATTTGCTCAGTTAGTGTATGTTTGTATGTAGGGTATTCGTTCTTGATCCAGCCAATTCCAAGCCGCCATTCATATTGATTTATATCGGTTGAGGCAAGACAGACTCCAATCCTCAGACCTTAATGCTACTCTCTATGGCGAATCGAGTAGCCGGAATTGTTGGAAATGTGGGTGTGTTTTGGTTTGTTGTTGTCGTATGTAGTCTGTGTAATTTTATGAAAGTTGACGATGAATGTTAGTTTCTTTGTAGAATATAAGTGTGCGAGTGTATTTATGAGTCAGTGGACATATGGGATCTGTAATAATTACTATAATTATTATACACAGTAATGTGAGAATGTGCTTGTTTTGATCGTGTTTTTACCCATTAAAGAACATGAGTGCAGGACCAGGTTTTAGTCTAACTATGGCAATGCCTCTCATACAACTATTGTTAAGTTTACTACGGAATAGAACATTGAGAGAAAAGGATTAGGAATATACATCGTGATTATTTTGAAGTCCATGAGAAAACTGTAGCGTGCATACATCATTTTGAGAATAAGTCTGAGGTTAGGGAAGCCATTTCTCTACTTCCAAACTATTCGTGTTCCTCGAAAAATATTAGTTTAGATAGAATATAACTGATATTGTATTATTCCGTCAGTGTCTATGTGCTTCAAAATGTCGAGTGATTTAGATGAAAGTGTATTTTACAATAATCTGTGCTTTGCCTGCGGAAATGTTTGGCTGGATCTTGGAGTATAACAAAACTTATAAGTGTGACAGATGGAGCAATCTGTATACTGTTACACACAAGATATAGTGACTTGAGGGATTAGCTGGGTTTGTAACGTAGGGTTTTACACTACCAACACCTTCTGATTCATGCTGTGGTTATCTGTTATCAAGCAGACAGCACCGAACTGAAGCTCGTCCATGTGGTTAAATATCAATGTTTAGTCAATAGAGTTTTTGCACTCATGTTCTTTAATGGGTAAAAACCTATTATATCTTTAGTGTCTGAGCGTTGCGTTACTAAGATTACTATCATTGTGTGAAGAGCCGTTATGCCATATGTTAACATTGTTAACATTACCAGGGCCGTTCATTGGGTTAACATAATCATTTCGGGTGTATTTGGGCTGAGTGACTCAGACGGTTAAGGCGCTGGCCTTCTGACCCCAAGTTGACAGATTCGATCCTGGCTCAGTCCGGTGGTATTTGAAGGTGCTCAAATACGTCAGCCTTGTGTTGGTAGATTTACTGGCACGTGAAAGAACTACTGCAGGTCTAAGTTTCAGCACTTCGACGTCTCCGAAAACCGTAAAAAATGTAGTAAGTGGGACGTAAAGCCAATAAGATTATTATTTCGGGTGTACTTCCCATTCATTGGGTGCTGAATTTAAGAAATTGTCCACCACTTCAAAACTAAGTTACGGTTTTAAGAAATTGTCCACCACTTCAAAACTAAGTTACGGTAATAAATTATGTTTCACAGTTCTCATGAGAGCGAATAAATCGAGGAATGCCGCACCTTAATTTATTTTGAAACATTCAGAATGATGTTAGAAATATCATTTTAACAGTTTTATCATGTATTTTCATCTATCCAGCCAAGTGAAATATAAAAGAAAACGTTAATTGACGAATTGAAATTTCTTAATAATCACCTTGTTGGGCTCTTTTCTGCTAGAATACATGTGATTCTAGTTGGTTATGTGTGGTGCGTACTTGTTGGCGAAGCGTTTTCATACGTGTAAAAGTGATTTTCCCTATGATGTTACAATTATCATGTTAAGCTACCGCCGTTTATATAATATGTACGATATTTTCGTGTTAGCCAATACCAGCAATCCGGCTACTTCGGCCGCCATGTTTTTTAAATATTACGGTCTGAGGATTGCAATCCGTCTTGGTTGAGCGCAATCTTGAAACCTGTCTGCCAACTGTATTGTCTGCATCACCACGTGGTTAAGCTACCCAACTCGGCGTGTGTGGTATATAGGTTTAATAGTGTTCAATGTAGTTGTAATTTTATTTACATTCGTGTGTTGGTTACCATATAGTTCATCTGTGTACCACACTCCAGTATAGTTCGTGAAAGACAAGTGGCAAGAATGTGACACGGCAAAAATTGACACCGTGGTAACGATCAGCCATAACCTCCTCCTTATGCCAGTCATTAGCCGCGAATAATTTATTTATTTTACTCTTAATAATAATAATGTACCTATTCTTGTTTTAGAGTCTGATCTTGTTAGGAAGTGCATGCACTATCTTCGAAGGTTTTGTGAATTTGTTTTCACGTGTGATTTGCGTGCGATTTTCATAGTAGGGTGTTACATTTTACTAGGGTTCTGAGCTGCAGTTGTATTGCATCAGCTGTTATCGAAGCATTAGAGTGCTGGCAGCATATGTAAGTCAGTGCTCACGTGTTTTGCGAACTGTCAGTTTAGAAGAAAGCTGTGCGGAGTATAGGACTATTTTTAAAGATTTTTTACAATATACTTACTTCTTTTTCAGCTAACAATGTCTTCATCAAAGCCAAGGAAAACTTCGTTTAATGAAAGGTGGCTGCTTGATGATACTTTCAGAACATGGTTGAAACCCATGCCTCAGGACAAATTTTCAGCATATTTCATAATATGGAAAACATCATTTTCTCTTAGCAACATAGGGAAGCAGGCATTAAAAAGTCGCATGGGAGGAAAGAAGCATGCCTGTAGTGTCAAGTTCAGCCAGTTCTCGTCATCCCTTTCAAGTTTTTTTAAAAAAAACAGCGAATAGTGAAGTAACAAATGACTTAAACTCAGTAGATACCGGTAATACCCTGGCCGCAAACACAAATTATCCTCTGCCTGCCACAGCTACCACAACGAACTCTATCACATGTGACTCCACAGCTTCTTTTTCTTCTTCTTCTTCTTCTTTCTCCATTAAAGAAGGTTCACCAGAGACGAGATGTATACAGAATTATCTTTCAAGAGAGCAAGTAACCAAAGCTGAGATTATATGGGACATTCACACTGTCATGCAACACCATTCTTTACGTTCCAGTGAAGCTAGTGTACGTTTGTTCCCAGTAATGTTTCCAGTCTCTAAAATAGCGTCCAAAGTTCAGCTGCACAAAACAAAAGTTGCATATGGTTTGGCTCCTTCTTTAGCAAGTTCTTGAGATGTGTCGTAAGTGCACACATTTCACCGATGGTTTTGACGAGTCACTGAATAAAGTTTCTCAGGTGGGCCAAATGGATCTTGTAGTTCATGGTTTCAATCCTGATACCAATGAAGTATGCACTTATTATTTTGATTCCGTGTTTCTTGGCCACTCTACCTCCTCAGATTTGTTAAATGGTTTCTTGCGAGCACTGCAGGGACTCAATCTAAAAAAACTTACAAATTTCAATGGATGGTCCAAATGATAATAAAAAGTTCCTTCAGGATATCGGTAATTTATTAAGTGATGATCCAGATGCTCCTATTTTGGTGAACATTGGATCTTGTGGCTTACATACTGTGCACAATTTATATAAAATAGCAGTAAAAGAAACCCAGTGGAATATTGCCGAGTTTCTTCGTGCTCTTCACTTCTTGTTTTGCTAAGTTCCTGCAAGACGTGCTGATTATACACATTATTAAGGTTCAGACGTATTTCCTTTGAAATATTGTGCTATAAGATGGCTTGAAAATTCGAAAGTCATTGAACGTGCTATAGATATCCTACCTAATGTTGACAAATATGTGGAAGGAACAAACAGAGACAAGAAAATCCCAAACTGTAACAGCTTCAAAATAGTATCAACTTCACTTAAATATAAACTACTTAGGGCCAAGTTGTCATTTTTAGTATCACTTGTTGGAGATTTGGAACCATTCCTAAAACAGTTTCAGACAGATGTTCCATTTGCACCACTCCTGTAAGAATCTCTCATTGCAACAATGAAAAATGTCATGACAAGTTTTGTTAAGTCTGAGTCACTGCAGTTTTCAGAAAATGTCCTCAAAATTAATGTAGACCGTAAAGAAAAGCTTCTGCCTGCATCTAAAATTGACATAGGTTATGCTGCTAGAGCAGCACTTCGTGGCACTCCTAGATTAAATGATAGAGATATATTAGTGTTTCGCACAGATTGTCTAAGAGGAATGGTAGCTTTGTGCAAAAAGATACTGGAACGCTCACCGCTGGCTTATAAACTGACTAAAGGAATTTCTTGTGTCGATCCAAGTGTAGCCAAGCAACCTCTAAGCAGCAAACGGCTAAGGGTAGCTTTAAATGCCTTAGTTGAAAACAAATGGATCTTGGGTAATGAAGCCGATCATATACAAAGGGAGTTCACTTCTGTTTGTGAGAATGATACTTTCAAAGAAGTAGTGAATTCTTTGTCTTCTAAAAACGAGAGATTAGGTCACGTTTGGCTCCGCACTGTTTTGCCAACAGTAAATTTGAAAACAGAAAAGTTGGCTTCATTTCTCAAAATGATACTAATATTGTTTCATGGACATGATTCACTTGAATGTGGTTTTTCTCTGAATAAAGAAATTATAGTAGAGAACATGCTACAAGAATCCCTTGTAGCACAAAGAAGAATATATGATGCTATCTCAAACCTTGGTGGAACTGAAAAGGTCTCCATAAATAAGAATATGTTCCATGCTGCAAGGAATGCTCATGCTTTGTATATTCAAAACCTGAAGGAGAAACGTGAAGCATTGGAAGTAGAAGACTCTTTGCAAGAAAATAAGAGAAAGGCCACTTTGTTGTTGAAAGAATTAGAAGCAAAGAAGCGGAGGGTGATGGCAGAAGCTCGACAGTCGTTGCTGGCTATAGATGAAGAAATTTCTTCACTGAAGGAGTAATGGTAATAATTTTTTTAAAATCATAAAGTGAATCAAATTGGACCTTTGGATAGTAGTTTAACCCTCGCTGGTCACACTTCCTTAAATGAAACTCAAAGGTCATACTGGGATCTGATGAACCCCAATATTTTAATAAATTCTAAATAAAAAATTTACAACATATTGCAAAATAAAATGCATGGATGGATTTAGAGACTAATTAAGAATGTTGTTAGCGATTTGTGTCATTGTTTTATAATATGAAATCGATACTACAATAAAAAATAACAACACTGAAATAACCTTTTGTCTAATGAAGAATACTGAAAACATTCTAATTTTTTGCGGTTTTCCTCAGTAATAAACAATTCACTTGTATGCACTTTGTTAACGATCACCACTGGTCTAGTAAAAGTAACAATGTGCGTAATTAGGTTATTACATAATGTTACAGGGGTGTTCAAACTTGACCGTTTATTCACTACAATCAATGTACAACACTGCCCGATGTTCGTCGCATATCGCTCGTCGGCAAGACGAGCACATGAGTTTTGTCTTGCGATCTTTTACCCGTGGACAGAAGGAGCACCTCTGCTTACGAGCTAGTTCGTCACGTGATGGAGTTTTGGGATTAATCTTCAAAATATCACTGATTGGCAACCGAAGAGACCTGCTGAGTGTGGGTACATCCAGACGTTCTTTTAGGAAAGGTTCAATCAGTCCCGCGCGCGCAGCCGCTGGCCTCTATGGGGTGCTAGAGTTTCTTCTTCTTCTTCCTCTTCTAGAATGGAGTGGTTGGACTCAATTGTTATCGTCCAGTCACGAAGGGTGCTAGAGTTAAATACAGTTTCGGGTCGGAGCGGAGTCGGCTATGTTCGGCTGTGCGTGACGTCAAGCATAGTGCTAAATGCGAGTAAATCTTAGGCCTCCCACATAGCAATCTTTTCTAAATACTCCGTGCTAAGATTGACAGGAGTTAACTCTAAAATTCACCAAGAGATTGCAGAGGTATACGCTCCTAAAAGAGTCTTAAAACCACCTTCTTCTTCTCCTTATTCTTCTTCTTCTTATGACGCCCTCTCCCTCCGAAGGTTGGCGATCCAATTGAATATGATTACACGCGAAACGGCAGCACGGAAGAATTCTATCGACGTATGTCCATACCACCGTCGCAAGTCTTTCAGCCAGGAATTTCTCCGTCTTCCCACAGATCTATTCCCATCAATCTTCCCTTGAAGGATCAGTCGGAGAAGTTCACATCGTTCACCTCTCATGACGTGCCTGAGGAAGCTGAGCTTACGCTCCTTGATGGTTATGAGAAGCTCTTTCTTCTTGTTCAAGATGTTGAGGACTCCTTCATTTATCTTCTTTTCTACCCAAGATATTCGGAGGATTCTTCTGTATAAGTACATTTCAAAAGATTCAATCCGCTTCTCCAATAATGGGCTGAGCGTCCACCCTTCGAAACCATACAGGACAGGAAAGACATAACGACGTAGCATTCGAACTCTGAGCTGGAGGCTGAGTTCTCGGCTGGTGAATAAGGTCCTCATGGTATTGAACATATTTTTTGCTTGTCCAATCCTGGATAAGATTTCACATTTTGAGTCACAATGCTGGTTCACTAGAGTGCCAAGATATTTGATGGAAGACACTTGTTGGACGATATTGTTGTTCATGTAAAGAAAGATCTGTTTTTGGTGTTTTCGAGAATACAATCAGCTTGGTCTTGTTAATATTCAAGGATAAACCGTAGGTTTCACTGTTCCTCACGATGTTGTTTATAATGTTTTGAAGATCACTAGGGTTGCTGGCTAACACAATCGTGTCATCAGCAAATCGGATGTTATTAATGACATAGCCATTGATCTTGATACCTAGATTAACATCTTCCATAGCCTCTCTGAACACAGCTTCAGAGTAGATGTTGAAAAGGAGTGGGGACAGGACACATCCCTGGCGGACACCTCTTCGTATAGCTATGTCCTCAGTAGTAGTTCCTTCTATTTTGACCACTGCCTTTTGATTCCAGTGCAGGTGGGTAATGATACGAAGATCACAAACATCTACACCAGTAGATTTTAAAATCTCAACAAGTTTTGTATGAGATATGCAATCGAAATCTTTTCCATAGTCGATGGAGCAAGCGTGCACATCTACATTCATATCTAGGCATCTCTGGGTCAAAACATTCAAGGAGAAAAGAGCCTCGCGAGTACCCAGTCCATTCCTAAAGCCAAACTGAGTATGTCCAACTTGGCGCTCGCATTTGAGGTAGATTCGAGTGTGGATGATACTCAGAAATACCTTTAGCACATGGGATATTAGGCTGATCATACGATAATCATCATAATGTGATGCACTTGCCTTTTTAGGCATGGTGATAAAAGTAGATCTTAGCCAGTCAGATAGAATTCTACCAGATTTATATATTGCGTTGAATAATGTAGTTAGCAGTTCTAGTCCTCTGCCATGACCTTCAGCAATGAATTTGAGAGTTTCTGCATGAATCTTGTCCGGACCTACAGCTTTTCCATTCTTCTGGAGTTTGATTGCATACAGTACTTCATCTTGTGTTATATTTGGACTGGTTTCGCTGTCTTCGCCAATAAAAGGTGGTTTGTCTGGCCTTACATCGCTAAATAGATTTTCAACATATTCTTTCTAACACTTCAACTAGTCTTCGACTCCTACCAAAATGGTGTCATTGGCATCCCTCAGTAGGCCTATAGCTGTACATGGCCTGTGATATTTCCCTACAAGTTTCTTGATCTTCTTGTGGAGATTAAACAAGTCATGTTTCTCTTAGAGAAGTTCTATTTCTCTGCATCTCTCCACGAGCCATAGTCCTTTTGCTTCCCTACACTTCCTCCTCACTGTCCTGTTTAGTTCTTGGTACTGGACTTTACTTACATTTTTCACTTTCCGTCTTTGGTCCATAAGCTGTAGAATATCTTTTTTTTTTTTTTTTTTTTAACTATTCGAATGTCCTATATCATTCTCTTGAGTATCAGTGATTATGTTCTGTAGTGCAGTCCATTGTGATTCAATATCCTCTGTTTCCAAGTTGTTTATTGTATTCATACGTTCTTCGAGCTTTAAGATTGTTTGAGCTCGAAATACGGGGTTGTCAAGGCTCTATGTATCGGTGCACTTAGGTCTGTCAGAGCGTATGTTCTTGACGAAACGATGAAGTGTTAAGTCCATGACGACGGGATTATGGTCGCTGTTAACATCCGCCCCAGGGTAGGTTTTGAGAGCTTTCACGTATCTTTTCAGATGACTTTTGCTGAGAATGAAGTCTGTCTGATTCCTGACAATATGACCTTCGCCCTAAAACCACCGCCTGATCGATATGCACCCGATGGCTGCTTATACTGCCTATTCATTCCATACCCAAACGTGTAACACGACTTGCGAAGAATCCGCCGCTAGATGGCAGCACCAAACAGCCCTAATTATCAGACGAACACAAGAATATGAACACGTAGGTAATCGAAGTTGAAACTCTGAAAATAAATTAGAAAAAGGAAAGAGTTTTACTTATAAAGTAGTGTACTAGAGATTTATAGCTTCAGGACTTCTCGAGAAGGAGATTTCGACGGACAAGAAAACCTGTAAACTTCGTATTTATTAAACTTCCCTCCATTACTAAGCGAAGGTTTCATAATTTTGATCGCCGCAGTTTGCGGCGCAAGTTCCTGGTGATTATTGTTACTAACACACTCGAAGAGTTCTTGCAGTGCGATAGAGAACCTGAACAAATTCATATAGCCCAATAATTAGGCCAGTAAATCGCGGCTGGGGATACCTCAGGCCTCCTCTGTCCGAGTGACCGAAAAGTGCATCAATAGGGTTGCATTAACTGAGGTGTAAACATTATTCAAGCACGTACTGCGTTCAGTTTCTTCGTGGATTACATGCACCAAATAACCACACGCACTAGTGCCTGAGAAGCTGTTACCAAAGTGGCACACAATGATCCAGGGTGCTCACAAACATCTTCCAGTAAATAAATTACCATTGATTCTGTTTAGTCAAATATCGAGGCAGAAAATTGTGAATTTTTCAAGGGACATTAAAATACCGCATATCAGAATTCTCTGAGTCAGTCATGTCACTGCTCCCTCTTCCATGGCTTCAAATGGATCTCCTGAAATGCCTGTGTCAGCACATAACAAAATTCATTCTGTAGAAGATGAACAATGAAAGAGGAAGTAGATAATCTTCTTCCACCGCTTTTCCCACTCCTGTGAGGTCACGGGTGCCAATTGCGTAACTCATACGTGGATTTCTCCTGTTTTACGGCCGGATGCCCTTCCTGATGCCAACCCTGTGTGCAGGGCTGTAATGACTATTACTTATAAAGTAGTGTACTAGAGATTTATAGCTTCAGGACTTCTTGAGAAGGAGATTTCATCGGACAAGAAAACATATAAACGTCTTTATTACACTTCCCTTCATTACTAAGCGAAGGTTTCATAATTTTGGCCGCCGCAGTTTGTGACGCAAGTTCCTGGTGATTATTGTTACTAATACACTTTAAATGACTGGAAGAGTGGTGGTGTGGTGTTTTGTCTATATGTGAAGAGGAGAGTGTTGGTGCGAATACAAACACCCAGTCCCCGAGCCAGAAGAATTGATCGGTCGCGATCAAAATTCCCCATCCAGCCGAGAATCCAACCCGGTACCCTCTGAACCAAACACCTCAACGCTGACCATTCAGCCAAGGAGTCGGACAGTAATAATAATAGCTTGGTGTGTTTCTTTGGTATTGGTAAGTCTTTTTCTTTTATTGGAAGCTTTGGACGCTTCTTGTATCTCTTCAACATATTGGCTGATATTGTCGTATGGAGTTACCTGGACGAACCACACACATTCTTCGTCATAACATTGTTGAACATGGGAGTATATTTTGTTCTACGCTTGTCCATCACAAGACGAATAACATAAAATCCAGCCTTCAAAACCTGCTGAACCAGGAAGAAAATCCATTTCCTTGTCAGGCAAATGCTGGAGCTGTACCTTAATTAAGGCCACGGCCGCTTCCTTCCCACTCCTAGCCCTTTCCTCTCCCATCGTCGCCATAAGACCTATCTGTGTCGGTGCGACGTAAAGCAACTTGCATTTCCTTGTAATGCCTTCGCCATGAAGTAGGCAGGTGGAATGGTAAATTTCGTCTTCAATCTATGAATTAAAAAGCACAGCAATTTGTTGGCGAGTTAAAGGTTTATTCCAATTTCTTATTTATATACTCCCTCTGCTTCGACAAGCCCATAGAATCTGTCCTCTTCTTTATTATAGAGCAGCCGCTCTTTAACTGTCATTTCGTCGCAAATAAGAGAGCAAAATTTCTTCAGATTGTTCATACTAGTGGCTTTTGCTTGCAGTCTTTCCTTTATTAGCGGTGAAATACCTGCTCCAAACTTCATCGTTCTTGGATACCTGTCCAAAGTACAGTAGTAGCCTATTTTCCGCTATTTCATTTCGACAGACTGGGGCTGTTTGGTACTACCACCAACCGTGGGTATTTTTACACGCAGTGGTTCATTTAGTGCCATGTTAAAATATTGTAATGAGCAGGCAGTATAAGCAGCCATTGGATGCAGATCGAGCAGGCAGTGCCTAAAACACAGGTACCCACGACCTAGTTCGATAGGTGGCGGAATGCGATTCTTTTTGCACTACGACGTAGTGCGATATATTAGGGAGGGGGTTAAAATAGAAATATGTATGATTGACTGGTTGTGGATGACTTATCACCTCATTCTACATTTCAAAGTAAAATAACAGGGGGGAAAGCGTTGTATCTAGGTTTATTAATAGGTCTTATAGTAAAAAGCTGACTACGACTTTGAACTATTAAACGAAAACGTGATGCAAACATTCATCAATAGCGCGGACAGTCATATTTTGTATCCAACGATTTTATATTTGAGCTATCTGTGAGTGTTTTCTACTTTCCATGGATCTATGGGAATTCTTAACAGCCTTGCTGTGTTTATTCATAATTTTTGTTATAATATCTTTTCTCATTTCGGAGGGTTATTTGGCAGTGTTTAAGGAGAAATAAGGTTATATAGGCCTCTTTACTGTCAGCAGCTATATTTTGTACTGCAATTTTGTATCGAAATCGTGAGAGAAGTTTATAGAAATAATAATACGTAAAACTAAGCGAATGAAAATGAATTCTGTATTTAGATTGTATGAGTGCGTCATTGCATTGTAAACAATTCCTATAATTATTATACGAACAGGTGAGTGTAAGACTTCATATACTTGTTTCCACTTAAAATGCAATAAATAGATAACATTCGTCACGTGCATCATTTTATATTTCTAATGAAATTTCCAACATACAGGGACAAAGAGATTTATTGCTTCTTTGTGTATTAGTATTTGAGAGTTTTGTGGAGTTCCTTTTTTTTTTTTTAAGGTTAG
This sequence comes from Anabrus simplex, assembly GCF_040414725.1. Taxonomy (NCBI): domain Eukaryota; kingdom Metazoa; phylum Arthropoda; class Insecta; order Orthoptera; family Tettigoniidae; genus Anabrus; species Anabrus simplex. The sequence continues at coordinate 109,936,777 of NC_090269.1, read as the reverse complement.
TAACACGATCGTGCGAACCTCTTACTATTTTATGCTGTCGTGGTCGCATCGTCAAATGTATCTGTAATGTTTCCACGGCTAAGCTGTGGAATACTGATCTGGAACTTGAAATAATGTTAAGTTACTTTCCTTTCGTTCACCGACAGTTTGAGGCAAGTGTTACAAATGTATCTGACTGGGGCCCCAATTCATGTTGGTATTGTTTCTTGTTACTTAAGTCAGGTTCATTGTATCTTTCCCATCTGATCTTCCATGGACAGATATTGTTCACCTCTTACATCAACTGTCTTAGATTGCTAAGGCCAAGGGAGATTCCCATTTATCCGCTTTTTATATCAAATAGCCTTCATTGTCCAGATCGCTCATTCCCAGACAAATATATTAATACGGGGATTAATGTTAAGGGCTGGTGATATCCCTTAACTCAATCACATCATAAAAGTAGGTCCTTGTCTATACATAAAACATATGCCATACTTATGTTTAATATAGAGCTAAAATGGTATTTCACGACGTCGAACTAAAAAGCTCTTCCTCCCACGTCGTTGCGTGACAGTTTAGGTTCTACACCGCAGAGTTTTACTCCTAACGTATCCATTGTGCAGAGTTGAAAACAGACTGAATTCTGTAACGATTGTGAAAAACCGGGTAACTGACAATGCACTTCCTAACCATTATTTTCCAAAGACTGGTCACGCCTCTCAGCCACGTACGGATATGCAGTCCATCAGAACAATTGTCGTCGTGTTCATTTTCATATGCTTATGTGTACAGGAATATGAACCTTACATGCCTTGTAGCATAGGCCTGCTGCAGAAATGTATGTATGATTCCCTCCTAAAGTATAATGCACGTAAGGTTCATTTTCCTGTACACATAGGCATAGGAATATCAACATAAGGACAATTGTTCTGATGGACTGCATATCCGTACGTGGCTGAGAGGCGTGACCAGTCTTACGGAAAATAATGGTTAGGAGGTACATTGACAGTTACCCGGTTTTTCACAATCGTTGCAGAATTGCTGCGTGTACGATTCTTGTAGCTGTAAGCATCCATTCGGAAGATAGTGTGTTTGATTCCCATTGTCCGATAGCCGTGAGAATGTTTTTCATATTTTCCCCATTTCACAGAAGGCAAATAGTGGGACTGTACTTTCGTTAAGGCCACGGACTTTACCTTCGCAGTACTAGCCCTAACCTATCTCATTGTCGCCGTAAGACCTTCCTGAGTCAGTGCGACGTAAAACAAATAGCAACCTAAAACTTACCGGTGTTAGTGCGATATAAACACCTTACTTTTTCAGCCACCTCTCGACAAATGTTAACATTAACACTAGAACGCAGTATCGCTTCAGATGCGTTAGTGCGGCGTTTGGACCTCTCCTTAAAGGATCTTCGACGACTATGAGCGCGGTGTCTGGACCAGGCTATACGTTTAAATCGTAGTGGCGCAACACTACTTATGTATGCGAGTCTTGGAATACTTACAGAGGACATTTCAAATGTCTGGAAAATTACTGGAGTAAATACTAAGTGTAAAATCACTCGACCATGGGATAAATACCCGTATGTTGGAAGAGTGCAACTGTACGAAGAATGAAATCATCATCATCTTCTTCTTCTTCTTATCTTCTTTTCTATTATTATTATTATTATTATTATTATTATTATTATTATTCCTATTTTTGCATGTTCTGATGGGTTCATGGGTATCGATTTGGTCCCTTACGCCCGCATGCCCTTCCTGGTGCCATCCCTATGTGAAGGGACGTATTTACCACTTTAGTTTTTCTGTGATGGTTGGTAGCAGTGTGTGGGTATTAAGAGGAGCGTATTGGGACACACGGAAAGCACTCAATCCCCGTGTCAGAGGAACTTCCCAGATGCAGTTAAAATCCTCAAAAGCCTGACTGTCCTTTTATTCGAACCCGGGATCCTCTGAACCGAACGACTCGACGCCGACCATTTTGTTGTTCTCAAGAACGAAGCCATTTCATTTTCAGTGTCGACTCATTTAAAGACACTTTGATGCTTTCCAATTTGCTAAACACGAACATAGTGCTTAGATTACTGTAAAATAAAACATAGCCCGCCTGATGACCATGATCGTTAAGGCGCTGAAGTCTAAACGGTCTGACACCGAGGTTAGCCGGTTCGCGTCCCATTGGTCGAAAACATTGCCAAAAGCCTGGATTTAATTCCAAACCTCATATGGAGTGAGGGCATATGACGCTGTTGATGGTGATTCGTCCGTCGGACGCCTTGGTGCTATTCGACAGGAGTAGGCTATGTGCCGGCACCGGGTTTCAGCCTCTCCCTACTATCATATATCACGTCATTTATCCCATCTCATTAACTCCTCTGATGAGGTTGACGTCAGGAAGGGCATCCGGTCATAAAAACCTGCCACGACAGATTCATCTCACCTCATACCCGGCCCCGTAGGGAAACGGGACAAGGGTTGGACAAACAACAACAAACTGTAAAATAAAACATGCCAGCAATAGGTGAAATGATACGTCCTGTTCTGCAAGAACATTCTTAGATTCTCTGAAATCGCTTTAAACCATGTATGTATTTATTATGTACATAAGTTTACGTTGCGTAAACTTGTCATCGACTGTGAATATTAGTGATGATAGGAAACTTGATGATGATTGTTGCTAAAGGGCATAACATCTACGTCATCGATCCATGATATGAAACAAATGAGATATTATAAACAAACAGATAGTCGAAAAAGTGTCTGTCCAGTGACTGGTGGATGATGATGATGATGCTTGTTGTTTTAAGGGGCCTAACATCGAAGGTCATCGGCCCCTAATGGTACGAAATGAAAGAACAAAAATTACAAAGGCATCCACTGACCAAAATAAAAATAAAATATGGCATGAAGAATGAATGGATGGACAGGAACTCAACAAAACACAAAACAAACAAACAAAAACCAGTGGATCGGACTCAATACAGATCGAAAATAACATTATTACCGACCAAGGAACCACTTATAAAGCACAATGATGCTTGGTGTCTAAAGGGGGTGCAAAATCCACGTCTAAGGCCCCACAGAATGATACATGTCGCGAGTAAAATAGAACCATGGTATGTGTCATGTTGGGGTATTAATCAGAAGTAGCGAAGACTCACGGTGTTCCACAAAAGATGGTACTACTCACAAGTATTGCAATACGTACAAGTAACGCAGACCTATGGTGTGTCTCACACAATGGCCCAACTCAGAGTCAACGCAAACCGAGAAGGTTCCCCACCTAGGTGTACTAAACACGGGCGCCGGCATTCCCGTGGTGTTCCTCACATAGTGGGTACTAATCACAGGCAACGCAGACCCACGGTGCTGCTCATATATTGGTACAACTCACAGGCTACGCCCAGACCCGCGGTGTTGCACATATGGGTACGACGCACGGGTACTGGAATCCACCAGGCCAGGCTTTTACTGCTACTAATCACAAACCTATTTCGTACCGAATTTAGTGGTACTACTCGCAAGTACAGGCAACCTATGGTGTTCCCCGCGTGATGGTACGATTCAAAATTAGTTTCATGGTTCTAATTCAGTCAGCCCTTGGTCGCCCCTTTTAGTCGCCTCTTACGACAGGCAGGGGATACCGCGGGTGTATTCTACATGTGCGTCCCCCACCCGCAGGGGGTAGTGTGTTTGGTCCGCGAAAGGTATTTTATTTCCATCAAGTCCGCCGGCAAGCCGGTTAGGACTCCCCTATCCGCCACCTGGGACGCGCCACGTGGGAGTATCACCTCTCCCCCTGCTACGCCATCGTAGTAGGTTCGTGGTCCAGTGACTGGTGTAACCGGGGAAAAAGGCCAGTCGTGGAAAGGTAGCAAGTAAATCCAAGTTGTGATACTTGGTTACCTTTTATTTGAGAATGAGAATATGTTAATATACAAAAATCAATTAATATGCAACATGTTTAAAAATGTGACTTGTAACCTAGCTGTCTCTTCCGACAAGGAGTGTAGCAAAGATCAAATAATATAATTCCGTGTGGCTATTACTAGCCGAGTGCAGCCCTTGTAAGGCAGACCCTCCGATGAGGGTGGGCGGCATCTGCCATGTGTAGGTAACTGCGTGTTATTGTGGTGGAGGATAGTGTTATGTGGTGTGTGTGTGTGTGTGTGTGTGTGTTGCAGGGATGTTGGGGACAGCACAAACACCCAGCCCCCGGGCCATTGGAATTAACCAATGAAGGTTAAAATCCCCGTCCCGGCCGGGAATCGAACCCAGGACCCTCTGAACCATTCAGCCAACGAGTCGGACACAGATCAAATAACTCTTCAGTAACCAGTCAGATTTCCTTCGGCAGCAATGACAGCTTGAAGCCTTTTCAACATGAACTGAACTAGTTTTGCCGTGATTTCTCGGCCTGTCTTCTACTACTGTTCAAGAAATGTTGGCTCCCATCTTTCCTTACTTTTTCCTCTTTTGCTGCCGTCTTTAGTTCTGTCAATAAATGCTCTATAGAGTTTAAATCTGGCGACTGGAGTGGTGTTTGCAGCACATAAGGTGTAATGTAAAGCAACCAGTGCATAACGACCTAGGCAATATATTTTGGGTCATTATCGTGTTGGAGAGCCTCCGTGGCTCAGACGGCAGCGCGTCGGCCTCGCACCGCTGGATATCGTGGTTCAAATCCCGGTCACTCCATGTGAGATTTATGCTGCACAAAGCGGAGGAGGTTTTTCTCCGGGTACTCCGGTTTTCCCTGTCATCTTTCATTCCAACAACACTCTCCATTCTCATTTCATAGCATTTATCACTCATTAATAAATCACTTTGGGAGTGGCGACCCCATCGTACTAACAGCCTATGTATGTTTCATTCATTACATCCCTGACTCGGTCAATGACTGGAAAACAGGTTGTAGGTTTTCATTTTCAGGTTTTCATATCGTGTTGGAAGTAGTAGTCAGCAGCAGTCCCTAATTTGTCGACACTGGGATTCAGATTCATTAAAATGTCCATAAACACCATTCTATCCTTTGTTGCGGGTATTATGTTGAAATTGCTTACACCAGCAAAGAAATACACCCATATATCATAATGGGCCCACCGTTTTTTTAAACTGTAACCTGAATGTTATTACTGTGGATTTTCTTTTTCTTCTTTATTCATACATGACTCTTTGCGGACGTTATCAAACAAACCGAATTTACATTCATCCGTAAATAACACCCTTTTTAGTGATTATTATTATTATTATTATTATTATTATTATTATTATTATTATTATTATTATTATTATTATTATTATTATTATTATTATTGGTGGTGGTGATAACGTAAGCAACAATTTATTCTGTGCGGTTTTCAAACTCCTGTTTTCCGCGTTTAGCGGTTGAAACTGACCGGCCCTTATGCGTATAGCGGTGCCGCGAAGGAAAGCTCATCCTGTACTACACCAGCAGTCTGCCAGACTTGCGGATATGTGCCACCAGCGACCATATGAGCGACACCTTCACACAATTCATCACAGGGTCAGGCTGCATAGGAAATGATATTACACTACTATACATAAGCTCATGCCTCGCCCACTATCATAATTTCAAGCCGAAAATGAGACTGAAGCAAATGGTGGTGTCAATTCTGTTTAAGTACAGCTGTTAAAGCAAATATAAGCCTACTGTACGCTTCAGCGAATTCATAGTTTATTACTATTCTCAGGAGCATTCTATATTAAGTTTGATCCATTAATGCTTTCCCGTGAACGAACATAAAGCAACTATACTGTTGGTCTTATGACACAATTATCGACGTAAATAATAATAATAATAATAATAATAATAATAATAATAATAATAATAATAATAATAATAATAATAATAATAATAATAATAATAATAATAATGTCTTAATTATGTATTTTAAAATTTATAAATACCTTTGCATTTGTTCACCCCGTTTCCCATTTCTCTTCGAAGTGTGGCAAGAAGTGAGTTAAATCTTCGTAGTGAACTTTTACGACCACATGCCCTTCCTTACGTTAAATTCAACAGAGGAGTTAATGAAATGAAACGAATGACGGTATATATGATAGTAGGAAAAGAGGGGGTGAATGCTTGTGCTGGCACATAGCCTACTGCTGTTGAATAGCTCAAAGTTGTCTGCTCAAATCTTTATATCCCCATCCGACGCACGAATACCATCAACGGCGCCATATGGCCTCACTTCATATGAACAATGCGGAGATGTTTGGATTCTTAGCACGCAACCTAGTGATTAGAAATTGTATACCACCACTCCTCCAACATTCTGACGGTTAATTTTTTTTTCGATCAACGGGACTCGAACCGGCTAACCACGGTGTCATACCATATGGACTTGACGCCTTAACGGCCATAGCCACCAGGTGGGCTTATAATAAATTTATGCATAAATATATTGTTATTGTTATTATTTTTATTATTTATTTTTTATTTTTTTATCCACAAAGACGCACACGAGATGCTGTTAGTTGGCGCACTTGTATTTTCACAGCTATTTACATGTATTTACAAATTAAACACACACATAACCTTACTCACAGTATCACAAACAAAACACTTCACTCCGAGAACATCAACAAAGCCGCCATTTTAAAACAGCTGAATAACACACCAGATAGAGGTTACAACCTTGAACCACAGTTGAAACAGATGACTACCGACTGCCTATATCGGCACAACACATGTTTACCAATGAAACTCCTACTAACAATGACTCGTTCAACAACTAACTTGTCACCGTCAAGATCGTCTCCTTATATATGTGCCTGGCCAGGCTTCTAGAAGGCTACATTACAAAAAACACTACCTTAGTGAAAATTCTAGAGTGCGTAATACATAGATTGTAATATACAAAATATTCTCTCGTGCCTATACCATTCTGGAAGTTACAGGGTGTTTCACCATTATGGATTCAATTTATATATACAGGTAAGAATACCTTATAATATTAATTTACAGGTATTTACATTAACAGAACTCATACAAATGTTTATGTATAACACATGTTTCATGATATAACCTCACACACAATACGATCATTCAACTACATAAATAATAATACTAAATGAATGTACATCACTTCATAGCCATACATACAAGTAATTATCGTAATAGAATAACACCAGACGAGTTGGCCGTGTGGTTAGGGGCGCGCAGCTGTGAGCTCGCATCCAGGAGATAGTGGGTTCATCCCACTGTCGGCAGCCCTGAAGATGGTTTTCTGTGCTTTCCCATTTTCACACCAGGCAAATATTGGAGCTGTACTTTAATTAAGGCCACGGCCCCTTCCTTCCCATTCCTAGGCCTTTCCTGTCCCATCGTCGCCATAAAACCTATCTGTGTCGGTGCGACGTAAAGCAAATAGAAAAATAATAATAATAATAATTCGAGCTCGATATTTGCATTAGTTACCCATGGATGAGAGAATATAGTTTTCAAGTTATTACTGTTTAACGCACTTGCGTCAATTATTGTTCCACAAGAGACACCAGCTGTAGTATCTCTCGCTGAAATGACTCCTGCCGCTCCAGCCCTCTCTCGTGCAGTATTCTTTTACCTACCGTTGGTTAAGTCCATGGAGTACGGTATTTATTCTTTGGACGAAACACGCTCTCTTTAGCATTACAATGAGACAAAAGGTTACTGTTATCACCGCCGTCCCGTTCTTCTTATAGAAGGATCGAGACGGCGGTGATTAATAGCAAATACGTTAAGTATTTGTTAATAGTAATGAAGTTCCACGCATTGCTTTACGTATACGTGCAAAATAACTATTATTCTACTCTTTCTCAGATAAACTGTTCAGAAAGACAGGTATTAATGTATAAATGTGTATGGCTGAGTGGTTGTGGATGACTTACCAACTCATTCTACACTTCAAAGTAAAATGACTGCGGTTAAAGCGTTATATCGAGAATTTAATAAAGAGGTCTACTAGTATAAAACTAACTACGACTTTGAACTATTAAAATTGTGAACGAAAACGTGACGAGAACGTAGGTCAATAGCGCACACCGTCAAATTTTGTAGCCAACGATTTTATATTTGTGCTACATATTGAGTGTTATCTACTTTCAATGAATTTATGGGAATTCTTATTAGCCTTGGTAGTTCTCTTCATAATTTTTGTTATAGTATCTTTTCTCATTTCGGAGGGTGTTTTTACAATTTATAAGAAGAAATAAGGTTATATAGGCCTATACTGATGAGTGGAATCTCTTTACACTCAACAGCCATGTTTTGTACTGCAATTTTGTATTAAAATCGTGAGAGAAGTTCAGAGTAATAATTATACGTAAAACCAAGTGACTGAAAATGAATTCTATATTTAGATTGTATGAGTTCGTCATTGCATGTAAACAATTCCTATAATTATACGAACAGATGAGTGTAAGATTTTATAATTGTTTTCACATACAATGGAATAAATAAATAACGTTTTTACGTGCATCATTTTATATTTTCAAAATATGAGAACAAAGCGATTTACTGCCTCTTTATGTATTGATATTTCAGAGTTTTCTGGAGTCGTTTTCGAGGTTCGTGATACGGCCATGAGCTTATTGTTGATGTGCGAACTCTTATTTATGCTTCCGTGGTCGCTGCGCCGAATGCATCTATAATCTATCCACGGCTAAGATGTGGAATACTGACTTGAAACTTGAAATAGTACGGTATAAGTTATTTTCCTTTCGTTCCCCGACAGTTTGAGACAAGTGAGAGAAACGACTGATTGGGGCCCCAATTCAATTTGGTATTGTTTCTCGTTGACTGAGGCAGGTTCATCTGATCTCCCATGAACAATTATTGTTCATCTCTTACATCGACTTATTAGATTGATAAGGCCGTGGGAGTTTCTCATTTATTCGCTTTTTATATCCAATAACCTTCATTGTCCAGATCCTTCATGCGCAGAGAAATCGATTAATACGTAAATTAATAATAGAGCGGCAGGTGATATCCCCTAAATCAGTTATCACATCATCATACAAATAGACACGGGAGTGTACATAAATTACATGCCATACTTGTCTAATACAGATGTACATTGGTATTTCACGACGTCGAACCTCTTCCTCCGAGATCTTTGCGTGCCAATTTAGATTTTACGCGGGTATCTAATGTGTACATCGCGAAGAGCTGAAGATCGAGTGAGTTGGCTGCGCGTACGATTCATGTGTCTGTAAGCGTACATTCGTGATGTGAGTTCGGGTCGAGCTGTTGATAACCCTGAAAATGCGTTTCGTATTCTTCCATTTCACAGAAGGCAAATAGACTAGACCTGCGTTAAGGCCACGGCCACTATCTTCCCAGCCCTAGCTCTTGCCTATCCCAACATGGTTGAAAGACTTAAGCCGAGCAATGCTAGCTTGCATTTGGGAGAAGGTTAGGTCGGGCCATACTGACGGCAGCCCTGAAGGTGATTTCCCGTGGTTTCTCATTTTCATACCAGGCAATTGTACCAAAAGGCTATAACTTAAGGCCACATTCGCTCCCTTCCCTGCCCTATCTGAATATAGCCGTAATACCTCCCTGAATCGGTGCGACGTAAAACAAATCGAAACATAAAGCCTACCGGTGTTAGTGTAACATAAACACATGACTTATTTAGTTTTGCTGTCACCTCTCACAAATGTTAAGATACACACGGAATGCAGTATCGCCTCAGAGGCGTAAGTGCGGTTATTGGCTGTCTCCTTGAAAGTGTCAACAACTATGACCGTAGTTTCTAGTCCAAGGTGTACGGTTAAAATGTCATCTGGCACAAGCACTTGCTTATACTTACAGAGTACACTTCAAATGTCTGGGAATTTACCGGAGTCAATCAAGTGTAAAATGGCTGGACCATCGTATCTTGGAAGAGGCGAATTGTACGATGATGGCAGTCATTTTTCTTCTTGTTCTCCTTCTTCTTCTTCTTTCGCCTTCCCCATATTTCGATGTGATAGTGGGTATCGATTAGGCCCTGTTTTACGCCCGGATGCCGTTCCTGACGCGAACCGTGTGTGGAAGGACGTGTTTACTATTGCAGTGGTTCTGTGATGGTTGGTAGTGATGTGTGAATGTGAAGAGTGTACTGGAACAAACGCAAGACAATCAAGCCGCGTGTCAGAGGATTTTTTTTTGCTAGCTGCTTTACGTCGCACTGACACAGATAGGTCTTATGGCGACGATGGGACAGGAAAGGGCTAGGAGTGGGAAGGAAGTGGCCGTGGCCTTAATTAAGGTACAGCCCCAGCATTTGCCTGGTGTGAAAATGGGAAAACACGGAAAACCATTTTCAGGGCTGCCGACAGTGGGGTTAGATTGATAGATACTATCCTGGGGGCTTCGTGAAGGCAATTGGATGACCTTTTACCAAAGTGTTCATCATACCAGCTGGCGTTGTATTTGCGTTCGACAGACGGGAAAGCGTAGAAGTTTCTCTGACTGACCATTTAGCCAAGGAGTAGAACGTTGAAGTCATGATTCAGCAAACATCAAATTGAATGGGTGGGCCACATGGTCCGCATGCCTAACACAAACCTCCCAATGATGATAATAATAATAATAATAATAATAATAGTAATAATAATGTAAACTGAACAAATCAAATTTGTGTTCGTGCGAACGAAAGTATCCCTAAACGCAGTCAGTGCATAAGGAGGTACAGTATCCAAGTGTTACACCCTGTATTAGTGGTGAGAGTCGGTAATTTGTGTTGGTACACTATAACAGTGAAGGGCAATATATATATTATATGCTTTGTTAACTGTTGGTCATCGGGCTCACTACAAATGATAGTGCATTCCTCGCTGTCGTTTCCCACTACTTTCGTTTGAGGATTATTGAATGTACTTAGGGAGTCTTCCAACAATTGTTAAATGTTTTGAGTGTGAATATTATATTGTGTATTGATGACGTGATCGTGCACTGATAGAAGTTTGAATATAGTTAGTTATCTTAGAATCACTGGAGAAGTTATTAGACAACCTGGGTGCAGTTTCTACATATTTAGCCTTTTTCAGAGGGTTATGTAAGGCCTGCAACATATGTACTAGTATGCAGCTTTATGTACATGCCATGCGAGAGAGAATTATCATGCTTTATCAAATTTTGAGGGATACGTGTAGGTGAACTCTGACGCCCAAATTGCGGATAGATCAGTTAATAATTATATTTACTTTGTTTATTATATTTTGCTAATATTAAGATTTAAACTAACGCCTAATCGTGAGGCGAGTATTTTATTAATATTACAAATGGCACCCAACAGTGGGGTATACGTATTTTATTTATTTCAAAGTATTAATTAGGCGTAATACAGTGTATTGAGTTAATGATACACAATTCAAGTAATTTATTCCCCAAGTAATATTTACGATTCGCACGTGCTTACAGACTCGGCTCGTATTCTACGGAGATTGTTTCAAGAGACATTTCCTGATATTCATCTTCCAAGTCGAAGTTCGGTTCAGAGATTGGTAAATACATTTTGTATTCGTGATAGAAAGCGTACACAGCCACGTAGGCCTACAGTATTCACAGAAGAAACTGCTGATAACATTGGACGTGCTATGGGTCATCCACTACAAAATCTCTTCTACTTCTCAGCAAACTGGAATTTCTTATTCCTCTGTTCGAACGGCTGCAAAGTTATACAGTCAAAACCCTATATCTTTTCGCTTGACGATGATCAGTAAAATTATCTTTAAGTGATTATTATTATTACTGTATTATTATTATTATTGTTATTATTATTATTATTATTATTATTATTATTATTATTATTATTATTATTATTATTATTGGTGGTGATAACAACTTAAGGCTAGTACACACCAAGCGACAAAGTTGCGGAACACGTGTATCGCGACAAGTTTCAGGGATGTCCTGCGACATTTTTTCCGTGTTTGGTACTGTCGCAATACAAAAGTTGCATGTCGCAGGTCTCCCATTCGGAATGGGATACATGATACAAATGTTGCGCAACATGATGTGGTCTGGACGTGTCGCGAGACAAAGTCCCGGGACACGCCGATGCCAGTGTGCAGATAGCCGCCACGTGTTGATGTTGATGTTGTGTTTCGTGTTCTGTTGTTTTGCGATGAAAACTGCTCTAAAAATCATTGAGGATTTACACACCCTTCCTTGTCTTTGGGATGTTCTGTCCACCGAGTATAAAAACAGAGACAAAAGGAGGGAAGCAATGGAGGCTCTGGCTAAAAAGTTCACTATCACTCAGAAAACATTCTCTGCATTGCACATGCTGCGCGCGTATAAATACTTATTTCCTGAAAAACTCAAAAAAATACTGGTAGAAGCTCTGTTTTCCCTCATTTCGACTGTTGTGACGCGATTTATAGAGACGCTCGGGGCAAGTTTTTGAGCAGATTACAACGTGGTCAAAATGCATGTGTGAGATACGTCTGTAACCTACGGTACTATGACCACGTAACTCCTTCATATAACCACCTATCTTGGCCCCGACTAGAAATCCGTCGCACTGTGCATATCCTATGCCATCTCCATAAAATCCTTCATATTTCACAGCCATTTTACCTTACTTCATATTTCAAATACCTATCCTCTTATCACAGTATTAACACCAGATCTGCTAATAATTCCATTCTTGCTTTACCTAACCATACAACTGCCATCTACGATAAATCATTCACAGTAATTGCCTGCCGTGAGTGGAACCTCCTTCCCGAAAGTATCAGGGGGTTAAGCTCTATTCGCACTTTCAAGGAAGCACTTTGAAGACAATTTATGCACCAGTAAGGGATCATCTGTAAACTTGATGCTGCTACTTACAACCATTCTATTGTTATGGATGTCCTGGTAGAGAGTCTAAAATTCTTATCCGATTTGTTTTTAAAATAAAATTTTATGTACTGCCTCTTTTTTTTTACATGTAGAATATTAGTTTTAAGAATTTATCTTTTTATTATATCTGATTTATTTCATCTTTATGTAATCTCACCATCCTTGTATTATTATTAATTTACTTTGTATTAGATCTAGTTATTGTAAGTAATACAATGTAATATATGTATATTTAAGTTCCTGGTTAGATGGAAGAGAAGGCCTGAAGGCCTTAATCCTGCCAGGTAAAATAAAACATTACTACTACTACTACTACTACTACTACTACTACTACTACGTTCATTCACGAGATGGAGAAAAAGATTCACAACATTAAAAACACATAAAGCAATTTCTTGCGCCAATCCCTGTGGTGCAACTGGCTCCACAGATGTGGACGCGGGACATTGTATCGCCAACTGTCCCCAGAAAATGTCCCGCGACTTTGTCGCTAGATGTGTACTAGCCTTTTACGCTGCAGTAGAATCTGCGCCCTTTTACACTTTCACCGCGGTTACTAGATGGAACCGACCGACCGCTATGCGTGGTGCGGTGCCGCGAAGGAAAACTCGCCCTGCATTACACGAGCAGTCTGCCAAACCTGCCGATATGTACAGACCGACAATCGTATGAGGGACACCTTCATACAATTCATCACAGGTGAGGCTGCATAGAAAATGGAATTACAATACTAGCATAGCTCATAATTCACCCACTATTATATTTTGATGGCGAACATGAGACTAAGGCAAATTGTGGTGTTAATTGTTTTAAGAGGAAGTAAAAACGTGGAAGCAAATATAGTCTACTGTATGCTCCAGCTAATTCATAGTTTATCACTAGTATTCTCAGGAGCATGGAAATGAAATGAAAATCCACAGCCTGTTTCCAGTCATTCGACCGGGCTAGGAATGGAATAAAGGAAGCCCCCATCTAGCGGCGAGGATAGGAATTGTGCCGGCTGCTGAGGCCTGTCGCACTCCTATGGGACAATGATTAATGAATGACAGATGAACTGAAATGATATTGGAGAGTGTTGCTGGAATGAAATATGACAGGGAAAACTGGAGAAAAACCTATCCCATCTCCGCTTTATCTAGCCCAAATCTCACATGGAGTGACCGGGATTTGAACCACGGAACCCAGCGGTAAGAGGCCGCCTGAGCCACGCAGGCTCTTCTCGGAGCATATTATATTAAATTTAATCCATAATTATTTCTTGTGAACGAACATGAATCAACTATAATGTTGGCCGTACGACACAATTATCGACGTAGATGATGATAATATAATAATAGACTAACTAAATAATTTTCTACCTGGCCCTTTCGTTTAAAAGCAAGAACAGCTGGCTTCGTGAAGTTGAAAAAGATCTCCAGGAATACAACATCTTGGAAGACATTGTACAGGACAGATGTAAATTCAGAACAGAAATTGACAATCACCAGTCTGAAGACAAACCCAACACCAGAGTCACTATAACTTGGACAGAGGAACGAAGGAAGAAGCTCAGGGAGAGGATGGAGAGATTTTTGGAGAAGAAGACGGCCAGCTAAACTGGTTCAATGGAGCTCCTAAGTAGGGCATTACAATGTAAAAATAGTAATAATATAGGTCTAATTACATTTTATAATGCATAAACACATTTGTGTTTGTCTACCCCGTGTTCCGGTTCTCTTAGAAGTCTGGTATGAAGTGCGGTAAATCTTCGTAGCGAATGTTTACGACTGGAGATCCTTCCTGACGTTAACGTCAACAGAGGAATTAATGAGATGATAGTAGGATTAGTAGGTAGAGGGTGAAACGCGATGCTGGCACGTAGTCCACTCCTGTCTAATAGCACAAAGGTGTGTACTCAAGGTTTAATATCACCATTCGACGGACGAATCACTAACAATAGCGTCAATATTCCCTCACTCCCTATAAACAATTCAGAGATGGTTGGAACTGAATCCAGGCTTTCGGCACTCAACGTAGTTATTAGAAATTGTATACCACCACCTCTCCAACATTCCGAAGGTTGAAATGTTTTCAACCAAGGGGACTCGAACAAGCTAATCACGGTGTCATACTTGACGCCTTCACGCCCACGGCCACGAGGTTGGCTTATAATACATGTGAACGTAAAATAATAATAAAAATAATATATTTATATATTATTATTTTTATTTATTATATTTATAATATTTATATATAATTTATTATTATTATTATTATTATTATTATTATTATTATTATTATCCCACAAGTGACGCCAGATATAGTATGTGTCACTGAAATTACTCCGGCTGCTCCAGCCCTCTTTTGTGCAGTATTTGTTTTACCTACAGGTATGCAAGTCTATGCAGTACGGTATCTTTATTCTTTGGACAAAACGCACTCCCTTTACTTTATGACGAAAGGTTACTGTTATCTCCGCCGTCTCGTTCTTCTTAGAGGAGGATCGAGACGGCGGTGATTGATAGTAATGAAGTTCCACGCATTGCTTTAAGTGCAACATAACTATTATTCTACTGTCTCAAATAAACTGTCGAGAAAGACATGCATTAAAATAGAAATATGTATGATTGATTATTTATGGATGATTTACCAACTCATTGTACATTTCAGAGTAAAATAACTGCGGGGAAAGCGTTGTATCAATGATTTGTTAAAGAGGTATACTAGTATAAAACTAACTACGACTTTGAACTATTAAAATTTTGAACGAAAACGTGATGAGAACATAGGTCAATAACGGAGACCTGCGAATTATGTAGCCAACGATTTCATATTTGAGCTACCTGTGAGTGTCATCTACTTCCAATGACTTTATGGGAATTCTTAATTGCCTTGCTATGTTTATTCATAATTTTTGTTTTAGTATCTTTTATGATTTCGCAGGGTGTTTTTACCATCTATAAGAAGCAATAAGGTTATATAGGCCTCTACTGGTGAGTGAAATCTCTTTACTGTCAACAGCCACATTTTGTACTGCAATTTTGTATAAAAATCGTGAGAGAAATTTTTAGAGAAATAATTATACGTAGAACTATGTAAATGCGAATGAATTCTGTATTTAGATTTTGTGAGTATGTCATTGCATTATAAACAATTCCTTTCATTATTACACGAACAGGTGAGGGTAAGAATTTGTACAACTAATTGTTTTCACTGAAAATGCAATAAATAAATAACGTTCCTAGTGCGTCACTTTATATATTTAAATACATTTCCAACATATGAGGACAAAGCGAGTTACTGCTTCGTTATGTATTGGTATTTGAGAGCTTTGTGGAGTTATTTTTGGGGGTTAGAGATATGGTCATGACCTTATTGTTGATGTGCGAAATTTATGCTGTCGTGTTCGCTGCGCCGAATGTATCTGTAATCTAGCCATGGCTAAGATGTGGAATACTGATCTGGAACTTGATGTAGTGGAAGTTACTTTCCTTTCGTTCTCCGACAATTTGAGACAAGAGTGACAAACCACTTACTGGGGCCTCAACCTCAATCAACATCACCTAGATATTCTTCTTCTTGATGCTTATGGGCTTTTATATATTTTACACCTAGATATTATCTAGGAGGTGCTGCCTCAATTCAATTTGCCATTGTTTCTCTTTGCCTGAGTCAGGCTCATCTGATCTCCCATGAATAATTGTTCATCTCTTACATCGACTGTATTAGATTGGTAACGCCGAGGGCGTTTCTCTTTTATGCGCTTTTTATATCCCATAACGGTCATTGCCCAGATCGCTCATTCGCAGAGAAATATATTAGAAGTGGATTGATATTAAGAGAGGCTGGTGATATCCCTTAAATCAGTCACACCATGTTAGTAGGTCCGGGTCTGTACATACTTGTCTAATACAGAGCTAAAATGATATTTCACGACGTCGAACCAAGAACCTCTTCCTCCCAGGTTTTTACGTGCCAGTTCAGACTTCACGCGGATACTCTAATGTGTACATCGCGAAGAGCTGAAAATCGAGTGAGTTGGGTGCGCGTACAATTCATGTGGCTGTAAGCATGCATTCGGGATGTGGTGGGTCCCGGTTGTAGGCCTCAGGGGCTCTGAACTTTGGAGCGTGGGTTGGCGACCACCGGGCCCTTAGCTGAGTCCTGGCATTGCTTCCACTTACTTGTGCCAGGCTCCTCACTGTCATCTATCCTATCCTACCTCTTTTTGTCAACTCTTGTTCTTTTCCGACCCCGACGTATTAGGTTTGCGGGGGCTAGGGAGTCTTTCATTTTCACGCCCTTTGTGGGCCTTGTCTTCCTTTGGCCGATAGGCTATCTTCATTTTTCGAAGAGTCGGATCCCTTCCATTTATTCCCTCTGATTAGGGTTATATAGAGGATGGTTACCTAGTTGTACTTCCACTTAAAACAATAATCACCACCACCACCACCGTTTCGGTTGTACTGTCGATAACCCTGAAAATGCTGTTCATATTTTTCCATTTCACAGAAGGAAAATGGTGGGGACTATACCTGTATTAAAGTCACGGTCGCTATCTTTCCAGCACTACCTCTTGCCTATCCCAACATGGTCAAAAGACTTACGCCGAGCGATTTGGCTGCGCAGTTCGATTTGTGCTGTGTTAGCTTGCATTTTGGAGAAGGTTGGATCGAGCCTTAACGTCGGGAGCCCTGAAGATGGTTTTGCGTGGTTTCTCATTTTCATGCCGGGCAATTGTACCTTAAGTCTGTACCTTAATTAAGGCCACACTCTCTTCCTTCCCAGTCCTAGCACTGCCCTATCTCAGTGTCGCCGTCAGACCTCCCTGAGTCGGCGCGACGTAAAACAAATAGCAGCCTAAAACTTACCGGTGTTAGTGTGACATAAAACACATGACTTTCCTTACTTTTGTAGCCACCTCTCGACAAACGTCAACATAAACACTGGAATTTAGTATCGCCTCAGATGCACTAGTGCGGCGCTTGCTGGTGGTAGTGTCCCCTATTGTTTTAAGAGGAAGTACAACAAGGCAACCATGTCCTCTCCTTAGAAGGGTCTTCGACAACTGGACTTCAGTGTCTACACCAAGCTATACGTGACACGAACAAGTATTTATGGATGCGAGACTTGGAATACTTACTGAGGTACACTTCAGTTGTCTGGAAAATTACCGGAGTAAATACTATACTAAGTGTAGCCTAGAACCTGTAAGCGGGATTTACTATGGACAATCCCGATACTGCATAGGAAAGTGGGTATTATAGAAACAAATGGGCATACATACATAATCATTATAGACTGTTATGCCTTTCAGCGTTCAGTCTGCAAGCCTCTGAGAATTTACTAAACGTCGCCACAATCCTCGATTTGCAACTAGTGTTGTGGCCTCATTTAGTTCTATACCTCTTATCTTTAAATCGTTAGAAACAGAGTCTAACCATCGTCGTCTTGGTCTCCCTCTACTTCTCTTACCCTCCATAACAGAGTCCATTATTCTCCTAGGTAACCTATCCTCCTCCATTCGCCTCACATGACCCCACCACCGAAGCCGGTTTATGCGTACAGCTTCATCCATCGAGTTCATTCCTAAATTAGCCTTTATCTCCTCATTCCGAGTTCCCTCCTGCCATTGTTCCCACCTGTTTGTACCAGCAATCATTCTTGCTACTTTCATGCCTGTTACTTCTAACTTATGAATAAGATATCCTGAGTCCACCCAGCTTTCGCTCCCATAAAGCAAAGTTGGTCTGAAAACAGACCGATGTAAAGACAGTTTCGTCTGGGAGCTGACTTCCTTCTTACAGAATACTGCTGATCGCAGCTGCGAGCTCACTGCATTAGCTTTACTACACCTTGATTCAATCTCACTTACTATATTACCATCCTGGGAAAACACACAACCTAAATACTTGAAATTATCGACCTGTTCTAGCTTTGTATCACCAATCTGACATTCAATTCTGTTGGATTTCTTACCTACTGACATCAATTTAGTCTTCGAGAGGCTAATTTTCATACCATACTCATTGCACCTATTTTCAAGTTCCAAGATGTTAGACTGCAGGCTTTCGGCACAGTCTGCCATTAAGACCAACTCGTCAGCATAGGCCAGGCTGCTTACTACATTTCCACCTAACTGAATCCCTCCCTGCCATTTTATACCTTTCAGCATATGATCCATATAAACTACAAACAGCAAAGGTGAAAGATTACAGCCTTCTCTAACTCCTGTAAGTACCCTGAACCATGAACTCATTCTACCATCAATTCTCACTGAAGCCCAATTGTCAACATAAATGCCTTTGATTGATTTTAATAATCTACCTTTAATTCCATAGTCCCCCAGTATAGCGAACATCTTTTCCCTCGGTACCCTGCCATATGCTTTCTCTAGATCTACGAAACATAAACACAACTGCCTATTCCTCTCGTAGCATTTTTCAATTACCTGGCGCATACTGAAAATCTGATCCTGACAGCCTCTCTGTGGTCTGAAACCACACTGGTTTTCATCCAACTTCCTCTGAACGACTGATCGCACCCTCCCTTCCAAGATGCCTGTGAATACTTTGCCTGGTATACTAATCAATGAGATACCTCGATAGTTGTTGCAATCCTTCCTGTTCCCTTGCTTATAGATAGGTGCAATTACTGCTTTTGTCCAATCTGAAACAAATGGAAAACTAGAAAAATACTCCAGGTTGCAGGCTTGCAAAGGAACTGATAAAAGGACCAGACAAGGAGCATACTAAAGAACTGTTGAAACTCAGCAGAGAAAATATAAGATGGGTAGTAGGACTGTTGACAGGACATTGCCATCTGGAAAAAAACACCTACATAGAATTGGATTAATAAGAGACAATATATGTAGGAAATGCAATGAAGCAGAGGAATCAACTGAACACACACCGTACTTTTCGAATGTGAGGCGCTGAGTAGAATCAGGCTCTCCACCCTAGGACTACCAGGTGAAGAGAGAGAAAAAAGAATCCAAGAAGACCCAATAAGAACAAGCTGCAGCTTTGTGAAGGGAGCAGGTATATCTAGATGGGAATGAAGGAAAAACATGGTAGCAAAAGATCTTAGAGTTCGACGCTAATTAGGAACTAATATTTAGAGGCCCCATGAAGAAAAGAACAAGAGTATACTACGTGTAAAATTGCTGGACCATCTAACAAATATCCTTATTTTGCAGAGACCAATTCCCCGAATATTGAAGTTATCACCATTATCATAATCTTCATCATTGGCTGTTCCCATATTTTATTCGGGTCGTGGGTATTAACTTGGTTCCGTTTAACGCCCGGATGCCTTTGCTGACGCCAACCATATGTGGAGGAACATAATTACTATTGTAGCGATTCTGTGATGGTTGGTAGTGATATGGAAATATGAAGAGGAGTGTATAGGGACAAGCGCAAAACACTCAATTCCCGTATCAAAGGAATTAACCAACGCAGTTAAAATCCTCGGCCCGGCCGGTAAATCGAACCTGGGACCCTATGAACCGAAAGCCTTGACGCAGACTTTTAGAATGAAGCCATTTATTTTTCAGTGTCGAATCAGTTAAAGACACTTTTACGTTTTTTGTTCTGTCGAACACGAACATGTCACTTAGATTACGATAACCCCCCCCCCCAACCCCACGGCACTTAACGCCCTTGAAAGGGCTTTAGCCTGCCAGGCGACCGCTGCTCAGCCCGAAGCCCTGCAGATTACGAGGGGCCGTGTGGTCAGCACAACGCATCCTCTCGGCCGTTATTTCGGGCTTTCAAGACCGAGGCCGCCATCTCACCGTCAGATAGCTCCTCAATTCTAATCACGTAGGCTGAGTGGACCTCGAACCAGCCCTCAGGTCGAGAGAAAAATCCCTAACCTGGCCAGGAATTGAACCCGGGGCCTCTGGGCGGGAGGCAGGCACGCTACCCCTACACCACGGGGCTGGCTTATGGTAAAACACCCGGAAAAAATGGCAATTATAGGTGGAATGGCATGTTTTGTTGTACAAGAACATCCTCTAATTCTAACAAATCACTTAGCCATGCATATATATTCAGTTTCACTCTCAGTAGGACATTTTCCCTATCACCTATTCAACCTCACAGTCAATCTAACACAGGGGTTTCCAATTTGTAAGTGCTTGAGGGCCACAATGGAAATCTTAGGCACGATCGCGGGCCGCACTGTAACAATAGGCCAATTTGCGTACAATTTCGCAAATAGAACAGAGGTACCGGGATGAAATAGTATGCATAGTTAAATTGAAATGGTTTAATAATTTTAATTGCTTAAAACACTGAAAAATGAAAATTTACAGCCTGTTTCCAGTCATTCAACTGGGTCAGGAATGGAATGGAATGGAATGAATGAATGAATGAATGAATGAATGAATGAAGCCCCTATCTAGTGGCGAGGATAGGAATTGTGCCGGCTGCCGAAGTCTGTCGCACTCCTCTGGGGCAATTATTAATGACTGACAAATGAAACGAACTAATATTGGAGTGTGTTGCTGGAATGAAAGATGACAGGGAAAACTACAGTACCAGGAGAAAAACCTGTCCCGCCTCCGCTTTGTCCAGCACAAATCTCACATGGAGTGACCGGCATTTCAACCATGGAACCCAGCTGTACGTCCACGCGTACCAACTACCGTTTAATTTCCGTTGACCTTCCCTATCTCGGAAACAAATTACCGGCGGGGTCGGAAAAGAACAAGAGTTGGGCCAAATGAGGTCGGATAGGATATATGAAAGCGAGGAGCCTGGCATAAGTAAATAGAAGCAATGCCAGGTCTCAACGAAGTGCCCAGTGGTCGGCAAACCACGCTCTCAGGTTGAGAGCTCCTGGGGCCCCTTTTAGCCACGTCTTAAGACAGGCAGGGGATACCGTTGATATTATTCTAACTGCGTCAATAAGAGTTCTCACAATAAAAACATTATCTGGTCTTCTTCCCCCTCTTCTGAAACCACTTTGAAGTTTGGACGGGATTGAATGTCTCTCTGCCCAGTTCATTGGTCTTTTTGCTAGTATACCAGGATACATTTTCCCCGAAGTATCTAATAAGGTTATTCCGCTATAGTCACCTGGATTCAGTTTCCTCCCTTTATTTTTGCATATAGGACGTATTATCCGCTTTTTCCAAACTTTCGGGAATACCACTTTCTGGAAGATTTTATTAAATATCCTTGTCAACATTTCCACCATGCCATTTCACTCTCCCGCCTCTTTCCAGAATTAATATATGGTGCCCAGAACAGAGTCACGCAGCTGTGAACTCGCATTCGGGAGATAGTGGGTTCGAACCCTATTGTCGGCAGCCCTGAAGATGGTTTTCCGTCGTTTCCCATTTTCACTCCAGGCAAATGCTGGGGTTGTACCTTAATTAAATCCATGGGCGCTTCCTTCCCACTACTAGGCCTTCCCTATGCCATCGTCGCCATAAGACCTATCTGTGTCGGTGTGACGTAAAACAAATAGCCAAAAGAAAAGTTCCTAATTTTCCAGTTTTTGCTCCTTGTAACAGATCTCGTATTTCTTTAGTCGCAATAGCTTCATCTAATTCAGGCAGAGTGACACTCAAACCCACGAAACCACAATTAGTGATGTATTTACTATTGTGTGTTTCTGTGGGGATTAATGGTTTGACGTGTTGTGTGCAGGTGAATATGTGTATTAAGACGATCAGGAACAGCCAAACCCAGAGCTTGAGCCATTCACCAAACGTGATTAAAAACCCCGGCCCGGCTGGGAATCAAACCCGTGTCCTCTACGCTGGCCATTCAGCCAAGGAGCCGCAGTAGCTTGAAGGTCATCTTCTTGTTCTTCTTTTTCCTGGCACCAACCCTATGTTGAGGGATGTATTCGGTACAGTGAACTTCTGTAGTGGTTGGCTGTGTGATGTGTTGTATGTAAGAAAGATGTGTTTTATTTTATTTGTTATGTCCAACTAAGGAGCACGTTTGTACTTATTAGCACCTTTTTTGTTTATTCTTCTTCTCTTTGGCGAGCTGAGTGGTTCAGACGGTTGAGGCACTGGTTTACCGACCCCAGCGTGGTAGATTCGATCCTGGCTCAGTCCGGTGGTATTTGAAGGTGCCCAAATACGTCAGCCTCGTGTCGGTACATTTACTGGCACGTAAGAGGACTCCTGAGGGACTAAATTCCGGCACCTCGGCGTCTCCGAAAACCGTAAAAGTAGTTAGTGGGACGTAAAAACAAATAACATTATTATAATTATTCTCTTCCCGATATCTCTTCATCCTCTCGCTGTGTTCCTCTTTACGTTAGTACCACTATATTAGGTACGACATAGGTTTGTGATTTGTAGCAGTAAAGAGCCTGGCCTGGGGGTTTCCAGTACCCGTGAGTCGTACCCGTGTGAGCAACACCGCGGGTCTGGGCGTTGCCTGTGAGTTGTAACACTATATGAGCGACACCGTGGGTTTGCGTTGTCCGTGATTAGTACCCACTATGTGAGGAACACCATGGGAATACCGGCACCCGTGACTAGTACACGTAGGCGAGGAACCTCATCGGTTTGCGTTCACTATGAGTGGCGCCATTGTGTGAGCAACACCATAGATCTGCGTTACTTGTACGACGTACAATACTTGTGAGTAGTACCATCATGTGTGGAACACCGTGAGTCTTCGCTACTTTTGCTTAGTACCCCAACATGATAAATACCATGGTTCTACTTTACTAGCGACATGTGCCACTATGAGGGGCCATTGACCTGGATTTTGGACCCCTTTAGAAAACAAGCGTCATCATCATCATCAGGATTGTACTTTAGAATGGTCCCTTGGTCGGTAACGCTGTTTCTTTCTGGTAGTTTTTGGGTAGGATCCACTGATTGTTTTGGGTTCATATCCATTCATTCATTCTTCATGTCATCTTTCTTTTTTCTTTTGGCCAGTGGATGATTTAAAACTTTTGTTTTGTCATTTCATTTCGTACCATCAGGGGCCGATGACCTAGATGTTAGGCCCCTTAAAACGACAAGCATGATCATCGTCATCGTTTTTCATTCAAAATTCCATTTTCGTTTGAAATCTGGGAATTACTATAGTCGGCGTCAGCTCAAGTCCTAAGCGGTCCCTTTGATGGTATATCGAAAATCAATTCAAGAACCGAAGAACATATCCTTCTGCGTGTGAGCACTTCCTCTTATTCCCCTTCTCATTCTCGGCTCTCATCCTGAACTTGGCGGCTAATGTAAGCGGCTTTAATAGAACATGTATAACATCAAAGAGACCGCTTAGGACTTGAGTTGACTCCGAGTATAGCGGAAGTAACAAACAAACAAACAAACAAAATCCAGGACCACATCAAAGTGCACAAGTTGGTACAGAAAATAAATTTAGGAGAACAGTGGGATTGTGTCCAGCACATAAAAGGACAAATCAAAATGGTGAAAGATTAATTGACCTTTGCCAAACGTTTGATTTATAAAAAAATATCAGCACGCTTTCCGGCACTAACCAGTAATAAGAAAACTTGGATATCGCCCAATCATCAGCAAGGTCAATTTCAGATTGATCATGTAGCAGTCGCCAGGGAGAATCGGAAAGAAATAATGAATGTTAGTCAAAAAAGGAATTATGTAAAAAAGATGAGTTTTAAGACAAACACAGACGCCCAGCTCTCGAGTTAGAGGATTTAACCATGCAAAGTTAAAATGTCCGACTCGGCCGGGATCGAAACCAGGACCCTCTGAACGGAAGACCACTCTGCTGACCATTCAGCCAAGAAATCGGGCAGGTCGATGATCCACTGCCTTTGTTTAGTTATTAAGTAGTCAGTTAGATACCTACGCCGTTAAATGTGTAGATGAAACTTCTATCTACCCAGAGCAGTTACCAGTATGACGTCATGCGGCTTGATTACGTTCGCATTAAGTAGCTGGCGAGGCAAGGTTTGTTTTTATTCCGACACGTTTGACCTTGATTCCCTTTTGAGCTTCCAGACCGGCTGCTGACTAGTTTACTGAAGAGAAACTGGATAATTAATGTCTGTTATCTGGTTCTTTTGGTCGACGCAAGCACTGGTGTCCTCAAATAAGGTATTGCGAATGGTGTGGTGTGCTGTACGTTGCAGCGGGAGAAACATCTATACTTCTCGATTTATTTTTGATTATTTATATAGATTATGAGGACAAAATTAAACAAACCGTTAAAGTTATTCCCGGTCTGGCGTAAGAATAATTTGGAGTAAACAAGATATTAAGATGTAAATCTCAGAATCATATCCGGTTGTTTCCGTTTGTATTGATTATTTAGAGCTGGCTACGCTATTTTCGTCTTCATTTATGAAAACCTACAACCTGTTTTCCAGTCATTGACCGGGTCAGGGATGTAATGAATGAAACATATATAGGCTGTTATTACAATGGGGTCGCCACTCCCAAGGTGATTTATTAATGAGTGATAAATGCTATGAAAGGATAATGAAGAGTGTTGCTGGAATGAAAGATGACAGGGAAAACCGGAGTACCCGGAGAAAAACCTGTCCCGCCTCCGCTTTGTCCAGCACAAATCTCACATGGAGTCACCGGGATTTGAACCACGGTATCCAGCGGTGAGAGGCCGACGCGCTACCGTCTGAGCCACGGAGGCTCTCGTCTTCATTTATAGCATTTACAAAATTTCATCGCTAGGCTTATATTTTTACTAGCTGCATCCGCGAGATAGTGGGTTCGAACCCCACTGTTGGCAACCCTGAAGATGGTTTTCCATGGTTTCACATTCTCACACCAGGCAAATGCTGAGAGTGTACCTTAATTAAGGCCACGACCGCTTCCTTCCCACTCCTAGCCCTTTTCTATCCCATAATCGCCATAAGACCTAACTGTGTCGGTGCGTCGTAAAGAATTGTAAACAAACATTTATTAGTGGTAGCCGTGCGCTTCTCTATAGGTACACATCTCACTGGGTTACGAGAAAAAGTTCAACGATAAATGGATATTAACAATGAAACTAGGTAACATAATACACAGGAGAACTAGGTCCATCGCTTTATTTTTTTTTCAAATTAAAGCGCCAAAGAATCAGCTTGTATTCAGGAAATAGTGGGTTCGAACACCACTGTTGGCAGCGCTGAAGATTGTTTTCCGTGATTTTCCATTTTCACACCAGGCTGCACCTCTATTTATTTAGGCCACGGTGGTTCCTTCCCAGTTCTAGCCATCGGAGCGTCGCCATAAGACGTCTGTCAGCGCGACGTAATAAAAACAAATGTTCATACACCATTTTCATGAATGATAGGAAAATGGAATCTATACTAATAAACAGAAGTCAAAATGTAGCGATGTTTAAAGGTGATAGAAGATTATTTTTATCAGTGTATCATGTGTATAATGACCCAATCTCATCATCAACAGAAGGCTAACAACTAGTGCGGAGGGCGTAATAGCCTATGCATGTGGATTTTTGAAATGAAAGGTCATGTCCCGTGGTTTGTATTTTACGTAAAACTCGAGATCCCATGGCTGTGATCTTGAAAACGTAAAACTACAAGCTTGCTTTAGCTCTACTATTAATTTTAAAATATTAAGAAGTAACTGAATAAACAAAATAGAATTTGAAGATAAAAAGGAGAAAATAAATGAGGCAACGGAAAGACACCCACGCTGGAAAATGAAGGACTTGCCATTTTACAATTTGTCAGTTTTCTCTATTTTTAATGTCGTATATCATAGATGGGCAATAAGAGAACCCTGGTCCTTGAGCTAACGACATGAGCGAGGGAAGAGCAGAGAGCAGCTGACTTCTAATAGTTTGCGCTGTGAAGAATATAGGCTCCGTGCGTATAGCAATGTGCTGCTGCGGGTGGAAATTATGAGAACTACTTAGGGGCACCATCAACAGCTGACCATAAGAAGCTGGAATATGTGTGACGTTTTCATACATATATTCCATCATTTTACAGCGGCCCTCTATCGCTGAATCACTGTCTATGTTTTTGTCTAAAGCCATTATTAGAATCTAAAACCACATTCCCTATGTTTTGAACCGGTCATGTTTGTGATGTAGATAGCCACCGTGATGGATCACACTGACGTGAAGAGTAGAACATTGTGTCCCTGTACATGTTCTTTCCAAAGTTTTGTTTTGTTTTGTTTTGTTTTTTGCACAGTATATGATACCTACGTATGTTTGTCATCTAATTTCTTATTTCCCCCCCCCCCCCCCCAATATTATGAATATATCATCTTTCATAGTTTTGGCTTTACTTGATAAAACTACTAGTGGCTGGGTATAACGCGAAAGCGGAACCCAATAAATAAATTAAGAAGGAGGATAAGTAGAGGAAGAAGAATCATTTTACAATGCTGTCTTCAGATAATTGTTTAATGTCATAACGTTCGGGCAGAACTATATGCTTGTTGTTGGCTGCATTCATAGATACTGTGATACAAAGGCTTTCTTTACGACCTCGTGAAATGCATTTGGAAAGACGGTGGATCATAGCAGTAAATCGCAAGAAGAAATTCGGAATTTATACATTTTAATTACCAGTGATACAGTCTGGCTCCATGGCTAAATGGGTAGCGTGCTGGCCTTTGGTCAAAGGGGTCCTGGGTTCTATTCCAGGCAGGATCGGGAATTTTAACAATCATTGGTTAATTTCGCCGGCACGGTGGCTGGGAGTATGTGTCGTCTTCATCATCATTCCACCCTCATGACGACGCCCAAGACGCCTACGGGAGTCAAATCAAAAGACCTGCACCTGGCGAGCCGAACATGTCCTCGGACACTCCCGGCACTAAAAGCCTATGCCATTTCAATTTCATTTCAATGATTTTGTCGAGAAACCAAATGAAAAATTTGTTCGATATGCCATGTTCGAGACCTGCTGAGGAATGAGGTGATGGCAGTGAAGTAGAACGAGGTGAACAGTTTCATTTGCCGCGTCTTTCGTATGGTAACTGAATTAGTCACGTGGAGAGCTAATTAGGCTGGGGACACCCAGTTCGCGCGATGTTTTTGTTCTCGCAATTGCTGGAGAATTCCGTGTATAAGCCACATTATGATCACGCGAAGCTGGTTTCGTCTCATTCACATTTCTAAGCTATTAAGAAAGAAAAGGAAGAGGCTCATTTATTCACATTAGCGGCTTGGAACATCTTTTAATCATTACTCTGTTCGTGTATGTGTGGAAAATACTGACTTGTGTTTCGACGAGGCCTACAATAGTCTGCATAACTGTAATTATTTGGGTCTAGAATTGGGATAAGTGGACCGAAATTCAATTTTGTTGTACAATTTGCTTTACGTCGCACCGACACAGATAGTCTTACGACGACGATGGGATAGGAAAGGCCTTGGAGTGGGAAGGAAGCGACCGTGGCCTTCCAGCATTTGCCTGGTGTGAAAATGGGAAATCACGGAAAACCATCTTCAGTGCTGACGACAGTGGGGTTTGAACCCACTATTTCCTGGATACAAGCTCGCAGCTGCGCGCCTCTAACCGCTCAGCCAACTCGCCCGGTAATATTATTCCAAGATTACGTGTTTGGTCTCAAAACTTGCAAGATGTGAATAGCTGAGCCTGGAATTGATGTCATCTTCTTGCTGGACAAGCTATGAGACTTCAACGAGCACAAAACGCATGCCTACAAACTGCGACATGACGCTCATGTTACATCATATTTTAAAACATGGGATGGCTACGCATAAATGAACGAAGGAATTTTCGCCTAATGACACTTGTTCACCAAGTGATCTCGACGAACACTTCTACGTGCCTATCTTCTAATTTTCGTTTCCTTTCCTCATTCCATGAAATTAGTACCCGTTCTGGTTCCTTACTTGAAATTCCATTAAATCGAACGAATTCTTACAATCATTCCTTTTTTAGTTACTGCATCGAGACTCTGGAATACACTCGCAATGGACATTCGGCACGTTACTTCCTCTCATAAATTCAAATCTGCCTGCCGAAAGTTTTTCCTGGGAACACATAACTGAGTTGTGTGAGTCATTGTGTGTATGTTGTGTGAATGGATTTTCTTCATCTATTATGCACTTTAGTCATTATCGTTATTATTATATTTCCTCTTTATAGTAGTATTATTAGTATTGTCACACTAATTGTCGTACTGATATGTAACTTAGTCTTAGAATTATCTGTCCGTAGTATTATTTCCTTTTAGAATTTCTGTGTCTTACTTTTATGTTTACATTTTTAAATTTTATTATTTATAGTGGGTAAGTGTAAGAGAGGGCCGTGAGCCCTAAATTCGCCACAAATGTAAGTCAGGAATAAATAAATAAATAAATAATAAAATACGTCGAGCTCTTCCTGTTCGACCTGCTTCGATAATTTATTGAAAATAGAAAAGGATTTAAGTACCGTACCAAATTGATGAATTTGGGGGTTTTGCTTAGAATTGGTTGAAAGAATCAGTGGATTCATTCTCCAAGTTTATACATTGAAAGAATGCGCACAGAATATGCTCCCAACGGCCTTAACGTGGAAGGGTGAAAGTACTGCCAAACAACGAGAAGGTCACGGAGAACATCAGGTGCATGTCTGCGGCTGTTTTTATCGGTACTACATGAAAATAAACTTCGTGTATTAATATTTTAGTGGCTTAAGTGAACTACACATGTCGCGTTCATTGTGAATGTACATCTCGTCGAAGGACAAGAAATTTCATTACTTAAGTTCTTTGTGAAAGTTTCGAAGAGTTTACTGTAATGAATCTGTCTCATTTTTATTACAGGACGTAGTCTCTTTTCAAAGATTCTTTGTTTACTACGTGCAGAGAAATGTTGAGTTTAACTCAGTTTTTCAACTTAGGACTTTGGCTGAAAGATATTTCACTAAATACAGTTTCATTGTAAATAAAAAAAGAAATGGCGTATGGCTTTTAGTGCCGGGAGTGTCCGAGGAAAAGTTCGGCTCGTCAGATGCAGGTCTTTTGATTTGACACCCGTAGGCGACCTTCGCGTCGTCATGAGGATGAACCCAGCCCCGTGCCAGCGGAATTAATCAGTGATGGTTAAAATTCGCGACCCTGCCGGGAATCGAACCCGAGACCCCTGTGACCAAAGGCCAGCACGCTAACCATTTAGCCATAGAGCCGGACTTCATTGTAAGTGATAGGTGGGAACACGAATGACAGAACAAAATGTTTAGGGATGTTCCATGATTTCCTTCAGCAGTGCCATTGATTCATGAACATGACTTGAGGTAATTTTTGTATATTTTCTTTTTTTGATTATTCTGATTTTACATCTGCTTAAGTGTGTTATTTTCTGTTATGCGTTAGTCTATATCAATTTATAACGAAAGTACAATGCTATTATACTGAATGCATTTTTATTTTGCCATTAGCTCTAAGATGTATGTACGATTTTAATTCCATTGTAATATTATCAAAACATACACACATACGTACATACATACATCATCATTACGGACCTTTATGCCTTTCAGCGTTCAGTCGAAAGCCTCTGTGAATTTACTAAATGTCGCCACAGTTCTCTATTTGCAACTAGTGCTGTGGCCTCATTTAGTTCTATACCTCTTATCTTTAAATCGTTAGAAATTGAGTCTAACCATCGTCTTCTTGATCTCCCCGTACTTCTCTTATCCTCCATAACCTATCCTCCTCCGTTCTCCTCACTTGGCCTCACCACCGAGGCCGGATTATCCGTACAGCTTTATCCATCGAGTTAATTCCTAAATTAGTTTTTATCTAATCATTCCAAGTACCCTGCTGCAATACTTCACTGGCATTATGACCTCTTTTAGTAAAGCTCCCGTAAAGCAAAGTTGGTCTGAAAACAGACCGATGTAAAGATAGTTTCGTCCGGGAGCTGACTTCCTTCTTACAGAATACATATTACAGAATATTATCAGAAAAGTCAGAAAATTAAAATGCCATGTTTGTCTTCAAGATGCTATAAAATGGTAAATTACAAACTTATAAAGGATACAAAATGGTAGATTTCTAATTTTAAAATGCTTAAAATCGCCACCCCTGGTTATTTTATTCTTTGCGATCTACTTTCAACTGACGATGTTGTGTTTTTACATCGTTTGAACTTAACAGAATTTAAAACATTTCACGTGGTCGAGGCTAATTGTATTTATACAATATACTAAATGAGGTCATAATGCCGGTGAAGTATTGCAGCAGGCTGCTCTAACTGTATAGCACAGAACGCACTCATCCTCGTGTGGGACGCCGTTACTTCTCATTGCTCTACCGTTAATATTATCTTGTATCTCACCGAGTCCGTCTGGAGAAGTAGGTCGTAGACTGAACCTGACCTTGGGAGCTCACAATAGAGTAATAGACCATATAGTCAAAGTAGTTGCTGAAGAGTTCACAGCTGCAGCTATATCTGGGATTATTTCTACATACTTGTGCAGGGTGCGGAATCAGAAAGAAATGGTGGGTGCAGGAGGATCACAGGGCTTAACTACTAGTGTTTATTTCAGGCAGTACCCTGCGGAGGACGGGGTATATAATTCCCCAGTAAGTCAATTATGTAAATGTTAAATCTTTTTGTTTGAATTCTGTTGTAACAAGGATGATAATAATAACAATAAAAACAAATAATAATAACAATAATACTATTTGGTTTACTTTTACGGTTTTCGAAGACTCTGAGGTGCCGGAATTTAGTCCCGCAGGAGTTCTTTTACGTGCCAGTAAATCTACCGACACGAGCCTGGCGTATTTGAGCACCTTGAAATATCACCGGACTGAGCCAGGATTGAACCTGCCAAGTTGGGGTCAGAAGGCCAGCACGTCAACAGTCTGAGGCCCGGTTGTATAAAGACATCTGACTGGAGATCAATTAAGAACTTAGTTCTGAAAATGAACTGAGATTACGACTTCATCGTGTTGTATAAAACTGAACTCGGTTTACACATATGTAGTTCAAATGTAATCGGAGTTCAATAAAGTGGATGTGGCAACACCGCAAAACAAATGAAATACGAAAAAGCTCGGCCCTTTGGATAATACATAAATGGCGGGATTGACCTGGCCGTGACTGTAAACAAATGAAATACGAAACTGCCGTGACTGTCGAAGGGGGAGAAGAAGATAATATTGAAATCACGCGAAGTAAACATGGAAAGAACTTCAAAGGAGCGTTCTGCGAATTTCACACCGAAATAAAAGGACGACCTGGTGGATATTGTACTATCAAGGTACAAACATATAATAGAAAATAAAAGAACCGATATGGTGACATCAAAGTTGAAAGAGAAAGCCGTTGACTTGTCAATTTAAAGAGATCTCCAACAACCATTTGAAAACTTCTTGTAGCATAAAACATACACATGGGTGACAGGGGATAATTTCTTTGAGTAGGTTTTTGTAGTGTGTCCCTTAACTTCAGTTCCAGTCGTTCCTCAACATCTTTCGAGAAACGAAATCTCGTTTTGAACATTTGATCACCCATTTCAATCATCGGATTCCGTCTGTACCGAAAGACGCGAGGAGCTCATCGTAAAATCAACTCTTCTTCATCAGACGAAAAGTCGGAATAATCTGACATCCCTGCTAAAGAATATATATATATACTACACAGTTGCTTTGTTTTGTAAACTTGAAACATAATTTAAAATTATTCATTATTGAAGCAGTATCATAAAACTAAGTAACAACAACGTGTTGGCATGGCAGTAGGCTATTGTTTATATGATATTCACATAACCTCACTTCTGAAAAATCGAGCGATCTTTAGCAATATTATTTAACTACTAGCATTCAAGATATTTATAACTTATCTCGATATTATTAAGGCGCGGTATTCTTACGCAGATGCGATACAAGAAAACACTTCTCAAGTCTTCAGGGCTAGTTCAATGTTTAATATAAATGATAATGATCTAGGTTCAAGGAGATTAACCGACGAATATTCGCCAGTCAAATCTGAACTTAGATCGAGACGAGATAACCTTAGATTAGCGTTTATACAACGGAAAATCGAAGTTCAACTTGACTGGCAGCCATTTTTCCTCGTTAAACTCAGATCAAATGTTTTATACAACCGGGCCTGAGCCACTCAGCCCGGCACAAGAAAGATAAACATTGGATGGTTATTCCGTTTGTAAACTTCTTTAGTGAGTCCTATTGGCTACCTATAGCAAACACACCCTCTCCAAGAAGTACAAGACTGGTGTAAGCTCGAGCTAGTCCGGCCCCGCGGTGTAGGGGCTGTGTCACCCGGCGGCCCCGGGTTCGATTTCAGGCCGGGTCAGGGTTTTTTAATTGTAAATGATTTAATATCCCTGGGCTGGGGACTGGGTGTTTGTGTCGTCCTTAACGTTCCTTTCTTCACTTAACACTTCCGTAATTTCCAAACACACGCGGATTTCTAACATATGGTGCAAGTAGGGGCAGAAGATCTTTCTAGGTCGACGCCCCAAACAAATAGCATTTTAAAAGAAAAAAAGCTCGAGATACTTAAAGCGATAACAAGGGAGGAGGGCTTCAAGTAATTTATATTTTTGCCCGGGTTTCATGGATTTGCCATCGCTACGTTGCTTTATTGCTCAAGGTCTGGC
The DNA here is from genome assembly GCF_040414725.1 of Anabrus simplex. NCBI lineage: Eukaryota > Metazoa > Arthropoda > Insecta > Orthoptera > Tettigoniidae > Anabrus > Anabrus simplex. Next base: position 109,903,426 of record NC_090269.1, on the reverse strand, counting down.
AGTCATTCTATTATTTCTATATTATGTGTATTATTGCTGATGATGGTGGTGGTGATTATTATTTTAAGAGGAAGTACAACTAGGCAACCGTCCTCTGTATAACATTAATCAGAGAGAAAAAATGGAAGGGATCCGACACTTCGAAAAATGAAGATACCGATCAAAGGAAGACAAGGGCCATAAAAGGCGTGAAAATGAAAGAATTCGCAACTTAATACTGTCAGGGTCGGAAAAGAACAAGTTATCCAAGGGTGGTCGGATAGGGTAGATGAAAGTGAAGAGCCTGGCACAAGTTACGAGCCCCTGGATCCCCTTTTAGTCGCCTCTTAAGACAGGCAGGGGATACCGTGGGTGTTGTTCTACCGCACGGGGGTTATTATTGCTGATGTTTTCTGAAAATAAGCCCAATAATAAATCATTAATTTCAGTAATATCGTCGGTGCGGATGGGGGGCAACCCCTCCCCCCCCCCCTCCCGCGACTTCGCATCCTGTACTTGTGCCTGTCTGACCTTCCTTGGTCAACTCTTATTCTCACCTGTTCCCTAGGCCTTGAAAATCTTGCGGAACTTCGATACCCTTGATATTTCGAGTCGTTGAAACGCTTCCTCTTAACCCTTCGATTAATGTTGCGAAGGGCTGGTGATCGATATTCACTTGAATTTATACGACCGCTGTAGATAGAACATTATTTTTGTTATTTGACAATAAAATTAGTTCTTTTCCGTTTTCTTGCTCTCTTGAAGATAACAACTTTGTGTGAAGAATAAACGTGTGATGACTAGACCTCGAAATTTTAGACCTGAAGTCAAGTTTTAGGTGCTTAAAATGGGCTACCATAATACTCAAACATTAAAAGTTTATACAAATAAATACAATTGAAGTGTCTGTTTGTAATGTCAAAATAACAGCATTTTACTAAGTGCATATGAAAGTATATACGGTACTTATAACTAAAAACCAATTTTTACAATTTTTATCTGTCTGTCTGTTCCGGCTAATCTCCGAAACGGTTGGACTGATTTTGACGGGAATTTCACTGGCAGGTAGCTGATGGTATATGGAGTAACTTAGGCTACTTTTACATTTTCAAAACTATTAGAGGGGGGCTTCGGGGGGATGTAAAAATAATAGGCGAAATATCGAATTTGTCGTATAGGGACGAGACAAAGCTCATTCAAAAAAACTTTATATATATTTCACGATAAAAATTAATATGTATGGCGTCAACGGTGAAAGTTTATTCAAAATAACAGGAAATTTGTAGAGTGAGGACATTAATAAGTTACCGCAGTAAAATTCACTTTTTCCACATGGACATCTTCGCTCCACAGTAAATTTGGACAATTTAACATCACAAGAAATTATAAACATATTGCCCCACGCACAATGCACCTGGGTGAATTTACACCATAATAAATTTTTAATTTGTGGCATAAAAAATTGCCAACATAGGTAAGTAAGTAAATTTACCTGGCAAGATTAAGGCCTTCAGGCATTTTATTTCATCTAAGCAGGCACAGAAATATATATATATATCGTCGTTGCCGGGACAAAACCTCTTATGTGAAAATATTTTTGGAGGTATACTGAGCCGCAGCACATACATTATGAAGAGCGACAATGCCTTGACAGTATGCACACAATATTGCACCTTAGCTGACAGAACCTTACCGGTCAAAGTTCTAAGCTAAAATATTTCACATAGGAGGTTTTGTCCTGGCAGCGACGATATATAGGATGTATCCTTGATGATGTTGCAAACTTTCAGGTATGATGGAGGACTGCAAATGGATCAATTTGAGATGAGGAACCGTAGTCCGGAAATGTTCGAGTCAAAAGTTATTAATACTTCAAATTGTCCGTACGTTCTTAACAGACGCCGGGGTGTTGGATTTTCGTCCCGCAGTTATTCTTTAACGTGCCGGAAGCCAACGACATGGGGTTGCCACCTTTTTTTTTAAAAAAAATGGCTTTCGGTCTTAACGATCGTTTAAGCAGCTACAATTTTGTATGTTTGTGATTATTATTAATTATGAGTCGACTTTGAGGAATTGCCGGAGAAATTAACCAGACGAAGTTAAAATTCCCGACTGGGCTGGGAATCGAACCCGGCACCCCAGTTACCAAAGGCCAGCACGCTAACCATTTAGCCATGGAGCTGGGTTGTTACCTTTAAACACCCTTAAGAGCCACCGACCTCAGTCGGGTTTGAACTCGTTAACTTGGGATTAGTAGACCAACGCCGTATCCTTTACACCACTGCGGCCGACAGTCAGAAGTTAAGTTGATTAATTCTCGGGGAGTATGCGAAAAGCCTTGTGTATGAGACACCTGTTGAGAGTGAAGAGGATCCCTTGGCAATAATTCTCGCTGCCTGCGACGCTGTTCGAACGACGCTGGGAATATTCGAACGGGTACGACAAAACTTTGTGCGACGATGCCGTGCCTGCATTGACGCAGGGGGATGCCAGTTGTTGTAAATGGAACACCTTGTGAAACTTGTGCAGATAAACGGACTTAAGTAAGTAGAATTTTGCTTAACTTTTGACTCGATCGTTTCTAGAATACGGTTCCTTATCTCAAATTAATCCATTTGCCGTTCTCCATCACCCCTGAAAGTTTGTAACATCATCATAAAATGAAATTCAATAAGAGGAAAATTTCGTAAAACTAATATACTCCATCTAAAGTAGGTAGTGCATAAAACTTAATAACATTTGAAGAAAACGGTTAAGAATTTTACATTAAACTTCTACCAGGCCATCCGTGACAATGGAATGGTTGTGAGGACCAGCATGAAGTTCACAAAGGATCCTTATTGATGCATAAAATGTCCCCACGGAGCTTCTTTGAAAGTGCGGATTGCACTTATTCCTCTGATACTTTCAGGAAGGAGGTTCCACTCCCGGCAGATATTACTTATTCAAAGTACGATTGCATTTGGGCGAGTCGGCGCTAATGTTTATTCATCACAGTGGGTGTGTGACAGCGCAACTGTGCGAGCAATGGGCATGCCAGTGGACTGAGTACAATCATTACTTAAGTCTCTCAATATATAAAGGACAAAACTAATTTATAAAATAATTTACGATTTGCAGTAAACACTAAGCTCAGCAGTACTACTCTGCCTGGTAACAGAACACCGGAAACGTTAACAAGCATCAGTTCTTGCATGGTACAGTGCAATCGTAGTCTTGAACACCTAATAACATAATAACATTTTGCATAGACAGATCTGAACCAAAGTAAATTTGTGACAGTTGCTGCCTGAAGAAGATCAGCAGCTCGTTACAATTCTGGCCTGAACACCAAATTCCACATGTGTAGCCCAGAAATTCCATATGTGTAGCATGGCCAATTACTCTATGTGCAAAACTTTGTAATACTTCGGCACTCTTTAGCTAAGTTGATAGGTCTCTGTTAACTTCGTCATTAGGATTGGCAATCTCTTACACTAAAAATGAATCAGTGAAATGAAATGAGATGGCGTATGGCTTTTAGTGCCGGGAGTGTCCGAGGGCATGTTCGGCCTTACCCTTGTAGGCTAAGGTTCGGCTCGCCAGGTGCAGGTCTTTTGATTTGACGCCCGTAGACGACCTGCTCGTCGTGATGAGGATGAAATTATGATGAAGACGACATATACACCCAGCCCCCAATTAACCCATGATGGTTAAAATTCCCGATCCTGTCAGGAATCGAACCCGGGACCCCTGTGACCAAATGCCAGCACGCTAACCATTTAGCCATGGAGCCGGGCAATGAATCGATTATTTATCGCCATAAAGTAAACTCCATTGAAATGAGCAAACGAGCAATACAGTATAATATTAATCCACGGAACGTTAGACCGAAAGGAATCACTATACAGTATCCAGACCGGGCGAATTGGCCGTGCGGTCAGGGGCGCGCGGCTGTGACCTTGCATCCGGGAGATAGTGAGTTCGAATCCCACTGAAGATGGCTTTCCGTTGTTCCCCATTTTCACACCAGGCAAATGCTGGGCTATACCTTAATTAAGGTCACGGCCGCTTCCTTCCAACTCCTAGGCCTTTCCTATCCCATCGTCGCCATAAGACCTATCTGTGTCGAGGCGACGTAAAGCCAGTAGAAAAAATCCCACAGTATCCGGAGTTGGGAATAAATTGAGTAAAACTTACTTGTAACGAATACTTTCTGAGTATTTTTTTACTTGTAAGAGTTACCTACTTTTTACAAATGTAACATCCTTCATTGCGGGGGATGTTCTTAGAGTTAGTAACTATGGATCCATGGAACGTTAGACCGAAAGGAATCACTATACAGTATCCAGACCGGGCGAGTTGGCCGTGCGGTCAGGGGCGCGCGGCTGTGACTTTGCATCTGGGAGATAGTGGGTTCGAATCCTACCTTGTCTTTACAGCAAATGCAAATTTTTATTTTCCCCAATGGGTTGAGGGTCAGCGATGAGAATTTTAAGAACCAATTATTTTGTAAAGTAGATGGTCAATTACTGAAATACCAAAAATAATTAACTAAACTAAAATAAGAAATAAAATAAAAGTTATGGGAAAAATAATTTTGAAAGTTCCAAGGTATCATACATAGTCTTCGATTTAGTGACGATAGCCTCTTAATAGCTCTGCGCTAAAAAAAGGAACACACAATGAAGTCATCTTTCGTTACGGATTTTCGTTAAGATCCATGCGAAAAAATGTCAAAAATGTCGGTGATTTCATTAAAACTGACGTTCTGTGAAGTAATTGTAATTTTACTGATCACTTGTTAAAAAAGCAATTTCTAATTGTAATTGAGTATATCTCTCGGATAACTGGAATTACTTTGTCCTTGTACTTTTCCCATCACTGGCAGTTTGACCGATGACTGAGCTGTACCTGGCAGCAGACCACCGGAAATGTAAACAAGCATCAGTTCTTGCTTGGCCGAGAGCAGTCGTATTTTGAACACGTTATAACATTGGTCCTGATGTGTCTATGCACACAGTAAATTTGTGGCGGTAAATTTGCTACCTAAACAAAATTAGCAACTCGGTACGATTGGCCTGAACATCTCTCCCCAAATAATTATGGCTTGAACAAATCAGTACATGAAATTCCACATGTGCAGCATGAGCAATTACTACAATTTATATCTGCGGAACTTTTAGTGATAACTTTGGTACTCTGTAGCTTAGGCAGTATGACTGTTATATTCGTAATTGCCACGCCTCGCTCGAATCTATTGAGATTTTTGCCTTTCGACCCAATGGGGGTCCTGAGTGCAATTTCTGAACAATATGCTATCTATATGGCATTGGTGTGAGAAGTGGTGAAACTTGTGAACGAAATAGGATTGGTGAGGATATGGCCCGCGCCCTGACAGGGTGAGTAGTTCAAGATGGCTTTGGCCCTCTTCTAATGTAGGCCTCTGGTGTCATACTTATCCACCGATGAGTTGAATTCGTTGGGGTTCTGTGAAAGCGGCAGTGGGGAGTGGTGGTGGTGGTGGTGGTGGTGGTGGTGGGAATCAGAAGGACTGAAGTTTGCTGTATTGGTGGAAGGACAGAGTTCCTCCGCTGAATTTTGAGGGTTAGCAGCATTTGCGAAAGTGACATTGAATCTTTTGGTCGTAATACTGAAAGAAGCATTCTGACATTTCTTAGAGGGAGGTCCGTTTACTCCTGTTTGGGTGGAGAGAAGGGAGAAGTGAGTATGTTTACCATGGAAACGTGGGCGGGGCCACTGCGGTTGCCATGGAGATAAGTCAGCTAGCCGGCTAGAAGAGTTGCCAAACCTCACACTTTTGAGCGGTCTGAACGGACGAACGAGTGAGCCAGAAGCGGGGGGAAGGAGAAAGGAATGTAGGAATGTGACAACACCCTGCGGTGGCACATACATCGTTCCTTCCTCCAGCCCTATCAGTCAGAATACTTCTTTCAAAATTACGGGTATAGTTGGGAGGAGGGTGGTCCCGAGGCACCTTTCTGCGTAGAGGGTTAGAGTGGAATTTTGTGCTTCTATAAGCCAAAGATAAGTACTGCAGCCTCGGTAGCTGGCTATACGTTCCTCATCTCAGGTGGCACAGCGTGGTTTTTGCCGTATATTCCCTCTTCTAGAACAATCTTTGGTGGCGAGAAGCTCACCGCAGATGACACATTTCGAGTGGCGGCGGCACCCTCCTGGTGAGTGGCCGAATCTTTGATAACGGAAGTATTGAAAGGTTCCGGCCGGGCTCACCTAGCGTTCAGTTCTTAAGTCAATATGGAGTAGACGTCTTAGTTCAAACATATTGTTTTCTTCACTTGTATCACCACTCTAGGTAATAATAAACAGGGGTATTTTCCTCTTGGTACGTTGTGACATCTGAACTAAGGAGACAATGTTGCGCCTCAATCGTCCGAGCAATTCAGCCCGGCAAAAAATTTTCACTAAAAGCTTTGCGGATAACTGCAGCATACTAAGTTTTCCTTTCGCAGCATATAATAATTTTGTGTGGCTATTTCTAGTCGAACGCAGCCCTTATAAGGCAGACCCTCCGATGAGGGTGGGCGCCATCTGCCACGTGTAGGTAACTGCGTGTTATTGTGGTGGAGGATAGTGTTATGTGTGGTATGTGAGTTGCAGGGATGTTGGGGACAACATAAACACCCAGCCCCCGGCCCATTGGAATTAACCAATGAAGGGTAAAATCCCCGACCCGGCCGGGAATTGAACCCGGAACCCTCTGAACCGAAAACCAGTACGCTGACTATTCAGCCAACGAGTGGGACTTTTCGCAGGATGAACATCATAGGTATATTCTTAGCTGTGTACTAAATTGCAAAAGAATTATATACGGTTGAGGTATGCATTTTGTTCGTTAAAGTGAGTGTCTTCAACCCTTCCTTGACGACAATACTGTATATACAATACCGGTATTATTTTTGTTTATACCGAGCTCGATAGCTGCAGTCGCTTAAGTGCGGCTAGTATCCAGTATTCGGGAGATAGTGAGTTCGAACCCCACTGTCGGCAGCCCTGAAGATGGTTTTCCGTCGTTTCCCATTTTCACACCAGGCAAATGCTGGGGCTGTACCTTAAGGCCACGGACGCTTCCTTCCCACTCCTAGCCCTCTCCTGTCCCATCGTCGCCATAAGACCTATCTGCTCGTGCGACGTAAAGCAGCTAGCAAATATATATATTTGTCTGTCTGGTAATTCAAAATAAGTTTTGTGCTGTTCGAGTGAAATCAGTCTTACAGTTACAATAATTGCATTGTAACATCTGCAGCATGGAAAGATGGAACCAACGTTTCGGTCATAAATAGAACATTAAAAAGCAGATTATAAAAAGCAGAGTCTAAAAATTGCCCGTTTTAGGCAGTAATGTCAAAAATAGGCACTAGACTCCCATTTTAGATCATTGTAGACTTTTCTGTTTTAAATGCTATTTGTTCGGGGCGTCGACCCATGTGAATCTTTTGCCCCTACTGGCACCATATTGTATGAACCTGAGTGTAATTGGAATGGCGGTAGTGTGGAATGTTGTGTGTGAGGAAAGGAAGATTAAGGACGTCACAAACAACCAGTCCCCAGGCCAGGGATATTAATCATTACAATGAAAACCCCCTGACCCGACCGGGAATCGAACCCGGGGCCGCCAGGTGACAGGCGGACGCGTTGCCCCCTACACCGCGGGGCCGGACTCATCGTAGACTTACTGTAACCCTTATTTGAAATGAATAGGGAACATATGTTATTTTCAACTACTCGTTAAAGAAACTAATTAGATATTTGCCCAAAATTTGAGATCTAATAATTATGACCTAGCATAAATGATGGAGTAATAACAGCCACTTCAAAAAAAATGTAAAACAGTGGAAAGGAATGATCGTCCGCTTCCTTGGCTGAATGGTCAACATACTGACCTGTTCAGAGGGCCCTGGGTTCAATTTCTGGTAGAGCCGAGGATTTTACCCACGTCGGGGCTGGGTGTCTCTGACAGTCTTAATTCATGCTTTCATTTACGTACTCCTACAATATATAACATTGCAAACCATCACAGAAACACACAATTAATTCATCGCTCCACACTGGGTTGGTGTTAAGAAAGGCAACCGGCCGTAAAACTGGGCTTAATTTTCATATAGTACCGACTAAAAGTAATTGACTAGGAATGAGAAAGAACGAACGCTGTGGAAAATTCAGTATTTTTCTTTTGGTATACGAAGTTTATTTCTAGACTTCTATTGTATGTTTACTTTTGTCTACATTCAAAGAAAAAATATTATTACAACAGAACAATTATGCATATTTGTTAATATTCTCTTAAGTATATTGCAATGCTAGTACACTGTGTATATTGTGTACTGCCTTTACTGCCTCATTCTTGCACTAACGCAACATGCCGTACTTTATGACTTGTGGCCGAGAAATGTCACATTCATTCATTTCTCATTCTACATAATTTACTACCGACAGTTAAAAAAAAAGTATTCATTAACAGCGAAAAGTTAGACTTAAATGGGTTAATAGCTGCTATATTCATCACTTTACACCTGTTTCTACGTAAGGTAGACGTTCTTGAATCATACAATTAGGTTTAAAACTGGGATTTATTTCCTAGGACGAAAAACTTCGAATTATGACTAAGAAGTGGTGTGCTGGTTATTGTTGTATACGATATGAAACAGTAAGATTATTAGCCCCTCATATAATCTATAATAATAATAATAATAATAATAATAATAATAATAATAATAATAATAATAATAATAATAATTGTTACCGTATTTTTGTGGTAGGTAGAGGTGAAAGAAGGTGCGGGTGTGAACGGGTCTCAAACTACGAAATTAAAGTTAATGTAAAATTTAACAAGGTTATATTCTCTTTCCAAAATTCAGAAATAACACGAAAGACAGGTACAGAGTAGCAAGGCAATAAAAGTACAATTACAATATTTACAGGATTTGGGCTTCGAGCCCCGACCTCACAATTCTTCAGCAATTAGCCCAGTTTTACCCCAACACAAGTTTCAACAGAGGGGCGGAAAACCCCATTCATACCCAGGAGCACTTGCTCCAAATTACACAGTAAAGCCTCCTCGAGGCACGCAGAACCAAATTTCAAAAAGAGCAAACCGCTCTCAACGTTCAAGCGTATCAAAGGCCACACCAAATTCCACCTTCAAGCTGTCCTCTAAGGACATAAACACAGGGGTAAAATACCCAACCTACTGAGGCCTATTGAGTGAGAAAAGGTTAATTATATGGCCTCTAAAATACCAACTTGAGAGGAGGCGATCTGCACTCCTAATGCATTTGTTTTAAAACCTAATCTGGCTCTAGGCCACTAATGCAAGGGCTAATCCCATACTACAGATGTGACTTTAGAAAAGAACAATTTACATTACATTAAGGAAGAATCGGTTGTGAGAAATAAGTTCACCTCAAAACAATATGAGTGGGAGCTCGAGAGGGTTAAGCACTCTCTATCCCAATATGTAGCTTAAAAAGATAGAATAAATACAAAGTGTCTTTACATTTTAGGGAAAGTTACATGGTGGAAACGCTTCGGACCCGCCCCGAGAGTTAAACTGCTGAGCTAGCAAGAAAAGAAGTTATTAAATGGCCATTACCTGGTTGTTGAACTGCTGCCCGAAGAAAGAGGCGCTTCCCGCCCCCTGCTATGTACTTTACACACTGAAAGATGGTACTGAAGTGGCACCGAGACCCGAAAATCAGCAGTTTATATACTCTCGCGGAAAGTTCGAGGCGTTTTTGAAATGAGCACACCCTCCCACAAGGATTTTATTGGTTCACCAAGAAAACCCCTACACAATACGAAGAAGAAACATATTATTGGTGGAAAATTGATTCGAGAAATTCAGGATTGGCTAAATTCAAAACAAGGGGAAAGAAAGGGGTATACAGCCAACTTAAACAATAACAGAAAGAAATTTAACAAGAAACAAACTTTTGAAATAAAAATTTCTCCAAAAAACAGTTCTTTCACTTCGCACTAGGGTGCACCATTGTAGTTTTTCAGTAGTGTCCTCTAGAAGAGAAAGTTCCCACTTCTTACTACAGGTAAAACAAAAATACATCAAAAATGACCCAGTTCAAAAACTCCAAAATTTCCAAGTAGTGACATCTTCTGAGAAACTTGAAAATTAATACCGTAGATAAAGTTCAGACTTCCTCCAGCAGAGGAGTTTCAATTGGCGCAAATTTTAAATAAGCGGCGTGGAGGTGTACCACCCGGTACAATAATAATAATAATAATAATAATAATAATAATAATAATAATAATCGAGTGAGTTCGTTGCGTGGTATAGGCCGAATAACTGTGAGCTTGCATTCGAGAGATGGTGGGTTCGAACCCTACCATCGGCTTTGGTCGCATCTACTCCCTAGATGTTAAATGGCATAGGGTTTTTAAACATTTCAATAGTATGGGGTTCAAATGAGTGTGAGATCCGAAAACACAATCATTCCTCCAAAACCATTTGACGTACGAACTGAGGGTATATTTTATAGGCTACCCGACAGTGAACTCTCCAAAATTTAAAACTTTAAGAGAATTATTTCAGTTTTAAAATGGTAGGAAAATACGCGTATCTTGCTAGTGCTATATAAGAGAAAACTGAAAACTTGTTTGAACCAATACATCTACACCTACATATCTCTAATTTGATAAAACATGTGTTTATTTGTACCCAAATGTGAAACCTAAATTTGGTTAAAATAGAATAAAAACTGAAGGAGTTTCTAAATTCAGTCATAAGTTCCCTTAATATTTTTGGTAGGAATGAATTCGGATTTATTTACAGGTGAAATCTGGAATTAACCACCACGGAAACACGCAATAGTGATTACGTCCCTCCGCGTAGGGTTGGCGTCAGGAAGGGCATCCGGCCGTAAAACATGGACAAATCCCCATGTGCGACACGATCGCGCCCGCGACCCCACAGAGGTGGGAAAAGCGGCAGAAGAAGTGAAATCTTCAATCAGTACATAGTTATCGGAAATTAATTTAGCGTTGTAATAAACAGGGACAAGGAACTTACGAGACGTCATTAATGTCTGCTTTAATAATGAATTACATCATTACCATTCTCAAGAGGTATGAGTTATGTGTGAAAGAAATATTTCTGGTATTATTTCACGATTATTTCATTCGGTTCACTGTCAGTATTCATTTTGTCTTTTTTGGTTGTTGTCTTTTTCATATTCCTTCCGTGTGAAAGTGAAAAACTTAACACTACGATCGCTATAATGTTCTGAATTATGGCAGTTCACGACACAACAGTATCGTTCAGTATGACGAGGACGTTCCATATTGCCTCTATATGCAAAGAACGTGTTGCAATATTCTATTATACAAATAACAAATAGATATTTTCATCAATCAGCACCAGAGTTGTACGTTAGTTAAACAAGCAAGGGCTGCATACTACCTTACTGTTTCGCCACCTTTAGTGCTAGTGGTCACTTGCACGTTCCTCATGGCGCAATACACATGACTTCGCGCTGTACACTATGGCTAAACGACACCTGAGCTTTAAATATCTATCTGAATATTTAAAGCATCCGGGAGATAGTAGGTTCGAATCCCACTATCGGCAGCCCTGAAGATGGTTTTCCGTGGTTTCCCATTTTCACACCAGGCAAATGCTGGGGCTGTACCTTAATTAAGGCCACGGCCGCTTCCTTCCAACTCCTAGGCCTTTCCTATCCCATCGTCGCCATAAGACCTATCTGTGTCGGTGCGACGTAAAGCCCCTAGCAAAAAAAAAAAAAAAAAAAAAAATTAAAGCTCTTTGTGAACTGGTGCAACGTTAATCGTAGGAAGGTTAACGCGACGAAAATGGTTGCCATGATATTCGCTAGAAAAAGACTGGGCGTCCCGCTCTTCATTTTAGATGATACCTCCTCCTCCCCGGTACCATGGCAACCCAGTACTAATATCTGGGCATGATCCTGGACAGGAAGTTGCTGTGGTGCGATCACATTGCGCAGGCTGTCACCAGAGCGGAAGTTCGTATGTGCGCTCTGTACCCTCTGTTGAGAAACAGGCATTTGTCTGTTCGACTTAGAAAAGGGTTATGCTTAGTCTGCATAAGGCCTGTCCTAATGTAAGGCTGTGAAGCCTGGAGATATATCCCTAAAACCTATGTGTGAGCGCTAGAAGGTTATATCCATAATGTCAAACTCCCCATGATTCACTAATGTACGTAAACTACACATATCCCTACAGATACCGACAATACGCTGCTACATTAATAAGGCAGCTCTAGGTGTGTTAAATCGTATCCTTGCCGATCCACATGATCGCGACATTACATTAATTAGGAGAATGTTTCAAATTTCAAAATTGCCCATCAGGCGGAAAACTCGAAGAGCGTGGTTACTATATAAAATATAAACAGGTGTCTGTTAAAGTAGGGGGTTTTTCATCCCGATTATGTATGTAATACATAAACGGATACGAATTCATCCCCGACAGAATATCTTTAAGTAGAAACTTATCTGAGGCAAGTCTCTCTTTTCTTACAAAGTCCCTAGCTTTGATACATACATGTAAACGGACCAGGTTTAGGTCCTGTGACATGCAATTCCATAGGGGAGATTAAAAAGAAGCTAATTCCAAATAGAACCTGAGTCCAAAAACATATCCATGTTAAAATAAATGTGGGTGCCAGGTTAATTCCTGGGGGTAAAATGTGGCGGGGTATTGTGAGCTAACCACTCTACCTCACTTTGTTAGCATGGAGGTTGCGAATAGGAGTCTTTCATGGCTGTGGAGATGGTATTGTTTTTTTTGTCCTCTTAACAGTACAATATAGTGGTGGTGGTGGTGGTGGTGGTGGTGGTGGTGGTGGTGGTGGTGTTGATTGTACAAAAAATCTGCAATAATAATAATAATAATAATAATAATAATAATAATAATAATAATAATAATAATAATAATAATTACACATTAATATGGTCAATCAAAGCTCTGTTGGATACAGATTGCCACGACTCGCATTTTTCTGTTGTAAGTTACTGTATATAGATGTATCTCTGACAGTAACCACCTCTTTGGCAGAATTAATTGACCATTATCATAGCTATTCTTAATAGTAGGTGAGTTATGATGCTTAGAGAGAAGTGAAATGTACTATAATTTATAGTTCGTTACATATTTACCCTTTATGTGACAAGTCTCTCGCAACGCACAAGACTTTAACAGTAATGGTGCGCGTATTGAGAAAATGTTCTGCATTCCACTGGGAACTCGTTAGTGAAGGCATGGACGGTAGTTGCATAAAGAAATGATTTGCTCCCCATTAATGGACCGTTCCCCGTACCTGACCTGTTCTGTGATGTATAGAAGAAAGCAATAAATCAAAACGTGTTGAAATGCTGATTTCTCCTTTACATCGCTACCACGTCGGAGCCCAGAGCTACACAGGGAGTAAGGAGACTGGATGTTAGACTAAGGGCGTGTACTACGACAGCCAGATAAAAGTGCGGTATAAATTTATTTGGCAGTTTGGACATTTATCTGGAAGTTCGGTTGAAAACGCGTACTGCGACTTTCGTTAATGAGCAATCTGGGAAAATATTCTCGAGTATAGCTATGCCGAAATTGGAGAGGCTGTTAACGCTCTTATCTGGGACTTCGCTCCTATCGGGGACGCTACTGTAAAGAATCAAGATGGCTACACATCAAGATGAATATACATCTGCATGATGCTGTGCGAAATCAAGTTGTTACAATGTAATCCATGTATATATTTATAAAGTATGTCATGCTTCCTGTCCAGCTATCACAGTTTTACCTTCTAAATGGTAGTCGGTAGGGTACTAGAGGTGACAGTACACATTTCCTAATAATTAAAATGCGTGTCAAAAGCGTGGGTTCTATTCCAAATCTATCCGCGACGCACATATGGAGTAAAGGTATACGACGTTGTTCATGACGATTCGTCCGTCTAATGAGGATGTTAAGGAGGTTATATTTCTTTTACTTCATAACAGCTTGCTACAAAAGTATTTACGCTAAAGGGAGATAAATGCTTGCCAGTTACTATTCTCACATTGTATTGAAAAGAAAGAAACTAACTACTTATTCAATGAGCAAACAATAAATTGAATTAATAATAAAATTAATGATCCTACGCTGGATCAGTGGCATTAATCACAAATATAAACTTTACTTTCGCCGTATCGCGCAAACTCGTAAATAGTACTAGACAAAAAGAGATACATAACCTCAATCTTAACTTTTGTGTCCAGGTTACATTTTCAGTGTTTTTATTTTCTATAACAGTTTCAGTTTCGTTATACAGTTGATTAATTTTGACATTTCTTCGTATATGTATACTTCAGTCCTAATTCTGTTTTTGACCTGGACTTCCACATTATAGCTTAATAAGACTCTGATATTGGATTCTACAATTTCAAAAGGAATAGAGCTAAACAAACGAAAACACCAGGGAACACGTATACCACCGCGCTAAATTTCACTATATTGTCAGTAACCTTATTACCAACCCAATAAAACTGTTACTACATCTTCCGCATTACACTACCGTCGTTAAAATCCGTTGGTAGTACGCAAGAAAATATTTAACTTCTAGTTTGCAAAACTGCAGCCTACGTATCTGGCTGTTTACCTGACAGTCGTAGTACAGGTCTAATAAGTGGTATGTTTGGAACTGTCAGTAGTGAGTTGGCGTGGAATGAGACAAGTAGAAGAATAAGCTTGAGTGGAGCTTTTAAAAGTAGGAAAGAATATAGCATGAAGGTAAAGTTGCAATTCAAGAGGACAGATTGGGTCAAATATTTATTTATAGGATCAGGAGTGAGGTATTGGAATATCAAAGGAATTTCCAAGTTCGTTGAAAATATTTAAGAAAAAGCTCATCATATAACCGCTCATTTCAACTGTCTGGTGCAAGTCTATGAAATTCATTTTCAGTCAAACACCCCAAACCCCATGGCACTGCAGCCCTTGAAGGTCCTTGGCCTACTAAGCGACCGCTGCTCAGCCCGAAGGCCTGCTGATTACGAGGTGTCGTGTGGTCAGCATGACGAATCCTCCCGGCCGTTATTCTTGGCTTTCTAGATCGGGGCCGCTGTCTCAGTCAGATAGCTCCTCAATTCTAATCACGGAGGCTGAGTAGACCTCGAACCAGCTCTCAGGTCCAGGTAAAAATCCCTGACCTGGCCGGGAATCGAAACCGGGGCCTCCGGGTAAGAGGCAGGCGCGCTACTCCTACACCACGGGGCCGGCTACCCTTTCAGTCAGTGTTAGGGATGTTTTTAAGATGTCTTGCCGATATTACGTATTAAATGCACAACCAGTGTGAATGGAAAAATGAATGAGGTTAGGATTTTTTAATTTTATTTTGTTAGTTCATTATTCTTTGTTCTGAAGTTCATTTTAGATATTCTGTGGTTAGTTCATTTTTCTTTTACAATCCGCTTTACGTCGCACCGACACAGATAGGTCTTATGGCGACGATAGCATAGGAATGGCCAAGGAGTAGGAAGGAAGCGGCCGTGGTCTTAAGTAAGGTACAGCCCCAGCATTTGCTTGGTGTGAAAATGGGAAGCCACGGAAAATCACGGGGTTCGAATCCACTATCTCCCGGATGCAATCTCACAGCCGCGGGCCCCTAACCACACGGCCAACTCGCCCAGTAGGTTATACCCCGCACGTCTCTACTTCTAAATTGACGTTTTGGCAGATTTTGGCTCTGTCTGGTGGTTATGCTCTGAAGCATAGACATCTAAGCACGGCCGACTTGATGCGTCGCTTTAGCTAGCTCGAGCGCAGAGAGGGATCCAGTCGGCCGTGATCTAAGCAATCCCAAGCTGCCATTCATATCGATTTATATCTGCAGAGCACGATCTCGAAACCTAGTTGCCAACTCTTAATATTTACATTCACCGCGTGGTGTTTGGTAATTTGTACGGTTCGCGATCTTTTACATTGTCCTTCAGTAATTAGTATGATTTTCATATTGTTGGAGGGTTCCAGTGACCCTGAGATCAGTGTCAGCCATTAGCGGTGAGTGATGTTTTATTTCCTCGTTCTCTTTTATTCTTAACAATATACTCCTTTATTAGTGTCAGATGTTGTTAGTAAGTGTAGTTTTTGTGAATTTGTTTTTAATCCATATTCATTAGTTTTTCTGAGTACGGTATCATATTTTACAAGGGCTGTTTACCGCGGTCGTGTTGCATCGGCTGTTCTCGCGGGCGTCGCGCGCTGGCAACAGAGGAAAGGCGATGCTCATTTGTTTTTCGAAACTTCAATTTAGAAGTAAGGCTGTGCGGAGTACAAGTGTAAGAGGGGACCGTGAGCCTTAACTTCGCCACATATAAAGGCATTAAATAAATAAATAAATAAATAAATAAACTAGGTAAACAATTATAAATAAATGTAAATGTGAGGTGAACAATTGATGGGGGATCTGCCACCGGGTGTACTCAATTGGTGAGTACTGTGCCCCAGTACGGACGAACAGTCATCACACAAGACTTACTGATATTCATTTCAATTTCACTAGCTATGCGCATAATAACTGGCACGATTCGATCTACGCCATCTCATTGGCCCCCGCTTTTATCTGGAATATTGCTATCTGACTTAACGCAGATCCACCGCTCTCATCAAGGAATTCAGTAAAATCTTAAGGAACACCGATCTACCTGTACATGAAGATCTACGAACTATCAACCCAAACAGATTACATTCACGCCATCCAACTTTACGTAACGTCTCAGATATGGTTGCTAGAGGCTACAACCCAACTACAGAGTGGAAAAGACGGTGGGAAGCAGCAACGGAGATTCACCTGCTCAGTATGTTATCGAATGTCAAACGTCCAAGTGGATTCCAGCTACCACAAGCACTGGTCATGTCTCGAATGTCACCCGCTTCATTCTTGAGAGACATCACTTCCACTGACTTGTGCCAGGCTCCTTTGTATAATCTTTCCCTTGACCACATGCAAATATTTAGTTGCCTGTGTCCTCTGCAAGGTCCCGAAATTGAACCTGGAATCCTATGTGGTGAGCTGTATGGATCTTGACTCATGGTTTACTTCTCGTCACTCCACTGCTGGCTTGCCTATATTGTGGGCTGTGCAGTCCAACATGTAGTGGCTAGTATCACTTTCCTGGTGCTTATATGCGTAATTGTTTTGGGGCCTTGCAGTGGAAAGAGGCTCCTAATTTTTCCACGTAGTCTTCTCATAGCATATCAAAGTTTCAAGTTTCCTCTGTTTGTAGCTTCCATATTGACACAGTAAACACTGAGGCAAATATCAGTGAGGCCTATGGACAGACGTTAACTTTACTGTGCGAGTTAGTTTCGCGGTACGATTTGCGTGGCCGTAAGCTTGTATTCAGGAGACAGTTCGAACCCCGCCATCAACAGTTCTGAGGATGGTTTTTCCAGGTTTCCCATTGTTACATCAGGAAACTGCTGGGGTTGTAGGCTACTTTAATTAAGCCCGTGGCAACTTCCTTTCCTTTCCTATCACATCGTCACCCAAAACCTATTTGAGGGCGACTTCAAACAAATAGCAAACAAAAAACCACACTACTGCATCCCTGAAGACATGACGACATGGTAGCAGAAAGATAATACTCCAGACTTAGGGGTCGATGATCTCTATGTTTGGCGCCTTAAAACAGCAGTCACCGAGCGAGTAGCTGTGTGGTTGGGGTCATGTAGCCATCAGCTTACATTCGGAAGATAGTGGGTTTGAATCCTACTATTGACAGCACTGGAAATGGTTTTCGGCGGTTTCCAATTTTCATACCAGGTAAATGCGGGGCTGTAACTTAATTAAGGCCACAGTCGCTTCCTTCCCACTCCTAGCCCTTCCCTATCCCACCTATCTGTGTTGGTGCGACGTAAAACAGATTGTACAAACAAACAGCAGTCGTCGTCGCCATCATAATTTTCCAGATTTCTACTGGTCACCAATTGCGATCTGTCCATTAGACATTAATAACTGTGATCGTAAAGTGAACAATAATAATTTTATGAAAGAGAAGAGAATGCTGCTGGCAGTGGCAAAATAGGAAGCAAGTAGCAGTCAGGTTATTTTAGCAGATTTCTTGTGGTTTATTTACCGTGGCGTATCGTTAGTCACGACCGAGATGCAGCCGCAACATAACCAGCTGATCGTGAGGGAGTCGCAGCTGTGAAGATACTTTCAGATTTATTGCGGAGTTTGACTGCAAAATTTATTGGGAATTAGATTTCTAGACTTCAGCAAACAACCGTGCTTTTGGCAACATTCCATTCCGCTTACTGAGTGTAGAACTTGAACACTTAGGAATAGTCTATGGGGGCCCTGAGGCTATTGAATGAAATGAGTGGCTTGGAGGGTATTCCACTCGTCAGCTAATGAAATTCACGGATAACTTATGGAGGTTTTATCAAACCAGATCCGATCAAATCACTCCAGGTGCCGTTGATGCTTTCATTTTGATAGTTGGGATACCATGATTGCCCGCAAACTCGTACAATCTGCTGACAATAAAAACAAAACTGTCAAAGAAAGTGACAATAGAAATTCAACGCTTATGGAAAGTTCACTATGTGATCACTCTTCCACTGGTGTCACTCTCAAGATTCCCCAATTTATTTTTTTTGTCACACTTAACATACACCCACTCACTTATTTTGAACTTTGAACGACTCTTAAATTGAATGCCTGCAATATTGTTAGGAAGTTCCTACATGCAAGTTCTCTTTTCCATTCGTTGCTTTTCGTCTTCTCAGCATGATGATCCAATGATTGGTGGGATACAATAGCGTAAAGATGAAGCAAGCTCTAGTCTGAAAATGTGTGCTTGTGTAATTATGAACGTTGACATATCGGCTCGAAGGCCAATTGGAACCCCGCCAGGTTCTTTATCAACTACTACGGACAACTTAGGCGTCATTGAAGAGGCGGTGGTGAGTGGTGAGATACGTTCCCGTTGCTTTCCTCACCGAGCCAGAAGGTGCTATTACGTATCAGTCTACCAAGCCCACTGAAGTGCACACACCAGCCGACTCTATGACAGACACTTTAACCATGGCTGCATAAGGAATGCTTACTAACATTGCTTATGCCTCAGTTTCTTACATAGTCTACTGTCAAAGCCAAGCATGAAACTGAGACAGTACAATGAAAGTAGGCGACGTAACAAATTTGTTCAAGCCCATCCAGAAATCATAATGCTTAAAACAGTATTTCTTACCCCCTCGATCTCCTGCATGCTAACCAAAAACTCTATCCACTGCACCAACTGCACAACACAACTAGTATGTGCTGACAGAGGTAGTTACCCTACATGTGGTTAGTGTTGCCAGATTGCCACTCTTCAACGTCCTTTTTCTCCCGGATATACTCGCAGAACGAACTTTGTGTGAGACATTTTTTTATTGCCGGCATGTGAGGAGTCGCGCTGCGACACCCGAGCGCGTGAATTTCGCTTCATCCTGTATACTGTTATTTTAAGATAGTTTCTGGGAAGGTGGGGCATTGCGGGTCGAATTCACTGATTGTTTTACATTCATAATCATTGTTCATCGTCTCATTTTTGAATTCTAGTCAGTTGATTAATTTTTGAATTTTTTGACTTTCAGTATTGCTAGTTGGATCCGCTGATTATTTTAAATTCATATTCATCCATTCATTCTTCATCGTCACGTTTTTAATTCTGGTCAGTAGATGAGTTTTAGATTTCAAATTGTCATTACGTTTTGTACCATTAGGGGCCGATGACCTAGATGTTAGGCCCCTTTAAACAAGAAGCATTATCATCATCAAAAAGTGATCATCGTTCATGGATTAAAATCGAGGTTGCCCGTGGTAAAAAATGAGTCAGAATGTTGTCGAGGATTATGTGGGAAGAATGCATTACCGTATAGTATGGTTGCACGATGTGTCAAGGCGTTTCGTGCGGGTTGGACATCTGCGTCCGGCTATGCGGCGCAAACGTCCACCTTTATTGCGAGACGATCGCTCTATCGTATTGCATGACGTTGTCATGTCTCAAATAACGTCAAGCTCTTATTGCAACGGTGGCATTGGGAGGTCTTGGAACAACCTTCGCACTCACCAGACGTGAGTCCTTGTGACTTCGACCTGTTTCCGAAGTTGAATGAGCCCCTCCGAGGCCGCCAATTTTCGGACGTAGCATCTGTACTCTGCACAATAGGGTGCTTCGTCGCTGTCATAAACAGAGAACGGCTTGCCTGCGGTGCCCTACGCCTTCCCGACTTTTGGCGAAAGGTAACAGACTTTGCGGGCGACTACACTGAAGGAGTGTGTTGCAGTTGTACTTGTTAATTCATTAAATATTGAGTTCTATCAGTATTGCCACTACCCCCGTGGGTGGGGGACGCAGACGATGAATACACCCACAGTATCCCCTGCCTGTCGTAAGAGGCGACTAGAAGGGGCGATCAAGGGATAATTGTATTAGAACCATGAAACTACTTGTAATTATTACCATCACGCGGGGAACACCATGGTTCGCCCTTACTTGCGAGTAGTACCACTATGTTAGGTACACAATAGGTTTGCGATTAGTAGCAGCAGAAGGTGAGCCTGTGTGGCTTTTCCAGTACCCGTGATTAGTACCATTGTGAGAAACACCGCGGGTCTGGGCGTTGCCTGTGATTAGTACCCACTATGTGAGGAACACCGGAGGTCTGGGTTACCTGTGCGGCGTACAAGACTTGTGAGTAGTACCATAATGTGTGGAACACCGTGAGTCTGCGCCGCTTTTGGTTAGTACCGCAACATGACAAATACCATGGTTCTACTTTACTAGCGATAAGTACCATTATGAGGGGTCGTTTAAACTGAATTTTGGGCCCCTTTTGACAACAAGCATCCTCGGTTCAGCATTATGGTTTAGAAGCATCCCTTGATCAGTAATGCTATTGTTTCTGATAGTTTCTGGGTCGATTGTTTTAAATTCATATCCATCCATTCATTCTTCATCACATTTTTTATTCTGGTCAGTGGATGATTTTGCCTTATTTCCATTTCGTCTCATTAGGGCCGATGACCTGTCTGTTAGGCCCCTTTAAACAACCATCATCATCGTCATCATCATCATCATCATCATCATCATTATGATCATCAGTAATGCCACTATTTTGTTTGCAGCCCTTGTAATTATGTTGTTATGTTTTCTTTTTCAGGTATTTTTAAATGTTATTTATTCACAAATTAGTCTCGGCAGACCGAAGAATCTAACAGTTATAAAAAAAGTCTTATTTATAATGTGTACGATCTACTGGAAATATTTCACCTTCTCAAGGGCATGAAGCTGTCATTCATAGTGTTCGCATTTTCACTGGTTATGCTAAGTCAAACTGATGAGTTATTAACTTGGCAATAAACAGAGAACGTTTATTCCTCTACCAACCTAAAGAACAGCAGGATTCTTATAATCTCACCCAGCTATAAACATGTACCGCGAGTATCATTAATGTTGTATTTTTACAAACAGATGGCAGCGTATAGCCTGTAAATGTCTTTCACGCCTCACACTCAACGCTATGAATACATGTTCAAGATGTAACTGGCAAGAACCCAGTTCTGTTCCTTTTTTCCTTTTTGCATAGTTTACTGTGAATATAAAGTAAAATGCATTTTTTTAAAGACTGTTACTTACTGAGCTCTATAGCTGCAGTCGCTTAAGTACTGCCAGTATCCAGTATTCGGGAGATAGTGGGTTCGAACACCACTATCGGTGTCCCTGAAGATGGTTTCCGGTGGTTTCCCAATTTCAAACCAGGCAAATGCTAGGGCTGTACCTGGTGTGAAAATGGGAAACCATGGAAAACCCTCTTCAGGGCTGCCGACAGTGGGGCTCAAACCCATTATCTCCCGGATGCAAGCACACAGCTGCGGGCCCCTAACCGCTCGGCCTACTCGCCCGGTGCTGGTAGATTTACTGGCCAAAATTCCGGCACCTCAGCTTCCCCGAAAACCGTAAAAATAGTTAGTGGGACGTAAAGCCAATAATATGATTATTAAGAATATATAAGAATATACACATACATGTAAATAAAATAGGCATATACATACCATCGTCTGTCTTCATTGTAGACTGTTATGCCTTTCAGCATTCAGTCTGCAAGCCTCTGTAAATTAACTAAGCACTTCCAGAACCCTCTATTTGCAACTAGCTCTGTGACATTGTTTAGTTCCTCACGTCTTTTCTTTAAATCTTTAAAAGCCGAGTCTAACCATGGTCACCTTGTTCTCCCTCGACTTGTCTTATCCTTCATGGCAGAGTCCAATATTCTCGTAGCGTCACATAAATCAATCACCCAAGCCGGTTTATGCGCACAGCTTCATCTGTTGCGTTAATTCCTAACTTAGACTTTATCTCCTCATTCAGAATACTCTCCTACATCCTGAAGTAAATGAAATGGTGTATCACTGACTAAATGTCCGACTCGTTGGCTGAACGGTCAGCGTACTGGCGTTCGGTTCAGAGGGTCCCGGGTTCGATTCCCGGCCAGGTCGGGGATTTTAACCTTGATTGGTTAATTCCAATGGCATGGGGGCTGGGTGTATGTGTTGTCTTCATCATCATTCCATCCTCATCACGACGCGCAGGTCGCCTACGGGAGTCAAATAGAAAGACCTGCGCCTGGCAAGCCGAATCCGTCCTGGGATATCCCGGCACTAAAAAGCCATACGACATTTCATTTCACTGACTAAATTATAACGGGCAGCTGGCGAAAGACAGGAGTAATAAAATGCTATTAGCAGGTATTTATTACTCGGAAGGAAGCGATCGACCCCTATGAGGAAGTAGTGAAAAGAAAAAATTGTTTTGCTAATGGTTGAACGTCGCATTAATACATTAAAAGTTCCCGACAACGTAAGGGTGGGAACGGGTTAGGACTGGGAAGGTAGCCGTCGTGACCTTAATTAAAGTATAAAAATCGGAAAGCACTGGAAGCCATTTCAAAGTCCACCGACGGTGTCTTAAGAGTCCAGTTAACTCTTCCCATTGTCTCACTCTGTTGCTTCTTTAAAGCTGACTCTTTTCGTTTCCACGTTGCTTTTGATTTTTGCTGAGACCAGCCTTTGTTTTTCCGAAGCAAACATGATTCCGTGTTATTTTGGTTCTGGTTTAGTCAAATTTAAATGTATTGCCTGGATTAGTGTCGAATATTAGTATCGGTGCTAGTTACTCTGCAAGCCTGTGTCTAAGGTAAGCAGGCAAGTAAGCTTGTAGTTTTACGTGACTGTTGTCCAAGGGAGGTGGGATAGGATAGATGAAAGTAAGGAGCCTGGGGCAAGAAAGTGAAAAAAATGCCAGGACTCAGCTCAGGGCCCGTGGCCGCCAACCCACGCTCCCAAGTTGACAGCCCCTGGGACCCGTTTTAGTCCCCTCTTACGACAGGCAGGGAATACCGTGGGTGTTATTCTACCGCCCCGAGCCCCAGGGAGTTCATAGCCTTGGTTTTTTTCGTGCAATCCGAACCGCAGTGCTGTAACTTTTCATTTCAGAAATATCTTATGTATTGGCCGGAATTCGAACGTTGGCCACCTTCGCGAAAAACCGCTACCACTAGGCTACCACGTGCAGGCCTGTTCCTGTTTGTGAAGGGGCAATGATGTTAATGACTGTACTGCTAGTACACGCGTTTCAGCGCTGGTGAGTGTGTCCGTGCCAAACCAGTCTTGATTCATAATCTTTTCGAAGCATTAGTAGCTCTTAAGATGAAAGTTAAACGCACGCATCTTCTTTGGTGGGCCTCCCGACGTCCTTTTGTGTCTTATACGGACATCGCCCCATACACTTGGGCACAAGGACAAGTTTGTGTGTACCTTGAGGGCAGTTCCTCCCATTAGAAGCTGTAAATGTTAAAGACAGCCCGCAGGCAGTTCCTCTGCTCGCTCGTCAGTGGCCTCATTGAAAGGGACAGTAATTCATAAATAAACCTTCTTATATAAGAACAAATAAAGAGTTTTAATTTATCTAGGGGGTAATTAGCCTATTAACAGAGAGATCGGACCGTTACGTAATATTAGACTCAACAGTACGTTACACCCTGTGGGTGTGAGACGTAGACGAAGCATACACCCACGGTATCCCCTTTCTGTTGTAAGATGCGACTAAAAGGGGTGACCGCCGGGCTGAGTGGCTCAGACGGTTAAGGCGCTGGCCTTCTAACCCCAACTTGGCAGGTTCGATCCTGGCTCAGTCCGGTGGTATTTGAAGGTGCTCAAATACGACAGCCCCGTGTCGGTAGATTTACTGGCACGTTAAAGAACTCCTGCGGGACTAAATTCCGGCACCTCGGCGTCTCCGAAGACCTTAAAAAGTAGTTAGTGGGACGTAAAGCAAATAACATTATTATTATTAAAAGGGGTGACCAAGGAATGATTGTATTAGAACCATGAAAATAGTTGATTAGTACCATTGTGAGAAACACCACGGGTCTGGGCGTTGCCTGTGATTAGTAGCACTATATGAGGAACACCACGGGAATATCTGCGTCCGTGATTAGTACACCTAGGTGAGGGACACAATGAGTTTGTGTTGCTTATGAGTGGCACCATTATGTGAGAAACACCAGAGGTCTGCGTTACCTGTGCGACATACACTACTTGTGAATAGTACCATAATGTTTGGAACATCGTGAGTCTACGCTACTTTTGATTAGTCCCGTAGACAGTTTCTGGGTCGGATCCACTGATTGTTTTAAATTCATCCATTCATTTTTCATCATGCCGTTTTTTATTCTAGTCAGTGGATGATATTGAACTTTTAAATTGTCATTACATTTCGTCTCATTCTGTACCATTAGGGGCCGATGACCTAGATGTTAGGGCCCTTTACAACAAGAATCATCATCAACAGTACGTCTAGAATCGGGCGAACGACAGTCGCACGATGTGCACTGTGAGAAGCAGGCAATCTACGTTCCAGTATCCAATTACATCATGGAGATATTTTTTTTTTTTTTTGTTGAATTATTTTTCATTAACTAAATTTATGACCAAATTGTTCTCTATCTTCCTTTTTCTGTGGTTCAGCTTTACAGTTTCTGAAAATATATTTAACTGTATTGTACTGTAGGAATGGATATGTTTATTCGCACTCCTACAGTATAATGATTTAAGGTTCATTTCCTTTACACATTAGCACAGCAAAATGAACACAACGAATGTTGTTCTGATGAGCTGCATATCCATGTGTGGCCGGAAGGAGTGACCAGTCTTAAGGAGGACAGTATATCGGAAGAGAATTGTGGGATACGACAGTAGTATAATTGGACAGTTCTGCCGCACCTCCGCCGCCGCACGCCTCCGCCCGCCTCCTCCTCCGCCTCCGCCTCCGCCGCCGCCCGCGGGAAATTTGAATTTTGGCGGGAAATTTGAATTTTGGCGCGAGATTTGAATTTGTAAACAAAGCCACGTGCTTTTTGACAGCTGTCATCGACAACAACGCATCGCTAACCTCACTGCTGCCATCTTGACGGGCCTAAACCTCACTAGTGCCAACTTAACCTAACTAGCGTGAGGTAAACAAAGCCACGTGTTTTTTGACAGCCACGTGCTTTTTGACAGACAACAACGCATCGCTAACCTCAGTACTGCCATCTTGACGGGCCTAAACCTCAGTAGTGCCAACTTAACCTAACTAGCGCGAGGTAAACAAAGCCACGTGCTTTTTGACAGCCACGTGCTTTTTTGACAGCTGTCATCCGCCATCTTTAAACTACAGAGCACCGTGCTGCCCTCTTTCGTCACCTGTCATCGGCAGTGCTGCCATCTTGACGGGCCTAAACCTTAGTGCTACCAACTTAACCTCACTAGCTCGAGATAAACAAATCCGCGTGCTTTTTTGATAGCTGTCATCCGCCATCTTTAATCTATAGAGCACAGTGCTGCCCTCTTTAGCTACTTACCTTTGAAATGTGGTGGCGGATAATTTGAAAAATGCTTTTCGACAAGCAGCCATCTTTAATCCAGATAGAACAGTGCTGCCCTCTATGTGGTGGCGGCAAATTCCACGTGCTCTTGTTTGAAAACAAACTCACGTGCTTTTTTGACAGCTGTCATCTGCCATCTTTGAGCACAGTGCTGCCCTCTTTAGTTTGAAATGTGGTGGTGGTAAATTCCACGTGCTCTTGTTTGGAAACAAAGCCACGTGCAGCTGTCATCCGCCATCTTTAATCAACAGAGCACTGTGCTACTATCATGCGGGCAATTTCATCACCTGTCATCCGCCATCTTTAATCCACAGAACACCGTGCTGCCCTCTTTATGGCTACTACCTTAAGCACGTAGTAGCGGGCAATTTGAAAAGTTCTGTTAGCTATCATCCGCCATCTTTAATCAAGAGAGCACCGTGCTGCTCTCTTTAGCTAGATACCTTTGAAATGTGGTGGCGGCAAATTGAAAAATTCCACGTGCTCTTGTTTGGAAACAAACTCACGTGCTTTTTCGACAGCTACCATCCGCCATCTTTAATCAACAGAGCATAGTGCTGCCCTCTTTAGTTTGAAATGTGATGGCGGCAAATTCTACGTGCTCTTGTTTGGTAAACATAGCCACGTGCTTTTTTGACAGCTGTCATCCGCCATCTTTAATACAGAGAGCACCGTGCTGCCCTCTTTATCGTAGTAGATGTAAATTCGTCACAGCTGTCATCCGCAGTGCTACCATCTTAACGGGCTTAAACCTTAGTGCTACCAACTTAACCTTACTAGCGCGAGATAAACAAATCCACGTGCTTTTTGACAGCTGTCATCCACCATCTTTAATCTATAGAGCACAGTGGTGCCCTCTTTAGCTACTTACCTTTGAAATGTGGTGGCGGATAATTTGAAAAATGCTTTTTGATAGCAGCCATCTTTGAGCACCGTGCTACCCTCTTTTGTGGTGGCAGGCAATTCCACGTGACAGCAGCCATCTTTAATCATGAGAGCACCGTGCTGCCCTCTATGTGGTGGCGGCAAATTCTACATGCTCTTGTTTGGAAACAAACTCACGTGCTTTTTTCTGACAGCTGTCATCCGCCATCTTGCATCACAAACCTCAGTGCTGCGCTCTTTAGCTAGATACCTTTGAAATGTGGTGGCGGCAATTTGAAAAAAATCTATGTGCTCTTGTTTAGTAAACAAAGCCACGTGCTTTTTATGACAGCTATCATCCACCATCTTTAATCAATAGAGCACGGTGCTGCTATCATGCAGGCAATTTCATCACCTGTCATCCGCCATCTTTTAATGAACAGAGCACCGTGCTGCTCTCTGTAGTAGCGGGCAATTTGAAAAGTTCTGTTAGCTGTCATCCGCCATCTTTAATCAAGAGAGCACCGTGCTGCCATCTATGTGATGGCGGCAAATTCTACGTGCTACGCGCAGCTGTCATCCACCATCTTACATCGCAAACCTCAGTGCTACACTCTATGTGGTGGCGGATAATTTAAAAAGAAAAATTCTACATCAGTCCTCTCTCGACGCTAATTGCACAAGATGGTGACTATACATGACTCCTTAAAGGTGCTTATGCAAGATGATCGCTATACATAGACGCCCTTGGGATGCTTGCGCAAGATGGCGGTTATACAAGGCTCCTTATGAGGGATGCTTGCGCGAGATGGTGGTTGCTCTTATGAGGCGGCTTAAGGATCCATGACTAGAGACGCCCTAAGGATGCTTGCGCAAGATGGCGGATGCAAGATGGCGGCTATACATAGCTCCTTATGAGACAGCCAGTACTCGATACAACATGTGATCAGAACATTGATTGATGTGTTCAGAACACTGTACTCGATACAACATGTGATTAAAACATTGTGTGGTGTGTTCAGAACACTACATAAGTAGAATCGAACGCTGTATTAGGGGATACCTTTGTTTAGATTGAAACATAACAAGACTAGAATTGAACACTGCACATTGATTGATTGATTGATTGATTGATTGATTGATGTGTTCAGAACACACAATAAGTAGAATCGAACACTGTACTCGATGTCGTTTACTTCAACATGTGATTAAAACATTGTCTGGTGTGTTCAGAACACTACATAAGTAGAATCGAACGCTGTACAACATGTTAGGGGATACCTTTGTTCTAAGAAGATCAGATTGAAACATAAGACTAGAATTGAACACTGCACTCGATGTCGTTACATGTGATCAGAACAATGATTGATGTGTTCAGATCACGAAACAAGTAGAACCGAACACTGTACAACATGTTAGGGGATACCTTTGTTTAGATTGAAACTAACAAGACTAGAATCGAACACTGCACTCGATGTCGTTACATGTGATCCGATACAACATGTTAGGGGATACCTTTATCCTAAGAACCGAACACTGTACAACATGTTAGGGGATACCTTTGTTTAGATTGAAACTAACAAGACTAGAATCGAACACTGCACTCGATGTCGTTACATGTGATCCGATACAACATGTTAGGGGATACCTTTGTTTAGATTGAAACATAGCAAGCCTAGAATCGAACATTGTTTGATGTGTTCAGTACAACTTCAATGATTAACACACACTGTGCACATATCGCATAGCTAAAAACACACTGTGCACATATCGCATACCTAACACTTCAAATGATTTGCTTAGTACGAAAATAAAAAAATATATACCGCGTAGCTAACTCGTTCATCACACTGCTAAGACGCTTAGTAATTGTGAATACACTCATACGAAAATCAAGAAAGCACACTGCGTAGCCAACTCGCTCGGCTCACTCGCTTAGTATTTGCAACACACACGGATAAGAATGTTCCGAGATACTTACATGTTTTTTAAGAGAGGGTGAAAGATCATAAATTATATGTACACATGTTGTCTCCTCCAAGTTGTAAGATGAAATAGACGCAGTACTGCGAGTTTCCGCTCTAGCTGGCGAACGGAAGTAGCATGATATCTCAGCAAAAAATAATACGCGTGAGCTTGCAAGTCAGACACAATGATGGATACCGCGATTCAAATCCTGGTAACTTATGCCGTCGGGAAGGGTATCCGGCGAGCATCTAGCTGTAAATCCCCGATTCTCGACAGATTCTTAATCCCAGTTCTTTGACGTCAGGAAGGGCAACCGGTTGAAAAAATTATCGAACACGCATCGCGAAGGCAAGAGTGTGCAGCGATATGCTTGTTTAGACTTGCAGATTACGAAAGAAACATAACAAGACTTGAGTCTTAAAACAAATTCTTGCGATTTAAAATCTTAGTCAGGAAGGGCATCCAGCAGTAAAACAATAGTTCGTGATACTGCGATTTAAAATCTAGCTGTATATCCCCCGATTCTCGACAGATTCTTAATCCGAGTTCTTTGACGTCAGGAAGGGCAACCGGTCGAAAACAATTATCGAACACGCATCGTGAAGGCAAGAGTGTGCAGCGATATGCTTGTTTAGACTTGCAGATTACGAAAGAAACATAACAAGACTTGAGTCTTAAAACAAATTCTTGCGATTTAAAATCTTAGTCAGGAAGGGCATCCAGCAGTAAAACAATAGTTCGTGATACTGCGATTTAAAATCTAGCAGTAAAACCCCCGATTCTCGACAGATTCTTAATCCGAGTTCTTTGACGTCAGGAAGGGCAACCGGTTGAAAAAATTATCGAACACGCATCGCGAAGGCAAGAGTGTGCAGCGATATGCTTGTTTAGACTTGCAGATTACGAAAGAAACATAACAAGACTTGAGTCTTAAAACAAATTCTTGCGATTTAAAATCTTAGTCAGGAAGGGCATCCAGCAGTAAAACAATAGTTCGTGATACTGCGATTTAAAATCTAGCTGTATATCCCCCGATTCTCGACAGATTCTTAATCCGAGTTCTTTGACGTCAGGAAGGGCAACCGGTCGAAAACAATTATCGAACACGCATCGTGAAGGCAAGAGTGTGCAGCGATATGCTTGTTTAGACTTGCAGATTACGAAAGAAACATAACAAGACTTGAGTCTTAAAACAAATTCTTGCGATTTAAAATCTTAGTCAGGAAGGGCATCCAGCAGTAAAACAATAGTTCGTGATACTGCGATTTAAAATCTAGCTGTAAAACCCCCGATTCTCGACAGATTCTAAATCCGAGTTGTCAGGAAGGGCAACCGGTTGAAAACAATTATCGAACACGCATCGCGAAGGCAAGAGTGTACAGCGATATGCTTGTTTAGACTTGCAGATTACGAAAGAAACATAACAAGACTTGAGTCTTAAAACAAATTCTTGCGATTTAAAATCTTAGTCAGGAAGGGCATCCAGCAGTAAAACAATAGTTCGTGATACTGCGATTTAAAATCTAGCAGTAAAACCCCCGATTCTCGACAGATTCTTAATCCGAGTTCTTTGACGTCAGGAAGGGCAACCGGTTGAAAACAATTATCGAACACGCATCGCGAAGGCAAGAGTGTGCAGCGATATGCTTGTTTAGACTTGCAGATTACGAAAGAAACATAACAAGACTTGAGTCTTAAAACAAATTCTTGCGATTTAAAATCTTAGTCAGGAAGGGCATCCAGCAGTAAAACAATAGTTCGTGATTTAAAATCTAAGAAGTGCATCTAGCTGTATATCCCCCGATTCTCGACAGATTTTAATCCGAGTTCTTTGACGTCAGGAAGGGCAACTAGTTGAAAACAATTATCGAACACGCATCGTGAAGGCAAGAGTGTGCAGCGATATGCTTGTTTAGACTTGCAGATTACGAAAGAAACATAACAAGACTTGAGACTTAAAACAAATTCTTGCGATTTAAAATCTTAGTCAGGAAGGGCATCCAGCAGTAAAACAATAGTTCGTGATACTGCGATTTAAAATCTAGCTGTAAAACCCCCGATTCTCGACAGATTCTTAATCCGAGTTCTTTGACGTCAGGAAGGGCAACCGGTTGAAAACAATTATCGAATACGCATCGTGAAGGCAAGAGTGTACAGCGATATGCTTGTTTAGACTTGCAGATTACGAAAGAAACATAACAAGACTTGAGTCTTAAAACAAATTCTTGCGATTTAAAATCTTAGTCAGGAAGGGCATCCAGCAGTAAAACAATAGTTCGTGATACTGCGATTTAAAATCTAGCTGTAAAACCCCCGATTCTCGACAGATTCTTAATCCGAGTTCTTTGACGTCAGGAAGGGCAACCGGTTGAAAACAATTATCGAACACGCATCGCGAAGGCAAGAGTGTGCAGCGATATGCTTGTTTAGACTTGCAGATTACGAAAGAAACATAACAAGACTTGAGTCGTAAAACAAATTCTTGCGATTTAAAATCTTAGTCAGGAAGGGCATCCGGTAGTAAAACAATAGTTCGTGATACTGCGATTTAAAATTTAGCAGTAAAACCCCCGATTCTCGACAGATTCTTAATCCGAGTTCTTTGACGTCAGGAAGGGCAACCGGTTGAAAACAATTATCGAACACGCATCGTGAAGGCAAGAGTGTACAGCGATATGCTTGTTTAGACTTGCAGATTACGAAAGAAACATAACAAGACTTGAGTCTTAAAACAAATTCTTGCGATTTAAAATCTTAGTCAGGAAGGGCATCCAGCAGTAAAACAATAGTTCGTGATTTAAAATCTAAGAAGTGCATCTAGCTGTATATCCCCCGATTCTCGACAGATTCTTAATCCGAGTTCTTTGACGTCAGGAAGGGCAACTAGTTGAAAACAATTATCGAACACGCATCGTGAAGGCAAGAGTGTGCAGCGATATGCTTGTTTAGACTTGCAGATTACGAAAGAAACATAACAAGACTTGAGTCTTAAAACAAATTCTTGCGATTTAAAATCTTAGTCAGGAAGGGCATCCAGCAGTAAAACAATAGTTCGTGATACTGCGATTTAAAATCTAGCTGTAAAACCCCTGATTCTCGACAGATTCTAAATCCGAGTTGTCAGGAAGGGCAACCGGTCGAAAACAATAGCGTATGATGTAAGAGCTTAGATACTGCCAATTTTGCATCAGGAAGGACAACTAGTCTTACAACAAAACAGACTCTTAATCCGAGTTGTCAGGAAGGGCAACCGGTTGAAAACTATAGTGTATGAGGTTAGATACTGCTAGTTTTGTGTCAGGAAGGACAACTCAACAAATTCTTGCGATTTAAACACATTTTTATTCCCAAGAGAATCGAACCCGAGACTACTGGGTGAGAGGCATGCATACTGTAGGCTATAGGTTTGTTCTACTGTCCATGAAGTCGTATCAGCGCAGAGCGAGCAGCGGAAGGCGTGTGTTAGCTGAAATTGTACACGTATCTTCCGGCTCGGCCTTGAACGAGGACACTGCATGCTGATAAGCGGCTTGTAACTCGCGAACGTCTTCTTAGCTGAGTAGCATGTAAGCTCTTAAAACACAGTACCAATTAAGGTTGTAAAATATTCTGAAATAGTCCTCCTCTGTAGTGCAGTAGTTAGTGTGATTAGCTGCTACCCTCGGAGGTCCGAGTTCGATTCCCGGCTCTGCCACGGAATGTGTAGCATTTAGCCTATGTAAGTTCCTAACGTAAAATATCATGATTGTACGGAGAGGTTAAAACACACACAGTGCCTACTCCTATCGAAAGAACCTGCACGGTACCGGCATGTAGGCTTCTCCTGGTGAAGGAGCATGCACATGGTTTAACGCCTCCTATCAACAGCCCTTACTTAATGCTGGCTTTTTTGCACACCCCGCCTCACACCATAGTTTTACGACCGGCTGCCCTTCCTGACTAGGATTTTAAATCGCAAGAATTTGTTGAGTTGCCCTTCCTGACGCAAAACTGGCAGTATCTAACCTCTTACATCATACACTATAGTTTTCGACCGGTTGCCCTTCCTGACGTCAAAGAACTCGGATTAAGAATCTGTTTTGTTTTAAGACTAGTTGCCCTTCCTGACGCAAAACTGGTAGTATCTAACCGCTTACATCATACACTATTGTTTTCGACCGGTTGCCCTTCCTGACGTCAAAGAACTCGGATTAAGAATCTGTCGAGAATCGGGGGTTTTACAGCTAGATTGTAAATCGCTGTATCACTACAGCCGGATGCCCTTCCTGACCAAGATTTTAAATCGCAAGAATTTGTTGAGTTGCCCTTCCTGACGCAAAACTGGCAGTATCTAGCCTCTTACATCATACACTATAATTTTCGACCGGTTGCCCTTCCTGACGTCAAAGAACTCGGATTAAGAATCTGTTTTGTTTTAAGACCAGTTGTCCTTCCTGACACAAAACTGGTAGTATCTAACCTCTTACATCATACACTATTGTTTTCGACCGGTTGCCCTTCCTGACGTCAAAGAACTGGGATTAAGAATCTGTCGAGAATCGGGGATTTACAGCTAGATGCTCGCCGGATACCCTTCCCGACGGCATAAGTTACCAGGATTTGAATCGCGGTATCCATCATTGTGTCTGACTTGCAAGCTCACGCGTATTATTTTTTGCTGAGATATCATGCTACTTCCGTTCGCCAGCTAGAGCGGAAACTCGCAGTACTGCGTCTATTTCATCTTACAACTTGGAGGAGACAACATGTGTACATATAATTTATGATCTTTCACCCTCCCTTAAAAAACATGTAAGTATCTCGGAACATTCTTATCCGTGTGTGTTGCAAATACTAAGCGAGTGAGCCGAGCGAGTTGGCTACGCAGTGTGCTTTCTTGATTTTCGTATGAGTGTATTCACAATTACTAAGCGTCTTAGCAGTGTGATGAACGAGTTAGCTACGCGGTATATATTTTTTTATTTTCGTACTAAGCAAATCATTTGAAGTGTTAGGTATGCGATATGTGCACAGTGTGTTTTTAGCTATGCGATATGTGCACAGTGTGTGTTAATCATTGAAGTTGTACTGAACACATCAAACAATGTTCGATTCTAGGCTTGCTATGTTTCAATCTAAACAAAGGTATCCCCTAAAATGTTGTATCGGATCACATGTAACGACATCGAGTGCAGTGTTCGATTCTAGTCTTGTTAGTTTCAATCTAAACAAAGGTATCCCCTAACATGTTGTACAGTGTTCGGTTCTTAGGATAAAGGTATCCCCTAACATGTTGTATCGGATCACATGTAACGACATCGAGTGCAGTGTTCGATTCTAGTCTTGTTAGTTTCAATCTAAACAAAGGTATCCCCTAACATGTTGTACAGTGTTCGGTTCTACTTGTTTCGTGATCTGAACACATCAATCAATGTTCTGATTACATGTTGTATCGAGTGCAGTGTTCAATTCTAGTCTTGTTATGTTTCAAGCTGATCTTCTTAGAACAAAGGTATCCCCTAACATGTTGTACAGTGTTCGGTTCTACTTGTTTCGTGATCTGAACACATCAATCATTGTTCTGATCACATGTAACGACATCGAGTGCAGTGTTCAATTCTAGTCTTATGTTTCAATCTGATCTTCTTAGAACAAAGGTATCCCCTAACATGTTGTACAGCGTTCGATTCTACTTATGTAGTGTTCTGAACACACCAGACAATGTTTTAATCACATGTTGAAGTAAACGACATCGAGTACAGTGTTCGATTCTACTTATTGTGTGTTCTGAACACATCAATCAATCAATCAATCAATGTGCAGTGTTCAATTCTAGTCTTGTTATGTTTCAATCTAAACAACGGTATCCCCTAATACAGCGTTCGATTCTACTTATGTAGTGTTCTGAACACACCACACAATGTTCTGATCACATGTTGTATCGAGTACAGTGTTCTGAACACATCAATCAATGTTCTGATCACATGTTGTATCGAGTACTGGCTGTCTCATAAGGAGCTATGTATAGCCGCCATCTTGCATCCGCCATCTTGCGCAAGCATCCTTAGGGCGTCTCTAGTCATGGATCCTTAAGCCGCCTCATAAGAGCAACCACCATCTCGCGCAAGCATCCCTCATAAGGAGCCTTGTATAACCGCCATCTTGCGCAAGCATCCCAAGGGCGTCTATGTATAGCGATCATCTTGCATAAGCACCTTTAAGGAGTCATGTATAGTCACCATCTTGTGCAGTTAGCGTCGAGAGAGGACTGATGTAGAATTTTTCTTTTTAAATTATCCGCCACCACATAGAGTGTAGCACTGAGGTTTGCGATGTAAGATGGTGGATGACAGCTGCGCGTAGCACGTAGAATTTGCCGCCACCACATAGATGGCAGCACGGTGCTCTCTTGATTAAAGATGGCGGATGACAGCTAACAGAACTTTTCAAATTGCCCGCTACTACAGAGAGCAGCACGGTGCTCTGTTCATTAAAAGATGGCGGATGACAGGTGATGAAATTGCCTGCATGATAGCAGCACCGTGCTCTATTGATTAAAGATGGTGGATGATAGCTGTCATAAAAAGCACGTGGCTTTGTTTACTAAACAAGAGCACATAGATTTTTTTCAAATTGCCGCCACCACATTTCAAAGGTATCTAGCTAAAGAGCGCAGCACTGAGGTTTGTGATGCAAGATGGCGGATGACAGCTGTCAGAAAAAAGCACGTGAGTTTGTTTCCAAACAAGAGCATGTAGAATTTGCCGCCACCACATAGAGGGCAGCACGGTGCTCTCATGATTAAAGATGGCTGCTGTCACGTGGAATTGCCTGCCACCACAAAAGAGGGTAGCACGGTGCTCAAAGATGGCTGCTATCAAAAAGCATTTTTCAAATTATCCGCCACCACATTTCAAAGGTAAGTAGCTAAAGAGGGCACCACTGTGCTCTATAGATTAAAGATGGTGGATGACAGCTGTCAAAAAGCACGTGGATTTGTTTATCTCGCGCTAGTAAGGTTAAGTTGGTAGCACTAAGGTTTAAGCCCGTTAAGATGGTAGCACTGCGGATGACAGCTGTGACGAATTTACATCTACTACGATAAAGAGGGCAGCACGGTGCTCTCTGTATTAAAGATGGCGGATGACAGCTGTCAAAAAAGCACGTGGCTATGTTTACCAAACAAGAGCACGTAGAATTTGCCGCCATCACATTTCAAACTAAAGAGGGCAGCA
The DNA here is from genome assembly GCF_040414725.1 of Anabrus simplex. Lineage (NCBI taxonomy): Eukaryota > Metazoa > Arthropoda > Insecta > Orthoptera > Tettigoniidae > Anabrus > Anabrus simplex. The sequence continues at coordinate 109,867,442 of NC_090269.1, read as the reverse complement.
CTATGCTCTGTTGATTAAAGATGGCGGATGGTAGCTGTCGAAAAAGCACGTGAGTTTGTTTCCAAACAAGAGCACGTGGAATTTTTCAATTTGCCGCCACCACATTTCAAAGGTATCTAGCTAAAGAGAGCAGCACGGTGCTCTCTTGATTAAAGATGGCGGATGATAGCTAACAGAACTTTTCAAATTGCCCGCTACTACGTGCTTAAGGTAGTAGCCATAAAGAGGGCAGCACGGTGTTCTGTGGATTAAAGATGGCGGATGACAGGTGATGAAATTGCCCGCATGATAGTAGCACAGTGCTCTGTTGATTAAAGATGGCGGATGACAGCTGCACGTGGCTTTGTTTCCAAACAAGAGCACGTGGAATTTACCACCACCACATTTCAAACTAAAGAGGGCAGCACTGTGCTCAAAGATGGCAGATGACAGCTGTCAAAAAAGCACGTGAGTTTGTTTTCAAACAAGAGCACGTGGAATTTGCCGCCACCACATAGAGGGCAGCACTGTTCTATCTGGATTAAAGATGGCTGCTTGTCGAAAAGCATTTTTCAAATTATCCGCCACCACATTTCAAAGGTAAGTAGCTAAAGAGGGCAGCACTGTGCTCTATAGATTAAAGATGGCGGATGACAGCTATCAAAAAAGCACGCGGATTTGTTTATCTCGAGCTAGTGAGGTTAAGTTGGTAGCACTAAGGTTTAGGCCCGTCAAGATGGCAGCACTGCCGATGACAGGTGACGAAAGAGGGCAGCACGGTGCTCTGTAGTTTAAAGATGGCGGATGACAGCTGTCAAAAAAGCACGTGGCTGTCAAAAAGCACGTGGCTTTGTTTACCTCGCGCTTGTTAGGTTAAGTTGGCACTACTGAGGTTTAGGCCCGTCAAGATGGCAGTACTGAGGTTAGCGATGCGTTGTTGTCTGTCAAAAAGCACGTGGCTGTCAAAAAACACGTGGCTTTGTTTACCTCACGCTAGTTGGGTTAAGTTGGCACTAGTGAGGTTTAGGCCCGTCAAGATGGCAGCAGTGAGGTTAGCGATGCGTTGTTGTCGATGACAGCTGTCAAAAAGCACGTGGCTTTGTTTGCAAATTCAAATCTCGCGCCAAAATTCAAATTTCCCGCCAAAATTCAAATTTCCCGCGGGCGGCGGCGGCGGAGGAGGAGGCGGGCGGAGGCGTGCGGCGGCGGAGGTGCGGCAGAACTGTCCAATTATACTACTTACGACGTATTGCTAGCACACCGTCGTTATGCACATTTAACATTAGTGGTGTAGGGAATACGTACTCTCCTTAAGGAACCACTCGTATTCCAAATACTGCGTCTTATGGCAAACCCGTTGAGGGTCAGTTTCCTAAGTGGTAGTGGTGTATGTATGTATGTATGTATGTATGTATGTATGTATGTATGTATGTATGTATGTATGTATGTATGTATGTATGTATGTATGTATGTATGTATGTATGTTTAGTCCTCAGCCCGAAGGCTGGTTGGATCCTCAACAGTTGTCATAGATGGCCTAGGTATCACTGAAGAGGCATATTAGGGAAATGAGTGAGGTAGTTTCCCGTTGCTTTCCTCACCGAGCCAGAAGTTGCTATTACATATCAGTCTGCCAAGTCCACTGAAATGCATGCACGAACCGACCCTATGAGCAACATTTTCACACCTTTCGTAGCTGGGCTGGCAGCATAAGGGATGGCATTACTAGCATCGCTCATACCTCAGTTACTTTCATATTGTCAAAGCCAAGGATAAAGGTGAGACAGATCAATGAAAGTAATAATATTGCTCTAGCCCTTACCAAAAGACAGAGTGCACTGTAAACACTTGGTCTTGCCAGCAAAGGCATGTGGTGGTGGTGGTGGTGGTGGTAGTAGTAGTTTTATTTCTTGCCTTTCGGCACTGAAAATATTCCAGTGTAAACAGAGCATACACTGAATCGAATCCGGCACTTACTATCTTTAACTAAAACGCGATGCTTACACTGTATGTACAAAAATGGAATAATTTATGCAGTTTCCCCTCCCCCTCCCCCCTTAAGATTTGTGGCATCCTCATTTCTCTCCCCTCCCCCCTCCTGTCTCTCTTTCTCTTTCACCGAGCTCGATAGCTGCAGTCGCTTAAGTGCGGCCAGTATCCAGTATTCGGGTGATAGTAGGTTAGAACCCCACTGTCGGCAGCCCTGAAAATGGTTTTCCGTGGTTTCCCATTTTCACACCAGGCAAACGCTGGGGCTGTACCTTAATTAAGGCCACGGCCGCTTTCTTCCCAGTCCTAGCCCTTTGCTGTCCTATCGTCGCCATAAAACATGTGTGTCGGTGCGACGTAAAGCAAATAGCAAAAAAAAAAAAAAATCTTCACTTTCTCCGCAGATTCTACCTTTCTTTTTATCTACTGTAGCGCAGTGGCTGTTGACCAGAGCTCCATTCTCACACCTGAATCTGGCAATGGAGATTTGATCGTACTTGTATCCTCTTCTGCGTAGTTATTGCGGTGGATCCGTTGTTCTAATATATTTGGCAGTACTGGGCTCTTTCGATCTTGTTGAATTTGACTTGCTGCTGCACGTCTTCGTCCCTCCTGAGCAAGCTGTCAAGTACGTCTTCGTCCCCTATTAACTAGTGTTTGAACTGCCGTGCAAAAGGAGGCTTGGAAGTTACGAATAAACTAATAATGACAGCTCGTGCTAAAATTATTCTTGTTACAGATGTCAAGTAAGGAACTGAACAAACAATAAATAAATCTGCAAAAGTATGTATTGACAAAGAATGAAGTCCGTACGGCGCGGTTTTCTACCACAGAACTTGACGACGACTTGTAGAGTTGAACCCCTCCATGTTGGCAACCGCATCCGTCTCAATTGAGAAATAGGAGGGGCATTAAGCCATTGTTGTGATATGGTGTTTCGAAAAAAAGTCTTGATTCTGTTGAGAAAAGAACATCTTTCCAGTTCAGCAATTCTAATGGGTGCTGTGACTAATGTTCTCAACGTGCCTTACAAGTTACTGGTCAGGATGAACCGAAGACGTGGTACAGCTTCGTAAGTGTTCATGAAGTTTTGTCTTTGATATAAAACTGAAAGCTCCGTCTTCAGTCTACGGTTATCCAGCATACCGTAAGCTTGGCTAGCAACATTAAGGTCTCTCTTAGGAAAATTACTTCAATAATCCTCAAATTTATTTAAGAATTTGCTTTACGTCACGTCTCACGGTGACGATGGAATGGTAAAGGACTAGGAGTGGGAAGGAAGCGGCTGTGGCCTTAATTAAGATATAGCCCCAGTATTCGCCTGGTGTGAAAATGGGAAACCAGTGAAATCCATCTTCAGGTCTGGTGACAGTGGGGTTCGAACCCACTATCTTCCGGATTCAAGCTCATAGCTGCACGCTCCTAACCGCACCGCCAACTCGCCCAGTGCTCCTCAAATTTGTGAGGATCCAGTAATTTTGCCGCCTCCATGAGGAGCGATATATTTGAGTAGGGGGAGCAAGGCTGTGAATCTGGTAGCACATGTGATGTATTGCTACACATGAGCACCGAAAAGTCATTCCATGCTAAGAAAGAAATATTGCTCTCATGACAACAAGATAGCAATATCGGACGGCTCTGCTCAACACGTGAAAACAAAGGCACATCTATTGGTGAAACTCAGCATTTAATTTCAAGATAAAAGGAAGGAATTAAGCTGAAAATTATTTTTCGGAGCTCACGGGTTCGGGTTTTTTTAGACGGGGCTCATTTTGGTTTTCACAGCAGTACGGGAAAATAGCGCCACATAAATTTGTGAAACTCTGTAATTAAGTTCAAAATAAAATGAAGAAGAAACTTAGACGATTTTTTAAATATTATCTAGGGTACATGGGTTGTAGATAGGGGCTCATTTAGGTTTTTACAGCAACAAGGGTAAACTGTTGCCCATACAATACCTCAGTATTGAAGTTCAAGGCAAACTGGGGGAGAAAATAGACAACAGATAATTGCATTTAATAATTTTTGCCCAGGCAACGTCGGGTACTACTGTGCCGTCGAATCTCCTCATAAAAAATAATGGTAAAATTAAAATGCGCTAGTGAAAAAAAGTGATAAGAATAAAATTCGCTTAAGAAATAACAGCTAAATAACAAAACCAAGCACAGATAAAGATAGTGAGTTTCTGTATCAGTATAAAGCATGACGTAATGTATCGCTGCACACCACAGCATCAACATCTTCAGTAACAACTGCTGTACTGTACGAGAATTTTGAAACAAATACGAATGAAGAGATGACTTCTTTTCAACAGTAATAAGCTGCCGGCCATTCACAGCGTAACGAATTACGTGTTACAGGTACCAGAGCACTCAATAGGGAAATGGAGGAAGGCAACAAAGCGATGGCTATTCCCGCCATTGTGCTTTCTCCCTGCGAATCTGTTTATTAAACAGAGAATATTTAGCATTTATTTTAATAACTCAGAGCAAAAATAAGCTTAACCTTTTTTTCTTCCATAATACAATATAAATTACATTATAACATTCCTTAATCAAGGGGAATTATGGGTGTCTGAGAAGGGGGGGGGGGGGGAGGTTGTTCTCTCCTTGTAGGTCCATAAGAGCAGAACTGCTTTCTAACATGGAATTATCTATAGCTTGTTTATATTCCTGCGTGACGTCATGGCTTCTCTCAGAATTTCAGCATGTAATGACGCAGCTACTTCCCTTTGAGGCGAAGTCAAACCTGCACTTCAGAGATTTCCGTCCAGTTACTTTCCTAAAAGCTACATTCAACACATAAGAAGTGACCACCGCTGAACGAAGCCGACTTATTTATTTTAGTATCTTCAGTAATAAGTTAAATTCATTCATAAATAATATTCAGAGGTATTTGATCTAATAAATCACTGCACAACCAGATGCGTACTAATAAAATATGAAAAAAAGGACATTAATTCTTTCCTCCAACATCAGCCACCTGTCATCACTCGTGTATATTTAGTGAAAACACACCCTCTCTTTGTCATGATCATCCAAACCTACACACACATATGGCTTTATGAAAATATGACAGGTCTGAGCAATACCAGTTGAATAGTTACTTATGAAAATCACTGAGCCTTACACTGACTCTATGAAAGTAGCAATAATGGAGATTCAATAAAGCACATTATTCATAAAACTTAAGATGTATCCTAGGCCGACTATTGTTTTAAATATATTATTCCTACGCCGGTCCGATTCCTTGTCTGAATAATCAGTATGGTAGCCTTCGGTTCAGAGGGTTATAGGCTCGATTTCCGGTCGGATTGGAGATTTTTAATCGTGTATGGTTAATCCTCACTGGGACTATGTATAAGTAGGGTTAGCATCATGCTTCACAGAATTTATCGAGCCCAGAACGTTTTTATGTTTAGACAATACAGTTTTAAATGCACTTTTAGTATAAGTATGACAATATAACTTTTTTTTGCTAATTGCTTTACGTCGCACCGACACAGATAGGTCTTATGGCGACGATGGGACAGGAGAGGGCTAGGAGTGGGAAGGAAGCGTCCGTGGCCTTAATTAAGGTACAGCCCCAGCATTTGCCTGGTGTTAAAATGGGAAACCACGGAAAACCATTTTCAGGGCTGCCGACAGTGGGGTTCGAACCTACTTTCTCCCGAACACTGGATACTGGCCGCACTTAAGCGACTGCAGCTATCGAACTCGGTGACAATATAACTAATACGGATACTCTTTGCATTATTTTTCACCGATTTTGTAACAAAAACGTCCATATTTTCTCTTTATTTTGAAATTTCTTTGTCATTATATACAAACATATTTAATCATTTTTATTGATGCATCCTCGGTATCCCTTTTAGGGATCGGTGTTTGGTGACACCAGCTATAGGCTTGCTCTTTCTCTAAATTGAGCCATTTTAGTATCTTTCCTGGGGTCCCTCTCTCCTTTCTTTTTAAAGCAACTGAAGCAAACGTGTAGTTTTACGTGAAACTCGAAACTCAGGGTCGTGACTCTTCATTATTGTACGCTTTCTTCTGGATTACAGTGATGTAATGAAGGTTGATATAATTTATTTGACGTTATTGTAGTACTAATGCTTTCTGTGATCAGTTATGTTGTGAATTATGTTGTGAATTATGTTTTGTACGTACAGCGTATTGTGAAGATGTGATGCGCTTAGATTTTCGGCCGCAGTTTGACACATTTTCGCCCTTTAGGTCGCTAGACTCTCCTCAGTCATAACAGAATCAAAACATCCGCCAGATTCTATATAAATAACTTTGAGTACATAACGGCATTATTTTTATGTATAGACCCGTATGGAATTTTAGTTGATGTTGGAAACACTGCTCTCCGAATTTGATGCTAATGTGGTCTAATTCTAGGGATTTGTGCCCGAGGTCTGCTAAGTGCCAAGCATGCCCTGAGTTCCGAAGTGAGAAAATAATTTGGAGATATGACAAAGTTTATAAATATTTCAGTTATTCTTAACCAAGAAAACTTAAACTATTTCTTTTTTGTTTTGTTACAGGTCGGAAGTGATGACTGATTAAGCAGTAGATCAGTTGCTAACGGCGCCATGAGGGAAGAGGAGTTGGAGGTCGCCATTAAGGTAAGCTGAAAGTTACAAATTGCTAGTCGTTTAGAGAGGTATGATATATTTCAAAATCATCATTTTATCGAATTATTAAGAAACTTTTCTACGAAGGTCAGTCAAATATAAACGGGATTTTTGTTCCTGAACATCAACATTTGGTAGGACTGGCTCCGCGCTTCTGCTATGCTTCGGCGGGACCGTTAGGAGTGGGGAGAGCGTGCTCTTAGATATTTCCCGCCGTTCCGTCAGTAACGCTCACGGTGTCGGAGCAACAGTTTCACCCCTCCACTGTGCAACACATAATTATAAAATTTCTTGCTTGTGAAGGAGTTACAGCGGCGGAAATTTGCCAGAGATTGACTGCACAGTTCGGTGATCAAACGTTGTCAAGGACTCGTGTGTTTATCTGGCATAAAAAGTTCAAGGAAGGACGAGAACGTGTGGAAAATCAGCAACACGATCGCCGTCCTCGGACCAGCATTACAGACGAAAACATTCGTGCGGTTAAAGACGGTATCTCTTTTAGGGATCAGTGTTTGGTGACACCGGATATAGGCATGCTCTTTTTCTAAGTTGAGTCATTTTTGTATTTTTCCTGGGGTTCCTCTCTCCTTTCTTTTTAAAGCAACTGAAGCAGGCTTGTGAAACTCGAAACTCAGGGTTGCTTTAAAAAGAAAGGAGAGAGGGATCCCAGGAAAGATACAAAAATGGCTCAACTTAGAGAAAGAGCATGCCTATATCCGGTGTCATCAAACACTGATCCCTAAAAGGGATACCGAGGATGCATACATAAAAATGATTAATTATGTTTGTATATGGGAGCTTTCAAACAACCATCACAAATGACCTACAGTTCCGTAAAGTGTGTTCTAGATGGGTCCCTCGCCTTTTGACTGAAAATCTGAAGTTGAGAGATGTTTGGAGGTCTCTCAGAGGTCTCTCAGAGGCTTACAGCAAGGTTTGCGGAAGAAGGTGATGCATGTTTGAGTCGGATCATCACCTGCGACGAAACATAGGTCCACCACTATACTCCCGAATCCAAATAAGCCAGTAAGGAGTGGCGGAGGAAAGGGGAGGCAGCACCAGTGAAAGCCAAGACTCCACTGTCCGCTGGTAAGTTTCTTGCAACCGTTTTTTCTCGATCGGCGAGGCATTTTGCTGATTGATTTTTTTTTTTTTTTTTTTTTTCATGAACGACGAACAATCGATGCTGCTTACTACTGCGATCTTTTGAACGGGGCGAGGGTTGCATATCGCTGCAAAAGACGAGACCAACCGATTGGACAGGTCTTCCTCCTCCACGACAATGCGCGGCCCAATTCTGCAGCTCTATTTCCAAGTTACAGGAAATGCACTAGACTACACTTGATCATCCTCCTTACAGCCCGGACTTTTCGCCCTGCGATTTCCATTTGTTCGGACCGCTTATAGAAGCTCTAGGAGGGCAACGATTTGAAGATGACGAGAGTGTGGAAGACTTCGTACGCAGCTGGTTGTGACACGACCCTGTTCTTTTTAAGATGAGGGCATAAAAATGCTGCCCATACGCTGCGACAAATACATTTCCAAAGCAGGAAAGTGTGTGGAAAAATAAATTGTAATTGCCTTGTGTTTTCAATAAATGTATTTAAATAAAAAATAAATGCCGTTTATATTTGATCCCCCCCTCGTATTAAGAAACTTTTCCTGTCTAGCCCCAACTGCTTTGTGCAAACATTATCAGAATGACACGTTATTAAAATTAGAATTGTTATCGTGTTTTCCTTTGTCCAGAGAGGGGAAGGAAGTGTGGGAGTGAATGGCTGGACAAAGCATGAAGCAAAGTTTAAAATTTGTTAACACTATCTTCTCAAAATTTGATTGTCTTCCCTTTCTTATTATTTGAGAATTCAACGACGACAACAGTTTAACAAGAGGAATATTTCACCAAAGGTTTTTAGAAGCTCGGAAAACTTACAACAGGGAAGCTTATGACCTCAGAAAATTTACACAATGGGGAGAAAAACTCCCATCTCGAAATAGTCAGAGTAGACTTGAGCTACATTACAAAGGTGGGCTAGCTTGTACATAACCGAGAGAAAATACAGTTGAGAGAAAGAGGGCGTAGTCTGGAACAAAGTGTAGCTCAATTTACTATGATAACTTACAAGCGCTCTTTATTGGGCCAGGAGGTTACATTAATGTTTAATATCTAATACGACTGACACTTGAAGTAACAAAAGCATTCTGCTTTAATGAGTTAATACCTTCACTATACTTATCTTATGGGGTAGCCGCATACACGATAAAGGATCGAACGATCCAGAAATTAACAGGACGTCGAGCCTACATTTCACGGCCATGAAAAGAGAAAGAGAAAAAAAGTGCTATAAAGGTACCTACACTAAAAAGGCAGAGAACAAAATTCGAAAAATGGAGGCTGAAACACTCACAGCACTACATAATTTAAGTTTAAAATAAAATCTAACAAGGCATAAGGCAGGGAATAACGCAGAGGATAAGCCATTCGACTTGGTGACTAGGGAAACCAAAACTGAAGTCCGAAATAAGGTCGCAGAATTTGGAAAATAGGAAACTAGTCGCCCAAAAGCAATTAGACGAAGGGAAACGAGGGTACACACTCGTGCGTCATTAAATTTTACAAAATTCCCATTAGGGGTGAATAATTATAAGTCCTAAGACAGCCTAAGGAAACCTACATTTTAAGATTAAACGGAAAGAGAAAGGAAAACATTAAAATGCCAGTAAAGGTAGGTTGACCTAACCGTTAGATGCTAATGGGGAACGCTTGAATCTTACCTTTAATCATACGTAGTTACTTTTCACATGATTAGATGGTGATTCTACCTTTACCTTGTTTCGATAGCTCCTCACACCAGTCCCCGCCTCAGCATCTTGAGGGAGATCTCCTTAGTTCGTTGTATACTCAAAGTTTCACTCTTAGCTCAAAATACTCACACATTTTACAGGGGCTGGCAGATGGTTCCAGAAGAGTTACTGTATGTCATAATTTTTGATTGGAGGAATAGATTTTTATATCAAAACTCTTGATAGGTGGATAAACTTAATAACAGCAACGCACTCGTCGCTCAACTCGCAAACAACCAACTCGCAACAAACGAATGGCTTGTTAGTTGCGTGGTCCGACTCGAGTCGGACGCTCCTGGTATTTTTCTAACCGGTACTTCACTACTCGTGTAATTCAATTGTATTATGCCAGATCGTGTTCAGGAGTTGTGTATACAACTCGTTCAAGCAGTGGCAAAGCAGCCTTGTTTATTTATAGTTTTGCCAGAATACTCGAACAAGAACGCTCAGGAAAAGGCATGGGAAGCTGTAGCCAAAGAAGTTGAAAAGAGTAGTAAGTACATTACATTGTAAGTCCAAGTGTTTAATATTCTTCTACTATTAAAAGCAAAGCGAAGTCATCTCCGTATAGGCCATGAAGGCCCTTGGAGGGGTTGAAGGTAAAGGCTTCCACTATCCTTAACCTCGGCACTTGATGGGGTAGAGTGGTTAGCTCTACGCCCGGCCGCCTTTGCCCCCAAGAATTAACCTGGTGCTCCTGTTTGGTGTAGGCTGAATGAATTTCAGGGCCATATGCACCTCAGGAAATGGAAATGTTCCTGACGGGAATTCGAACCCACGTCCTTCCAGGCGAACCGAGCACGCCTTTACCGCCTCTGCCAGGCAGCCCTTCCTTCTACTATTGGGTGTTTAATTTTATAGCGTATCTATATAGTATAAAATAAGCGTTTTGTTTGTACATTGCTCTGAATTCAATAAAATTGGTATTTGTGTACCGGTGTTTTGTCTGCCCCTGTGGTGTGTTGGTTAGCGTGATTAGCTGCCACCCCCGGAGGCCCAGGTTCGATTTCTGGCTCTGCCACGAAATTCGAAAAGTGGTACGAGGGCTGGAACGGGCTCCACTCAGCCTCGGGAGGTCAACTGAGTCACCCTCGAAGTGGTTGTCCTTGGTTTCCCACTTCTTCTCCGGGCAAATGCCGGGATGGTACCTAACTTAAGACCACGGCCGCTTCCTTCCCTCTTCTTTGCCTGTCCGTTCCAATCGTCCCATCTCTCCACAAGGCCCCTGTTCAGCATGGCAGGTGAGGCCGCCTGGGCGAGGTACTGGTCATTCTCCCCAGTTTTATCCCCCGACCCAGAGTGTTGTATCCCCCAACCCAGAGTCTGAAGCTCCAGGACACTGCCCTTGAGGTGGTAGAGGTGGGATCCCTTGCGGAGTCCGAGGGAAAAACCGGCCGTGGAGGGTAAAGAGATGAAGAAGAAGAAGAAGAAGTATTGGTGTTTTATGGTGGTTTAGGGGAAGACCTAAAATGTCTCAGATATCTATGTTTATTAGTGGTTCTATCGATAAATATCACAACAGTTATAGATAATAAACTTTCCGACCATACGATTTATCACCTCTCTGTACAAAAGAAACACACCAGAATTTTTCAATTTCTGAAGTTGTTTATATCAGAAAGAAAGCAAATCTATAAGATAGTTCCTAGCTAATTTATTAAATGAGGTGATTAGAGTAATAACGGGAGATCCCAACTGCCATTGAATTTGTGGATGAGAGTAGGACTGTAGACTCCTGTAGCAGACGGATAAACTTTTAACTTGACCGTTAGGGGAGAGTTGCGTCAGTGGATGAGGAACTTGCAACGCAACTCTCGTATAACTGTCCTAAATATGTTTGGTTTAAGTTGGGTTGCGTTGCGTTGCACTGGTGGTCGAAGGGCCTGACAGGTTAATTTTCGTTCCTTCACTTGGCGATCTAATTTTTTCTAAGATGATCTTTCTTTCTTTCTTTCTTTCTTTCTTTCTTTCTTTCTTTCTTTCTTAATCAGCTTACCCTCCAGGGTTTGTTTTTCCCTCGGACTCTGCGAGGGATCCCACCTCTACCGCCTCAAGGGCAGTGTCCTGGAGAGTGAGACATTGGGTCGGGGGATATAACTGGGGAGGATGACCAGTACCTCGTCCAGGCGGCCTCACTTGCTATGCTGAACAGGGTCTTGCAGGGCGATGAGAAGATGGGAAGGGATAGACAAGGAAGAGGGAAGGAAGCGGCCGTGGCCTTCAGTTAGGCTCGAAAAGTGAGGAAACCACGGAAAACCACTTCCAGAATGGCTGAGGTGGGAATCGAACCCACCTCTACTCAGTTGACCTCCCGAGGCTGAGTGGACCCCGTTGCAGCCCTCGTACCACTTCTCAATTTTCTTGGCAGCGCCGGGAATCGAACCCGGGCCACCGAGGGGGGGGGGAATAATCACACTAACCACTACACCACAAAGGCGGACTCTAAGATGTTCGCCACACATAATTATTGAACACGTATTATATATTCGCATTTAATTTATTATTAGACTTAAATTTTAATTATTATCAAAATATAATTCACCCCCTGTGCATATACAAATTCTATGGATACCCACAACAAACATATCTATAGGTGTAATTGTTCCTGAGAAAAGTGTGCCTGTGAGGAACGTACAAAATGCCATGCGTTAATTTCTTTCCTTGAGCGACTGTACATCTTGCAAATTGGTGTCCTGTAACACTGCACGCGACAGGTTTTAGAAATACTTCCTCATATTTCAAATCAGTACCGAACTGATCGTTCTTGCTACGGAATATCTGGTTCACCTCACTTACTTCAGCTTTTCCAGATAAGATGAAGTAGGTTACAGGACTGTGCTTCAGTCGAGTAATTAAAGACTACTTCGTTCACAACACACCAAGCTACTGACCATGTTATGTGTGACATTATGTGGGTGTCTCTAACCCTTGTCCCATTTCTCTACCGGGTCAGGTATGAAGTGAGAAGAATCTTCGTAGCAAATTTTTACGACCGGATGCTCTTCCTGATGTCCACTTCATGAGAGAAGTTAATTAGATGGAATGAATAATATGATAGTAGGAAGGGAGAGGGTGAAACTCGGGGTTGTCACATAGCCTACGCTTGTCGAACAGCACAAAGACGTCTGCTCAAAGCTTAACATCTCCATCTGACAAATTTCTATACTAATATAAAGAGAGAAAGTTTGTTTTGTATATGGAGTGTAATATCGCGAATCCCTCAACCAGTTGAGGAGTGTCTATTCAAAAGGCGCTATTTCCACTCAAACAATCAATCAATCAATCAATCAATCAATGCCTAAAGGCAATGCCTTGTCGATTCAACCATTGTCTTCTGTCTTCAGCGTGTCGTTTCATCTCACGTAGGAACTACAACCAATGTTTTACATCAATACTTGAAGGAATTTCTTCCTAGGTCGACCTTTTCTCTTCTTTCCTAAGATCTTTCCTTCTAGTAGATTGGCCAGAAAGGTATTATGACGCACTGTGTGTCCAATGAATTTAGCTGCTCCTCTATGTATTGTTATCATCAGCTGTTTCTTCTCTTGTATTTCTCGCAGGATACTTTCGTTGGTTCTTTTTTCAGTCCAACTGACTTTTAGCATTCGCCTCCAGACCCATATCTCAAATGCTTCAGGCTGTTTCCTATCCTGTTCTTGGATTGTCCAAGATTCACATCCATATAAGAGTACGCTCCACACAAATGACATCACAAAATTTTCCTAATCTCAACCTCTATTTCCACTTCAGAAGAAAAAAAATCTTCCATATGCATTGCATTAGTAGTTGAATTCTATCGAATGTCATCAATGTCATCATAAATCCAGACCATACAAGATGTAATTTCTCAAAATTTGTATCATACCCGATCATGATCTATTCCGTGTGGTTTTTATTGTAGGTTTCATGCGTTTTCCCCACAACTTTCTCATGATACAAAATAGCACCTTTTTCAACACATTATCCTCAATTTCAGTCGTTCTTTCACTGTTAGAAAGAACATTGTTTTCATCGTCATACACTATGTGATCAAAAGTATCCGGACACCCCCCAAAACATACGTTTTTAATCTTAGGTGCATTGTGCTGCCACCTACTGCCAGGTACTCCAGAGCAGTGATCTCGGTAGTCATTCAACATCGTGAGAAAGCAGAATGGGGTGTATGTAGTTAAGTATGTTCGATTTCTGGTTACAAATGAGTGCAATGGTTGCGGGAGACGGAGCCCCTCCCCCCCCCCCCCAGGTTGTTGGTTATCTGTGACTGGGGAGGGGGGGTGGTTGGGTCCGTTCGCGATTTTTGTTCGCTCATATGTGGTCAAAATAAGTTTCGTATGATAAGGATGTATAATATATATGGGGTATGCAACATATACTAACAATGAATATTGAATTTTCAAGACCGCATGGTAATCGAAACCGACTTTCAACCTATTAGGTCGTGTTACGTACATTTAATACGTGTTGAAGAGATGTTAAGTACAGAACAAAAATGGCCAACCGGACACCAGTGGGATCCGAACCCACAACCTAGGTTGAAAGTCGGTTTCGATTGTACCTAGGTACTAACATTATTTAACTTTTAACGAATTGGGATATCTTTGGATTTTTTGTTTGTTTGTTTGTTTGTTTGTTTGTTTGTTTGTTTGTTTGTTTGTACTACGTTCAAATCTGCTTTAGCTTACTATAAAAAAAAATACGCTCCCCGAAGTTGGTGGTTATCCGTGACTGGGAGAGAAGAGTATTAATTAATTCCTTCATTAGCCGCCTCTGTGGTGTAGTGGTTAGTATGGTTAGCTGTCATCCGCGGAGGCCCGGGTTTGATTCCCGCCTCTGTCACGAAATTTGAAAAGTGGTACGAGGGCTAGAACGAGGTCCACTCAGCCTCGGGAGGTCAACTGAGTAGAGGTGGGTTCGATTCCCACCTCAGACATCCTGGAAGTGGTTTTCCGTGGTTTTCCACTTCCTCTCCAGGCAAATACCGGGATGGTACCTAACTTAAGGCCACGGCCGCTTCCTTCCCTCTTCCTTGTCTATCCCTTCCAATTTTCCCATCCCCCCGCAAAGCCCCTGTTCAGCATAACAGGTGAAGTTGCCTGTATGAGGTACTGGTCATCCTCCCCAGTTGTATCCCCTGACCCAATGTCTCAGGTTCCAGGACATTGCCCTTGAGGCGGTAGAGATGGGATCACTCCCTGCTGAGTCAGAGGGAAAAACCAACCCTGGAGGGTAAGAAGATTAAGAAAGAAAGAAAGAAAGAAAGAAAGAAAGAAAGAAAGAAAGATAGATCATCTTAGAAAAAACTAGATCGCCAAGTGAAGGAACGAAAATCAACCTGTCAGGACCTTCGTCCACCAGTGCAACGCAACGCAACCCAACTTAAACCAAACTTGTTTAGGACAGTTGTACGTTAGTTGCGTTGCATGTTCTTCATCCACTGACGCAACTCTCCCCTAACGGTCAAGTCAAAAGTTTATCCGTCTGCTACAGGAGTCTACAGTTCTACTCTCATCCACAAATTCAATGGCAGTTGGGATCTCCCGTTATTACTCTAATCACCTCATTGTATCCCCCGACCCACAGTCTGAAGCTCCTTGAGGCGGTAGAGAAGGTAAACAGATAAAGAATTCATTCATTCATTCATTCATTCATTCATTCATTCATTCATTCATTAGAAATAATATCTCTGTAGATTATTATAAGCTACAACAAATATAGCCTAAATCATTACGCGAAGTGCAAGCAGTTTAAATGAAAATGTAGAAGATCGATAAAATTGCATAACCGGAACCCTTAAAGTGAATACTCTTCCTAAATTACAGATACATCAAAATATGGGTATCCCGCCTGGTGGCCACGATCGTTAAGGCATATCGTGGTTTGCCGGTTCGAGTCCCGTTATCAAAAAACACTTCTACCATTCCACCATCAGATGGTTGGTTGGCAGGGTATTCGCATATGAAGTGAGGCATATGGCGCTGTGGATGATCATTCGTTCGTCGGATGGGGACATTAAGTCTTGAGCAGACACTTTGGTGCTACTCCACACAAGTGGGCTATCCGACCATCAGCTGTCATAGATGGCCTAGACGTTACTGAAGAATCATTCTATAAGGGAAACGAGGAGTGAGGTAGTTTTCCGTTGATTTCTTCACCGAGCCACAAGTTGCTTTTACATATGTCCGCCAATTCCGCTGAAATGCACGCACCAACTGACCCTGTGAGTGACATTTTCACACCATTCTTAACAAGGACTGGCTGTATAGGCTATATCCAATTACGATCAGCTTATCTGGAGCTCAATCAGTTTTAATAAAATATCGATAACATTTAATATCTGGAATCCTTAACTGTGTATATGCTGTCTGAACTGTCATATATAGCCAGAAATTGTACGGGTAACAGTTTGCTATATCATATGTTTATTTTTAATAGGTGACTCGGAGTATGCGCTTTTGCGGTTCTTCAATCAGTAATGAAATGAAATGGCGTATGGCTTTTTTTCGTGCCGGGAGTGTCCGAGGACATGCTCGGCTCGCCAGGTGCAGGTCTTCTGATTTGATGAAGATGAAATGGTGATGAAGACGACGCATGCACCAGGGAAATTAACCAGTGATGGTTAAAATTCCCGACCCAGCCGGGAATCGAACCGGGAGCCCTGTGACTAAAGGCCAGCATGCTAACCTAACTGTTACGG
Organism: Anabrus simplex; assembly: GCF_040414725.1. Lineage (NCBI taxonomy): Eukaryota > Metazoa > Arthropoda > Insecta > Orthoptera > Tettigoniidae > Anabrus > Anabrus simplex. The sequence continues at coordinate 109,851,300 of NC_090269.1, read as the reverse complement.
GGTTACTCGTGGAGTAGAAAGAGGTTAAAGAAGGTGCCGGGGTGAATGGGTCTATCTACAATATCAAGAATTTAATTAAAATTGTAAAAGGTTATATTTTTCTTTTAGAACTTAAAAATTAACAATCTTTCACTGAGTGAACAAATAATATATCAGGTACACTGACAATCTTGAAACAAGTCAAGGAAAATACAAAATGAGTGAATCCTACAGGTCCTGGGCTTCAAGCCCCTCGCTTTACAATACTTGAGCTCCCAGCTCAAATTTACAGAAAAGCAGGGCAGAAATCCCCTAATTCACAGAGCACTTGCTCCTTAAATACAGTATCTGACCTTCCAGAGGCACTCTTTACCGTTACGAAACTTTGAAACAGAGCTAACAGGCTTTCAGTTTTCCAAGCCTACTCGAGGCAACATCAATTTACAATCACTGGCCTCTCAAGGCACAACTTACAAATTGAAAGATAATGTAATACAGGGGTATTTAATACCCCACCTACGGGGCCTTCATGAAAACAGAACAGGTTAAATAACTGGCCCAAACACAAAAGGAATGGAGTCGTACACAGCCCTCCAAGATAATGAAAAGTTAAAACCTACAGGGCTCTAGGCCGATGAAACAGGGGCTATTCCCAAACTACTGAGGTGACTCGTATAGAACTTTAACACATTACGTTTTGTAACTGTTTTTCCTTCTGTAGTCACCTCAAACCAAGATGAAGGGGTGCTCGAGAGGGTACATCACTCTCTATCCCCGATTTACAATTAAAGGGTTTACGAAGTTTTTACATTAACCGAAAGAAGGTTTACATTTTAGAAAAGTAGGTTTCATAGTTAATGATTCGGACCTTTCCCTCGGATTAAACTGCGAAGGTAGCAAAAAGGAATAAAGTTATGTGGCCGTTACCTTGTAGATGTTCTAGTTGCCGACGAAAGAGGCCGCCCGCCTCCTGCTTAACACACACACTCAGATAGACGTCGATCAATTAGCCAAGGAACGTGAAAAGCCGCAGTTTATAAACCCTCAGGGAAGGTTCGAGATCATTCAAGACTAAAACTAGCCACACCCTCTCAATTTTATTGGTTTAGTTCAAAAGTAACATTCAAAATGGAACAAGAAGCCTGCGATAGGTTGAAAATTAATTGCAGAAAATTTTCATTGGCCAGATTCAAAACTGACGGAAATGAAAATGAAATATTGCCAACCCAAAAATAAATGAACATCAATCAGTTACAAAAACCTAGAAATACAAAACTTCTTTAAATTATAAGTTCTTTCACTTTGCACCAGGGTGCATGATCATAGTTTTTTGGTAGTGTCATCTATGGAGAAATGTTCAAATTTCTTGATGTATAGCAAACAAAACTAGGAGAAATTCAGTCAGTTTAGGAAACTTCACAATAACAAAATTACTCAATATTGCAGTGGCTTGGTTCTAAAAGGGCCAATGTAAAAAAAAAAAAAAAAAAAAAAAAAAAAAAAAAAAAAAAAACCTGTTTTTGAGCTATGAGCATTTGAAGTTTTGCTTATAGTTTTCCAACTATTTTTTTCAACAATTGACTTTAAATAACTTTATACTTTCTTTGTGACAGTCACCTGATTAAACGCTAATTTTTTCTATCGTATTCTTTAAAAATTGACAGGTTTTAATCTTTATTGGTAATCTAACATTATTGGCAAGAGCGTATTTAATTAAACGTTAACTGTTCGTTTAGTATTTAATAGAGACATTGGCCCTTTTAGAACCAAGCCACAGATTTTAGTGGCGACATCTTCTGATTAAAGTTCCAAGTTGGTGTAGTTTCAGTTCTACTGTTTTACCAATAGATGAGTTCATTTAGGCGCTAGATTTGAATGCGCGGCGTTGACGTGTACCTCCCGGTACACTAACCATTTAGCCAAGCTAGGTACCATCCCGGCATTTGCCTGGAGGAAAAGTGGGAAAGCACGGAAAATCACTTCCAGGATGGCTGAGGTGGGAATCGAAACCCCTCTACTCAGTTGACCTCCCGAGGCTGAGTGGACCCCGTTCCAGCCCTCGTGCCACTTTTAAAATGTCGTGGCAGAGCCGGGAATCAAACCCGGGTCTCCAGGGGTGGCAGTTAATCATGCTAACCACTACACTACAGAGGCGGGCCCATGTAATGTACTGATTGAAAAAGAAAACCTTGCATATTTTTTACATAATGTCTAGTGCTAATCAACTATCGTGCCATAATAATAATAATAATAATAATAATAATAATAATAATAATAATAATAATAATAATAATAATAATATAATGTGTGGCTATTGCGAGCATGGTGCAGCCAACCCTCCCACGAGGGTGGGTGGCATATACCCTCTCTAGGAAACGGTATGTTATTGCGGTGGAGGGTAGTGTTATGTGCGAGTTAACAGGAATGTTGGGGGACAGCACAAGCACTCGGTCCCCAGCCAAGAGAATTAATTGTTTTTAAAAATCGCTGACCCTACCGAGAATCGAAGCCGAGGCCCTCTGAACCGAAGGTCACTACGCTGACCATTCAGCCAAGGAGCCGTATATTGTGCCATAACATATTATATCAACAACATGGTGCTTTGCCGTCCTCGAAGTGGGATAAGTTCCTCGTAAATCCTCGCTAAAATAACATGAATTCATTCCGTTCTGAGTATTTCTCCCTGTTATCAGCAGACACGCGGTTGTTCAGTAACACACTTGGATAGTTGTTTACTTTATGACCGCTGAGTTTACTTCTGTACGTATCGATCTGTTAGCTATAACCATTGTATACAGTCGTTGTCATCGATCTCTTCTTGCTTGACATACCCTTTGCGTGTTGTGATAAGATCAGCTTAATACTGGTGTGAGAATGTCTTGCATATGGAAAACGCAACCTCGAGAATCTCTATAAAGTTTTCTACTTCACATCCCAGAGATGGGAATATAAATTTGTGCCAGTTACCTGGAAAAGTGCGTTACTTCTGCGCCAGTAATTACAATCAGTCAATACTGATCTGCATTTAGGGCAGTCGCCCAGGTAGCAGATTCCCTATCTGTTGCTTTCCTAGCCTTTTCCGAAATGATTTCAAAGAAATTGGAAATTTATTGAACATCTCCCTTGGTAAGTTATTCCAATCCCTAACTCCCCTTCCTATAAATGAATATTTGCCCCAGTTTGTCCTCTTGAATTCCAACTTTATCTTCATATTGTGATCTTTCCTACTTTTATAGACGCCATTCAAACCTATTCGTCTACTAATATCATTCCACGCCATCTCTCCGCTGACAGCTCGGAACATACCACTTAGTCGAGCAGCTCTTCTTCTTTCTCTCAATTCTTCCCAACCCAAACATTGCAACATTTTTGTAACGCTACTCTTTTGTCGGAAATCACCCAGGACAAATCGAGCTGCTTTTCTTTGGATTTTTTCCAGTTCTTAAATCAGGTAATCCTGGAGCTTCTGGAAGATTTTTCGTCACCTAGTAAAGAAGACGAAATAAAACTATCAATGTTGTGCTTTTCAAATGTTAGTTTGATAATGCGTGATTTCGGAGTTCTACTTAAATTCGCGACATTCTCCGCGCTCAGACTGCGAGCAGTCACAGTAGTAAACTGGTGTTGATTGCTTGTGTTACAATTTACTTTCTAATTGTAATGTTGAAAAAAACATTTCCTAGCAGACAAAGGAGGGTTCCCCATACAACGGAAAACGTAAAATTAAGCCATTTCCTCAGTTGTGCCGAAAGTTGAAGGGCTAACCGGGGACTTGGATAGCTCTATCATACTAAAAACCAAATTTCTAAAATCACTTCCGGCCTAAATGTAGTTCTGGAGAAACAGCTTACAATCGCTTGTTTCTTTTCTCGTTTTCTTTTTTATCCAAATCCTAGCCAAATTATCTTATTTACGTAATTCTTTCTATAATGTGTTCCTTGGTTTAATACCCTCAGGCGGTTTTAGGTTTTTTTTTTTAAATAATGACCACACTGAAAGTACCGGTAGTTGTAAAGGCGTAAGTGAAACTCTGCATTGACTCACTTTAGCGCTCGTAGTGGTGCTTAAGTGAAACAATGCATTGACTCACATTAGTGCTCGTAGTGGTGCTTAAGTGAAACAATGCATTGACTCATATTAGCGCGTGTAGTGGTGCTTAAGTGAAACAATGCATTGACTCATATTAGCGCTTGTAGTGGTGCTTAAGTGAAACAATGCATTGACTCACATTAGTGCTCGTAGTGGTGCTTAAGTGAAACAATGCATTGACTCATATTAGCGCGTGTAGTGGTGCTTAAGTGAAACAATGCATTGACTCATTTTAGCTCTCGTAGTGGTGCTTAAGTGAAACAATGCATTGACTCACATTAGCGCTCGTAGTGGTGCTTAAGTGAAACAATGCATTGACTCATTTTAGCGCTCGTAGTGGTGCTTAAGTGAAACAATGCATTGACTCATTTTAGCGCTTGTAGTGGTGCTTAAGTGAAACAATGCACTGACTCACTTTAGCGCTCGTAGTGGTGCTTAAGTGAAACAATGCACTGACTCACTTTAGCGCTCGTAGTGGTGCTTAAGTGAAACAATGCATTGACTCATTTTAGCGCTCGTAGTGGTGCTTAAGTGAAACAATGCACTGACTCACATTAACGCTCGTAGTGGTGCTTAAGTGAAACAATGCACTGACTCACATTAGCGCTCGTAGTGGTGTTTAAGTGAAACAATGCATTGACTCATTTTAGCGCTCGTAGTGGTAGAAAAAGGCAAACTTCTAATCTAATCGACCGGATAACGATGATTAAGAAAAGGTTTGTAATTTTTAGGAATAAATAAAGATATACTTTATTATATTTCATTTACCTAAAATTCGTAGCTCATATCCCTAGGATGTTGCTTGCCCGAAAGGTTAGAACTGTGAATGTTTGTTTTTGAAACAGAAGCCATCACTACAACTCATATTTCAAGTGAATCATTTTGATGGGGGAAAGAGCACTGCCTTGTTCTGCACAGCACTTTTCGGAAATGCTTTGTCATACAAGCTATAAAGCCATTCGCATGGAAACATACAAGGGACTACACGAAAATTATGTTCTTGGCAATTTATTTCAATGAAAAGTGAAAATGTGCAATTGACTGTAGGGTTTTCCTCATACAGAAAAATGTATTGATTCCGTTTCTAGCTTTTTTCATTCCACTTTTCCAAATTTCAAGTAATTTACAGGAGGTGGTATTGTTTTAAGAGGAAGTACAACTGGGCCGCAGTCCTCTACAAGTAATTTATATGATTGTATCCCCTCTTCTTGGCGTTTTACTGTTTATTAGCTCTATAAACCGAAATATGTGCACAGCGCTTCTCCTGTAAGGATAACTCAAACCACAGGGTCTGAATGATGCTCTGAATACCTCATGTTACGTCGCCGTCATGTGATACGTTATAGGCTAAATATCTGATGTTTCGTTACTCGACATGACCTTCATAATACTTGGTTCCGTTGTCAACTGGCAACGGAGGGAACACTTATAATAGCTTCGTTGAAATCAGCCATTATTGACTGAAGATACTTTAAAAAAAAAAAAAAAAAGACTAATAACTTCACGGAAGGTACATTTTTACTCAAAACCTCTGTACTTATCTGGGCGGGAGAATTGAGTAAAAATACCCGAATTCGATATCCGTAACAGTTAAAGAGTTAGACTTTTTCTATTTTGCCGGTAAGTTTTTCGGTGGTGATGGTGGTGGTTATTATATTAAGAGGAAGTATAAATGGCCAACCACACTCTATTATTAATAATAAGAGGGAAATATGGAAGGAGTCAGACACTTCGAAAAATGAAGATATCGGCCAAAGAAAGACAAGGGCCACGTGGGGCATGCAAAAGAAAGATTCCCTAAGCCTCCCGAATCTAATACCCTCAGGGTCTGAAAAGGAAAAGAACAAGAGTTGACTAAGGGAGGTCGGATAAGACAGACGAAAGTGGGGAACCTGGCACAAGTAAATGGAAATAATGCCAGGACTCAGCTAAGAGCCTCGTGGTCGCTAACCACTCTTCCAAGTTGAGACCCTGGTGCCCCATATAGCGCCTCTTACGACAGGCAGGGGATACCGTAGGTGTTATTCTACCACTCCCACCCACAGGAGGGTAGGTGTTTCGGATAAACCTACCATTTTGAGACTTATTTTGTAGTTCACGCAGCCGTAGAACTCTAGAAATAAGTGTTAATCTTGCATTTCATCCCCACAGGAAGGAGATCCCTGGGCAGGCCGAGGAAGAGATGGAGTGGTAGCCTCCATGAGGACCTGCAACAGTCAGCGATAGATAAGACGGATGGCGATTGGCAACGATGGATAGAACACGATCACGGAGTCACCTCCCTGAACACGATGAAGGAGGAGACTTGTAGCGGCGCGTGGTCCTTTGGGCCTGCTCGCGTAAAATAAATAAATAAATAAATAAATAAATAAATAAATAAATAAATAAATAAATAAATAGCTTCCCGGTGCAGGCATTTTGATTCAACGTCATTTAGGGTACCTGCATATCAAGTTTTGTTGTACCAGATGACATAGAAGCGGATCTCTGTCGGATGATCTTTGGCTGCGTTTTGATTACTTTTGTCGGGTAAACACCATATGTGTCTCCAAAGATCCATTACCTGCCGTCATATGACATGGACTTTTCTCTCCGTCCTTCAAATATTCGACTACCTGTGCCGATTTTGAACCCACGAGCTTGGGATCCGGAAGCTATCATTCTACCACTGATCTATGCTTACTGTTACTTTTCGTTTCCGGATACTCGACGTCCACTGTGTTTTCATTTGGAAGCAAGAGATCTTCCTTTGTGCAAGGTTAACCTACATTTAGCATCACTCAGGAGCATAGGGTGTGTGTATTTTCTCCTTCCGGGAGTATCCCCCATCGCTCTAAATTGATTTTGCATTGTGAAACCCCTGCGCGGAGCCGGTTCAAAGTGTTCCACACCGGAAAAGGCAAATTATGTTCCGGTGGTAGCTTTCCTTTTAGTGGAACGATGGGAAACTCGTTCTCGGCTTCTCCGCTTCCTTTTTAAAGACTGGAAAGCTATCAGGTGATGGAAGTCTAGGTCTGCCCGGTTGATGGCCACACTAGTGGGTGCCTACATTCGATATTTTGCTTGTTCTTTTCTGCCTCTGCGGCAACTTCTCTTCTTATCTTGGTTGGTGCGATGGCAGCAACGGGGTACAGATAGTGGGCAGAAGTAGGTTCGAGGCAACCTGTAACGACGCGAACAGTTTGTTTGAGGGCTGAATCAAGCTGCTTTGCATGAGCTGATGAGGCCCGTGCAGGAGCAGCGTACTTGGCTGCAGCGAGACATAGTGCCAAGCCCCATATTCTGAGTACTGTCGTTTGTGCTCCCAGTAAGTTTGTTGAGGTTGTTCCGGGTATTAACCATACAACGATTTCGGTTTGTCGGAAAGAAACGGTCCTAAGCGATCTGTGCAGGAAGTTCATCTAGAGAGAGCTTTACGCATTAGTAAAAGACCACAGGGATTCTGAATTCCAACTAGTTGTACTTCCTCTTAAAACAATCACCACCACCATCTGAATTCCAATAAGTAATTAAAACCAGTAGCGGCGATTGGGAGTTAAAAGTGGGGGTGGGGCAAAAATGTACAGGCAACAAAAAGTACCCGAGTTAGTGGGATATAGCGGGCGGTGGGCTGGGGAGAGCGGGTTATTTGCATGAAAACCTAAAAATAACTACAAAAAGGTAATTTTTTTGGTTGCTCTTTGGGCGAATATCAGAGTAGTAAAGGTTTTACCAACTTAAGTGTGGTAATAAGTTTTTGAGATTTTGAATCAATACTAGACTATAGTATTAGTATTTATTGAACATAACAGGCGTTCAGCCCAGATACATCTTCATTTCCATGCATAGACAACTTACAACAAAAAGAAAAAGAAAACACGAGACTCCTTGGGCATGCCATGAGGTCCATCAGATACTCTGGAAACGTGACACTCCCTAGGGAGGGTCACCACAGAAGTCATCCTCAGTCCCTACATGCCTCGTCCTTCGTCCCCACGGTATATTAAGAAACAAGAAAAAAAAAGTAAATAAATAATAATAATGATAATAAGAAGGATAAGCTAACGGCCTACTACTGCTGTCCGGCCGTGCCACCCCTGGTGAAAAAAAAGGCCACCCTTCCAGTGATGACACGACCGGCCCTATCCGTGGGGCCCAAAAGAAGACCCCACAAGCCCTACCAGATGACAGTGCAGTTTTCTCACCATTCCATTTGCGGTCGGCCACGTGAGGCTGAAACCCCTCTCCTCCTGCTCCCCGCCTCTCTCACTCCTCGGTCCACATACAAATCTCTATCATTTTTCATATTTGGAGTAGGCCCGTCCTACCACGTCCTCTTACGGATATGTCCTATTCTCCCTTACCCGTCTCTCCTTGCCGGGCTGAGTGGCTCAGACGGTTGAGGCGCTGTCCTTCTGACCCCAACTTGGTAGGTTCGATCCTGGCTCAGTCCGGTGGTATTTGAAGGTGCTCAAATACGTCAGCCTCGTGTCGGTGGATTTACTGGCACGTAAAAAAACTCCTGTGGGACAAAATTCCGGCACCTCGGCGTCTCCGAAAACCGTAAAAGAGTAGTTAGTGGCACGTAAAACAAATAGCATTATTATTATTATTATTATTTATTTATTTATTTATTTATTTATTTATTTATTTATTTATTTATTTATTTATTTATTTATTTATTTATTTTTCCGTCTCTCCTTACCATCATGAATTACAATTAAATAGAAGTACGGCATGATTATGCAATTAAAAATAATTTATTATTTGACTACAAACTAAGAAACTAACATACACTAAGAGAATGCCAGACTGACGAATGCGCGCGGCAATTGGGTGAATCGTACCTCAGTGTCCATAATCTTGGCAAAAAAATATACCCCTGCTACCCTTTCTCACAGCACATACAAAGTCTCCTACTTGCTGTGGCGCTAATGCAAATCAGTTAGCCGCGGCGAACGACATTTTGTGCATATTTGCTCTAACAATTAAAGAAAATAAAGTAAAGAAGTAGGTGATAAGACAACAGGACTTGTACATACACTCAACCCCCCGTGCCAGCGGAATCAACCAATTATGATTAAAATTCCTGACCCTACCGCGATTCGAACCCGGGACTCCTGTGACTAAAGGCCAGCTCGCTAACCATTTAGCTATGGAGCTGGACAAATAATTCCTACAATTCCCGTTTTCAGCCGGTTAAAATGGAATTAAAATATAACGTTCTCTCCGGAAAGTGGAGTTCTGATTAAAATGGAGTAACTGTATAGAATACGTGGTAATAATGTCGTGCAGTTGTATCTTGATATTCACTGTACAAACCCGTCATCTGTTAAAGAGTATACAACTCCATAAACGTAGCTGATAGTTTTACGAGTTCGCTGAGTATCCACAATCTTGAGAGCTGTGCTACTAACAATTGTGTATTTTACGAGTTGTCAACCTGTTTTACTTTCGTGTAGAAAGTTCTGTTGCTTTTCCTAGTTGAAAACGTAGCCGAGTGATTTACGTGCATTTGTGTATTCAACCTCATTCCATATTATTCAGTTTCCTACAGTCTGTAACGATGTACGCCTCTGCATTCGGGAGACGGGCCTGGCACAGAGCCGGACTTCACGCCTGGTCCCACCCGTCGGCTGTCCTGAGAATGGTTTTCCGTGGTTTTCCATTCTCCTGCACTAAGGCGAATGCCGGGACAGTTCGTAGTGTAGGCCACGGCCGCCCACCCCCTTACCTTCTCCGCACATCTCCTTCACCGTAACAAATCTCCCGGCCTGAGAGACGGCGTCACCGTCTAAGAAGCCCGCCTCCCCCTTCAGGGGAGGAAAGAAAACGCTTAGTAGTAGTAGTAGTAGTAGTAGTAGTAATAGTAGTAGTAGTCGTAGACGGCGTGATTTTGTCAAGAACATGACCTCAATGGCCCACAGCGTGATACGAGTGAGAAATGGAGAAGGTCAGGTATTCACCCTTCTAGTAAAATACACCAACATTCACATCGTATCCAGATTCAAGTCCAGGATCCACATGATACAGGCGTGAATATTGCGATATGTTAATTTGTGTTAATGCTTTCACTAGGGTTTGTCTGGCCTGCTGCTCGGTTCACCCCTCAGGAACTCGTAAAATTTAAGAAACGAGACTTCCACGCCCGGAGGTGCACATGCCCCTGAGGTTCACTCAGCCTACACCAAAAATGAGTACCATTTTAATTCCTGGGGGCAAAGGCGGCCGGGCATAGAACCAACCACTCTACCCCACCAAGTGCCGAGGTTACGGATGGTGGAAGCCTTTACCTTCCACCCCTCCAGAGGCCTTCATGGCCTATACGGACACAACTTAACTGTACTTTTGCTTTCACGGTTCGACTTCTGGAGTTTTTCTTCGAATATGAGCTGCAGTGGAAATTGGGTGACGGCAGCGCTTTCTACTTTCGACTGTGGCGAAAACTGAATTACCGTACCTTCCTCTAAAAACTACCGCACGTTATATTTCCATTATTTAAACATTGTTATTTAAGGTGAAATGGAAATGGCATATGGTTTTTAGTGCCGGGAGTGTCCGAGGACAAGTTCGGCTCACCAGGTAAAGGTCTTTTGATTTGACGCCCGTAGGCGACCTGCGCGTCGTGATGGGGATGAAATGATGATGAAGACGACACATATACACAGCCCCCGTGCCAGCGAAATTAACCAGTGATGGTTAAAATTCCCGACCCTGCCGGGAATCGAACTCGCGACCCTAGCCATGGAGCCTCAGCAGATACGGAAGTTATACGAAAGAGGACCCAAGAGCTTGCATCTTGAGAGCGTGGGTTAGCGACCACGAGTCCTCTTTTTTTTTTCTAGTGGCTTTACGTCGCACCGACACAGATAGGTCTTATGGCGACGATGGGATAGGGAAGGGCTAGGGGTTGGAAGGCAGCGGCTATGGCCTTAATTACGGAACAACCCCAACATTTGCCTGATGTGAAAATGGGAAACCACGGAACATCTTCAGGGCTGCCGACAGGGGGATTCGAACCCACCATCTCCCGGATGCAAGCTCACAGCTGCGCGCCCCTAATAGCATGGCCAACTCGCCCGAGTCTTCTAGCTGAGTGTGGCTTTGCTCTTCGCCTTCATCTTTCGTATCGGACCTCCCTTTTCGCCATCTCTTGTTCTTTTCCGACTCCGACGGTATTAAGTTTTGAGAGGCCTTAGGAGTCTCATTTTTTTCACGTGCTTAGTTGCCCTTCCCATTCTTTTGCCGATACCTACATTTTTGAAGTTTCGGATCTCTTCCATCTCTTCCATTTCCCTTCTGATTAGTGTTAACAGAGGATGGCAGTCCAGTTGTACTTCCTCTTAACACAGTAATCACCACCATCACGTGAACTACAGGGACGTGATTTTCCGTGTCGGAAATCTCATAAATTGGCTGGGATTCGAACCGCGGCCGCCTTGATGAAAAACCATTGACGATATCATTCAGCTATAATGTCCCACTGAGGTAGATAGGACAAGCTATTCTTCGAATAACCGTCCTAAAATAACTTCGAGAAACAAGGGGCAACTTCTTATATACGAAGAAGAAGAAGAAGAAGAAGAAACCTAGTTGTACTTCCGCTTTTTTTTTTTTTGCTTTACGTCGCGCCGACACAGATAGGTCGTATGGCGACGATGGGACAGGGAAGGGCTGGGAGTGGGAAGGAAGCGGTCGTGGCCTTAATTAAGATACAGCCCCAGCATTTGCCTGGTGTGAAAATGGGAAACCACGGAAAACCATTTTCAGGGCTGCCGACAATGGGGTTCGAAACTACTATCTCCCGAATACTGGATACTGGCCGCACTTAAGCGACTGCTGCTATCGAGCTCGGTCCGCTTAAAACAATAATCACCACCACTGTGTGCGATGTAAAACATACAGCATATCTTGAAAGTTTCTTGTGAAATGCTCGAAGTCTCATCACGGGGCAACAGGAAGAACTTCCATGCTAACAGTCACATTCGCTATAATTAACTGGCAGGTATTTCAGATGCGGGATTAAAATGCCGGGGGAAATCCAATCCCATGGTTATCGTTTTGTCTAGCTGGGAATATCAGCTGCCTCTCATCCTTCTCCTGGGATAAACTGGATCACGAACCTCTCACCTCTTCGTGCTGAGCTCATTACTGTAACTCACACCCTAGCAGCACCTTTGTCAGCTATCAATTCGGAATGATCTCAACGACTGCACAATAGCAGACTGATTCTTGTAGAGCGACGATGCTATCAATACTGACCACAGAAGAGCATAACTAGAGCAGTATCTGGAGTCTTCTTGCAATGAAGTGCGACTTGTGTTGTAAGCTGGTGCTTAGGTATGTTCTTTTGTTACCCTAATAGAACATGCTATTTCTAAATTTTATTCTAAAAGAAATTAAAACGGCATGTCATAATGAGATGTTCTAAATTCTAGTTTGCCCTCTTGGTTACCTACTTCTCTTGTATGTGTCCGTATATAAAGCCTATGCTAAATATTGTTACAAAATCGTATAACCTCTTAAAGGTGAGTATTAATTAAATGTAGAGCCTCCGTGGCTCAGGGGGCAGCGCGCCGGCCTCTCACCGCTGGGTTCCGTGGTCAAATCCCGGTCACTGGTTGTGAGATTTGTGCTGGACAAAGTGGAGGCGGGACAGGTTTTTCTCCGAGTACTCCGGTTTTCCCTGTCATATTTGATTCCAGCAGCACTCTTCAATATCATTTCATTTCATCTCTCAGTCATTAATCATTGCCCCAGAGGAGTGCGACAGGCTTCGGCAGCCGGCACAGTTCCTAGCCCCCTCGCCGCTAGATAGATTCATTCCATTCCTGACCCGGTCGAATGACTGGAAACAGGCTGTGGATTTTCATTTTCATTAATTGAATGTCTTGTTTTACATGGCGGCACTCAGCTATGAAGCCCACTGCTCTGTCCAACCATACATTCCTGCATTTGGATAAAATATTTATTGTGAAATGTTGCTGCTTTGCTACAAGGTGCCAGAGAAACAGCTTACCAATTCCATCATAAATCGACGGTTCAGAGTAATACTATCGTAACTAGCATTTTTCATATGTTACATTTAAGCAGATTGAAAGTTCCCATGTATGCCAGAAATCACCATGGAGACTTATGGTTGTCAGTTCTGAAAAATGCTAGTTAACGTTAGTATTGCATTGAACTGTCGAAATAATTATATTTGTTAATAATAATATTCTTGTTTTTACGTCCCACTAAGTACTTTTACAGTTTTCGGAGGCGCAGAGGTGCCGGAATTTTGTCCCGCAGGAGTTCTGTTACGTGCCAGTAAATCTACTGACACGAGGCTGACGTATTTGAGCACCTTCAAATACCACCGGGCTGAGCCAGGATCGAACCATGTTGGTGTCAGAAAGCCAGCGCCTGAGCAACTCTGCCCACCATATATAATATTTGTTAAATGTGTATATAAATATGATCTTCAGTAATCTCTACTGAGTCAGCGACAATGTTTTCCACTAACGATCACAGGTTTTTATTTATTTATCGCTAAACTAGACGGTACATTTGACGAGATTTTATAAGTAATTGATTTTGACAAGGTATTATAATGTAGCTTAACGCATAACGTATTTGGCATTCTTATACTGTATATAAAGGGCGATCAAAAAGTTTCCTTTCGACAGCCATACAGTCCTGAATCGGGATGCCAGTCAGGCAAAATCGCCGTGAGAATCGAGGCACTCATCCCACCGACGCACCAAGTTGATGGTCCCCATGTAGTAAAACACCGTGTCCTGCTGCGTGAAGAAGTCCGTAACCACCTCTTGCACGTCCTCGTCCTTTGATGGGACTGAAGGCGTAATAATAGCATGGGGAGAGATCAGGACTATAGGTCGCCGGTCCACCCTAATCGTCTCATCCACCGCCCGCTTGTTGTTGCCCGTAATGGATGAGACTGGTCTCGCAGATCGATCGGCGTCTTGTGTGGAAACGCGACCCGTACGGAACTTGATGCACTATTCCACAACGGCTGCCCCATGCACAGACTTCATTCTCCGATGAATGTCCGCCGGTGTTTGTCCTTCGGCAGCCAAGAACAGAATAATAGCACGTTGGTCCTATTTGGACGCATTTGGTAATAACATCGCCGTAGTTCACGTGGCCGCATTTAATGCACATGCCTCAGCACGACACGACTGCCACATTAATACTTTTGCCTACATGTCCGTGCTTATATACAGTTCGTAACATTATTTGTACACCCCGCGTAGCAATTATACAATGCCTGTATAATGCACGAGACGTGGATAAGTTATTGCACAAAGTGTTAAGAACGGGATGTTAGCGACCAAAAGCCTCTGTGTTATTGTAAAAGAATGGGAGGGCAACATGTTGTGTAGTGGCTTATTTCCTTGCAACAGTCTTGTTTGTACATGCGAGGTAACGACCAGGAAATTCCGAATGTAAATAAACGCTGTGCGCATACCGCCAGACTGCGCGGCCTATCGGGCATATACAGACATTTAAGTGCCCTTGTTTGGTCAGTTGCGCACACAATGGGTAAAGGCAAAGAGATAAGCACTGATTTGAAACAAGTTATCGTTAACCTAGCGCTTACAGGCTATTCCCTAGACAAACTGGACGATAAGTAAACAAACCGCACTCTACAGTGAATTAGGTGCTTAATAAATTTCGGAACAATAGCACAAGAAAGAATTTGCCGAGAAGAACCAAAAAGAAGAAACTAAAAGACAGACAAGAGCGTTTCATTTGTAAACAAGTGAGGCAACATCCGAAAATAAGTGCTCCAGAAATCCGACAGTTAACAGAAACACTGTTTAGAAAGAACATTTCCAGCCAGACTGTTCGCAGAGTACTTTGGAAGTATGGATATCACGGAAGACAGGCAAGAAAGAGGCCGTTTGTAAGTCGAAAAAATCGAGTCGCTCGAATGCCAAGATGCATGAAAATAGGAGCCAAGAGTTCTGGTCTGATGAGACCAAAATTGACATTTTCGGACCAGATGGGAACAACAGAGTATGGAGGAATGCAAATACTGCAAATGAGCCTAATACCACCACACCTACAGTGAAACATGGAGGTGGTACCATTCTATACTGCTAATAATAAGAGTTGGTGTCTGACGGGTAAGGTTGGAGGGAGGAGGAGCACTGCACGTGCCATTTCACGATGTTGCCACATTCTAGCATACCTTTCTACATGCTCTTACCCCTCGCTTCCGGCTCACTTGTTCCCTCCTTTATTCTGACCGCTGTGATCTGTTGTAGACTACCTGGCCAGGCGGTGTCGTCCCATTTGCGATCACTTTTATGCAGGCAATCAGATTCTTATCAGTGACAGTGACAGGTTTGGCAACTCCCAGTAAGACGAGCTACCCTGGAGTGTTATCTCCATGGCAACCGCAGTCGCCCCACCCTCGTTTCCATGGCAACCACACAGCCACTCCCTTTATCCCGCCTCGGCAGACAGTAAACGGACCTCCCTCTAAGAAATGTCAGACACCAACTCTTATTATTAGCAGTATAGTGCGGGGGTGTATGTCCTCTAAAGGTATTGGTACCATCTACTTTATCGATGGAATCATGGATAAATGGAGCTGTCTTGAAGTATTGCAGAAAAATGTGAAACAGAGCGCTCAAAAGATGGGACTTCTACCCTCGTACATATTCCAGCAGGACAATGATCCTAAACATACTGCTGGCGTGTGTCAAGAATGACTCATATGGAGCATTCCTAAGCATCTCAAAACACCTGCCGAGTTCCCAGATCTGAACCTCATTGAACATTTGTGGGTTCACTTGAAAAAACGGGTTCGTTCTAGGCACATACAATTTAAGGGTCAGTTAAAGGAAATTGTGGCTGACGAATGGGGAAAGTATTGACCCCATAAAAGGCTAGTAAATTCTATTTCAAGACGTTGTAAGGCCGTTATGCCACTAAATACGTATTAGGTTCTTCTTGTATCACAGAAAATGTTTGTTTAGTTGTTTGTATTACTGGTTTACAAATAAGAGTACTAATATGAAATGTACATTTTGTTTCTATCAGCATTGTTTTGTATATTAAAGGTGTAATGACATTGTTACCCATGTTGTCCTACTCCTGAAATACCTGTACAATCAAAACAGAACAAAAAGGCCAGGAAATAATAATAATATTATTATTATTATTATTATTATTATTATTATTATTATTATTATTATTATTATTATTATGCAGGAATGTTAAATTCTCTCTCAGAAGAGTGAAGACCATTAACCATATTGCTGTTTGTACGCAACTATTCATGTCAAGAAACCTACAAACGAACGGCGGCATAGCGAACTGTCTTACTTAGAACTTTCTTCCAGACTAAGAAGCCACATACCGTTCAAGACTGCGGTTGGATTAATTGCCTGCTATCAAGAAATTGCCGATTTGAAGATAAAAAGCATCTCGCTACGTGTAAAGAACTCGTGCAGCAGAGTAATTGTGGAGTGGCTCATGGTGTTGTTACACAACCACCAAGCGGAGATCTTGAGATGCTGCGTGAAGGCAACGAAAGCTGGTGCTTAACCGCGGAATGTTAGCAGCTGAGAACTCGGGTAACGAGGTTAAACTCAGTCGATCAATTTTCCTCCACAAATACCTCAACGTGTTTGATTTTTTTTTTACTTTATAGTGTATCTGTTAAGCCCTCGAGGGACAGGATTGGAAGTGAAGGACAGGGGTATCAAACATACCGCCCGTGATGGCAGTTTAAATAGCTCAAGGGAAGGAATTTCTCTTATGTGACGTAATTTGTTAAAGGTCAACTTACTGTGGATATACCGTATTTACACATGTATAGGCCTCGTGCGTATTTTGGCCACACCCTTTTCCAAGGTTGTAAATTCGGAGAGAAATGTTTTTCTTGAAATTACACCTAACATTAAAGTCAAAACAGGAGAACGATAAGGAAAGGAGCGTGAATGTAGCGGGTGATCTCAATTTACCAAATGTCAATTGGGAAGGAAATGCGAACGACAGGAAGCATGACGAACACATAGCAAATATGGGAAGGGCATCTGATTCAGAAACTGATGGAACCAACTAGAGGGAAGACTATTCTGGATGTGGTGCTGGTAAAACCAGGGAGATCTATAGAGAAACCGAAGTAATAGATGGTATCAGTGATCACGAAGCTGTTTTTGTGGTAGTTAAAAATAAATGTGAAAGAAAGGAAGATAATAAAATTAGGACTGTTAGGCAGTACCATATGGCTGATAAAACAGGCATGAGGGAGTTTAAAAAAAGTAACTATGATAGGTGGAAAACGCTAAATAAAAATGTAAAGACTCAGGGATGGGTTTAAAGCAATTGTTGAGGAATGTGAAAATCGGTTTGTACCTTTGAAGGCGATAAGGAATGGCAAAGATCCACTATATTATAACAGAGAAGTAAAGAGACTAAGAAGGAGCTGCAGGTTGGAAAAAAATAGTTAGAATGGCTGTGGATGTAAGGAGAAATTGAAGGAACTTACTTGGAAATTGAATCTAGCAATGAAGTCAGCTAAGGATAACATGATGGCAAGCATAATTGGCAGTCATACAAATTTTAGTGAAAAAATAGAAGGGTACGTATAGGTACTTTAAGGCAGAAACAGGTTCCAAGAAGGATATTCCAAGAATTATTAATGAAAAAGGGGAGTGTGTATGCGAGGATGTTCAAAATGCAGAAGTATTCAGTCAGCAGTATGTAAAGGTTGTTGGTTACAAAGATAACGTCCACTTAGAGGATGTGACTAGTGCTAAAGAAGTGTTAAAATTTACCTACGACAACAATGACATTTACAGTAAGCTGCAAAAGTTAAAAACTAGAAAAGCAGCTGGAATTGATAACGTTTCGGGGGATATACTAAAGACAATGGGTTGGGATATAGTACCATATCTGAAGTACTTATTGGATTATTGTTTGCATGAAGGAGCTATACCAAATGAATGGAGAGTTGCTATAGTAGCCCTTGTGTATAAGGGCAAGGGTGATAGCCATAAAGCTGAAAATTACAGGCCAGTCAGTTTGACATGCATTGCAAGTAAGCTTTGGGAAAGCATTATTTCTGATTATATTATACATGTTTGCGAAATCAGTAAGTGGTTTGATAGAAGGCAGTTTGGTTTTAGGAAAGGTTATTCCACTGAAGCTCAACTTGTAGGATTCCAGCAAGATATAGCAGATATCCTGGATTCAGGAGGTAAATTGGACTGTATCGCGACCGACCTATGCGAGACTACTGGCAAAAATGAGTGCAATTGGACTTGACAAATGAGTGACTGAATGGGTGGCTATGTTTCTAGAAAACAGAATTCAGAGGATTAGAGTAGGCGAAGCTTTATCTGTCCCTGTATTAAGAGGGGAATTCCTCAAGGCAGTATTATTGGACCTTTGTTTTCTTATACATATCAGTGATATGTGTAAAAAAGTGGAATCGGAGATAAGGCTTTTTGCAGATGATGTTATTCTGTACATAGTAATAAATAAGTTACAAGGTTGTGAGCAACTGCAAAATGACCTCGATAATGTTGTGAGATGGACAGTAGGCAATGGTATGATGATAAACGGGGTTAAAAGTCAGGTTGTGAGTTTCACAAATAGGAAAAGTCCTCTCAGTTTTAATGACTGCGTTGATGGGGTGAAAGTTCCTTTTGGGGATCATTGTAAGTACTTAGGTCTTAATATAAGGAAAGATCTTCATTGGGGTAATCACATAAATATGATTGTAAATAAAGGGTACAGATCTCTGCATATGGTTAAGAGTGTATTTAGGGGTTGTAGTAAGGATTTAAAGGAGAGGGCATATAAGTCTCTGGTAAGACCCCAACTAGAGTATGGTTCCAGTGTATGGGACTCTCACCAGGATTACTTGATTCAGGAACTGGGCAAAATCCAAAGAAAAGCAGCTCGATTTGTTCTGGGTGATTTCCGACCAAAGAGTAGCGTTAAAAAAAGTTGCAGTGTTTGGGCTGGGAAGACTTGGGAGAAAGGAGACGAGCTGCTCGACAAAGTGGTATGTTCCGAGCTGTCAGTGGAGAGATGGCGTGGAATGACATTAGTAGACGAATAAGTTTGAGTGGCGTCTTTAAAAGTAGGAAAGATCACAAAATGAAGATAAGGTTAGAATTCAAGAGAACAAATTGGGGCAAATATTCATTAATAGGAAGAGGAGTTAGGGAAACAACAGATAGGGAATCTACCACCTGGGCTACTGCCCTAAATGCAGATCAGTAATGATTGATTATAGATTGAAGGATTGATAAAGGCAACAACATGTTTTTATTTTTCCCAGAACAGCCATTAAATATGTCTGAAAAATGACAATGAAGTAAAATGTACAGAACTAGATGCCTTGAGTGCGTTATTGGCTGACGATGTATTAATAATTTTATAAAAAGTTGCAGAATATTGAACTGCACCACTTTCATATTTGCAAACAGACTTCGGGTTACCACGATCACACGAGCAACTCGTGCAATATAATTTGGTTCTAATACTGTTTAATGTCATTATACGAATACCGTAAAGCTGTGATTCACGATGAGGTTGTTCATGCTTAAATTACTCAACAGAATACAGGTCTGTTTTGTTTTTCTAACTCCCTGTTTATTTGTACATAGTTATTCTATCAGGCTGGGTAACTTAAAACATACCTGCAGACTACATTTAATAATGTTAAATTGCTGTTTCAATCAACCACGGAAAGAAAATTACCAGTTGTTCGAAATGTGCGTGAAATAAAACCTGAAGTAGGTAGTCCAAAGGCGTGTGTTACGGATGAGCAGACGGTAGAGTCGTCGAGGTTCACGGTTGTTGACACGATCAAATGGCGTATTATTTCATTTCCATGTTCGGCTTCAATAGAATTTAATCATTACCGCGCCAAACCTACACATCCAAAAATATTTTCCATCTAAACTTGAATTTTGGCTGTTGTTTTATCAAAGCTTAATAACGATTTTTTTAAAGAAGGTATGACGTGCGACTCATCTGTGTTATATTAAAGACTGGGATTTTTGTATGTAGATGGGCGATGAGTTACTTTTTTTCCCCTTATGTCGCACGATGGGATAAGGAAAGGCCTAGGAGTGGTGGGAATGAAGCGGCCGTAGCCTTAATTAAGGTACAGCTCCAGCATTTTCCTGGTGTGAAAATGGGAAACGACGGAAAACCAGCTTCAGGGCTGCCGACAGTGGGGCTCGAACCCACTATCTCCAGGATGCAGGCTCACAGCTGCGCGCTCCTGATCCCACGGTCAACTCGCCCGGTGATTGAAAGTTAAATGACGCTCTTCGAATTACTGATTTTCTTGTAATTGAACGGATTGTTAGAAATACAAAACTACGATGGCTGTTTCTTTATTCATGGCAACTATTAATTACACACCGAGTGAATTGGCTGCGCGGTTAGGGTTGCGTAGCTGTGATCTTGCATTCGGAAGATGTGGGTTCGAATCCCACCGTCAGCAGCCCTGAAGATGGTTTTCCGTGGTTTTCCATCTTCACCAGGCTGTAAGGCCACGGCCACCACCTTCCCAACCCTAACCGTGCCCCACATTTGTGTCGCCAAAATGCTTTGATGTTTAACGCAATGTTAAACAAGTAACACAAATATATTTTCCACGAATTCATTGTACTTGAAATAGACGTAATTAGATCGTGTTGAATACGTACTTGATTGAGAGATGTTAAGTACAGAACAAAAGTGGCCAGCCGGACACCAGTGAGGTCCTAACTTACAACCTTACGAATTCGTGACAGAACATACGAAGGCTGGAACTTAAATAGTGGCAACTATTTATTTACAACAGATACGAAAGAGTTACATGTTAGCAACCTTTACTGTCCTTCAGTGTAGTCACCAGCGTTGTGTATAACTCGTTGCCAGCGATGTGGAAGTCGTAGTATACATTTAGCAGAGCCTGTTCTGTTGATGGTGCGAATGGAGCGTTCTACTGCCTGTCGAATCTCTGCAACAGTTCGGAAGCGAATGCTCACGAATCGTCTGGTTTCGATCACCGTCCAGTAACCCGACAAGAGCATGCACTTCATCACTGACGCTCGTAAGACGACGTGCCCGATGAATGTCCGCAACAGTTTGCCGACCATCTTTGAGGCTTTTACCCAACGTGCCACTGTTCTGTAAGGTAATGCAGATTCACCGCAAGCCTCTTGAAGACCTTGATGACACTGTCGTGCTGTACGACCTCTGGCACATTCAGTCTTGATCCAACTCCGTTGTCCCTGTTTGGAAAACATAGTGACAACGTTACATTAGACCGCTAGCTCACAAATGACTGTGTTTCTCTCGCTTGTGCGCACGCAGGTGATGTGGGAAGGGCGAGTCCATTTGCTCTGAGGTAAAGTAGGTAGGTAACCAACGTGTGCTATCAACAATATTAGATTCCGTTGCATAGCGTCTCCACAGCAGTGTTGCCACTGTTTAAGTTCCAACCCTCGTACACGACCTTTGGCCAGGGTATCAAACTCAAACTAGTGTGTGAGCCATATAACCTAATAAAGAGATCACACAGGACCATCGGTCGAGACAAGAAAATTTCAATGTCGGATATAGGCCTATATTTTATTAAAACTGATATGATATAAATGTTGCTCAATTAAAATAGTATATAACCATAACTAAATATGATACGAAAATAATACATTAAATGAACAAATTGCAAGTGATCTGATATAAACGTTGATTTAGAATCTTATATAAGTGAATGTGGTACAAAAATAATACATTAGATGAAAAAAATTGCATGAACAGCATACGCTGTGTGAGCATATAAATTTAAACGTTTACATTAATTAGCTTTAGGGTAAAAGGGGACGGACAGCTAAACCTTCTTCTTCTTCTTGTTCTTCTTCTTCTTCTTCTTCTTCTTCTTCTTCTTCTTCTTCTTCTTCTTCTCTTCGCACTTAGGCCACCTTGCCGCAATGTCCGCTCTTCTGCACGCCAGTTGCCACTGCTATCGATCAAGAACATCACTCGGAGAGAGATTGGTGTCCCGCATGTCTTCTTTCAGTTGATCAGGCCACCGCTTTGTAAGTCGCCCGCGTATTTCATATGACAACCAAATTGGTACTGGAGTGTGGGTACGTTATATTAAAACACAGTACGTCTGTTACGTGTTTCACTAAAAGAGTACTTCTAATGGGAGTGACACTTTCATTCATTGAGCTGAAGGTTCGTTGACACACTGCTGTGTTGACTCCTGGCGAAAAAAGGGAGATCGTCTTTCTTCTCTTCCTTTTTATCTTCTTTATTCTTTCTGTAAGCTCTAATTACTTGAATCTTGAATGTTAAGTTGATCACACAGATATGCCACTCCTCTCCGTATAATGCATACCATTCAGATATAAGTGGTAATGGTGGTGGTCATTATCGTTTTGATAGGAAGTTCAACTGGGCAACCGAGCTCTGTTAACACTAATCAGAGGGGAAAAATAGAAGGTGTCGACCAAAAATGTACCAGGGCCACGCAGGGTGTGAAAACGAAAGACTCCCTAGACCTCAAAAACCTACTGTCATGAGGGTAGGAAAAAAACAAGTTGAACAAGGGAGATTGGATAAGAGAGATGCAAGTGAGGAGCCTAACACTAGTAAGTGGAAGCAATGCCAGGACTCGGCTAAGGGTCCCGTGATCGCCAAAGTTAAGAGACCCTGGGATCTCATTTTGTTGCCTCTTACGAAAGGCATGGGACACTCTGGATGTATTCTACGGCCCCCACCCACAGGGGGCATTCAGATTGAAAAAGCACATTTAAATAATTAGTAGGATTAATTGTTGTTGTTGTTAGTCGTTTAGTCGCTTTCGACTCTCCGCGACCCCATAGACCAAAGTGCGCCATTTCTTCCTGTCGTATACTATTTTCCGAAGTCTTTCTAAATTGAGAGCCGTGGCTTCCTTGATGTCATCGATCCACCTCATCCGTTGTCGCCCTCTTCTCCTGTTACCATCAGTCTTCCCCAGCATTAAGGTCTTTTCCAGTGAATCATGTTTTCTCATATGACTGAAGTACTTTAGTTTTTGCCTGAGTATTTGACCTTCCAGTGAACACCCTGGGTTGATTTTCTGTAATATGGACTTATTAGATCTCTTCGCAGTCCACGGAACTCTAAGGAGTTTTCTCCAACACCATAGTTCAAATGCATCTATTCTTCGGCGCTCAGCCTTTCTTACTGAGGATTAATTACCTGTAGTAATAATTATAACAAGAGCTCCAGTTTTTATCTAGACAGAATTTGGAGCTCGAATTGTATTTATTTTGACTATTTAGCGAATAACTACAAAATTAAATAAGTAATAACGACAATAGTCCGCCCCTTTGGTGTAGTGGTTAGTGTGATTAGCTGCCACCCCCGGAGGTCCGGGTTCGATTCCCGGCTTTGCCACGAAAATTTGAAAAGTGGTACGAGGGCTGGAACGGGGTCCACTCAGCCTCAGGAGGTCAGCTGAGTAGAGGTGGGTTCGATTCCTACCTCAGCCATCCTGGAAGTGGTTTTCCGTGGTTTCCCACTTCTCCTCCAGGCAAATGCCGGGATGGTACCTAACTTAAGGCCACGGCCGCTTCCTTCCCTCTTCCTTGGCTATCCCTTCCAATCTTCCCATCACCCCCGCAAGGCCCCTGTTCAGCATAACAGGTGAGGCCGCCTGGGCGAGGTACTGGTCATCCTCCCCAGTTGTATCCCCGACCCAATGTCTCACGCTCCAGGACACTGCCCTTGAGGCGGTAGAGGTGGGATCCCTCGCTGAGTCCGAGGGAAAAGCCAACCCTGGAGGGTAAGCAGATTAAGAAAGACAAAGAATAACGATAATAAAAAATCATAAATATAGAACAAATCAAATACATACAGTAGGTATTCATAATAAAGTTCCATAACAGCAATATACTTTGGGCAGGAGCCTCCCAATTTGTCGGCTTGATCAGAATAACACGGTTCCGTTCTGTTTTGATTGTGCGGTCTGTGGTCGTCTGTATTATTGAAGATGTTTCAGTGTGCTGTTGTGATGGATTTATATCGGGTGGGCAAAATAAAATTGGCTCGGAAGGCATTTACAATAGCACTGACGCGGGATTGACTCTTGTTAATGAACATGACAGAAGATCCTGCAAATGGAGTCATCTGAAGAAATGAAAACTGAGGATCCGAAAGTCCTGAGTCCATTTCATTGAGAAACCACCGGCAAAACTCAACAAGCGAAGGTTCGTCTGGACGCTTTAACGTATGCACAACACTAAATTTGTAAGGATACAAATGCTGGTCCTTCTTGATAATGTTTCGCCACGCCCGTCTCTTAATTCCCACTTGCGCAGATAAACGGCGTTGAGATTTTGTCGGACTTCGTTCCGGGTTTCCCTTCACTCGACCGATGTTTTCTGGTGTTTGAACTCTTCCCGGACCGGGCTGAGTGGCTCAGACGGTTGACACGCACGCCTTCTGACCCCAGCTTGGCAGGATCGATCCTGGCTCAGTCCGGTGGTATTGAAGGTGCTAAAATACGTCAGCCTCGTGTCGGTATTATTATTGCTATTTGTTTTACGTCGCACCGACACAGATATGTCTTATGGCGACGATGGGATAGGATAAGCCTAGGAATGGGCTGCCGACAGTGGGGTTCGAACCCACTATCCGATTACTGGATACTGGCCGCACTTAAGCGACTGCAACTATCGAGCTCGGTAGGTATTATTATTATTATTATTATTATTATTATTATTATTATCGTATGGCATTTACAGGCATAATGTGCAAAAATATACAATGAACATATAAGTTAACTAGAATGTCCAGCTTCGACAACCAGTCCACTGCACTTGGTGTCAATTCATGCAGAGCCCGTAAACCGTCCTTAAATGCTGACAGTGGACAGCTCTCAACAACATGAAGCAATGTTTGCTTCTCAGCACCACACACACACGCGCGCGCGCGCAGCACTTTCGCAATATACCCACTTTTTCACCATATATTGGCACCTGCCGTGGCCTGTTCTGAAACGGTTGAGTTTTGACCACTCATGTCGAGGAAGATCGAAACTTGGCACTTTCTTCGTTGGGTCTTTAATCAGAAAGGCGTGGGTGGCTGGACATTGTTCCCATCACTGTCTCCATTCTGCTGTTACACTGAATTTTTCATGGGAGTGTAGATCAGTCCAGAGTGGATTCCGGGATTTTAACCTCATCAAAGGTGGATCTCGTAAGGCATTGAACAAGAATGAGTTCCTGTGTGCTAAGGTCTTGTTGAGAAACTGTACTTTCGTTGCTTTTCTCCTCAGATCTGGAGGAGCAATGTTTGCTTAAACAGGCAGCCACTGAGTAGGAGTGGACCTCACTGTACCAGTAACAACTCTCGTGGTTTTATTGAGCTGTACGGCAATCTTGCTCGAATGTACGCTGTTTTCCTACACAGGAGCCCAGTACTCACCAGCCGAGTATGCTAGAGAAAGTGAAGCAGTGCTAAGAGTGTTTGCATCTACACCCCAGTTGCTGCCCGCTAGTTTATGCAGCAGATTTACTCTTGTACTCAGCTTCTTTGACAGATTCAGGCAGTGCTGGTTGAACGACAAGGATCGATCCAGTATGACACCTAGATATTTTGGGAAGAAGTTGTGGGAGACTTCAGCTCCATTAAAAACCACATGTAGCTTCCGATTAGCTTCCATGTCATGCAATGTTATGTTTTATCTTGCCTATCTTGCATTAAAAAAAACAAGTGCTCGTGGGCGCGATAACACGAAAACAATAATAGACAGCTGTTGATTGGTTGAAGTTCCTGATATACTGGATTAGTAATTGGAACCATGAGCTAAATCATAGACATCTGCTTCTTCTGTTTACCCTCCAGGGTCGGTTTTTCCCTCGAACTCAGCGAGGGATCCCACCTCTACCGCCTTAAGGGCAATGTCCTGGAGCTTCAGACTCTGGGTCGGGGATACAACTGGGAGGATGACCAGTTCCTCGTCCAGGCGGCCTCACCTGCTATGCAGAACAGGGGCCTTGTGGGGGGATGGGAAGTTTGGAAGGGACAGGCAAGGAAGAGGGAAGGAAGCGGGCGTAGCCTTATGTTAGGTACATCCTGGCATTTGCCTGGAGAAGTGGCAAACCACGGAAAACCACTTCTAGGATGGCTGAGGTGGGAATCGAACCCACTTCTACTCAGTTGACAGTTGACCTCCCCAGGCTGAGTGGACCCCGTTCCAGCCCTCGTACCACTTTTCAAATTTCGTGGCAGAGCCAGGAATCGAACCCGGGCCTCCGGGGGTGGCAGCTAATCACGCTAACCACTTCACCACAGAGGCGGACATCATAGGTATCTTTCTCTAAATTGTTAAACTTTAGTCCTCTGTTTGAGTGTGTGGTCAGCTATCTCGATTGCAAATTGACTACGCGACTTCCCTGTACAACTGTCTATCCTAATGGATTGAATTTTGTTGTTATTAGTTAATGGAAGCCTTCGTGGCCCAGGCGGCAGCGCGCCGGCCTCTCATCACTGGATTCCGTGGTTCAAATCCTGGTCGCTCCATGTGAGATTTGTGCTGGACAATGCGATGGTGGGACAGCTTTTTATCCGGGTACTCTGGTTTCCCCGGACATCTTTAATTCCAGCAACACTTTCGTTTCATTTGTCAGTCATTAATCATTCCCCAGAGGAGTGTGACAGACGTCGACAGTTGGCACAATTCCTATCCTCGCCGCTAGATGGGGGCGTTAATCATACCATTCCTGACCCAGTCGAATGACTGACTGAAAACAGGCTGTGGATTTTCATTTTCATTAGTTAATGAAACAGACTTAAAATTCGTGCGATTTAACAGAGAAAGCTTGCATTGTTTTTAATAGTTTTATTTATTTATTATCTTCTCTGCGTATTTATCAATAGAATGTTCGTGAGTACCACAGATTTCTATCATATATAAAAACTTCCAGTACTCACTAGGAATATTTTTGAACAGCGGGTGGGTATCGCGTCAACTAACACCTGCTCTTTAGCTACGGTAACAGATAATTCCTGACAGGAGTCTACTTCCAAGAATTGTTCCAGCGGTTTGTTGTTTGTGATGCATTAATTAATTTAGAACTTCCCAGAATGCCTCAATTAGGGCCCGACCTACCATAGGGAATGTTCCCAGGACTTCTTTACCTCGACAATTTTACATGTTTTTCCTCGACTTCCGCCTTGTGTGATAGATGGAGCTGTCACGACACCTCTCGTGCTAGAAAACTTCCGATCTTCTAACCTCAAGGGAGAAACTGTTTTCCAGGTCTAGTTTATCAACATGAAACAACAGACTAGTAGGCTCCAACCTGCAGTCAGTCTTGGGATATGCCGACATGTTTGCGTTTAATAGGAATGCGTTATATTAAACTGATCCTCAAGGCGGTGTAGCGAGGATCCCGTTACAATCTTTCCAAATACTTAGACACAACAGTGGAAGAGGATATCAGATATCTACACACCAAAGTACATGAGGCTAATGACCGAAGTGGAGAGCAAGCTATTCAAATGAATCAACCTATAGCCTACTTCTACCACCAATTATTATTATTATTATTATTATTATTATTATTATTATTATTATTATTATTTCGCTGGGGGCCATCGAGGGCCACGTTGGCAGTGACCTTTGCTTTCTTTTGAGTCCAGAATTCCCTCATTCTTTCTGAGTGGGCTGTTCGTCTCGGCTTAGCCCGATCTTCACTATCGCTTTTCGGAAAAGACCTCTGTCAAAGGCGTCTTCCGGTTTGTCCTGTATCATTCGAAGACCTTCTTTGGTGTTTCTAAACCAAAGCATCGTGGTTTTAGGTTTGGAATCAAATAGGTGAAAAATCTGTTTGGTCAACCTGTTTCCGTCAATTGGTTTGAATTGACCGTAAAATCGCGCCGGTCTTTTGCGAATGGTGTCGGTAATTTTCTCTATTTTGTTATAGACTTCCTTATTAGATCTTTTTTGGTGGATGCCATTCTTGTAGTTGGATCCTATGATTACCTTAATTATTCTGCGCTCTTTCTGCGTTCTTCGGGGAGTCCCTTATTGACATTTAGGGATAGGGTACCAGCTGCATACATTACTACTGGCTTCTGAATCGTTTCATAGTGACGTATCTTGGTATTTTTGGAAAGACATTTTTTGTTGTTTATTTATTTATTTATTTATTTATTTATTTATTTATTTATTTATTTATTTATTTAATCCGTTTACCCGCCAGAGTTGCTATTTTTCCCCCGGATTCAGCGAGGGATCCCACCTCTACTATCTCAAGGGCGGCAGTTTTCTAGACCATGAGATATTTGGTCGGGGATACAACCAGGGAGGAGGACCAGTACATTGCCCAGGAGGCCTCACCTGCTATGCTGAACAGGGGCCTTGGAAAAAGATAGGCAAGGAAGAGGGAAGGAAGCGGCCGTGGCCTTAAGTTAGGTACCATCCCTGTATTTCCCTGGAGGGGAAGTAGGAAATCACGGAAAACTACTTCGAGGATGGCTGAGGTGGGAATCGAACCCCTTCTACTAGCTTAACCTCCCGAGACTGAGTAGACCCAGTTCCAGTCCTCCACTTTTCAAATTTTCTGGCGGAGCCGGGAATCGCACCCGGGCCTCCTAGGATGGCAGCTAATCACACTGACCACTACACCACAGTAGAATAACGAATTTCCTCAGTACTGAGGGTTTCCGTCCGCCTCTGTGGTTTAGTGGTTAGTGTGAGTAGCTGCCATCCCCGGAGGCCCGGGTTCGATTCCCGGCTCTGCCACGAAATTTGAAAAGTGGTACGAGGGCTGGAACGGGGTCCACTCAGCCTCAGGAGGTCAACTGAGTAAAGGTGGGTTCGATTTCCACCTCAGCCATCCTGGAAGTGGTTTTCCGTGGTTTCCCACTTCTCCAGGCAAATGCCGGAATGGTACCTAACTTAAGGCCACCGCCGCTTCCTTCCCTCTTCCTTGTCTATCCCTTCCAGTCTTCCCATCCCCCGCAAGGCCCCTGTTCAGCATAGCAGATGAGGCCTCCTGGGTGAGGTACTGGTCATCCTCCCCAGTTGTATCCCCGACCCAGAGTCTGAAAGCTCCAGGACACTGCCCTTGAGGCGGTAGAGGTGGGATCCCTCGCTGAGTCCGAGGGAAAAGCCAACCCTGGAGGGTAAACAGATTGAGAAAGAAGAAAGAAGACTGAGGGTTTCCCCTTCAAACCTCATTAAATGCCGCCCAGCTCGTGGCCTCGCAAAATTCGTGAGATGCGCAATCAACACAACTACATTACATTCACTAGACTTAACCCAACGGGCCATTATTGTTAAATCTTATCCAGGGTCAAGAATAGATCCTAGTACCGCAGGATTAGACTGTATAATTAACCGCTTGACGACGGTGATTCAAGAGGACGCACCAAGGTGAAGGAGAGTAGTAGCGGACGGTGGTGATGATTATTTTTGTAAGGAGGAGTAGGCCTACATCTTGGCAGTCATCCCCTAAGTTACAACTGACTTCTCGCTGCTGTTAGATCAAAAATCAAAGTAAGCAAACAAGCTTGTCATTTTACATGACTATTTATGTGATCATAATCACGGGACCTCCAATTTTACGTAGAACCCGAGCTGAAGCGACGAGACTGTTCATTTTAAGAATCTTACGTGCATTGACTGATGAAGCCTCCGTGGCTCAGGCGGCAGCGCGCCAGCCTCTCGCCGCTGGATTCCGTGGTTCAAATTCCGGTCACTCCATGTGAGATTTGTGCTGGACAAAGCGGAGGCGCGACAGGTTTTTCTTGTTATTTTTCATTCCAGCAACACTGTCCAATATTATTTCATTTCATCTGTCAGTCATTAACCATTGCCCCAGAGGAGTGCGACAGGCTTCGGCAGCCGGCACAATTCCTATCATCGCTGCTAGTTGGGGCTTCATTCATTCCATTCCTGACCCGGTCAAATGACTGGAAACAGGCTGAGATTTTCATTTTCATTTTCTTCTGGTATTTGAACTTGAGAAGTCAGAGACAAGCGGTAGATAAGAAGGGGGATATGATTGGACTGGGCATCAAAAGCAGTTAATCAGGGGATACTGCAGTCACATCAGTCAAATGCAATGTTTCTTACATTTGAATGAAAGATTCTGAATGGTTATAAAAATAAATCTACTGGAATAATAAACTTCACGGCCTCATGGTTGCGGTAACAGAAGCAGTAAAGGCGACAGTAATCACCTGAAGAGTTACGGCAGTCATTTCTCTTCACCCAGAGAGCGAGTTTTGCATGCCTATTGAAGTTGATGCTTGACAATCACGCCTCAATGTCCGTCTCAATGTACTGACCTTTGGCCCAGCGGGTCCCGGGTTCGATTCCCGGCCGTGTGAGGAATTTTAATCACTGGTTAATTTCAATAGTTCTCTCTCTCTCTGTGTGTGCGTGTGTGTGTGTGTGTCTGTGTGTGTGTGTGTGTGTGTGTGTGTGTGTGTCATCTTTGTGGTTAGAATTCGTCATATGTAGGGCCCCATCCTAACAGACGTGCAGGTCATCCATACGGCGTCAACTCTGATGACCTGCATCAGGCCTCTTCGGAGGCCACACGCCATTATTACTCCCTCAATACTCCTGGTATTGGCCTCTTCTAAGATGCTGTTGTTGGTGTGTGAGATACACCCGTGCGTTAGATCTTTTACCGTGAAAATTCATCGCACTGCAACACTCACAAGGTCCCTGGTAGATGCGACATAGAATATATGGGGCTGGAGACTCCGAGACTAGTGCAGACTTACAGGCTAGGAGAATATTACTGGCGCGTTATTATTATTATTATTATTATTATTATTATTATTATTATTATTATTATTATTATTATTATTATTATTATTATTTGCGTATGAACCCTGTTGGATCACGCATTACATTTATGATTCGCCTTTCTAACAGACCATGTTGCTTTCATTCTTTCACTGTGTGCCTGTTTTCTTTCCTCTGACCACTTAGTCCCCGATGTTTCAGGAACTTCATTTTCTGGCTTTAATACCCATCTATTTATATTCTGACGGTAAATGTTTCTGTCCAATATTTCTGATGTTTCTATTTGGGCCTTTTCCAGATAATTTTTAACAGCTTGTATCCATGGTACGTTCTTCAGGTTTTGTTTTTTTCAGTTTACGTCGAAATCTTGTGGGTTAGCCTTGAAGACGATAGTCTGTGAACATGTCCATAGCATTTTAGTCTACCGAGCTCGATAGCTGCAGTCGTTTAAGTGCAGCCAGTATCCAGTATTCGGGAGATAGTAGGTTCGAACCCCACTGTCGGCAGAAGATGGTTTTCCGTGGTTTCCCATTTTTACACCAGGCAAATGCTGGGGCTGTACCTTAAAAAAAGGCCACGGCCGCTTCCTTCCCAGTCCTAGTCCTTTCCTGTCTCATAGTCGCCGTAAGACATACCTGTGTCAGTGTGACGTAAAGCCAATAATAATACTAATAATAATTTTTAAAAAAGAATTTCAGTCTTCGTTTCCTGATGTCTGCGGCAAAGTTTACGTGATTTGAGTCTATACCCTTCTTTTTTTTCTGTCCGGTTTCATAGCTAAATGGTTAGCGAACTGGCCTTTGATCACAGCGGTTCCGGGTTCGATTCCCGACAAGGTTAGGAATTTTAACCATAATTCGTTAATTTCACTCATACGGGGGCTGGGTGTATGTGTCGTCTTCATCATCATTTCATCCTCATCACGACGCGCAGGTCGGTCGCCTACGGGAGTCAAATCTAAAGATCTGCATCTGGCGAGCCGAACTTGTCCTCGGACACTCCAGGCACTAAAAGCCATACGCAGTTTCATTTCCATCTTCCTCGAGATCTTCCTTTGCTCCTTCAAAATGTTTTCCAGATCAACTTTATTATTAAGTACCAAGATTTCACTTGCATACACCGTATTATAATATTTGATTTTTGTATGTATGGACATGCACTTCTTGTTGTAGACGTCGCGGGTTCTCCAATATGCTCTTTTGAGTTTTTGTAATCGGACTTTCTGTGCTTCCTTTTCCAACCCTGTTGGTTCTAGGATCTCACAGAGATATTTAAAGTATGGAACTCGTTTGATCTGCTTATGTTTTGTTTTTAATTCATGAATGCCCAATTTAGTACAAATAAACTTGGTCTTCTCCAATGAGAATGTAGTCCAATTTTTTCAGCGCAGTCCTTGAGGACTTCAATCTGTTTGATCGCTGAAATATCACTGTCTGTTAGTATCGCTAGGTCGTTTTCGAAAGCTAAACAACTGACCTTTATCATCGTACTTTCGTCCAAGTTGAATGGGTTATTATTATTATTATTATTATTATTATTATTATTATTATTATTATTATTATTATTATTATTATTATTATTATTTACAAGCGAATTCACAAATTATCTCGCTACAACTTCATTTCTTTGTGTGAAGTTTCCTTTGTGTCCAGTGCTCCTTCATGCGCACGCCGGCCTGCTTCCGTTGTCATTACTTTCAGGCTCTTCCGGTCTCATTAGTTCTCCCTTTGGCATGAAACCATTCCAAATGTTTCACTGTGTTTCTAAATCTATTTCTGTCTAACATTTGGACCTCCGAGATGCGTAACCTCTTTCATACCTTCCCGCGTTTCCTTAAACCATTCTGTAGTGGTCTTCTTTTTCTAGTAATCAAATATCTGTTTGGTATGTCTATTTCCGTTCGTTCTTTACAAATCTCCTAGAAATGCCAGCCTCTCTCCGTCTTCACCTTTTGGTAAATTTATTTGTTATTCCGAAGTATTCATCCGCCATCTGTCGCTGTACCGCGTCCATAATTTTTCCGAGGATTCTTCTTTCTAAGACCTCCAGTTTCACTAACTTGTAGTTCATGGACAGGCATTCACTAGCATACAGGTATTCTGTTTTAACCACAATGCTGTTAGTGTTTGGCATTCCAGGATATTCAGTATATATTGCAGATTTTCGTTTTGTTTTCTTAATCCATATACTCTCTCCATGTCTGAGACCCGATCTCCCTCTGCATCACTCAAATAGTCTGTCATTGCTGGGATCCAAACATCAGACTCCCAAGAAATGGCTGTCAAAGTTTCGCAATGAATTTGGGAAGTATGTAGAATTCAGCATTATCAAGAAAGTTAAAAACCAAGGCAGAGTCACCCTCTGAGACAAATATCTACTGACCGATGGCTGTCTTATCTTTCAAAGTATTAATGGTTACTGCGTGGCTACTAGTGTCGCTGATCAGGATGGCTGTCCTCACGGGGCTGAGCGTCTCGTATAGGAAATGTGAAGTAACAATAAGTACCAGAAACGTATGACATTATGAGAGTAGCTATATAGACATCAACTCATGGCTAATACATTAAGGGCCGTAGATCTAACTAGAAGTTTACTGTTCCGTCAGAAATTGTGTAGATATTGAAGTGTCACATGCTCAGTGGAGGCTGCTTCCATGGCCATATGAATTGACTTCCTTAATCCTGAGGCAAGGATTAAAATGCTTTTGGTGATCCAAAATCAAACTTGTGGAAAGAAATAAGAGCGCTACTCCTACACCACGATACATGAATATGGAAAAAGGAAAACAAGAAAACCATGACTCCCTTTTTGCAGGAGACTGGACTACAATATGCGTGTGTTAGTGTGAATAAAGTATGTAACTCTTTGTAGTAAAATGTCTGCAAGGCGTGTTGAAGGACCATTATAATACTCCGTGTATCTTCTCTAGTAGCAGTGTAGGCCGAATCTTTCGCATAGAAGCGATGGTTAGAAGCGGCTAATATTATTCTACGGAATTAAATTTACTTCACCTGGTAGCGCATTTGGACAAAGCCACTTGTCGTTATCGTAGATCGGGAAAGACCGCTTCGAACGCAGTCCAGAAGATTTCACGGAAAGCCCATTGATTTCCAGGAGCGGTAACTTATGTAGGGAATAGTGTCTGCTTGTAGAGTCTATCTTCCTGTCGTTGAGCGGGAGGAATTCGAAAGGGTTGGTGACTGACCAGTCTACCCTTTACAGATAAGAGGTGAACAGGCATTGTAGGTCATGCCTTTCCACGCCTTCATTTCAGGCGTTGGTCTCGTGTCTCAGTACCGTACAAGATGATGAATGTGTCATTCATCTGAACGACCCCTCAGATGCAAACGATCCATCATTATCATCGAGGCAAAATCTTGTGTTCGCCACTAAACACGACGCTTCGCCATCTTTCTCGTCAACCACTCTTACCTTGACTCCACGGAGGTGGACTGCGCGATTATGAGGCGAGAGAGGAAGTCATTTTAGCAGTACCCGCAATCGTCGTCCAGTTTCAAGCAAACCGTTGTAGATAGTCCTAACGTTCACTCCTATGCAATCTGCTCTAATCTGTTCTACGAAGGCTGTACGGTTCTCTATGGTTGCGTGTAAAGAACGTTGCCAAGATCTTGGCGTTCATCCGTTCATCGTTGCCCGGAACCTGGTGTACATATAAATGTCATTTTACCATCCACACCGATGCACTAATGACTTCTCTTCCAGCGTGTTTCGCAATTATTCACTGTGACCCAGCAGCTTTATGGGAATTTACCACATGGCCTCCCTTAAACTCAACGAAGTTTCATAAAGATGCACGCCTACGCCGTCCCAACATGCTATGAAGGTTTAAAACAACTTCGGACCATAATACGGCTCTGAAAACTGGAGGTTCACTCCATTTGCAGGTGATCAGTTGCAGTTAAGAATCGTATAATCGATGGACAATACTCGATTCCTTATTCATTCACAGTGCTTCTCTCTAGTAGTGTCGTGTTCATCATTAACTCTTTGTCATTTACTTCTTTAAAGTGTCCTTTCTTCATTTCCATTATCAGCGTATATTACTAGGGTAGAGGTAGGCAATACCCTGATAAATGTTAATAAATCATTTATTCTGGAAAGAAAGTCAACAATAATGCGAAATTAAACCAAAAAAGATTCCGTGAATGTATACACGTATATAACCATAATGAAAACAGAACAAGAATAACATCAATGGCAAAAAAAGTATAAAAAAAAATCACTTACACCTGTAGACCAATACCGTGATATGTGTGGTAATACCGTGATATGGTGTCGGTAATACCGTGATAGATATAAACTTCATATATACGTACATACAACTCAGTAAGCAAAAGAAAACATTTTATAACATTAACATATGGAAAATAGACAGTACGAAAAATAGTTTAATAACATGCAGGACCTATTTATAGATGTTTAATTATCATCATCGGACGTCACAACATTGTCACATTTTCTGCACATGAATTGCGGAGATTCACCCACTTCAACACAATTTTCGTGAAACCAGTCTGAACAAAACCCACACCGAATCCATTCTGCCTTTCCTTTGTCATCATTAAAGGGGGACACTTTCGTAGATATTTCTGTCAAATGAAATGTTAGTCGCTTTATGATGGTGACATTCAATCCGAAACCCAACTCCCGCATTTCGATGACATGTTTGGCCAGCTTTATTTCAACGTCTTTCGATAGAACAAAAGGCCTTCCGAGTTTTGGTACCTCATGAGGTTCTTCGTCATTATGACGACTCACTTGGTCTTTTAGGGTGCTGCATGGTACGCTAAACTCTTTAGAAGACTTATATAATGTCCATTTCTCACTAACAACCTTTCTAACAGCACTTAAAAGCTGATTACAAGTATAGCTGCCACGCCGCAATTTTTGAACTCCCACTCTCCCAGGCCCACCAGCTCGAGATCTGTAAGAAAGAAGGCCGAATTCGTAAGCTTCCCAAGCTGCCTCCATTGCTCGTAACTAACATCAAAGCACACAGGCAAATCGAGCCTTCTTTCTAGTATATATAATGCGATTATCGTTTGCCTACCATGTACACAGAATATACAACACAATTTACACTAACTTCAACACATTTAACATAGTACTTATCTTGTTTTTTTCACCAATTCACAGTTTGACTTCCTCTGTCGTTGTGTCTGTGGCTTCTTGGTCGGCGGCATTACGCCCACTGCAGGGTCACAGAACAAGGAAACTATTCTCCTTAAAAACAACCCTCTGCTCCGCTTACTATTACCGTGATAGAAGTTCAAATAAAGTATCACGATAATACCACTTATCACGATAATACCTAATTTTACCCTACATATAACTATTATTACGAAATACAGTATCCGAAAACCTATTTCAAGGTAACTGCCACCAGATCTTCGTCTTTTGGCGTTGTTGTTGTTGTTGCTCCCGTTTGACTACGGGTTATTTTCACTTTCTTTAAGAAAGCGAACAAGTTTGGCATTTTGCGGGAGGATTACTCTTAAGTAATAAGACATGGGACCTTCCGTTTAACGTGGAATTGGACCAGGTGCTACATGATTTCCTATTTCAAAAATCTTACTTGCATTGACCAAAATTCGAACCACATTAAACTTCATGGTCTTTATATCCACGTTCATCTCATATGGATATATGGTTTGGTTGTCGGCACAATGATTGTGCTAGGGTGACTTCAGTACATAGGGAGAGAGCCTTCATACAGAGCCGGAAGTTCAACTCAAAAGCAGTTGTCAGTTTCTCGCGATTTTACCAGATTGGCTGTAGTTATGTGTATATCTGTGTCGGTATTTCGTTGAGGAAAGGATCTATGTGCATTGTCACTTCGCTTTCAAGCAAGTAGCTTTACGTCGCACCGACACAGATAGGTCTTATGGTGACGATGGGACAGGAAAGGGCTAGGAATGGGAAGTAAGCGGCCGTGGCCTTAATTAAGGTACAGCCCCAGCATTTTCCTGGTGTGAAAATGGGAAACCACAGAAAACCATCTTCAGGGCTGCCGACAGTGGGATTCGAACCCACTATCTCCCGAATACTGCATACTGGCCGCACTTAAGCGACTGCAGCTATCCAGCTCGGTAACACTTTGCTTTCAGTTGTCAGACTATTTCAGGAACCAATTCATTGTTTCACAGCTTTCTTATAGAGCGACGAATTCACCTTTGGTCCGACCTGCGATTGCTTCGTATTTGCAGGCACGTTATTGCATGAGTGTGCCGACAACAGACACATAGTACAGAGCACTGATCAGGGAGCTCCTTGGAGGCTTTAAACAGCTGTCTCTCCTTTAAGGAAAGTTCCCTGAAGATCATTAACACAATCCCGTTTGCTTGTGCCATTCACTAGAGTAACCGCTTCAATAATGTATATGTACTTGCGACCATACGTCCTTGGAATTCAATCCTAGCAGTAATATTAGAAATACAATTCAAATATATTTAACAGAAAGTGTTTTAAGCAGTATTTAGAATGAAGTAAAACAGCTCAGTGGCTCACACAGTTGAGACGCTGGCCTTCTGACCCCATTTTGGCAGGTTCGATTCTGGCTCGGCCCGGTGGTATTTGAAGGTGCTCAGATACGTCAGCCTCGTGTCGGTAGGTTTATCGATACGTAAAAGAACTCATGCGGAACTAAATTCCGGCACCTCGGCGTCTCCAAAAACCGTAAAATGTAGTTAGTGGGACATAAACACAATACCACTAACAATATAATTTACTGATGTTATTTTAGAGTCCGGCTCCTTGGCTGAATGGTCAGTTCAAATGGTCTCGACTTCGATTCCTGGCCAGGCCGGGGATTTTAAACAGCGTGTGGTTGATTCCTCTCTTTCAGGGTTTGGATGTTTGTGTTCGTCTTAACATATGCACACAACACAGCACAGCACCCTACCAACCACCATCGAAACACGCAATAGCACATACATCTCTCCACAAAAGGTTGACGCCAGGAAGGTGATCCAGTCGTAAAATTAGACCAGATCCATATCAAGTGCCAACCCTCAATAAATTGGGAAAATGATCAAGAAGAAGAGAGATGTTATTTTAGAATTTCGTATTATTGATAATTGAAGGGTTCCCTGGAACAAGGAGGTAACTGATCAATTTGCTGGAATGATGTTTCGGCGGAATGTGAAGGTTTGTTCACCTCTCTGTGTGTGTTCCCACACTTCAACTTCTCCATGCGCCAATAGAAAGCTCATATTGTGATGTAAATTTCCCTTCATTCCAGCAAATAAAGGGTTACGTGCATTAGTCCAAGGAGCAGTAGCGGAGACTTTTGCCTGTTGAAGTAAAACACTAGAATTAAGGCAAATGTCCGCCTGTGAACATTATAAGCTAGAAAAACAGTCTACAAAAGTCGAAATGTGTAACACAGATCTGCAAAGTTAAAACCAAATGAGTGGAATAAGGGTTTTTTTAAATATGGAGGGTACCTCCATAATCCGTGAAACTCTGTCCTGTTTTCGTATTTTCTTTTTTTTTTTTTGCAATAACTTCCGCAATGGCTTGATGTAAAAAGTAGACTGTGTAGTCTGAGCCTAATAATAATAATAATAATAATAATAATAATAATAATAATAATAATAATAATAATAATAATAATAATTGTACCGGGCGGTACACCTCCACACCGCTAATTTAAAATGTGCGCCAGTTGAAACTCCTCTGCTGGAGGAAGTCTGAACTTTATCTACGGTATTAATTTTCTACTTTCTCAGAAGATGTCACTATCTGGAAATTTTGGAGTTTTTGAACTGTGTCATTTTCGATGTATTTTTGTTTTACCGGTAGTAAGAAGTGTGAACTTTCTCTTCTAGAGGACACTACTGAAAACCTACAATGGTGCACCCTAGTGCGATGTGAAAGAACTGTTTTTTGGAGAAATTTTTATCTCAAAAGTTTGTTTCTTGTTAAATTTCTTTCTGTTATTGTTTAAGTTGGCTGTATACCCCTCTCTTCCCCCTTATTTTGTATTTAGCCAATCCCGAATTTCTTTAATTAATTTCTGACCAATCTGATGTATCTTCCCCCAACTTGAATATGCTGCTTATCCCGAACCAATAAAGTGATTGTGGGCGGGTGTTTTCTTCCCTGAAACGCCTCGAACTTTCCGCGAGAGTATATAAACTGCTGATTTTTGGGTCTCTGTGCCACTTCTGTTCCATCTTTCAGTGTGTAAAGTACATAGCAGGGGGCGGGAAGCGCCTCTTTCTTCGGCAGCGGTCAACAACAAGGTAATGGCCGATTAATTTCTTTCTTTGCTAGCTCAGCAGTTTAACTCTCGGGGCGGGTCCGAAGTTTTTCCATAATGTAACCTTCCTTAAAATGTAAAGAAACTTAGTATCTATTCTTTTTAAACTGCATATTGGGATAGAGAGTGCTTAACCCTCTCGAGCTCCCACTCATATTGCTTTGAGGTGAACTTATTTCTCACAACCGATTCTTCCTTAATGTAATGTAAATTGTTCTTTTCTAAAGTCACCTCTGTAGTATGGGATTAGCCCTTGCATCAGTGGCCTAGAGCCAAACTAGGTTTTGAAACAAATACATTAGGAGTGCAGATCGCCTCCTCTCAAATTGTTATTTTAGAGGTCATGTAATTACCCTTTTTCACTTAATAGACCTCAGTAGGTTGGGTATTTTACCCCTGTGTCTATGTCCTGAGAGGACAACTTGAAGGTGGAGTTTGGTGTGGCCTTTGAGAGGCTTAAGGTTTGAGAGCGAGTAGCTCTTTCTTGAAAATTGAGTGTTGTATGCCTCGAGGAGGCTTTTCTGTGTAATTTGGAGCAAGGGCTCCTGATCATGAATGGGGTTTTCTGCCCCTCTGGTAAAACTTATTTTGGAGTAAAGTTGGGCTAATTGCCCTAGAAGTGTGAATTCGGGGCTCGAAGCCCAAATACTGTAAATACTGTAATTGCACCTTTTGTTGCTTTGCTACTCTGTACCTGCCGTACTTGTTATTTCTTAATTTTGAAAAGAAAATATAACCTTGTTAAATTTTACATTAACTTTGATTCCGTAGTTTGAGACCCGTTCAAGCCCGCACCTTCTTTCACCTCTACCTACCGCAAAAACACGGTAACAATAATAATAATAATAATAATAATAATAATAATAATAATAAT
Source organism: Anabrus simplex (assembly GCF_040414725.1). NCBI lineage: Eukaryota > Metazoa > Arthropoda > Insecta > Orthoptera > Tettigoniidae > Anabrus > Anabrus simplex. The sequence continues at coordinate 109,811,301 of NC_090269.1, read as the reverse complement.
AATAATAATAATAATAATAATAATAATAATACAGAGCCACCAAACAAGAGCATATGGCAAACTCAAACGAGGTGCGTATAGCAAGCTGACTGGAAGGACAGGCTGTATTCCCCTAGAACCCTACCGATCCGCTGTTCTCTTCAACAAGAAGGGATTAGGAAAGAGCCTCATTATCAGAAAGAAAAAAAAATGGCAATGTTTCTTCTTTTCTTCCCTTCATGTCATAGTAGCTTCTGAAAATGATTTACATATATATAATTGAAGGGTTCCCTGGAACAAGGAGGTAACCGACACAATAAATAATAATAATAATAATATATATAATCCCAGCAGTAATATTGGAAATACAATTCAAATATATTTAATAGAAAGTGTTTTAAGCAGTATTTAGAATAAAGTAAAACAGCTCAGTGGCTCACACAGTTGAGACGCTGGCCTTCTGACCCCATTTTGGCAGGTTCGATTCTGGCTCATTCTGGAGCATTTTTCATATTTGTCATATATGTTTTTTTCTGCAGAAATTCTTAAAACCTGTTCTGTTGGCGATTTCTTCCAAGAGATTGACTTATATTGCTTATATATTATCTGTAATAATATATTATTATTATTATTATTATTATTATTATTATTATTATTATTATTATTTTACCCCGCACTAACTACTTTTACGGTTTTCGGAGAGGGCGAGGTGCCGGAATTTTGTCCCGCAGGAGTTTTCTTTCCCTCCCGACCTTGGAATCCTTCCATTTTTAACACTTTCTAAATCTCTCTCTCTCTCTCTCTCTCTCTCTCTCTCTCTCTCTCTCTCTCTCTGTATGTTGCTGCTTCTTCTCTTACTTTCTTTTTTTCAAATCTTTCTTGACTTCATTGACTTCATGAATCCAGGTTGTTGTCGACTTCTTGTTCCAAAGATATTTGAAGTTCTGTTTGGTTAACCTGTTGTCATCCATTCTGTACAAATGTCCAAAAAGTATCAATCGCCTCTTCCGCATTGTATCTGTTATGTTTTCTATGTTCCGGTATATTTCATCATTACTTCTTGATTTCCAGAGCTCTGTAGTTCTCAGCGGACCGAGTATTTTCCGTATAATTTTTCTTTCCAGTACTTCTCATTTATTCAACTTGTAATTCAGTACTAGGCATTCGTATTCCGGTTTGACCACTGCTATGTAGTGTTGTATTTTGAAGGTTTTAGATAAACACTTTTTGTTGTTGTTATATCGTGTGCTCTTTCCATCTTGTGTATCCTTTCTTCTATAACGGACTTTTCCAAACCATTTTCTTGTATGTTTTCTCCCAAATATCTGAATTTCTTTATCTTCCGTAATCGACCAATTTCTGTTATTAAAAATTCTGGAGCATTTTATGTTTTTTCTACAGAAAACCTGTTCTGTTGGCTATTTCTTCCAAGAGATTGACTTTTATTGCATTATTATTATTATTATTATTATTATTATTATTATTATTATTATTATTATTATTCCATTTAGTCCTCTGATGTAGCAATAAGTGCCAATGACAAGTGATTGATTTCTGGCTATGAAGTACCTACTAGTCCCAGCTCACCCTTGGCTCCTATTATTCGACGCCATCGATCCTCGCTCCATTATGAGGTTCGCCTGATTTATGACTACACTGTGTAGGCGGCTGCAAGGTTTTTGAAACACTGAAGTAAGTCATTTTGTTGCGGTGGTAATGAACTACAAACCCATAAAAAGAGGCTCTCGGTAAAATTATAGCAAGTGATGAATGTGTGTCGTTTATTAGACTAGCTATCGTGCAAGTCTTCTGCAGGTCGGCTATGTTGATGAAACAGTAGAACTACTGCGCGTGCGGTCTACCAATACCACGTACCATAGCTGGAATGATATGGCCATAGACAGGATCGAATAGCTCGAACACTATGATAGATCAGTCTGTCAAGTACCAGTAGTTATCAGAATATCCAGGGGAATGGCAAGATATGAAAGTTACGTAACGCCACACGTTACATTTACCAATATGAGATATTAGCGGAGATATTTGATCATTCATTTTTGGATTTTCCCTTAAACTACTGTTTCACCGAGTGCGAATAAAATTATTTATAGCCTAGGTTGTGATCCTTCTTCCATGGTATTAGATACTGATTTTCATTAAATTCTTTTCAGCCGTTTTCTCGTGACACATACATATATGACGGAGATTTTAAAAAAATCATATCTTCTTATTCCGGACATGGCCGATATACACATGCCTTAAAAAAAAAAAAAAAAAAAAGAATTCCGACAAAATTCGAGCAAGCTGCTTATCGTGACTGGTCCCAGCAAGTTTTCCAAGATTGGTGTCGCTACCTTCAAGATCAGATATTTGCTCATTTTTCTACTAGAAGTTGAATGCACTCATTTCAGACTCCTGAGTTTTACCCAGGCCATTGCATCAAGTCCACTGCCATGGTCTGGGGTTTAATATAAGTTCGGAAGTACTCAAAAGCTGAAAATTATTTTGTAAATAATAATAATAATAATAATAATAATAATAATAATAATAATAATAAAGCAAGGAACTCTCTGTCTTAAAATAAACATTCAGAAAATAAAATTCTCAAATATCGGCTTCGTTAACACCATCTGCAATCATAAGCTGAATAACCGTTACTGGACTATTGTGGTCAAATTCATAGTGAAACTGTACGTAGTCACTTTGCTTCGCACGTACAACAGCACAGTACAATCCTGGAACTTATTCTCTATTCTGTACAGTGTAACAGCATCCGTGATGGACTCTACCTACGCCTTAAAATATCAGCATTCACAATTATACAAATATAAATGTTAGAACTAAAAATTAATAGTATAAATACATTTAGAGTCTTATTAATTACTATATTATTTACAGGGATAAATTTGAAAGATTTAAATAAAAATATAGTTCATAATCTGGACCTCAAAACCGTAATTTGTTTTCTGAAGACCTGCATTCAGAGTAGCTGTATTCTCAACTGTATACTTTCAACCTTTGCCAGTAATCTGACGTCCTGTTGTGGTGTTCAAATTTGTCTTCTAGCACTCCCTTCTTTCCAGGCAAAAATACCCGAACGATGATAATTTTGCACCCATCTCCGAACTGCCCTTTGTCAAACTGCATCGTATGCTGAAAAACCACATTGGGCAATCCGTAAACTTGTACGTACATGTTAATTGAAATTTATCAGTACAATCATTGACCCAAAAGTATGAGGGTCTTCTTGTAGGAATACGTCATTAAAATCCCTGCAAAGTGTCGGAGTTAAGGGAAACTGGAGAATGACATCGCTACAGTGCATTTCCCTGTTCTTCTCTGCACCAGTTCCACTTTAGAATACTCCATATTCTTTAAAGATCTCTCACCATATTTCGACACTTGAAACAAGTGCTTCTTGATTGTCATTTTGAGAGTGCTATTGGTGATGAACAGGCGGATGCGATGGAGCCGAACGTTCAATTCTAGGAGAAGCACTCTCAATTCTTTTCGTGGAGGTGACTGAAGTGTGTTATAGGCTAAATGAGTTTAACACGTTTGAAGGGAAACTTGTTTTGACTAACCAAACATACGGTAATTGTTTTTATGGAAACTGAATTTGCATTACGTGGGCCTTTCTAAAGAAAAAGTGACTGTGTCTTTGACTCGACGTAATCGGTTACCGGAAATTTGAAATCTCCCTCGTAGGATAGGGAAGTGCTGGTGGTGTTATAGTTCTGGTTTATTACGCGTTTCTCTTCTTTTTAAGAATGTATCCCACTGCTAGAGTCCAAGAATCACAATTGCTGTTTGCCTTTCCTCCATGTAAAATAAAAATACTATCAAACCTTGCTAAATCTTTAAAATCTTGTCAAACATTCTGCAAACTTGAATATTGACAAAATTGGACATTGAAGTATTGAAATGAAAGAAAAATTGGATGTACAACATGCATACTTACCTGGGCAGCTGGAGGTTAAGCATTGCTCACTCTGGAAGGTAATTGCATTACTATGCTTATCTCGTTCTCCCATTAATGTTCCGCTCGGTTACTGTTGTTATTTCTTCCTTCCTTTTTCAGCGCTTACCAATGCAGATTATGCGAATTCTGAACTCTTCTTGATAATCTACCTTTGTGTTGAAATTACTCAAAAGGCAAAGAAAATTACTTTTCAAGTCGTATATTATTAATACATCCGCTCGTAATAACCACTTGAACCTTCATTTCGTTACAAAAAAATGTTTTATGTCGTGCCTGTGCTACTGTGAGAATGGCATTTCCTTTATGTTTAAAATTTATTTTTATTTAGATCGTAGAACCAGCAGCTAAAGTAAATTATGAAATACAACGGACGGTTGAATTTTTTTAGAATTTGATGCTACGAACCTACTACGTTGGCGTAGCAGGGGGAGAGGTGATACTGCCACATGGTGCGTCCCAGGTGGCGGATAGTGGGGTCCTAACCGGCTTACCGGCGGACTTGAGGGAAATAAAATACCTCTCGCGGACCAAACGCACAACCCCCTGTGGGTGGGGGACGCAGATGAATAATACACCCACGGTATCCCCAGCCTGTCGTAAGAGTCGACTAAAAGGGGCGACCAAGGGATGATCAAATTAGAACCATGATATGACATGTAATTAGTACCACCACGCAGGGAACACCATTGGTCGCTTTTACTTGCGCGTAGTACCACTATGTTAGGTACCAAATAGGTTTGTGTTTAGTAGCAACAGAGTAGTCTACGTTGCCGGTTTCTACAGTACCTCTGATTAGTGCCACCTTAGGAGTGACACCATGGTTCTGACTTGCCTATGATAACCCACTATGTGAAGAACACCACGGGATAGTGCGGGTCCCTGTGGTTAGTACACGTATGTGTTGAACACCATAGGTTTGCGTTGCCCGTAAATAGCGCCGCAGTGTGCGAAACACCATAGGTCTGTCTTCCATGTGCGAATTTAATTACCTGTGAGTAGTACCATACTGTGTGGAATACCGCGAGTTTACGCTCCTTTTGATTAGTACCGCAACATGGCAACTATCATGGTTCTACTTTCCTAACGATAAGTACCTTCATGAGGGGCCTATGTCTTGGATTTTGTACCCCTTTAGACTAAAAGCATCATCGATTCAGTATTATGCTATAGACGCAGTTCCTTGGTCAGTAATACTATTGTTTCACGTCAATTTCTGTGAATGCGAGACATCGCGGGTCGGATCCACTTGATTGTTTTAAATTCATATCCATCCATTCATTCTTCGTCCTCACGTTTTGAATTCTGGTCAGTGAGGTAAATTTGTCATTCCATTTCGTCTCATTTCGTACCTAGATGTTAGGCCCCTTCAAACAACAATCATCATCATCATCATCATCATCATCATCGTCATCAGAATTTGATGCCAGGTTCCGGCTAGAAGTAATCAAGAATATAGTAATGTATATCCTCGTTAAAGAGTGTTATACCTTTCAGCGTTCCGTCTACAAACCTCTGTGAACGAACTAAACACTTCCATAATCCTCCATTTGCAACCGGCACTGTGGCTTTCTCTTCTTTTACGCTTCATGCTGTGAAATGATAGAGAGTATCTAGTACAACCATCATCTCTTTATTCACACTCGCTCCCCGAAGGCCTTGTACACACGGAGCTGCTCATTAGAAACATAACTTGTCTTGCGACTGGGCGCGTAAATTGGTTAGTAACCGAATAGTGACTCGATTCGTCACACTTGACTACTGTACAGAGACGGATTTTTCCTAATTAGTCACAAAGTTTAGTGGGGACTCGCTAGATCGTTTGCTGGAATGTCAACTACTGTTTCAAGCGACGAAGAAGGCACGGTTGTGTTTGGTTATTTCGAGGAGAAAAATAGATGATATTGAGTTCACCCATATCTTGGAAAGAATATCCACTCCAGATTATTCATAGCGGGAAAGAAGCTTGATCAGTTGCTAAATTATTTATTTCTGTTGATTATTATTATTATTATTATTATTATTATTATTATTATTATTATTATTATTATTATTATTATTATTATTATTATTATTAAAATCAGACAGCCGTATCAGCACACAAGTATTCAAATCAAAAATGGTTTTTGGACGTTAAGGTCCATCATCAGTGATTAAAACTTATTTAAAACATACTGCCGGGTTGAGTGACTCAGACTGTTGAGGCGCTGGCCTTCTGACCCCAACTTGGCAGATTCAATCCTAGCTCAGTCCGATGGTATTTGAAGGTGCCCGAATACGGCAGCCTCGTGTCAGTCGATTTACTGGCACCTAAAATAAATCCAGCGGGACTAAATTCCGGCACCTCTGCGTCTCCGAAAAAGTAAAAATGTAGTTAGTGGGACGTAAAGCCAATAACATTATTACATCATACTCCCTACTGGTAAAATATTTAATATAAGGGAGCACGAGTGGTGACACTCAGTTTTCTCCCCTTCAACTTTTGAGCTGGATGACTGAAGTTTTCAGACTTTAAATTCTGGAAATCTTGTCTCGGCTTTTAAATTCTCCCCCTTTAGTCACCCTTTTAGTATGGGATTTTCCTCTGTGCCATAGGGCCGTAAGCCCACTTAGACTCTTGTCTCTTCCAGAATGTTCTTTAAGAAGTGCTGGTATTTCTCCTTTTTGCCTTTTGTCAGTGGCCTCTTGTGTGTAACCATTTATTTTTATCTTTAAGGCCTAGTAGTATGGGTAATTATACCCCTGTTTATTATTTTTGTTAGAGTAACTGTGTCTGTTTGGTTCCCTTTCGGAACAGGACTTGTACTAATTGTGGAACCTTGTAGTAGATAAGCCCACCATGGAGCAAACAGTGTATGGACACTTCGAAGTGAGGTCCCCCTAGAGGGTGCCAAGTGTAATTAAGATTGTAAAAAGCAACTGATTGCCTGGTTGAGGCTAGCTTCTTGTATCTTGTAGCTGAGACTTCTGTAACATTGTACCTGTTTGGAACAACTACGCTCTTTCGTAATATTGTACCTGTCAGGAGCAATTATGCTCTTTATTATATAATTTAACGATTTGGAGTTTCTCCCTATTTACAACCTGTGACAGTAAAGTTTGGTGAATGAAGTCAGAACGGTCGATCCGGCAACACTGACGACACACGACGCTGCACCTTTGTAGCAGCAGGTTTTGACCACCTGCTCCCAACGTTGTTCAGTTGAGCATCGTGTGTGTGCCGTGTAAGACCTGTTTGTCACAGTGCGTGTTTAGTGAGTTCTGAACTGCGAACAGGAACATGAACGACCAAAAGATCAATGTACAGTTTTGTTTTAAGCTTGGCAAGACACCGAAAGAAACGCATGCGATGCTGGTACGTGTTTATGAAGATCCAGCACTGTCCTTGAAGTGTGTGTACGAGTGGTTCGCCCGTTTTCGAGGAGGCTGTGAAAGTGTTCCTGACAACCCGCGTAGCGGAAGACCAGCGACCGCCGTCATTGACGAAAACATTGAGAATGTGAGGACATTAATCACGGAACGATCGGCGATTAACTGTGTGCATGATAGCGGATGAACTGCGGATTAACCGTGAATCCGTGCGACAAATCGTTACCCAGACGTTAGGGAAGAGGAAAACGTGCTCTCGTCTTGTGCCACATCACTTGACTGACGATCAGAAGCAGGCACGTTTAGAGGCTTCACAGGATTTTGTCGAAACGGCGGATGGGATACCAAATTTCTTGAACTGTATTGTCACTGAGGATGGAACCTGGTTTCTCAGATACGACCGTTAAACGAACCAGCAAAGCATGGGATGGCGTTCTCCGGGATCCCCTCGTCGGAAAAAGGTCAGAGCCGAAAAGTCACGCATCAATCTCGCTTTGAAAGGAGAGAGATTTGACGATATTCCTGACATCCAACGAAACGTGACGAGGATTTGAACACCATCCCAAAGGAAGCCTTCTTGCAAAGTTTCCAGGATATGTATTGCCGATCTCAGCAGTGCACAGTTATGGGAGGAACTATTTCGAAGGACAGTAAAGTCACTGTCGTGCATTGTTCATGTATGTTGATAGTACAGGACTATTCACCGAACTTTATTGTCACAGGTTGTATATATATTTCTCCCTCTCTCTCTCTCTCTCTCTCTCTCTCTCTCTCTCTGAAGTTTAAGAAAGGAAAGAAATAAAATTTCCAAATTTGTTAAAGTAAATGTTGCTCTAAGTAATCCCCTGTCTAGCCATTCAACCAGGTGCTTCCTATTCCTCTGAGCCACGGAATCTCCGTATTAATAATAATAATAATAATAATTGTACCGGGAGGTACACCTCTACACCTCTACGCCGCGCGTTCAAAATGATTGGCTAAAATAACTCCTCTAGCTGGAGGAACCATGAACTTGAAACTAGACCTACTTAAACCTTTACTCACAAGATGTCACCACTAAAATCTGATGGATTTTGTTATTTTGAAGTTTCCTGAACTGACTGTATTTAGACGTGTTTTGTTTACTCATTCATCAAGAAGTCCATAGATGTCACTCACGTCACTGCTAAAAGCTATGATCGTGCACCCTGGTGCGAAGTGAAAGAACTTTATATTTAAAAAAGTTTTGTATTCATACGTTTTTTTTTTTTACTAAATGATGTTCATTTATTTTTGGGTTGGCAGTATTGATCTTTTCTTTCCGCCAGTTTTGAATCTAGCCCATCCCAAATTTCTGTAATTAATTTTCAACCAGCCTTCTTCTCCGATTTTGAGTGTAACCTTTAAATCAACCAATAAATTGAGAGGGTGTGGCTGGTTTATTCGTGAAAGGTCTCGAACTTTCCCCGAGGGTTTATAAACTGCGGATTTTCACGTCTCTTGGCCAATTGATCGTCATCTAACCTAGAGTGTGTCAAGCAGGAGGCGGGAGGCGCCTCTTTCATCAGGCAGCTGTACACCGACAAGGTAATGGCCACATAACATCTTTATTTCTTGCTAGCTCCGCAGTTTAACCTGCGGGAAAGGTCCGAACCATTAACTATGTAACCTAGTTTTCCTAAAAATGTAACTTCTGCCGGCTTATGTAATAACTTCATAAAACCTTTAACTGTAAATCGGGGATAGAGAATGATGTAGCCCCTGGAGCTCCCCTTCATATTGGTTTGAGGTGACTACGTCTTGTAACTGGTTTTCTTCTTTTCTGTAATGTCTTAATTTATTCTTATACGAGTCACCTCCATAGTTTGGGAATAGCCCCTGTTTCATCGGCCTAGTGCCCCTTAGGTTTTAAGTGTTCATATCTAGGAGTGCAAGCATTCGCCTCCTTTCATTTTGTGTTCGGGCCATTTATTTAACTGTTGTTTCTTTTTACACGTAGGCCCTATAGGTTGGGTACGAGATACCGCTGTTTCAATTTGTAAGTTGGGTCATGGAAGGCCAAAAGGTGTGAGATATTTTTGGTGTTGCCTTGAGTAGGCTTGAGAACTGAGAGCACGTTAGCTCCTTTTCTAGTGCTGTAAAGGTGCCTCTGATATTGTATATTGGGAGCAAGTGCTCCGTGAATTTAGGGGATTTCTGCCCTGTGAACATGTTTATGCTCGTCTGTAAGATGTGAGCTGGGAGCTCCAAAAATTGTAAAACTAGGGGCTTGTAGCCCGAGAGTGTTAAAGTTCTGGGTTTTCTAAATCTTGTTTCCAAAGTTCTATTTTGTACCTGAAATTTCATTGTTATCTCACTAAGTGAGAATTTGTTAACTTGTTGTTTTTTCGAAAATATAACCTTCAGTTTACGTTTTAAATTGTCCTACTCGTTGGATGAACGGTTAGGGTACTGGCCTTCGGTTCAGAGGGTCCCGGGTTCGATTCCCGGCCGGGTCGGGGATTTTAACCTTCATTGGTTAATTCCAATGGCTCGGGGGCTGTGTATTTGTACTGTCCCCAACATCCCTGCAACACACACACCACACATAACACTATCCTCCACCACAATAACACGCAGTTACCTACACATGGCAGATGCCGCCCACCCTCATCGGAGGGTCTGCCTTACAAGGGCTGCCCCCGGCTAGAAATAGCCACACGAAATTATAATTATATACGTTTTAAATTTACTTCTTGACATTGTCGTTAGACCCATTCATCCCGGCACCTTCTTTCACCTCTGCGTTCCACGGGTAACCCCGTAATAATAATAATAATAATAATAATAATAATAATAATAATAATAATAATAATAATATCCTAAGGGCCCGGCTACCAATTACATATCACTCCACTGTGGTTATAATACGTTCGAGGCTCGTGGCGATGAAATAAAAATTCCGGCATGAATGACGCGGTAATCTGTGGGTATTCCTATCGTAAAAATATACGGTACTGACCTTCCTCGGGATCGAAGCAACATTCTTCCACGTATGAAGTTAGAACGTTTAACCTTTAGACCAGTTGTACCGGTATATTTAAATAGGTGCTCCGAACAACGTTGCAGATCTCGTTTAAATAATTGGTCTTTATTTTACATAAAAACAAGTTTTATAATATCCTATAAGAGAGACCGGTCTGTTGTCAACAATAAGTGAAATAATAACAGCAATGAGCCGTTGAACTATACCGTACTTATTTTTAATATTGTCTTACTCGTTCGTCAGTGGCTGGATTAGAATAGGTCGGATTCACATCTATTAGGAAGCTTTTCTTCATGCACATATCAACAAGTAAACTGGGGTTTATCAGCCTGCATTCGGGAGACAGTTGGTTCGAACCCCACTGTCGGCAACCCTGAATATGGTTTTCAGTGGTTTCCCGTTTTCGCACCAGGCAAATGCTTAAACGCCTTAATTAAGACCACGGTCACTTTCTTACCACTCTTAGCCCTTTCCTAACTATCGTCACCATAAGACGTACCTGTGCAACGTAAAGCGATTTGAAAAATTGAGGGTTAAAACATTTTTCAAAGTAACTATGTACATGTTTATTATAGATTACGAATAAACTATATCCAATAAAATATTCTTACAATGATTTTCAATAAAACGATAGAATATTATCATTTAGACTTTCACGGCCCGTGTTCCAAAAACAGTTCGTACATGGTACCTACGTAAGAGTTTAGCAATACGATCCGTCTATCTATCTATCTATCTATCTATCTATCTATCTATCTATCTATCTATCTATCTATCTATCTATCTATCTATCTATCTATCTTACGTAGGTACCATATACGAACTGTTTTTGGAACATCAATTAAGATCAGGCAACTCCTGCGACCAACTAAGGATAGTTTGCCTAAATTGCAACAACCTGGTATCTACAGAGTTCCCTGTACTTGTGGCAAGGTTTATATTGGGCAGACTTCAAGAACGGTATGTACTCGCATCAAGGAACATACCACCGGGCGAGTTGGCCGTGCGCGTAGAGGCGTGCGGCTGTGAGCTTGCATCCGGGAGATAGTAGGTTCGAATCCCACTATCGGCAGCCCTGAAAATGTTTTTCCGTGGTTTCCCATTTTCACACCAGGCAAATGCTGGGGCTGTACCTTAATTAAGGCCACGGCCGCTTCCTTCCAACTCCTAAGCCTTTCCTATCCCACGTCGCCTTAAGACCTATCTGTGTCGGTGCGACGTAAAGCCCCTAGCAAAAAAAAAAAAAAAAAAAAGGAACATACCAGATGCATCAGACTCAACCAACCTGATAAATCAGCTGTTGCTGATCATGCCTTAACACCTCGTCATGATGTTTTATTCCAAGAAGTGGATGTTCTTGCCCGTATAAAGCAATATCGCCCAAGAATTATCAGGGAGGCGGTTGAAATACGTAAACACGCAGATAATTTCAACCGCGATACAGGCTACAACCTCAGTGAATCATGGCTACCTATTATCAGGACCATTAGAGAGTAATACTTTACTGTTGCCATTCGTTGTCTGTATCTGGGGCTAAAATGGCGTCCCATTTACATCTTAGGGCACCATTTCAAGTTCCTTGTTGCTTTCTCCTAGCAACCTGTTATGCGCCGTTTCATTTTCTCTGTGTCTCCTGGTGAAGAAAGGCAAGGTTCCTTTCGAAACGCGTTGTGTGTGTGTTTATAATTAATTACACGGCATAAGCCCAAAAATATACAACATGAATAAAACGATAGAATATTATGGTACTGCAATAAATTCCACTAATGCAATATCAATTACCTATAATTTTAACGATACCCTTAACAGTGATAACTTTCTCTATTATGATTAACAAGGCCCCTGTTCAGCATAGCAGGTGAGGCCGCCAGGGTGAGGTACTGGTCTGCCTCTCTGGTTGTATCCACACGACCCAAAGTCTCACGCTCCAGGACACTGACCTTGCGGTGGTAGAGGTGGGATCCCTCGCTGAGTCCGAGGGAAAACCAACCCTGGAGGGTAAACAGATTAAGAAAGAAATAGATAGATAGATAGATAGATAGATAGATAGATAGATAGATAGATAGATGCCCTCGCTCCATATGAGTACTGCGGAGAGGTTTGGAATTGAATCCAGGCTTTTGGTACGAAATCTACTGTTTAGAAATTGTATACCACCACCTCCCTTACCTTTCCGGCTAACATTCTGATGGTAAAAAAATTAACCAATGGGACTCGAACCGGATAACCACAGTGTAATAACTTCGCTGATGGAAACATAGTTTTCTTTTTAAAAGTACAAAAGTAGTGGCCGTGAGGGGTTCATTGTATATGTATTGTAAAAAAGACATAGAAATCTATAACTGATAACAATTTCAGGTATTGAATCCTTCTCGTCTTCTGAATATCGCTGTGAATGACAGAGAGAATTAAGCATTTTATATATAATTTTTCGTCCTCATCGATGCATTTGCCTTCCAGCATTACGATATTACTTGCACAGTAAGAGCGAATAGATCCGTCTCAAAGGGCTCACTTTCCAATGTAATAGTTCATATGAATTGTTACATGAAGTTACTCTGTACTTCTGCACATATGATAGTAATCGTATTGTTGTCTCGCATCGCTCTACTCGAGCACGTTCATTCAGGTGATAGGACAATGAAACTACATCATCGATCTTCGATCTCTTACACTTGCTGTAGTTTCCTGAATGTAGTTCTTCCTAGAATTCTTCCCACCGCATTTGTAAATGCAATGAGACGTCTTCGTCGGGACTTCTTAAAGATACTCTGTAATTTCGAAGCATAATAGCTGTACGACTTCTTTGTTTTTCAGCAAGGTGGCCATTATTTATTTATTTATTTATTTATTTATTTATTTATTTATTTATTTATTTACAAGTGGTGAAGTTAAGGCACTTGGCCCTATATTACATTTCACCACATTCTTTGTTATAGTTTAAGTTGTCTGTTCTTGCAAATTAATATGAGGATGATTGTGACGATGATGATGGTGGTGGTGGTGGTACCGAGCTCGATAGCTGCAGTCGCTTAAGTGTGGCCAGTATCTAGTATTCGGGAGATAGAGTTCGAACCCCACTGTCGGCAGCCTTGAAGATGGTTTTCTGTGGTTTCTCATTTTCACACCAGGAAAATGCTGGGGCTGTACCTTAATTAAGGCCACGGCCGCTTCCTTCCCAGTCCTAGCCGTTTCCTGTCCCATCGTCGCCGTAAGACCTATTTGTGTTGGTGCGGCGTAAAGCCAATAGAAAAAAAAAGATGGTGGTGGTGGTTTTGGGAGAGCGGAGCTTTTTAACATACAATCTGAAGTGAAAAGGGGGGAACTGTGATAACAATTTGACCACATTCTGTATGTAACTAGATGATTCTGGATAAAAATGATGGTCCTACCAATAATTTAAATATAAGCAAGCAAGTTATAACATAACATAGTGTGTACCATTGGTTCTAGAGTTCGATAGGAAACAAATAATCTACGTGACTAATTAATGCATATCCTAATACAAATATGAATTAATAAAACCTCGTAAGTACTGCGTCATTCATTCTCACATTCGCCCATGCAGTCATAGAACATGGCTACTCACTTAGGAGGACATCTCGACAGAAAGAAGGGCTAATGTCTTGCAATTCCAAACTGTCATGTTATACATTGATATCCGATTTATGGGTGTAGTAAGCGAAAAGTTGGATCGAGTGATTAGTGGAGGACAGGTAACTGGGATTTGAGGTAAGATTGTTTGATTCTCGGTGAAATGAGAGATGTTTTTGTAGTTGGAGGTCACTTCCTAATGGTTCGAATTCCTCGTAAAACTGTACGACCAGTGGCTTAAATTTAATAGGGACGTAAGGAACTAAGTTTGCTTGTTTGCTTTTAGTTTATCATTTCTGTGGAATGAGGCAAAGATACAGAAGGAACTTAGGATGGTGTCCGAAGTCGGTCATTGTACCTAGGAAATTTGGGAGCGTGGTTTGGCGACCACGGCCCCCCCAGCTGAGTGGCAGTGCTTCTACTAATTTGTACCTTGCTTCTCACTTCAGCTTTGCTATCCAACCTCTTTTGGTCAACTCTTGTTCTTTTTCGACCCGGATGACATTAGGTTCGCGAGGCCTAGGGCTGAGTGGCTCAGACGGTTGAGGTGCTGGCCGGTTCGATCCTGGCTCAGTCCGGTGGTATTTGAAGGTGCTCAAATGCGTCAGCCTCGTGTCGGCAGATTTATTGGCAGGTAAAAGAACCCCTGCGGGACTAAATTCTGGCTGCTTGGCGTCTCCGAAAACCGTTAAACTAATTAACAAGACGTAAAGCCAATAACATTATTTTATTATGAGTCTTTGATTTTCACGCCCTTCGTGGTCCTTTTCTTTCTTTTGCCGGTATCTTCATTGTTCGAAGGTTAGGTCTATTCCATTTTTTCTCTGATTTATGTTCAGAGTGGACTATTATCCAGTTGTAATTCCTCTTAAGGCAATATCACCACCGCCACCACCACTACTGTAACCAGCAACCGAATCACTCAGCTTCGTTTTAATTCCTTGCCATATGTGACCTGCAGAGTTTCCCTCTCTTAAACATTTGTCTTCTGGGGAAGACTTGTGCCAGTTGAGTGCTGGGTGTGAAGATCTGAGCAAACAATGCTAAGATGCAGTAGAAGCAGCAGTTGGTCGAAAACCTCTGTCTGTATGGCTCCCACTGTCGTGATCGTGGCCAATCCTTTTATTAGTTCATCGACCACAAACCGCGAGCTTATCGACGCATCAGCACCACTTTACAACCACAATTCGAGCTCGTTAAGAAGAAGCAGCAGCAGCAGCTTATAAGAGGATTTCTCTACTTCTTTGGTGGGTGTGTGTAGTATCCATTTCAGACACTGAACCCTAGCCCGGATGTGTGGTGTTGAACGAGTATTGAATCATTTCTGTCTCCCTAGTGAAGATTGCGACACGGTCACTAATTCAATCTCCGGGGAGGCTCTGATCCTTGTGATTCCAGGATTTGTTTCTACAGCGCATTTTTGGCAGGTTAGCCTTAGCGGATACAAAGTGTATAGCAGTGCGAATAATTTTGCTGATAATTTCTAAATGATGAAGTTTATTAATTTTCACTCAGGTATACTCTTATTTCTGCTTGTGGTTAGGAAACCCTTGACAGTGGTAGGGAGAATGGTGATACATAAAGAGCCTTGAGATCATAAAGCCATAAATATGACCGTAGCCTAACTGGCTCCTGCCCGCAATTAATGGGAGGAAGGAACAAAGGTGACGGGACGTCGATAGTTGTCGCAATTGAAAATCCTCCATAAACCTGTGACTGTAGGGGTTATGGTGCCAGGTGTCAGGCCTATTAACAGATCTATCCGTTTTAATGCCTTGGGTGTAATATACTGTAGTTAAATATTTATAATAACCGCGGATAACCATTCGCTCTGCAATAAACATACCCATAAGTGCATGAAGATTCCACATATTCCAGAATAGGATTTGGATACAATTCTATCACGGAATAGTCCAGTTCCTTGGCTAAATGGTCAGCGTAGTGGCCTTCGGTGCCCCGGGTTCGAACCCCCTGTGGATGAGGATTGGTAGAATGCAACCACGCAATCTCCTACTTGTCGTAAGGTGGTGGTGGTGATAATTGTTTTAAGAGGGAGTACAACTAGGCAGCCATCCTCTATATAACACTAATAATAATCAGAGAGAAGGGATCCGACACTTCGAAAAATGAAGGTATCGGCCGAAGAAAGACAAGGGCCACGAAGGGCGTGAAAATGAAAGACTACCTAGGCCTCGAGTCCTTTAGTACCGTCGGGGTCGGAAAAGAACAAGTGTTGACCAAGAGAGGTCGGCTAGGATAGATGAAAATGAGGAGCCTGGCACAAGTAAGTGGAAGCAATGCCAGGACCCAGCTAAGAGCCCCGTGGTCGCCAACCCACGCTCAAAAGTTCAGAGCCCCTGGGTCCCATTTTAGTCGCCTCTTCCGACAGGCAGGGGATACCGTGGGTGTCTATTTGTTGTAAGAGGCGACTAAGATGAGGACCAGGGACTCTCATCTTGGGAACGTGGGTTAGCAACCACGATTCGCATAGCTGTGTCTTGTATTGCGCCCATTTACTTGTCAGACTCCTAACTTTCAACTTCACTGTCCGACCTCCCTCGGACAACTCTGGTTCTCTTCCTACCCCGACGATATTACGTTTACGAGGCCCAGGGAGTTTTTCATTATCACATCCTTGATGGGCCTTATCTTTCTTTGCCGAATCCGTCAGTCTTCAAAGTGTCCGGCCACTTCAGTTGAACGGTCCCCAACAAGAACAACCCTTGTCAATTTCTTGTATTTTTCAGGAGAGCAAAATAAAAAAACAATCTAGCATATTTAATTTTAGTTCAATAGATTTCAGTCTCTAATAAAATATTCGTCATGTTACACGATGGTTGTGGTAGTTGTCAGTAATTTTGTCGAAGAGAAACTCCATCAGATTAAATCAGAAATTTGTGGTCATAGTGGCGGGTTTTTTTATGGAAAAGTTCAAAATTAGGTAGAATATTAAACAATCTACTCTCATTTGAATGAAATATTATTTATTGAGTAAGGAAAAATGGGATATTCTCAAACATAGACTATCAATATTCTATCCACTGCTGTTATCAGACTGAACTCTCTCAATTTTTAAATCATTTTCTCCACTGGCAGACATATTAGTGTAGAATGGCCGGCTCTCTGATGGTATGGCATGGAATGTCGAATGGACTTTGTTTCCGCCATTCAAAAATCCAACTCCGTCTGCTGGCTTTGAGCCCGCTATCGTGGGATCCGGAGGCCAACACTCCACCACTGATCCACAGAGGCAGCTGACTTTCTGGTTTCAAAGAAGGAAACAGTTTTCTTAAATAATTCAGTTTTGAAGTGTTAATGTTACTACGTTCCTTGTAAAGTGGCTGCAATGTCAGTTCAGTGGGTATCTTAACTTTATTACGAGGAGGCACACTTCTCTAAGTACCGAGCTCGATAGCTGCAGTCGCTTAAGTGCGGCCAGTATCCAGTAATCGGGAGATAGTGCGCTCGAGCCCCACTGTCGGCAGCTCTGAATGGTTTTCCGTGGTTTCCCATTTTCACACCAGGCAAATGCCGGGGCTGTACCTTAATTAAGGCCATGACCGCTTTCTTTCACTTCCTAGGCCTTTCCTATCCCATCGTCGCCATAAGACATATCTGTGTCAGTGCGACGTAAAACAAATAGAAAAAAAAATCTCAAAGTACCTGAGTATGTTATCACGGACAAAAATCATTGCTGTGGAGCTTCTGTCTTGTACATTCGAACTGTCTGGGTAACTGTTTCCAAAGATCATCATGATTAATGGTAGTTTTTCTTTAATTTCTCCACATGTATTAGACCAGCAAGATGAGAGCCTTGAAGATCTTTGCTTTGTAGTTAGTAAAACTGGATGAAGATATAATTTCGTTGATCTTCATTCACTACTTCAAAGCATCGATATATCTTGCATCTGAAATGAAATCAGAACCAAGGATCAGTCAGCTGTAAATAAAATGGATACCATTCATTCATATCCTAAAGGTAAGGCCTTGTCGCTGCAACCACATGTCTCTCCTCTGCTGAGCGTTTCAGGTCAACATATTTTTTTCAAATTCAGCCTGTCCATCATGGAATCCAGATACTTCTTCCTCGGCCTTCCTCTTCCCTTCTTACCCAGAACTTTTCCTTCCAGCATAGTCGTGAGGAATGTGTTATGTCGAAGTGTGTAGCCAAGGAATTTGGTTTTCTTTTTTTTTTTATAGTGTTGATCAATAAAAACAATAAAACAATAATTGCAATACTGAAGGGTTTGTTATTAGAGTGAAATAACGTATTGAAATCTATGTGCAGTCGTAACCTACCTGTTTTGCTGTTTTATTTTGGTTTAAAGCCAAGAAAACCGAGATAAATTACATTTGTATTCACCAACAACATTTTCTCGGTTTAAAATTTTACCGGAGAGAGGTTGGCCGGTAAAATAGGAAGTCTAAAATGGTAGCGTAGACTACTGGAATATTTAACCGAAAGAACAACAGCAGAACCTCCGTGGCTCAGGCGGCAGCGCGCCGACCTCTCACTGCTGGGTTCCGTGGTTCAAATCCTGGTCACTCCATGTGAGATTTGTTCTGGACAAAGCGGAGGCGGGACAGGTTTTTCTCCGGGTATTCCGCTTTTGCCTGTCATATTTAATTCCAGCAACACTCTCCAATGTCATTTCATTTCATCTGCCATTTATGAATAATTGCCCCAGAGGAGTGCGACATGCTTCGGCAGCCGGCACAATTCCTATCCTCGCCGCTAGATGGGGGCTTCATTCATTCCATTCCTGACCCGGTCGAATGACTGGAAACAGGCTGTGGATTTTCATTTTCATTTCAGAAGACAACAGCGACAAGTAAGATCAGGCAGGTTTTGCAATTAAACGTCCTAGGTGGACAAAAGGACGCGCTACATACTTTAGGACTACCATGACACAGGTCCGGCCCCGCGGTGTAGGGGGCAACGGAGTAGTGAAATACACAATGTGTAGGCTATAATTTGTTTTTGTATTCCCTATAATGTTGATACTTTCTGCCACCAAATTCAATAACAGTTTTTTTTTCTCTCTCTAGGAACGTCATACTAGGCTTCTTTCTTCGTTTGTGGTCAGTAGCAGACATTTATGATACACTGGCTGATGTATAGTACGCGAACCTTTTCTTGAGCACAAGTTCCCATTCAGCACTGTGGAGCTCAGGACTCAAGAAAAGGTTCGCGTACTATACACATGCTTCGCTACGGAATTCTCAGAAAGACTGTCTTTCTGGTTTTCCCAACCTCATAGTAGGGATCGAATAGCTGGAATTCTATGATGAACCAGTGTGTTACGTACCAGTTGTATCAGAAAATTTATGAACCAGAGGAATGGTATGCTAAAGAAAAGAGAGATCTAACTCTCCAGCTACTTCCCGCTAATATTCAGGCAGGCTGTTTATACTCGGTACGCAGCAGTAATCCCATATATCGGAGACGAGTGGCAAGAGAAGACGACAAAGCACATGACAACAAACAATGGTCAAAGTAATGTTATTGTTGATCAATTCTTTGAGCTTTCTGTATTGCAGGCCTTATAGATTCTGTGATATTAGAGCGTCTAATGTAAAGCGAGTCCTCCTTTCTTTCATGACTCCCGCTTGTATTATTATTCAAGCGATCGTTCCTTCATGATTTTTTCCTCATTCTTACAATAATTATCTTCACAATTTAATAATCATCACCACCAATTTTATTATAGTCTGTACGGTAAAACTGAATAAGACATAAGTGATCGTAAATTGTATTTTTGTTATGTAGTACTTTTCAATATGACCAGTAACAGGTAATTAAAAAAAAAAAAATTAGACCTCTTTCCCTAAAGTACCATTTCAACCACGGTGAATAAAATTATTTATAGCGTAGACTGTAGTTCCTTATTCCCTGATTTTACATGCCGATTTTCATTAAATTCTGCTTACCCATTTTCTCTTGGCTCGACGCTGATATGGACTTTGCACAAAAATCGAAATTTATGAATAGGGGCCTATATCTGTTATCATAGCCGGTACGGTAAAAATGTATAAGGCATAAATGATAGGTCTTCCTCTAAACTACCATTTCATTCAGCGTAGTATTTATGGCATAGATTGTAGTGACTTGTTACCCGACTTTATATACCTATTCTCACTAAATTCTATTCAGCCGCTTACTCGTGATACGTGTACATACATAGCCCTACAGATAGACAGACAGACAGACGGACGGACGGACATTACGGAAATTAAATAGTGCATTTCCTTGTTACTGTGGTCTCGACCGATACAGAAATATCATTATTTTTAAATTCTGAGCAATGTACAGACAAAACTCTTATTTTAGGGTATATATGGATTATTTGCAAACATCGAACGTAATTAAAAACTTGTTTACATTTCGATAATGGCGACTGCGCGTAGTTTTTTGCTTTCCGTATGAAAAATTTAATGTTCAAGTTCAGATTGAAACGAAAACTTCGTTTTGGTAAACCGAGATAATAAATTCTGTGGTAAATACAGAAGTCAGTGTTAGAGATAATGACGTTATCGGAGTTTTGGAAATGTAATATAACAGCAACAGTACGTGACGTTGGTGAAAACGGGCCTGAGAGGTCTCTAATGAGACGACGAGTGAGTTGGCCGTGCGGTTAGTGTCGCGCAACTATGAGCTTGCATTCGGGAGATAGTAGGTGGTGGTTTCCCATTTTCAAACCGGGCAAATCAAATCATCAATCACCACTGATCTGCATTTAGGACAGTCGTCCAGGTACCAGAATCCGTATCTGTTTTTTATCTAGTCTTTTCTTAAATAATTGCAAAGAATTCGGAAATTGAAAATGCTGGGGCTGTACCGTAATTAAGGTCATGGCCGCTTCCTTCCTACTTCTAGCTTTTTCATACCCCGTCGTCGCCATAACATCTGTGTCGCTGCGACACGTACAAAAAGTAATGAGCCGGGAAGCTAGGCAAACAAATCTGTGTTTGTGTGCGAATAATGCTTAACAAGCCTAATTATGGACAGATTAGCTTTACTTCTCACTCATTTAATATATGTAGTGTTAATGTGATGTTAAATAGCATTGTTTCGTATGAAAGATAATTCATAATTAAACTCACTGTTCAAGATTCTTACCAGCTTTCTCTGCTTTCTCGGCTTTGTTCTTTGTTCTTTCCCGACCTCTCTTAAACCGGGCCATAGAAAATGTATACGGCTGATTTAGAACCCAAAATTCATCTTTCAATCTAAACATCCATATCATTCAACAGTTGAGTCCGACTCCTTGACTGAATGGTCAGCGTATGGCCTTTGATTCAGAAGACCTCAGGTTCGATTCCCGACCGAGCCAAGGATTTTAGCCCCTTCTGGTTAATACCTTTATCTCGGGGACTGGATATTTGTGTTTGTCTTATTATACATTCTCATTTTTCTAATAATACACATCGCACACACTACCACCCATCATGCAAACATGCAATAGTGAATACCTCGATCTACAATGGGTTCGCGTCAGGAATGATGTCCTGGCGCAAAACTGGGCTTAATATACACGAAGTAACTGGGAAGAAGCCAGTAAGATTATTATTATTATTATTATTATTATTATTATTATTATTATTATTATTATTATTATTATTATTATTTAACAAGCGAGTTGAAAATGCATCTTAACAAAACTGGTCACAACACACATTTTGAACTAAAGTCAAGTAAAATTAGATTTCGCATCCTCTAGAAAGATATAGCCTGCTTGATTCCTAAATCCACCTGTGTTTTTTTTTCTTCTGAAATGTTTGAAGGTTTTTCTTCGACAAATATAACAGGATGAACGTGTGAAATAAGTTGGGACTATTTCGGTTGTTTGACTGATTCTGTTCTCTATTTGAGCAATTACTTTCAAGAAAGGATTTTAAATACGTATATTATTATTATTATTAGCGGGTTCAAACCTGGCAGAGGTAGTCGGATTTTTGAAGGGCGGAAAAAAGTCCATTCGGCACTCCATGTCGTAAGATGTCGGCATGTAAAAGATCTCTGGTGATACATTTGGTGTTTACCCGACAAAATTCATTAAATCTCGGCCATAGACGCCCAAGAGATTTTCGGTGTACTCGGTCTGCCATCTAGTGGGCCTAGAGTAAAACGGAACGTCGAAATTGACGAGCAGACAGCCAGATGGCGTCAAATTGAAATGTCTGCTCGCAGTAGCTGAGGCCATACGATTATTATTATTATTATTATTATTATTATTAACAAATACATTGCAATTGGGAGTTTTTTTTTTGCTAGTGGCTTTACGTCGCACCGACACAGATAGGTCTTATGGCGACGATGGGATAGGAAAGGCCTAGGAGTTGGAAGGAAGCGGCCGTGGCCTTAATTAAGGTGCAGCCCCAGCATTTGCCTGGTGTGAAAATGGGAAACCACGGAAAACCATTTTCAGGGCTGCCGATAGTGGGATTCGAACCTACTATCTCCCGGATGCAAGCTCACAGCCGCGCGCCTCTACGCGCACGGCCAACTCGCCCGGTCAATTGGGAAATGACCCGGTGGAAATGGTCACTTACAGTATTGTGATAATAAAGTTAAATAATTACACAACTACTACAACAACAACAAGAGTACAACAAGCAATTCCATGGAAAGAAAATATTACAAGAAATACTACTAGTTTAACATTCTAAATCCACCATCATCATTTACAAGTTCAGACAAAACTTAACGGGACACGGAACGAAAAAATGAAAAATAACTTTTTTATTATTTTGAATTTTGTATCTGTGACCATTTCCATTTCCATTGGTGTATAAATTATGATAATCCTTCTGCTGGGATTATTTTAAAATTAACCTTTTTTGTAATATGATGCATAGGCTCCAAGCTTCCGCAAGAGAGGTAATTTGACATTTAGACTGATGGAAGCAGTATTTTTGATATATATGCCAATAGAGTGGTAAATTTAAGTAGATGAGGGATATATATATTGCTGTGGAATTTCACTGTTGGCAGCATTGTCATGGATTTGGTTGCTGACTGTCATTTGTTTGCTTTGTTTATGGTTGATGTGATTATATGACATGTGTTTCTGTTTACTTCGGTTTTCTTAATGTATTAAGATGATCCAATATGCCTCGTGTTAATACTAGAGTGTTCAAAAAAGCGTGTTCTTCGGACGAAGAAGGCCAGAGTTGGAGTGAACTTTGTTGGTGACCGTTTAATAACTAGTCCTTCTACTAGTAATGTTCTCTCGCATGTCATCAACTTACTGATGACAAGCCCCAGCACGGACTGTGTCCACGGGGAGTAGACAGCTGCTGTAAGTTCAACAGAGGAATAGAGACAGAAGAAACTTAGTCATCCTCACAGTCTGCCATATGCTATTTTGGAGGAAATAAAATCTATTTTCAGGGATCTGTCAGACATTAACCTTTTGGAAAAATGTCTCCATGGTCGCACACAATATCCTAATGAATGTGTAAATAGCATTATATGGAGCCGTTAAAAAAAAAAAACTATCTTTGTGTCAATAAGGATACTTCATTTTGGTGTGGCATCATTTAACCAGGGAAATATCACAAAATGTGAAGTGCTGCAAAGACTGGAGCTGAGCATTGGCTCTCATACTCTTGGCGCCATGCTGCGACTCGGCTTGAAAAGACTGAGGTATGCTGAAATACTGGCTGTTAAAAACTTGCATCAGAAGGCCAGACAAGTCAGGAGAGCTAGTAGTAGAAGATGAAATGGAAGAGGATACAGATAATCCAAGCTATGAAACAGGCATGCACCCAAGCTGTGACTTTAAAGTCCATTTCCTGAAAGTAATTGTTTTTTTAATACATAAGGAACATTTTCTCAGGTTGTGTGAGATACAGAGGATTCAAACTTTCAGGGTTCCTTTCTAATGTTGTTGTGCACATGCTGAAAGGATTATTATTGTTGTAGGTCAGATATTAAGTATTTTATTAGAGTAAAAATTGGCAAAAATTGCCAAAATTTGTAACTTTCAAATAATAATTCAAAAATCAAAAAGTATTTCATATCACTCAAAAACCAGTCATTTCACTACCAAGTAAGATATGTAGGTACATACTGTGCAATTTTCAAATTGATAGCTATAATAGGTTTTTAGAAAAATGCAGGCCTGCCTTTGTGAAGCATGATTTAACATAGTAAGCATAGGGCGTTCCGTGTCCCCTTAAGCATTTCCAGTGCTTATGACACTACGGCTTACAGTTCTATAGGTTGAGCTTACTGCTAGCTTAACATTACAACACCATCATATACAAAAACTACAAATTCACGCGTACCTTAAGTATCTCAGAATTACACACTACGACTTACAGCACAACAACAACAACCACCTTACTTCGTTAACAGCTCGTTCCCTGCGTTCAAGGTTACGGGAAGAATCCCAACGCAGTCGATTGGATATTGGGAGTGTTTAAATGAGAAAGACCCGTATCAGAAGGTTTACTGACACGTTAAGTGATCGGTTCGGTAACACTCCGACGTCTCTGTACAGTAACGCAAAGAATGTCCAAGAGTTATTAAGAAAGTAGTTGCCTCTGTGGATCTGTTGGTAGAGTGTCGGCCTTCGGATCCCAAGATAGCGGGTTCAAACCCGGCAGAAGTAGTCGGATTTTTGAAGGTCGGAAAAAAGTCCATTAGACACTCCATGTCGTACGATGTCGGCATGTAAAAGATCTCTGGTGACACATTTGGTGTTTACACGACAAAAGTCATTAAATCTCAGCCATAGACGCCCAAAAGAATTTCGGTTTACTCGGTCTGCCATCTAGTGGGCTTAGAGTAAAACGGAACGTCGAAATTGACGAGCAGACAGCCAGATGGCGTCAAATTGAAATGTCTGCACACGGTAGCTGAGGCCATATTATTATTATTATTATTATTATTATTATTATTATTATTATTATTATTATTATTATTATTATTATTATTATTACCAAGAAAGTGAGGATGTGATGGACGGAGAGGCTGAAGTGAAGATAATAACAGACTTGTCTGTTTGTATGGAGTTGCTCGAGTCTTTGCTTTTCAATTTTTTTCTTTTTTAAGGATTACGAGGTTGGTTTGCTTGAAAAGAATATTATATTGTTGTTGGCAACAACAAATGTTGGAAAAATAGGGAGGTGGATTTACTTAGGTGTGGTTTTAAACAATTATGCTAGAAAATAATTTGCCAATTCATCCTTATCTCGTCGTGCTTTGCGTCTTTAAATTATCCCGTCTTTCAGTTGCACACGCTTCTAACTGCCAGTCATTCGAAAGCCAAAACAGGAAAGGAATTCTAAGAGAATTGTTGCTGTATTCATTCTACTAGTACAGGGAGTGGTGTCTTGTGGGATGTTTCCATCCATTGTGGAGGCCTGTCCCCAGTTAAACGGCTACGCTTGGGGGAGGCTGTATTATTGCTCTTTAGCTGTCACACACAACATAGGCATGCTATTATTATTCTTTATTGTATTCAAATTAGAATGTGACTGTCACATTCTTCTTTTCTCTCTTTTCGAGAAATGCAAGTCAGACTTCAAATGAAAGTAATTTATTGTTCACGGGGCGAGTTGGCCGTGCGGTTAGAGGCGCGCGGCTGTGAGCTTGCATGCGGGAGATAGTGGGTTCGAATCCACATGTCGGCAGTCCTGAAGATGGTTTCCCATTTATTTCTATTTTGCTTTACGTCGCACTGACACAGATAGGTCTTGTAGCGACGATGGGATAGGAAAGGCCAAGCAATGAGAAGGAAGTGGCCGTGGCCTTAATCAAGGTACAGCCCCAGCATTTTCCTGGTGTGAAAATGGGAAACCACGGAAAACCATCTTCAGGGCTGCCGACAGTGGGGTTCGAACCCACTATCTCCCGGATGCAAGCTCACAGCCGCGCGCCCCTTACCGCACGGCCAACTCGCCCGGTGTTTCCCATTTTCACACCAGGCAAATGCTGTGGCTGTACCTTAATTAAGGCCACGGCCGCTTCCATCCAACTCCTGTGCCTTTCCTATCCCATCGTCGCCATAAGACCTATCTGTGTCGGTGCGAGGTAAAACCACTAGCAAAAATAGAAATATTGTTCCTTTGATTCGGGAACTATTACATAACTCTGATGACACGACACAAAAATGAGTTTCGCTGCTCATAAGCAATATGTGAATCGCATCTCTACTTTAAATTCTCATTACCTAATTCCACTCACGTATAGGGTGGCACAGGTGTCACGCCTGGGTTCAAAAATCGCACATCAGCTTATTTACAGTGACGTCATGTTTTCCTTGTGCAGTCTTCTAAGGAAGAGTTACGGAAGTTGGGAGATCAGCACTGAACAACGGACGACATTTTGTGAACTTCACTTTGCGGATAAGGAAACCAAAATTCTCGGTTATCCTCAGATTTGACAGAAACCATGGTAGATATCAAGAACAATATTACCGGTACCGAGCAAGTTGGCCGTGCGTTTAGGGGTGCGCAGCTGTGAGCTTGCATTCGGAAAATAGTGGGTTCGAACCATTATTGTTTTTCACAAGTAATGTGCACAGATTCTCAAAGCAAGTATTTACTTTTTTGTGCCAGAAACATTGAAATTTCTTTCAAAACAAAGATATTAAATTATTAGAACCCATGCGTAATCTCTGCACCTTCCTGTATATTCCGTAATTATTAAACGAACTTGGGACTCAATCTTTAAAAACAAGTTTTGCCTCTAGTCAATATAACTGGAAGAAAGCTGTGTGGAATAGGTATTTGTTCTGGTAACTTTGACACATTTACCCCATTATGCAGCCTACTGCTTGCGTTAACCCTCCAGAACTCGAGAGTCTGTGACTGTGGTTTGATGTTGCGCTGTAACTCAGGTACAGTAGGTTGTTGAGCTGTGTGAAACTGCCTAATGGATTATTTCGAGCCATTCAGGCAAATAAGACGCGCATTTGAGTATAGTGTTACAAATAATGAAGAAAAGAGAATTCACCGTGCCAAAGAACGTTCCACAAGTCAAATTCCTCCTGTCGATAACGAGTTTTCTGTCCTCATTTCGATTTTGCAATAGTAGTCTTCGTCTTGTTTTATTACCGCTTTTTCCCACCATCTAGTGGGATTGCGGATGTGATCTAAGGTGAATATCTGTATCTGGGCCAGTTTTGTGGCTGGATGCCCTTCCTGAATGGTGGTGGTGGTGGTGGTGATTATTGTTTTAAGAGGAAGTACAACTAGGCAACCATCCTCTATATAACACTAATCAGAGGGAAAAATGGAAGGGATCTGACACTTCGAAAAATGAAGATATCGGCCAAAGAAAGAGAAGGGCCACGAATGGTGTGAAAAGGAGACTCACTAGCCCTCGCAAACCTAATAGCGTCGGGGTCGGAAAAGAACAAGAGTTGACCAGGAGAGGTCGGAGAGGAAAGATGAAAGTGAGGAGACTGGCACAAGTAAGTGGAAGCAATGCCAGGACTCAGCTAAGGGCCCCGTGGTCGCAAACCCATGCTCCAAATTTCAGAGCCCCTGGGGCCCCTTTTATTCGCCTCTTACGACAGGCAGGGGATACCGTGGGTGTTATTCAACCGCCCCTACCCACAGGGGGATGCCCTTCCTGACTCCCACGCTATGTGGAGGGATGTATTCAATATTGTGTGTTTATCTGATGGTTGGTAGTGTCGTGTGAAAATGAAGAAAGGTGTTAATACCAACACAAACAACCACCCCCGAGCCAGATTAATTAACCAAACGAGTTTAAAACCCCCGACCCGGTCGAGAATCGAAGTCGGGACCTTTTGAACCGAAGGCCTCAAGGCTGACCTTTCAGCGAAGGAGCCGGACGATCTTGTAATGCTCGAACCTCTTCTGCCTGTTTATTCACATAAGCTGTTATTATTTTACTTCCCGGTCTAGAAAGCCAAGAATGACGGCCGAGAGCTTCGTCACGCCGACCACATGACACTTCGTAATTTGCAGGCCTTTTGGTTGAGCAGTGGTCGCTTGGTGAGCCATGGCCCTTCTGGGCTGTTGCGCTATGGGATTTGGTTTAGTTACTTCAGAAAGGAGCATATTACCCTTCATTCCTAATTGAATCGTATACACTACGTACAGTATGTGCACACTAACTAAATCGCAGTTGTCTTTAGCCATGAAATTATATTGTCGAGGTCTAGACTGTCATTTGTTCTACGGTTTGCTTGTTTTTATTTACCTTTTTGAAGGTTATTTTCTTACCTCATGAATGTGAAGTGATCCTTCAGATTTACTGTATATGGCCGGCTCTCCTTGAACTCGTAGGTTAAATCGTCGTGCTTTCAAATTGTTCAAGTGCATTGCCTAGAATAGAACATACGATGGAAAAATTCATTCTGAAATACAGCTAAAAAAACGCAGCCTAAGTTTGTGGGGATTAGTTGTAATGTTTTTTCTGTCTAGTGTCATTCACTGAACGCTGTTTGCGACAGATTCCACCTCACTTGGTTAGTCTCCTTTGATTTGTTGAAGGCCTTTCAGCTGTACTCCTGTGGCTACCAACAACCACGAACCAGTTTCTTCCTAAAAGAAGGCGCAACCACTTTTTATCGCTCACTGCGCATTTTAGACGTATGAAATCTTTATAGTAGCTTTCGAAGTATTTGGTAATTGTTCTGAGAGCAATAAATAATACCTGAGGTTGAATACTGTTATTATCGTAAGTGGAGAGAAAGAAAGATATTAACGATCGTGCGAAGAAAAGATTACAATATGATACGATTGATTGTAACATCAACACTTTGTAGCGTATGGGCAACATCTGGTGTTCATACGCCTTGAAAACTCTCAAAATACTTCTATGTTTGTATTCTTCATATTGAACACTTGTTCCCTTAATGATGTGATCGATTCTATTTTGAAACATTACATTCTTCTTCTTTTTCTACCGCTTTTCTCAGACCTGTGAGGTCGCGGGTGCGAACTGTCGCACATGTGGACTTGGTTCTATTTTACGGCCGGATGCTCTTCCTGACGCCAACCCTATATGGAGGGATGTAATCACTATTGTGTGTTTTGAAACTTCATATGAATGTTTCCAAATTCACATTAAACTTTGTTATTCTGGATATCCCATCCATCCATTATCTAAAGGCTAAGCCTTGTCGATGCGGCCACATCCCACGGTCTTCAGCAGTCCTTTTCATCGTGACATAGGAAGCAAAAAGCAAAAACCACGGTCTTCCTCTCGACTTCTTCCTTACGACCTTGCCTTCGAAGAGATTCTGGACAAAGGTGTCATGTCGTAGGACGTGTCCAAGAAATTTAGCTTCCCTCTGCTTTTCTGAGTAAATTAAAGTCCGTTTCTCATTAACGTCATTCAAGATTTGGATATTACTCTTTTTTTCTGTCCAACTCGTCCCTGTCAGTCTTCTCCAAAACCACATTTCCGCAGCTTCTAGTATTGATTGTGCTAGTCTTCTCAAAGTCCAGGTCTCACAACCGCAAGTTAGCACTCAAAACAAAGGTTTTAACAAATTTCTTCTTGGTTTCAATTCCTATGTGCTTATTTAACATTATATTTTTCCTGCTTTGAAACACTTGTTTTGCCATAGCAATTCTTCTTTTGAATTCTGTCAGGCACTGATTATCATTGGTAATAACACTACCCAGATAACAAAATTCTTTAACCTGATCTTTGCACAGCCTAATTTAATGTTTGTTTTCAAAGTCATCTTCTTTTGAACCGCCATCATTTTAGTTTTCTTTGTGTTTAATTTTAGCCCGAACTTCTTTAACGTGTTGTTTAGTATACCGAGCATCCTAGTCATTTTGTGCTCTGAATCAGCTATCGATACAATATCATCTGCAAAGCGAATACTATGAATGCTATGAATTAGTTTACCTTTGGTTTTTCTTTTACTGTTCTAATAGCGAATTATATGAAGATATTAAACAGATAAGGCGATAAGGGACAGCCTTGCCGCACTCCTCTTCTTATTCTTGCTTCTCTTGTCGTTCCATTGATGTTTATTTCAGTGCTTTGGGCTTTATGCAGGGTAGAAAGCAAACATCTATCCTTCCAATCAAGAAGCAACGTCCCGGGCAGGACATTAACCTGCGTCTACCGATTGACCACCGGTATAAGTGGTTCCCCTCTCCCAAGTGCCAATGGCCTCCTCGGAGGGCGGATGAGCAGGTAGAGGTCTAGGGCACTCTCTTGTCCTTGGGATGGGAAATCATCCCTAAAGGCGGATGGACTGGCTTGATCTGGTCAACGATATTAGGATGCAGAAGGCAACGGGAAACCACAGCATTAAATATCCTGGGGATATCCCTTGTATAGCAGCTATGCCAAGATGCGGTAATAGAATTGTAGTTACTCTGGATAAATGCTGGTAAAAAGAAATTTGTACAAAAACTTGCTCACTGTCTCACGTTTTAACAAAATAGAATTAAAATGTTTTATCTGAATTCATTATGTATAAGAAACTACCAGTTTTCCGTGGGCTCTGTCCGAAATGTATCATGTTATTTATTAATATCCTCACGGATGTATTTGCAAAGTTCGGAGGTAATGAAATAGCCAAATACACATGAACTGTTGGGATAATAGAATTTAATATTGTATCATCAAACAGGGGGCATGATGAGCTCGGTGGATTAGCTGCTGTCTTTTCTACCCAGAAGACTGAGATTCGAATCCCGGTCGATTCCTGAGTTGAGATTTTCATCTCGGGAATCTCGTGGTGTCAGGAAGGGCATCCGGTCTTAAATCTCTGGCCAAATTCAAAATGAGCCTAGATGGCTCCAGCGACCCCAGAAAAAAGTGGGATAAGTCAGACAATTTTTAGTTTTTTATTATATCAACAAACATTTCAAAATACTTTACAAATAGAAATGGAATTGCATTTGTTTTTCTGCAGTTCCGTAACTTTTTGAACTTATTGCGAATTGTTAATATAAATTCGTACATACACTGACTGACAGAGCAAATGCAACACCAAGAAGGAGTGGTCAGAACTTTATGCCAATTGCAGGGTAGACTGACGTCACTGAGGTATGCTCATGATGTGAAATGCGCCGCTGTGCTGCGTACGTAGCGAACGATAAATGGGACACGGCGTTGGCGAATGGCCCACTTCGTACCGTGATTTCTCAGCCGACAGTCATTGTAGAACGTGTTGTCGTATGCCACAGGACACGTGTATAGCTAAGAATGCCAGGCCGCCGTCAACGGAGGCATTTCCAGCAGACAGACGCCTTTACGAGGGGTATGGTGATCGGGCTGAGAAGGGCAGGTTGGTCGCTTCGTCAAATCGCAGCCGATACCCATAGGGATGTGTCCACGGTGCAGCGCCTGTGGCGAAGATGGTTGGCGCAGGGACATGTGGCACGTGCGAGGGGTCCAGGCGCAGCCCGAGTGACGTCAGCACGCGAGGATCGGCGCATCCGCCGCCAAGCGGTGGCAGCCCCGCACGCCACGTCAACCGCCATTCTTCAGCATGTGCAATACACCCTGGCTGTTCCAATATCGACCAGAACAATTTCCCGTCGATTGGTTGAAGGAGGCCTGCACTCCCGGCGTCCGCTCAGAAGACTACCATTGACTCCACAGCATAGACGTGCACGCCTGGCATGGTGCCGGGCTAGAGCGACTTGGATGAGGGAATGGCGGAACGTCGTGTTCTCCGATGAGTCACGCTTCTGTTCTGTCGGTGATAGTCACCGCAGACGAGTGTGGCGTCGGCGTGGAGAAAGGTCAAATCCGGCAGTAACTGTGGAGCGCCCTACCGCTAGACAACGCGGCATCATGGTTTGGGGCGCTATTGCGTATGATTCCACGTCACCTCTAGTGCGTATTCAAGGCACGTTAAATGCCCACCGTTACGTGCAGCATGTGCTGCGGCCGGTGGCACTCCCGTACCTTCAGGGGCTGCCCAATGCTCTGTTTCAGCAGGATAATGCCCGCCCACACACTGCTCGCATCTCCCAACAGGCTCTACGAGGTGTACAGATGCTTCCGTGGCCAGCGTACTCTCCGGATCTCTCACCAATCGAACACGTGTGGGATCTCATTGGACGCCGTTTGTAAACTCTGCCCCAGCCTCGTACGGACGACCAACTGTGGCAAATGGTTGACAGAGAATGGAGAACCATCCCTCAGGACACCATCCGCACTCTTATTGACTCTGTACCTCGACGTGTTTCTGCGTGCATCGCCGCTCGCGGTGGTCCTACATCCTACTGAGTCGATGCCGTGCGCATTGTGTAATCTGCATATCGGTTTGAAATAAACATCAATTATTCGTCCGTGCCGTCTCTGTTTTTTCCCCAACTTTCATCCCTTTCGAACCACTCCTTCTTGGTGTTGCATTTGCTCTGTCAGTCAGTGTATTTTATAACTGCAAAGTCATTGATCCAATGCCGTAAGATAAACATTGTTACGTGTCACACTATTAGAAGCGTAAATGTATCTGTTCCTGTGAGTTCCAACCCTAGCAAGGTATAAACAGTTGATTATGAGAGAAACGCGGAGTTTTCAAATTAATCCCTGTTACTTTCAGCGATTGTCCTTGAGCCTTGTTTACAGTCATAGCGAAAGCTTCATTACTCTTTCCTTTTTTTCTTTCTTTCTTTCTTTCTTTCTTTCTTTCTTTCTTTCTTGATCCGTTTACCCTCCAGGGTTGGTTTATCCTTCGGACTCGGCGAGGGATCCCACCTCTACCGCCTCAAGGGCAGTGTGCTAGAGCGTGAGACTTTGGGTCGGAGGATACAACGGGAGAGGAGTTCAGTACCTCGCTCAGCCGGCCTCACCTGCTATGCTGAGCAGGGTCCTTCTTGGGAATGGGGAGATTGGAAAGGATATACAAGGAAGAGTGAAGGAAGCAGCCATGGCCTTAAGTTAGGTACCATCACAGCATTTACCTGGAGGAGAAGTGGGTAACCACTTCGAGGATGGCTGAGGAGGGAATCGAACCCTCCTCTACTCATTTGACCTCCAGAAGCTGAGTGGACCCCGTTCCAGCCCACGTACCACTTTTCATATTTCGTGGCAGAGCCGGCAATCGAACGCGAGAGAGAACAAAATGGAAGAGGTCCAGCACTTCGAAAATGGAATTTTCAGAATCAACCCCCTCATACTGTTAATTCCCCTGGCTTGGGGACTGGGTATTTGTGCCGTCTTCACCATTCATTTTATCCTCATTAGGTCATCACCAAGCCTATAAAAATGCCATGCACCATTATTATTATTATTATTATTATTATTATTATTATTATTATTATTATTATTATTATTATTAAATACAAATGTTGAATTTATAGCATTGTTCACTGGTTAATTAGCTTCCTCTGGAGATCAGTGGTGGTATCCGATCCATGATCACGGGTTCGATTCCAACCAACAAAATAGAACACTAAACCTGAAAGATTGTATTTCATTTTAGCAGATCTGTCATAAAAAGAAACCTTTATTACTCCTATAACAGCGGCCCTGCAGTGTCTTCCTTCAAGGATGTAGAAGTAAACGGTAGTTTAATACCAGCACTCTGTTATGTATATAATTAAGTCAGAAGTATGAGGTGAGGAAGTATATACGATGAGTAGCGCATGATTGATAGCAGTGGCGATCTGACGGACCGAAGCCTAGCACGCCTATCTCCCCGGGAGAGGGACGAGAGTCTGGGCATTCTGGGCTGCAATCCCTCTCTCCGGTGCCTCACTCTCAGAAATACGTGCAACGTTTTTTCTCAGTGCCTTTCCAGTTTTGTAAATGGAACAATGTGTCAGATGCTTACATTATAATGTGCTTTATACTTCCATCATTCTCATTTGAGGTTTGGGCTTCACGGATAGCCTTGGTAGCCCTCAGTATACGTCACTGTTCCTATCCCATCGTCACCGTAGACCTATGTCGGAGCGACATAAAACAAAATGTAAAACACAAATGTTCATAAAATATAATTCATCGTCACAATAAAAACATTGAACAAGTGAAACAGTTTTGCTACTAGGAACACTGATCACGAGTGATAATCGGAGTATATCAGAAGTCACGAAAGGTATAGCAATGACAAAGAGAGCCTTCGAAAATAAAAAGCATCTAGTGGCCAACAAACATATAGATATTCAAACTCGGAAGGTCTTTGCAAAAACCTTTGTATGGAGCGTGTTTCTGTATAGTTGCGAAAGCTAGACATTAGGAATGCAAGAAAAGAAAAGACTAGAGGCAGTTGAAATGCGGATCTGGAGAAGAATCCGGAGAATAATTTGGAAGTCCTTAGAGAGATAGGAGAAGAACGGAATTTGATAACTGAAATTGTAAAGCGGAAAATAATTTTTTTTGGGTTACATTCTGCGGCATGAGGAGTTCCTTTGTAACATCATTGAAGGAAAAATTACTGGAAAAAGGGGAAGAGGACGACCCAGAATATGCTTCTGAGGATGAAGTGCAAGACCTACGCTGGCTCAAGATAGACATCTATGGCTGCAGCAACAAGGCTTAGCCTTTAGAATGTCACAATAAAGACATTTAAAAAATTCACTTCACACGTAATTAACAGGTAATACAAATCCTAAAAATTAACTTAAGCAGCACGGATTTATCTTATTTTCGATTCTTGATGGGAGGAGCAAAGTAATACGGAAGAATCGGAAATGCGTTTATTTCTAAGTGGAACATACATTTTCTTGAGAGCCATACGGAACTATGAAGTACAGTATAATTACTTTCGTAATTTTTTCAAATGGAAGTGTATCCAACTGTAGGGTAACGGTTGCAATTGGCAACTGTCAGAATCTTCACACCGGAACAAAGTGTAAAGGCCTGTCAAGCAAGTACGTTGGCTGTAACTGACGTCACACTGTAGGTAAACCTCTTCCAGGATGATAATTACTCTTAATGAATTAAGTTAGTATCCTGCTCATGTATAAAGAGCAAGTCTTTTGAATCTCATGGTGTTTTAATTGACGTGCTTTATGAAGAGATACTTATCACTAGATTTTCGCACGCTTTTGTAGGGTGAATAAACTAGAGCGTGTTCCCTTGCTTTTCTCACGAATCTTTTGTGGAAAACGGGAAATAACACACTTGCATACTAAATGTATGTCACACACTTCTCTTTGCGCTAGAATGAAGACTAAATGTGCGATAAAATCTTGTAAGTTGTGCTGTTTGTTCGGAACTGGCCAGGACAAATGGGAATTGTGTTATGAGGATTTTGGGTTATACAAGAAGGATCATGAAAGACAAAGGTGAAGAGGAAAGGTTATGTAGACTTTGGGTAATCCAATAGCGCCGCGGTTGTAGGAAATAAAAGGCATAGGGAATATAAATGACGGGCTCAGAACCAAGTCCACCTGTAAATATTTTAAGAAATGAACAGATTATTAATTACACCGAAGTGTTAATGTAAATATGGCGGCCAATATGCACTGGAAACTATTAATTGAAATGTTCAAATTAATTGTTATAAATATGAAAATTAAGACAGTATCACATACCGTGGTTTAATTCATCCAAGGATTCACGTGATGACTGAGGAACATAATCTTTACAAGAAGATTCAAAATATTTACTAATTTTCTTTAGCTATTTGATTGACTATAATTATTATACTGTAGTATATCCCCGCTATGATATAGACTTTGAACATGTGGTTTGAAACGAAAGTTTTTGTTCTTAATTTATGTTATAAAAAGTACAAATGTTCCCGTATTGTTTATCATGATAGTGAAATATAGTGTCATCTACAAATACTTCATCTCTGTACCAAAGAATAGCAGAATATTTCAGTAAAAGTAAGCAACCCCTAAATACCGGTATAACCATATGAAGACAGCTGTAATCTTTATTTACAATCCCGTTAATGTGATTACCCCAATGAAGATCTTTCCTTGTAGTGATCCTCATCAGGTACTTCCACCCTATCAACACCGTAGTGAAAACTGAGGGAACGTTTCCTTTTGGTGAAACTTAGAAACTGAATGTTCACTCCTTTTACAATCATACTGCTGTCCTTCTCACAACATTGTCGATGTCTTGTTGTAGTTGTTGACAATCCTGCAACTTTTATTACTGTATACAGCACAGCATCATACGGAAATAGCCTTCCATGTGATTCCAATTCTGTACTTGTATAATTTATATATACTGCATATAAGAAAACGCAAATGTCCAATAGTATTGCACCGGGCGAGTTGGCCGTGCGCGTAGAGGCGCGCGGCTGTGAGCTTGCATCCGGGAGATAGGGTGTTCGAATCCTACTGTCGGCAGCCCTGAAGATGGTTTTCCGTGGTTTCCCATTTTTACACCAGGCAAATGCTGGGGCTGTACCTTAATTAAGGCCACGGCCGCTTCCTTCCAACTCCTAGGCCATTCCTATCCCATCGTCGCTATAAGACCTATCTGTGTCGGTGCGACGTAAAGCCCCTAGCAAAAAAAAAAAAAAAAGCCCCTAGCAATAGTATTGCCTTGTGGAACCCCTCCCCCTCTTGATCACTACAGTATCAGATAATGCTTCACCTGCTCCAATTCCCTGAGTTCTATTGTGTAGAAATTTAGCCACCCATTCAATCACTCTTTTGTGTAGTTCACTAGCTCTTACTTTCATCAGTAGCCTCCCATGACCTATCAGTAGTGACATATAGTCTATTTGACCTTCTGAATCTAAACTATCTACACCGGGCGAGTTGGCAGTGCGGTTAGGGGGCGCGCAGCTGTGAGCTCGCATCCGGGAGATAGTGGGTTCGAACCCCACTGTCGGCAGCCCTGAAGATGGTTTTCCGTGGTTTCTCATTTTCACACTAGGCTGTACCTTGATTAAGGCCGCGGCCGCTTCCTTCCCATTCCTAGGCCTTCCCTATCCTATCGTCGCCATAAGACCTATCTGTGTCGGTGCGACGTAAAGCAAGTAGCAAATAAATTATCTACTACGTCCTTCTGGAACCCTTAAATTTGAATCTCACTAGAATAACTTTTTTCTATATCCGAACTTCCTTCTGCGTCATGGGCAAGGATAGAGATGCTGAGACTGCTCCTTAGGTTGTAACACTGATCAGTGATTGTGTACAGATCCTTTTTTCCGTCCTTTTTTTCCTTGAAGAAGTAGTTAATTTGACGTCCCTAGCATGTTCTTCTGAAGGCCGCTTCTTGTTCTGGTTGGTGGACCCGGAGGTCACGTTACAGTTCAGCCATCTAGTAGCAACTCGTGCGTAAAGCCAACTGCAAACAATTCATCTTTCTTATTGTGTTCGTTGGAGCAGCATGGTTAGTGTTGTTGCTGCGTCTACCTAGATTAGCCATCACAAGCATCTCGTTTTGCTCTGAGTACAGCAGAAACAATAAACTCGCACAAGAACACAACTCCTGAAAAAATATTTCACTCATATTTCTCTCCCGTTCACCGCAATCATCAGTCTACATAATTCGTGGCCTCTCAGTTACGTAATCATAGTGCAGACTGGGTTATTCCAATAGTACACTGCTGTCTTTCTGTGCCCAGGGTGGCTGGTTCGATCCCGACTTTAGTTCCATGAAAGATGTCAAGTACATCAGACTGATGTCGATAGACCTACCGGTACGTAAAAGAACTCCTGCAGGACAAATTTCTGGCACCTTGACGCTCTGAAAACCGTAAAAGTAGTTAGTGGGACACAAAACCAATACGTTTCTTATTAATTACAGGACATGATCCAAGTAGAAGATAGTGTATTCTGGCGATCTCAGCTGTACGCCAACAAGCTATAGATGTTCATCATCATCATCATCACCATCCTTTCATGTATTAGTCCTATAAAAGAAGTGTTACGGTCTATACAAAAGATTTGCATTTTCACGCCATCTCTTCCTGGGGCGTCCCAGAGATCTCTTCCCATAGGGGCAGTAGTTTACGACTGCTTAGGGGATCCTGCTTCTGTCCATCCTGTTTAGGTGTTCTAGGCCAATTTCTCTGGTATTGATAGATGTATTCTAATATAGGTCTGCTTTTAAGGTCATTCAGCACTTCCGTATTTATTTTGTGTTCCTATTTAGTGACTCCTGCTGTTCGCCGCATTCCATAACCTCTCCTACCCAAATCGCAACCTCACCTGCCTGTGGTGCAGTAACCTGCTTTTACAGACGAGGCTCTGGGGACCGAGTCATGGTGGTATAACCATTCCATCCTAGTACTGAGGAAATGCAGTACCATGCAGCTGGTTCAGAAGCTGAAAGGTGACAGACCCACCACTGCTTACCTCCTTCTTGCCAGCAACTAGTTGGGGGGACATTTCCTTGCTTTCATGTCTATCAAAGATAGAATTGCTATAGATGTTGAGGATACATAATATGCAATTGATTTTTAAAGAGTAAAACTACAAGACTACCGGCCTATTTGAACATGAATCTGAGTGAGATTTCTATTCCTGCAAATAATATCGATGCCGACTAAAGAATGGGAAGAGCTATGAACAGCGTAAACTTAATTCTGTCGTGGTCGGAAAAGAACAAGAATTGACCAGCAGAGGTCAGTTAAGAATTATATGGAAAGATAGGCGTGGCACATATCACATACAGCACATACAGACAGAAAGTTTCTACCCTTAAATCAAATTTTAAAAAAAAGTTAAGTACATGTGCATTGTATGGTGGACCATTTGCCTTTCAGCTCCACAGTCGCACATCTGCCATGAGCATAGCGTATTCTGTAGAATGTAGATAGACTACTCGATGTTGGAGGTGGTTTCTTGAATGTGCAGCTGAAATCTCGACATTGTGGAGGGCAATTCCTCAGCGACCCTTTCTTCCATGCGGTGAGGATGCCGAATTCACCTGTCAAAAGTTACTTTGCAGTGAAGATTGCTGGGTGTTTGGACTTCAGCCTTTGTCAATCCGCATGAGCTATATCTTTGAAGAGATGCAGCTGAGGTTTGAATAAGTTGCACTGATATTCAAGAAGAAGGATGCTCTTTAGTCATAGTTCGGAGATGTTATAAGGCTCAAATTAGACGGCCAGTGGACGGGAGTAGATCGTACAAACAACATACATGGCCTCGTTTAGTTGCGTGTCAACTCTTTTGGTGTGTGGACTGTTGAGCCACACTGGACCACAATACTGTTTCTGAATAGCCCAAGCTGAGTGATGACACCAGCAAAGTGTCCGCTGAATAGCCCCACCTCCTTCCACACAATTTCTATAGATTACTTCTACCTCTGAGTTTGGCTGCACTCTTT
Organism: Anabrus simplex; assembly: GCF_040414725.1. Classification (NCBI taxonomy): domain Eukaryota; kingdom Metazoa; phylum Arthropoda; class Insecta; order Orthoptera; family Tettigoniidae; genus Anabrus; species Anabrus simplex. The sequence goes on along the minus strand of NC_090269.1, from coordinate 109,772,217 downwards.
TCTTTTCTTTACAGTTTGTTTACGTCGCACCGACACAGTTACGTCTTATAGCGACGATGGGATAGGAAAGACCTAGGAGTGGGAAGGAAGCGGCCGTGGCCTAAATTAAGGTACAGCCCCAGCGTTTGCTTGGTGGGAAAATGGGAAACCACGGAAAACCATCTTCAGGGCTGCCGACAGTGGGGTTCGAACCCATTATCTCCAGGATGCATGCTCCCAGCTGTGCGCCCCTAACCGCAGGGCCAACTCGCCCGGTGAAAGATCCTATAAACATTGATTGCAAACACAACATCTTCGGATATATGGTCCGCTACCACCACCATCAATGATCACCATGTCTTTGACGTACTCTGCACAATATGTGCTCGATGTGACCACCAACCATTGCAATGCAGCCTTCCACCCTACGTCGCATGGAATTGCGCATTCCTTGGAACACCCCTGGCTGCTGCCGGATTGCATCACAGGCACTGAACACGCGTTCTCGTAGTGTATTCACATCATTTATGGGGATCGCGTACACCATGGACTGTACATATCCTCAAAGCCAAAAATCTAAAAGTTTAAGTTCAGGTGAACGGACAGGCCAAGTTATTGGGCCTCCCCGACCAATCCATTGCTGATGGAAGATACGTGTTAGGTGTCGTCTAACTCTACGATGAAAATGAGCCAGTGCCCCTTCATGTACGTACCCCATTTGCAGTCGTTCACGACGATTGCTTACGTAGGATCGTATTTCCAGTTTTTGTCCGACTCGTTGGTTGAATGGTCAGCGTACTGCCCTTCGGTTCAGAGGGTCTCGGGTTCGATTCCTGGCAGGGTCGAAGATTTTAATCGCTTCTGATTAATTCTTCTGACTCGGGGACTGGGTGTTTGTATGTCTCAACACTCTCCACTTCATATTAAGACAAAGTACCACACTACCAACCACCACAGAAACACGCAATAGTGATTACATCCCTCCATATAGGGTTGGCGTTAGTAAGGGTATCCGGCCGTAAAACATGGCCAAATCCAAATATGTGTGACGCAGTTCGCACCCGCAACCCGCGGTAGAAGAAGAAGAAGAACTTATTTCCATCTTTTGTTGCATATGACCCTACGTAAATTATTGGAACATCGTGATCATTGGTAGCGGACCATAACTCCGAAGATATTAGGTTTACAATCAATGTTTATAGTACGTTTATTTCTTCGTTTGTTGCGTGTTGCCTCCTCTGTAAATATTGGAACCTTTTTTCAAGGACACTCCGTATACAGTTTGAACTCATGATCTGGTAGGACTGAATAATCTTGGTTTTCGACATTTCACCTGGTTGTTTTCATCTCAGATCGACCAGGGCACGTTGTATAATCCTGTAATATTCCCGTGAGATGATCACCGAAATCTCTAACTGGTTACTTAATTCCAGCTACAGTATATCTCTGTTAAACATGACATTAGATTCAGGATGTGCATAAAAAGCGCATGGGTATTAAATTTACGAAATTTCATTTCGTTCGCTCAAACACCTTGTAAATGGAGAAATACATATGCTAAGGAAACGATGATTGTAATTACACACATTTTACGCCGAGAGATCTTATAACTGGTTGTCCGACTCATTGGCTAAATGGTCAGCGTTGAAGCCTTCGGTTCAGAGGATCCCGGGTTCGATTCCAGGCCGGGTCGGGGATTTTAATCGTGTCTGTTTACTGGGTGTTTGTGTTTGTCCCAACACTTTCTTCTTCATATTCAGACAACACACGACAACACACCACAGTGCAAATCACCACAGAAACACGCAATAGTAATTACATCCCTCCGTATAGGGTTGGCGTCAGGAAGGGCATATGGCCGTAAAACATGGCCAAATCCCCTTGTGCGACACAGTTCGCACCCGCGATCCCACGGATGTGGGAAAAGCGGAGGAGGAAGAAGAAGATCTTATAACCGGTTATTTCACACATGGAGAAATTGTTAGGAATTTAATTTCTAATTGTTCAGCTACTTCCCAACCGCCGAGAAAATATTTTCACTGCCGTAACAGACCGTGGATTATTGGTAGAGTACCGGCCTCTGGATACCAAGACCCTTGGTTCAAACCCGATAGATGTTGTCGGATTTTTACAGGATAGCAAAAGAGTTCATTCATAACTCCTTGTCATACGATTTTGACATGAAAAATATCTTTGGTGACACATTTGGTGTTGACCCTGCAAAATTAATAAAAACTCGGCCAATGATCGCCCGGTCAGGTCCGTTTCTCTGTCATCTGACAGGGTAAAACGGAACGTTGAAATTGACACGCAAGCAGCCTATATGGTTAGGGCGGGGTGGCCGGCCAGTTCATGTGTCACTCTGTCTTTTTATCTCGCACACACTTTACTGCCCCACATCTACCTGCTTCCCACCTCTCACTCCTGTTTACGCGATGCTTAAATGAGCAAACTTTGACACCCCAAAACAGGTGCTAGGTATATGACTGGGCATCTGATGTTGATATGGCTGAATAAAGCATTCCTACTGAAGTCGTTATACACTCGAAATCTTTAGCATCTCGTGGCCAGAAATATTCTTTTCAAGCAAGAAATCAGTACAGCCCTCCTAACCACCCAATACCTGCTTACACATTCTCTCTCATTGGTCACATCCATTAGACCCGTTAACACTTGCACACATCTGAAGAGTGAGGGGAGGTGGAGAAAACGAAGTACGAGGATATCTAGCATGAACGAAACACACGCGAAGGGGAAGGTACTTGCTTCTCCGCCTGTTAAATGAGCAAACTTTGACACATCTTTGACACTGACCTATCTGTGTCAGTGTGACTTAAATCACCTTGCAAAGTAATAATAATAATAATAATAATAATAATAATAATAATAATAATAATAATAATAATAATAATAATAATAATAACTTTAAAAATCAAAGTAAAAATAACCAGGCATTAAATAATTATGATTATTGTCAGCGCTGATCAAACAATTAAATGCCATATATATGGGGGTGGGATTACATCGTGCACACTTCATCGCAATTAAATTACAGTTAATTGTTTTCTTTGATTAGGAAAAGATAGTATAGCCAGAATGTTTAACCATAGAAACATCTTAATCAGTTCCCGGAAAAATGGAGTTGGGAGCAAAAGTTGGGAGTGACCTCCGAGTGCGCAACGTCGCTTCTCCTTCATCTTCAGGGTTGGCCAAAATCTTCGCCCAAACGTTATCCGTTTCCTTTTCCAACCGGAATTCTTGTGATCGCGATTGCACCAAATCTCAATCTTTTTTTTTTTTTTCTAGGGGCTTTACGTCGCACCGACACAGATAGGTCTTATGGCGACGATGGGATAGGAAAGGCCTAGGAGTTGTAAGGAAGCGGCCGTGGTCTTAATTAAGGTACAGCCCCAGCATTTGCCCGGTGTGAAAATGGGTAACCACGGAAAACCATCTTCAGGGCTGCCGACAGTGGGATTCGAACCTACTATCTCCCGGATGCAAGCTCACAGCCGCGCGCCTCTACGCGTACGGCCAACTCGCCCGGTCAAATCTCAGTCAGATCCCAGACTTACAGTAGGAAGGGTTTCTTTGTGAGTTGAACTGATTGCGTCCGATAGTATTCTTGAGTCATTCTCTTCAACCTTTCTCCTCGTATTCCACGCCAGTGATTACTCTTACTTAGATTATGACTGATGCGGCAGTAACTGTTACTGTCACAAGCATAGCCCGTGATTACCCTGAGAGGATCCAGGTCGCTTTTTCTTCGGTAGACATGCAGCTTGCCGGTCTTCACTTTCTCCTATTGTCGGGTGCTAATTGCACTACAAAATGAACAACTCAGCATCATTAAGGATGTGCTATTTAAATATGATTACAAGATTCTTATCTCGTAATGTGAATGATCTTAACTGCGGGAATTACTAAAGAACAGATCTTCCTCATTGTACTACAACAGAACAAACATTACAATCATAATTGCTTTTGTAGGCCACTATCATACGAGCTTCGAAACTCATTTACTGTCTCATGATTTAATTTTTCTTGAGTCACGCGCGCGCGTATTATGTTTACAATTTCGTTAAGGGGCTAGACAGGAGAAAAGTCTTAAGTGAGGACCGAAAACATCTCTTGGCGATGATGATGCCGAAGAAAATATTTTTCTTTTCCCAGACTGAAGTGGTGGAGCAGGCCATTTCGTGGATTACGCTCACTCTGGTCAGTTGATACTGTGCGGTGGATGGTGGGAGAGTTGACGATGGAAGGAAGGAAGGAAGGAAGGAAGGAAGGAAGGAAGGAAGGAAGGAAGTTTTGTTTTGGATTATAGGAGTGGGTTGGGGGTTCTTGGATAAGATTTTGAGCCTTTGTAGCAACTCAATAGGAATCTATATCAATGCTATGGGGAATTATATCCTAGAATCCAGAAGAAAACTTCCTTCCTTCCATCATCAACTCTCCCACCATCCACCACACAGGATCAACTGACCAGAGTGAGCGTAATCCACGAAGTGGCCCGCTCCACCACTTCAGTGTGGGAAAAGAAAAACATTTTCTTCCTCACCGTTACACTCGTAGAAATAATAATAATAATAATAATAATAATAATAATAATAATAATAATAATAATAATAATAATAATAATGAAGTTCTAACAGATTTTATGAAAACCATCATGCGCATCTTATAGCAATGGAAGGACACATAAATGTAAGTGAAAAATAAATTCTATTCGACTTTATTATTTTTTTGAGGAAGTTTTACTAATCCCAAGTATCAACTACCAAAGGATTAAGCTCGGACGTTATTGTTTTATATACCGAACGAGTTGGCCGTGCGGTTAGGGTTTCCAGTCCTAGCCCTTTCCTATCTCATCGTCGCCGTAAGACCTGTCTGTGTCCGTGTGACGTAAAGCAACCTATAAAATAAAACTGTTATTAATATTGCAGGAGTATTTACAATGTGTTTATAATTATTAAACTACTGCTAATATTATTTTATGTTGTTGATGTTTGAGTCATCACTCCATACACTATAGTTTCATGCAGCCCTCCGTGTCACTCTATCCTGTGCTAACCTTTCAATTTCTACGCAACTAATGCTTCTTAAATTAACTCTAAAGTGTTTGTCATATTCATGCCTTCGTCTACCCCTCCGTTCTTACCACCTACACTTCCTTCAAAAACTAATTGAATAAGTCCTGGCTATCTTAAGATGTGTCCTATCGTTCTGTCTCTTCTTCTCGTCACACGTCCGTCTCCATGGGCAAGTGGTTATCGTGCTGGCCTTTGGTCACAGAGGTCCCGGGTTCGATTCCCGACACATTCATTCTCGTCAGATTTCACCAAATCGTTCTCCTCGCACCAGTTCGGTTCAGAAAATATATTCTCTTTATGTTAGGCTCTCCACCGTACACTCTACATTGTATCTCAAGAACATGGGTAGTGGCGATTGTTGTTTAGTGGTGTTACGCCATGGAACTAAAAATTCCTTGCAAGTATTTGAAGTATAAACGGTTCTGACCCCTCAAAGAAATGAAAAGCCATTAAAGGTGGGAAGATGAAACCCTCTTAAAGTTTTTCAACCCTAATATTCCAAAGTCTGAAGGATTGATCAAGATAATGATGATGATGATGATGATGATGATGATGATGATGATGATAATAATAAAGGCTAGGATTTTTATGTAAATAATTGTTTTCATTATCTGCAGTTTGAAGTGCGTCATTTTGCGCAATAGGATATTTAGAGTGATTGAAAACGCATTTTATTTTCCATGTTTGTCCAAATTTTTGGGTGTAGTAGACATTTTTACACACTTGAAGAAAAGCCGCATATATTTACATAGTTCATCATTTTCTTTTAAATATGTTTCATGGTTTCTAACTTATTCTTGTCAAAACCCCATTTAAATATTTTACAAGCATGAATATGTCAAAGCTGGTTTCTGATTTTATTTCTATAAATATGAAAAGTAAGTTCTGCTCTATGTACATTCTTTTATTTTATTTCTAGCTGGCTTTGGCTTTCTTTAATCTGCTGTGACAGTAAGATGAATCAATTTGTAGTAACAGTGACCAAAAAAGAAAAAAAAGAAATCCTAATTATTTTAATTCTTACATCAGAAAAGTTTAACTCTTGTGCTGTGTCTTTCTTGTTTAACTAGTAAAACTTTAATTATACTCCTTTCACAAATATGAAAACTTCTATACAATATAGTTTTTTTTTGCATTCTTTTACACCATTTATATAACAAATTTAGTCCGTATTTTACTCCATATTTTGAATTTTTGCCTATATATATGTACATGAATAGCCAGTTCTATAACATATACATTATTATTATTATTATTATTATTATTATTATTATTAGAGTATAAGAGTAATAATAATTTTATATCCCTCTAACTACTTTTACGGTTTTCGAAGACTCTGAGGTGTTGGAATTTTGTCCCGCAGTAGTCTTTTACGTGCTGGTAAATCTATCGATACGAGGCTAGTGTATTTAAGCATATTCAAATACCACCGGTCTGAGCCAGGATCGAACCCGGTAACTGGGCGTTGCTCTAGATCTACAGAAATTAGATCATTAGATCAGAAAGATGTAGAGGAGCCCGCTTAAACAAATGGGAACAATACCAGACTCGGTTAGGATTACATGGATACCGTTCACGTGACAGTAGTGAGCCCCTAGGGGCTAGAATTTTGGTTCTCTGTACAATATCGTCTTCTAATTGCCAGCACAGTTCTACCTGTTAGCAATAGTTGTCTCATGACCGATATTTTGTTGTGGTTCTGTTACTTATTTCGTCAGTGCTTTCCTGTATTCAGAAGTAGTTTCTTGAAATACTTCTTTTTGTGCTGGACGGACGTGAACTAACTGCAAAACTGAAGAGTTCTCAGGAACAAGCATACATTTAAGAAACCGCAAGTTGAGTGATGGAGAAAATGTGGATAGAAAGACAAGGGTTGTAGTAAAATGCTAGTTGCTTTTACGTCGCACCGACACAGATAGGTCTTATGGCGACGATGGAACAGGGAAGGTATGGGATTGGGAAGGAAGCGGCCGTGGCCTTAATTAAGGTACAGCCCCAGCATTTGCCTGGTGTGAAAATGGGAAACCGCGCAAAACCATTTTCAGGGCTGCCGACAGTGGGGTTCGAACCTACTATCTCCCGAATACTGGATACTGGCCGCACTTAAGCGACTGCAGCTATCGAGCTCGGTATCGTAAAATGAATATCCCCCCCCCCCCCCCGGTGATCCTATAGTTAAAGCCGGTAAAAGTAGGAACGGAGAATTTGGGAGACGACTTATGATACGTGGTATAAGAATGAAATGAATGAAAAACCCACAGCCTGTTTCCAGTCATTTGACTGGGCCAGGGACGGAATGAATGAAGCCTGTCGCACTCCTCTGGGACAACGATTAATGACTGACAGATAAAATGAAAAGATATTGGACGGTGTCGCTGGAATGAAAGATAACAGGGGAAACCGGAGTACCCGGAGAAAAACCTGTCCCGCCTCCGCTTTGTCCAGCACAAATCTCACATGGAGTGAACGGGATTTAAACCACGGAACCCAACGGCGAGAGACCGGAGCCACAGAGGCTTCTATAAGAATAAAATACAAGACGATATTATAAGAATTTAATTTTCTCTATCACTTGAGGATGAGACCATATAGGCCTACGACAGGCATTAGACCTGAATTAGTCATGTTAGCCTCCCACCGGCCCCGCGGTGTACGGGCCCTGGGCTCGATTTCCGACCAGGTCAGGAATTTTTATGTGGAACTGAGGGTAGGTTCGTGGTCCACTCAGCCTACGTGAGAATATTTGAGGAGCTATCTGACTGTGAGATAGCGGCCCCGGTCTAGAAAGCCAAGAATAACGGCTGTGAGGATTCATTGCGCGGATGAAGGACCACGTTGCTCTCCGAATCCTTACCTCAATTACATGTCTACAGATACACTGTTGGAACACTTGATATGGGACTACTTTTTTGAGTAGTTACCTACTACACCTCAGTCCCCATCTCTTCTTGGAAGATAAATACATTTTCTTCCTCTAAGCTTTTCCCACACGTTGTGCGGTCGCGGGTACGAACTGTATGGCACATGTGGATTTGCCCCTGTGTTACGGCCGGATGCCCTTCCTGACGCCAACCCTTTGTGGAGGGATGTAATCACTATTGCTTGTTTTTGTGGTGATTGGTAGTGTGGTGTGTTGTGTTGTGTGAATATGAGGAGGAGGGTGTTGGGACAAACACAAAGAACCAGTCCCCATTAATCAAAGGCCCACTGTCGGCAGCCCTGGAGATGGTATTCCGTGGTTTCCCATTTACACCAGGAAAATGCTGGGGCTGTACCTTAAGTAAGGCTTCCTTGCCACTCCTAGCACTATCCTGTCTCATCGTCGCCATAAGACCTATCTGTGTTGGTGAGACGTAAAGCAAATTATAACAAAACTTTAGGCATATAGCAATAGCTGACATGTCCACTTTTGGTGAAAATTGTGTTTATCATGAATTCGTGATATGACTTGACATTCTTATGTTCTTTCAGGTGGCAAATAATGGTATGTCTCTTTTTCATAGGTTATTAGATAAAGCCACTGTCAGTTGATGACATGCCCAAATGATAGCTTTTCTTATACGCCAACAACTGAAATGTTCTTAACCTGAGTTCATGTCATATTTTGGTACGCTATTTGAAAATACTTTTTTGTTGGTTGGTTGGTTGGTTGGTTGGTCGGGGGGTAAAGGTCCGGTTTGTTGGTAGTTGCAATATAATATAATATATCGTGGCATCAATTTCCTTTTCCTGTTGTTGGCGTGTTTCTTGTACAAAACACCATACGAACAAAGGTATAGCTTCGTCCCCCTGTGGGTGGGGGCGGTAGACTAACACCCACGGTATCCCCTGTCTATCGTAAGAGGCGACTAAAAGGGGCCCCAGGGGCTACGAACTTTGGAGCGTGGGTTGGCGACCACGGGTCCCTTAGCTGAGTCCTGAGATTGCTTTCACTTACTTATGCCAGGCTCCTCACTTTCATCTATCCTATCCGACCTCTCTTGGTTAACTCTTGTTCTTTTCCGACCACGACGGTATTAGAACACTCGGGGTCTAGGGAGTCTTTCATATTCACGCCCTTCGTGGCCCTTGTCTTTCTTTGACCAACACCTTCATTTTTCGAAGTATCGGATCCCTTCCATTTTTCTCTCTGATTAGTGTTATATAGAGGATGGTTGCCTAGTTGTACTTCCTCTTAAAATAATAATCACCACCACCACCGTATAGCTTCGTACAATGGGTAAAATTAAAAGCAGATCGCAGAAATAATGAAAATGGCTTTAGGTATTCGGGCACTTGAAATAAATGAAGGTAAGTAAAAATGTAATCGGAGTGTCTTCTTAACTTTAAGTTTCGTGTGTTTGTTATTGCATTTTCTTATGGGGTTCACAACTTTGTTCCAGATAGTGAAAATGACGAACGTGGATCTGAATCTGAGAGTTTGGAATTTGATTACAATTCAATCAGATGATTATAACCCTAGTCATTCTGATCCAGAGTCGAGAGGTGATGTAGGCCTTCCAGAGAAGAAACTCAAATGAAATTACCATCCTGGAATTAGACTATTAACTGCTGCCCCAAGTCCACATCACAGAAACTATTTCTGAACACAATAGTTTCAAGAAATGCGACTGCAGAAGAAAATCTGGCGGTACATGACTCTTAAGTACTGATGAGACCGAAAATGAAAGGATAATTTCAGACGAACGTGCTGAGTATTGTACCAAGAAAATCGCAAAGAGAAAAATTATGAAAACAAAGAAAAGTTTAGTCCACGGCCTACCGTCAGCCACCACTGCAAGTGCTCCTTATATCTGTCGCGAGAGTGATGATGACGATGGTGATGACTGATGACGAGTAAAACATATTAAATGGAAGTTAAAACAGAATGATATAGTATTTCAAAGATTGATGATATACCATAATTGTGTTGCTAATGACAATCATTTTTACATAACTTTGATTTCAGATTATGTTGTTTACTTTAAATTTTCTCCAGATGTGTCAGTGGTTGTTTGAAAGCACCATGTTGCTCGAGTTTTGTTATCAAGTAAGGAATTTGTATTTCGTTCTGTATAAAAATAATGGGTGGATATATCGCATACTGGCATCTGAGATGGACAAGAGAGAAATGTAAATATTCACATCAATGCCAAATTATGACGTGTAATTTATAAGGTCATCTAGGGCAAAATGATCAGTAATTTGTTTACGTCAGATATGTTAGTCTCATAGTATATAAAATAAAATAAGCAATTAAATTATATCTTTATTTATAGAGCACTTGCAAACTGTAAATGAGCTCTCCTGAAAAACAAAAGACATGCCAGCTTTTGCCATATCACTACAGAATTATTGCTTTAAGAGGAAGTACAACGGGCAGCCATCCCCTATTAACACTAATGAGAAGGAAAATGGAAGAGATCCGACACTTCGAAAAAGGAAGGTATCGGCAAAATTAGAGAATGGCGTGAAAATGAAAGACTCGGAAACCTAATACCCTCGGGGTCGGAAAAGAACAAGAGCTGACCAAGGAAGGTCGGACAGGAAAGATAAAAGCGAGGAAACTAGCACAAGAAAGTGGAAGCAATGCCAGGCTCAGCTAGGGGAACCGTGGTCGCCAACCCACGCTCCCAAGTTGAGAGCCCATGGTCCCTTTTTATGCGCCTTTTATGGCAGGCAGGGGATAGCGTGGATGTTATTCTACCACCTCCAACTACAAGGGAACGGCAGTGGTGGTGATTATTATTTTTAGAGGAAGTACAACGAGCAACCATCCTCTATATAACACTAATCAGAGAGAAAAATGGAAGGGGTCCGACACTTCGAAAAATAAAGGTATCGGCCAAATGAAGATAAGGGCCACGAAGGGCAGTAAAATGAAAGACTCCCTAGGCCTCCATTCGTAATACCGTCGGGGTCTGAAAAGAACAAGAGTTGACCAAGGGAGGTCGGTTAGGAAAGATGAAAGTGGGGGACCTGGCAGAAGTAAGTGAAAGCAATGCCAGGACTCAGAAAAGAGTCGCCAGCCCACGCTCCCAACTTAGGAGTCCCCGGGACTCCTTTTAGTTGCCTCTTCACCGGGTGAGTTGGCCGTGCGGTTAGGAGCGCGCAGCTGTGACCTTGCATCCGGGAGATAGTGGGTTCAAGCCCCACTCTCGGCAGCCCTGAAGATGGTTTTCTGTGGTTTCCCATTTTCATACCAGGCAAATGCTGGGGCTGTACCTTAATTAAGGCCACGGCCGCTTCCTTCCCACTCCTAAGTCTTTCCTATCCTGTCGTCGCCGTAAGACCTATCTGTATCGGTGCGACGTTAAACAAATTGTAAAATAAAAAGTTGCCTCTTACAACAGGCAGGCGATGCCTTGGATGCTATTCTGCCGCCCCCACCCACAAGGGAATGGAACTAAGGTCGTCTCCGTGAAGAATAGAGGATGGATGTCTAGTTGTACTTTCTCTTAAAACAATAACCACCACCACCACCTCTTTGAAGACACTAACGAGCTATCATAGCACCGTGACGTTGACGTCGGTGGCATACCGGAGCGCGCGTGTGTGTCTGCCATGTATGTGACCCTTAATATTGAAATAAATAAAGGAAATAACAGAATACAATTAGCCCAGAAGTCGAAATCTCCTTGCTCCATATATTCCCACCTCCATAATCCTTCACATCTCCCAATCCACCTGAATCTCCTGGCGAGAGAGAATGCGTTACTTTCTAGGTGGCCCGCCCCGCCCCTCCCCTCAGGGAGTGGAGTGAAAACATTTAGGTGTGTGTGTGTGTGTGTGTGTGTGTGTGTGTGACCAGCACATGTTTCAGTTGTGAAGTAGGTTTTTACTACGAACTGTGTCTAAATCCTTGTTTTGGGTTCTTTTTTTTTGTTTTGGTTCTAAACATGTCGTCAAACCGGAAACGCAATCAAGTAATTTAAAAGTTCATTGGCGGGTAAAAATGGAGGAATACCAGGATAGTGCGAAGGGGGATATGCTACTTATGCGGCATTGATGAAAAAAAATTAAACCAGTTGGAGCGTAATGCTGTAAAGGTTACAAATGTAAACATAAAACTTAAAACTGAGATGCAACGTAGCCTACGTAAAGAGGAGAGGTCTGGAACATCAGCAGAGAACATGTGCTTGCCAACGTTGTGGTACCACGATGTATTTGATATTCAAGGGGATCAGGATTCTCCCAGTACATTGATGTCAAACTTATATGATGAGGACGGGAGCGAGTGAGATCAGGAAAGTAAACGAAGAGCTCATTATATATGTATTTCAACTAAACTATATATTTGTAATAGTTTTATAGCCTACATTTCCAACCTAACATTTAGGTATAACGTATACAGTGAAAACCTACAACCTTTTTTCCAGTCATTGACCAGGTCAGGGATGTCATGAATGAAGCAGATATAGACTATTAGTACGATGGGGTCGCCACTCCCAAAGCGATTTATTAATGACAGCTAAATGCTATGAAATGAGAATGGAGAGTTTTGCTGGAATGAAAGATGACAGGGAAAACCGGAGTACCCGTAGAAAAACCTGTCCCGCCTCCGCTTTGTCCAGCACAAATTTCACATGGAGTGACCGGGATTTGAACCACGGTATCCAGCGGTGAGAGGCCGACTCGCTGCCGTCTGAGCCACGGAGGCTCTACAACGTGTTCAATACTGAATGTTTATCCAGGGATGACACTTTTTCTCAGTTACCGAAATCTTCTCTTACATTTTTAGCTTCACGAATTATATTCCTCTGGTGTACAGCTAAATAAACAATGGTCTACAGACACACACACGCACACACACACACACACACACACACACACACACACACACACACAGAGAGAGAGAGAGAGAGATCATTACTTATTACCATTGGTACCCTCTACCTTCGTCCCACAATTCACTCCATTTAAACCCCCCTCTTCTGGGTGCAACTATTTTTAAAATTATCTGACAGTGTATTAACACATAATTATAAACATATATGGCTCTTCCTTTTACTCTGTGATGTTTTTAAAAATCGAGATAAATTCACAGACATGGCTGTCTGCCTGGTAGTTTGCCATTGCTTTCCTCACTGGGCCAGGCAGTTCTATTGTAGCACGACTGACGCTATGAGCAACACCTTTCAGGACACTCAGACACACTGGTTGTGCTCTGAATGTCATTAATCATCACCACCCATACCCCAGCAGCTTCCATATTGTCACAGCCATGGATGACACTGGGACCTCGGTGAAAGCTACACTTTACTCTGGCCTGTGCCAAGAGATGGATGCAAAAGTACTGTATCCATCAAGAAATGACAGCAGGCAGCACAGACATGTATTCCTTTATTTTACGACTCTATTGAATTGTTAGGGGGGGGGGGGGTCGTGATTAGGTTAGTGGCTCAGCTGCTGGCTACCCACCCAGAAGACTGAGGTTCGGATCCCAGTCGATCCTGTGTTGTGATTTTTATCTCAAATATTAAGTGGCATCAGGAAAGGCATGCGCCCTTGTGCCCACGGGTCAAAACCAAAATGAGCCTGGGTGACTCGAGCTACCCTAGAGATACCTGGGATAAGCTGAAGGAAATTTACTCTTTATCGAATTGTATGGAATGAACAGATCTAATGAGCGCCCCTTGCGGATGATCGAAGTGTTAAATATGGTCGATAGGGAAATGTCTTCTTTTCCGGTCTTCAGTAACAAAATAATATAAGCAAAGAAAGAAATCCTGTAAATGGATGGTATAAAAGGCTATCTCTATAGTGAAGAGTTATGATATTCACAGCCTGTTTACTGTATGCATCGAACCAACGAGCCAGAAATATTCTCTAGTTCGTTGCATTGAACTCTACACGCTGTTTGCAGTATTGTAACTCTGTGAGTAGGGTGCCTTGTTCTTTACTCATTGGTAATCAAAATGACTGAAGGGATAGGCAAAGGTTAAAGCTAACAGAAGTAATGCAGAGAAAATAAATAAAAGAAATATGCACTGCACTTGTTGCCCATGTGCTGCTCATCGCATATCCATCCTCATCTTTTGTACATTATCTGCTAACCCTATGACATTCTGGGACGTCCTAATGTCATTTATATGCCTGTTCTTCGTCTTCGCAGTATTATATTTTCTTGTTACACATGGGCCTATTATAATATATGAGAAGGGTAAATAATAAGGTAAAGTATTATTACTGTTGTAATACACATAACCTCTTAAGCGGGACATTCAAAATTATAGAAATTTGTATATCAAACTCGGATTTCATAAGAATGGCGTACCTGACATATGACTACGTGTTACTTCAACATAGTATATTGCATAATTGTAAATTGGAAAGCGTTATAATAATTAATATATCAATAAAATACGTTTGTATGTATCCTATAAATTTCACTGTGTACCTTTTATCGAGATGAGCACTTGTATTGTAAGGAAATGCTTATTCTATTGTAGGTTAAGGATAATGCACCTATTATCCCTGCGTACTTAGTGTTATTTGTCTCAAATGAGAATTGGCATAGTAAGTTAAATAACATTAACGCTTGAAGGGGTATAGTAGTTAAGTGTGGTCTGCAGTGCGTAATTCTAATTACCTGGAGCCTGATTTTGGGATAATACAATGGCAGCGAATTAAAAAGAACCATTCCATTTAGCATTTAATCAGGAAATTTGCATCTGAATGGATTCCCTAACTTCCGAATTGATTCCTGGCTTCTAACAAAGGGTATGTCCGAATTGATTCACGGATTTTAATCTTTTCCATCCCACGCCCGAGTAAACTTGGAACTCAACACATTTTCCACTGCCCCAACACGGAATTAACTGGGATTTCAAATGTCTCCCTCTCTCCCGGTTCCAAGTTTAATCTAACGCTGCAGTTCCGTTGTTCTACACGACGTGATATCTGAAGTGTCCAGTGAAAATAATAATAATAATAATAATAATAATAATAATAATAATAATAATAATAATAATAATAATAATAATAATAATAATATCCAAGGACAAGTTAGACTCGCCAGATGCAGGTCTTTTGATTTCACTCCGGTAGGCGACCTGCGCGTTTGTGAGGATGGAGCTTTACCTACGACGAAATCGAATATACCCCGTCCTCGAGCCAAATGAATTAACTAATGAAAGTTAAAATCCCTGATTCGGCCGGGATTCGAACCCGGGACCCCTTCCCCATAGGCCGGCATGCTAACGATTTAGCGACGGAGCTGGGCAGTGCCCTGTGAAGACGACAGTCTATTAGATTCAGCAGTTTACAATATTCTTACCGAGCTCGATAGCTGCAGTCGCTTAAGTGCGGCCAGTATCCAGTATTCGGGAGATAGTGGGTTCGAACCGCACTGTCGGCAGCCCTGAAAATGGTTTTCCGTGGTTTCCCCATTTTCACACCAGGCAAATGCTGGGGCTGTACCTTAATTAACGCCACGGCTGCTTCCTTCACAGTCCTAGCCCTTTCCTATCCCATCGTCGCCATAAGACATATCTGAGTCGGTGCGACGTAAAGCAAAAAAAAACAAAAACAATATTCTTACCATAATTCCATGTCTTACTTCAAACGTTGACAGCTTCTGCCTTCCTCCATGTTTCTACCCAGGTGCAATGAAAGAATGATAGAGGATAATATTTTAGATTTTGTCTGGAATTACGATAAGTGTGGCTTTTATGACGATAGTTGAACGAATTTGCAGGGAATGAATCTTGGAAACTGTTCGGTTCCGGAGAAAGAGAAAAGAGATAACAATTGTTAACGTTTTCCTTCCATGGTTGTTCGGTAACTTTGTACATATTTGTCATTTTTTTTAACTACTTAGCCCATTTTAGCCATTGCTAAAATATCCAGAAAACCTGGATGGCCATGCATAAAGGTGAATAGAACTTGGTACTGAAAGATTAAGGAAGAGTACGTATGAATTGATTCCATAGTGCGGAATCACTACATTGTCCACGGACTTAGGGCTGTCTACATGTTGGTATGGTCAATCACATAAACTGCAGTTAATACTGATCTGCATTTAGGGCAGACGCTCAGGTGGCAGATTCCCTATTTGTTTTCCTAGCCTTTTATTAAATTATTTCAAAGAAATTGGAAATTTATTGAGCATCTCCCTTGGTAAGTTATTCCAATCCCTAACTCCCCTTCCTATAAATGAATATTTGCCCGAATTTGTCCTCTTGAATTCCAACTTTATCTTCATGTTGTGATCTTTCCTACTTTTAAAGACGCCACTCAAACTTACTCGTCTACTAATGTCATTCCACGCCATCTCTCCGCTGACAGCTCGGAACATACCACTCAGTCGAGCAGCTCTCCTTTCTCTCAGTTCTTCCCAGCCCAAACTTTGCAACATTTTTGTAACGCTACTCGTTTGGCGGAAATCACCCAGAACAAATCGAGCTGCTTTTCTTTGGATTTTTTCCAGTTCTTGAATCAAGTAATCCTGGTGAGAGTCCCATACACTGGAATCATACTCTTGTTGGGGTCTTACCAGAGACTTATATGCACTCTCCTTTACATCCTTACTACAACCCCTAGACACCCACACAACCATGTGCAGAGATCTGTACCCTTTATTTACAATCCCATTTATGTGATTACCCCAATGAAAATCTTTCTTTATATTAACACCTAGATACTTATACAATGATCCCCAAAAGGAACATTCACCCCATCAACGCAGTAATTATAAATGAGAGGACTTTTCCCATTTGTGAAACTCACAACCTGACTTTTAACCCCGTTTATCAACATATCATTGCCTGCTGTCCATCTCACAACATTATCGAGGTCACGTGGCAGTTGCTCACAATCTTGTTCTCTATACAGAATAACATCATCCGCAAAAAGCCTTACCTCTGATTCCACTCCTTTACTCATATCATTTTATATATGTAAGAAAACATAAAGGTCCAATAATACTGCCTTGAGGAATTCCCCTCGTAATTATTACAGGGTCAGATAAAGCTTCGCCTTTGCGTTCTAGTGATTAAAATAAAAACTTGCAACTACCAAATGAAATAAAGATAAACATTTTATTATCCAGATGGTGGAAACTTGTAACTTTTTTTTGTTTAGTAAAATCTTTATGAAGTTCTCTTTATCACGTGTATTTTTCGATGTTTCTTTTCTTGTTACTTTGCAGCTTTACATAGGTTTCATCCTGTACTACTTTCTGAATTCCTATCAAAGGGAAAATGTTTGGATGGGAGGAGTAAAACTGGGCGTTAGATTTCGAGTGGAATGCTAGCCAACATTTAGGGCCTGTACTACGACAGCCACATAAAAGTGCGGTATAAATTTATTTGGCAGTTTGGACATTTATCTGGAAGTTCGGTTGAAACCGCGTACTACGACTTTCGTTTATGTGCAATCTGGGAAAATATTCTCGAGTATAGCTATGCCGAAGTTGGAGAGGCTGTTAACGCTCTTATCTGGGACTTAGCTCTTATCGGGGACGCTGCTGTAAAGAATCAAGATGGCTACTCATGAAGATGAATCTACATCTGCATGATGCTGTGCGAAATTAAGTTGTTACAATGTAATTTATGTATATATTTATGAAGTATGTCATGCTTCCTGTCCAGCTATCACAGAATTCTTAAAAAATTTCCAAGCTAGTAAGTTGTTGCTACTGAGTATATCAGTAATACACAAGCATTCAACCGCATACTTCATAGGTAGCCGTGGTCGTTAGGGCATCAGAGTTTGTTGTTAAGCAGTTTTTCGCGCGTTCGAGTCCCAATAGTCTAACCTTTTTTTACTTTGTAAATGGTCGTCGGTAGGGTACTAGAGGTGACAGTACACATTTCCTAATCATTAAAATGCGTGTCAAAAGCGTGGGTTCTATTCCAAATCTATCCGCGACGCACATATGGAGTAAAGGTATACGACTTTGTTCATGGCGATTCGTCCGTCGAATGAGGATGTTAAGGAGGTTATATTTCTTTTACTTCATAACAACTTGCTACAAAAGTATTTACGCTAAAGTGAGTTAAATGCTTGCCACTTACTATTCTCACATTGTATTGAAAAGAAAGAAACTAACTACTTATTCAATGAGCAAACAATAAATTGAATTACTAATAAAATTAATGATCCCACGCTGCATCAGTAGCATTAATTACGAATATAAACTTTACTTTCGTCGTAACGCGCAACCTCGTAAATAGTACTAGACAAGAAAAGATACATAACCTGAAACTTTACTTTTGCGTCCAGGTTACATTTTCAGTCTTTTTATTTTCTATAACAGTTTCAATTTCGTTATACAGTTAATTAATTTTAACATTCCTTCGTATGTGTATATTTCAGTCCTAATTCTGTTTTTGACCTGGACTTCCACATTATAGCTTAATAAGAGTCTGATATTGGATTCTAGTAATACAATTTCAAAAGGAATAGAGCTAAACAAACGAAAACACCAGGGAACACGTATACCACCGCGCTAAATTTCACTATATTTTCAGTAACCTTATTACCAACCCAATAAAAATGTTACTACACCTTCCGCATTACAATCCCGCCATTAAAATCCGTTGGTAGTACGCAAGAAAATATTTAACTTCTAGTTTGCAAAACTGCAGCCTACGTATCTAGCTGTTTATCTGACAGTCGTAGTACAGGCCCTTAGTAGGACGCTCACAGCAACTAGTGAACTCTCACATGTTCTTCGACGGTAATTCAAAACCGAATTTTTCCAGACATTTATTGTATTATTTGCTTCTTCTTATTCGTCCTCTCCTTCATGGCTGGGGTGCGTAGCTGCGAGCTTGCATTTGGGATTAGTGGTTTCGAACCCCACTCTCGGCAGCCTTGGAGATGGTTTTCCGTGGTTTCCCATTTTCACACCAGGAAAATGCTTCGGCTGTACCTTAGTTAAGGCTACGACTGCTACCTTCCCACCCCTAACCCTTTCCTATCCCATCGTCGCAATAAGGCCTATCTCGTCGGTGCGACATAAAGCAACTTGAAAAAAAAAGTGGTTAAACCCTATTTTACGGCTGGATGCCTTTCCTCTCGCCAACGCTATTTGGAAGTTAGTGGAGTGATGTATTGTGTATTATTGATGATTTGTATTAATACGAACACAAACGCTCAGCTTCCGAGCTAGTGAAATTAAAATTACCCCCGACCGGAAATAGAACCCGCGACCCTCAGAGCCAAAGGCAAGTATGCTGACTATGCAGCGTGACTCAGCTTGTCGAGTTATGGAGAAGCTGATATTAAATTGAATTTTTAAACGCCAAATTTTAATTTCAAAATGATATAAACTACAACACTTAATAACACAGCTGGGTCACCGTTTCTTGTCTAAGAACATATATTATAGCAAGGTATCTCTGACACACTTCTTCACAGGGTTTACATACACACAGGCCGTAGTTTTGTGTAGGCTGAGGATGCCATGGACTCGTGGAAGACCAACGCACTACCTCCTAAAGAGGGAAGACCCCTCCTCCCCAGCGTATTCTTATGGTGCCGACTTCACCGTGGCCCACATCCTCGCAGAGTGCGCCGGCCTGCAGGAAACACTCGAACTCATACTAGCCAATGACGAGAATATTGCTGATCTCATCATTCGCTTTATGTGTGAGAGTGGATTAATCAAGGACGTATAAATTTAATACTGAGCTCGATAACTGCAGTCGCTTATGTGCGGCCAGTATCCAGTATTCGGGAGATAGTAGGTTCGAACCCCACGGTCGGCAGCCCTGAAAATGGTTTTCCGTGGTTTCCCATTTTCACACCAGGCAAATGCTGGGGCTGTACCTTAATTAAGGCCATGGCTGCTTCCCTCCCACTCCTAGCCCTTCCCTGTCCCATCGTCGCCATAAGACCCATCTGTGTCGGTGCGACGTAAAGCAACTAGCAAAATATATATAAATTTCATATTTTCAGTGTCCTTTTCGGTTTAATAAAATAATTTTTGTTTTACTTTTTAATTAAGCTTAATTGTTAAATTCCTCCGTTTATTAGATTTAATTTCATTTTCATTTTTATTTCCACTTAACTATCCTCTCCAAACAAATTACCTAGCTGTAGTTCCTCTTACAACAAAAATCACCACCACCACCACTCTACCCATGCTTCCCCTAATAGGGAACATGCATGATCCGGGGTTTTAATTAAAAATATGCTAATCTGATTCAAAATTGCATGCAGAATTCAAAAATGTGATCAGAATGTACAAATAATAACTCGAAACATGATAAAAATCTACGAAAATATCACGTCACGCAAGTACGCGATCTCATTGGCCTGACGTCATCGTACAGGTTGACTGAATTAGCAGACGAAATAACACACAGTGTGCTGTGAGAAGCAAGATACACTTCGCGTATTTCTACTTTACGTTAGTGTCTAGTATGGTTAAATTCGAGGTCTATACATTGGATAATAATCTGAGTGGTATATTTTAGACGTAAAATGAATCCTGCGCAGACAGTGAGGCAGAAAACTTAAAAATGGTGTAGAGTTCCGATGTGCAATAGCATACCAAACAAATTGTTTATAAACGTTCCAAAGACGCTAAAACTAGGGAGAAATGGATTTTGGCGAGCTGGAGAAATGCTGGTGATATATCGGAAAAGTCTACAGTTTATTTTTTTTGAAGATTTTAACGTAAGATGAATTTGTTTGAATTTTCAAATCACTTTTCCATGCCAGCTGTTCTAGTGGTAATACTTTAAATTTTAATGTATGATGCTTTATTTAAATGCTTCAATTACATCTTGGAATAGGAAAGTAATAAACAGTGCATTAAATAATGCTGATTATTAAAGTATTCTCCAAACCTAACCTATGTTTTGGGTGATCCATGTCAAGATAATAAATCAAAGAGGTTATGAACCATTTTGACAGCTCTAATTCTACCAATATATCTTGGCATGGAACAGTTATGTATGTCTTTATTGAAGAGCTTAATTGGTAAAGAAATTTAGGCTATATCTAAATATTCTATAATGTAACAAAGAATAGCGTGTACATCATGAAAGGAAACAACCTGAATTTAACAAATGTATAACTCTACACAAAACCAATGCTTGTCTGTTGGGGTCTTATAAGTTAATAATGCTCAATTATAATAATTATCATAATATTAATGAAATAAATAACATAATTGCACACAGGTGAAAATAGTGATGTAGGTGTTTAAAATATTATCCAACTTAGCCTAAGTTTTAGGTTATACAAGCCAAGTCAATAAACCGAAGGGTAAAAATACCGCGCGAGTTGCCCGTGCGGTTAGGAGCGCGCAGCTGTGAGCTCGATGCTGAGGCTGTACCTAAGGCCACGGCCGCTTTGTTCCCATTCCTAGGCCTTTCCTGTCCCATCGTCGCCATAAGACCTATATGTGACGGTGTGACGTAAAGCAAAAAAATAAAAGTCACAGCACCCAAAGACATTCCTGTATTGAGCGACTAAAATGTCACCAGGACACTTTTCTTTCCTGATATGCTCAGCTTGTTAAAAGCCAAATGTAATTAATGTTATTGGCTTCACGCCCCGCTAACTACTTCTACGATTTTCGGAGACGCCGATGTGCAGTAATTTAGTCCTGCAGAAGTTATTTTACGTGCCAGTAAATCTACCGACACGAGGCTGACGTATTTGAGCACCTTCAACTACCACCGGACTGAACCAGGATCGAACCTGCCAAGTTGGGGTCAGAAGGCCAGCACCTCAACAGTCTGAACCACTCAGCCCGACTTGTGAAAACTAGATTAAGTCATATTTATCTTTATCATGTTTAACTTTTTCCCTCCACAAAGATATTTAATTCTCTTTCATGGGCCCCGGAAGTGGGTAGGCCAGTTGTCCCAACCGTAAATATATATATTTTTGGGAATGATAGATTATAGCCCTATAGTACTATGATCTTTCTTTCTTTCCTTCTTTCTTTCTTTCTTAATCAGTTTATCCTTCAGGGTTGCTTTTCTCTCGGACTCAGCGAGGGATTTCACCTCTACCACTTCAAGGGCAGTGTCCTGGAACGTGAGACGTTGAGTATGGTGATGAAACTGGTGAGGAGGACCATTACCTCACCCAGGCGGCCTCACCTGTTATGCTCAACAGGGGCCTTGTTGGAGGATGGGAGGATCGGAAGGGATAGACAAGGAAGAGGGAAGGAAACGGCCGTGGCCTTAGGTGCCTGGAGGAGAAGTAGGAAAATACGAAATATCACTTCGAGGATGGCTGAGGTGGGATTCGAAACCCTTCTACTCAGTTGACCTCCCGAGGCTGAGTAGACCCCGTTCCAGCCCTCGTACTATTTGTTCTCAACTTTCATGGCAGAACCGGGAATCAAAACCGGGCCTCCGGGAGTGGCATACATTAACCACTACACCACAGAAGCGGACTAGTACTATAATGCTACCTATATGTTTATGTTAGTGCTGAAATCCGATTTCTTACTTTACTAATGCTGAAAGCCCGAAAATGTAATGTTATTCTTTAATAGGGGAGTCAGTCTAGAAGGAAATGTTGAAAGTGATGTGATATCTATCCAGGTTCGTTGTTATCCTAATACTATGGGTTACAGTACATTGCACGTATATAAAAGACACCACTTACAAACTTGCTTGTTATCCGCGAATTTTTGCGGCCACAAAAGTCACTATTTTTCAAGAATGATGACATTTACACATGATAGATTGTCTGACTGTGCTGTTTTGAACCTTTCTTCCGTCATTTCTAAGTTATTCGCGATCGTGAATAATAAACAATCGGCTTTTAGCAACGGCTATGCACAACGGCTGATAGAGCTCCATGCGGTACTGGATCGTGACGTCACAGCGCGCCGCTTACGTCAGAGGCCGTTTCACTCGCCTTGCGGAAAGGCACTATTAAATATTTTTTAATGGTAGAAAACAAGGCAACATACCACAATGTAATACGTTTACGTACTATTTCATTGATGTACTTTTCAAAAAAAATATTTTTGAAAATGATGCATGTTCCCAATTGGTGTTACTTCCTCATAAAACAAAAATTACCACCATCACCACTCTACTATGTTTCCTCTAATATTGGTGTTAGGCAAACATCCTCTGTGAACACTAATCAGAGGAAGAAAAACTGGAAGGGGTTCGACCGATACTTTTAAAAATTAAGTTATCGGCCAAAGGAAGGCAAGGGCCAAGAAGGGTGTGAAAATGAGACTCCTTAGGCCTCGAATGCTTTTAATACAGTCGAGGTCGGAAAAGAGCAAGGGTAAGTGGGGTAATGCCAGGACGCGCTAAGTGGTGCTATGAGAGTGTGGTTGCCGAGTTGCATTTCCTCTTAGAACACCACCACCACCACCACATATCTCGTTTTTCCTTATTGACTTTCATTGTGATCGTATATTGCAGCAGGTGGTGGTGGGTGTGGTGATGGTGGATATGATTGTTTTGAGAGGAAATACAGTTGGGCAACCATCCTTTAACTCGAATCAGAATGGCAAAAGGAAGTTGCCCGATCTTCGAAGAATGGAGGTATCGGCAAAAGAGACCGCGAAGGGCGAGAAGTACCATTGGGGTCGGCAAGAAACAGGAGTCGACCAGGAGTAACCTGGCACGTAGCAAATGGAAGCAATGCCAAACTGAGCTAGTGCCCAGTGGTCGCCAGTTCACGCTGTCAAGTTGAGATTCCATGGGTTCCCCCTTTTTTGTAGCCCTCTGTGAGGTAGACTATGCCGTGTATGTATTCTACGGCCCCCACCCAAAGGGGGCAACAACAGATGGTGATGATGATTATCCTGATGCTGCTGCTATTGATAATAATAATAATAATAATAATAATAATAATAATAATAATAATAATAATAATAATAATAATAATAATAATAATAATAATTATTATTATTATTTCGTGTGGCTGTTATAACCTGGGTGCAGCCTTCCTTAGGCAGGCCCTCCACAAGGGGGCGGGCGGAGACTGTACAAACACCCAGGCCCAAGACATTTGAATTTGATTGGTTAAAATCTCTAGATTTGGACAGGAAATTGGGGCAAATATTCAATAATAGGAAGAGGAGTTAGGGAAACAACAGATAGGGAATCTGCCACCTGGGCGACTGCCCTAAATGCAGATCAGTATTGATTGATTGATTGATTGATTGATTGATTGATTGATTGATTGATTGATTGAGGATTCACTCCCTGACCCCGCTTGTAGCATAAGCTAGCACGCTACGACACAGCCAAAGAAGCGGGCGTAGAAGATGAAGAATGGTAACACACAGTCAGGGGAAATTGCTGTACTAACTGTAGAACCTCCAGGTACAAACTATCTCCTGAAAAATATATCCTGGTCAACTACTGGTGTATCACTCCTATATTTTTCAACAAATAAAATGAATTATTGAGATATAAAAACGAAAACTTGTACGTGAACACCGAAACATCTTTTACGTCACTGTAAATCCGTTGTATTTTTTCGCTAAACCAGATTTGCTTAAGATCCGCAGTACCGTACTCTGGCCTAAATCAAGTAGGTTGGTGCAACTTGAACTGAATTATATACCGTATATGTAGAATTTCTCTTTATTTATGTAATTTTACAAGAAATTGAATACTGTTTTGAAACCACGAATTGCATTTGATAAATGCAGCGTAATTTATAAATAGTTTAACATTTTTTGAATGCCGTATACATCGCGTGATTTTTTTATGGCATAAATAACAAACATTCTTGGAATTTAAGGTTAACTCACAGTCGACGAGGTTAGGGAAGTCAGATTAGTGATTTTCTTTCTTCTTCTCGTATATTAGAATAGGCCCTTGTGTAATAAGAAGAGTTATTACAGCGAAAATGAAAACTAGGCAGACCAATGACATCAAAAAGTCCCAGAAATTCATAGGATTAGTCAGAGGAATGCAGACACTGACGTGTGTCTGCTTTGAGCCGCAGAGGCTTAAATTACAATGAATAATGACCTCAATCAAGGCCTTCTCACGTTTCGTGCAGCATTGACAAAGTAGAGGAATGTGTTTACTGTACCGCCATTTTTGAAGCTGCCGAGATGTTTTGTGCCACTTACGAACGAATATAGCTTCAACGTTTTGACATATCATTTACGTCTTTGCTGGCGAGACCTAATGTTTACAGTTTACGGCCAGCCATTGTTAAGTGAAGCAAATTTGAAATAAAAACAATGTTGTGTTGTGGGGTGGAATTATGAAGGGATTATACACTTTGAACTCGTTCCGAGTGTACAAACTATCAGAGCTCAGTTTTATTCTGACAACTTGAACGAGTTCATGTTATTTTGTTACTGAAAGATACCCAGCATTGGTAAATCGCAAGAGAGTTCAGGGACATCGAAAAAGAATACCCATATTTAAAAAAATGCTGGTTCCATTAGGATAAACGTATTGTGGCGATTATGGTTTTAAACTAAAGGCGAATGAAGGGAGTTTTTCTTGAAACCACTGCAAGTAGTCATTGTACTAGTTGCCTGATCGTGACCTTGACCGGGTGATACAACCCTCGCTATGAATAGCACGTCTGCTGTGTAGCCAGGCCAGTACGATGTGGACCACCCAGCTTGTGCTTTTGTTCGCGGAATTAAAATCGAAAGAGCTTGTTCTACGCAACTTTAGAACAACTTGTCAGTGTTGCTATGCGCCGGGCAATATACGCAACACGCCGACTCTCATTTTTCACTGCTGCCATCTCATCTGTTCCTCTAGAAAACTCCAGTGTACGAGGGAAGAAACTGATTATCGATTCGATGTCTATTCCACTAATGGAACACATTTAGAAATGCATTAAGATATGTAAAAAACGCCCATCTTTCCTCTTCATTTTAAGACCTTATTCACCTCAATATGTTTATCCTACTTGAATCAGCATTTTAAAAAAACAGGTATTCATTTTTGATGACCCTGTACTACTGCAGCAGGAAAACGCAAGACCACTCACTTACAGCTCGAACTTCCACGGAAAAAATCCAGGAACTGGCTGGAATAGAATAATTGCTACGACATCCAGCGTACAGTCAATACCTTGCGTCTTCCTATTACCGTTTGTTCAGATTCATGGCTCATTTTCTTTGGGGAAGAAACTTTCAGAGCATCCAAAAATTCGAAGGCGGTATCCACGAATTCTTCGCATGAAAAGATGAAAACTGGTTCCGTCCTGGAGTCATGGCACTAGCTGAAAGATGGCTCAAGACCATTGAATCAAACGGCCTTCACTTTTAAGGCTAACAGTATTGTGTTTCAAGTTAATTAATGTGAATAAGGTACATTTGAAAATATCAACCGACATTACTTACGAGACACCGCATGTAACAGTGTAGTAACTGTAGTTAAGCATCTGGAAGGCTGCTTCACATAACCTGCAGGATCAATAATTTTCTACAACATAGAAAAATAATGTATAGTACTCCAAACAAAGTAACAGTGCTGGACTAATAAAGGTAAATACATTTATTAAATAACTATATAGTGAATGAAAATTATGATTGTGAATCATGTATTGAATAATGAATTGTTTATACTGGCCACCCATTTAAAGAAAACATGTAATTCAAAGTAGGTTCGAGTTACTTTCTAACGTGTATAAAAATGTTCAGCAGATACTCTGCGGTCTCTAAGGGCGGGTTTTCCCCTTCGTCGTCAGAAATGAAAATGATTTTCTTCTACGTAATCATACGACTTCTGGATTATCTAAATCAAGAGCCACTAGACCGCATGTTTTATAAGTAACCTCAATAACCTTTATAATAAAATAATACGTGGAGCTTAATTACTGTACATACATACATACATACATAATACATGCACACTGCACCCATCTGATCGAGCCTGTAAAGGGTGCAATACATCATTATAGACTGTTACGCCTTTTAAGCGTACAGTCTACAAGCTCCTGTAAATTTACTAAACTCCTCCACAATCCTCTATTTGTAACTAGATCGGTGGTGTCTTATAGTTCTACAGTATAGGACCTACCTCTTATCCTTAAATCATTAGTAACTGAGTCTAACCATCGTCTTGGTCTCTGTCAACGTCTCCATGACGGAGTCCATTATTCTCCTAGGTAACCTATCTACCTCTATTCGCCTCACATGGCACCACCAGCGAAGCCGGTTTTTGCGTTCCGCTTCATCCATCGAGCTCATCGGTAACGTAGCCTTTGTGTCTTCATTCCAAGTACCCTCCTGCAACTGTTCCCACCTTGTTTTACCAGTGATCATTATTACTACCAGTGTTCTCCCTAGAAATTTTCGTCAGCCGAGTGGCAGGAATGAGTAGGCGGGCGGGGAATACTACGTAAAAAATGAATACCGTATGATAAAATGTCAATTTGTTCCCCTCAGGGCATTAACAATATCAGACAGGTAAACATTAACCGCAAAATTGAACTATAGTAGTGTTATTATAACGAACACGACATAACATAGTACAGGTAGACCTCTTTATACGCGATAGTTATGTTCCGCGGAATTGCCGCGCATACCGAATTCGCGTAAATCGAGAGTCATTTCATATGCAAAATATAGGGTTAGGTTTCCCTTTACTCATACACCAAGTTTAAAGTAGCAGAGATTCTTAGTATTTTACAAAAGAAGAGCATTATCTTGTCCCTGAAACGCATTTTAATACAAAATACATACACTTAAAAATTTAACACAAACACACAATAATAAACTAAACTCTGCATTCAAACTCTTGGTTTAGCATGAATAGCTTGAATAGCAGCTCCAGAGAGAGGTATGTGTTGGTTGTGATGCTCAATCCACTGGCTTAGCATTTTTCCGTTCTTTCCATCGCTTTCCAGCGAGATTTGGTCACTCTAGTCACATTTATGTTGGCAGAAGATTGAGTAGTTTTTCGAATGGATTGCGTATTGTCACGAATAGTTCTTGCAGTGAATTCACTAAGTTCCAAAGCACGCTGAATGTCTACAATACGCTCACCTTTCTCATAGTGATCCAAAACTTCTTTGTTTCTAACGAATACGACTTTCGTACACACTTCTTTCTTTTTACCCGGCATTTTAAATACGAAACCTGTCAAGCGCAACTTCACAGCTCTACTGATCGGAACTGACGATTCACGTCTCGACAAACAGAAGATGCGCGTAGAGTTGCGCTTGCACCATTTAACCTGGCGCACAATGTATTGTTCGTTAGAGTTCGAAACGCATGTCTGTAGTACCCACCTTAGGACATTACAATTTCCACATACTGTTAACAGATGGCAGCACTAGACTTAAAAGGAAAATCGCGGATATGCGAAATCGCGGATAACGAATCCGCATATAACGGGGTTTACCTGTAATTTGAACTTCTAGTGTCTTACTGGTCGTTCATACAGTAATCATGCAACACCAGGAACCATTATGTTGTTGTGCATTGTCATACGTGTTTGCGACGTCATGCGGAATCGAATGCTCGCATGTGGTTCCACGCTAATAGACACTATGTGATAGTCAAGCTAAACATTTAAGCTTCGGTGCAATAGACACAATTATGCTGACAATAATGCAGATTTATCATTTAAATAAACACCTTTATAGTATTTTCGTTTTAATTTAGAGCACGCAATGACTCGAATATGTATTAATATCATGTAATTTGCAACGCCATCGATGAACTACAAACTCTAATACAAGATCTTGTCTCGGCCTGTCAAAAAGTGGGACTATCCATGAACCTTTCTAAAGCCAAAGTATGCTCAACAAATGGGCCCCAGCAGGAAAGCTACACATGAGAAACTCCACACTAGAACAGGTTAATGAGTATGTCTATCTTGGCCAGCTTGTAACCATGAAAGGGGACTTAAGACCGGAAATCTTCCGACGTATCACACTAGGATGGCAGGCCTACGGAAGAAATTCTTCAATCTTCAAATCCAACATGTCAACCCACTTAAAGAAGATAGTCTTTGACCAGAGTGTTCTCCCTGTACTGACTTACGGTTGTGAAACCTGAACATTGGGCGAGTTTCTTAAGCAAAAACTCAGAAAACTCAAAGAGCTATGGCACGGTTTATGCTAGGTTGTACGAATAAAGACAGGAATAGAGCAGATTACATCAGGTTAGTCACAAAGGTCAGTGACATTTTAGGAAGGGTGGCTACCCTAAAACAACAATGGGCAGGCCATGCTGCTCGGAGAACTCATGGTAGGTGGACAAAGCTTGTGCTTGAGTGGAGTCGGAGACCAAAGGGAAGACCACCAGACAGATGGGATAAAGACATCCAGAAGATTACTGGGATCAGTTGGCAGAACACCGCTCAAGACCTTCCCAGATGGAGAGACCTCATGAAAACCTACCTTGCTTCGGACTTAAAGAGACCACATCGCAAAAACGATTGAATATGGCTGATAGTGATAGTGAATTTGCACATATCTAGGTTATGTTAGCCGGGCGGTTTGTATAAGCGGCAGGGCGGTGCGCCCATTAAAAAGGTCCTAGCGAGAACACTGACTACTTTCATATCCTAGTCCACCCAGCCTTACTCCCTTACAGTGAAGTTGGCGTGAAAACAGACAGGTGTAAAGAATACTTCGCCCAGACAGGTGTAAAGAATGCTTCGCCCGGGAGCTGACTTTCTATTGATCACAATTGACAAATTTAAATCCTAACTTAATATATTTCCACATGTACCTCAATTCATCATTCAAGGCTCACAGGTAGAATACCACTCGAATCGAGACTAGTTTTGCAATTAACGAGCTTCGTGAAACACGACCCTGGTCGATGATTCCACTGATCGATAGCTCTAAGAGATGTGTGTCTTAGAATCTTCTTCTTACTGATCTTTTCCCAACTACTGTATGTGGGATCGGCACTAATAGTCTAGGGATTTGGCGCAACATTAGGCCGGATGTCCTGCATGACGCCAACCCCATGTGGGGGGGGGGGGTGTATACTGGATATAATCACTTCACGTGTTTCTGTGGTGGTTTGTAGTGTGATTTCTTATATGTAAATGAAAATGTGTATCAAGACAAACTAAAAAATCCAGTCCCTGAGACAGAGAAATGAACCATACGCAGCAATCGAACCCGGGGTCCTTTGAACCGAAGACCAGTGTGCTGGCCATTCATTCAAGGGTCTGGACAGAATTAGGATAGACTATTAAGTGTTTAAATTGTTACTTTAAAAGTATTCCATTTAACATGGAGAAATGGTTGAGTATTCAAACCTATCTGTATGTTTTCTGCAATTACAGTGTTATCCTTTTCGCAAAATGTTGAGAGCGATGTAAGAGTACAGATTAATTATAAAGGGGCTGCCTGGCCGAGGCGGCAAAGACGTGCTTGATTTACCCGGCAGGACGTGGGTTCGATTCCCCGTCAGGAAATCGATAAATGTAAGAAACGAAATTTCCACTTCGGAGGTGTTCATGGCTCCAAAGTTCACTCAGCCTACACAAGAAATGAGTACCAAGTTAATTCCTTAATACAAAGCCCGTCGGCCGTTGCACTAACCACTCTACTCCACGAAATGTCGTGGTTACGGATAGTGGAAGCCTTTACTTCCACCCCTCCAAGGACTTTCATGGCCAGTACAGAGCTGACTTTGATCTTTGCTTTACCCAGCTCAATAGCTGCAGTTGCTTAAGTGCAGCCAGTATCCAGTATTCGGGAGATAGTGGGTTCGAACTCCACTGTCGGCAGCCCTGAAGATGGTTTCCCGTGGTTTCCCTTTTTTCACACCAGGCAAATGCTGGGGCTGTACCTTAATTAAGGCCACGGCCGCTTCCTTCCCAGTCCTAACCCTTTCCTGTCTCATCGTCGCCATAAGACATGTCTGTGTCGGTGCGATGTAAAGCCAATAGCAGAAAAAAAATATATATTTGCTTTTAATTAAGATTAATAAGAACATGTCAATGGTAAAAAGGAGGGGTACTATGCTTGAATTCCTTATTAACATGATCGTTAGCAGAATGCAAGCTACTGCATCTGGACACCTGAAGGGTGGTGTTCACATGGTTCTTTTCTGTTCTATAAAATAGATTGCCTCTCTGCTGCTTAAATATCCTAACCTCATTTTAAACCTCGTGTTTACGAACGTTATTTCTCTTGAGCTAAGACGAAAAAGAAGGCTCTTGGTGGGCCATTACGGTTGGAATGGCCCTGCATACACGAGAGATCTTGCTGGAGGCATCCATCCCAAGCAAGCTTGCAGCTGGCTGAATGGACTTACCCTTAGGACACACTCCAGATGCCAAGAACGAGGAAAAGAAAGTGTAGTATAGGTCTACAGGTAGAGTCCGGTCTATAACTGGGCTAGTATTGAGACGAAAAAGATGTAAAAGAAAATTCTTGGGAAGTAGAGAGATACTTTTCGAAGTCAATTTTTTTAAAGCAGTTCATGAAATCATCATGCGTGGAATACTTTCTTAATAACGCTGAAACGATAGAAACATGTAAATGAAAATTTTACCTTAACAGTATTTAAAATAATATAGTCCAACTCTTTGGCTGAATGGTCAGCTTTGAGGCCTTCGGTTCACAGGATCCCGGGTTCCATTCCCGGCTGGGTTGAGGATTTTAATCGTGTCTGACTAATTCTTCTGGGCCCGGGACTGGGTGTTTGTGTTTGTCGCAACTCCTCTTCATATTCAGCCAATACAGTACACCACACTATCAAACACCATAAAAACACGCTATAGTGATTGCATCCCTCCACATGGGGTTGGCGTCAGGAGGGCGTCCAGCCGTCCACATGTTGGACACTGTTGTGGGAAGAAGAAGCAGATGGAGTGTTTAAAATATTATATAAAATCTTTCTGCAGCCACCCAGGTTCATTATGGTTTTGGCCGGAGGTTTAAGGCCGGATACCCTTCCTTACGCCACGTGAGTTTTAGATGAAAATCTCAACCCAGGATAGACCGGAATTCTAACCTCATCCCTCAGAATGGGAACCTAGCAGCTAAGCCACTGAACTAACCACGCCCCCATATAATATTATTTATATAAATAAAATTGTTCGAATATAAAGTTCAGAAATTGAAAATTGAAAAGATGATTGACTGTGAATTGTTACAGTCTGATCTAAATCATATTAGTGATTGTTGCAAAAAGTGGCATTTAACCCTAAATATTTCAAAGTGCAGTGCAATATCCGTCACGAGAAAATCGCAAGTTAGTGTTTTCAATTATCATATAAAGGATCGAGAGTGAAGCGTGTTAATAAAATTAACGATCTTGGTATTATTTTTAGCAATCAAAATGGTTTGTCTTTCAATGGGCATGTGTTAAATATCGTTAACGAGGCATTTAAAACGTTAGGCTTCCTCAAAAGAAATTGCAAGAGTTTTAAATCTGTTGTCCCATTGAGAACCCAGTATTTCTCGCTTATACGATCTAGTCTAGAGTACTGCTCTGAAGTATGGATCCACTCACAGCAATACTTAGTTAGTGCCTTAGAATGAGTACAGATCAGATTCTCAAAACGGATCAGTAAAAAGTGTTTGGGTATCAAGTTGTCATCAATAGATCGATTTGTTTTGTACAAATATGTGTATTGAGTCTCTTAGAACTAGGCACAGGTATGTCAACGCACGTTTCACACAAATGTATCGGTAATTTCCTTGACTGTCCCAATTTACTCCAGTTGCTACCAATTCGTGTTCCTTCCCGCAACACCCGACAGGCTGTCGCCTTTCACTTACCCAGGTGCAGAACGGAACCACACATGAACTCTTGGTTTATGCAGGCCCTAAGATCCCTGAACGAAATTAGCGGGATGGTGGATATATTTCACTCATCAGCTAGTGAAATTCGCAGTCATCTTATGGACGCTTCATAGACAGTGTATCCTTTTATCTTGTTCTGTGCATTTGGTAACTGAAAGTTATACTTCCTTCCTTTGTTTTTTTTTTTTTTTTTTTTTTTGCTTTACGTCGCACCGACAGATATGTCTTACGGCGACGATGGGATGGGAAAGGCCTAGGAATTGGAAGGAAGCGGCCGTGGCCTTAATTAAGGTACAGCCCCGGCATTTGCCTGGTATGGAAATGGGGAAACCACGGAAAACCATCTTCAGGGCTGCCGACAGTGGGGCTCGAACCCACTATCTCCCGATTACTGGATACTGGCCACACTTAAGCGACTGCAGCTATCGAGCTCGGTCCTTCGGTCATCTCAAATGTACACTTTTCTGTTTTCATTTCTTCCTTTCGTGTTTTGTAAATATGTATATATTATACAGCTTAGTTATAATTAGTAGTAGTAGTAAGTGCTGTTAATATTGTTATTATTTGAATGTATTATATCATCTGTAATTGGAGAAATAATAACTCTTTTGATGATAAATAAAAAAAAGAAATATTTAATTCAGTAGTTAAAGGAAAGTTATTATATGGAGCAGAATAGTGGGGGAGGGGGTAGGTGGAATTTTTTTTTTTTTTTTTTTTTTTTTTTTTGCAAGTTGCTTTACGTTGCACCGTCACAGATAGGTCTTAAGGCGACGATGGGACAGGAGAGGGCTAGGAGTGGAAAGGAAGCGGCCGTGGCCTTAATTAATGTACAGCCCCAGCATTTGCCTGGTGTGAAAATGGGAAACCACGGAAAACCATCTTCAGGTCTGCCGACAGTGGGGTTCGAACCTACTATCTCCCGAATACTGGATACTGGCCGCACTTAAGCGACTGCAGCTATCGAACTCGGTAGGTGGAATTTCAGCATTGGATGTAGTCGTAAGTAAATTTGCCAAAATAATTAGAACCCTGCACGGATGCGGATACCTGCGGATACAAACTGTATACCAGTGGGGATAATTTTTCTGATAATTTCTAAATCGTGATGTTTATTGATTTTCACTCAGGTATACTCTTACTTTTGCTTGTAGTTAGGCGACCCTTGACATTGGTATGGTAGAATGGTGATGTACAGAGCTTTGAGACCATAAAGCCGTAAATCTGACCTAAGCCTAACTGGCTTCTGCCCGAAATTAATGTAAAAAAGGAACAAAGGCCAATACATGGGTAGTTGTCGCAAGATAAAATCCCTCATAAACCTGTGATTGTAGGGGTTGTGGTGCCAGGTGTCAGGCCTATTGCATTATGTTAACAGATCTATCTGTTTCAATACCTTGGGTGTAATATGCTGAAAAAAAGAATGTCGTATGGCTTTTAGTGCCGGGAGATCCCAGGACGGGTTCGGCTCGCCAGGTGCAGATGTTTCGATTTGACTCCCGTGGGCGACCTGCGCGTCGTAATGGGGGATGAAATGATGAAGAAGACAACACATACACGCAGCCCCCGTGCCAGGGAAATTAACCAATGATGGTTAAAATTCCCTACCCTGCCGGGAATCGAACCCGGGACCCCTGTCACCAAAGGCCAGCACGCTAAATATACTGTAAATATACTGTAAGGAAATATTTATAATATCCGTGGATAACCATTCGCAGATGCTGATGCCGATGTTATTTTGTACATCCGCGTAGGGCTCTAAAAATAATTATGGCTGCCCAGCTGTACTGCAAATAGTGCAGTGAGAATGATGTGCGCAGGGATGGATATACCGGCTGGTATTATGCAACGAATAGTTAAGTATTGGT
This sequence comes from Anabrus simplex, assembly GCF_040414725.1. NCBI lineage: Eukaryota > Metazoa > Arthropoda > Insecta > Orthoptera > Tettigoniidae > Anabrus > Anabrus simplex. The sequence goes on along the minus strand of NC_090269.1, from coordinate 109,737,644 downwards.
TGGAACTAAAAACGGAGGCTATAGCGAATCAGCACCAAATGAAACGTCAACATGAGGGCTTCTGGGTTGACGGGGTGTAGAAGATAGTAGTCGACATAGGAATGGGGTGCTGGGGAAGAAATTTATCAAGGGTTGACAGGAGATTCTGTATGAAGGTTGCCCGAATGGGAAGAGCACACTAGGAGAAGTTTGTTAAATAAAGCAATAAGGACTTAAATGTCAACAAAAATGGAAATGAGGGAGATAATTTAGTGGTTGATGGGAGTGTACAAGAATAAAGCTATAAGAGGAAAACTAAAATCAATGCATTTTATGCAATGGACATACGAATTGGCACATTTGTTAGAAAACTGTAAAACAACAAGAAAATCGGGGAAATAAATAGACGGGAAAGAGAGAGGTATGATTGAGAATGAACCTCACCTTCACATTCGTGCTAATCTATTAAATAGAGAATGGAAGAAAAGAGGAAGAACGGTATGTAATACAGTATTATGAGAGGAATATGGGAAAATGCAGGTAATAGGTAGTAAGGATATACACTGCCTGACAAGAGAGACTGAAGCACCCGAAAGAAATGGTCGGATGTCAGTGTAACTTAGTAAACACCATCAGCGGGTGTGTAAATGAGCCGCAATTCTCTGTGAGAGGTAGAACGGGCACCAGAGTGCATTAGTGTTCGTGTTTAGTGTTGTTAGCGGACCTGGTAATATAAGGGGCGTGAACAGAGTCAGATGTTGAGTGATCACTGTGAAGGACAGTGGGATTTGATTACACTTGTCTGCCGAAAGTTATACTACGCTTTTTTTTTTTACCTTTATCACACTTTCCTTATGAGGGGCTCACAATTACCAGCACATGAATAGTTTCTACGGGTCTCTTCGATGTGTTGGTGTTGCTGGCATAAAATTTCCGCAAATATATCCATGATCCTACCGGATTCAAACGTAATTATTTAATCTATATTGTTTTTCGTGGAATCTTCCCTCTTCTTATTAGTCCGATTAACGTATTATGTTGATCCTCGTAACTGAGCTGCCCGATCGAGTGGCTGTGTTGTTTGAGTCACGTAGATGTCGGATTACATTCGGGAGATAGTGGGTTCGTACCCCACTGTCGGCAGCCCTGAAGGTGGTTTTCCGTGGTTTCCCATTTTCACACCAGTCAAATGCTCAGGTTGTATCTTAATTGAGGTGACTGTTGGCTCCCTCATCGTTCCCTAAGTCACTGTCAATTTCTGCGCAAGTATGGCAGCATGTACAACTATTTCGTATATTCTGAATCATTGGAAATGAAGAAGAGTTTCTTAATCGGTAGATTAAATGTCTTCTCAGGAGCAAAACAAAATCTTCTCGTAACTTCGAGCTTTCCAGCCCTTCATTTCGTTTCGTACGACGTAAAACCAAAAGAGACTATCACGTCTAGTATTTTGGACAGTGAACTCATCAATCAGACCATTGTTGTTGGTGAAGATGTTTTGTTGTTGTTGTTGTTAATTGAATTGTGTTTTCTTCGAGATATTTTCTTTATCAAGAGACCTATACTTGTAATAACCTCACTACCGCAAACACCCCTCTCCCCCATAAGGTTTCCACATACATGTTCAAATACGATATCGTAGGGCCCGGATGTTCATGACATGTCATATTTTATTTATTTATATCATTTCCATGGAAAATTCAAGTTAAGCACGATTTTATCTACGGTGAGTAAAATTATGCAATTTTCACGGGTCGTATAAAGTCATATTTTGGCTCTCTTAACGTTTTTTGTCATTTTTTGATAATTTTTCATATTATGGTCATATTTCCCCGTGAATTTTCGTGCCTTTGTGTTTTTTAAATCCTTTTATTCCATTTTCGCATATCTGCTTTCAGTCGTCTTAAAGACGGCTTTTTCATATCTCCTAATTGTTGTCTATAATTTCTTACAATTATCTTTCTTAGAAATATATATTTATGTAAATTAGGAGGGTAAGCTGTATAGAAAGACACAAATGCATATAAAGCGACACAACAATGAGCCTCAATTGAACTCTAATGATTTGACGTATTTCAAATATGCCCCAGTAACATCCTGCGATGTTGAACGGTTTTTTCCCGTTACAAGTCAATGTTGCGTGAAAACAGAAGATCGTTCCTATTTGAAAAGTTTAAAATGTACGTAATTTGCTCTTGCATTTCTTTCTGATCGCCCTTCAAAATGTGACATTTATTTCATTCTGGGCAGATTCGAGAGTTACCTCCTGGATCGAGTAATTAAATAAATCCAAAATACCGAATAATAATAATTAATATTATTACTTCTTTATTATTGTTGTTATTACGGAGTTTCCGTGGTTCATAGAGAGGTGAAAGAAGGTGTGGGCCTGAATGGGTCTATCTACGATATCAAAAAATTAAATTAAAACTTTAAAATAAAGGTTATATTTCTTTTCAAAAAAAAAAAAAACTTAACAACTTTTCACATAGTGAAATAACCAGGTTACAGGTACAGTGACAAATTTGGATATTAAAAGAGAAAATCCCAGACTAGGGAATTTAACCATTTTCGGGCTTCAAGCCCCTAGTTTACAAGGTTGCACTTTCGCAAATGTGGTTTTATTTAGACAAGGACAGAAATCTCGCAATTCAAGAGCACTTTGCTCCAAAAGTTACAAATCTATAGCCTTCCAGAGGTACTCCTCACTGTTACAGAAATTTCAGAAAAGAGCTTACACGCTCTCCAACATTAATCCAGGAGACTGCACTCCCAATTTCTTACAGCTTACTCAAGGCAACGTTACACAAAATCATACAGTTTCCGGACTCTCTAGGCCCAACCTACAAGTTACAATTTTACACAGGGGTAGCTATTACCCAAACTACTGGGCCTCGTGGAAAGAACAGGAGGTTAAATTACTGGCCCGAACACAAAATGAATGGAGGCGTACACTTGCACTCCTAGAAAATTAAAAACCCTAATTGGGCTCTCGGCCCGATGATGCAGAGGCTAATCCCAAGCTACTGAGGTGACTAGAATGGAGGTTAATTTAACACTTTAGAGAAAAGAGAAGAAGTTACAAAATCATAGTCACCTCAAATTAAATTGAAGGGGAACTCGAGAGGGTAACGCACTCTCTATCCCCGATTTACAGTTTGAGACTTTATGAAATTTTACATAAGCCGAAAGAAAGTTTTTCATTTTAGAAACGGGTAGTTACATAGTTAGAAATTTGAACCTTCCCCTTGTGTAGGTCTGCGGAGGTAGCTACAGAAAAATAAGACTGGTGGCCATTACCTTGGCTGGTGAACTGCCTGGCGAAGAATGAGGCGCCCTGCCTCCTGTCTTAACACACACTCAGTAAGATGACGTTCAATAAGGCAAGGTAGCTCGAACGCTCGCAGCTTATATACCCGAGGGGGTTGTTCGAGAGGGTTCTGGACTAAGTCTGGACACGCCCTTTCATTTTTATTGGCAAATTCAAAAGGAACAAGAAATGCGTGATTGGTTAAACAATAATTACAGAAAATTCCTGATTGGCCAGATTCAAAAACTGGCGGAATGAGAAAAAGTATTACAAACCTTGAAATAACAAAATAAATGAAAGTTAATTTAGTTGAGAAAACATAACAACACACAAAACTTCTTTAAATCATGAACTCTTTTACCTTGCACCAGAGTGCATTACCTCAGTTTCTGTAATGACATCTATGGAGAAAAGTTTAAACTTCTTGACGTAAACCGAAACAAAACAAATAAGTCCAGTCAGTTTAGGCAACTTCAAAATAACACATAACTCAATAATTCACTGGTGACATCTTCTGGTCAATGTCCCAACTTCCTGCCGTAGCTGTTTCATGTTTTGTTGGAGAGATAGCGTTCCTTAAGGCGCTTCTTTTAAAATTACGGGGTTGAGGTGTGCATTCCGGTACAATTATTATTATTATTATTATTATTATTATTATTATTATTATTATTATTATTATTGAATATGATCGATTTTAAAAGTATATAGTCTAATGTTAATTTGAACAGCGGAATGATTTTGAAGATTTCGAAAATGTGACCAAAAAAATGTAAAATCATATTTGTCATATTTTAATACTTTTTAAGGTCATAGATGCTTGCATAATTCTGACATTTTTAGGTCATAAACTTTCGGGCCCTAACCATATGGATTGAAACTGAATCTGCCATTAACATACGCTTTCTTGTCCTTGGCTTCATCGTTTCTTTTGGCCGCAGTGCAAGTTAAATCCCGAAGGCCAAGACGTTGTTCATTTTCACGTCTTGTCTTAGAAGTTCTTTGATCTCGATAGCCTCATTTTCTTATTTTGTATTCACGAGTTGTTAAGTCGTCTAAACATAACCACTGATCACTGTGTTTGGGTTCCAGGTTGTGATCGTGGGGAATGGTGCCGTAGGCAAGTCCAGCATGATCCAACGATACTGCAAAGGCACCTTCACCAAGGAGTACAAGAAAACTATTGGTGTGGATTTCCTCGAGCGGCAGATAGAGTGAGTATTGTTACCTTAATTTTAAGATTTTTGGAAACAGATGTGTCTACCAGTTACAAAGTTAGGAGAAATTGCCATCATAGCCTTAAGGGGTTCATTAATAATTCTAAGAAATCGTTGTTACAATCAGGTTACCATTAAATTTCTGTATATATTTCTCACTATTATAATTAATCATATACAGTCGCATCAGCACACTAAATTTAATTTCAAACCGGGTTTTCGGACTCTAAGGTCCACCATCAGTGCTGAAAATTATTTTTAAAACATTTGATTTCGCATGAGTGTGTTGTCACAATGAGTTAAAGTAAGTTTTAAAACAGTTAAAGTGGAGCCTTGTTGAGATCAACTGTAAAATAAGAAAAAAAAAGTGTAAAAGTATGCAACAATACATATTAAATTTAATAATGATGTAAAAATATATGACGTACCATAGGAAGGGCTGGCTTAATCTCGTGCTCAGGTTCAGTATTAGACAAACGTTCAGCTTTAAGTACGGGGCACGCTGGAAGCACTTGATAATACGTCACCTCAAGGTACCGGTATTCTTCCATATGTTATATTCAGAGTTAACATTTCTTTTGTATATCGTCACTGGTTACTTGTTGAATCCTCACAGCACTGCAACAAAGATTATGAAGTTGCAAGGAAACATATAAAAACATTTTTCTAAACCACCATCCACGGCAGCGATATAATGAAGTATAGTAGGCGAGGTATAGAGTGAAGTAGTTTGTCATTGCTTTCCTCACCGAGCTAGGCGGTGCTTTTGTACATTACACTATCCGTGAGCACAGCATTTCAGGCATTGACTCTGCCCTGAGTACCACTATACTTGCTGAGCAATACTTTCAACTGTCATATATGACACATCGAAGTATCATTAAAATCTAAATTTTGATTTGCTCCATGTCAAGTGATATATATATATATAAATCCTGCATGTCAGTTCTGATGTTCTGCTTTACTCCACTAGACTTGTACTGTTATATGCATACAAATAAGTCCATTAAGACTAGAGGCGTGCATTTGCTTTCCTCTAATGCCCATATTTCTTTCACTTTTACTGTAGGCTTCCTTTCTGTCTTCAGACCAGGTTGTTCCAGTCTTCTTTGGTCTTTCCCCTTAGTCAACTTGCCATTTATGAATTTTGGTTCTGAAGATTACCCTGTTTTGGACATCTGCTGGTGTAATTCCTGCCTGTTTCAAATCTGTTTTAATTTCGCTAATCCATTCCATTATGTCTGTTTTAGCCTTACTCCTATTTTCTTTGAATTCAACTATTTGTTTGGTAAGTCTGTCTGGATGCATTCTTTTAATATGACCATAGAATCTTAGTCTCCGTTTTCTAATGTCGCTGTGAATATTTGTGTATTGTTTGATTTCCTGTCTGCCTTTAAGTTTGTATTGTCCGTTTGTGAGTTTCGGGCCTAGATTTTTTCTTATGATTTTGCCTTCCTTTTTGTCAATGTTTTCAATGTCTGCTTTTCTGTTCAAAATTAGCGTCCCTGGTCCATAAAGACATTCTGGTTTAATGACTGTATTGTCATGTCTTAGTTTTGTGTGCTTGGAGATACATTTTTGTGATAGGCCTAGATATTTTGGGTTAGTGGATGTGCAGTTTCCATCTTTTGGCATTTGGTTGGCCTCGTTTTCTGAAAGACTAAGTTGGATTTCTTCTCCTTGGTACCTGCATTCCTTGACCTTGCAGTCTCCCTTTGTCTGACCGGTTCTTGCCGTTAACATTTTTGTGGAAGTTGACCATTGATCCCCTAAATAAATTCGATCTTTTACTGAGTCTTGATTTATGTTCGTTACTGTGAATCTTTCTTAGTCTCTCGGAACCGTTTCAAGCTCGTTTTAGGTCTCTGATCAAAGATATCAATGATTTATTTAATGAATTTATTGTAACCCATTCTCTTCAGGTGTCCGTAGAACCCTGCTTGTCTTATACTCAAAGGATCTGCAATCTTCCGTATCTGACCGCAAATCTCTTCTAGACTTCTCAGCGCACATTATATTTTCCTTCGACTTACCTGGGACCAAGATTTTCTGGATGGATTTCCTTTCTTTTTTCTTTTCTATTTCATGTAGTTCCCCGATTTTGACCATGATCAGCCGATCTGGTTTAATTACTGCGTTGTAATATTTTAACTTTGCTGTCTAATTATTATTTGGTTGGCCTTCTATTCTGAAATACTAAGTTGGATTTTTTTCTCCTAGGTACCCGAATTTCTTGACCTTGTTTATTTTGCCATAATTAGTCTTCAGCTGTTTGGGCGCTTCCTTAATGTATTCGGTTTTCTCAAAAGATAACTGTAAACCAGTTTTTTTCAGCCGTGTCTTGCAGTAAGTTAATTTGTGTTGTGGCTGATTATATGTTCTTGGCTAAAAGTAAAAGGCTAGGTCGTCAGCAAAGGCTAAGCAGTTCAAATTGGCTCCATTCACTTTGTAAACTGTATCGTTTGTGCGGTTTGAGTCACGTAGCTGTCAGCTTGCATTTGGGAGATTGTGGGTTTGAACCCCACTGTCGGCAGCCCTGAAGATGACTTTCCGTGGTTTCCCCATTATCACACCAGGAAAATGCAGGGACTGTGCCTTACTTAAAGCTACGCTCGCTTTGTAGCTTCTTCCTATCCCATCGTCGCCATAAGACCTACCTGTGTCGGAGCGAGGTTAAAACAATTAAAAATTTAAAAATTAAAAGAACATTTTGTAACATAGCCTGACTTGCTTATTCCCTGTTCCTCTAGTTGCCTATCCCATTCTGTGATCGCCCTCTCTCAGTTTATTTTGCCTAGGAATTTGATTTTGGAGTTAGTACGAGTTAGTGTTTACTTGATAAGAAATAAAGTTCTGTAGTCTATGCCAAAATCTTCTTGAGGAGTGCTGTCTATGGAATTGCATGTTCTTTTTGACTTACCGACGGAAGAGTTTCGTAAATTCAAAAGTTGCGTAGGGTCCTCAGGACTCAGTCGTACCAATGAAGGGTTATTGTCTTATACAGTTTTAACCTACAGACTATGATAATAGAATTCATGAATTTAGACTTTTGTTTCGAGTCCATATCATCGATATCTATAGCATTGCTAACATGGAAGTATTGTTTAATCGTGTGAATTAGCGATGGTTTCTGTATGGTTGTCTTAAGATGTAAAACTGCGTAGTCATCAGTCCGTATCGACGAGAAAAATTGTGAAGATAATTATAAATAAACACCATCAGAAAGTGCAGAATTAACTTTTTGGTCACATAATGAGGATGGATAACAGTAGATTGACAAAACGAGTGTTTAACCATGTTTAAAAGAGCAAGAATGGCAACCAATGGATCCAAGGAGTATGTATATGGCAGAAATTGGAATAACAGGCGATGTAATACAAGACAGAACAACTTTCAGAAGATTGATAGAAAACTTCAAGGGTTTCCAGGGGAAGGAAAAGAGGAAAGGTAATAATATCTGGACACAAGAGAGGAGGAAACAGCAAATTGAAAGGAAGTCAAGAAAAGAAGGATTAAGATTAATGCACAGGGTTACTTTCCGTAGTTCTTAATGGCCAAACTCGAAGAATGAAGAATATGAAGAAGAAGAAATGAGGAAAAGTCAGAGATACATCACTTGAAGAGTAAGATAAGCGGGAGTCATGAAGGAAGGACTTCATGTACATTAAATGCCCTAATATCAGAGTCGGAAGAAATCTAAATGTGAAAGCCTACAATATCGAAAGCTCACGAAACTGATCAACAATAATATTACGTTGACCATTGTTGTGATGTGCTTTGTCTCTTCTGCTCCCACTCAACTCTGGTAGATGGGATTACTGGTGCGTCCCAAGTTAAACAGCCTGCCTGAATATTGGCAGAAAGTAGCTGAGGAAATAGATAACTTTGCACATGCTATATGCTATTCCCGTCAACGACGAGCACTACAGCCAGTTGTATATAAATTAGTAGAGATGTATCGTTCCTGATTGAACTGCTCCAAAAGAACTGCTCCTTTGGATGAGTAACTCTGAAGGAAGGACTAGCTTCGGAGTTGTAGTTCTTTAAGTCCCAACCGACCAATGAGACTCTTGCATGCGATATGAGCGGGACGTTATGGGACTAGGCGTAGGAGTAAGACTAGATAGTCAGAACAGAGGGTTGGCCAGTGATTGGTGAAATGTAAATTTACTTGTGTAGATTGATTGCAATACGAAACACCAGTAGGAAAATCGTGAAACTTGGCCTAAATTTGTGTAATTTTCGACACGATTGTTTTTACGTTTTTGTGTTCGTGATGTAAAGTACTCAGAGGTAAAATAGGCCTAATTCAAACGCACGTTATGCGATATTTAGAGGGTTTGAAGTCATAACCCAAATACCATAATCCAAATATTAATAATGTGGAGTCACCGAACCTCATTGTTGTGCCTATTAAAACAATCATGATCGTTAATTTTTAAAGACACATTAGGCTGCTGTGTTGTGAAGTGCGAGCAGGTATAACATACCCACGTGCTGGTCACGGGCCATTGTCGGCAGTCCATTATCGTGCCAACAGCGACCGAGCGGATAAGCATTATGCCGCATGCGACCCATCAATCACTTACAATTGATATGCATTAAGGACTGTCACCAAGTGGCAGATTGCTTATAAATAGCGAACTTGGTCTTTTCTAAAATAGTTACACAAAAATAACCGTTTGTCACACCTCTATTTCGAATATTTTTGTGTAACTGCTACATCTGTCACTGCAACAATAAAGTAACTGATAAGTAACAGTTAAAAATAACGTCCAACGTTACTCACCTTTTATTGGCGACAGCCTGGTCACGGCTTCAAGCATGTCTCCTTCGGAGTTGTCCAATATTCCCTTTGTAGAACAACTAAGAGAGATTGGTAAGAGTAGTTCACCGGAAGGACTGGTGTCAGAATTGCTCAGTCCCTGAAATGAATATTTCCCAGCTGTGTTGCGATCAAACCTGATACGCGGGAATATAAATATATTCCGGTAAACAATTCAGTGACAGGGCCCGATGTAACAAAGCAACATCGGGCGTGGTCAGAGTCTGGATGGGTGACCGCCCATGCTCGGCCCCTGCCACCGACCCGTAAAAACTTTTAGAAATTTCCTATAACAGCCATGGTCAATACGGTAAAAATGGTTACGTCAAGCCATTCAACACTTAACAGAACGCAATTAACAGTCAAAAGTCCCATTCATTCACTCGCACATGCGCGCACGCATCACTGCACTGTTGAAAGTCGGTGCAGCAAAACACGCATTCCTATTTGCTATAAAGTTAACGAGAGGCAGACAACGGATGAAATGAGAAGACAACATAGCGTCTATTCTGAAATCTAGAGCAGTAAGTTTGGCAATGCCTCGATCAAGGATAAAAGACAAGTAAAAATGATGATCAGTCTTCCAAACCACGATACAAACCAGTACAAGAGGATCGATTACGTAAAATGAAGTTATGTTATGTATAATATGTTATCTATAATATCAATATGGAAAGTTAGGATACTCATTTATTTATGGTACAAGAAAAATTATACGGGTGAAACTTATAATAATAATAATAATAATAATAATAATAATAATAATAATAATAATAATAATAATAATAATAATAATAATATAAGGTTACGTGCCAGATACGACCGTGCCGGATGCGACCCGCCCATTATCGTGCCCATAGCGACCGAGCGGATAAGCATCGTGCCGCATGCGACCCATCAATCACTTACAATTGATCTGCATTAAGGACTGTCACCAAGTGGCAGATTGCTTATAAATAGCTAACTTGGTCTTTTCTAAAATAAAGGTCTGACACCATTGTTAGCAGGTTCGAGTGCCGTTGGTCGAAGGAAAAATATAATAATATTGCTGGCTTTACGTCCCAGTAACTACTTTTATGGTTTAAGGAGACGCCGAGGTGCCGGAATTTAGTCCCGCAGGAGTTATTTTACGTGCCAGTAAATACACCGACACAAAGCTGACGTATTTGAGCACGACCAAATACCACCGGACTGAGCCAGGATCGAGCCTGCCAAGTTGGAGTCGGAAGACCAGCATCTCAACCGTCTGAGCCACTTAGCCCGGATGAAAAAAAAATCACCATCAGAATGTTGGCCGGCAGGGTAGGAAAGTTGGTGGTAGACAGTTTCTAATCACTAGATTGCATGCCAAAAGCCGGGATTCGAATCCAAACCTTTTCACAGTGTTCAAATGGAGTGAGGGGATATGATGCTGTTGATAGTGATTCGGCCGTCGGATGGCGACGTAAAGCATTGAGCAGACAGACCCCTTGGTATTATTCGAGAGGAGTAGGCTACGTGCCGAAACCGGGTTTCATCTCTCCCTACTTTATTATCATAATCCCACATCCAGACGCGCAGGCCGTTCAAGGGCGTCAGGTAGAAATACCTGCACCAGGCAAGGAATGGGAATGGGAAGGAAGCGGCCCTGGTCCTAATTAAAGTACAGCCCCAGCATTTGCCTGATGTGAAAATGGGAAACCACGGAAAACCATATTCAGGGCTGCCGACAGTGGGATTCGAACCCACTATCTCCCGGATGCAAGCTCAGGTCCGCGCGCCTCTAACCGCATGGTCAACTCGCCCGGTGGGAAAAGACGCAAACGCATCACCATGTTTCGTGTTGTAAACCGAATTTCCCCCAGAATTGTTATGTAAAGTGGGGGCAATAGCTGCTTATAGGACTTATTGAAATGGCATTGCACTTCGTTTAGCTTACCTTATCTTGGATGATGACACAACTTATAAAATGACAATTTGCTTGTCAACGCAGGTCGCATCCGGCACGGTTACAGATTATGCGGTCGCTATTGGCACTGGTCGCATGCGGTTACGGTTGCATCTGGCACGCCACCATATTATAATGTAGGTAGTGCTGTGCAATGTCTGAGTCAACGATTACACCTGAGGAGTTGAATATGTCATAACAGTTTACACTTTAGTTGCCAGATGACCGCAGCAATTTTAACAAATACACTATAGAGTATATTGGTTACGTGCCAGATGCGACCGTGCCGGATGCGACCCGGCCATTATCGTGCCAATAGCGACCGAGCGGATATGCACCGTGCCGCATGCGACCCATCAATCATTTACAATTGATCTGCATTAAGGGCTGTCACCAAGTGGCAGATTGCTTATCAGTAGCTAACTTGGTCTTTTCTAAAATAAAGGTCTGACACCGTTGTTAGCAGGTTCGAGTGCCGTTGGTCGAAAGAAAAATATGATAATGTTGCTGGCTTTACGTCCCAGTAATTACTTTTATGGTTTAAGGAGACGCCAAGGTGCTGGAGTTTAGTCCCGCAGGACTTATTTTACGTGCCAGTAAATCCGCCTTCAAATACCACCAGACTGAGCCAGGATCGAACCTGGCAAGTTGGAGTCGGAAGACCAGCATCTCAACCGTCTGAGCCGTCGAGCCACTTAGCCCGGATGAAAAAAAAAAAAAATCACCATGAGAATGTAGGCCGGCAGGGTAGGAAAGTTGGTGTATACAATTTGTAATCACTAGATTGTGTACCAAAAGCCTGGATTCAAATCTAAACTTCTTCGCAGTGTTCAAATGAAGTGAGGGAATATGATGCTATTGATGGTGATTCGGCCGTCGGATAGGGACGTAAAGTATTGAGCAGACCCCTTGGTATTATTCGAGAGGAGTAGGGTACGTGCCGACACCGGGTTTCATCTTTCCCTACCTCATTATCATAATCTCACATCCAGACGCGCAGGCCTCCCATGTGCGTCAGATAGAAAGACCTGCACCAGGCAAGCCGAACACGTCCTCGGACACTCCCGTCACTAATAGGACACGATAAGTAAGTAGGCGTAAGTCGTAAATAATTTCAGAGAATTAGGATCTTCTTTTTTTGCTAGTGGTACAACGTCGCACCGACACAGACAGGTTTTAAGGCGACGATGTCCGACTCGTTGGCTGAATGGTCAGCGTACTGGCCTTCGGTTCAGAGGGTCCCGGGTTCGATTCCCGGCAGGGTCGGGGATTTTAACCTTCATTGGTTAATTCCAATGGCCCGGGGGCTGGGTGTTTGTGCTGTCCCCAACATCCCTGCAACTCACACACCACACATTACACTATCCTCCACCACAATAACACGCAGTTCCCTACATATGGCAGATGCCGCCCACCCTTATCGGAGGGTCTGCCTTACAAGGGCTGCACTCGGCTAGAAATAGCCACACGAAATTATATATATTATAGGCGATGATGGGGGTAGGAAAGGGCTAAGAGTGGGAAGGAAGCGGCCTTGTCCTTGATTAAAGTACACATCGACTTTCACATTTGCCTGATGTGAAAATGGGAAACCGCGGAAAACCATCTTCAGGGCTGCCGACAGTGGGATTCGAACCCACTTTCTCCCGGATGCCAGTTCACAGCTGCGCGCTCCTAACCGCAAGGCCAACTCACCCGGTAGGAAATTTATTGAACATCTCCCTTGGTAAATTATTCCAATCCCTAACTCCTCGTCCTATAAACGAATATTTGCCGCAATATGTCGTCTTGAGTTTTAACTTTATCTTTATATTGTGATCTCTCCTACTTTTAAAAACACCACTCAAACGTATTCGTCTACTAATGTCATTCTACGCCATCTCACCACTGACAGCTCGGAACATCCCGCTTAGTCGAGCAGCTCGTCTTCTTACTTCTAAGTCTTCCTATGCCAAGATTTGCAATATTTTCGCAACGCTACTCGTGTGTTTTGTTACCAAACATTATCGATTGTTTTCTGAAAGGGATTCAAACTTAATTTCGGAGTTCCCGGTACAGCGTAATTAGATTCTGATACAAATATAGATATGACTAGCTAATGTACCCGTGCTTCGCTACGGAATTCTACATTGTATTCAGAATTCTAGGTTAAATACTCTACATGTTGTGAATAAGATTATATTAAACTACATAGCTCTTAAAGTTACTCAGAAAAGCGACGGGCAAGTCACCATAGGCCCTACGTATTTTCGCATGTGAAGACTTGGTTAGGAAATTATAATGGCAGGTCCTCTTGCCTACTGTCAGTCACAATCAACTTGGTAAGTTTTCATTATGATGGTAGGCCCACTTGCCTACTGCCAGTCAGTGGAGTTGGGCAGTTTGATGATAATGGCAGGCACTCACTCTCTGCCTGTCTTTTTACATCATCAGAAAGACTGTCTTTGTGGTTTTGCCAACTGAAATCATCATAGGTCATTACAATGAAGTCAACAGAAATGTCGCAGTTACAAGCAATGCTATCATAATTATGAAATACTCGATAAAATAGAAAACCGCTCATTTTCTCATTTTTAACAGTACTATGCTGCCGATCTAACAGTCCAAAGTTCCCGACCTGGAATGACCAGGCCGCAGACAGCCGTGAACAATCCTCTGCCATTATTCCTTTAAGTGTGCACACTGCTCATTCCGATCAGTGCCACAGAGAAGGAATCAAATGCGTGGAGTACTATGAGAAACCAGTATGTTACGTACCAGTAGTACCAGAAAACCGATGAAGCCGAGGAAAGTCATGCTAAAGAAGAAAGTTAACTAACTCCACATTCCCCAGTGGAGGGGGGCGGTAGAATTACACCCACGGTATTCCCTGCGTGTCGTAAGGGGCTCTCAACTTGGGAGCGTGGGTTAGTGACCACGGGGCACTGAGTTGAGTCCTAGCACTGCTTCCAATTACTTGTGCCAGGCTCCTCATTTTCATCTATCCTATCCGACTTTCCTTGGTCAAATCTTGTTCTATTCCAACCCCGACGGGATTTCGTTTTCACGCCCTTCGTGGCTCTTGTCTTTCTTTCGTTGATATCTTCCTTTTTCGCAGTGTCGGATTCCTTCCATTTTTCCCCCTGATTAGTGTTAAATAAAGGATGGTCACCTAGTTGTACTTCCTCTTAAAACAACAATCACCACCACCACCACCACCACCACCACCACATTAACACGTAGCATTTCTCCTCTAATGGTTGGCGTCAAGAAAAGCATCCAGCCGTAAAAGAATAACAAATCTGCTACACACCCTGACCCGCAATAAGAAGCAGATAGAGTGGGGAGTAATAGAAACGAGTCCAGTGGCATCACTGCTCGCTTCTCACCAAGGCAGTCCGGGTTTGATTCCCGGCCAATATTTGTGGGATTTACGAAATGAAATACCACGCCCATTTTCCTGGAGATGAAAAATGGGAAACCACGAGAAATAATTTTCGAGGATGGCCGACGAGGTATTCGAATCCAGCAGCCTACCGAAGTAGCTGTAACTAGTCGTCCGGCAACGCACTGACCTAACCTGCTTGGTACCTTCTCCCAGACATGGAGGCGCAGCTCCATATATGGAGATATTTTAGGAAAATACTGTTTATTTGCTAATGGCTTTACGTCTCACCGACACAGATAGGTCTTATGGCGACAATGGGATAGGAAAGGCCTAGGAGTTGGAGGGAAGCGGCCGTGGCCTTAATTAAGGTACAGCCCCAGCATTTGCCTGGTGTGAAAATGGGAAACCACGGAAAACCATCTTCAGGTCTGCCGACAGTGGGATTCGAACCCACTATCTCCCGGATGCAAACTCACAGCCGCGCGCCTCTAACCGCATGGCCAACTCGCCCGGTGGGAAAAGACGTAAACGCATCACCATATTTGGTGTTGTAAAACGAGTTTCCCCCAGAAGTGTTATGTAAAGTAGGGGCAGTAGCTGCTTATAAGACTTTTTGAAATTACATTGCACTTCGTTTAGCTTACCTTATCTTGGGTGATGACACAACTTATCAAATGACAATTTGCTTGTCAACGCCGGTCGCATCCGGCACGGTTACAGATTATGCGGTCGCTAGTGGCACGGGTCGCATGCGGCACGGTCGCATCTGGCACGCCACCGTTTTCACTAGTACGTTATTCTGTTGTCGTTACTCGGTAACCTGTTATTTTTTGTCCGCGTTACATTTGTAACAGTGACAGGCATGCAACTGTGACAAAGTAAGTGCTACGTTATTTTTCAGCCATCTCTAATTCGAAAGCTTTGATATTTCTTACGACGTGCTGTACAGTTATAGTCAGTCTCCAGCGCTTTTTAACTCGTGAATTAAATGGACTTTCACAGCGAATTCGAGGGCGGAAACTCAGCTGAGCTTCAAAATTGTTCTATTGTCTTTTGCGTGTCGTGTGTGTGTATAACGGAATATTGCATGTGTGCTCGTTCCGTGCGTGAGAAAGATCAGCGGACAAGAAAATTAAATTGTGGGAGAAGAATTTGGTAACAAAGGACACATTTTGTGCAGTGTGGACAACCCTGATTCCGTGCAATGAATGGAATGGAAATGTCTATGCACGCAACTCAATCGCGAGGTCGTGCCGTTGATAAACATTCCCCTGTGAGGAGCTCGTCATTCAACTCGAGAAGGATCAGATGTTGAAATAACTGCTCTCTCAGCGATCTCTTGCTTAAGTAATATTCTGGGAGGCATAGGACTAGTCACGGAAGGCTGTACATTAAAAGACACATATCGCCACCCTATTTTTTTTTTCATCACTGCTGCCGTCCGGCTCCATGGCTATATATGGTTAGCATGCTGGCCTTTGGCCACAGGGGTCCCGGGTTCGATTCCCGGCACGGTCATGAATTTAACCATAATTGGTCAATTTCGCTGACACGGGGGCAGGGTGTATGTGTCGCCTGGTGTGAAAATGGGAAACCAGGGAAAATCATCTTCAGGGCTGCCGACAGTGGGATTCGAACCCACTATCTTCCGGTTGCAAGCTCACAGCTACGCGCCCCTAACGACACGGCCAACTCGTCACTGTGGTGGCCAGTTTCTCGAGGAAGTGGTTATTACAAGTAAATCAAACAACGTCCGCCTCTGTGGTGTAGTGGTTAGTGTGATGAGCTGTCACCTCCGGAGGCCCGGGTTCGATTCCCGGCTCTGTCACGAAATTTGAAAAGTGGTACGAAGACTGGAACGGGTTCCACTCATCCTCGTGAGGTCATCTGAGTAGTGAGGGGTTCGATTCCCACCTCTGCAATACTCGAGAAGTGATTTTCCGTGGTTTCCCACTTCTCCTCCAGGGTTAAGGCTACGGCCACTTCCCTCTTTGTCTGTCCCTTACAATCGTCACATCGCCCCCATAGGGCCTTTGTAGAGCATTGTAGTTGTGGCCGCCCTTGGGAGAGACACTGGTCCTCATTCTCAGTTGTATCCCCTGACCCAAAATCCACGCTGCAGGATACTGCCCTTGAGACGGTAGAGGTGGGATCCCTGGCTGAGTTCGAGGGAAAAACCAACTCTGGAGGGTAAACGGATTAAGAAAGAAAGCGAAACGACTTTACTCCTTAAGACTTCATAAGAAGCTGCCACGCGGAAAATAAATATACGATTGAATGGAATGCTGTTTCACGTCTCTTCAATTGCTGTCGGATCTCGATAAAGCCACCAGAGATACAGATTTTGTCTGAAACGTGCCTGTGAATCTACTGATACGATTCTCTTGCTTCGACCCCCCGTGTCGGGGAGGGGGGGGGGGCGCAGACGAAGAATACACCCACGGTATATCTTCCTGTCATAAGAAGAAAAAGAAAGGGGGGGGGGGGGCGACCAACGGATGATCGAATTAGAACCATAAGATTACCGGACCAGTTGGCCGAGCGGTTAGAGGCGCGCGGCTGTGAGCTTGCACCCGGGATATACTGTCGGCAGCCCTGAAGATGGTTTTCCGTGGGTTCCCACTTTCACACCAGACAAATGCTGGGGCTGTACTTTAATTAAGGCTACGGCTGCTTCCTTCCAACTCCTAGGCCTTTCCTATCCCATTGTCGCCATAAGACCTATGTGTCGGTGCGACGTAAAGCCACTAGCGAAAAAAAAAACCATGAGACTACTTGTAATTAATACCATCACGCGGGAAACACCATGGGTGGCCTTTACTTGCGAGTTTTACCATTATGTGAGAAACACCACGGGTCTGGGCGTTGCCTATGATTAGTACCACTATATGAACGACACAGTGGGACAGCGTTGCGTATGATTAGTACCTACTATGTGAGGAACACCATAGGTCTGCGTTACATGTGCGTATTACATTACCTGTGAGTA
Organism: Anabrus simplex; assembly: GCF_040414725.1. NCBI lineage: Eukaryota > Metazoa > Arthropoda > Insecta > Orthoptera > Tettigoniidae > Anabrus > Anabrus simplex. The sequence continues at coordinate 109,720,033 of NC_090269.1, read as the reverse complement.
GTACCATAATGTGTGGAATACCGCGAGTCTACGCCACTTTTTTTTTTCTTTTGCTATTTGCTTTACGTCGCACCGACACAGATATGTCTTATGCCGACGATGGGATAGGAAAGGCCTAGGAATTGGAAGGAAGCGGCCGTGGCCTTAATTAAGGTACAGCCCCGGCATTTGCCTGGTGTGAAAATGGGAAACCACGGAAAACCATCTTCAGGGCTGCCGACAGTGGGGCTCGAACCCGCTATCTCCCGATTACTGGATACTGGCTGCACTTAAGCGACTGCAGCTATCGAGCACGGTACGCCACTTTTGATTAGTACCGCAACATGAGAAATATCATGGTTCTACTTTACTAGCGATACGTACCATTATGTCCGGCTCCATGGCTAAATGGTTAGCGTGCTGGCCTTTGGTCACAGGGTTCCCGGGTTCGATCCCGGCAGGGTCGGGAATTTTAACCATAATTGGTTAATTTCGCTGGCACGGGGACTGGGTGTATGTGTCTTCTTCATCATCATTTCATCCTCATCACGACGCGCGGGTCGCCTACGGGAGTCAAATCAAAACACCTGCATCTGGCGAGCCGAACTTTTCCTTGGACACTCCCGGCACTAAAAGCCATACGCCATTTCATTTCAGTACCATTATGAGGGCCCGATGACCTCGATTTTGGACCCCTTTAGACAACAAGCATCATCGATTCAGGACTGGTCAGTAAAACTAGTGTTTTACGGTAGTTTCTGAGAATTGCGGGTTGGATCCACTGATTGTTTTAAATTCATATTCACCCATTCATTTTTCACCTTTTTCGCGTTTTGAATTCTGGTCGGTAGTTGATTTTGGAGTTTTAAATTGTCGTTACATTTCATCTCATTTCGTACCATTAGGGGCCGATGACCTGGATGTTAGGCCTCTTTAAACAACAAGTATCATCATCATCATCATCTCTTGCTTCGAAGGCTTATTTTAATCAAAGTTGGCTGCGGCGGAATATAAACGTACTTCACCGAGTAGAGTTGATTTCGGTTGGACAGCGGCTAGTTTTTGCTACAGTGACCATTTAGTCAACCCTGTTCACGTATGGATTGAAAACTCTCACCGACGCACCCACTACATGTAGTTGGCTAGCACCTCATCAACTTCACTATGCTGCCAGTCAGACTCGTCTAAGAATGTTCGAATACGCTCGATAGCGAGCAATTTAATTACAAAATATTGATTCTCATGCAAGTAACCCAATTAAATGTTTGAGGTTCAGCTCCGAAAGGACTTCCAATAGAATTGACACAATATTCTGAGCTCGCCCCATTTTAGTGATTGGTATCTCTGTAAAAGCGATTACAGCGAGCGCCAAGATCGATCTTGCGTGTCCACAAGCCTGACATGTGAAGGTTATTGCCAACTGTACACATCGTTTAATAATGTTTGTGTTTTTCGATGACTGAATGACTAAGAAGTCTACTGAGTAGAACAACAAAACAAATTAGCGAACAATATTATTATGGACATACAATTAAACTTATGTTGGGAATGAATGTATGTATGTATGTTTGTGTTTAGGTTTTATCATTTGGTATGCGCAATTGGAGGACTTATAATTACAGGATGACCACACATCGCGTTTTCACCATATCAGTCCCGTTCTTTTATAATGTCCTGCCCGTACCGTCGATTTTCCAAACTTATATACATGTAGATACGGCAGAATTTTACAACATTTTGATGTAAAATGGCAATGTAAAATTTAATGACTTTATGTATCCGGAAAGTCATTGAGGAGAGCGAAGAAATTAGCTCTTCAAGTTCTGCCTTTTTGACTTTCTTTTCTGGGTATGTCGATTACTTTTTGTGTTATGCCTCACAAAAGTAGAGCTTACCATTACTTTGTCATACCAATTTGTAATTAAATACAGTTTCTAGCTATTGAGCAAAATAAGATTGATTTTAACTTAATTTACGAAGTGCATTCAAGATATAGCACCTCCAAATTTTTCTCACTAACTAATCACAGGAAAACCATGAAACGTGTCACTTCTCGACGTAATCTCCCTGCAGCCATATACATTTTTCATAACGTCGACGCCATGATTCCATGGCCGCTGTGAACATTTCTTTAGGGGTCTGTTTTGACCACTGGAAAATCGCTTATGCAATAGTTGCACGCCTAGCGAATGTACGGCCACGGAGTGTGTCTTTTGTCGTTGGAAACACCCAAAATTCGCTAGGAGCCAGGTCAGATGAGTAGGGAGGATGAGAAATCACTTCGAAGAAGTTGTTTTCACGAAGAAACTCTAACTTCATACCCATTGTGAACACTTCCGATATCGCCTTTCAGTTCAAAGAATCTTGTTTCCTTCCCTAAGCCAGCGAACATTGTTGTGAAGCAAAAAGAACTGTGTATATGGTACCAAGTTCCTCAAGGTAGGTTCTGAAAGGTTTCTGTGTCAACGATGATCTGTCACGTAAAAATTAACTACATTAATTACAACTCAGGCGACAACTTATTGCACAATGCGGTTCGGTGAATTATGCAGTAGCAAAACACATTACTATTTAGATCTCGAATATGATGTACCAGGCTACTCTTACCTCCCACCATCAGCTGCCATTAGGGTTGCCAAGTGTCCCGCGTTATACGGCATTTCCCGTATTTGAAGGTCTGAACCAACGTCCCGTTTTAGCAGCATACGGGACGCCCTTTTCCCCATTTTATTTTTTATTTTTTACAATTTACTTTACGTCGCATCGACACAGATAAGTCTTATGGCGACGATGGGATGGGAAAGAGCTAGGAGTGAGAAGGAAGTGGCCGTGGCCTTAAGGTACAGCCACAGTATTCGCCTGGTGTGAAAATGGGAAACCACGGAAAACCCATATTTAAACAACTTACTTCTGCCGTGGTTAAAATCATCTACTTAGTGATGTTATGCCCGATTCGTTGGCTGAATGGTCAGCGTACTGGCCTTCGGTTCAGAGGGTCCCGGGTTCGATTCCCGGCCGGGTCGGAGATTTTAACCTTCATTGATTAATTCCAGTGGCCCGGGGGCTGGGTGTTTGTGCTGTCCCCAACATCCCTGCAACTCACACACCACAATAACACGCAGTTCCCTACATATGGCAGATGCCGCCCACCTTCATCGGAGGGTCTGCCTTACAAGGGCTGCACTCGGCTAGAAATAGCCACACGAAATTATTATAGTAATGTTATCATTCTTAAGGAAGTAGAGGCTTTATATTTGAAAGATGTTCATTTTTCTGGTTTGGAAGAAGTTATTAATACTATAAAATTTACTGAAATGTGTCCAGCTTTTAATTTGGATAGCTTTTATGAAGAATTTTCTTCCCATAATCTTGAATTACTTGATGCTGAAGCTACGGGTACCTATTATTGGCAGGTTCGATTCTGGCTCAGTCCGGTGTTATTTGAAGGTGCTCAGATACGTCACCCTCGTGTCGGTAGATTTACTGGCACGTAAAGGAACTCCTGCAGGATTAAGTTTCGGCACCTCGGCGTCTCCGAAAACCGTAAAAGTAGTTAGTGGGGGTGTAAAGCAATTATTATTATTATTATTATTATTATTATTATTATTACTGAAAGAGTTTGTCCAATTCTTAAAAACAAATGGAATGATGAAGAGAATTGGTGTTCAGCAACTCTGATTAAGTCAGAAATAAAGTAAACTCATGTCCTCATCCCGAGGTGGTGCAGCTCTTTTCAGGCACACCCCCATTGGAGGTGAGCTGCGTGTACCATTTCAACCACATACCAGCCCTCCTGCCAGTCTTAAATTTCCGGCAGTACCGGGAATCGAACCCGGGCCTCCGAGGACGGCAGCTAACAACACTAACCGTAACGCTACGAAGGCGGACAAGTCAGAAATTATCATGGTTGTTAGAAATTTCATGATTTGATTAAGGGAGATTCAGCATTATTGATAAAAGTGAAGAAAAATACGGTTTTTAAACTTTCACGTAGAGATTGAAACAGCAAAATCCTGTAATAAAGTTTGTGTGCACAATGCAATTATACCTAGTAAGTAAATTTTGCTTTACGTCGCACCGACACAGATATGTCTTACGGCGACGATGGGATAGGAAAAGCCTAGGAATTGGAAGGAAGCGGCCGTGGCCTTAATTAAGGTATAGCCCCGGCATTTGCCTGGTGCGAAAATGGGAAACCACGGTAAATCATCTTCAGGGCTGCCGACAGTGGGGCTCGAACCCACTATCTCCCGATTACTGGATACTGGCCGCACTTAAGCGACTGGAGCTATCGAGCTCGGTAGTAAGTAAATTATATCTCAGTGTTTTCTTGAGCAAGTGTCGTTACAATATATCGTGTCGTCATGACCTGTCCCGTACTGGCATTTCTAAAACCAGGCAACCCTAGTTGCCACCGATAACATATTTTCCCATTTCATATTATACTCTGTTATAATGGCGCCTAGTGTCCGATATATGTATTCCGCACGACTGCGTTCAATAGCCTTGAAGCCAAGCACTTCTTCTATAAATCGAACACCATTAAAGAAATGAATATATGCCATAGTTGATGGCAGTCGCTCCTTTCTGAAGAATCGTCCAGAGCACACAGATGGATCACTCATTTCCTGCTTGAGTTTAGTACGAACACCCAGTGATGGTAAGTCTCCCTGCCCACATTTATAACAGCAGAAATAACGTGCTGACCGTTTCGAAAAGACATTCTTTCTCAGTTCCTGAGCTGGCAAATTAATTTTTTGCAAAGTCACCTCCGTACAGGCCATGAAGGCCCTTGGAGGTGTGGAAGGTAGAAGGCTTCCACCATTGTTAACCTCGGCACGTGATGGGGTAGAGTGGTTAGCTCTACGCTCGGCCGCCTTTGCCCCCAGGAATTAACCTGGTACTCATTTTTGGTGTAGGCTGAGTGAACCTCAGGGCCATATGCACCTCCGGAAGTGGAAGTCGCGTTTCTTAAATTTTACGACTTCCTGACGGGGATTCGAACCCACGTCCTTCCGGGCGAACCGAGCACGCCTTTACCGCCTCGGCCAGGCAGCCCCTAAATTAATTATTTTGTCTACCTTGAATCCAGGATACTTTTAAAGACGCCTGTATTGATTGCCATCTTCTTTTCTGCGGTAACTCGTCTTATGCATTCTTGACTTTTCTCTAATGTAGCTGTCAACTGTTTAAACCTTCAGGAGCCGGTCTGAGTGGCTCAGACGGTTGAGGCGCTGGCCTTCTGACCCCAACTTGCCAGGTTCGATCCTGGTTCAGTCCGGTGTTATTTGAATGTGCTCAAATACGTTAGACTCGTGTCGGTAGATTTACTGGCTTGTAAAAGTTGTACAAGGAGTTATCACATGTTAGTGGCTGCATTTCTCAAAGCAGGGACATTGAGAATATCTAGGTATGGAGCGTCAAGAATAAAATCACCTTTAATACGAAGAACACAGTCATAAATGAACAAGAAATATTGGAATTTTTACCAAAAAGGCCAAGATTAAAACCAAGTAAAACATAACATTAAATAGGGCCTACATTTACATTTTTTTATAAACTTAAATCCAAATTACCGTAATTTCTGTACACATTAAATAACCCTACTAACAAGGGCAAGGAAGCTAATAGAGTATAAAACAATAAATTAGGAAAGTTTTGCAATACGCTTAAACGGTTGGCTGGACACCCCTGTTGTGGTGAGGGATGAAAAGAGGGGTGAAAACCGATCTAGAAGACAGCAAGGCGCGACCTTCACACCACTTGTTACCAACAGTGGGATTGAAAGCAAGTTAAAATGTCAGTGTGGTCTAAAGGTAAATATCGCGCAATTATCCGCTACAATTTTGCTCGTGGATTAACTGTTGACCAGTGCCTGGAGGAAATGACATTGAAGCTGTGAGGAAAATGTTGCAGCAAGAGAGGCGGTTGACATATCGGCAGGTAGAATCCCTGCACCAGCTATTCATTCAGTTCTACTCGACTATCTCCATGTTAGAAATGTCTGTTCCCTTTGGGTGCCCCATTCACTCTCAGAGGAACAAAGGACACATGGAGTGAAATGGTGCCGAAAAATGCTAAAACAGTTTGAAAATGGGACTTCGTGTAACGTCCCTAGCATCGTTACAGGTGACGAAACTTGGCTTTATTATTACGGTGTCCCAACAAAATCCCAGAACAAGGTGTGGCTGTTTGAAGGTGAGGGTACTCCTGTGACTGTGGGAAAGTCAAGATCAGTGAAGAAAAGGATGATTGCAGTATTCTTCACTAAACGGCGTTTTATATCCGACGAGGAGCTTCTGGCAGCATAGGATCAAGAGTGTGAAAATGTAACCGAAGAAAAGTGGCAGAGTTGGTTCAGTGATTGGTTTCGACGTATGGAGAAATGTATTGAGCGTTCACTCACATTGCAAAACTTTCCTAGTGCCCTTGTATCAGCAAATGCTTCGTGATGACTTACAGTTTTCTGCGGTGAATGATCATTTTCAGCGTGAATACTTCATGAACGGACAGAATCTAAAACGAGTCGAGTCCGTAAACGACTTAGGAGTTACAATAAGTAGTAACTTATCATTCAGTGCACATATTGAAATAATAGTAAATACAGCACTGAAACAACTAGGTTTTATCATACGAAACGGGAAGGACTTAAATAAGATTAAGACTTTGTGTTCTCTATAACTCATTCGTGAGGTCAAAATTAGAATGCATCCGTTATGTCTGTCTGTTAGGTCATCAGCCCAGAGGCTGGTTGGATCCGCAAATAGCACCACCGAAGGCTATGCAAGTTATAGGGAAACCACAAAAACCAATGGCAATACCTAAATGAGGCGTACTAGGCAAGATGAGGAGAGAGGTAGTTTGCCATTGCTTTCCTCACTGCGCCAGGCAGTGCTATTGTAGCACGACGGACCGTATGAGCAACACCTTTCATAAGTCAGACACACTGGTTATGCTCTGAATGCCATTACTCAGCACGACCCACAGCCCAGCAGCTTCCATATTGTCACAGCCATGAGTGAGACTGGGGCTTCAGTAGAAGCTACACTTTGCTCTGGCCTGTGCCAAGAGATGGATGCAAAAGTACTGTATCCATTAAGAAATGACAGCAGGCAGGCATCCGTTATATGGATGCCAAATTACAAATCATATATAAATAAAATTGAAAAGGTTCAAAAGAGTTTCTTACGTTTTATTTATTACAAGAAACATAATCAGTCAGCATATAGGTTGAGAATATCATATAGTCACTTATTAGCAGAATTTAGCTACAATTCATTAAGCGCTCGTCGAGAATTATATCAATAACTGTTTCTACACAAAATTATCAACGGCGTTATATATAGTGGTGATCTACTAGCCAGAATAAATTTTCACGTAAGCAAATCTAACTTGCATAACCGGACGTACTTTTACAATCCCTCATCCAACATATTAATTACTAAAAATTCGCAATTAGTAAGGATGTGTAGTACGTTTAATGACTTATTCAGAAACCACGACATAGATCTCTCAATGTCCCTAACAGACTTCAAAAAATTACTAGTGATTTTATTTAGTGAATATACTTAAACAAAATAAATAGCATCTCATAAAAAGAAAATATAATTCATTACACTATCTCTTTGTAAATAATCCAAGTGGAATGCAATTATCTATAAACTTCGAGATATTATATTTACACTGTTAATCAATCACCTGACCTGTTCGCATATGTTGTGTGCCTGCACATAAAGTTTTAGTTCTACTTACTTATGTAATCAGGAACCAGTAATTGCAGCACTATCTAATCTGATCTGTATATAACCTATTGTTGTTTTTGTCATTTTTCTTCTAAATTTGTTTATTATAATTTTTCAAAATCTGTGGTTAATTTTTCGTGATCTTTTTCTGTTTTGCAATATATATTATTGTACTATATTTTATAATGTCTGTTGTCATTGGAGTGCAACTCTGTTACAGACATATGTCGTAAATTTATAAAGTACTGCTGCGGGACAAAATTCCGGCACCTCGGCGTCTCCGAAAACCGTGGAAACGTAGTTAGTGGGACGTAAATACATTATTATTATTATTATTATTATTATTATTATTATTATTATTATTATTATTATTATTATTATTATTAAACACTCCCACTTTTAATAAAAGCAACTGTCTTCTAATTGCGTATCAAACATGTCTGCTCTTACGTCTGTACATTCAGGCAAACCGAAGGAGAATTGCAGTTTCCATTCGGGCTTGAAAATGCAACTTTCAGAGTTCACTTTACGTTTCTTGTAGGCATTCATGATACAAAAGTTCACTAAAACAATTGAAAACTTACAATGATGTATAAACAAAGCGTTTACCGGTCGAGTTGGCCGTGCGGTTAGGGGCACGCAGCTGTGAGCTTGCATCCGGCCCTGAAGATGGTTTTCTGTGGTTTCCCATTTTCACACCAGGCAAATGATGAGGCTGTACCTTAAGGCCACGGCCGCTTCCTTCCCACTCCTAGCCCTTTCCTATCCCATCGTCGCCATAAGACCTATCTGTGTGAATGCGACGAAAAGCAAATTGTAATTTTTCAAAAGTTATTTTGAATTCGAGTGATGAGCAAGCAACAGCTAACTACTAAATGAGGCAGGAAAGACGCCGTAGACTAGAAAAAATGAAAAAAATGAAAACCTACTACCTGTTTTCCAGTCATTGACCGGGTCAGGGATGTAATGAATGAAGCAGATATAGGCTGTTAGTACGATGGGGTCGCCACTCCCAAAGTGATTTATTAATGAATGATAGATGCTATGAAATGAGAATGGAGAGTGTTGCTGGAATGAAAGATGACAGGGAAAACCAGAGTACCCGGAGAAAAACCTGTCCCGCCTCCGCCTTGTCCAGCACAAATCTCACATGGAGTGACCGGGATTTGAACCACGGTATCCAGCGGTGAGAGGCCGACGCGCTGCCGCCTGAGCCACGGAGGCTCTCCCGTAGACTAGAGAAATATCAAAATGTACACTCACTCTTACGGAGCAAATTGGAAACCTGTCCACTCTCATTCCTTCAATATTCGGTACTGCCCTTTGTGGAGAAAATATTGCCTTAGGCCAGGGCCGCGTAAGTCCTACATTACTCTGATATATATTTTCATTGCTTTAATTGTATTTTATTTCCATTCTTTCTCGGAAGAAAGGCATCGGAGTCCGCCATTTGAAGACCCCTGAATTAAAGGGTAATCTGCAATTGAGTTATGAACTTTTCTCACCAAGTAAAAGAATTAATTTGCTATTGATTGGCAGGGACGTGCATTTTTAATTTTATTTTTTGGTGGAATTCGGGGTTATTTTTGAAGAATTTCGCATTAGGTCTTTTAGAATTTCGCGTCATTTTTAATCTTGCTATCATATTTTGGGATATTAGATGTAGTTTTTCGTGTAGATAAATTATTGAAAAACAGAATGTAGTTTTATTTAAAGACACACACAAATTATCATCATTCAGTTATCACTCAAGAAAATAATATGAAAGAAAAATACATATTTTTTTCTGTCTAAGGAGAACATTGTCACTTTCCTTATGCAACTCAAGTCGCTCAAAACTCCTGAGTCAATATCCAGTATTCGGGAGATAGATGGTTCGAACCCCACTGTCGACAGCCCTGAAGATGGTTTTCCGTGCTTTCCCATTTTCACACCAGGCAAATGCTGGGGCTGTACCTTAATTGAGATCACGGCCGCTTCCTTCCCACTTCTAGCCCTTTCCTGTCCCATCGTCGCCACAAGACTTATCTGTGTCGGTGCGACGTAAAGCAACTTGTAAAATAAAAAATAAAAACCCTCCTGAGTAGCAAGAAGTCAACATTAGCACATGGAGCTCATTGGAGAGTTCTGCCGCTAAACTCAGGATGACTGTCAAGCAAACTTATCAGAACTTTCAAAATATTTATTTTTTCATCTCTCAGTTTGATTGGTTTGTTCTTGAAGTTCACTGTACCCTTTTGTGATCACTGAATCATTGTCATTTTTAAATAATGGAATAGACTTCACTTTTTCCACTAGTGCTGAATCGACATTTCTGTTAATGATGAATACTGGACTAAACATTTATGCATATAAAATTTATAAAGTTGACATATTCGTGTTATTGTCTCATTTCGGTTTTTTTTCTGCGAAATAAATCTGTCCAATTTTCGAATTGTTAACAACGTTATGTATCGGTAACTCTTTCCCAAGCATTTTATGGAATATATTTTAAAAGTCGGTGCTATCGCAAACGCGACAAACGCAGCTCCCTATTGATTGGTGTAAAAACCTTAAAATGCCATTTTTTGTAGTTCGTGATGGGGAATCGAACCCAGGGTCCATTCGGGTGACCCGAGCACGCCTTTACCGCCTCGGCCAGGCACTAAATTATTATTATTATTATTATTATTATTATTATTATTATTAGGTCAAATGAGAACCGACCCGCGGTCTTCGGATTTGGGAGCCTGCCTCTTACCCGGGTTTGATTTCCGACCAGATCAGGGATTTTTACCTGGATCTCAAGACTGGTTCCGATATTTGCTCAGCTTACGTGAGAACAATTGAGGAGCTATTGACTATGAGATAGAGACCCTGATCTTGAAAGGGCAGAATAAGAGCCGAAATGTTTTGCCACACTGACCACTTGTCACTTTGTAAATTGCAGACCTGTGGGCTGTAGTGATGGGACATTCGATTCATTCGATTCCGTTCACGTTACTGAATCGATACAGTGATCCGATTCACTGCACATTAGAGTCACTGCTCCTACTGCATCTGTGTAGTATGTAATTGTAAGACAGCAGCAACAACATTCATTGTTCGCTGCTGCCGCCTGGTCTTCATACTATGAACTTCTTTCTTAGAAAAAAATGCTAGTCACTCTAATACATCGAAGGTTTCCGGCGACGCAGGATGGGAAATGTCCTGGATTAGGAAGGTAGCAGCCATGGCGTTAATTAAGGTACAGTCCCAGGATTTCCTGGTGTAAAAATGGGGAAACTGCGGAAAACCATCTTAACGGCTGCCGACGGTGGGTTTCGAACCCACCATCCCCGGAATGCAAGCGCATAACTGCACGATAAACCGCACGTCCAACTCGCTAAGTCATTTATGAAAATATGTACTGTATTTTTCTATCAGCAGAGGATTTTTAAATCGTCATATTTTGTATAGGCTACCCGAGATGTACAGTAGCCCACTGGTTTTCTGATTCAACATACTGTTGGTTAAGTTATTGCGTCAGTCGGCTCACATATGATTGAAGTCTAGTGCAACGATGTGACATACGAACTGAGAGAATACTGAGCCGTTCTTCCCAATATAAAACAGGTACTTTTGAGTGGTCATGAGTAGTCATAAGGCAGGCTAGAGTCGAGTTTAATTAATTGTCAAATGTCAACTAAGTAGTAATACTAAGATTCATTAAACTAATAAATAGTATAACCTAATAGTCGACCTACTTACTAGCTACTTTAGAATTATGTTTTGACTACCTTTTTAACACTGAAAATAAATCCATCTATTATTTAAACCTCCCTGTAAGAAGAGGACAGTGAATGCAAGTGTTTTTTTTTTCAAATGAGCTGAGCTCGGGAGTCCATTTAGCGTATGATTCTTTCAGTGTACCATGGCTCTGTATGCATTGCCTAAGAGGAAGCTCGGCTCTCCGCCAGTGTCCACTGTCCAGTGTACCGATAAGGAGCCGTGTGTATCTTGTGTCTCACTGAGCCGTGCTCGTTCACGATTCTTTCGGTGTACCATGGCTCACTGTATGTCTCGCTGCAGCGGAAGCTCGGCTCTCCGCCAGTGTCCAGTGAGCCGATAAGGAGCCGTGTGTATCTAGTGTCTCACTGAGCCGTGCTCGTTCACGATTCTTTCGATGTGCCATGATTCACTGTCTCGCTGCAGCGGAAGCTCGGCTCTCGTCAACGTCCAGTGAGTGCGCCACTCAGCACTGTCCGCTGGGAGTAAGCTGAATCGTGTGCCGTGAGCTCGCCGTTCCTGTGAATCGATTCACTCGGACACTTAAATGAATCGATACACTGCTTCGAATCATGCATTCAGTAGCCAACACTAGTGGGCTGAGCTGCAGTCGCTTGGTAGGCCGAAGGCCCATCAGAGCTGAAGCGCTTTGGAAGGGTGTGTGTGTGTTTGTTGTCCCCAGTTGAAGGTAGTCTTATAGGACCAAGTCTGCTTTCAAAAGTAGTTAATAAGGCAAAATTGAATTGGATTCATACTTAAGCCCGATATGTAGGGGATTCTATTCCCTACCACCGAGCGAGTTGCCTACGCGGGTCGGTCATGTCACGTAGCAGTGAGCTTTATATCGGAAGTTAGTGGATTTAGCAGCCCTGAAGATGGTTTTCCGTGGTTTACCATTTTCACACCAGACCCTGCTGTACCTTATTTAAGGCCACGGCCACTACGTTCTCAATTCTAACGCTTTCCTATCCTTGAGTCGCCGGATACCTTCCGTGTGATAGAAAGACGTTAAACCACGACCAGCAATAATAATAATAATAATAATAATAATAATAATAATAATAATAATAATACCACTGTTTTCTCACCCACATGTCCACATTGTCCTTTCTACAGAACACTCGCTTTAATACACTGATTGACAGAGCAAATGCAACACCAAGAAGGAGTGGTCAGAATTTTATGCCAATTGCAGGGTAGACTGACGTCACTGAGGTATGCTCATGATGTGAAATGCGCCGCTGTGCTGCGCACGTAGCGAACGATAAATGGGACACGGCGTTGGCGAATGGCCCACTTCGTACCGTGATTTCTCAGCCGACAGTCATTGTAGAACGTGTTGTCGTGTGCCACAGGACACGTGTATAGCTAAGAATGCGAGGCCGCCGTCAACGGAGGCATTTCCAGCAGACAGACGACTTTACGAGGGGTATGGTGATCGGGCTGAGAAGGGCAGGTTGGTCGCTTCGTCAAATCGCAGCCGATACCCATAGGGATGTGTCCACGGTGCAGCGCCTGTGGCGAAGATGGTTGGCGCAGGGACATGTGGCACGTGCGAGGGGTCCAGGCGCAGCCCGAGTGACGTCAGCACGCGAGGATCGGCGCATCCGCCGCCAAGCGGTGGCAGCCCCGCACGCCACGCCAACCGCCATTCTTCAGCATGTGCAAGACACCCTGGCTGTTCCAATATCGACCAGAACAATTTCCCGTCGATTGGTTGAAGGAGGCCTGCACTCCCGGCGTCCGCTCAGAAGACTACCACTGACTCCACAGCATAGACGTGCACGCCTGGCATGGTGCCGGGCTAGAGCGACTTGGATGAGGGAATGGCGGAACGTCGTGTTCTCCGATGAGTCACGCTTCTGTTCTGTCAGTGATAGTCACCGCAGACGAGTGTGGCGTCGGCGTGGAGAAAGGTCAAATCCGGCAGTAACTGTGGAGCGCCCTACCGCTAGACAACGCGGCATCATGTGCAGCATGTGCTGCGGCCGGTGGCACTCCCGTACCTTCAGGGGCTGCCCAATGCTCTGTTTCAGCAGGATAATGCCCACCCACACACTGCTCGCATCTCCCAACAGGCTCTACGAGGTGTACAGATGCTTCCGTGGCCAGCGTACTCTCCGGATCTCTCACCAATCGAACACGTGTGGGGTCTCATTGGACGCCGTTTGCAAACTCTGTCCCAGCCTCGTACGGACGACCAACTGTGGCAAATGGTTGACAGAGAATGGAGAACCATCCCTCAGGACACCATCCGCACTCTTATTGACTCTGTACCTCGACGTGTTTCTGCGTGCATCGCCGCTCGCGGTGGTCCTACATCCTACTGAGTCGATGCCGTGCGCATTGTGTAACCTGCATATCGGTTTGAAATAAACATCAATTATTCGTCTGTGCCGTCTCTGTTTTTTCCCCAACTTTCATCCCTTTCGAACCACTCCTTCTTGGTGTTGCATTTGCTCTGTCAGTCAGTGTATTAAAATATTAAATGGAACTTTGACTTTTGTAAGCTGAAATTTCGTTCGAAATATTCTGTTTTATTCGTATTTGAATCTCATACTTTTGTAACTAGCAGGGCTTGTTATAAGCCTACTGATAGTTCTCATTAACAAATTTCTTTAAAAGTTGCCTTCACAGTTTATGTGGGTAATGGATGAAATGCTGTCAGGACGCCGTGTGTCTCTATGAAATACATTGTCGCCTGTGACATTTCATTAATGTTATTGTTCTCTGTTGTGAGATAATGGAGTTTGATAACATCGATCGACTTCTGTTTTTTACTTTTACGTCTTGGACACAACGATGATGAATGACGTATTTACAGATGGCACTGAATAGTATCTGTCATCGTATCGACGTTGAGGAGTTCTGCACCATGCGAGGGCCTTATCGTCATTAGATCAGGTGCTCGCCTTCTGATCGATCTCACCTGGCACATTCGACGAGAGGGACGTGATGAACGGTTTGTTTTGACGATACCGGACGAGTTGGCCGTGCGGTTAGGGACGCGCAGCTGTGAGCTTGCATCCGGAAGCCCTGAAGATGGTTTTCCATGGTTTCCCATTCCACACCAGGCAAATGCTGGGGCTGTACCTTAATTTAAGGACACGGCCGCTTCCTTTCCACTCTTAACCCTTTCCTATCTTTTCGTCGTCATAAGACCTATTTGTGTCGGTGTGACATAAAACAAATTGTAAAAAAAATGTTAAATATATTTTCATGACAAAATTCCAGCACTGCAATGTAAAATAATGTTATTAGTTTTACGTCCCACTAAGTTCTTTTATAGTTTCCAGAGACGCCGAGTGTCGGAATTTTGTTGAATTAGTCCTATATTTCATAGATGGCTTCAAGAAAACTACGAGACTAGAGTTACGTTTGCTGTAATACAAGAATATTGTATTCGTAGACAGTTCTTCTTCTTCTTTTCTTCATGGGGCCTCTAAATATTAGATCCTAATTAGCGCCGACCTCTAAGATCTTTTGCTACCATGTTTCTCCTTCATTCCCACCTGGATATACCTGCTCCCTTCACAAAGCTGCAGGTTGTTGTTAATGGGTCGTCTTGGATTTCTCTCTCTCTCTCTCTCTCTCTCTCTCTCTCTTCACCTGGTAGTCCTAAAGTGGAGAGTCTGATTGTACCCAGCGCCACACATTCGAAAAGTATGCGTTCAGCTGATTCCTCTGCTTCATTACATTTCCTACATACTGTGTTATCTCTTATTACTCCAATTCTATGTAGGTGTTTTTTTCAGATGGCAGTGTCCTGTCAACAGTCCTACTACCCATCTTATATTTTCTATGCTGTGTTTCAACAGTGCTTTAGTATACTTCTTGTTTGGTCCTTTTATCAGTTCCTTTGCAAGCCTGCATCCTGGAGTATTTTTCCAGTTCTCCATCTGTTTCTTTTGTACCCCTATGTAGTGTCGGGCTTGTCCATAGGAAATATCGCATACAGGTTCTGGGCCTACAAAATGTGTTTCTGCCTCTTTCCTGGCCAGTTTATCTGCCTGTTCATTTCCTTCTATACCTGCATGCCCTGGTACCCATATTATTTTGACAATATTGTACTTTGAGAGCTTCAGGAGAAGTGAATGGCAATACCAGACAATTATGGATATTATCCGGACTGCTTCTAGTGCCTTAATGGCCGCTTGGCTGTCCGTAAAAATGAAAATGTTCTTGTTCCTATAGTTCATTTTCAGATTTTCTTCAAGACATGTTGTGATAGCTGTCACTTCCACTTGAAATACTAGTGTTTTTGCCCAGGCTCATCTGGATTGATCTCTCAGGTCTTCTCCCGTTGATCCTTCCTCCTGTGTCATCCACAGTCTTTTAGCCATCAGTCCACCACACTATATCTTCTTTTTCAGTTGATATCCCAGTCTTCTTTTTTTTATTATCTGGGTCTCAAACGGTTTTTCAAATTTGTACTTTTGTATCATATGATCAGAAGACATGACTGTGTAAAACTTCCTCTGTTATTACTCTGTTCGTAGACAGTTACTTAACTGGGTGTTTGTGTCCGTCCCAACACTCTCCTCTTCATATTCACACAACACACTACACTACCAATCACCACAGAAACACGCAATAGTGATTACATCCCTCCATATAGGATTGGCGTCAGGAAGGGCATTCGGCCGTAAAACAGGACCAAATCCACATGCGCGGTGCAGTTCGCACCCGCGACCCACAGGTGTGGGAAAAACGGTAGGAAAAGAAGACAGTTAAGTATTGCATGGCAAAGCGACTCAAAAGAAACCAGTGTTGGTCAATTTTTTTAATTTTAGTTTTTATGAATTGGACGTTGGAGAAGGGGCGACTGAAGCACGACTAGCAGACAGTTAGTCGTAATGTAATTACCTTGATTGAGAAATATTATTTCTATAATTAGGAACTCCTTCGGGTACACTCAGAGGTAAAAGAACCTGAAGTGTGTCCAGCCGGTTGAAACCTAGCTTCATTTTTCTCCTTAGGTTTGTTTACAAGTTCAGGTGCTGGTTGTGGTGGTGGTTATTGTTTTGAGAGGAAGTATAACTAGGCAACCATCAGAAGAAAAATAGAAAAGGCATGAAAAGTATGAAGGCATCGGTAAAAAAGAAATCGTGGATGATCCCGTTGTAGCGTCTACTAAGTTTATTCACTTCATACAGTTAGCACGGTGGATATGATATTGAAAGTACAGCTTGAACGGGTTTAATAATTATTATCTAACATATTAGGGCTGTCGATCTTAGTAAATTGATAGAATTTTTGGCTTCTTCCTTCAATAACTTTCCAATTTCAATCAAATTACGCGTGTTGAACCTAAATCTTACGAATATTTTATTAGCAGGTCCTATTGTCTACAGTGTCATCAGAGCTTGGGCAACAGTTGCTTCGAGAAATAACCCGCGGTAGAATAATAATAATAATAATAATAATAATAATAATAATAATAATAATAATAATAATAATAATAATAATAATAATAATGACAAGAATTGTATGGCCTAACTTTCCGAGTTGCAAACCTTTTGTAGTGGTGCCATTTACATGGCCTGCCTACCAATTTCGACATTCTCATTGTACTGCTTTCTTCTTCTTTATCTGTTTACCCTCCAGGGTCGGTTTTTCTCTCGGACTCGGCGAGAGATCCGACCTCTACTGCCTCAAGGGTAGTGTCTTGGAGCTTCAGACTCTGGGTCGGGGGATAAAACTGTGGAGGATGGCCAGTACCTCGCCCAGGAAGCCTCACCTGCTATGTTGAACAGGGGCCTTGCGGGGGGGATGGGAAGATTGGAAAGGATAGACAAGGAAGAGGAAGGAAGCAGCCGTGGCCTTAAGTTAGGCATCATGCATTTGACTGGAGGAGAAGTGGGAAACCACGGAAAACCACTTCGAGAATGGCTGAGGTGGGAATCGAACCCACCTCTACTCAGTTGACCTCCCAAGGCTGAGTGGACCTAGTTCCAGCCCTCGTAGCACTTTTAACATTTCGTGACAGAGCCGGGAATCGAACACGGGCCTCCGGGGATGGCAGCTAATCACACTAACCACTACACCACAGAGGCGGACTGTACTGCTCTCTACCAACGAAATTGGAATTCTACTGGACAGCTCCTATGGCTGAGTTAATTTAATTTTGTTGGGTGACGCTAAGTGCGCCACGAGACAAACCAACAACATTTACATGAAATGCCAGAAAATTTTCCACTACTTAAGCCGTGATAGCCCCGTGATGTACGGGTAGCGTGTCTGCCTCTTACCGGGAGACCTAGGGTTTGATTCCCGGCCATGTCAGGGCTTTTTACCTTGAGCTGAGGGCTGGTTCGTGGTCCACTCAGCCTACGTGATTAGAACTGAGGACGTATCTGACGGTGAGATAGCGGCCCCGGTCTAGAAAGCCAAGAATAACGACAGAAGATTCGTCGTGCTGACCACATGACACCTCGTAATCTGCAGGCCTTCATGCTGAGCAGCTGTCGCTTGGTAGGCCAAGGACCGTCAAGGGCTGTAGTGCCATGTTTTTTTTTTTTTTTTTTTTTTTCAGCCGAGATAGCTTCCATGAACTTTGGATCTTGAGTCGGACATTCTACCACTGATCAAGATACTGCTGAAGAAGTTCCATTCTACCTGCGGCGTTTGGATAGGAATCTAAATTCTACCAACACTGCAGATTCCTAGCTCTATCGTGGAGACAGACTTGGTGCATTCACCTATTACATAAATTTTCTCTGAAATTGTAAACTAAGTTATCCGACATTTTGTTGAATTCCGTTCTACTAGAACTCTGGTCGTTCTTCCTGTTATATATAAAACTGAAGGATGGCGACTGGCAGCGTACAGTGCTTGAAAGGGGTAGTAAATATTTTGTTTGCGAGACTTAGGTATTTCTTATGTCTCACGCTATATTGCAAGATGGCGTGCTCTCACGCACATACGTTATATTAATTAGTCTGATTAATTCAGAAACTAAGTATTGTCTCTCGACACCATGTAGGCATGCAGTCCATAATGCGTAATAATGCACTTTGAATTCTGAAATATCGCAGAGGAGGAAACAGCGCCAAATTCTTTGTACTGTGCATGTCTAACTCTTGTCCGTTTCTTTCTTTTTTTTTTTTTTTTTTGCTAGTGGCTTTACGTCGCGCCGACACAGATAGGTCTTATGGCGACGATGGGATAGGAAAGGCCTAGGAGTTGGAAGGAAGCGGCCGTGGCCTTAATTAAGGTACAGCCCCAGCATTTGCCTGGTGTGAAAATGGGAAACCACGGAAAACCATTTTCAGGGCTGCCGATAGTGGGATTCGAACCTACTATCTCCCGGATGCAAGCTCACAGCCGCGCGCCTCTACGCGCACGGCCAACTCGCCCGGTTTGTCCGTTTCTCTACGGGGTCAGGTATGAAGCGAGTTGAATCTTCATAGCAAGTTTCTACGACCGGATGCCCTTCCTGACGTCAACCTCATCAGCAGAGTTAATGAGATAGGTCTTATGGCGTCGATGGGACAGGAAAGGCCTAGAAATGGGAAGGAAGCGGCTTTGGCCTAAATTAAGGTACAGCCCCAGCATTTGCCTGGTGTGAAAATTGGAAACCACGGAAAACCATTTTCAGGGCTGCCGATAGTGGGGTTTGAACCCACGATCTCCCGGATACGAGCTCACAGCTGCGCGCTCCTAACCGCACGGCTAACTCGCCCGATTATATGATAGTAAGAAGGGGGAGAGTGAAACCTGGTGCCGGCACATAGCCCTGCTCCTGTCGAATAGCGCCAAGGGGTCTGCTCAAGTCTTAACATCTCCATCCGACGGACGAATTATCATCAACAGCCTCATATATCCTCACTCCATATGCACACTGTGGAGAGGTTTGGAATTCACTCCAGGCTCTTCACACGCAATCTAGTGATTAGAAATTGTATACCACCAACTCTCCTATCATGCCTGCCGACATTCTGAGATGATTTCTTTTTTTCTACCAACGATACTCGATCTCGAACCGGCTAACCACGGTGTCAGACCAGGTACACTTTATGCCTTAACGATCATAGCCACAGGGTGGGCTCTGCACCAAATCCTTCATACTACTGTTAACGAAAGAAAAAACCGTTTTTATCTGTTCGTTGATAAAAAGGGATAGAGTTTTCTGACTATGTGTCTGTACACATTTGTGACCATTTTATTCTACACATTCGCCCAGATCCATTTTTGGTGAGATATACCTAATGTTTGCAGAACACTACCCGCGTGAGCACCATCTTCCCTACAGCCCCGACCTCTTAACCAGAGATAGAGACGCCTGCTTCTTCGGACCGTTGAAGAAGCATCTGGATTGTAAGCGTTTCAACAACGGCCGTCATTGTAACGTGGTTTCAGGGGCTAGAGCCAACGGCCGTAGCCGTGTTGAAACACCGGATCCCGTGAGATCTCCGAAGTTAAGCAACATTGTGCATGGCCAAGATTTGGATGGAGGAGCAGAAGGGAACTGGCCACCGTACCGTACGTAAACTCCGGCTCAGGCACACCTCTGCGGAGGTTCGGACCTGCCTTCGGGCAGAATACACCCTTACCTTACTTCATGGGCTAGACGCAGATTTCTTCCGTGGCGGTATCGATGCCTTGGTGTTCCGTTGGAGCAAGTGCTTGGACAAGAATGGTGATTATGTTGAATATTAAAGCGCATCAGTGCCTGTACTGTGTATTCTTATTTCCACCTGTTAAATAAAGCTTTTCCGTGCGAGCTCCTGTTACCTTATACAGTATTTTAAAGAGCCTTTGTTCATAATTTGTCCACCGCATGACAAAATGGCATTCTGAACAGGAACTTTAAATCTGGAACGTATCTTAATGAAGTCCTCTTTTCTCTCCTCTGTAGCACAGAAATAAACACAAGCTAAATGTTTATACACTTCTAAATATTAGAATGTGATTTGATAGAATCTGATGATGTTTTCAAGAACGAAACACGACATTCTATTTTAAATGAGCTGTTTCTTTTTCGAGTAGTTTATAAATTTATTACTGCAAATTAGTTTTGGCAGACTGAAGAACATAACAGTTACAAATTAACATATTAATAATTAGCAGGCATGTTTATAATATATTGATTCAAATTCAAATATACTTTATTTCCAGTACCTGTATTTGTACAGAAATACGTCGCAAAACCTGTACTTCGGTACATACGAGTTTATCACATGGTAAACTGACATAACTAAAGCTACACAGCCTATATGCAATTTTTAATTATTTTTAAAGCTAAATACATGATATTTTTGAAATAAACCAAAAGTCGACTAAATAATACAAAACTAAATAATTTATGAAAGCAATACAAAATAGTTCAATTCATAATTTAAAATATACTTTATTATTCCATTACCTGATAACCAAGATTTCGTACTCATAATAGTTGTGTTCGTAAATTAGGTTTGTAAAGCGTGAAGTTTTGTTCTTGACAAAATCTAACTTATGGTGTAAAGTGTTTTGTGTAGGTAACTTTAAAAGTAGACTTGTATTTCAGCATAGCTTACGCGAGGTCATTCTTTGTCGTCATCGTCTGTGCCGAGCCGCCCAGCTATTTTTCAGCAATTCATTATAACAGTGTCGTGGATTTTATGATAAAATAATTCTTCTTCCTGACCATTTCCCCAATTCATTGGGGTCGGCATTTGATGTATATTTGATCCAGTTGTACGACCGGATGCCCATCCTGAGGATGTATTCACTACTGCGGGTTTCTGTGATGGTTGGTAATAAGGTGTGTTTATGTAGATGAAGAGATGTGTATTGAGACGAACACAAACTCCCAGTGCCCGAGCGCAGTTAAAATCCTCGATCTGGTTGAGAATCGAACTTGGGACCCTCTGAACTGAAGGCCAGTACGCTAACTATTCAGCCAAGGAGCCGGAATTCGGAATGATGATAATAAATGTTGAATGTATTTTCAACCGAGTTTCGTTGAAATCTGTTTGGTCCAACCAAGACTGTTCCCTTGTTAATATTTTCCAAATTCGTCGATTATAAGGTTTATGAGGTTTGGAATTTGCTTGCCTCTCATAGCACTTTCCTTACCTGATACATCCAATCTTCGAATTATTGGACCTTTTCCTTTTTTATCTGTGGTTAGAGTTCCGAGAGGATGATTCTCTCGCTGTAATTCCCCTTAAAACAGTGATCACCAGCACTTTGTTAAAACAGACATGATCATCATCCATAGATCAGTTTATTCTGCGAACGGGTTCTAAATGGTTCTTGACTACGCCCAGTGTGCAAGCACACACATGTAGTTACGAATGAGTTTGAAGCATAGAAAATACGGCTCGATCAGATACGAGGCAAATGACATGTTCGCCAAAATTTTCGAAGATCACAGGTCACATCTCTGCCATAAGCGTAATTTATTACTGAAAGCCACTCCTTGGTAATGCTGTCATGGTTTGATTAAGGCATTCTGTCGCGGTTCACTAAGTAGAGGCTGTGATATAGTCTTCCTGATATAAGATGCTGAAAGCTGGTACTATGGATCACAGTACTCTGGTATCACCATAATAATAATAATAATAATAATAATAATAATAATAATAATAATAATAAAAGAAAGGACATGGCGAGAGAAGACCCTCCACGGAAAATACTACAGCAATCTAAACCAACAGAGCATAGACAAGAATGCGTCATGTATGTGGTTACAAAGTGGGCGTTTATTTGGGGAGACAGAGGGATTTGCAGTTGCTATACAAGACCAAGTAATAGCTACAAACAATTACAAAAAGTACATCATCAAAGACACCAGTGTACTCTCCGACAAATGCAGACGATGCTCCATTCATCTCGAGACCATCGACCATATCACTGCGGGCTGCCCAGTACTTGCCCCCGTAGAATACACGAGACGACACAATCATGTCTCGGGAATCATACACCAGGCACTTGCTCAGGAAAACCAATTAATTCAGGAGCGTATCCCTTATTACAAGTACCATCCAAGACCATTCCTGGAGAACGAGTCGATTAAGCTTTATTGGGACACTGCTGTAGTGACAGACAAAACAGTCAACCATAACAGGCCAGACATCATACTGGTAAACAAGAAAACTGGGACGACTTTCATTATTGACATCGCTATCCCCAATGACACCAACATTGACAGGAAGTACAGTGAAAAAATCTCCAAGTACAAAGAACTTGCAGAAGAGATAAAGAGGATCTGGAAGATGAAACTGGTACGAATAGTTCCTGTGATTCTGTCAGTCAACGGCCTCATTCCACACACACTTCACAAGAGTCTGCGAGAACTGGGTCTTCCACCGAACATCTACAAAATTATGCAACATTCTGTCCTCCTGTCAACATGCAACATTGTGCGATCATTCCTCTCGCAAGAATGAAGATCCCGTGATCTACAGTTTTGTATATACCTGTACATTAACGTTTGTATTATAATGTGTAAATAGTTTAATTATGTAAGGCACTTGGTGCATCCCGTGCCCCATTACTACCCATATTTCCTGTGGAGAAGTGTATGAATAATAATAATAATAATAATAATAATAATAATTTAAGAGACACGACCGTGATGACCGAGCGTGTTCGACTGTGCGGTTAAGGACGCGCAGCTGTGAGCTTTGCATTCGGGAGTGTGGTTTCGACCCCTACTGTCGGCAGCCCCGAAGATGGTTTTCTGTGGTTTCCCATTTTCACACCCAGTAAATGCTAGGGCTCTACCTTAATTAATGCCACGGCTGCTTCATTCCCATTCCTAGCCCTTTGCTATCGCATCGTCGCCATAAGACTTATCTGTGTCTGTGCGACGTAAGGCAACTGGTAAAAAAAAAACACAACCGTGATGAAATTTTGAAAGAAATTCTTTTCTCAATTCCCAAACACCCTTGCAGTTTTCTCCTAGTACTGCCACCTGTGAAAACTGCTTTCCCAAATCGCCGCTAGGTTGAATTTTACTTTGTCACATTGGTAAAGGCAACGGCCGTGGCCGTGTTAACACACCGGATCTAGTGAGATCTCCGAAGTTAAGCAACATTGGGCGTGGTCAAGAAGTGGATGGGTTGCCACGCGCTGTTGGTGGGGGTAAGGGAATGGAGGAGCGGAAAGGAACTGGCCGTCCTACCGTACGTAAACTCCGGCTCAGGCACACCTCTGCGGAGGTTCGGACCTGCCTTCGGGCAGAATACACCCTTTCTTTTACCATTGGTAAAGCCCAATTGCTTGGTGACCCTGCTTTTAGTACATGAGTGCTGTTGAAGAGAAGTCGCTACCGCTACCCCTCATATCAACAGCCCATCAGCTGAACGAAATACTAGTTGAGCTCACGTGGTTGAGTAAACCGTGTTTTAGACCTCAATCCCGGATTAACTGTTACATGTATCCGGGACCTCTGAGTACATGGCAGACATGCTACCCCTTCACTTTGGGTCTGTTTGTACATTTACTTGCAGAAGTGTTAGTTTACTCCATATCCATTAAGTTAATAGATTGATTTACTGTATTTGCGAATTTTGTATATCTCTGGGAATGCTTCTTTTTGTCCCTTTGATGTAATAAGCGCAGCATTTTTAACATAAGAAAACTTATTGTGGAGACCATAGAGCATAATATGATAATATTAAACAGAACATTTGATGAATTAAGTATTAACACGTCCTTGAAGCCACTAACCGAGAGAGTTGGCCGTGTGGCTAGGGACGCGCAGCTGCTAGCTTTCATTCGGGAGATAGTGGGTTCGAACCCCACTGTTGGCAACCCTTAACATGGTTTTCCGCGGTTTCCTATTTTCACGTCAGGTAAATGCTGGGGCTGTGCAAATAAGGCCACGGGCACTTCCTTCGCACTCCTAGCCCTTTCCTATCCTATCGGTTTCGAACTCGCTATCTCCCAAATGAAAGTTGATAACTACACGACACAAACCGCGCATTCACTTGCTTGGTATGAACAGCATAAAAATATTTTCCGCTACCGGTATCTTTGAACTTAAAACTGAATGATTGTTATTTTGTCCATACAAGAGGACGTTAGTTCAGATATAGCACAAATCTAAGATCACACATGTGGATAAATTATATCTGCATACCCTGGTTGCAGAAGAAAAATGAACAAGTTACTTCCATAGATGGTCATAATGACAGTTTTGGAACTCCAGAAAGAAAAGCCATTATATTTATTCACAAAACGTGGGTGTCTGATCCTAAGAGGTTGAAGTATTGAATAACGATAGTCCGCTGGCTTCACTGAAGTACCGTTCCAGTATTTTCCATGGCGTGAAATGGAAAAGGCACTCAAAATCACTTTAAGCATGGTCGAACGAGACATTCAAACTCTGCAGTCTTGCAATCTATGAGTAGAGTCAGGTGGGGTAAATCTGACCATGGACTACTTCTTCAATCTCCCTTTTCACCCTTGCAATGTACACGAAAAAGAAGAGGGCTTATTTATGGATCATTATGTCTGTTGAAAGAACAGGCCTGTTAACTGGAGAAAAGGGAGTTGGGCGAAAATATCCCATGGTAGGAATTACCCCACCTGACCCTACTTTCAGTCCCAAGCGTTTTAGTCCACTGAGCTACATTGATCAGACACAAGCATTCGGCAGTGGAGCTCAGATGATTATACGATTTTCGAAGATATTGCCCCAATTGTCTGATCATGTGATTGACTGGGGTGTCGCGTGTTCCAAGTTGTCCCGTTTGTGAAGAATATTTTATGTTCTCGGACAGATATAACTTCTACTAGGGAACATGTTGTGAGTTTCCATGCCCGGACTACTATTTTAAGAATATACAATAACGTGCTGCACTTCAGTCGAACAGGGAAACATTCCTAAAATGCATATTTTACTTCCATAGACATTTATGACCTATATTAGTTTTATTATTAACTTTATTGGACACATTGGACTAAATTAATCTCCCATGAACACTTTTTCTTTGAAGGTTGTACTGTTTGATTCTTCTTATTTGCCCAGTACTTCTTCATTCGTTCTGATCGCAGGTTCTTAATTATCTGAAATCTCTACAGGCCTTCTGTGCATCATTTCAGTTTAAAACTTTTGATTCATAAGAAAGGTGGTAATTTTATTCTTGCTCTCTGCATCTGTAATTTCAAGTCCAACTGTTTTTATATCCTCTTGAATTTCTTTGATCCAATGACCCCATGCCTTCTTTCCCAGACTTCTCATCACTCGTTATCGTAAAATTCTGTTTCCTGGTAATCGTGGTATGTGAAAAGTAAGAGATTATTTTCTTCTTCATCGTACTGGTACCTGGGTGAATCCCTCGATAGACAGTTTCATTGGGGAGGATTCTCCAGACTCCTTCAACCTGGTACTTTTTTATTTATGCAAGTTCTGATAATTCTTCTTTCAGTTTTGAGAAGCTGATCAGTTCTTCTTTCATTTTTAATTTGGAACAAGGTTTCGCAAGCGTAAGTGGCTTCGGGCAAAGTTACAGTTTTGTAGTATTGGATCTTAGTGTCTGTTGACAAGCATTTTTTTTATAAGTTGACCAGGTTAGAAATTGTGCTTTTTTATTTTGTTGGTTCTATTTATCCATGTTGCTTTCTCGCTTAAGTTGTGGAAAATTGTTTCTTCAAGGTATTTAAATTGTAGGACTATGTTAATTTTTTAATCATGTATGACGACTTCGTTTATGTCAAGCGGTTTCAATGGTATGATCTCAGTTTTCTCAAAGGATATTTGTAATCCTATTTTAATGCAATTTCCTGGAGACTGGCGATCTGAGCATGGACTTCTTCCATGTCAAGGGCTAAAAGAACTAAATCATCTGCAAACCCTAGGCAGTTTGTCCTTATTGAGGGTTTTGCTCCAATTTTGATTTTAGGTGGGTTTTCGTTTTGCCAAATTTTCATGATGTAATCTAGAGCCACATTGAAAAGTAGTGGGGATAATGTCACCTTGCCTGATGCCTGTATTTATTGTAAAAGCGTTTGGCATATCTCCCCTGAACTTTACCTTTGAAATTGTCTTGGTTAAGTTAGTACCATAATTTTCTTTTTGTTAATATAGGATGAAGGCCATATGATCTGAGGATTTTTAAAAGACTGGGTCTGTTTATACTACCATAAGCCGTTTTGAAATCTATGAATGAAATAAACAGCTGTTCATTCTGTATTTGTAATATTTATGATCTGTATTATTAGACATAGAAATACCATTTGGTACCTACGTCTTGTGAATTAATAATTCTGGGTTTTCGTACAGAATCTTGCTATATACAGTAATGTCCAGAAAAACTCATTTCATCTGTTGATATTCCTAAAAAAATCCATTATTCCTTCGTGACCATATTCTCCAATTTTTTCTTGTCAACGAAGTTTTCATAAATAAATAAATAAATAAATAAATAAATAAATAAATAAATAAATAAATAAATAAATAAAATAAATAAATAAATAAATAAATAAATGTAGACATGATATAGGCTTTCGGGCTTATGTCGTGTCAAGAAAAGAATGTGAAATTCTTTACGTTTCGCATATGTAAATATGTATGTGCAAATGGAAGTCTGTTTGGAGCGATCTTCTGTATATAAAGGTATAGAAATAAAAATAGACGTGAATTAAAGAGGCACTTCGAGGCATCTTCCGAACTTAAAAAACTCGCTACCAGAGTGGTTGATGACTTCAGGATCCCTAGAAAAATCGAAAATTTCCAAAATTTCTCGAGGGGGCAGTGTTGGAGAATTTTGAAATTTAGTGCTTAGCATAAATCAAGATGACGGCACAATTTGCCAGACGAGCTAGAAAATTGAAATTTGGCAAAACTGTAGCTTTTAGGTTGTAGCCGACGGAAAAATTCCAAGACGTTCAAATATTTAATTTTTTACCCCTCCCCCCCGACAAATATCTAAATATCGAGGCAATTCTAATGACGGTGCAGACCTTCGTTTCGAGGTAATTAGTGGCTAAACGGTAAGTCGTATCGCAAAACAGATATCTCAATCGTCACTCGATTTGGAAAGATCTAAAACTTTGGTTCTATGACTTTTTGTTGTATCTCGATCCCTTATACGTTAGTGAGAGCTGCATTTCTCCATTTTAGTTAAATTTTGTACGTTTGTCACGTATATTTTTTCAGTTTGACACACTTCTAAGAAAGGTAGAATCATCAAAATTGGGACGCACATTGGCATAACCAATGGACATATGCTGGCCAAAGTTTGATTCCAGCTGCCATATAAGTATGCGACAAATAAAACAATGTGTGCAAACTTCACCCAAACTTCACTCTATTCATTTTTTTAACTAAATCTAACTCATAAATGTAAAAAATACGAGAAAATGCCATAGGACCAACCACGTAGAACACTAGAAGAGGCGTCTTATGGCGCAATCGGTTTATCGATATGACGCACCGTTTAGCAGCAGTTAATCTCGAAATGAAGGTCTGTAGTAATAAATGTCTGTTTATGTATGTCTATGTATATAATTTACATTGAATTTGATTTGTAGCTATCTCGAAAGTGGGATGTGAGGGGACTGCCATTATAATTAAAACTGTACAAATCGATGTTACTGTCAGTAGGAGAGGTGTCTGTAATTGCAATCAAAACTCCCCACATAGACTTTGACTGGTAGAAGAAAAGGGGCCCTGCCATTATAACTGAAACTCCCCAACTCCACTGTAACTGGCATCAGTAAAGGCGTCCTGCCATTGTAATGAAAAACTTCCTTCTCGATTTGATTGGCAGAAGACAAGGGCGCATGTAAATTTGGTCAAAACTCCCCTACACAATTGTGATTGGCACTAGGAAAAGGGGCCTCTCATTATGATGTTAACAACACAACACTATTTTGACTGGCATTAGGGAAGGTGCCTACCATTATAATGAAAACTCCCCATATCGATTGTGACTGGCAGGAGGCAACAGGGTCTGCCATTATAATGAACACTCCCCAACTCTATTGTGAATGGCATTAGAAAAGGGGGTCTGCCATTATTACCACAACTTCACAACTCACACGTTACATGGGGGAAAACGTATGGGGACCTTCCCATGGTGTTTCTCGGATAACGTTAAGAGGAATTTCGATGCAAATGATACACCAGAATGTACATAAAAGCCCAAAATGTAACGTTATTCAAAAAACGAAAAACATTATTTTTTCAGATTTTGGCTTCTCGTCTTACCTTAACACTTACCAGAGGGAAAATAGAAGAGGTCCAACATTTTGAAAAATGAAGGTATCGGAAAAAGTTAAGAAAGGGTACGAAGGGCGTGAAAATGAAAGCTTCTCTAGGCCTCGAAAACCTAATACCTTCGGGGCCGGAAATAAACAAGAGTTGATCAAGGGTGGTAGGGTAGGAAAGATGAATGCGAGGAGCCTAAGAAGTAAATGCCACACTCAGTTAAGGAACCGTGGTCGTCAGCCGACGTTCCTAAATTGAGAGCCCCTGGTCGCCCTTTTAGTCACCTCTTATGATAGGCAGAGGATACTGTGGATATATTCTGCCACCCGCACCCACAGAGTGCAATATTAACAGAGAAGGGCTTTCGTACATTATCGGTTATTTGATATGCACTCAGGCGAATGACGCAATTGCGACCTATATTTATAAATTCATTTAAGTGTCCTAGACCCTTGCATGCTTCTCATTATACTCCAGGCCATAATAAACAGGTTCCTGTGTATATTGACCAACAACAGCGATATCGTGCGGCTAAGATAGCATCTTATTACTCATGGGCAAGGCCGGGGTGAATACTCTGTGTGGGCAGTTTATAACCTGGAGGGTTTACTTTCCGTCTTCATCACCAAGAAATATTAACAGAGTGTTTCTAGTAGGGAATTCACCGAGTGAAAATTACACACGCTCTCGCAAGCAATAAATGATGTGTTTGGTCATTGCTCCAGTGTCTCAAAATCGATACACATGCTGGAATAAAAAAAAAAATTAAAAAACATTCACCAGACAGAGTGCAGTTCGTATATTGATCTTACTTAAGCTACTCTTGGTTCGTGACGTAATGCGTAGGTCAATGTTTGAAAAATTAGGATCTCCAAGGCCAAAGCTTCAAATGACGTACTCCTCAAGGGAGGAGAAATGACAAGTTAGAATGTTGTTGTCCTCTGGATAGCTGAACATTACACTAATAAAAACCAATCAAACCCCATGGCAAAACAGCCCCGAAGGTCCTTGGTCTACCAACCGACCGCTGCTCAGTCCGAAGACCTGCTGGTTACAGGTGTCATGTGGTCGGCACGACCTCGGTCGTTATTCTTGGCTCTGACCGGGACTGCTGTCTCACCGTGAGATAGCTCTTCAGTTGTAATCACGTAGGCTGAGTGAACCTGGAACCAGCCCTCAGACCCATGTAAATATCCCTGACCTGGCCGGGAATCGATCCCGGGGCCTCCGGGTAAGAGACAGGCACGCTACCCCTATACGCGGGGCGGGCCACACTGAATAATAATAATAATAATAATAATAATAATAATAATAATAATAATAATAATAATAATAATAATAATAATAAAATTAATTATAATAATTGCTGCTGTGGATTTTAATGTTTTCAGACCGTGCCCACGCATACAGTATGTGTAGGTCAGGAACATATTTATTTCTGGCATCATATTCCCCGCTAGATAGTCCAAATTTCTGTCACACGTTTGTGTAGGTTTTGTTCTATTTGTTTCAACTAGTCAATGTTCCAATAATTGCCTAGGAACAGCAGCACTTGGTTGCGAAATGTTGTGTATCTGTGCCTGTCAGTTGATTAAAATTGTTCTTGAAATGTACATGAAGTACAGATGCAGTGTGTCATGTAACTCTAAAAAAAAAAAAAAAAAAAAAAAAACACACTAAAAAAACCCTTTGTAGTTAAGAGCATATTTGAAGAGAATGCGTACAGATTTCGAAAATCTCGTATAATGAAGTTGTCACCCTTAAAACAGCGATTTAAACAATATTTGCTATTTAATTGTTAGTGTTGTGTATTTACAGTTTAAATAATATCGTCCCAACTATGACAAAGTAGCGCAGGTGACGGACTTTTTTTTTTTTGTTAGTTGTTTGACGTCGCACCGACACAGATAGGTCTTACGGCGACGATGGGACAGGAAAGGGCTAGGAGTGGGAAGGAAGCGGCCGTGGCCTTAATTAAGGAACAGCCCCAGTATTTGCCTGGTGTGAAAATGGGAAACCACGGAAAACCATTTTAAGGGCTGCCGACAGTGGGGTTCGAACCTACTATCTCCCGAATACTGGATACTGGCCGCACTTAAGCGACTGCAGCTATCGAGCTCGGTGGTGACGGACTAGGGAACCTGTAGTTCTAAATTTTTGGTCTAAATTTTACTATTTATATAATGTCTACCCTCTGACAAAAGTCTCACGTCTGCAGCTCGTTCTGTATGGCGAACACACAAAACCAATAATTAAATATAAAAGTTGATTTGACATGAACAATTACAACTTCTTTCAGTTCTTCTAATTTTATTGACAATTTGCACATTCGTTAGTTTGTCAGAGGGGGGACGATATATTGTAAAGGCAAAGAAATTCAGGAAAGTTAAGTTTCTTAGACGGGAATGCCCATATCCACCTCATCGAAATAAATAAATAAATAAATAAATAAATAAATAAATAAATAAATAAATAAATAAATAAATAAATAAATGCCTTGAAACATTATGTTAACTCCACCTCAGGATCACGGTTCTTATATACAAAGAGCCAATATCTTGGACTAACTGCGTATTTACAGTACATAAATCCTTAATATTACCTGCATATTTCTTAATCGTTCAGTGCGTTTGCTTGACAGCCTCAGCATTTGCCTGGTGTGAAAATGGTAAACCACGGAAAACCATCTTCAGGGCTGCCGACAATGGGATTCGAACCCACTCTCTCCCGGATGCACGCTCACAGCCGCATGCCCCTGACCGCACGGCCAACTCGCGCGGTGAGGACTGTTCTGACATTATTATTATTATTATTATTATTATTATTATTATTATTATTATTATTATTATTATTTTTGCTAGTTGCTTTGCGTCGCACCGACACAGACAGGTCTTATGGCGACGATGGGACAGGGAAGGGCTAGGAGTGGGAAGGAAGCGGCCGTGGCCTTAATTAAGGTACAGCCCCAGCATTTGCCTGGTGTGAAAATGGGAAACCACGGAAAACCATTTTCAGGGCTGCCGATAGTGGGGTTCGAACCTACTATCTCCCGAATACTGGATACTGGCCGCACTTAAGCGACTGCAGCTATCGAGCTCGGTCACAACATTATTTTACACATTACTGTATATATATAAAGTTTGTAAACTAAATTTAAAGTGTCGTCAGTCCCAAGTAGGAAAATTGAGATTTATTTTATTTATTTATTTATTTATTTATTTGGCTAGTGGTTTGACGTGCACTAACACATATAAGATTTTCGGCGACGGAACGATGGAAAAGGGCTAGGATTGGGAAGGTATCGGCCGTGGCCTTAAAGTACAGTCCCAGCCAGCATTTGCCTAGTGTGAAAATGGGAAACCACAGAAAATCATCTTCATGGCTGCCGACGGTTGGATTCGAACCCACCATTTCCCGAATGCGAGCTCACGGCTGCACGACCCTGATCGCATGGCCATCTCGCTCGGCAGAAACGAAATCATGGTTATTTGTGTGTGACTGAGTTAACGCTATCCCTTGGGTGAGCGGACGATGTGTCTTGTGTAAGTCATTTTGGTAACCGTGACGGAGGTGGTTCATGGCCCCTAGGACAATCCTTAGTGATTCATTGATAGTAACTATCGGGCCTTAGTTAGGTCTGTCAAGAGCTGATTCTACCGGTCATTCTGCTTGTACCAGACTCGTGTCTTTCTTCCTGCCTCACTACCCTAGGATAAATCTTGATCTCCAGTTATGTTTCTGGCATTTCCTGAATCCCAGTTTCGACCTCATAGAGCCCGATACGACCATAACTGCTTTGTGGAATGGTCAGCGCAGTGATCATCTTCATAGTGTTACGAAAAAACTCCGTCTGTTTTATTACTCAGATTTATTTCAGAATGACCTAATAAATGTACACACATATGTATACACGCACAAGTCTAGTAAGCATTGAATGGGCCACGCTTACTAATTACTATCTGTTTAAAAGTCCCCTTTCCTTATGGCACAGCAGGCGGTCCGGCCCGTTTCTATACCTGGGACGGCTAATCCTTACTTTCATTTCCCCAAGTCCAGTCATCAGCTGTGTGTAGACCGCTGGATCAGAACACAGGCCTACGGGACACTCAAAACACGATGACTGTGCATTGGTTCGACTCCAGAGACAGTCCAGTAATTGAGTCACATGCAGTGATCAACCAAACAGCTCAACAGTATTTAAGAGCAGGACATACTCACAACAGGGAACATTGACACAGGTCCATTTACCCTTACACTCGGTGGGACACTAGCGACAGCCAATACCTATGTCGCCCTCAGCCCAGCCACCGAAACCCAACACACTGAGTCTCACGCTGACCCCGAGTCCAGCACCAACACTGACTATATCTCCACCACGCAGTCCAACACTGACCCCGAGTCCTACACTGACTCCACCACGCAGCCCAACTCTGACTGACTGTCCGCGGCTAGCCTCTCTTTTTATAGCTCGTTTGATGTAAACCTGAACATTCGCGAGGTGGCTAGAGGCGGAATATTCCCGTTGAAATGAAATGTCGTATGGCTTTTAGTGCCGGGATATCCCAGGGCGGGTTCGGCTCGCCAGGTGCAGGTCTTTCTATTTGACACACGTAAGTGACCTGCGCGTCGTGATGAGGATGAAATGGTGATGAAGACAACACATACACCTAGCCCCTGTGCCATTGGAATTAACCAATTAAGGTTAAAATCCCCGACCCGGCCGGGAATCGAACCCGATACCCTCTGAACCGAAGGCCAGAACGCTGACTGTTCAGCCAACGAGTCGGACATATTCCCGTTGAATCTCCAAGAAACTCACAGGTAAGCCCCTTTCTGGAAGTACCGAAAGGGGCTACCACAGGGCTGGCACGTAACAACACATCTTCATTTGCACACAAATCTCAATACCAACCACCACAGAAACACGCGATCGTGAATACATCCCTCCCCTTAGGGTTGACAACTAGGAAGGACGTCCGGTCGTAAAACCGGGCTTAATTCACTTAAGTGCCGATCTCAGATTGAAGAAGCAGAAGAAGAACCTGATACGGTCATTCTTCCTAGTGATTGATGACTTAGGTGGCATAATAACAAAGTTTATCAGGCCCTTCCCAAAGAAGGCCCCCGACATCGACTGTATGAAGGACTCTTGTTTAGAAACTAGAATTGAAGGAGATGAAATATCATTAACATTGTTCTTTTCTTGGCCTTTTAACTGGTATCCGATAAGTAGGTCTAGGTTTAGATATTTGGCACGAATGCGAAAGTGCACGCAAGGTTCTTGGTATCTTAACTGGGCAGTGTTGTACATGAATAATATCGCAACGGGTTATATTTGGACAATTTAGCAGGTGGAGAGAAGGAAGGTTTAATTTCTTGTTAGTGGTTTAATGTCGCACTAACTCATATGTTTTCGACGGCGATGCGGTAAGAAAGGCCAAGGACTGGGAGGAAAGCAGCAGTGGCCTTCATTAAGGTAAAACCTGGAGTAAAATGGGGAGCCACAAAAATGCATCTTCAGGGTTGCTATTGGTGGTGTTCGACCCACTAATTCCTGATGCAAGTTCACGCTACGCGGCCCAATTGTGCATCCGACTGTCTTGGTAGGTACGATTCTCCCGTGTTGTTGTTCAGGGGCTTCCCTTATTATTGTGGTGTCTATAGGGTAGTTGGTATTTAGGACACGCTAATTTCTTCTGGGCTACGATACCGAAAGATTACATTGCTTTTTTTTTTTTTTTTTTTTGTATTAGCTTACCATCCTCAGTATTTCTGAAGCAGGCGTGGAAGGAGGCAAAACCAGGTGAGAAACACTTCGGTGAAATTAGTAAGCAAACCGTCTAGTTCTGAAGCCGAGTTGGGACGTTGCTACTGCTTTGAGGTACTCTGTCAAGCAAACTGTGTATCTTGATGGCCATTGAAGACAAAATACAGACAAAATAACTTTTGAATGAATGCCTTGGATCGTTTCGTAGTGTTCTTCGATATTGCACCGTGCTCTGGGAAAATAATCAGAATTTCACAAGTTTGATTCTACAGATGAAATGAGTGTTAGTGCCGGGAGTGCCCGAGGACATGTTCGGCTCAACAGGTGCAGGTCTTTTGATTTGACGCCCATAGGCGTCGTGATGAGGACGAAATGATGATGAAGACGATTCATACTCCCAGCCTCCGTGCCAGTGAAATTAACCAATGATGGTTAAAATTCTCGACCCCGCCGGGAATCGAACCCAGGACCCTTGTGACCAAAGGCCAGCACGCTAACCATTCAGCCGGACATTCTACAGATAAGAGGGTAAACTGTTCGTTGTACTATGCAGTCATAAGGGATTTTATTGTATGTGCTTTACATGGAAATGAATAGATTAGGACGGGATGTGGAGAGCAGCATCAAACCAGTCCCACGGTCTATTTAGCCAAACAACAATCACAATCACCACCACCTCTACGATTGATATTGTAGACCTTTCTTCTTCTTCTTCTTTCTTAATCTGCTTACCCTCCAGGGTTGGTTTTTCCCTCGGACTCAGCGAGGGATCCCACCTCTACCGCCTCAAGGGCAGTGTCCTGGAGCGTGAGACATTGGGTCGGGGGATACAACTGGGGAGAATGACCAGTACCTCGCCCAGGCGGCCTCACGTATTATGCTGAACAGGGGCCTTGGTGGGGGATGGGAAGATTGGAAGGGATAGACAAGGAAGAGGGAAGGAAGCGGCCGTTGCCTTAAGTTAGGTACCATCCCGGCATTTGTCTGGACGAGAAGTGGGAAACCACGGAAAACCACTTCCAGGACGGCTGAGGTGGGAATCGAACCCACCTCTACTCTGTTGACATCCCGAGGCTGAGTGGACCGCGTTCCAGCACTCGTAGCACTTTTCAAATTTCGTGTTAGAGGCGGGAATCGAACCCGGACCTCCCGGGGGTGGCAGCTAATCACACTAACCACTACACCACAGAGGCGGACCCTTTCTTCTTCTATTTTTTTTATTGGTTGCCAGTCATGACTGAAGTCCGCAAATATTTAATTTATTTCTTAGGTATATACAGGGTGGTTGGAAACAACGTGAATCGTGTATATGAGCATTAGAGCATTGGTCATACTGCTGAAGTTAGCCAATCAGATCGCTTCGTGGACGATTTCAGATGAGCTTTGGAAGGCAGTGTTGCTAAATCTGCACGTGGCTTATGACCGAGTTGAGAGCACCTGCAGAAGAAATAACCTTCTCCAGGGGAGGGACTTGAATAAGGACATCCCTCCTGGTAGGCTTTGCCCACAAGCGGCTCGCCACGTTGAAACTCACGGAGTGTTAGTACAAAGGGCACTAGGAAAGTTTTGCAATGTGAGTGAACGCTTTAGACTTTTTCAAAATAATTTCCACCATACTCAATACACTTCTCCATACGTCGAAACCAGTCACTGAACCAACTCTGCCACTTTTCTTCGGTTACATTTTCACATTTTTGATCCAATGCTGCCAGAAGCTCCTCGTCGGATACAAAACGCCGCCCCTTTCAGCTTCATCTTCACTTCTGGGAAGAGTGCGAAGTCACATGGGGCATGATCAGGACTGTATGGAGGGTGATCAAGCACAGTCAACCCTGATCTGGCAAGAAAATCCATTGTTACATTAGCATGATGTGGTGGAGCATTGTGATGCAAGAGCCAGTTGTTGAGCCGTGACTTATGACGGAGCTGCTTGAGAGCCTGGATGACCTGAGACAGACAAGTCTCACTGTACAACTTCGCAGTAACTGTCCTTTGGGTTTCTAGCACAACCCTAGTCTAGATGCCCCCTTTAGTGAAGAATACTGCAATCATCCTTTTCTTCTCTGACCTTGACTTTCGCACAGTCACAGGAGTACCCTCATCTTCAAACAGCCACACCTTGTTCTGGGATTTTGTTGGGATATCGTAATAATAAAGCCACGTTTCGTCGCCTGTAAAGATGTTATTGACGTTACGCGAAGTCCCATTTTCAAACTGTTTTAGCATTTCTCGGCACTATTTCACTCGAAGTGCCCTTTGCTCCTCTGAAAGTGAATGGGGCACCCAAAGCGAACAAACCTTTCTAACATGGAGATGGTCGTATAGAATTGAATGAATAGCTGGTGCAGGGATGTGGAGGGTCTTTTCTACCTGCCGATATGTCAACCGCCTCTCTTGCTGCAACATTTTCCTCACAGCTTAAATGTTTTCCTCAGTCACTGATTCAGACGGTCGCCCAGAACGAGGATCGTCTTCAACCCCAAAATTTCCCTTCTGGAACTCTTTGTACCAGCGAAAAATTATCCGATGTGGACAGTCTTTCTCCAGCATAGGAGTCATTTCCTCCAGGCACTGGTCAACAGTTAATCCACGAGCAAAATTTTAGCGGATAATTGCGCGATATTCACCTTTAAATCACACTGACACCTTAACTTGCTTTCAATCCCACTGCTTGGTATAACAACTGGTGTGAAGGTCGCGCCTTACTGTCTTCTAGGCCGGTTTTCACCCCCTCTTTTCATCCCTCACCATAACAGGGGCGTCCAGCCAACCGTTTTTGCGTATTGCAAAACTTACCTAGTGCCCTTTGTATATTTGATGTTCATTTCTCGGAATGACTCTCAAGCTCGACCAAGTCACGTTTAGCAACACCGCCTCGCAAAGCCCATCTCAAATTCCCCGCGATGCGATCTGATTGGGTGATAAAATGACAACGGTGCGAGATATCGACGTATATTCTTCAAATTATTTATCTGATACCCGCAATGATAATACTAGACTAGCAGCAAATTTGGTGAGCCTCGTTATAGGTTAAAAAGAAGACAGACTGACTGAGTTTAAAAAATGTAATATACTGCCATCAGATCTAAAAGAGCCACCAGTTAATAATTTAGATGCTAAATTGTTGTTTATCATGCATCCTATTCACTCATTTTAAGAGTACTTTAAAATACGTTTTTTTAATTTATTTATTGAAATTACCTGCTATCTTCTCTTTCCGCACGAAAAATAAAATTCCACAACCTGTTTCCATTCATTTGACCAGGTCAGGAATGGAATGAATGAATCCCCCATCTAGCGGCGAGGATAGGAATTGTGCCGGCTGGCGAAGCCTGTCGCACTCCTCTGGGGCAATGATTAATGACTGGCAGATAAAATGAAATGATTTTGGAGAATGTTGTTGGAATGCGTGATGACAGGTAAAACCGGAGTACTCGGTGAAAAACCTGTCCTGCCTCCGGTTTGTCCAGCACAAATCTGACATGGAGTGATCGGGATTTGAACCACGCAAACCAGCAGTGAGAGGCCGCCTGAGCCACGGAGGCTCCTTCTGTCTCCCTATGCCTTTTTTAGATGTTGTTTTATTTCATTTGTCGTAATGATTGAATAAATTAATTCGGAGAAGATCTCTTGTTGTCGAAATCTGAAACTTGGATATCCGAATTATGTTTCCTAGTATTCTTCTCGCCTGTAAAGTACTACTACTACTACTACTACTACTACTACTACTACTACTACTACTACTACTACTACTACTACTACTACTACTACTACTAGATTTAGAAAATGTGGGATCAGATCAGAGTACGTAGCAAAAATTGTTTAGGTGCAGGATCTGTCGGCAGAGAAACCAATAGGAACAAATAGCGTCTCCTCGCAAGAGGAACGAGCAAGAGTGAGCCAGAGAATGAAGAAATTCTGGCAAAAGAGAATTGAAAAAGTGAAGGAAGCTGACAAATCGCAACCAACAGATAGCTGATTAGCTATTGGACAGCCATATTTGAATCTACTTGAACGCCGCGTCCTCCATATTTTAAGCGATCAAAACAAATGGGCGTGGTGATGAAGGAGGTACACAGGTTGCAGGAATAAAATACCGTTTCACAGATTTCTTAATTAGGAAAGCATTCAAAGATGTATAATATCTGTTTAAAAAGGTCATTAAAAATACAAGATATAGGCTTACATATGGTATAAAGATGGAAAATGAACAACATATTTCCGGCAATAACAAAATAAATCACAATGCATTGACATTAAACAAATTTAGCCCTACTTGCATGGAATTAACATATAGAACAGAAAACCTTGAACAAGATAACATATCAACATGGAGATATTCATAGCTTATCACTTGAATAATAATAATAATAATAATAATAATAATAATAATAATAATAATAATAATAATAATAATAATAATAATAATAATTCGCGCTATCTTACCAGTTCACTGGATTCGGTATTTAGTACAGAATCAACCTAATTTTACGGATAGATGCCCTTCCTGACGTCAGCATTAGGTGGAGTGATATACAGGGTGTTAGGTGTATACCTGCAGATATTTCTTCTAGCAATAGAGAACGATGTGACGAACCACTATATATCAAACTTTTAGTAATTCTCGGAAGTTATTTTCGAGAGCAAAGAGATACGATGTTTTTAGAATAGGTAGTATGCCTTGTTCTTGTGAATGAATAGCTTCCCTTTGAGAACAGGCGAGTCACGCGCCATGCGTGCCAAACTGGTTTCTGTTTATGTTTACGTACAACAGCTGAACGCTACCACGAGATGTTACGTAACATCCTTGTCAAACTGGTTTTATGTTTAAGAGCAACTGAGCTACGATAACAGCTGAAGGTGGCTACTACAGTAGCGTATGCCTTGTTACGTTACATTCTCGCCAGACTGGTTTCGTAGTTGTCAGTATTCAGTTTCCGTCTTAGGGGCTTCAGACAACCCTGGTCATCGGTTTCGGACCCTGGATGTACCGAATTCTCAGTGTTAATACTGGTTCATTTGCTGTTATGTCCTTTAAGGGATTGGGATACGTGTGGTCATCAGCCCCGTGGTCTAGTGAGTATGGAAATGACCTGAAAACCTGAATCGGTGAGGGACCTGTACGAGCGTGTGATATAATTATTGGTTGGTATAGGCGCGCCGGGACGTGAAATACAGTAGATCCCCGTTGTGCATTGCGTAAAGGTACAAGAAAGATGGCAGGTCCTTACGCCAACGAAAGCAGTTATGGGATGCCCAAATGAGTAGGATCGGAATTGAATTATCGAAACACATCGAACGTTTAGTTTCAAAGGAATATTGGACATGTTATACAACTAAATAAATTAAACGTACCTACATTTCGTGCCTCCTTCCGGGCTGAGTTGCTCAGACGGTTGAGGTGCAGGCCTTTTGATTCCAACTTTACAGGTTCGGACCTGGCCCAGTCCGGTGGTATTTGAAGGTGCTCAAATACTGTAGGTCAGCCTCGTGTCGGCAGATTTTCTGGTACATAAAAAGAACTCGTGCGAGACTAAATTCGGGCACCTCAGCGTCTCAGAAAACCGTAGAAGTAGTTAGTGGGACGTAAAGCACTTAACGTTATTATTATTATTATTATTATTATTATTATTATTATTATTATTATTATTAGGTCATTAAAAGCTGAAATACGTGGAAGAAAATAGTAAAATATGCGTGGTTTAAGAGGAAACAAGATGAAATGTATGTCACGTGAGTTAGCATCGTTCGCAGTAGTTACCTACAGATTACTATGCGTAAAACGAGAACCAGGTCAAGCTCGTGGGGATGAGTCAGCTGTAATCTCGTATTGTATAAACATCAAACATACACATCAATAAATATAAGAAACATAAACAAGGTTACACGTTAGAGACATGTAGCTATTAACCTGAACGCCAGGCCGACGGTCGCTTTCATGAGTACAGATGAGTTATCAAATTATACACAATCTACAGATGTCGAACTTATCTAAGAAGATTCCGCCACAACTATATTACATTTTACTATGATGGTGCTAATAACAAATCGCAGCAGCTATTGGCTTTACGTCGCACCTACACAGATAGGCCTTATGGCGACGATGGGACTGGAACGGGCTAGGACAGGGAAGGAAGCGGCCGTGGCCTTAATTAAGGTACAGCACCAGCATTTGCCTGATGTGAGAATGGGAAACCACGGAAAAACATCTTTTGGGCTGCCGAGATTGGGGTTCGAACCCACTATGTCCCGAATAATGGATACTGGCCACACTGAAATGAAATGTCGTATGGCTTTTAGTGCCGGGAGTGTCCGAGGATAAGTTCGGCTCGCCAGATGCAGGTCTTTTGATTTGACTCCCGTAGGCGACCTGCGCGTCGTGATGAGGATGAAATGATGATGAAGATGGCACATACACCCAGTTCCCGTGCCAGGAAATTTAACCAATTAAGGTTAAATTTCCGACCCTCCCGGGAATCGAACACGGTACCCCTGTGACCAAAGGCCAGCACGCTAACCATTTAGCCATGGAGCCGGACTTAAGCGACTGCAGCTATCGAGCTCGGTAAATCGCAGCAGATTACGCTACAGCGTGTTGAGATGATGTCGGTAGAATACAGTATACCTGTTAAGACATAAGGCTGCAGTAGAAGAAGAGGAAGAAGAAGGTAACGAGAGCCACATAGTCAAGCAGCACACAGCTGAACAAAGTGCACATTAGTGACACAGACATAAGAGTGGCGTGGTCGCGGGAACTACAGTCGCATTCGTAACACTGTTGTAGAAAAATAATGAACTAATATACAGTACGGGCTCCGTAATTCCAGGTGGACGGTAACAAGACTATCTCGAATAGAAAAGTACGGATTTACGAACGTACACGAAAACGCCTGTGAACAACATAATGTACCTATGTTAAACATTATAGTACAACAGTTTAAAAAACAAAAACATACAGATTGCATTAAAAGAAATGTTAAACTTTCTTTTGTAAATTAACAAAACACTCTAGGCAATCTTCTTAAGTTAAATGTTAACTTAGAGTTCCTATTTCAGTAATGATGAATATAAAACGATTATTTTATTGAATATTTATACGTGACGACGACGACGATGATGATGATGATGATTGCTGCCTTAATGTCATCGGCCCTTAAAACGCAAAGTGTCCTCTGTTTTAACTCGTAGGGAATAAGAAATATAATATAAATTGCTGGAAGCCTTTCCCGATAGATTCATGAAGGGCGACCCGTGTTCTGTTCTGCCACACGATACACTAGCAGCATATAATGGTATTCGTGGTATTCATACACTGGCATTATTCAAATACTACTACTGATGCTACTTCTACGAAGTAACTCGCGTACTAGTTCGGACGATAATTCGCATCTCTGACAGCTGTTATTCAGGTCAAGGTCAGACAGACCGGTTTCATGTAGGGGTGGGGAACCCGTCCAGCGACATCTCCGTCGCTAAGAACAGCAGACAACCGGCATGTGACAGGTCTAGTGCTTTTGTCGAACTGCTTATGTGGAATATTCTCCCACAGTGCGATTTCAATATCATGGTCTTTTGGGAGTCCAACTCGCCGTATGCAGAAACAACCCGTGTTGACGTGTACGTAAATAAAGTTTATTACGTCAACGAAAGAATGCATGGGATAGAATTTCAAAGTGAGTAGTATCGGAATTGAAATGTCAAAACACATCGAACGTTTTACTTCATAAAGTAAGGGACATGTTATAAACATAAATTAAACGTACCTTCCTTTCGTGCTTCCAACCGAAGAGAACATGTTTAAATGTACATGAGAACCTTCTAGCTTACTGCTG
Source organism: Anabrus simplex (assembly GCF_040414725.1). Lineage (NCBI taxonomy): Eukaryota > Metazoa > Arthropoda > Insecta > Orthoptera > Tettigoniidae > Anabrus > Anabrus simplex. The sequence goes on along the minus strand of NC_090269.1, from coordinate 109,677,820 downwards.
ATTTTGCAGTGCCTATTCAACGTATCAAAATAAACGTTGCCAGGCTGAGTGGCTCAGACGGTTCAAGCACTGGTTTCATGAACTTAGCAGGCTCGATCCTGGCTCAGTCCGCTGGTATTTGAAGGTGCTCAAATACGACCGCTTCTGATCGGTAGATTTACGGGCACGTTAAAGAATACCAGTGGGCAAAATTCCGACACCGCGCGTCTCCATTGGCACGTGAAGATTTATTATTATTATTATTATTATTATTATTATTATTATTATTATTATTATTGGGCGAGTTGGCCGTGCGATTAGCTTGCATCCGTCGAAAAGCAACTAACAATATTATTATACAAACTGTGTTAGTCTATTATTACTGACTATTATGAAAATAAAAGTTAATCGCCCCACTCAAACTTCGTAGCTCGTAATCTGTCAGAAAACACTAAAGAAAATTGTGAACTTTTAACAGGTCCGAATTATTATTAATAATATAATTGCAGACATGTCTCAGAAATTACCGAAGCATGTACTTACAAATTGTTTTACGTCGCACCGACACAAATAGGTCTTACGGCGACAGTGGGAGAGAAAAGGGATACAAGTGGGAAGGAAGCGTTCGAAGTCTAATAAAGGTACAGTTCCAGCATTTCCCTGATGTGAAAATGGGAAACTACGGAAAACCATCTACCCGGGTACCGACAGTGGAGTTCGAACCCACTATCACCAGAATACAAGCTCACAGCTGCGCGCCCCTAACCGCACGATCAACTTACTCTAAGCCCCATTGCCGGTCTGCGTAGCTCGGACGATAGAGCGCTGGTCTTCTGATTCCACCTTGGCAGGTTCGAAGGCGGCTCAGTTCGGTGGTATTTGAAGGTGCTGAAATACGCCAGTCTCGTGTCTGTGGATTTACTTGCATTTAAAAAAGTACTGCTTTACAAAATTCTGGCACTTCAGCGTCTTCGAAAAGCGTGAAAATTAGTTAGTGGAACGTAAAGATAGTAGTAGTAGTAGTAGTAGTAGTAGTAGTAGTAGTAGTAGGAACATTATTTTTACGGACGTTTTAATTAAACGGGTCCGTTACATTACCTATCGGCACTTACTGTCCGGTAATTAGCCTTCTGTCCACCTCTGTGGTATAGTGGTTAGTGTGATTAGCTGCCAACCCCCGTAGGCCCGTGTTCCATTCCCAGCTCCGCCACGAAATTTGAAAAGTGGTACGAGGGCTGGAACGGGGTCCACTAAGCCTCGGGAGGTCAAATGGGTAGAGATGGTTCGATTCCCACCTCAGCCATCCTGAAAGTGGTTTCCCGTGGTTTCGCACTTCTCCAGGCAAATGCCGGGATGGTACCTAACTTAAGGCCACGGCCGCTTCCTTCCCTCTTCCTTGTCTATCCCTTCCAATCTCCTCATTCCCCCGCAAGGCCTACACAAGACCCCTGTTCAGCATAGAAGGTGAGGCCGCCTGGGCGTGGTACTGGTCATTCACCCCAGTTGTATCCCCCGACCCAATGTCTCACGCTCCAGGACACTGCCCTTCAGGCGGTAGAGGTGGGATCCCTCGCTGAGTCCGAAGGAAAACCAACCCTGGAAGGTAAACAGATTAGGAAAAACAAGAATAAGCCTTCTATTAGAAATGCCCGGCGGCAATTCCATAGTAGACCGAGCTCGATAGCTGAAGTTGCTTAACTGCGGCCAGTATCCAGTATTCGGGAGATAGCAGGTTCGAACCCCACTGTCGGCGGCCCTGAAGATGATTTTCCGTGTTTTCCCATTTTCACACCAGGCAAATGCTGGGGCTGTACCTTAACTAAGGCCACGGCCGCTTCCTTCCCACTCCTAGCCCTTTCCTGTCCCATCGTCGCCATAAGACCTATTTGTGTCGGTGCGACGTAAAGCATCTAGCAAAAGAAATCCACAGTAGCTATTGTTCCTTCGAGCAATGTTCACGCATGGTTGCAACTACGGTTTTTGAAATCTGTCTCATTAATAACAATATGACTGAATACTTACAGCCTTTTCTTTCAGTGTCCACCGTCCTTTCATTGACCTGAAAAGTTTATGAATAAGCATAGACAACTCGCATTGTCTATTGTCAGAAATTCATCGTAGACTGTCGCAATACGCTCATTTTTCATTTACTTATTAACTGTTTCCTTTCATTTTGTCAGGTTGGATCAGTGAGTAATGCCATTGACGTCTTATAAATCACACACAACTACACAATACTTTATTCGCACGTATGTGCTGGTGCGTATCTTCGAGGTCACTGTAAGGATCCTGTGTACATTTCACACAGAGTATCCTAGACCGGTTTTCGAGTACAGCAAGTGGCCTGGCACGTGAGTCATCCTCGCCTACTTGCCAAGCCTTTAGGGGAAGTGCACAACAACATGTGTTGGCCTGCGATAAGAAACAGGTTCAACAAGCCCTAGACTCTGCTACTGTACTTCCACTACGCGTGGACAGAATGACGTAACCGGTATATCCTGCTACGGCCGTTCAAAACACATTAGGTCCTGAAATATTTGGCTCAGTTATGGGCAAACTAATAGGACAAGATAAAAAGTACATAGCATATATTGTGAGATGTCTTTTTCTTTGCCGACTAGCTTAATATCTGCACGTATACACCTAACACCCTGTATTCACTATCGCGTGCTTCTGTGGTGGTTTGTAGCATACCGAGCTCGATAGCTGCAGTCGCTTAAGTGCGGCCAGTATCCAGTATTCGGGAGATAGTAGGTTCGAATCCCACTGTCGGCAGCCCTGAAAATGGTTTTCCGTGGTTTCCCATTTTCACACCAGGAAAATGCTGGGGCTGTACCTTAATTAAGGCCACGGCCGCTTCCTTCCCACTCCCAGCCCTTCCCTGTCCCATCGTCGCCATAAGACCTATCTATGTCGGTGCGACGTAAAGCAAAAAAAAAAAAAAAAAAAGGTTTGTAGCATGTTCTGTTATGTGTATATGAAGATGGCTATCCAATACTGATCCAGAGAAATTAACTATCGACTACCCAGTTAAAATCCACTGCCAACTTGCAGTCGGGAGATAGTGTGTTCGAGCCCTACTGTCTGCAGCCCTAGGATGGTTTTCCGTGGTTTCCCATTTTCACACCAGGCAAATGTCGGGGCCTTACCTTAATGAAGGCCACGATGCTTCAGTCCTATTCCTATCCCTTTCCTGCCCCCTGGTCGCCATAAGATCTATTTTTGTCGGTGCGACGTCAAGCAAATTGTAAAAAAATAATTTTAAATTCTTCGACCCGATGGCATCCGGGGCTCTCTGAACCGAAGGCCACCAAGTTGATCATTCAGCCAAGGAGCTGGAAATTAAGCAATAATATAATAATAATAATAATAATAATAATAATAATAATAATAATAATAATAATAATAATAATAATAATAATAATTGTTACCGTGTTTTGGTGGTAGGTAGAGGTGAAAGAAGGTGCGGGCGTGAATGAGTCTCAAACTACGGAATCAAAGTTACTGTAAAATTTAACAAGGTTATATTTTCTTTTCAAAATTAAGTAATAACAAAGAACAGGTACTTAGTAGCCGAAACACAATTTGAAATGTACAATTACAGAGATTACAGAATTTGGGCTTCGAGCCCTGAGTTCACAATTCTTGAGCAACTAGCCCAACTTTCCGATATACAAATTTTAACCAAGGGGCAGAAGACCCCAATCAAACCCTGGAGCACTTGCTCCAAATTACACAGTAAAGCCTCCTCGAGGCATACAAAAATTGAATTCCAAAAGCGCAATCTGCTCTCAAAGTGTAAGCCAATCACAGGCCACACCAAACTTCACCTTCAAGCTGTCCTCTAAGGACATATACACAGGGGTAAAATACCCAACCTACTGAGGTCTATTAAATGAAAAAGAAGGTTAATTAAATGACCTCTAAAATAACAATTCGGGAGGAGGCAAACTTGCACTCCTAGTACACTTTGGTTAAGACCTACTTGGCACTAGGCCGTTAACACAAGGGCTAATCCCATACTAAAGAGGTGACTTAAGAAGAGAACACTTTGTTTTACATTAACGAAGAATAGGTTGAGAAAATAAGTTCACCTCAAGACAATGTGAGTGGGAGCTCGAGAGGGTTAGCACTCTCTATCCCGATATGTCGTTTTACAAGAGAATAGATGAAAAGAGAAGTTACATTTTAGGAAAAGGTTACATGGTTGAACGCTTAGAACCCGCCCCGAAAGTTAAACTGCTGAGCTAGCAAAGAAAGAAGTTATTAATCGGCCATTACCTTGTGTAGAACGGCTGGAGAAGAAAGAGGCGCTTCCCGCCCCCTGCTATGTACTTAACACACTGAAAGATGGAACAGAAGTGGCCCGGAGACCCAAAAATCAGCAGTTTATAACCTCTCGTGGAAGGTTCTAGGCGTTAGGGGAAAGAAAACACCCGCCCACAACGTTTTTATAGGATAGGACCCCGCAACAGATACAAGTTGGGGGAAGATACACCCGATTGGTCAGAAATTAATAGAAGAATTACGAGATTGGATACATTCATAACAAGGGGAAGAAAGGGGTAAATATTGCCAACTTAAACAACGACAGAAAGAAATTTAACAAAGAACAAACTCTTGAAATTAAATTTTCTCCAACAAAAATAGTTCTTTGACTCCGCACTAGGTTGCACTATTGTAGATCTTCAGTAGTGTCCTCTAGAAGAGAAAGTTCACACTTCTTACTTCAAGCGAAACAAAAACACATCAAAAATGACACAGTTCAAAAACTCAAATTTTTCCACATGGTGACATCTTCTGAGAAAGAAAAGAATTAACAGCGTAGATAAAGTTCAGCCCTCCTCCAGCAGAGGAGTTTCAAAAGGCGCACATTTTAAATTAACGGAGTGGAGGTGTACCGCCCGGTACAATAATAATAATACACTGCTCAAAAAATTAGAGAGACAAGAATTTGATCGCGTGTATCATGTAAGTAGTCCGTGATTAAGATATAGAACTACAGTATACTCGCTCTTATTCTTCCGACGTGTTTTAAGAATGGGAGGATTCCTCCACATTTCGTTTTAAAGCCATGGTTTTGTGGCAGTAGTTAAATGTATCGTGCTGTGCCTCAGAGTGAAAAGGACGAGCAAGGTCTCACTCTCATCTAGTAAGTAAAGAGTCAGTTCATACAAGAAAATAAAAGTAGGGCTGCTGTACACATGCTGGATTGTGTAACACGCACAGGCAACGTAATTCTACCTGCTAACCGCCAAAAACTAAATACTTTCCTAAAAAGTCTTATTTGAAGTATGGTATATCGTTTGTGTTTTCTCTACAAATTATGCAATTGCATGCCGCATACGTAGAGAGCTTAATTTATGTAATTAATGTATTCGCACTGTAAATGAAGGAAACACTAATGGATGGCGCTTACACTATGGCGTCGCTATTACGCCTTGGCACCACCCAGAACGGGGCTGCCTGGCCGAGGCGGTAAAAGCGTGCTCGCTTCGCCCGGAAGGACGTGGGTTCGAATCCCCGTTAGGAAGTCGTAAAATTTAAGAAATGAGATTTCCACTTCCGGAGGTGCATATGGCCCGGAGGTTCACTCAGCCTACACCAAAAATGAGTACCAGGTTAATTCCTGTGAGCAAAGGCGGCCGGGCGTAAAGCTAACCACTCTACCCCATCACGTGCCGCGGTTAACAATGGTGGAAGCCTTTCCCTTCCACTCCTCCAAGGGCCTTCATGGCCTGTACGGAGGTGACTTTGTTTTTGCTTACCATCCAGAACGCTGTAGCAGCCATGTTAGCCACTCTATTGGCTGATACGAATGTAATAATAATAATAATAATAATAATAATAATAATAATAATAATAATAATAATAATTTAGCCTATAGTAACTGGTGTTTTTACGCAAGCAGTAAGACTGCTAGAGTATGCTAAATCATGTTCTATATTGAAGTTAAAAATGTCATTCCTATTCTTATATTTTTTATGCGACTACTAAATTTTCTGTCTCATTAGATTGCGACAGTTCATGCATATTCCTCATTTGTCTCGGTAATAAATTCTAACGTATCGTATGGAGCAATCTGTCCTTGTTTTGCACCGTATAAAATACAAGTGTGGAAGAAATCAGATGTAATGTTGGATCATTTTCCTTTCCTCATTATATTGAAAATATTATATTACATCCCTACAATGTTGAAGGAGTGCTGTACAGTATATGTGAAAGATATGGCCCACAAGGAGAACCGTAGCAGGAGAACTAGGAGTCAGATAATTAGAAAAGAAAACAGAAGAGATCCGATGATGATGATGATGATGATGATGATGATGATGATGATGATGATGATGATGATGATGATGATGATTATAATATACATATATTTTTTTGCAATTTGCTTTACGTCGCACCGACACAGATAGGTCTCATGGCGACGATGAGATAGGGAAGGCCTAGGAGTGGGAAGGAAGCGGCCGTGGCCTCAATTAAGGTACAGCCCCAGCATTTGCCTGGTGTGAAAATGGGAAACCACAGAAAACCATCTTCAGGGCTGCCTACAGTTGAATTCGAACCCACTATCTCCCAGATGGAAGCTCACAGCTGCGCGACTCTAACCGCACGGCCAATTCGCGCGGTAATATTAATTTAAAGCCTGTTGTAACTGTTGTGATTATGCCCGCAATAAGACTGTTAGAGTATGCTAAATTCTGTCCTGTTCTATATTAATGTACCGGCAAAAGAAAGAAAAAGAAAGAAAGAAAGAAAGAAAGAAAGAAAGACACACCAAGAGCATGGCATTGAGGAGCCTGGCATGAGTAAGTGGAAGCATGCCAGACTCAACTTGGAGCCTTATGATCGCCTACGCACGTTGCCACGGTGAAAGCCCCGAAGGGTCTCCCTTTTAGTCTCCTACGGCAGGTAGGGGATTATGATAAAACACCCAATCCATAGGGGTTAATCCATGATTGCCAACCCTAGGGGTTTCTTCTCCAAGTCAGCTAGAGTTCAGTAACGTTGAGTGCGATCAGTTCTTAGATAGGTGACCGTAATGTCTTCGATGGGAAGGAAGGGAGTAATATGCCATTCTACTCCTACGTACTTGCTGTCTCATGGAAGCCTCCTCTGATTCGCCTTAAAACGGATGGGAAAGATGGAAGACCCGTGAGTATTGTTTAGGGCTAGTTACCTCAGCTGTTCACAGATTTTAATTTTGTACTGATGATATAGTATATTACAGCGTACAGATAACTACTTATGTACTTTACTGTCTCTAATGTATAATCGCTTCGCACGTTAGTGTGTTTATTTCTTGTAAGTAATTGAGGACAACGGCACAAACCTGTTTAAGAAGAAGATATATGTCCTAGATGCCTATGGGATTGCTGTATACAATTTATTTTACTCATTTATTAACTGTGAGCTCGTTGCAACGGGACTGGTACTATTGGTTTGATCTGAAACAATAGCTCTCTCTGTGAAACAATCGTAGAGGGCTGATCTCTGGATCCGGAGATCGGGCTTCAAACCCGGCTGAAGTACTTGGATTCTACATTACGATGACGGCACGTAAAAGGTCTCTGTGACACCTTTGGTGTTTATCCGACAAAATCAATTAACACTCAGCTCAACCGATATTTGTTTTTCTGCCATCTGCTAGAGTATGACGGAACGTCAAAATTGACACGCAAGCAGCCTCGATAGTGTCAGATCAAAATGCCTGCATATGATAGCTGAGGCTCCTTTGTCGGCAGCCTTGAAGAGTGTTTTCCGTGGTTTCCCATTCGCATCAATGTCCTAACCTGTCGTCGCCATAAGAAATGTCTCAGTAGGTACGGCGTAAACACCTAGGGAATGAAATGTAAATCATATGTCCATGAGTATAGTGTCAATAGTATAAGATGATTTGGAAATAATTATATTGTAGCGTTTAAGAGGGAAGGCCGGCTCCGTGGTATAGGGGTAGCGTGCCTTCCTCTTACCCGCAGGACCCGGGTTCGATTCCCGGCCAGGTCAGGGATTTTTACCTGCATCTGAGGGCTGGTTCGAGGTCCACTCAGCCTACGTGATTAAAATTGAGGAGCTATCTGACGGTGAGATGGCGTTTCCGGTCTAGAAAGCCAAGAATAACGGCCGAGAGGATCCGTCGTGCTGACCACACGACACCTCGTAATCTGTAGGACTTCGGGCTGAGCAGCGGTCGCTTGGTAGGCCATGGTCCTTGGGGGCTGTTGCGTTAATTTGGTTTGGTTTAAGAGGAAAGAGTGATTTGTGAATTGTGAATTTTACGGCATTTATATTACTTCTTCACTTTAATTTAACGTATTCCTCATTAAAAACCTACTAGGGCACAACAGTTTCGTGTACCGTCTGTATGTCTCCTTTTAACTAAGTTAAGGTTTCTGGAACCAAAAATTATAATCTGAGTTTTATTTGGATTTATTACGAATGCTACTTTAGTCACAGTGACAGAGTCGTTGTATGTCAACATTTATTCTGCCAGAGACCACATTTTATGTCTTTTGAGTGAAAGTGATAAATAAATCTCGAGATCACGTGCATACATGTGCTTCTTACTAAATGTTTTCTCTGGGGCTATTCACACTAATTATACATAATAGAGGACCCAAAACCGATCCCTTAGGGACGCCTAATGACTTGTTATGCCATAGTGAGAACATGTTTCCCACTGTCAGAGTTAAAAAGTGATGTAACATTAAAATCGAGGCTTCGAAGTTTGTGCTGCAGTACTGAAGTTTGACGGTGTCCAAGGTTCCTACTGCATATGAAATATGTCTTGTCATTACTAGTTTTAATTTAGCATTTGCTAAATTGATACAATGGACATTAATCGTGGTATAACCATGAATTTCTCCCTATGTGTTCTACATTTTAGATGAAATGGTGTAAAATTGGCCCTTAAAAAGCTAGCCTGAATGGCTCATGGTAGAAGATCTGGCCTTTTGAATCCACGTTTGCGGGTTCGATTGCTGCTCAATCTCATGGTATTTGAAGGTGCTCAAATACGACCTCCTCGTGTCAGTAGATTTACCTGCATGTAAAAGAACTCCTGCGGGTCATACTTCAGACACCCCGATGTCTCCCAAATTCATGAAAGTAGTTAATTGGGCGTAAAGTCTACCTGGTGGCCATGTTCGTTAAGGCTTGCAATCTCAATGGTCTGACACCGTGGTTAGTCTATTCGAGTTCCGTTGGTCGAAAAAATGTCACCATCAGAATCACTAGATTGCGTACCAAAAGCCTGGATTAAATTCTAAACCTCTCCGCAGTGCTCATATGGAGTGAGGGAGTATGACTCTGTTAATAGTGATTCATCCGTCGGATGGGGACGTAAAACCTTGAGCATTCGATAGGAGTAGGCTATGTGCCGGCACCCGTCTTGCTATCATATATCACATCATTCGTTTTTCATTCATTCAACTCCTCATAGAGGTTGACTCAGGAAGGGCATTCGGTCATAAAAACTCGCTACGAAGATTCATCTCACTTCATAGCAGACTCCGTAGAGAAACGGGACAAGGTTTGAACGTACAGATAATTGGGCGTAAAATCAAAAACATTTAAACTCTTTAAGTCTTTGAAAAGCAAATACCTGCAGAGTTTTGAAATGAGGATTTGGAAGGGAATAAATAAGATCAAATGGACACAACGAGCAATGACGACGCCATGAGCCTCCGTGGCTCAGGCGGCATCGCTGGTTTCCGTGGTTCAAATCCCTGTCACTCCATGTGAGGTTTGTGCAGGACAAAGTGGAGGCGGGATAGGTTTTTCTCCCCTACTCCGGTTTTCCCCGTCATCATTCATCCCAGCAACACTCGCCAATATCATTTCATTTCATCTGTCAATCATTAATCATTGCCCCAGAGAAGTGCGACAGGCTTCGGCAGCCGGCACAATTCGTATCCTCGCTAGTAGAGCATTCGAGGGCTAGGGCTCTTTCATTTTCATGTCCTTCGTGGCCCTTACCTTTCTCTGGTCGGCATCTTCATTTTCGAAGTGTCGGATCCCTTGTATTTTTTTTTTCTCTCTGATGAATGTTGCCTAGTTGTATTTCCTCTTAAAACAATAACCACCACTACAACCACAACAATTAAAATCCTTTGAGCCGAGCGCCAATCACGAGCTGACACCGCAATGTTGTCTAGCTTCTTTTCATTTGTTTCCTTTACTGTTGAATGTTTCCATTTCTTTCTTCCTTCAAGAAATTGCTAATAAAGGCTGGCCACACGCCACTCAGTTATGTTCCTTGATTTTTTTTTTTCTTTTTTACAAGTTGCTTTACGTCGCACCGACAAAGATAGGTCCTATGGCGACGATGGGATATGAAAGTGCTAGGAGTGGGAAGGAAGCGGCCGTGGCCTTAACTAAGGTACAGCCCCATCATTTGGCTGGTGTGAAGATGGGGAACCACGGAAAACAATCTTCAGGGCTGCCGACAGTGGGGTTCGAACCCACTATCCCCCGAATATTGGATACTGGCCGCACTTAAGTGACTGCAGCTATCGAGCTCGGTGCGTTCCTTGAAAAAAAAAAATTCCAGTCAGTTGGAGGGGGTCCCTATTTGGACCGTATATTCACTTTTTTTTTTTTTTAAAGAAGTCGGACGGTTAAGAATGATGTCTTTTAAATTATTTTGGTGTTATGTTAAGGACTTTGTATGAGCAGAGTTTTTTATTAGACCGTCTTCACAAGTCTTCCTTCTTCCCACACCGCCGTCCTACACGGTATTACGAGACTCCGTTATGTCGTGGGTCCATCGCTCTATCTCCGACCTTGTAATGTCCCCTGAATCAGATGAATAATTCCAGCTTGTTTTCTGATATTGGCCAATTATCTAGCTGCTAACCAAAATTACATCGAAGACTGAAGCGAGTACATATGTACAGTATAGCTAAAGGAAAATGGCACGTCCATAGTATTCACACTCCTTGAGAAGAAACCAAAGCCATCTCACTACAGGTCACGGAGGTCCATGGAGGAACGGACGATATTATGTACACAGCCTTTGCCATCGGGATTCAAACTGCTACTCATTGCTTGTGAAGGCTGAGTGAACGCATTTCTCCAGAAGTGGAAATCTCGTTTCTAAGTTTCTCGACTTGTTGGAGATTCGAACCCACGTCCTTCCAGATTAACAAATCATGCCTTTACTACCTCGGTGAGAGTCGTTATTAGTGATTTTACGTCCCAGTAACTATTTTACGGTTTTCAGAGACCACGAAATGCCGGAATTTTGTCTTACAGAAGTTTTTTATATGCCAGTAAATCTACCGACACGAGGCTTACGTATCTGAACACCTTCAAATGGCACCGGACTGAGCTAGGATTGAACCTGCCAACTTGGGCTCAGAAAGCCAGCGCTCTATCGTCTGAGCCACTCAGCATGGCGTTTATTATATTATATTGCCGGGTTGAGTCGCTCAGACGGTTGAGGCATTGGCCTTCTGACGCCAACTTGGCATGTTCGATCATGGCTCAGTCCGGTGGTATTTGAAGGTACTCAAATACGTCAGCCCCTCGTGACGGTAGATTTACTGGCACGTAAAGGAACTCGTGCGGGACTAAATTCCGGCACCTCGGTTTCTCCGAAAACCGTAAAAGTAGTTAGTGGGGCGTAAAGCCAATGATATTATTATTATTATTATTATTATTATTATTATTATTATTATTATTATTATTATTATTATTATTATTATTATTACAAGTAGATGAAATCAAAACCTTGAGATTTGCCGATGGTATCGTTGTTTTATCTTGAGACTGCAGAAGATATCGAGAATTTGCTGAATGGTATGGACGAAGTCTTGCGTAAGGAGTACAAGATGAAAATAAATAAGTCCAAAACAAAAGTAATGGAGTGCAGTCGAACGAAGACAGGTGATGCAGGAAATATTAGATTAGGAAATGAAGTCTTCAAGGAAGTAGATGAATATTGTTACTTGGGTAGTAAAAGTAACTAACGATGGCAGAAGTAAGGAGGACATAAAATGCAGGCTAGCACAAGCAAGGAAGAGCTGTCTTAAGAAAATAAATGTCCTCACTTCAAACATTGACATAGGAATTAAGAAGATGTTTCTGAAGACTTTCATCTGGAGCGTGGCATTGTATGGAAGTGAAACATGTAAGCTTACGATAACTAGTTCAGAATGAAAGAGAATGGAAGCTTTTGAAATGTGGTGTTACAGAAGAATGCTGAAGGTGAGATGGATAGATTGAATCACGAATGAAGAGATACTGAATCAAATTGGTGAGAGGCGATCAATTTGGCTAAATTTGACGAGAAGAAGAGTTAGAATGATAGGACATATCTGAAGAAAGAGTAGGCGGTAAGAACGGTAGGAGTAGACCAAGGTACGAATATGACAAGCAGATTAGAGCAGATGTAGGATGCAGCAGTTACGTAGAATTGAAAAGGTTAGCACAGAATAGGATGTCATGGAGGGCTGCATCAAACCAGTCTGTGGACTGATGATTACAACAACATTATTATTATTATTATTATTATTATTATTATTATTATTATTATTCCGCCGTTCTTTTCATATCCTAGTGTAGTCGCGGGTGCAATCTGTGTCGCATATGCGGACTTGAACCTGACGCCAACCAACTATTGTGTGGTGGTTAGCTGTGATGTGTGTTGTATGTATATGAAGAGGAATGTGTTGGGGCAAACACATATTTTTTGCAACTTGCTTTACGTCCCATCGACACGGATAGGACTTCTAGCGACGGTGTGATAGGAAAGGGCTAGGAGTGGGGAAAAAAGCGTCCGTGGCCTTAGTTTAAGGCACAGTCTGGTATGAAAATGGGGAAGCCACGGAAAACCATCTTCAAGGCTTCCGACAGTTGGCTCCGAACCTACTATCTCCCGTATGCAAGCTGAGAGATACGTGACCCAGACCGCGTAGCCACTTGCTCGGCGGGAACAGCCACAGTACCTCCAGTTTAACGCTGAATTCGAACCAAAAAGAACGATATCTTGTCGCCCGTATTACATAATGCTGATCTGAGATTCCAAGGAGCAGTGTTGCCAGGTCAACAAATAAAAATTCGGTAGATTGTACGTGAAAATTTCGGGAGTTATAATGAAGATTTCGGTAGTTTGTCGAGCACTGGAATGATATAACTAAATTAAAGAATGCAATAGTCATTTGAAGTTATTATGAGAAGATTATACCATTTTACCCGTACTCTCTGACCATTCTTCTTCTTCTACTTCCCGATCTTCCTGTAGATATAGTTATTCATCAGGCGTAGAAATTGTGCGCCAATTTCGAAGTCGTAGCAGGATACTGATTTTGTATTCTATATGCGGGTCGGTGATTTCCCTTCGAATGATGCAGTCACGCGTGTGTTTTGAGTTCAATAACAGGGGAGAGATTACTTCATTTTGAGTCTAAAACGAATGCGGGGAAGTACCTAACGAGTGATGTTATCGGTAAAACGTCACGCAGTGAGACGAGGAAAGAGTTTTTCGGCACAAGTATATTATGCACAATTAATCAATATTATTCATTTTTCTTAAATTTGGATTAGAAGAAATTTCGGGATATTTTTTGTTTTTTCGGGTTTTCTGGTCTGTTTCAAAAAAACCAGGAGAGCTTCTGAAATTTCGAAAGACCTGGCAACTTTGCCAAGGAGTATGATAGCCGAGTAGCCATGCCACTGGCTTCTCACGAGGGCTGTTGCAACGTAAGTTTATGGACCCTAAATGCCTTGTGTGTAAATATACAACTAAAAAGTTCTTCCTACAGAAGAATGTGACAGTTTGCTTCCTTTTACGAGGCTATAAATAAACTAGTGGCAATGTAGTCCAGACATCGCATGAGTTCGGGCATACGCAGATAGGACATGAGAGCATCAGGTGGCGCTCTTGTTGATATGTAGTGGTACTTGTCCACTACACCGCCATCTCGTGCTGTGTTCATGTACTATGAGTGTCATGTTTTCCAGTACATGCGATCATTGTATGGTAAAAAAAAAAAAGCACAAAGTCATCTCCGTACAGGACATGACGGCCTTTGAAGGGGTGGAAGGTAAAGGCTTCCACTATCCGTAACCTCGGCACTTGATGGGATAGAGTGGTTAGCTCTACGCCCGGCCGCCTTTGCCCCCAGGAATTAACCTGGCACTCGTGTTTGGTGTAGACTGAGTGAACCTCAGGACCATATGTACCTCCGGAAGTGGAAATATCGTTTCTTAAATGTTGCGACTTCCTGACGGTCAGGGAGCCCCTCATTGTATGGTAGCACACTGCAAATGTGAGTAAAAACAAATTGCTATAACTTACGCTCCAACCCTCGTATAACATCTTTGACTCCAAAATCGTGGACGATGGCCGACTTGTCGAACAGGTCAACGCAAGAATAACCGCAGCCTGGATGCAAGGACGAACAACGACCAGTGTTTCTTGCGGCTGGAGGGTGAAAGATCATCTTCGAGGCAGGGCGTTACGTTACACCAATTTTCGGATGACTCCCCCACCTCCCCCAGCCATAAGACATAATTATTTCTCAAAAGAAGCTCCATATGTTAGTTTCTTTCCAGTGTGCGATGCAATATGCGGTGACAAGAAGGAACGAGGAGCTCGTCTTCCTTGAAGATGTCTGCGTGGTTTGTTGCTCATGTTGGTCGATTGTATGCTAATGACTCCAAAACAGTTATTAACTTAACATATTCTGCTATATCTTATGAATCTATCCTCAGACCTGCCGCATTGAGACTGAGGTCGTTCTCCATGCTACGTGGAGTGAAACTTTTTAACTTCTCAACAGACGCGGTTATAGAGCATGTTTAGGCAAAGTAGTTGGTGATAATAATTTGGCCGTAGCTACCAGGTTGTAGATTTTATGAAGTGGTCCAATTTAAGCAGGCTACGTGCCAATTTGTTGTCATCTAAGAGCAAAGTCCACCCTGTGGGCGGTGGCTGTAGAATATATCAATGGTATCCTTAGCCTGTCGTAAGGGGTAAAAGAGTAAACTTGTGAGTTTCGACTTGAGTGCTGCCTTTTCCCGGAGGCTAAGTGATTTAATAAACAGCCAATCATAGGCAGCCGATCGCTCCAATAGAGCCCGTTAGACTCTAGTTTCGGTTACCAGTGTTGTCGATCTGTTGTTTACTATAACCACGTGCTATCAGCTGTGTATTGTTTTGTGCTCAGTTTCTTCCGCGGTCTTTGTCAGTTCACTCGATCATTCTTGACAAAGCACCAACACTGGCGGCTAGAAATAACGACTTGAGCGGTTGAAGACGCACAATATTTCGGTTCGTGATAACATAAGGAAGGGGGGGAACTCGTGCACCTTGTGAAATATAAAGCCCTAGTACCCAGTTTACGTGGTGGATGAAATATCCAGGAAAGTGAAACCTCAACAGATGATGACAATGCCGAAAGTAACTCAGAAATGAGTGGTCTATTCCCTTTGTAGGATGTTTTTCTTCATTAGAAGAAATGGAATCTATCAGCAACGCTAGCTCTTCTAAACGGCGAGTAGAAATTTATTTCATTTTCTCGCGTTTTATCTGTTTGAGCATTGATCTTTCTTTAATCTTATAGCATTATCCTAAAAATGTTTTGTGATATTGTTCATCTTATGTGAGTTATGCATTTTGCTAAAAAGAATATTGATTCTGGACTTATATTCGAGTAAATACCTTTCAGTTCGTGTTGTGCGTTGGGAATCTGCTGTTTGTACTCATAACAATTCGGCACCGATGACTGACTTCCGGTTAACTGCCAAGTCGAAACTCACAGAAACGAAAATATAGGAGCTCTCGACTTGGAATCGTGGGTTGAGGACTGTGGGCCCTCTAGCTGCGTCTTCCCCGCTTTCGCCTGTTCTCTTCGACCTTCCTTGGTCAACTCTTGTTATTTTCAGCCCCCGCCGATATTAGGTTTGCGATGCCTCCATTTTCACGCCTTTCGTGGTCTTCCTTTCTATTTTGCCGATACCTTCATTCTTCAAAGGATTCTACCTCATTCTCTTCTGATTGATAAGATGGTTACCTAGTTTGAATTCCTCCACCATCCAGCAGCAAATGCTATTTTTTGCTGAATGTAGGACATAATGTCCCAAATTGTACAACATCTGAGGAAAATGTAGGACATCAGGAAATTATTCCCTAGAAAGCAAAAATATATGAAAATAAGGAATATCTAATGCTTGCTATTTTCACATTAAATATTAAAAAGAACATGACACTACAGCCCTGAAGGACCTTGTCCTACCAAGCGACCGCTGCTCAGCCTGAAGGCCTGCAATTTCGAGGTGTCGTGTGGTCAGCACGACGAATCCTCTCGGCCGTTATTCGTGGCTTTCTAGACCGAGGCCGCCATCTCGCCGTCAGATAGCTCTTCAGTTCTAATCACGTAGGCTGAGTGGATCTCGAACCCGGGGCTTCCAGGTAAGAGGCAGTCACGCTACCCCTACACCACGGGGCCGGCTCACATTAAATATACCAAGAATAAATCAGTCCCACTTTTGCTGTTTTCTAAGAGACATACTGCTTTGTTACAAAATATCTGACCTGTTTAAAACATAAACATGAAGCTTAGAGTCCTTGAAATGTAACTAAAATTATACCCTTCACAGAATGTATCCATAGTCAGTCCCTTTCACCTGGCCATTGAGTGAAAATGAAAATCCCACCGGACTGAGCCAGGATCGAATCTGCCAAGTTGGGGGTCAGAAGGCCAGCTACTCAGCCCGACAACAAAAACAACCGTGTGGCATATACATCCTATTAAGGATTTTGGCCAATCAAGATGACTATTCCCCATAGAGAGATGGCTTGTGGAATGTCACGTGATCAAGTTGACGACACCCGCAGATGTGTTGTTTGGCACCGGCGCCCGTGTTTAGTCCAACTATGTGAGGAACACCACAGGAATACCGGCGCCACCTCCTGTGGTATCCTCTGCCTGTCGTAAGAGGCGAAAAAAGGGGCGACCAAGAGATGATCATATTAGAACCATGAAACTACTTGTGATTAGTACCACCACGCGGGGATCATCATGGGTCGCTTTTACTTGCGCGTAGTACCACTCTGTTGGGATTCAAATAGGTTTGTGATTAGTAGCAAACGAGAGCGCGACGGCTTTTATAGTACCTGTGATTAGTAGCACTATATGAGCGACACCATGGGATGAGGGAACCCATGGTTCTGGCTTGCCTATGTTTAGTACCCACTATATGAGGAACACCACGGGATAGTACGAGTCCCTATGATTAGTACCCTTATGTGATGAACACCATAGGTTTGCGTTGCCTATAAATGGCGTTGATTAGTACCGCAACATGACAAATACCATGGTTCTACTTTCCTAGCGATAAGTACCATTATGAGGGGCCGCTGACATGGGTTTTGGACCCCTTTCGACTACAAGTATCATCGATTCAGTATTGTGCTATAGAAGCAGTCCCTTGGTCAGTAATACTATTGTTCTACGCCAGGTTCTGTGCATGTGAGGCACTGTGGGTCGGTTTCACTGAGCGTTTTAAATTCATATCCATCCATCCATCCATCCATCCATCCATCCATCCATCCATCCATCCATCCATCCATCCATCCATCCATCCATCCATCCATCCATCCATCCATCCATTCATTCTTCGCCCTCACGTTTTGAATTGTGGTCAGTGGATGTTTTGGGGCTTTTAATTTGCCATTTCATTTCGTCTCATTTCGTACCATTAGCGGCCGATGACCTGGGTGTTAGGCCCCTTTAAACAAGCATCATCATCATCATCATCATCATCATCATCATCATAATCATCAATACCGGCGCCCGTGATTAGTACCACTATGTGAGGAACACCATAGGGATGTGTTACCTGTGAGTGGTGCCATTGTGTGTGACATACCATGGGTCTACATTACCTGTGATTTGAGTCACCGTGTGGGAAACACAATGAGTCTGCGATACCTGTGATTAGTACTATAGGAGGAACACCACGGCTCTGCTTTACCAGTGATTAGTACCATTATGAGGGTTGGGTGACCTGGATTTTGGACCCTTTTAGATAATAAGCATCATCCCAGTAATTACGGCATTGTAAATTGGATGCACTGATTTTTTTTGTTTCATGATCATTTTTTCATCATCATTCGATTTAGATTCTAGTCATTGGAAACATTTTGAAGTTTTAAGTTTCATTTCGTTCACCTCGTACCAATAGGGGTGATGACCTAGCTGTTAGGCCCCTTTAAACAACAAGCATCATAGTCATCATCAAGAAAGTAGCAGCACTTTGCGGAACAATAAACTGATAAACAGATGGTGTTCTAGCCAGAGCAGGATCAGAGGGCTACAGTGTGGTGTTACAACTCTAGTAATGCCCCTGCCTCACTCTATTTTCTGTTAATAACTACTGCATCCTACGTCTACTGCTGCTCGTCACTCGATAACAATCTTAGTAATCACTTAAATGTGGTGTGTCCATCTGAATGGCCAGAGAGATGCATAATATGGAGAGGAAAGTGTCAAGTTTTCGTGTGATCAACTTAACATTCAAGTAAAATAATTAGCACTTACAGACAATACAAGGAAGACTAAAATGAAGAGAGAAAACAAAACAGATGATATACTCACCCTTTTGTCGGTAACCAACACTATTGCAATATTTACACCAGAGTCTGAACGAGTCTTCAGCGCAATGAATGAAATTCACTCCAATTAAAAATATTATTGTTAAAATTATTATTATTATTATTGTTGTTGTTGTTGTTGTTGTTGTTGTTGTTGTTCCGGGGTTTCCGTGAAAGAAGGTGCCGGGGTGAATGGGTCTAACTACAATGCCAAGAATTGAATTAAAACTTTAACAAAGGTTATATTTATTCATTATTAAAAAACAAACTTAAAAAATTTCCACAAGGGAAAAAATTAACAATCAGGTACAATGCCAAACTAGAAACCAGATTAGGAAAATCCAAGATTCAGAATCTTAACACTTTGGGCTTTAAGCCCCTAGTTTTACAGTATTACAAATGGAAGAAGAATTATTTCATTAAGGGCAGATATCCCCTAATTCATGGAGCACTTGCTCCCAAAATCGAATAACCAGCCTTCCAGAGGCACTCTTTACAATTACAAAATTTTGGAAAAGATCTAACAGGCTCTCAGTTTCTCAAGCCTACTCAAGGCAACGTCAACTTCCAATCTCTGGCCTTTCAAGGCACAATTTGAGACAGGGGTATAACGTACCCAACCTATAGGGCCCTTGCGGAAAAGAACAGGTTAAGTAACTGGCCCGAAACACGAAATGAATGGAGGCGTATACTTGCACTCCCAGATATGAACACCAAAAAATCTAAGGGGCTCTAGGCTGATGAAACAGGGGCTATTCCCAAACTACTGAGGTGACTCGTATAGAAATTACATTAACCAATTACAGTAGGAAAACAGTTAGAAAACGTAGTCACCTCCAACCAAGATGAAGGGGAGCTCGAGAGGGTATTTCACTCTCTATCCCCGGTTTACAGTTAAAGATTTTATGAAGTTTTTACATTAGCCGGAAGAAAGTTACATTTTACAAAAGTTGTTACATACTAAAGAGTCGGACCTTTCCCTCGGGTTAAACTGCGGAGGTAGCAAGAAAGAATAATGTGGCCATTACCTTACAGATGTTATAGCTGCCGCCGAAAGAGCCTCCTGCTTAACACACACACTCAGATAGACATCGATCAGTTGGCCAAGAAACGTGAAAAACCGCAGTTTATATACCCTCAGGGAAGGTACGAGATCATTCAAGACGAAACCAGCCACACCCTCTCATTTTAATTGGTCAATTTCAAAGTTACACTCAGAGTCGAACAAGAAACCTGTGATAGGTTTGAAAATTAATTACAGAAATTTGGATTTGGCTAGATTCTAAACTGGCAGAAATAAAAAGGAAATATTGCCAACCCAAAAATAAATGAACATCATTCAGTTACAAAAACCTAGAAGTACAAAACTTCTTTAAATTATAACATCTTACACCTCGCACCAGGGTGCGTGATCATAGTTTTTAGCAGTGTCATCTGTGGAAGAATGTCCAAACTTCTTGATGAATGGCAAACAAAACAAGGAGAAATTCGCTCAGTTTAGGCAACTGCACAATAACAAAATTACATCATATTACTGTGGTGACATCATCTGAGTAAAGTTCTAAGTTGGTGTAGTTTCAGTTCCTCTGTTTTGGCAATAGAGGAGTTCGTTTAGGCGCTGAATTTAAATGCGCGACGTTGTGGTGTACCTCCTGGTACAATAATAATAATAATAATAATAATATATTATTATACCGTTTTCCCACACCTGTTGGGTTGCGGGTGCGAACTGTGTCGCATATGTAGATTTCGTCCTGTTTTACGACCGGATGCCCTTCCTGACGCCAACCTTCTGTGGAGTGATGTCAACACTATTGCGTGTTTCTGTGGTGGATCGTAGTGTGATGTGTTGTCTGAATATGAAGAGGAGAGTGTTGGGACAAACACAAACAACCAGTCCCCGAGCCAGAATAATTAATCAAACGCGATTAAATCTCCGACTCGACCGGGAATCGAACCCGGAACCCTCTGAACTGAAGACCTCATTGCTGACCGTTTAGCCAAGGAGTCTGACTTGAATTAGAAATGCTATTTTAGTGAAACACGTAGCAGACTTCATGTATTTTCACGTAACGGGCCCACACTCCCGCAGTTTGATCTAGTACCATGTTAAGACTCGTTTGTCATCTAGATGATGTTCAGCAGATGATGCCAACTCTCGGAAAAGAAAAATGTCAACAGAAACCTCATTCCTGTGAAAAATTATATTTGATAAATCTTGATTTATTTAATTGTTCTTGTTAGTGGTTATAACGTTGCACCAACACGTCGAAGGATCTACTGATGGTGGGGTATGTGTTCACAAAAATTGGAATAGGACACAGGATAGGTACTCGAATTTTCTCGATGAATTAAATGCATTGTTGTAGGTATTTGTTCTGTCCATGAAGGTAGATTCAGACGGCAGTGACAAAGAATCTGCAAACGTTAGGTATTTACTCCATATATGTAATCTCAACGTCTTACTACGAGGGAAGTTGTTTACTTTTTTGGACCAGTTTTGACCGTTTTACAATACCTGGCGAATACTCCAGCATGCTATGGGACGTTGAAATATTTAGCCCCGCTTCCTCGGCAGACACAAAAGAAAGAGCACGTCTTATTGTTTAATGCGTTCTGGAGCACAATGAGTCGTTGTGGGTAACAAATAGCGTCTTTTTCGGGGACCAGTTCCTTCATACAAGAAACAACATACGTAGGAAGCTTTTGTAGGTTAGATCCAAGAAATAAATTAGTTTAACTTATTCAGCAGAAGCAGCATTTTATTGGCGCAGTAGAACTTGTGAAACTGGACTTAAAGCGACCGACCGAACAAGCGGATCAATTCACAGAATGACTCGTCTTGTCCTTCCCTTTCCAGAACACATTATTGAGGTGATGTCCCGTCAAGCTAAAGTCTCGTAAAAGCATTGCTCAGGTGAGACGGTACGCGGTTACAAATTGATTTCAAATGTTTAAAACGTGTTGGGTGTCCGAGGCAACTGTAATAATAATAATAATAATAATAATAATAATAATAATAATAATAATAATAATAATAATAATAATAATAATAATAATGCCAGGAAAAGACTTGCTAAGTATTATATTTGGAGCATAGCGCTGTATGGCGCAATGACTTGGACATTGCGAAAGGAAGATGAGAGAAGATTGGAGGCACTAGAGATCTGGGTATGGAGGAGAATAAAACAAGTGAAATGGGAAGACCGGGTAAGAAATGAGGAGATATTACCAAGAGTTGGAGAAGAACGAAGTATGTTCCAAATCATTAGAAGGAGAAAAATGAACTAGATCGGACATTGTTTGAGGAGGAACTGTTTACTGAAAGAAGGAATAGAAGGAATGGTGAAAGGAAAATGAGGAAGAGGAAGGAAAATATATCATATGTTGGACAATAGCAAAGGAAAGATATATTCGGACATGAACAACTTGGCGCAGGACAGGCAAGACCTGCCGTAAGGGAGAATACCTGGATGATGAAGATCTGCCGGGTTTGAATCCGCTATAGTGGCTTACGGAGGCAGACTCTCTACCAGCCTAATAATAATAATAATAATAATAATAATAATAATAATGTCAAATTCGTTTATTGCGACATCGCTTTTAAGGACGCATTGGACATAACGGCGAAATCTAACGGTCTCGTCTAAATCCTATATAAACACTGTATTTAAAAACTTGCTTATTACGACATATCGTAGGCCTATAAGACGACGTTTTTTAAAATCACTTTTTCAGATAAATGTACCGGCTACAACGTCCAGTGATTTTGTTACGTATTTGGGGATTCCTGACAACAATGTAACGCTTATTATTATTATTATTATTATTATTATTGAATTTCCCATGCAGAAAAGAACCCTATTTTACATGGTATATTAAGGTTATAAATGAACAAATCAGAATATACATTATTTACACACACAGAATATTATCATGAAAGCTTACTGAACATGGGATGAATGAATGTGTGAAAATGAGAATAACAACACTGTCTTTAAAGATAAGAATACAGAGGTTTAGCCAGTTCATTATTGCACGAGTTTAAATGGCATTCTAGAGTAAATCTTGCTCTTCCAAAAACAGGACAGTCAAATATAAGATGATGCACAGTTTGAGATGATCCACAAAAGCAAGCGTAACCATCTGTAGTCTTAATCTTAAATCGCTCGAAGTATTAATTAAATTTACCGTGGCCAGATAGAAATTGAGTAAGCACAAAGTTCGGTATAAGATTTTTACACTGGAGTCGATGTTAGATTTCAGGAAAAAATAATTCCCTCTCGTAACGAAGTAGCCATCCAGACACCACTCCACTGAGAAGTAGTATATTCTTTAATCTTCCTCTTCAAAAAACATATTGGAGCTTTGTTGTACGAAACTTCCAACAGTAGATTTTGCAGCTTGTTTTGCTTTGAAATCTGCCTTTTCATTACCCTGTGTGTCCACAAACCCAGGACAGACAAACGTTGATACTTGGTTGAGCCAATACCCTTATATCAGCAACTATCTGGTTCATATTGTACCTGTCGTTTATTGCATTAAGTGCAGCCTGTGAATCACTCTACAACTGCGTTTTTATTGTTATCTTTTCACCACTGTAGTGCTGATTTTATGGCCCACAGTTCAGCTTGGAAAACTGAACAAAATGAGGAGAGCTTGTATTATGCTGAAAATATTTCGATGTCGTTTTCATATACATCGAAAGCGCATCCGTCCTGGTCAGTATCATAATCACCAAGTATTCGAGAACCGTCTGTGTAGATGATGGAGTTGTGATAACTTGAGCAACAGTTGTTAACAAGTCTAAGTAATTATCATAGGTTAATGCTAATACCATGTCCATTGCAACAGTCATCACCAATAGCATTCACTTCACAAATTCAAATAAATGTTCATAGGAAACCTAAAGGAAATTAAATGGGTTTAATTATCCATTACACTTTAAAGAATGTTCACACATATACATACATATCTGAGCAGACGTAGTTTATTATTTCTAGCGTTTTTCTGATACATCCTGGTGATTTCTCGTCACCTCCGAGAAGACCTTTTTGGAATCCGATTCAAAATGACTGATCTCCTCCTGTTTATCTCAGTCTGATCGTTATTTACAAGATCTCAGTTCATCCCGATCAGCAGTAGATGTTTCAAACATGCACGTAGACATATTGAACATGTTGATATATTGAGATTTCATTCTTAATGTTCTGAAGTTCGTACAGAGTTGTTTCAAGAACGTAGTTCTGATGTTCGGCGTACTGTTATGCCTCCGAACTCGTCCAACCTTAACCCTAGCACAGATCACTCGTGGGTCGTATAAGGACATCAGAGTTGGATGCAACGTTTATTTCGGTACCTGAAATAAAAGCCGTATTACATACCGGCTTCCTGATTACTTTTGACTTGACATCGTTCGATTGATGGCAAATTCTAGACTTACCGTGCGGATGGAAACAGGAAGACTGAAAAGATATTACGCAGGTGATCATAATTCATTTCTATAACTTACTCAAATGAAGGATAATGTTATAAGCATTTTTTATTGAGAAAGTAAAGTGTACTTAATACCGTAGTTTATTATAGTCTAGGTTTCTCTGTGTTTATTTAGTCTACAGTCTGTGTTTGAAATGTTATATGATATATGCAGTTAGAAAAGGAAGTAGTACTCTTGAATGCGTGTCCGGCGAATCTTCACATATTTAAACGTTGATTCTGTAGAAGGAATATATCTTATACATACCTGTGTTCTGGTTCATATATTTCTTTTTTTTTTTTTACACTATTATTAACAGGTAGATAGACTCTTCGATAATTATCTAGTAAAGGACTTGTCGAAATTGAGTTTAAAAATTCTTGAAGATTCAGTCGAAGTTCTTCTATTCCGAAATTGTAGGTGTGAAAACTGCGGTTCCGTGTACAACGAGCAACGCTCAGGGAACAGAACGAGTGCAGATCTCTTTGTCTGGAACACGTTGATCTTTTATTCCCTGAAGTGACAGATATATCTCATGCACTCCCGGTTCTGGTCGAGACTATGTTAACTCATACACTATTATTACACACACGCAGTTCTTATAAGCGTGGCTTAATAATTGCATCCGGATACAGTGAATTATGTTAGTGAAATGAGTTATGGCTTTCTGCCAAGTAAATAAAGCACAAGCTTCGGCGTGCATTCTTCCATGTATGGAACGGCGCCATAGACCTGCTACTGGCACTTTTTGCCAGTAGAATATTCATGATATTCAATATAAACATTCTTAAGGCAGTTCAGTAAGGGATATTTGATCCACCCATGAATACTGCAGGTTATTATGGTAATATTCTGAAAAATTTATAACAGCTTTTAAGGAAATTTAAACCTTCAAAATACTAGAGAACAACTCCTCGTGTCGTGTAATCACGTCCAGCTTGCAGGACAAGTTTGGTAGTGATCTCCCACGAGGAAACACATCTCATCAAATTACATGAAATATACATAGTACTGATGAGGCTTTATTATTACTTGCATAAGGAACTGTTTCGGGAATCTGGCGAGAATTTGTCAACCTAATGTGTTGACTGCTTCCGGTACTACTTGAGAGCCTAGATAACCTGAGGCAGATAAGTCTCACTGTACCACTTCGCAGTAACTGTCCTTTGTGTTTCTAGCACAACCCGAGTCAGGATGCCCCGTCATACTGTGCACTTGGTGTGCTGGTTAGTTCACTTTCGACACAAAGCATAGCCTATTGTTTTCGGCCGTATATTATATAGTGTGTTGGTTACTTTGCAAATAAAGCATGTTTTTCAAATTCATATATCGCTCATGCGCTGCAACAGTGGCACAACTCAAAAGATACGAAATCAGAGCTATTGTAAACTCTGGCATTGTCTGTAAATTTGTTTAATTATTGTAAGTCGCGACCTGCCGAGATGGTCCAACATAATTTGTATTTAAAAAATGAAACATTCCAGCTATAGTGACGCATTTAAAATTAATAAAATTATGTAATGGTTCCACCTTTTCAATACATGCAAACTTAATGTACGGTTATAACACTAATTGATCAAAAACGGTACCGGTTTCGACCCCAAATTCCGGGTTATCATCAGCCGATCACTTAAAAACAGAATAAACAATGCACAAATAAATAACCAGTAATGTAGAAGATATATTTTTTCACCAGACGTAAGTTCGTGTGGAGCAGTATAATAAATGTGACTATAGAACTACAAAGGGCACTAGGAAAGTCTTGCAATGTGAGTGAACGCTTTAGACTTTTTCAAAATAATTTCCATCATACTCAATACACTTCTCCATACGTCGAAACTAGTCACTGAACCAACTCTGCCACTGTTCTTCGGTTACATTTTTACACTCTTGATCCCATGCTGCCAGAAGCTCTTCGTCGGATGCAATACGCCGCCCTTTCAGCTTCATCATCACTTCTGGGAAGAGTGCGAAGTCACATGGGGCAAGATCAGGACTGTATGGAGGGTGATCAAACACAGTCAACCCAGATCTGGCAGGCAAATCCATTGTTACATTAGCACGATGTGCTGGAGCATTGTCGTGATGCAAGAGCCAAGTGTTGAGCCGTGACCTTGGACGGAGCTACTTGAGAGCCTAGATAAGTCTCACTATACCACTTCGCAGTAACTGTCCTTTGTGTTTCTAGCACAACCCGAGTCAAAATGCTCCGTTTAGTAAAGAATACTGCAATCATCCTTTTCTTCACTGACCTTGACTTTCGCACAGTCACAGGAGTACCCTTGTATTCAAACAGCCACACCTTGTTATGGGATATTGTTGGGACATCGTAATAATAAAGCCAAGTTTCGTCACCTGTAAAGATGTTATTGACGTTACGCGAAGTCCCATTTTCAAACTGTTTTAGCATTTCTCGGCACTATGTCACTCGATGTGCCCTTTGTTCCTCTGAAAGTGAATGGGGCACCCAAAGGGAACAAACCTTTCTAACATGGAGATGGTCATGTAGAATTGAATGAATAGCTGTTGCAGGGATGTGGAGGGTATCTTCTACCTGCCGATATGTCAACTGCCTCACTTGCTGCAACATTTTCCTCACCGCTTCAATGTTTTCCTCAGTCACTGATTCAGACGATCGCTCTGAACGAGGATCGTCTTCAACCCCCAAATTTCCCCACTGGAACTCTTTGTACCAGCGGAAAATTGTTGTCCGATGCGGACAGTCTTTCCCCAGCACAGGAGTCATTTCCTCCAGGCACTGGTCAACAGATGTTAATCCACGAGCAAAATTGTAGCGGATAATTACGCGATATTCACCTTTAAACCACACTGACATCTTTACTTGCATTCAATCCCACTGCTTGGTAACAACTGGTGTGAAGGTCGCGCGTTGATGTCTTCTAGACCGGTTTTCACCCCTCTTTTCATCCCTCACTGTAACAGGGGTGTTCAGCCAACCGTTTATGCGTATTGCAAAACTTTCCTAGTGCCCTTTGTATTTTTTAAAAGTTTTTAAATCTTGAAGAGAAGAAGAATGAATAGCTGCCCGTGAGCGATATCTGGTGCGGGGCCGTAGCCAAGGCGGGGGATACTAGGGGTTAGAATGAACCCCCCCCCCCCCGATGGAATTTTTACAAAAGAAAATGAACAGAAACCGACAAAAAACAAGTGGAAGTCGACTCAGTGGGTTGACTCTTTTGAACACTCACTGAGACACAATTGTAAAACCAATAGATCTCTTGGGTGTATTTTCTAAGAATCCTCATAAGTTGGATTTTAGTTTCTAATCTGAACATATGATTCGCTGTAAAACTGTTGACCTGGATCATATTGTTCGTATTCTGTATTTTAATGTAAGATGTTTTAGTGTACTGCAATCTGAATATCAACATAATTCACTTGTATATCCTTATAATACAAGCCTCCGTGGCTCAGGCGGCAGTGCGTCGGCCTCTCACCGCTGGGTTCCGTGGTTCAAATTCCAGTCACTCCATCTGAGATTCGTGCTGGACAAAGCGGAGGCGGGACAGGTTTTTTTTTCCGGGTACTCCGGTTTTCCCTGTCATCTTTCATTCCAGCAACACTCTCCAATATCATTTCATTTCATCTGTCAGTCATCATTACCCCAGAGGAGTGCGACAGGCTTCGGCAGCCGGCACAATTCCTATCCTCGCCGCTAGATGGTGGCTTCATTCATTGCATTCCTGACCCGGTTGAATGACTGGAAACAGGCTGTGGATTTTCATTTCTTTTAAGTGGCTGTGGATAACAAGCTACTTTTCTGTGTGGCTTGTAATGTGAACTCGCTAAAAAAAAAAAGCTCATGATGGTGTATATTCCTCTCATTTAATGTTATATTTTATCAGGCATATTGAGAAAAGTAATATTAGCAATACTGCGTTCATGATCTTTCTTTCAAACGTAGTTATCTTAAAATCGTTTCATACATCTATATGCTAATATGATTTTAATCTCACTTATGTATTTGTGTCCTGATGATGGCTCCAGGAGCTGAAACATGTCCACTTTTGTTCCATAAAACTTTTTAGATTATAATATTGTGTATTGATTAGATGGTTAATCGTAATATATTTTTTCAAGCCATATATTCAATACCGACCGATATGAACATCATTTTAATTTATCTAAAATTCTAAAAGAATTTAAATGTACAAAGTCCACCTGTTCATTAAAGTCCACGTTTGCCATTTGACAAATGGTCTGTCTAAAAAGCTACATAGGACATGTTTCGACCTAGCCTAGAGGTATCATCAGCTAAAATAACATAAAGAAGAAAGACATATACAAAAACAGTGATACATAAAAAAATCAGAAAAAATGTACATGGCTTCAATCTTAAAATACCATCAATAAGTGCAATGGAAATCTGTGTTTAAAAAGTACATAGCTTCAAACTTGGACGAATTTAGTTGTAAATGTGGGTTCAACGGTATTTAATACAACTGTTGGTTGGCTGGAGGAAATACTTAAAAACTGCGAAGACTGTTAAATGTTGTTCTGTTTATCATGATTCTGGAAACGGAGTGAAGTTTTAAAAAATCCATTACATTTCTTCATGGAGAATTTCCTCTTTCCTCCAGCCCTGTGCTTGTATACAGTATTTTAATTATCAAAGTATAATTTACTCCCATGTAGGTACAAGTCCTATGGATACCCTCAATAAACATTACGTCTACAGTTCAGTTGCTTCTGAGAAAAGTATACCAGCGAGGAACTTCCTCAATACCGTGCGCTTATTCTTTCTTTTGAACGATTGGTACACAGACACGGTCCAAAACGGAACGATGAACGTAATAGAAGTTCAGTCAACTTGAAGGTTTGAAGAAGTGTTGTGATATTTACATCTATTTGTTCCATGGAGAGTTAAGCCGTGGCGTGTCTTTTGGCGGTGCGCCAGTGTAAGGAGTTACAGGTGTCTGTCTACTCGATCCACTTGCCAGATTAGATTTCACTTCTTTGCGTGGTCCTCACAGCACAGCAGAGCTGGTCTCACAATAAATTTATCTGGCAATTTACTGAGAACAAAGTTACAATGAAGTATTATTAGTAGACATGCTACTGCTGTAGGAGCTGCTTAGCCGAAGTGCTTGCTTGCTAGAGAAATGTCCTGGATTTCGTATGTAAGGAATATCATAGAACGAGCGGGTGGTTGGTCCGCAGCATTCAGACGAGATGCATCTCCTCTTCCTGTCTTCAGACCCTATTTATATGTAGCACTTGTTGCGAATTCACAAGTACTCACTTTTGGAGGTATAGTTCTCAGTTTCCACAGGATTATACTACAGTGTGAGGAAATGCCAACACAACAGCAGCGTGCTGTCCCGTGGCTAATTTCACGTTATCAACAGTCACGTTAAGCTACAAGCAGTTTCATCGTACTGTTTTACCCATACATATCCCCTGCGTCATTTGTTGCAATTTATTATTATTATTATTATTATTATTATTATTATTATTATTATTATTATTATTATTATTATTATTATTATTATTATTAACCCTTCAGAAAATAATAGGTTAGACACAGACTTACAAAGTTAACAATAGGCTATAGACCTTTATTTATTTGAGGCTGCTCGAAGACAAAGAATACACAATAGGCTACAATGAAAATTGGTTAAAAAAGAAACGGTTTGGAAAGAACTCGAAATAATAAAAGACGATTTGTGAAATTAAAGTCTACAAAAATATTTTAAAATGTATAAGACATAACTTGAGAAATTAATTTCTAAAAGATGTATGTGGTTCGGAAACAAAGACTCGAAAGAACAAGAATAAGATTACTTAATGTTATAATGAAATGTTTTAGTTCATTATTTGTAAGTTATAGCTACTAGTTAAGGCTTTCAGACGTAATTTCATAAAATAATATGGTAACATGACAAACGGGAGAAAATGACCTAAGGAGACAAACATATCCAAAATATGACAGAAAAAGTCTCCAAAATCAAAGAAACTACTCTTTAAAAATGCAAAAATCCAAATAATGCAAAATAAAAGGGATATATATATATATTAATTAATTTATATATCAGCGTTCACCTGGTGTGGAAATGATGGGAAGTCATGACAGACTATCATCAGGGTTGCCAACGGTGTTTGTTTGCACTAATCTCCTGAATGCGAACGTACACGGCACATACCGCGTAGCCAACTAATTTGGTTGGAGATATTACATGTTATTTTAGTGATACGCCAATATTTCATTTAACATATCTTAATTTCCAAATATTTGTGTATCGCTATTTTATCTATGTAATAGTAAACAACTTGCTGTTTAGATGCCAGGATAAATAAATCAAAAATCAATCAATCACTACAAAGTAAATCATACTCTGTTTCATTCCCTCAGTTTTACCATCTCGTAGCCTTCACTTTATATAATTATATGGATGCTGACAATGCAGATTTAGTAAGTTTATTCTCTTGTTCACTTTTGCTCTCTCTCTATAGCAGTCTTAAAACAAACAGCTCGACGCGAAACCTTAGGGTCACTGATAAGGTTTTGGAGATCTAGTTCTGTCTGTTACTGTACGCAGCGCATGTCTGGCCCCGCGGTGTAGAGGGCAACTCGTCCGCCTGTCACCCGGTGGACCCGGGTTCGATTCCCGGCCGGGTCAGGGGTTTTTAATTGTAATGAATAATATCCCTGGCTTCACACACAACATTCCATACTGCCGCCATTCCAATTATACGCAGGTTTATACAATATGGTGCAAAGGATCCACATGGGTCGACACCCCGAACAAATAGCATTTAAAAAAATACGCAGCGCATCCCGTGGCTTTTCATTCAGTGGCTACTCGTCTTGGCAGTGACCAATAACTCCTTCTTTCCGGAATGACATTCCATAATGCTGTAGTTGCTAAATGTTTATTTGGTTGAAGAGGCAAACCCTTTTTAAGAGAATAAAACTATGGTTGTGAGGTTGTGAGCCATTCTTTAGGCCGCCCCTAACCTGGAGAACAGATGCTGTATGATGGCTTCCAGTGTAATTTCCTACACTGAGGGGACCATCACGCCACCTAAAGGGGCTCTTCCGCCCGAAGCCATGGGCCCCTTTAGAGAGTAGAGTTATTTCCCGCCGCCCAACGCTCGGCGTGATCAAACTAGGATTATATGCTACTGAGACCTTGGATTTAACAAGCAGAGGACTGCTGGAACAACTGGAGAAAAAAAGAAAGGAAGATTCGAAGGAAGATTCTGGGACCTACATATGTTGGTGGTCAGATTAAGACCTAACAAAAAGTTACACAAAGAGACTGATGGAATTATAGAGTCGATGAAGAAGAGACGAATACAATGTTATGGACATCTCCTACGCATGAATCAAGAAAGGCTGACTCGAAATCTCGTTACACATTTCAAAGGGAAAAAGTTGTTCCCAGCTGGTTTATGGAGATACATGCTGATATGGAGAGAATGGGCAACAGTCATAAAGACATCCAAAACAGGAACCACTTTTGACAATTAGTTTCAGACTTCAGAGGCTTGCGGAAAGAAGGAG
The DNA here is from genome assembly GCF_040414725.1 of Anabrus simplex. Classification (NCBI taxonomy): domain Eukaryota; kingdom Metazoa; phylum Arthropoda; class Insecta; order Orthoptera; family Tettigoniidae; genus Anabrus; species Anabrus simplex. The sequence continues at coordinate 109,646,233 of NC_090269.1, read as the reverse complement.
AAAAAGAAATCTTCAAAAGTAATATTTTCAGAAGGAAGCAGATAAGCCAACGAATGAAGCTATATTGGCAGAATATCAAAACCAGGGGAGGGAGAAGATGATCCAGGATACCGCAATTGTTACTCCGTGGTCCATAGTGGCCAAAATCGACTAGAGCAACTACTTCTTTAAAGACGTGATATTGATCACGAATCACAAAAAACTTAACTGCCACCGTTAATGTGCACTATTCTTAGAACGAACAAGAGTAGGGTTACCAAATCACCCACTTCAGCCTGGTACCATCTTATTTTAAGGTGGGTTTTGAGCCCCGCTTCAACTTTTAAGTAACCAGGACAATACACCGGTTTCCTTGCTTACACTTTGGTGGGAAATACTTGAAATTCGGTAATTATTAGGGCCCGGATATTTTTAAAATCTATATGCGCATATGCAAGTGCATACTTTGAACGTTAGTGCATATTTTCTCTTATGTGTGACTGATTATCTAAGATTTCTGAACGAAATGAAAAATCTAATGAACTATACCCATATATATGTTGTATATCTCTTGGCAATACGAGAAGCCTTCCCTGATCAAGGAAAGTACTTTCAGTATCGTGGGCGGATAATGACCCTTTTCACAACAGCTATTTCCTTCATTCAACTTTTTTTTGCTAGTGGTTTTACGTCGCACCGACACAGATAGATCTTATGGCGACGATGGGACAGGAAAGCCCTAGGAGTTGGAACGAAGCAGCCGTGGCCTTAATTAAGGTACAGCCCCAGCATTTGTCTGGTGTGAAAATGGGAAACCACGGAAAACCACATTCGGGGCTGCCGAGAGTGTGATTCGAACCCACTATCTCCCGGATGCAAGCTCACAGCCGCGCGCCTCCCACCGCACGGCCAACTCGCCCGATTTTCAGACATTCAATCCATAAGCAACTACATAAAGAGAATCAGGCAGTCTTTGCCAGAAGAATGTTTTAAGCGGTCAGTGCCAGTGTACAAGTAATGCCTAATTACCTCCGTCGACGGAGAACGATACCTTGTGACGTATAAATTACTTCTGCCCGACAACAGAAAGACATTGAACCCTGAAAACATTGAAAAACTGTTCATAGCCCACTGCCATGCATCATTTTGTAAGCAATGAAACATTTTTATCAATTTAACACTGAGTTAAAATTAAATAATGCGTTTGGTAAGTGTATTTTGCTTTATTTTTAGTGCATAATTTCGTGCATATTTTCAACATTTTTCGTGCACATATGCATGTATATTTTTGGAGTTTTTAGTGCATATGAATTCGGGCCGTAGTAATTATATATTAACGATGCGGTGATCGTTATTGGCGTTTGTTTTGAGAACATCGATATTTACAATGCACTCTTTGCATTAAAAACTTTAGATACCTGAGTCGGGAAGTGTGGAAAATAGTATGCTGGACTTGAGAAAATAAGGTATTATTACATATGGCAATGCACTGTTTCGTGAAATAACCTGCCTGAAAGAATTTCCATGTGAATAGCTAGGATCAGAAAACAGTGTAATTTACTAGCACGTAAAAGAACTCTGCGGAACTAAATTCTGGCACCTCGGCGTCTCCGAAAACCGTAAAAGTAGTTAGTCGGACGTAAAGCAATTATTATTATTATTATTATTATTATTATTATTATTATTATTATTATTATTATTATTAAGGCATTGTAACGTTTTTTAGAAACATCCTCTTCAGATAGGTAGTATAATTTCATGAGCATACATACTGAAGACAAATGTACCAAATTGTTAGAAATTGTGCAGTTTTTCTTTGCAAAACTGACCCATAATGCATCCCTGGGAATGCTATTTTTCTTATTAAATGTTCATCTATACCAGGGCCTCTCAAACTCTCAAAATCTCACGCGTGCAAATTGAGGCGCAGAGTTCCTGTGCACAGTGCATCGGTCCCATTTGTCTCGGCTCGGACCAACGCTTCGTCTCTGGGCTGCTCGACTCAACTCGGCTCGGATATGGAGCGCTACGGAGCAAGTGAGGAAGAGGGAGACAGGCGGAGCCAACGAGACGGGCGTGGGGAAAAAGAGAGACAGCGCTATTGCTCCAAATCGAGGAGTGGGGGTCTGCACTCTGGTCAACCAAGCGAAGTCGTCTTTTGCACCGTGCACAGTGCATGCACTCTGAGAGGCCCTGATCTATACAAATTAATAGAATTGAAGTGTCTGTTTGTAATGTGAAAATAACAACATTTTACTAAGTTTATATTAAAGTATATACGGTACTTATACTAAAAACTAATTTTTACAATTTTTGTCTGTCTGTCTGATTGTTCTGGCTAATCTCCGAATCGATTAGACCGATTTTGACGGGACTTCCACTGGCAGATAGCTGATGGTATAAGGAGTAACTTACGCTACTTTTAAATTTTCAAAACAATTAGAAAGGAGCCGACGGGGGGGGGGGGGGGGGTGTATAAACATTATAGGCGAAAACCATGTTTTAAGGCCCTAAAATCAACCGGTATGGTGATATTGGTACCACACTACCCCTGTTCTAGGAATTCGATAAAAGAAACGACCAGCAGTAACCATGGCAACGTCAGCTCAAGGATTCTACAGCAGCGAGATTTGCCACCCAAAATTGGTACACATTTGTAATAGTTACGAAATGTCGGATCAAACAAATAGTCTACATTCAATAATATGTATATTTGTGGTGCTATCTAGTGGCAGTGTACTTACACTATAATTTCAAACAACAAATAATTTCCACACCAGTGATATAAATATCTAATGAAGTCACTCACACCGATAGTATGAGTAACTAAAGGCAGTTTGTTAACCCATACGAAGAAGGGGGTACTCCTGCTAGTTACACATATTATAGGTACAGGCTATCCACAGAATATGTCGACACTGTCTCCTATAAACATGTCACTAGTTCCCAATTCAGTAACTGCGTCAGATGTAGAAATTCGTTTCTTGAGAAGATTCGTGAGAGTGAGAAATATTTTTTTTTTCCAAATATATTCAGATGAAGAATATTTATAATTTATTATTGTTAGTACAAAGGATATTTGGAATCCTCCCTAGTTCCCCACCCCCCTAAACAACAGGAGATAGTCAAGTCGGAACACACCCGACATAAGAATGCCGAGGGTTAAGGGCAGGTAACGGGGCCAGCTACAGAGCCATTGCGCGATCCTGAAGGGTCACAAGGTCTCTTGTTTTGTTTACAGATTGCAACTTGAGGTAGACGTAGGTAAACGCACTCATATTAACGGCATAATGTTGCTGTAGTCATAAAAGAAACTTGCTGGACAAACCGGATTGCAGGAAAGAAATCTTAGGGTCATTTCATGTGAAAGCAGGTGACGACCTTGCATCAAGATGAACTTTTGACGATCTGTGGAGACTGAAGTAACTTCATCTTCAGAACACGTTCTTCCGTAGATAAAGGTGGAAGGTAGGATAATGCGGGATAATGTACAGTTCTGACTACCGCATGCGTCAACATGCGCAGCCACACTGTCGGCATATTTATTGATAAACAGCCTAAATTAGCGCATCACTTTCCCCAGGTAGAGTTTTCTGTTGAAAACAGAATGTATACATCGTTTCGAGAAATCTATACGAAGCCTGTTTTACACCGTCACATCTCTGTTGATTTTAGGACTACAAGAATTTTATAATATAATAATGTTATTGAAAAAGAGAAGGTTATCATTTTTCGGACATTTGTACAGAATGGGCAAAACCAGACTAACCAAAAAGTTATTCGACGACCTGTGGAACAAGAAGACAACGACGTCCTGGATTAAGGAAGTTCGTAAAGATCTAGAGAAGTCAGGAAGTTCAGATGTGAGACAGGAAAATATTTCGGACCATGATTCAAAATTTGGAAGGGTTTCAAGTCGAAAAAACTGCAACGACGGGAAGAGCCTGGACAGGTGAACAGAAGAAACAGTATAGCGCCCATATAAAAGAGTACTGGAGGAAGAGGAAACTTCAGACAATGAAAAAATGCAAGTGTAGCGTGATCCTCAGTGGTGAATTCGCACATTTAAAAAAATGTATTGGCCTTACGTCGCATTAACTACATTTTGTTTTGTTTTCGAAAACGCAGAGATGCCAGAATTTAGTCCTGCAGGAGTTATTTTACCTGCCAATTAATTTACCGACTGTCCGGCTCCATGGCTAAATGGTTAGCGTGCTGGCCTTTGGTCACAGTGGTCCCGGCTTCGATTCACGGCAGGGTCGGGAATTTTAACCTTAATTGGTTAATTTCGCTGGCACTGGGGCCGGGTGTATGCGTCGTCTTCATCCTCATCACGACGCGTAGGTCGCCTACGGGCGTCAAATCAAAAGGCCTGCACCTGGCCAGCCGAACTTGTCCTCGGACACTCCCGGTACTAAAAGCCATACGCCATTTCATTTCATCTACCGACACGAGGCTGACGTATTTGAGCACCTTCACATGCCACCGGACCGAGCCAGGATCGAACCTGCCAAGTCATGGTCAGAAGGCCAGCGCCTCAACCGTCTGACCCACTCAGCCTGGCACAAGAATTTTCATTGCTTCACAAGTTTACTTGTAAAATAGCTTGCAGTACTTGATAAGTCTTGAAAAGTCTTGAAAGTGAATTAGAACGTTCTCATCGGTCAAAGAATTGCCAAGTCTTTAACAGAATCGACCACTGGAATTAGAATATTAACGGTGAGTGCTAGGCATGCTGGGATTGGTGGAAATCAAAACAACAAAAATGACTTCGTCTTCATGGCCAAGGCACATCCCTGCTTATATTCAGTGAGTTGCGTAGAGTACCACTATATTTCCGGAAAATAGATCTCAGAGAATTAGAGTAGGCGAAGATTTATCTGACCCTGTAATAATTAAGAGGGGGAATTCTTCAAGGCAGTGTTGTTGGACAGTTGTTTTCTTACATTTGCTTCGCCACGGCATTCTACATTGTATACGGATATCGAAGTAAATTACTGTACATGAAGGGAATAAGATTTTTTAAATTGCATGTCTCTTGGCGTTATCCGAGAAACAGCATAGGGAGGTCCACAGACGATGTTTCCAGTGTCAAGTGCGAGTTGCGGAGGCCCCAATGCCTACTGCGTGGCCACAATCAATTTGGGGAGTTTTCGTTACAATGGCAGGCCCTATTTCCCACTTTCAGACAGATTACAGTTGAGGAATCTTTATTATAATGGCAGGCACCTTCCCTACTGCCAGTCGAAATTGAGTTGTGTTTTTTATCATTATAATGACAGACCCATTTTCCTAATGCCAGTCAGCTTACTGCTAGCCACACCTAGTTGGTGAGTTTCCATTATAATAGCAGGCCACTATGCGTAACGTCAGTCACATGGATAAATTTGTTTATAATGGGGGGTATCCTTGCCTACTGACAAAGAGAATCCGGTAAAGCTGTTTTGAAAAAAGTTCTAAGCTTATTGTGTTGACTAGCTTTTCTGTCCCCAAGAGTTCTCCCCCTACAGTTTCTGTTAATATGTACTTCCCCTAAGGGTCGTACGCAGTTGTTTATTGAAACAAAGAATAATATTGCTTCACTTTCGTGAGGTACATTACAGGAGATAAAATAAATGGAACTGATCTCGTAAACACTGCAGTACTACTTGTATTTTGTCGCATACTCGTATGTAAAGAAAAATGAAAACCATGTCATCATCACCAAAGATAGGTATTTTTATGTACATTATTTATATCAATACTCCATATATACGAGGGCAGTTCAATACCTAAGGTAACATGACCTCTTATTGTGTGAATACACGCAACTACTTTACACACGTATAAAACAGTATGAACTTGGTACGTATTCTTCTTATACTTTGTTCTTGTATTTGTCTAAATACTTGTTTTTACGGTATAACAAGGGTTTCTGTCTTCATATGATTCAGGCCCATAGGCTATGTTTGACGTCAGGTTAAGACGGATTCGTTAACATAACTATCAGGTTGTGCTTTTCTTCCATGAAGATACTTCTACAGTGGCCCATTGCTTCCCACTGCCAATTCATGTATGGCGTAGTGATTTCATGCACCAATACGGTAATAATAATAATAATAATAATAATAATAATAATAATAATAATGGACTGTACAAAGAAGCACTTAAGAAACGAGAACTCAAACTTGAAATAGCCTATCAAACGTCGCGCTCAATCTACAACAAAAAATGCCTGTCCTAAAATACATCATTATGAAACTGTTCTGAAGCCAGTAGTTATGTATGCACCCGAAAACCTATCCCTAAATGCTAATAAAGGACTCCTCGAAGAACTGGAGGAAAAAGAGCGCAAAACCATCAGAAGTATCATGGGATCCAATTACAAGAATGACACCCATTATAAAAAAGAATCCACAAAGAAGTGTACAGTAAACTAGAGAAAATTACAGAAACAATACGTAGGAGACGGGCACGATATTACGATCATCTCAAACGAATGGACGGAAACAGGCATACTAAACAGATCTTTCTCTTTATTGACTCCAAACACAAAACCACAATGCCCTGGTTTGTGAGCACCAAAGAAGACCTCCAAATACTGCATATAAAACCCGAAGACGCCTTCATTCGAGATCTCTTCCGTAAAAAGATACTGACGAATAGGCTAAACCGAGACAAGCAGGCGGAAAGAAGACAAGGTACCACCTGGACAGAGGAACGTAAGCTGGCCCACTCGCAGAGAATGAGGGAATTCTGGGCCCAAAAGAAAGCGAAGCAAACTGACAAATATAACAAGACTTAACGTGGTCCTAGAAGGCCCCAACTAATAATAATAATAATAATAATAATAATAATAATAATAATAATTGTTACGATGTTTTGTGGACCGGCAGAGGTGAAAGAAGGTGCTGGGATGAATAGGTCTCAACTTACGAAATTAAAGTTAATTTAAAATTTAACAAAAGTTATATTTTCTTTTCAAGATCAAGAAATAACAAGTATAACAGGTACTCAGTAGCATATCAACGAATTAAGAATGTACAATTGCAATTTGTTAATGGATTTGGGCTTCGAGCCCCCAGACACGCAATCCTTGAGCAATGAGCCCAACTTTACCTATGTACAAGGTTCAACAAAGGGGCAGAAAACCCCAATCATGCCAAGGAGCACTAGCTCCCAATTACCCAGTTAAGCCTGCTCGAGGCACACAGAAACCAAATTCAAGAAAGAGCAACCCGCTCTCAAAGTTCAAGCCTATTCAAAAGCCACACCAAACTCCACCTTCAAGCTGCCCTCCAGGCACACAAGAACAGGGGTAAAAATACCCAACCTACTGAGGCCTATTCAGTAAAGAAACAGGACAATTACATGGCCCCAAAATACCAACTTGAGTGGAAGCGTAACTTGCACTCCTAATACACTTTTTTAAAATCTATTTGGCAGTAGGCCGCTTATGCAAGGGCTAATCCCATACTACGGAGGTGACACGATAGGAAAACTTTATTACATTACGAAGAGAAGGGAAACTGTTACGAAAACGTAGTCACCTCAAAATAGTATGAGTGGGAGCTCGAGAGGGTTAGGCACTCTCTATCCCCATTTGTAGTTAAAGAGACAGAATTTATACCAAGTGTCTTTTACATTTCAAAGGAAAGTTACATGATAAAAGTTTCGAACCTGCCCCGAGGGTTAAACTGCTGAGCTAGCGAGAAAAGAAGTTATTAAAAGGCCATTACCTTATGGATGAACTGCTCCCCGAAGAAAGAGGCGCTTCCCGCCCCCTGCTACATAATCACACTAGGAACATTCGAGACCTTTCAAGAATGAGAACCCCCCCCCTCAATTTTATTGGGTAGCATAAAGTAACATCTCCATATCGGAGAAGACATACGTTATTGGTCAAAAATTAATTAGAAAAATTCGGGATTGGCTAAATTCAAAACAAGCGGAAAGAGAAGGGTTATACTGCCAACCCAAAAAAATAACTGAAAGAAATTTAACAAAGAACAAACTTATGACTACAAAATTTCTTCAAAAAAGTTCCTTCACTTCGCACTAGGGTGCACAATTGTAGTTCTTAAGTAGTGCCATCTAGAAGAGAATGTTCACACTTCTTACTACAGAGAAAACAAAAACGAATCGAAACTGACATAGTTCAGAACACTTCAAAATTTACAGTAGGGACATCTTCTGAGAAATCTTAGAATTAATGTGGTTGTTAAAGTTCAGGCTTCCCCCAGTAGAGGAGTTTCAACTGGCGCAATGTTTGAATTAGCGGCGTGGAGGTGTACCGCCCGGTACAATAATAATAATAATAATAATAATAATAATAATAATAATAATAATAATAATAATAATAATAATAATAATAATAATAATATTGCAAGACAGACCCTCCGACGAGGGTGAGCGGCATCTGCCTTATATGGAGAAACACTCAGTCCCTGAGCCAAATGAATCACTCTCCCCGGCCGGAAATTGAACGCGGAGCCCCGAAACTAAGACGCTGACCACTCAGCGATGGAACCGGACATCACTACAGTGTTATTCACAAAACACCGATCAATTCCTGCGTCAGTTTGACGTGCTTATGTGACCTTTAGATGAAAAAAATAACGAGTTACACCTCGCATCTCAGTGATTAACCTTTTTTTATTTTGCTAGGTGCTTTACGTCGCACCGACACAGATAGATCTTATGGCGACGATGGGACAGGAAGGGCCTAGGAATGGGAAGGAAGCGGCCGTGGCCTTAATTAAGGTACAGCCCCAGCATTTGCTTGGTATGAAAATGGGAAACCACGGAAAACCATCTTCAGGGCTGTCGACAGTGGGATTCGAACCCAGTATCTCCCGGATGCGAGCTCACAGCTACGCGCTCCTAACCGCACGGCCAACTCACCCGGTAGTGATTGACTACATTCCCAACAATTTGTGTGTTGGTAGGTTCGATGCTCAGTTTGGTTGTATTTGAAGGAAGTTATTAACAATTGATGCTTGGACGGTATAACATAAATAAATGTGCGCGATTCTTGTGGGAGTGGAGCGAGGGAATAATATGCGTGCTCCTTTTTGGCAAGAAATTAGAATGAAATTGCGAGCAATTGACGTGTTAGTCCTTAATACTTTATTTATCGAACACACATACTAGAATTATAGTTATGTACAATTTTCGGATTGATGAAACTCCCCAGCCTGTTTCCAGTCATTCGACCAGGTCAGGAATCGAATGAATGAAGCCCCCATCTAGCGGCGAGGATAGAGAATTGTGCCGACTGCCGAAGCCTGTCGCGCTCCTCTGGGGGCAATGATTAAAGAATGACAGATTAAAAGAAATGATATCGGGGAGTGTTGCTGGAGTGAAATATGACAGAGAAAACGGAAGTACCCGGAGAAAAACCTGTCCCGCCTCCGCTTAGTCCAGCACAAATTTCACATGGAGTGACCGAGATTTGAACCACGGAACCCAGCGGTGAGAGGTCGGCGCGCTGCCGCCTGAGCCACGGAGGATTTTTGAATAATAATAATAATAATAATAATAATAATAATAATAATAATAATAATAATAATAATAATAATAATAATAATAATAATAATATATATATTATTAATAATTAATTATTAATTAATAATAATAATAATTATAATAGCCGCCTCTGTGGTGTAGTGGTTAGCGTTTTTAGCTGCCACCCCCGGAGGTCCGGGTTCGATTCCCGGCTCTGCAACGAAAATTTGAAAAGTGGTACGAGGGCTGGAACGGGGTCCACTCAGCCTCGGGAGGTCAGCTGAGTAGAGGTGGGTTCGATTCCCACCTCAGCCATCCTCGAAGTGGTTTTCCGTGGTTTCCCACTTCTCCTCCAGGCGAATGCCGGGATGGTACCTGACTTAAGGCCACGGCCGCTTCCTTCCCTCTTCCTTGTCTATCCCTTCCAATCTTCCTATCCCTCCACAAGGCCCCTGTTCAGCATAGCAGGTGAGGCCGCCTGGGCGAGGTACTGCTCATTCTCCCCAGTTGTATCCCCCGACCAAGAGTCTGAAGCTCCAGGACACTGCCCTTGAGGCGGTAGAGGTGGGATCCCTCGCTGAGTCCGAGGGAAAAGCCGAACTTGGAGGGTAAACAGATGATGATGATGATGGTGATAATAATAATAATAATAATAATAATAATAATAATAATAATAATAATAATAATAATAATAATAATTGTACCGGGTGGTACACCTCCACGCCGCTAATTCAAACTTTGCGCCAGTTGAAACTCCTCTACTGGAGGAAGTCTGAACTTTATCTACTGTGTTAATTCTCAGGTTTCTCAGAAGATGTCCCTACTTGTAAATTTTGAAGTTTCTGAACTGGGTCGTTTTCGATGTATATTTGTTTTGCCTGTAGTAAGAAGTGTGGACATTCTCTTCCAGATGGCACTACTGAAGGACTACAATTATGCACCCTAGTGCGAAGTGGAAGAACTGTGTTTTTGGAGAAATTTTGAATTCATAAGTTTGTTCTTTTTTAAATTTCTTTCAGTTATTGTTTAAGTTGGCAATATTAACCCTTTCTTTCCGCCAGTTTTGAATTCGACCAATAAGGAATTTCTGTAATTAATTTTCCACCAATAATGTGTTTCTTCTTCATCCAGTGTAGGGGTTTTCGTTGTTAGCCAATAAAATGATTGTGGGAGGGTGTTATCATTCCTGAAACGCCTCGAACTTTCCACGAGGGTATTTAAACTGCTGATTTTCGGGTCTCCGGGCCACTTCAGTAACATCTATCAGTGTGTAAAGTACGTAGCAGGGGGCGGGAAGCGCCTCTTTCTTCGGGCAGCAGTTCAACCACCAGGTAATGGCCGTTTAATAACTTCTTTTCTTGCTAACTCAGCAGTTTAACTCTCGGGGCAGGTCCAAAGCCTTTTTACCATGTAACTTTCCCCTAAAATGTAAAGACGCTTGGTATCTATTCTATCTTTTTAAACTACATATTGGGATAGAGAGTGCTTAACCCTCTCGAGCTCCCACTCATATTGCATTGAGGTGAACTTATTTTCACAACCGTTTCTTCCTTAACGTAATGTAAATTGTCTCTTTCTATAAGTCACCTCTTTAGTATGGGATTAGCCCTTGCAGTAACGGCCTAGTGCCAAGTCGGTTTTATATAAAGTGTATTAGGAGTGCAAGAACGCCTCCTCTCAAGTTGGTATTTTAGAGGCCAGGTAATTGACATGTTTCTTTACTGAATAGGCCTCAGTAGGTTGGGTATTTTTACCCCTGTGTTATTTGTGTTTGGAGGTCAACTTGAAAGTGGAGTTTGGGGTGGCCTTTGATAGGCTTGAACTTAAGAGCGAGTCGCTCTTTCTTAAAATTTGTTTCTGCGTGCCTCTAGGAGGCTTTACTGTGTAGTTGGGAGCAAGTGCTCCTGGGCATGATTGGGGTTTTCTGCCCCTTTGTCGAACCTTATATTTGGGTAAAGTTGGGCTAATTGCTCAAGAATTGTGAGTCCGGGGCTCGAAGCCCAAATTCTGTAAAAACTGTAATTGTACATTCTTAAATTGTTGTGATTCAACTGTGTTTCTGTTATTCTTGTTATTTCTTGATCTTGATTAGAAAATATAACCTTGTTAAATTTTATCTTAACTTTAATTTCGTATTTTGAGACCTGTTCACCCCCGCACCTTCTTTCACCTCTGCAAATCCACAATACTCCGGTAACAATAATAATAATAATAATATAATTTGTTTTACGTTCCGCTAACTACGTTTACGGATTTCGGAGACGCCTATGTGCCGGAATTTAGTTCCGCAGGAGTTCTTATACATGCCAGTAAATCTACCGACACGAGGCTGACGCATTTGAGCACCTCCAAATACCAGCGCACTGAGATTATTATTAGGCCTATTTGAAGCAAATATTATAGAGAATCGTGGTCTAAACTCTAAAGAAACTACTCATTCCAGCTTCTTCTTCTTCTACTACTACTACTACTACTACTACTACTACTACTACTACTACTACTACTACTACTACTACTACTTCATCTTGACGACTAGAAGGAATCATCAACCAAGGTTCATTTGTTACTGAAAATGTAGGTTCTGAAGACCGCGGTTCTAGAATCTCGGAAGGTTGTTTTTCAGTTATCACCTTGGTCATGCATGGTTATGAAAAATCCAGAGCCTGTTTCCAGCCATTGGACCGGGTTAGAAATCGAATGGTTGAAGATGGATCGAATGCCGAAGCCTGTCGCTCTCTGGGGCAATGACTGATGACTTACAGATGAAATGAAATGATGTTGAAGAATGTTGCTGGAATGAAAGATGACAAGGAAGACCGTACTACCCGGAGAAAAACCTTTCCCGCCTCCGCTTTGTCCAGCATAAGTCTCATATGGAGTGACCGGGATTTGAACCACGGAGCCCAGCGGTGAGAGGATGGCGCGCTGCCGCCTTAGCCACGGAGGTGCTCATGAATGCCTATATTCTACGTTAAAAAATATTTCCATCCTGTCATTCATTACCAGTGTAGATCAATTTGCAACTTTAACGTAAATCACATATTCTCTAGAAATATTTTTTTTTTCTACTGACTAAAATTATTCGTTTAAAAACACACATATTCACTGAGACAAGCTGAATTAATTTACTTGGTTCTTTAAGGAAAGATTGCATATGATCCGATTGCTCATCCTTTGAGAAACTTCCTGTTATGGTGATTGTTGTTTCAAGGCAGCAAACAGCGTGATTATTAATGAAGTGTATGAATTACCTGTTGGGGTAGATCTTTGGTATACAGTTGAACTTTATGACCAGATCTGAAGTCTGTATTACTGAGTAATCGACAAATCCCTTTATCTGCAACTTGTATTACTGTCCACATCTGTTCTTACTTTTTTGTTTAGTTGATGTCAAATTTCAGTTTTAAATTATTTATGTTAATGTATTTTTTTTTCTTTTTATAGGTGAGTATTGGTGATTTCTGACTGAAGCCTGCTAATTGTGAGTTAAAATCTGATTTAATTTAATGAACGAAATTTGAAAGGTGGTACGAGGGCTGGAACGGAGTCTACTCAGCCTCGGGAGATCAACTGGGTAGAGGGAGGTTCGAATCCCACCTCAGCCATCCTCGAAGAGGTTTTCTGTGGTTTCCCACTTCTCCTCCAGGCAAATGCCGGGATGGCACCTAACTTAAGGCCAGGGCCTGTTCCTTCCCTCTTCCTTGCTTATCCCTTCCAATATTCCCATATTCCCATATTTCCATCAGGCCCCTGTTCAGCATAGAAGGTGAGGCCGCCTGGGCGAGGTACTGGTCCTCTTTCCCAGTTGTATACTCCGGCGCAAAGTCTCACGCTCCAGGACACTGCCCTTGAGGCGGTAGAAGTGGGATCCCTCGCTGAGTCCGAGGGGAAAATCCTACGAGGTTAAAAGGATTAAGAAAGAAAGTAGAAAGGAACTACTGCGGGTCAAAAATTCGTCAACCCTGCGTCTCTGAAAACCATAAACATAGCAGTGGACGTAAAACCAAGAACATAAAATTATTATTACTCTTATTAATTGACTAGCGTACCCCTGCGAAATCTCTTGAATGTGGAAACTCTATCCACCCGCCCGTTTTGCCCCCACATAAAAGATGTTAGCTGTTTTTTTTTTCTTTTTGCTAGTGGCTTTACGTCGCACCGACACAGATAGGTCTTATGGCGACGATGGGAGAGGGAAGGTCTAGGAGTTGGAAGGAAGCGGCCGTAGCCTTACTTAAGGCACAGCCTCAGCATTTGCCTGGTGGGAAAATGGGAAACCACAGAAAACCATCTTCAGGACTACCGACAGTTGGATTAGAACCCAGTATCTCCCGGATGCAAGCTCACAGCAGCGCGCCTCTAACCTTACGGCCAACTCGGCCGGTAAAAAGATGGTAGTGAAACATGTTTATTTGTATACAAATATACAAACATATACAAACAATTGCTTTCAGTTTACTTATGAAATGTGAAATAAAAATTAAAAAAAAAACAAATGCAATGCAATTGATATTTAACAAAAACATATTTTTTCACAAAACAATATTCAGATTATAATTTACTTGTAACAATTTTTCACGATTTTTTCAGTCCATCTGCAAAAGTTCTTGGACATAATGGTTTACAACACTTCCATAAAAATAACCTTGGAGAAAATGGTAGTCTTCCTTGAGAGTTGATTTTCGTTTTCAATGATTGATAAAAAAAATTAGAAAAAAAACTTTTACTCTAGTGAAAATTTCATAAAGTTATCCATGAGAGAACATCGGACTGGGCAAGTAAAACCTGGTTACGTTTCACCTTGAGGTTTATTAATAGTGATACTTAGGTCATTATAATGGGATCTATAACAAGCAAAGACGGGCAAATCTAGCACTAAAAGAATGTCTAGAATGTTTTCTTTACAACAAATCAACGATAACTCTATAATATGGCAGGAGGAGTTAAGATCTACACAACTGAAAATCCACAGCCATTTTTCAGTCATTTGACCGTGTCAGGAATGGAATGAATGAAGCGAGGATAGGAACTGTGCTGGCTGCCGAAACCTGTCGCACTCCTCTGAGGCAATGATTAACGACTGACAGATGAAATGAAATGATATTGGAGAGTTTTGCTGGAATGAAAGATGACAGGGAAAACCGGTGTACCCGGAGAAAAACCTGTCCCGCCTCCGCTTTGTCCAGTACAAATCTCACATGGAGTGACCGGGATTTGAACCACGGAACCTAGGGGTGAGAGGACGGCGCGCTGCCGCCTGAGCGACGGAGGCTCACTACACAACTACAAGTATATATTTCCCGCCGCAAAGGTAGAACTAACTTTAGCGAAAATGAGGCGCATTTTTATAAACAAATAGTTAATATGTACAAAGAAAGTGTGATTGGCCAATGCTCCGGGTAATTCTCTTTCTTTTCACACTTCGTCTGTTAAGACTGGTTGTCTGTATGATATCGTGCGGCATTTGGAGAGGCCTGGTGCAGGTCTTTCTAGTTGACACCCTTGGACAACCTGCGCATCTGTGTGTGTGTTCTGATAGTGATGGTGGTTATGATGATGATGATGATGGAGGGACAGGGTGCGGTGTCGGCATATAGCCTGCACCTGTCGAATAACACCAAGGGCCCCGTTCAAAGCTTAACATCCCCATCCAACGGACGAAGCACCATCAACAGTGTCATATGCCCTCACTTCATATGAGCACTGCGGATAGGTTTGGAAATGAACCTAGGCCTTTGGTACGCAATCTTCATCTTCTTAATTTTTCCCTCCAGGGTCGGTTCTTCCCTCGGACTCAGCGAGGGATTCCGCCTCTGCCGCCCCAAGGGCAGTGTCCTGGAGCTTCAGACTTTGGGTCGGGGGATAGAACTGGGGAGGATGACCAGTACCTCGCCCAGGCGGCCTCACCTACTATGCTGAACAGGGGCCTTGTGGGGGGATGTGAAGATAGGAAGGGATAGACATGGAAGAGGGAAGGAAGCGGCCGTGGCTTTAAGTTAGGTACCATCCCAGCATTTGCCTGGAGGAGAAGTGGGGAAATCACGGAAAACCTCTTCCAGGATGGCTGAGGTGGGAATCGAACCCACCTCTACTCAGTTCACCTCCCGAGGCTGAGTGGACCCCGTTCCAGCCCTCGTACCACTTTTCAAATTTCGTGGCAGAACCAGGAATCGATCCCGGGCCTCCGCGGGTGGCAGCTAATCACACTAACCACTACACCACAGAGGTGGACGGTACGCAGTTAGAGATTATAAATTGTATACCACCATCTTTCCTACCCTGCCGGCCGACATTCTGATAGTGATTTGTTTTTCCACCAATGGGATTCGAACCAGCTAACCACAGTGTCAGACCACATATAAACTTGACGTCATCAAGCGAGCTATTATTATTATTATTATTATTATTATTATTATTATTATTATTGTACCGGGCGGTACACCTCTACACTGTTTATTTAAAAGTTGCGCCAGTTGAAACTCCTCTTCTGGAGGAAGGTTGAACTTTATCTACTCTCTTAATTCTCTACTTTCTCAGAAGATGTCACCACGTGGAAAATTTTGAGTTTTTGAACTGTGTCACTTTTGATGTGTTTTTGTTTCGCTTGAAGTAAGAAGTGTGAACTTTCTCTTCTAGAGGACACTACTGAAGATCAACAATAGCGCACCCTAGTGCGGAGTCAAAGAACTATTTTGTTGGAGAAATTTTTATTTCAAAAGTTTGTTTCTTGTTAAATTTCTTTCTGTTATTGTTTAAGTTGGCTGTATACCCCTCTTTTTCCCCTTGTTTAAGATTTATCCAATCCCGAATTTCTTTTAGTAATTTCTGACCAATCTGGTGTATCTTCCCCCAACTTGTATCTGTTGCGGGGTCCTATCCAATAAAAACATTGTGGGCGGGTGTTTTCATTCCCCTAACGCCTAGAAACTTCCGCGAGAGTATATAAACTGCTGATTTTAGGGTCTCCGGGCCACTTCTGTTCCATCTTTCAGTGTATTAAGTACATAGCAGGAGGCGGGAAGCGCCTCTTTCCTCGGCGGCGGTCAACAATAAGGTAATGGCCGATTAATAAATTCTTTCTTTTCTTGCTCAGCAGTTTAACTTTCGGGGCGGGTTCTAAGCGTTCAACCATGTAACCTTTTCCTAAAATGTAAAAACAACTGGTATCTATTCTATTTTAAAACGACATATCGGGATAGAGAGTGCTTAACCCTCTCGAGCTCCCACTCACATCGTCTTGAGGTGAACTTATTCTCTCAACCAATTCTTCCGTAATGTAATGTAAATTGCTATTACGTCACCTCTGTAGTAGGGGATTAGCCCTTGCATCAGTGGCCTAAGAGCCAAAGTAGGTCTTAAAAACCAAGTGTATTAGGAGTGCAAGTTCGCCTCCTCTCAAATTGTTTTAGAGGTCATTTAATTAACCTGCTTTTCATTTAATAGACCTCAGTAGATTGGGTATTTTACCCCTGTGTTTATGTCCGTTGAGGACAACTTGAAGGTGGAGTTTGGTGTGGCCTAGGAGAGGCTTAAATTAAGGAGCGTGTGGCTCTTTTGGAAACGGAGTGTTGTATGCCTCGAGGAGGCTTTACTGTGTAATTTGGAGCAAGGGCTCCAGGGTTTGATTGGGGTCTTCTGCCCCTTTGTTAAAATTTGTATATCGGAAAGTTGGGCTAATTGCTCAAAAATTGTGAACTCAGGGCTCGAAGCCCAAACTCTGTAATCCCTGTAATTGTACATTTCAAATTGTGTTTCGGCTACTAAGTACCTGTTCTTTGTTATTACTTAATATTGAAAAGGAAATATAACCTTGTTAACTTTTACATTAACTTTGATTCCGTAGTTTGAGACCCATTCACGCCCGCACCTTCTTACACCTCTACCTACCACCAAAACACGGTATCAATTATTATTATTATTATTATTATTATTATTATTATTATTATTATTATTATTGAAATAGAGGGTTTTGGAGGCGTGTTCACTGTCAGTATATTCCTTGCGCGGTATTGACGCTCGATAAACTATGAAGATGTTTTGGACTCCACTGCAAGAAGTTGATTGTTTCCGTGTAGAACGTAGCTCATACTGACAGCGCATGTGCTCTCTTTGTTTTTACTTTGAGAGCTGCCACGGTGGAGAAACTAATGAATGGAGTTGTGACTCATGATATTTGCTTTATTTATTGGTTGTCTGCTTGCTGGCTGACATGGCATGATGCTTGTATTTTAGGGTAATTAGCACGTACACTTCACGCTCGACTCCTTAGTTGAATGATGAGCGTACTGGCTTTCTGGTCAGAGGGACCCAGGATTTTAATCGAGTTTGGCTAATTGCTTTGACTTGGGGACTGAGTGCTTGTGCTCGTCTTAATACACTTCTCTTCATCTACATACAACACACCATACTGCCAACCACCTCAGAAACATGCAATAGTAAATACATCCCTCCACGGAGAGTTCAGCTTGTTGACCGTGCAGTTGTGAGCTTGTATTCAGGAGATAGTGGGTTCCAACCCCATTGTCCGCAGCCCTGAAGATGATTTTTCGTGCTTTCCCATTTTTCCCACCAGGCAAACGCTGGGGTTGTACAGTAATTAAGGCCACGACTGCTGCCTTTGAACTTCTAGCAATTTCCTTTCGCATCGTCGCCATAAGACCTATCTGTGTCGGTGTGACGTAAAGCATCTTGTGAAAGAAAACCACAACGTAGTTGGCGTTCGGAAGGGCATCCGGCCGTAAAACGGGCCGCGCAGCTGTGAGCTTGCATTCGGGAGATAGTGGGTTCGAACCCCACTGTCGGCAGCTCTGAATATGGTTTTCTGTGGTTTGCCATTTTCACACCAGGCAAATGCAAGGGCGACTCCAATAAATTGGGAAAAAGCCAAGAAGAATAAGAATAAGAAGAATGTGTTCTCACTCAAAACAGGAATACACGCATAATTTTGTATATTCCTTGCCTTCAGTATTTTATCACACTTAATTGTAATTACTTTCAAAATATAATTTACCTCCCATGCAGATACAAACCACCGCACAAGAAACAGTTGTTTCTGAAAAAAGTGTACCAGCGAGCAGCTAATATAATACCATGAACAATGTTTTTAAACGACTGTACACTTCCTGAAAAAAAAAAAAAAAAAAAAAAAAGTTCTGCCAGAACTCTTGTACGGAAGAATCGGCGTAAAACTTTGTTTACCCACCCTGTGCTCCCAGATATTTCCCATTGGTGAGTAGTGAGCATGAAGACTGGTTGGAACCTCAACATCGCATCCATCAGCTATCACAGATGGCGTAGGCGTCACTGAAGAGACATACTTGCGAAAGGAGCATTAGGTAGTTTCCCTTTGCTTTCCTCACTGCGCCAGTAAATGCTGTTGCATATACGTTTACTTCGCCCACTGAAAAGCACGCACTAACCTGCCCTATAAGCGACATTTTTACACCATCCATAACGAGAACTGGCTGCATAAGGAATGACATTACTACAATCAGTTTCATACTGTGAAAGCCAAGGAGAGACTGAGACAGATTGTGATAGTACATATATCACACCCCAGAATTATATGTAGAAGTTAGAGATATTATTGTCAGTATTCGACTTATTATTATTATTATTATTATTATTATTATTATTATCAGTATTTCATTTGTATATTTTGCCATTTATATTGGTAAGCTGGAAGATATCCGCATATGTAGGTATGAGTAATTTGTTTTGCACGAGTGGGAAAACATTGCTTTAATAACTCTGGTAATTTGAATGAGTCATATGGCTACCCCAGTGGTTGTTGTGATGTACTTGTGTCGGGAAATTCATGAGTCATGTATATATCCCAGCCTGATGAGATGAGCTTGTTGTTGTATTAGGAAAATTTGGTGACTCATGGAATATACCCCAGAGTTTGTTATTGTCTTGGGAGGAAGAAGTAGTTCAGGGCTTGGTCTTGACTTGAGATCACTCATGATTGGCTGGCAAGCACCAATCCAGACGTATCATCTGAGAGGAGGGGGATGTTGATGTCTATAAAGGTTGATCATACGGCGGCAACCTGGAACATTGTAAGGGAGATTGTAAGAGGTGATTGTAAAGGAACGAGAAGGAAGATAACTACAACCAGTGACACTGTATGAAGGAACGACAACTGACACACTGTATGGGAAGGAAGTGGTGCTGATACACGGTACTGGAGTGACACGGCTGCAATGGACTGGACTTCAAACGTTCGTGGAGCGTAATCTTGTTATGTTCGTGGAAAGTGGCTGATTGTGGAGAGTGCTTGCGCATTAAGTATGGTAGCACTTGTGGCTGCCTAGCATTATATGTTGGTGAAAGCTATCTCAGACTTTCCATAACTTATGTTGAGGATCGACAGACGTGTGTATATATCTTTACAACAAGTGTTAAAATATGTGAACACAGTAGTACAAGGTACAGTATCTGTGTGATGTGATAACTGCCGATTATGAGAATCGGTAAGTCGAATTGATACAGAGACAGTGAAGGGTATTTATCTTCATACATGTACATTGTTCATCGGACTATCTACAAATGGTAGCTTAGTTCTCGCTTTCGTTTTCCCACTATTTTCATTATTTTTGTTGTTGTTGTAAATATGGAGTCTTCCAGAAATATTTATGTGTGTATTATATGTATAATGTTGTATGTTGATGAGGTGCTCATGCATGGAATTTGTTAAGAATATAGTTAGCTATTTTAGAATCAGTGTTATTGATGAACCTAGGTGCAGTTCCTACCTAATTAGTCGTTTTCAGGAGGTTAGGTAAGGCCTGCAGCAGATGTACCAGTACGCAGCATTACGTACACGCCCTGGGATATAAAGTTTATCATGCTCTTATCTAAATTCGAGGGATCCATTCTGGTGAACTCTGGCGCCCATACTACGGACATTTCGGTTAATTATGCTTATTCATTTTATTAAGTTTTTGAGCTGCCTGCTGTCATTTCTTGATGGATACAGTACTTTTGCATCCATCTCTTCTTGGCACAGGCCAGAGTAAAGTGTGGCTTCCACCGAAGTCCCAGTCAACATCCATGGCTGTGACAATATGGAAGCTGCTGGGGTGTGAGTAGTGCTGAGTAATGACATTCAGAGCACGACTGGTGCGTCTGAGTGTTACGAAAGGTGCTGCTCATAGGGTCAGTCGTGCTGCAATAGTACTTTCTGACCCAGTGAGGAAAGCAATGGCAAACTACCTCACTCCTCATCTTGCCTAGTACGCCTCATTTTGGTGCTGTCATTGGTTTTTGGGGTTTCCTTATAACCGCATAACCTTTAGTGGTGCTATTTGAGGATCCAACCAGCCTCTGGGCTGATGACCTAACAGACAGACAAGTTTTTGAGTAATTTTATTTATATATTTTTATTCATGATTTATTTTATTATTAATATTAATTATTATTATTATCAAAAAGTTACAAGATCAATGAAAGTAATATATTTGTTCTCGTCCATACCAGAAGATATGGTGAACTCTGTGTCTCCACAGCAAAGGCATATATCCCAGTAGGAACCATAATTCATAAAACACATCTAACAAGACAGTGGAACAATCTCTGGACATCAAGTACAAAAGGGTCTGTCACAAGATAATTATTTTTTCCCGACATATATAGCCGACTCCAGTGCAAAACATTAGTGCCCGAATTCATTCTCACTCAGTTTCTCTTCGGCCATGGAAAGTTTAAATGTTTTTTTGAACTCTTCAGAATTAACATTGCAGGCGATTACTTGTGTTTTTGTGGGTCTTCACAAACGTTGGTCCATTTACTGTTCGACTGTGCCATGATTGGAAGGACGAGCTTCGAACTTGAGTATCGCCTAAACAATTCTAATGTGGAATTTTCAAAGCCATTCGGTTTAGGAAATCCTGCTGATACAAACAGTTCCTCAAGTTCATTCACCACATCTTCAGTAATTTAGTTTCCCAATTTTGTGTCACCGAGCTCGATAGCTGCAGTCGCTTAAGTGCGGCCGGTATCTAGTATTCGGGAGATAGTAGGTTCGAACCCTACTGTCGGCAGCCCTAAAAATTGTTATTCCGTGGTTTTCCATTTTCACACCAGGCAAATGATGGGGATGTACCTTAATTAATGCCACGGCCGCTTCCTTCCCACTCCTAGCCCTTTCCTGTCCCATCGTCGCCGTAAGACCTATCTGTGTCGGGGCGACGTAAAACAACTAGCAAAAAAAAAAATTGTGTCAAGGACCAATAATTAAAAAAAAAGAAAAAAACTGATCAAACTATAACCCTAATATACTCATGTGCAATAAAGGTTCAAACTGTCATGATTGTACCGGATGGTGCACCCCTACGCCACACTTTTAAATTTTGCGCCAGTAAAACCTCCTCTACAGGAGAAACACCGAACTTGGAACTTGACTTACTTAAACTTTTCCTCAGAAGATGTCACTACCGTAAGTTCTTTTTTATGGTGAAGTTTCCTGAACTGTGTGCATTTCAACTTATTTTGTTTTCCGTTCTTCAAGAAGTGTGGACATTCTCTCATAGATGTCTCTGCTAAAAAAGTTAAGGAACTTTTTTGAAGAAATTTTGTATTCATAAGTTTATCCTTTACTAAATTATGTTCATTCATTTTTGGGTTGGCAATATTGACCTTTTATTCCGCCGGTTTTGAATACAGCCAATCCCTAATTTCTGTAATTAATTTTCAGCCTATCACAGGTTTCTTCTTCGATTTTGTGTGTAACTTTTTCATCTACCAATAAAAGTGAGAGGGTGTGGCTTGATTATTCATGAAAGGTCTCGAACTTTCCCCGAGGATTTATAAACTGCGGATTTTCACGTCTCTAGACCTTTTGCTCAACATCTATCTAAGTGCGTGGATGTGAAGCAGGAGGCGGGTGGTGCCTCTTTCGTCTGGCAGCAGGTCTTCAACAAGGTAATGGCCATTTAACATCTTTATTTCTTGCTAGCTCAGCAGTTTAACCCACGGGTAATGTCCGAAACCTTAATATGTAACCAACGTCTCTAAAACGTAAGTTCTGCCAGCTAATGTGAAAAATCTCATAAAATCTGTAAGTGTAATTCGGGGATAGAGAGTGATTCACCCTCTCGAGCTCCCCTTGATTTTGGTTTGAGATGACTACGTTTTGTAACTGATTTTCTCACTTCCGTAATGTTATAAATTTCTTCATTATACGAGTCGCCTCCATAGGTTAGGAATTGCCCCTGTTTCATCGGCCTAGTGCCCGTTAGGTTTTAAGAAATTACATTGAGGAGTGCTAGTATTCGCCTCCTTTCATTTGGTTTTCGGGCCATTTATTTATCTATTATTTCTTCTACACGAAGGCCCTGTAGGCTGGGTACGAGATACCCCTGTTTCATTTTTGTATGTTGTGCCTTGATGGCCAGTAATTGTAAGTTTCTGATATTGCCTTGAATAGGCTTGAAAAACTGAGAGCGTGTCAGCTCTATTCTAGTGTTGTTGGAATGCCTCTGGGAGGCTTGACATTGTAAAGTGGGAGCAAGTGCTCCATGTTATTAGGGGATTTCTGGCCGTGAACAAATTTGGGCGTGGAGCTAGGAGCTCGAAATTGTAAAACTAGGGGCTTGTAGCCCAAGAGAATTAAAATTATTGGATCCTGTTAAATTTTGTTGTTATTGATTGTTAAAGCTCAGAAAATATAACCTTGTTAAAGTTTTAATTAACTTTGATTTGGTAGTTAGACCCATTCACCCCGGCCCTTCTTTCACCTCTGCTGATCCACCAACCACGGTAACAATGATATTTTATAAATACAGAAAATTCATTTCTCGGATTGCGAAAATGTTAAAGCTCCTTAGGAAATTTTTGTCGTAAAATTATCGGCGTTTCGCACCAGTATGGCATTGGGCGCATTCGTTGAATTGCCACACATCTCCTAGACGCTGGCGGCATGTGTGCCGTTGAGACACCACTCTAAACTTCCCATGCCACTCTAGTGCTGGTAAGCCCCAGGGGCTCTTAACTTGGAAACGCTGGTTGGCATCCACGGGCCCCTTAGCCGAGTCCTGGCATTACCTGAAGTTACTTGTGCCAGTCTCCTCACTTCCATCTATTCTATCGGACATCTCTTGGTCAACTCTTGTTCTTTTCTGACTCCGACGGTATTGCAGCATTCGAGTCCCTCTGAACCGAAGAGCACTGCGCTGACCATTCAGCCAAGAAGCCGGACTAGTGGTAACCTAACAAGAATTCTAGAAATTATCTAGAGATCTTCTTCTTCTTCTTCTTCTTCATTTGTTTACCCTCCAGGGTCGGTTTTTCCCTCGGACTCAGCGAGGGATCCGACCTCTACCGCCTCAAGGGCAGTGTCCTAGAGTTTCAGACTCTGGGTCGGGGGATACAACTGGGGAGGATGACCAATACCTCACCCAGGCGGCCTCACCTGCTATCCTGAACGGGGCCTTGTGGGGGATGGGAAGATTAGAAGGGATAGACAAGGAAGAGGGACGGAAGCGGCCGTGGCTTTAAGTTAGGTACCATCCCGGCATTTGCCTGGAGGAGAAGTGGGGAAACCACGGAAAACCACTTCCAGGATGGCTGAGGTGGGAATCGAAGTCCCCTCTACTCGGTTGACCTCCCGAGGCTGAGTGGACCCCGTTCCAACCCCCGTACCACTTTTCAAATTTTGTGGCAGCGCCGGGAATCAAATCTGGGCCTCCGGGGGTGGCAGCTAATCGCACTAACCACTACACCACAGAGGTGGACTCTAGAGAGATTCTAATCATAATATTAACAAATTAATTACTGAAAAGCGAAAAAGTACCTAGCGGAGTGGAGGGGCTGCGTGTGTTAACACGCTATGGCTATGGAGCCAAGCTCTGCTTTCGGGAGGCGAATGGGTTCGAATCCTACAATCAGGTGTCCTGAGAATGGTTTTCTGTGGTTTCCTATGTTGACTTCCAGGCAAATGCTGGGACAGTTCTATGCACAGACCTCATCCGATTCCTTCCACCTCCTTAACCAATATTTCATTCACCATCATGCATTTCATCTTCTTCATTAGCTCCTCAACTGAGGTTTGTGTCAGAAAGGGCATCCAGCCGTAAAACTTGCACTATAACTTCAACTCACCTCATCCCCAACCCCGTATCAGTAAATGGGTCTGAGGGTAGACAATGTTGAGGTCTTTGATTCAGAGGTTCCCGGGTTCGATTCCCGGCCGGGTCGGGGATTTTAATCGCCTCTAATTAATTCTTCTGGCCCGGGGACTGGGTGTTTGTGTTTGTCCCAACACTTTCGTCTTTATATTCAGACAACACACTACACTACCAGCCACCACAGAAACACGCAATAGAGATTACATCCCTCAGGAAGGGCATGCGGCCGTAAAACAGGGCCAAATCCATACGTGCGACACAGTTCGCACCCGCGACCCCACAGGTGTGGGAAAAGCGCTAGAAAAACAAGATAAATAAAATACACACAGAACAAAATTTCACCACGGAAATACACTGTTTTATCTTTGCATTTAAACTCTTTAAGGATGTGTCTGTCAATATATCGGTTTTATCAGAGTAACACAGCTAAGTAAACGTATTATTGAAGACAATTGAAGCACTTCATTATAGCAAAGAAGGTCCAATGTAAGCCTCGGTCTCTGTGCCGTTTCTGAGCGAGTTGATGGTGCATAATAACGTTATTTGCTTTACGTCCCACTGACTACTTTTACGGTTTTCGGAGACGCCGAGATGCCGGAATTTAGTTCCACATCAGTTCTGCGTGCCAGTAAATCTATCGATACGAGGCTATCATATTTGAGCACCTTCAAATACCACCGAACTGAGCCAGAATCGAACTTGCCAAGTTGGGGTCAGAAGGCCAGCGTCTCAACCGTCTTAGTCACTCATCCCGGCAGTGGATGATGCAATAACCACATGACTCATATAAACTTGCGCGGTGATGTCGTGCTCTCAGCTACTCTGCGATAAGCTTCCGTACAGCGTGATTGCTTCTTATACGACATTTTAATGCATTTCATGGCTAAGTGTTGAACAGCGCATTTGTAGTGCTGTAGATTTTTAAAGCCCAAGGGAGAGTATTTTCAACACTTACTGTAATGGGGTACGTTTTGTTGTTATTATGTCTGTTTTTCAATCGGATTATCCATTCATCGTAGTTATGGATTTTCATCGGGCGCACAGGAACAGAGTGACAGTGACAACGCTCTCGTTTGCCGACACGGGGAATGCAGGAAGTACGGCAACTCTTTGGGACTCGTCCTGTACCTATAATGATGTATGGGTGTGCTATTCTGATAAATGTGTATAAAAACAAGTTCGCGCTAGTTGTGATAATACGAAATCGATAATTTCGTCGCGAAATACAGCTGTTGATTGGTTGAAGTTCCTGATAGGCTTATACCGGATTGGTCACTGGACCCGTGAGATTTAAAAGGCTTACTTAACATGTTTATTGGCAAAGCACAGATAATGCGAGGAAGAAATTTCATTTTTAGTCCGAATATTGATGTTAAATAAAAGGAGTAATCCTCCTTTTCAGTGCAAGTTAGTATTCTTAAACTATAATGTACCTAGTTCCAAAATCATCTCAGTACATGTTTCGTCCCTGTGTGAGGGACAGATTCAGCTGTGGGATATTCGTTACAGGAAATCCAAATAGTAAGAGATATAGGGTACATTAAAAATTGGCCACAAATATAAAATAAGCATGCACTTAAAAAAGCACTGAAGAACACTGTGTCTGTTATTAGTTCCAATTATATTGCAATGCTTGGTCCAGACGGAGTTAACACTAGTCGATGAAAGACCAATGAAGGGTTGAGTTCAAAAATACACATTAAAAATTGAGCTTAATGTCGTTAAAACAAGCGTCCTTGAAATAAGTGAATGTAGCTGAGGTAACGTATAAGTAAAATAATTCCTTGAATTGCTAATCTTCACACTGCTGAAGATGTCAGCGCCAGGTGGACCAGTAGATGAATGTCACCCGCAGCATCATTTCACGGCCGTGGAGAAGATTCCAGGAGGGAGAAAATATTCAACGGCAGTACGGGCAAGGTCGACCACGTGCTACAACCCAGCGTCAGGATCGTTACCTTGCCTTGAGTGCCCGAAGACGTCCAACCAGTACAGCACCTGCACTGCCCAGAGACCTCGCAGCAGCCTCTGGGTCATACATCTTCCGCCAGACGGCGTATGGCCGGTTTCGAAAAGTAGCTCTCTCTATGTGCTCGGCGACCCGCCAGATGCATTCCCCTCACACAAAGGCATCGCGTAGCTCGTCGAATGAGGTGTCTTGCTCATCGTTATTGGGCACAGGAGCAGTGGGGTAGTGTCCTGTTCAGGAATGAGTCACGACTTATCTGGGGAGTGACTGTCGCCCTGTGTTCATCTGGCGCGCCCCTGGGACACGTTATGTATAACCCTGTCAGTATTATGGAAAGGGACCGTTATGGCGGCGCCAGTGTTCTCGTCTGGGGTGGCATCAGGGTAGGATCTTGTATCCCACTGCGCGTTCATCCTAGGGGTACTGAGATGGGTGCTGTCTATAGAGATGACATCCTGCAATAGTATGTGCTGCTTTTTTGTGCTGCACATGGACATGGGCTCCATCTTCTGGGCGATAATGTCTGCTCACTCAGGGCTGGCCTGGTGGAGGAGTACCTGCAACATGACATAAAGTCTAGAGTAGCCGGCTCACTCTCCGGACTTAAATCCAGTTGACCATGCATGGGACGCTCTAGGCCGAAGCATTGTAGTCCTAAAGCCGCCATCACCGACCATTATAGACCTCCAAAAAGTGCTTGTACAGTAATGGGATGCGTTATCGCAAGACATTCAGGACGGCTTGATCCAGAGTATGGGCAGCCGCTGTGCATCCTGAATTGCCATGCCAGGTCATCACATCCCGTATTGACGTTCTGTATGGCACCAGCGGAGGGTCACCACAAACGGTCAGTGTCACCCACTGTCCATGT
This sequence comes from Anabrus simplex, assembly GCF_040414725.1. Classification (NCBI taxonomy): domain Eukaryota; kingdom Metazoa; phylum Arthropoda; class Insecta; order Orthoptera; family Tettigoniidae; genus Anabrus; species Anabrus simplex. The sequence continues at coordinate 109,618,800 of NC_090269.1, read as the reverse complement.
CTAGTTTTCCTGTATACCTTGTATCAGTTACACTGTATCAGAAGTCATATTGTTGCCAGGGCACCTTGTTATCTTGTGAGCTCATAGGTTAGTCTCGAAGGAGCGTTTTTTGCCAGCCAAAGAGCTTTTGAAAGAGATATATGGCCTTCACTGTTTCTAATGTAGCTATGTTTTCCTTGAGTAGGTGTTCCCAGATAATGTCTAAAGCGTATGTCATGATGGGGTCTGTTTGTACGTAGACTTTTTCCTCTCAGCAGCATCCAAGTTATTAGGAACGTTCTGGCATCAGTTGAATATATTTTGAAACTGGGAATCAAAGAGTATTTAGCAGGGAATAGTATTCTTCCGTGATCAGAGGAAGTGTATACTCTCTGGCTTGACAGATAGCAATCAAACATGGCTGCAAGATATGACATTACTAAGGATGAAAATCACATAACATATCAGAATATTAATGAGTGTTAGTCGCTTAGTAACCTGCGAAGTACAGAATGTATTGCGGGTTAGGGTAAGCCTTCGCCTGCAATTATTGGAGTGATCATTTCATGATTTGATATAATTATTCAATAATTGGCTGAATTTAAAGACCTATCAATGTGTCATGATTCATCGGCAGGCAATTCCAGAGAGAATAAGGATAGAATGAAGCAAATCAGTCCAGTAGAACGGACGGATTTGCCAAAGCAGTTTTTAGTAAACTACTTTAATATATAATAATAATAATAATAATAATAATAATAATAATAATAATAATAATTATAATTATAATAATATAATTATAATTATATATAATAATATATATATATATATATATAATAATATAAATAATATAATATAATAATAATAATAATAATAATTATTATAATTATAATAATATAATTATAATTATATATAATAATATATATATATATATAATAATATAAATAATATAATATAATAATAATAATAATAATTATTATTATTATTATTATTATTATTATTATTATTATTATTATTATTATTATTATTATTATTATTATTATTATTATTATTACGGAGTTATCCGTGGAAGTCAGAGGTGAAAGAAGGTGCGGGCTGGAATGGGTCTAACTACAAGTTCGAAAGATGAATTAAAATTTCAACAAAGGTTATATTTTCAAAACTTAACAATGGTGACATAGAATTTAGAGCGTGCAACAAATAACAACCAGTTAAATCAGGTACAAGGCAACTTTACAAATTCTGGGCTACGAGCCCCAAAGTCTGAGCTCACAGCTCACAACCACAAATTACCAAAGAGCAGAAAACTCGTTCATTACATGGAGCTCTTGCTCCCGCTTAGTAATACCAAGCATCCTAGAGGCACCTTCCAAAATACCAGAAAGAGCTGGCCTGCTCTCAATTTTACAAGCCTATCAAAGGCCACAACAAACTTTACTTCTAACTGCCCTCAAGGCACACTTACAAAGAAACAGGGGTATCATGTACCCAACCTACAGGGCCTTCGCATGAAGGAAAAGAAAAAAAAACAGGTTAAGTTACTGGCCCAAAATACAGAGAGGACTGGAGGCGTGAACTTGCACTCCTAAATACACATTTTAAAACCTAAGTGGCGCTAGGCCGATCACACAGGGGCTAATCCCAATCTATGGAGGCGACTAGTATACAAGATAAATTTAACACATTAAGAAGTAAGAGAAAAACGGTTATGAAAACATAGTCACCTCAAATTCAGAAATGAAGAGGAGCTCGAGAGGGTAAAGCACTCTCTATCCCCGCTTTACAGTTAAAGAGATTGTAGTTTTTACATAGAGTTAAAAGGGATTTACGTTTTAAAGAGATGGATTACATATCAAAGGTTTCGAACCCTCCCCGAGAGTTAAACTGCTGAGCTAGCAAGAAATAACGATGTTAAAAGGCCATTACCTTGTTGAAGAACTGTTGCCTGAAGAACGAGGCGCTTCCCGCCCCCTGCTACATATTCACGCACTAAGCTAGATGTTACTGAAGTGGCCCGGAGACAAGAAAATCAGCAGTTTTTATACCCTCGCGGAAAATTCGAGGCCTTTCAGTAATTAGTAGGCACACCCACTCAATTTTTATTGGTTGACAAGGAGTTACACATGGAAATTCGAAGAAGAAAGCTGTGATTGGAGGAAAATTAATTACAAGAAATTACTGATTGGCTAAATTCAAAACAGGCGAAAAGAAAGGATTAATGTTGCCAACCCACAAATCACAGAACAAAATTTAGTAAAGACAAAACTTATGAATACAACATTTCCTCAAGAAGGTTCATTCCTTTACACCAGAGTGCGTTATCATAGTTTTTGGTAGAGACATCTGTTAGAGAATGTCCACACTTCTTGATTAATAAAAAACAAAAGCAAATCAAAAACACCCAGTGACATCTTCTGATAAACATTAGAGTTAGTTCAGTTTTTAAAGTTCCGAGCTTCTCCTGTAGAGGAGTTTCAAATGGCGCAAGATTTGAACTTGCATCGTAGAGGTGTACCGCCCGGTACAATCTATCTATATAAAAGCAAGTCGGGCTGGAGCGATGTATATATAAATATTTAAAAATGAAAAAAGACATGAATTAATGAGGCACTTCCAGAAATCTCAGAAATTTGAAACTTGGTACGGGAGAAGCTGATGACCCCAGGACCCCTAGAAAAATCGGAAAAACTCAAAATTCCCTGAAGGGGGCATGCTGGGGGGGCTCAAATTTTGGGCTCAGCATAAGAACGCAGTCGTATAATATATCCAAAACGACAACCTATAGGTTTCGTGGGCTTAAAAATTTTCGGGAATTTCCTCATTTTTATCCCCCATCCCCCCAAATCAAGATGGCGGCACAACCTGCCAGACGAGGTAGACAATTGAAATTTTGTGAAATTATAGCTTTTGTTCCCTAACCGACGGGAAAATTCCAAGATGTTGAAATTTTTCACTTTTTACCCCCAAAAATATCGAAATATGGAGGCAATTTTAATGACTGCGCAGACATTCCTTTTGAGCTATTTCTTTGGCTAAACGGTAAGTCGTATCACAAAACGGATGGCACAATGTCCCTTCAATTCGGAGTGATCTACAACTTTGGTCCTGTGACATTTTGTCGTATCTCTCTCCCTTATATGTTAAATTTGGCCGTATTTCTGGATTGTTCGTAAATTCGGTGATTTTTACATGTATTTTTCATTGTTTGACACACTTATAAGAATGATAGGATCATCACGTTGGGTGCGCACATTGGCACAATTTAGGGCCATATGTGGACTAAATTTCATGATTCTGGCTTATACATAAGTAGGCAAAAAGTAATGTAAAATGTTAAAAATGTACCCAAATTTCACCCTATTCAAAATTTTAACTCAATTTACCCCCTTAATATGTTAGATACTAGGAAATTGTTTAGAAACAAACATGTAGAGCGATAAATGAGGCGTCTGATGGCGCAAACCGTTTCTTAATATCATGCACCGTTTAGGAGATATGAATCTCGAAGTGGAAGTCGGCACTTTTCAACGTGCTCATGCTTATCCGTCATCTATATGTATAAAAGCAAGTCGGTCTGGAGCGATTATATAAATATTTAAAAATGAAAAAAAGACGTGAATTAATGAGGCACTTCCAGAAACCTCAGAAATTTGAAACTTGGTACGGGAGAAGCTGATGACCCCAGGATCCCTAGAAAAAAAAGAAAATTTTCAAAATTCCCTGAAGGGGGCACGCTGGGGGCCTCAAATTTTGGGCTCAGCTTAAGAACGCAGTCGTATAATATATCCAAAGCGACAACCTATAGGGTTCGTGGGCTTAAAAATTTTTCAGGAATTTCCTAATTTTTATCCCCCGTCCCCCAAATCAAAATGGCGGCACATCCTGCCAGACGAGGTAGAAAATTGAAATTTGGTGAAATTATAGCTTTTAGTCCCTAACCGACGGAAAAATTCCAAGATGTTCAAATTTTTCACTTTTTACCCCCAAAGATATCGAAATATGGAGGCAATTTGAATGATTGTGCAGACATTCCTTTTGAGGTATTTGTTGGCTAAACGGTAAGTCGTATCACAAAATGGATGGCTCAATCTCGGTTCAATCCTGCGTGATCTACAACTTTGATCCTATGTTTTTTTGTCGTATCTCTCTCCCTTATACGTTAAATTTGGCTCTATTTTTGGATTTACGTAAATTTTGCACTTTAACACGTATAATTGATGGTTTGATTCACTTATAGGAAAGATGGGATCATCAAATTCTACACGAATATTGGCCCACCTACTAGCCACATGTGTACCAAATGCTATGTTTGAAGTTGTCGCATATGTATCTGAAAAGTAGTTCACTTTGTGAAAACCTTATGCAAATTACACCCTATTCAACGTTTCTAAATAATTTTACCTTTAAATAGATGAGATACGAGGAAATATCATAGGGCTTGCCCTTTAGACCGCTAAATGAGGTCAGAGGCTTCTTTTCATACACTCCGTTTTTCGATATGATGCACCGTTTAGCAGTAGTTATTCTGTAAATGAAGGTGAACATGCATACTTCCGTATGTCCATCTACATTTATTCACTTAAGTCGATTTGTGGCGATCTAGATGGGGTGTGTCTCACATTGTAATTAATACTTTACAAATCATTAGTGAGTGTCAGAAGGAGGGCGTCTGCTGTTGTAATCAGTACTCCCCACACCGACTTTAACTGGCAGTAGGAATGGGGTCCTCCTCCAACGCCTGGGTACCATTGTAATGAATAATTCTCTTCTCGATTAAACTAGCGGAATGCAAGGGAACTTGCATTCTTTCAAAACTCTTTTACCTGATTCTCTTTATCATTAGGTATTGGTGCCCCCTTGCAAGGGTGCCCCCGATTATAAACAAATTTACCCATCAAAATGTGACTGACGTTACGCATAGTGAATTGCGGTAGACAAGTGTACCTGTAGTTATCATCACAACTCCGCAACTCACACTTTACATAGGAAACAACGTCTGCGGACCTCCCTATGCTTTTTCTCGGATTAACGCCAAGGGACATGCAATTTAAAAATTCTTATTCTCTTCATGTACAGTAATTTACTTCGATATCCGTATACAATGTAGAATACCGTAGCGAAGCACGGGTACATTTGCTAGTTATTATTATTAACGATCCTTCTGTAGATGTGGAGTTTGAGGGACGCTAGGACGGATGTATTTTGTTCCTGCAGAATTGCTTTAATGTGGTGAAAGTCAAGGGCATGGAGTTACCACGTTCCAACACACTCAAATACCATTTCTCAGCTGGAATCGAACCTGGCTATTTTGAGAAATGAAGAAGAACGACTAACCAACTGCGCCGCTGAGGGCGACACAGTTTCGCTTCAGTCAGTAGACCAGTCAAAGTAATGGATGTTTTAGCGAAGAAAATCAAAAATTAAAATAAGATGTAAATTACCTGTCCCATTGATTAATATGAGTTCGTCGAAGAAAGTGAAGTGCTTATTTTATCTATATTAGGAAGAATTTTACGACGTAATTGAGTGAGGAAATTACTATTACACTTTCTCAGAAGGTACGGTAAAACTGTTGAACAGCGCTGCCAATTAGACTTACAGTTTACAAGTTGGCGATCACTGTAAGTTACGACTTGCATTGTCCGAGCTGAATAAAAACTATTACAAGAAAACCAAATTATAAAGCATGGAGCATTCCGACATCTCGTTATGTCCGCTGCTCCTGTAGTTTCATTGCCATTAAACGAGCTCAACAGGCGTGGTTGGCTTTATGATCCGATATTTTATTTCTTTACATAGATACTGTAACATTCATCTTGAGTGGTGCAGTATTACAGCCGTGTACTGAGATTCAGCCAGCATTTTTTAACTCGAAGAATCCTTCTACCGTTCACGGGACTTCCTTCCTCGCCCGATCAAGTTTTAAATCCAGACGTGTTTATGGCGTGGATGAATAAGACCTAAAAACAAAAACGAAATTTATATGTTCAAAGCGTGAGTTGTATCCTATTTCTTGAACCATGTGCAACGCCTAAGAGATTTCTTACGTCTCTTTAGTTAAACGGGTTGAACCTGAACTTCACCGACAACTTTTGGAGGTTGTTCAGGGATACCTTCTGAGTATATTGGTACAAGAGAGCCGTAGTCTCCGGTGGCTCGGTACAGAGTAATTGCATTTCGTTTGGTGTGTTGCCACAATTAGCTTTGTATCTGTAGTGCACTCTATTATTATTATTATTATTATTATTATTATTATTATTATTATTAGTTTACACCCATCCCAAAAGCTAGTTCTCGAGAGACGACGCGGGCTTTTAAAGCACTCTTTTTTTTTTTTTTTTTTTTTTTTTGGGCTAGTGGCTTTACGTCGCCCCGACAAAGGAAAGCACTGTTTACTGTACAGTAAGTTTATACTAACAGAACAGATTGAGCATACTGTGGTGAGGGATATCTCATTACTCTGTGTTTCGTCTTGCACGTTTTGGTTATTGAATATTGCAGGCCTTTTAAATGTTCCGAAGAGCCGGGCTGAGTGGCTCAGACGGTCGAGGCGCTGGCCTTCTGGCACCATCTTGGCAGGTTCGATCCTGGCTCAGTCCGGTGGTATTTGAAGGTGCTCATATACGTCAGCTTCGTGTCGGTAGATTTACTGGCACATAAAAGAACTCCTGCGGGACTTAATTCCGGCACCTCGGCGTCTTCGAAAACCGTAAAAGTAGTCAGTGGAACGTTAAACCAATAATATTATTATCGTTGTTGTTATGAAGGTACGAGAGGCGTACTATATTGTTTTACACTTCGTTTCTTGTATGTCCGGGCATGGTTCACATTTCACTTTTTGAAGGCGGTGACGTGTAACTAGTGTCTTGTTCCACCGTTTGGTAGCAGCACACGCACAGGTGCCAACGAATGCACTCGTCATAGCCATTTCATAACAACACTGCCATCGTTTAATTTTTTAAATTTCGTATGGCTATTACTAGCCGAGTGCAGCCCTTGTAAGGCAGACCCTCCGATGAGGGTGGGTGTCATCTGCCATGTGTAGGTAACTGCGTGTTATTGTGGTGGAGGATAGTGTTATGTGTGTGTGTGTGTGTGTGTGTGTGTGTGTGTGTGTGTGTGTGTGTGTGTGTGTGTGTTGCAGGGATGTTGGGGACAGCACAAACACCCAGCCCCCGGGCCATTGAATTAACCAATGAAGGTTAAAATCCCCGACCAGGCCGGGAATCGAACCCGGGACCCTTCTGAACCGAAGGCCAGTACGCTGACCATTCAGCCAACGAGTCGGACACTGCCATCGTAGGAGCAGACAACATGGAAAGCAACCGTCAGGGACAGCGCTATACGACTTGGTTCCTATGGAAAGAAGGCGCGACCATGCAGAAATTCATCGGCGCTTGGTGGCAGTCTGTGGAGAACATGCGCCATCACAGAAAACAGTTTACAACTGGGTGGAAGGTTGGAAAACAGCCGCACATCGGTGAACAGGGAACCAGTTCTGGAAGGAATGTGACAGCGTCAACAGCAGCCAACATTGCCCGGGTCTAACAGGCCATCATAGGAAACAAATGCATCACATTTACGGAAACGGAGGCAGCCACGGAATTAGCCGAAACATCCTGCAGCGGATCGTGCACGGCCACTTACAGTTGGGGAAGGTTTCGTCCACGTGGGTGCCTAGACTCTTGTCTGCATACAAAAAGCAGAGGCGTGTGGACGTGTGCAGAGAACTTTTGCAACGCCATGATCAAGATCCAGCCGACTTCATGGCTAGGCTTGCGACTGGTGATAATGAGACATGGCTCCATTACCGTGAGCCACAAACGAAACAACAATCGATGCAATGGAAGCATAGGGCCAGTCCACCGCCAAAGAAATGTAGAACAATGCCATCAGTTGGCATGAAGAAACCTCTGCGTGGTCGCCGTTTGCGGATTTTGCAGAACTGGACACAGCTGTCAAGGCATGGGTACGCAGCAGTCCTAAATAATGGTTTCAGGAAGGTCTGGAGAGACTGACACATCGATGGCAAAAGTGCATCCAGTTACAAGGAGATTATGTTGACAAAGTGGACATAACAACTGATGTTAAATGTAGTTCACTTGGGTAAAAAAAAGTGTTAAACAATATAGCACGCCCTTCCTATTTTCATAGAAACAAGGTTGATTAGGGTAACAAACATAATAAATAATAATAACGTTATTACTCCGTGATGAGCCACCGGAAATGACGGGTCCCTTATACCAATATACTCAGAAGGTATTTCTGAACAACCTCCGAATGTTTATTGGTGGAGTTCGACTTCACCCTGTCTATTAAACAGTAAAACGCTCCGTCCAATCGTAATGTATTTCAACAGCTGAATCATTGTACGATAATATTATTTTTACTTACCTTATTGCGACAGCAAGAATCTGTGAGGGTGGAAGTTCATTATTTTGGTATTTTGGGCTGGAATGGTGTTTTTCATTAGCCAACCCAGTTCATCGAAAGATGAAGCAGACATTCGAAAATAGTTCAAGGATTTGCTTTGATCAGCTGTAAGCTCCTCAAACAGTGCATGGAACAACCCTGTTTCATCTCGTATTTGACTGATTGAATGAACCCAGTACAATCTGCCTTCGTCTTTCCTTTCGACGTCGTATACCACATATCAATGACACGTTCTAAATCCATCACTCAGTGTTCCTTTCCACAAAACTTCGATTTGATGCACATGAAATACAGTTCTAGTATGAAAAGGTTGTACGACATTTTATATGAGCTCTGTAAGTGGTGCTGAGTGTCGGGGTACCAGTTCTTACGAAACGGAAGTGGAAATCTCGAACACAATTCGAATCGTAGACCTTCCTGTGTTTAGGCTGTCCAATCCACTGGAAATCCTAAATCTATCTGAAAAGCAGCTTTGCAACTTGCTTCGCAGTATTTCCAACACGCCCACAATGCTTTTCAGCAGGAATCGGTCTTTGGCTTATTCACGACGCTTGCTAAGGTGAAAGAATCTATAATTACAATTTATTTGTTTAAGAGTTTTTGTAGACATTTGTATGAGGATTATAGCGGATATTTTTCTGATCCCGAATCGGAAACTAGAGATATTGTTTCGTAAAAGATACAACACCCTCTTTCTGTTTGTAACTTCCTATTCAAAAGCTGCATCATTGGATCAGTGGTGGAGTGTCCGACTCACGCCTCTAGGTTTGCTGGTTCGATCCCAAGGGCGGTCAAAATATTTGGTTCTCAATGTCATTTTTGTTGGCATATTAAAGATCGCTGATGGCGCTTTAGGATTTCACTCGAAGGAATTAATTTAACTCAGCCATAGGAATCATCCGGTAGAATTACGATTTTGTTACTAGATAGCAGCACAATCGGCATGTTTAAATTGGTAGGCATGCTACCTAAATGGCACTAAATCATAAGGTCTACAACTCGGTAGCTCATATAGCCCATTATTATTATTATTATTATTATTATTATTATTATTATTATTATTATTATTATTATTATTATTATTATTATTTATTCAGCCTACCGGCCCGATAAGCTGTAAGTTGACTGTACTTACATATGATGGCCTTTTGGATTATTTAGATTCAGAATAAATGTAGATATTGATGAAGAGCTTGGATTAATTTTCTTCGTAGTACTCTACACATCATTTCTCAGTATTCTTTTCTTTCGTTTGGTTATTGATTGTGCTCTAAACGTGCATGCTAACTGTCCCAAAATATAGAAGCAAATGTGCCACAACAAACAGAAATATAGGCAGTAAATACTTTAACGTTGTTGTTGAAATTACACAGACAGTACACCGGAACTTATATCTTTCTTTGGATTGATTTACAATCTCGTTTGGTTATAAGATAGGAGATTGTTTGCTTCGAACATGAATTTGTTCTTCTAGTGAACAATTGGCATTTCCAGAAAGTCAGGCAAGAGGTCTTTCAATTGATATATCTTGTGCAGAAGAGTACTTCAGAGTGATAATGTCTTTTCAATAATATTTGTTCGACCTCCGAAGTATGTCAGTTTATAGGACAGAACAACAATGCAGATTCTTTCGTGATTGAACTGTTTCTCGATGGATTTGGGGCAATTGCTTGTCTGTACCAAGTTAAAATCAATATCTATATTTAGATTATAATTAATCTTTGTTGAACTGGTGCTAAGTACTTGCCGAATTACAATCAATCGATTGAGCTTTGCTGGATACCCTGAAACGAATGACCAGGATTATTTGGCCTCCTTGTGAGAACATGATCTTAGCATCTTCTTTCGAAAGTGGGAGAAAGAAGTAGTTACTAAACCTTTCAAGGAATACAGAATTGTCAAGAATTCCTATTAGGAATGCTTAGAGTTTGTACAAGGAATGTAAAATATTAGGTTTCAGTGATGAACCTATCTTAGAAATGTGTCGCGGTTCTGTTTTAAGGAAAACAGTATAGATAGATACTGGAATTATTTATTACATAGCCCACTAAGTTTCTTATTTTACTTCTTCTGAAAATGTATACATTTCTATATTATAAAGTTAAAAACAATTTCGGTATCTAACGAAGTTGTCAGTTTCCTGATGTCTAGTGAATGATTGAAATATCGTACTAGTACTACTGCTACTACTTTGCTACCATAAAAAAATCTCGACACGTACTTAATCCAGAGGCCTTGTCTCCTTATTACAAGCAAAAAAAACCAAACCCCATGGCACTACAGCCCTTGAAGGGCCTTGGCCTACCAAGCGACCGCTGCTCAGCCCGAAGGCCTGCAGATTACGAGGTGTCGTGTGGTGAGCACAACGAATCCCCTCGGTCGTTATTCTTGGCTTTCTAGACCGGGGCCGCTATCTCACCGTCAGATAGCTCCTGAATTCTAATCACGTAGGCTGAGTGGACCTCGAACCAGCCCTCAGGTCCAGGTAAAAATCCCTGACCTGGCCGGGAATCGAACCCGGGGCCTCTGGGTAAGAGGCAAGCACGCTACCCCTACACCACGGAGCCGGCTTATTACAAGCCTCATTTGCAGATAATTATTTTGTATCATCTGAGCTCCGAGATAGGTAATTCATTTTTCTATTTAGCTACTTCGAAGGCCTCCTGGTGACGAACATGACACCTCATTTGCCTCCAGGCAGCGGGTGAGTTCAACGGTCTGCGTCTCACTTAGACCAGGAATGTTGAATACCGAGGCCTCAGATAACCAAGAAAATATATTAAGATGTCCGTGGACTTCCAGGACGACATATTTAACTTTGTCTTATAGAGTAGTTTCTCAAGATACTAGTCGATCCGTGTAAGAATTAAGTACCTTAAGTCTCCGAGGAGAAGGAAATTCCGTCTGTAACTCCAGAGAAGTGTAATTGTTATTTCCTTCAGAAGTAAGGAGTTTTCTTGCAAACATCATTTAAGTAATTTTTAACACTTTTTGGTTTTTGTGTTAAAAAAAACTCCTAATTAGAATGCCGTGCAAAACTCATTTAAGTCACTCCCAATTTCAGTTTAAAAACGCACTAGCAGCACGTCATTCTAAGAAGAATTTTAAACACAAAAACAAAACATAGTTGAAAAGACTTGAGTGGTGTTTACATTGTTCTCATGTTGCTATTTCATGACATAAACTATATTATTTTCATCTGTCTTGATACAGATCAGAGCAAAATGTAGCTTCCACGTAAGTCTCGGTCTCATTTATGGCTGTCACAATATGGAAGCTGCTGAAGTATGGATGGTGCTGAGTAATGATTAGACATCGGACCTTTAGATCCCAAAAAGATAAGTTTTAGGCGCCTATGTAGGTGGACAAAATGTATAAAATAGACGCAATGAAATTAACGAAATACACCTGAAGGAGTACTGTGCAAATAAATAATAATACTAATAATAATAATAATAATAATATAATTATTATATTATTATTAATGTATTAATGTAGTTTTTGTTTCTTTTGCTGTTGTATGTACACCCATATTAAATCCTGTCATTACATTTTTATTGGCAGTATCAGTACAGTTAATCGTCCTTCACCGGGCGAGTTGGCCGTAGGGTTAGGGGCACGCAGCTGTGAATTTGCATCCGGGAGATAGTGGATTCGAACCCCACTGTCGGCAGCCCTGAAGATGGTTTTCCGTGGTTTCCCATTTTCACACCAGGCTGTACCTTAATTAAGTCCACGGCTGTTTCTTTCCAACTCCTAGGCCTTTCCTATCCCACTGTCGCCATAAGACCTATCTGTGTCTGTGCGACGTAAAGCCACTAGTAAAAACCATGCTTGATTCTAATACACGCTAATAATAAAATAGGCCCTACTTTAAAAATGAGGGGACTATATCATTTATAATGGAACAGCGCTCGTCGATTCTTGTGCGGTGCAGACTACTCTCTATTTTAAACGCTACGTACTGTACTAATGAATGTTGAATAAGAACTATCCTGAACTTATGCTCCACGTTGTCCTTTTTTATTGCAGACATGTCAAAGCTAGCCCCTAGCTTGACATTTTAAAATGCGTTGCAACTTTCATTCTGTCAAAGTTTTGCTGGACATTCCAAACTCTTACCAATACTCACTGTGAGTGAATTAGCCCCTTATAAATATGTCATAAACGTCAACACGGAAATGAAAGATAAATTATGACTGAATTTTGACGACTAATTGTTTTATAGTTTTTGCTAAGAACGTGAAATTAGCACGAATATATGTCAGATCCTTTAGTTTCTTTTCTCTTGCACCGAGGTCGATAGCTGCAGTCGCTTAAGTGCGGCCAGTATCCAGTATTCGGGAGATAGTAAGATCGAACCCCACTGTCGGCAGCCCTGAAAATGTTTTTCCGTGGTTTCCCATTTTCACACCAGGGAAATGCTGGGGCTGTACCTTAATGAAGGCTACGGCCGCTTCCTTCCCACTCCTAGCCCTTTCCCGTCCCATCGTCGCCATAAGACCTATCTGTGTCGGTGCGACGTAAAGTAACTAGCAAAAAAAAAAAAAAAAAAAAAATCTTCCCTTGTTGTCCACTGTGGGTCATCTTAATAAACTGCGAGTCATCTTCTGACACACTGTTGACAACGTTTACTGTGCAATGGATGTCCTCTCTGTAATATTGAACAGCCTGTAACCAGCATTTTCCTGGTGTGAAAATGGGAAACCACAGAAAAACATCTTCAGGGCTGCCGACAGTGGGGTTCGAATCCACTATCTCCAGGATGCACAGCTGGGCGCCCCTAATCGCAGTGATGATACAGTTCTGCACTTGGGTAAGTGAAAGGTGGCAGTCTATCTGATGTTACGGAAGCAACATGAATTGAATCGGATCTGGGTTTAACGTCGCTATGTGTTTCAGACATTGGCGTACAGTGTACACTGTACACATGTTTTCGTTCAACATTCATGCGTTTGAATCTTTCTTGAAACACTGCAGTCGATAAGTTGAAAGCTCATTAGACTAAAACTCTTCCTCCCAACTCATCAGTTATTTTCTTTGATGTGCTAACAAAGTGAAACGTGATTAGCTTCGTTTGAACGATACGCAGATACCCAAGGCCTATGTAGAACATGTTGATTCACTTGTATATTAAAGAACAGACCTGGATTTAGGGTCCTTGGCACAGCCCATTTTAGCGCCCCGTGCTATTGTATTACATGTGAAGCGTATCATATTTTAGGATTAAGTGTAGTTGATTATTTCTTTCTTTCTTTCTTAATCTCCTTACCCTCCAGGGTTGGCTTTTCCCTCGGACTCAGCGAGGAATCCCACCTCTACCGCCTCAAGGGCAGTGTCCTGGAGCTTCAGACTCTGGGTTGGGGGATACAACTGGGGAGAATGGCCAGTACCTCGCCGAGGCAGCCGCACCTGCTATACTGAACAGGGGCCTTGCGGGGGGGAGGCGGGAGAGTGGAAAGGATAGACAAGGAAGAGGGAAGGAAGCGGCCGTGGCCTTAAGTTAGGTACCATCCCGGGGCTGAGTTTGGAATCAAATCCCCCCCCCCCCCCGTCTACTCATTTGACCTTTGACCTCCCGAGGCTTAGTGGACCCCGTTCCAGCCCTCGTACCACTTTTCATATTTCGTGGCAGAGCCGGGAATTGAACCCGCACCTGCGGGGGGTGGCAGCTAATCACATTAACCACTACACTACAGAGGCGGACGTAGTTGATTATTGATCTGCAAAATCAGCATGTGAAAGGTTAGATTATGATTTTTTAATTTTGTTCATAATAATAATAATAATATTTTTGTTAGTGGCTTAATGTCGCACCTACACAGATGGGTCTAATGGCCACGATGAGATAGGAAAGGGCTAGGAGTTGGAAGAAAGCGGTCGTGGCCTTAATTAAGGTACAGCCCCAGCATTTGCCTGGTGTGAAAATGGGAAACCACGGAAAATCATCTTCAGGACTGCCGGCAGTGGTGTTCGAATCCACAAACTCCTGGATGCTAGTTCACAGCTGCGCGCCCCACACGGCCAACTCGCCCGGTAAGTTTAATAATAATAATAATAATAATAATAATAATAATAATTTGACGATTGCATATTTATGAATGATAATAAAACAAAATTATGCACTCGACAAAGAAAATGACAATTCAGAACGTCGACTTACTCTAAAACTACATAATATTCTGAAAGCATACCTCATTTCAACTATCGATCTTGAGCCACGCTCCCTTAGCATGGGTCACATTGCGGGCCAGAGGCCTAAGAGCCTCGTTAGTATTAATCTTGAGGCCACTAGAATGTTTCTTTAGTGCGTTTCGCACGATATTTTTCATTTGTAGAAAACAAATCAAGGTTGTTCCAAAAAAATCTTCAGAAGAACGTCCTTGGAGCTCGTGACGTCACCAGGACAGGTAGCGACACATACTTGTTTTGCCTTCAGGTGAGACCAGTAATTATGGATTCCATCCCATTACCTGTAATGCTACCACACCTGCCTGCCTTCAGCAAGTCACTAGAGATGTCTTGAAAAATTAGCAATTTAAAATTTATATTAGCTACAGTGGATTCAGATACTGTTGCAGAAATCTATAGATAGTATACTTTGTTATGGAGTGTCAAACTAATTAGTCGAAGACTTTGAATACTGCATCGTCCGCGAGTGTGGATAAGCAAGCAAGTTCGTGGTAGCACAGTGGAACCTCGATATCTCGAATCACCTCGGGAGTTACATTGTATTTCGAGTTATCGAAATTTCGAGATATGGAGAATACCGTTTTTGAGCTCGTATAGCACATAATTGAATCATGTGTATCGATGGGCTTATTCCGAATATATTATTTTTAACAGTACTTAAAAATATACAAACAAACTCTATTTTACGGCATCATTTTAATTATAACCCTTATTGTAGTACGGTAACTTTTTAGAAGACAGGCTACAGTACGTACAGAAGTGAAACAAAAACAAACCTCCGTTAACACCTTTGCAAAATATCCGTTAGTCTCTTTTGTCTGTTACTGTTAACCTTTCCTCCCTTCACGTTGAAACTTCTCGTCAGTACCACGCAGTCGAGATTCGTAAATGGAGCTTGTCATCCGCGACTTCGGTAGTTGCTTTAGTAAGTGGCCGGTAATTAATTCACACCCGAGAAACAGCGAGGCTTCGCCAACTTTCCTATCATTAGAAGTTTTAGTTTTTCGGTTCCCTTCATACTAGCTCCCAGCATCACTGTAAACCTTTCTTTACTTGTTAACTGTTCCTCACAAACCAGAAATGCCGTATTGCACAGTTAATGTTGCACAAAATTCGAGTTACAAAGTACTTTTTGCTTCGAGAAATCGAGAAGTTCTTGTAAGCGAATTTCGAGTAATAGAGAAGTAAATACACGTGAAGAATGGGACAAACGGCCGGGAAATTTAAGTTCCTTCGAGATACTGAAAATTCGATTATTGGAGGTTCGAGATATCCACGTTCGACTGTATTAAAAATAAATGTAACATACCCAATAAATAGTATACGTTAGTCTTCAGAGGCTTTTGCTAGACCTTAATAATGTTATACAATCCCGGACACCTACATATGAATTGACGAAGAGATTGAACAGAATACCCCTCCGTCCCCTCCCCCCCCCCCCAACTTTTCCGCATTCACGGCTGACCACCAACCGTGGAAGAGAGCAGCAGGTAAGAAATGCGGAATCCGAGGATATTATACGAAGGAAATTCGACTCAGGCGTCAAGAGTAAGTAAGGTAAAGGATTAGTTAAATTTAACACATTATTTCATCACTTAAAGCGGTCTGTATTCTAATTGTAAATGAATATTAACATTGTGATCGTTGCATGATTACCTCCAGTTCTGCATTCAATTCGAATACATAGAGATGCCTCCGTGTAACTTGTACAGTCCCTCAATATCGTCAACAGCATTGTGTGGAGGCAGTAGTACACCTGTCTCAGTATCTGTTCTCTGGTTGCTGCGAATGGAATGGTCTACTGTCTCTTATGATCAGGACCAGGATTTTGATGACCCAAAAGTATTTTTAAATGATGTATAAAATGACGATAAAATTCCAGTAAAATGATCCGAAAAATTTTTAAAAAGACAAAATTTAAATGAATTTCACAATCACTTTACTTGTCGAGTTGGTGTTATAGACATTATAATAAGCTTTTAGGTTTTGCCATGTCAAGAAAATAAGGTGAAATTCTTTGCGTTTCGCAGAAAACTCCCCTCCGCGTTCATCTGTTCACAAGGAAGACTTCTCCAATTGGAGGAGTATGTCCTGGAATGTGGACATTTCCAAGAAGTAAGTAGTGAACAAAGTTTCTTTAGTCTCCAGATTGACAAAGCGTTGTGAAGATTCTCCGTATTCATCCTCAATTAAAGTTGTGATAATATCCAATACCACACGCATAAATGCTTCAGAAATTCTCAAACATTGTACGAAAATAACTCAAAAAGTATAAAATAGTCTGATAAAAATGCCGAGTGGTCTCCGGAGAGGCCTGGTGCAGGTCTTTTGATTTGACTCCCGTAGGCGACTTGCGCCTCGTGATGAGAATGAAATCATGATGAAGACGGCACATATACCCAGTCCCCGTGCCAGGTGAATTAACCATTTATGGTTAAAATTCCCAACCTTGCCGGGAATCAAACCTGGGACCCCTGTGACCAAGGCCAGCACGCTAACCATTTAGCCATGGAGCTGGTCAGTAGTCTAATGAATTCCATAAAATGACGAAATAATGACGTATAACTTTAACAAAACCTATTTGTTTTACGTCACACCGACACAGATAGGTCTTATGGAGACGATGTGACAGGAAAGGTCTAGGAGTAGGAAGGAAGCGGCCGTAGCATTAATTAAGGTACAGCCCCAGCATTTCCTGGTGTGAAAATGGGAAACCACAGAAAACCATCTTCAGGGCTGCCGACAGTGGAGTTCGAATTCACTATCTCCCGGATGCAAGCTCACAGCTGCGCGCCCCACACGTCCAACCCGCCCGGTACGTACAATTTTGGAAAATGACCTAAAATTACAAAATGGCCAAAAATGACAAAAAAGAGCTAATAAATGAGCATTTCTACAATGTGGGAATTATGATCATAATTTCTGTACACGTTAGCAATGACTGTTGTGAACCAATTAAAAGATGACATGTCATCAAAATACTAACCCTGCTTATGATTCTCTCCAAATTCAGTCAAGTACCTAACACCATAATGTGGGATTCTTATTCTGGCCATTTTTCACATTTCGTATTCCTCAGGCAGAGAAAATTTCAACGCTCATAATAATTACTTCAATGTCTATAAAATCAGTAGGGCGGTCGCTCATTCCATGTACAGTGCAAAAATCACTTTTGAATAGGGTTGCCAGATGGTCTGATGGCCTGAAGTACTGTCCCGTTATATCAGCATACAGGACGCCCTTTTTTCCCATATTTAAACAACCCACTTCTGCCATGGTTTAAATGATCTATTTACAGTAGCATTTACAGATCCTGCGTTTAAGTTCATTGTTCTTTATCTAGCTATTATACACTATGATCGAAATGTGTAATAGGCGAGTGAACCGAGCCCAAGCTTAAGACTCGCGGGAGCGAGAGACAGAGGCATCTGATTTATGTCAACGCAATACTGTAATAAACAAAACCCTGCATTCTTTCATTTTCACATTCTGTTATCAGAAATTGTTAAAGCTGGCAGTCTGCGTTGTGCTGTGGTGGAAGTCGACGGATGTAGTGAGTTTCCGCCCACAAGTGGCCACGGCTGGTCCATGGTTCGACAGCTCTGCACTCCGACCGACCAACCGAGCAGAGGAGGGGGTGGCCACGGCTGGTCCATGGTTCGACAGCTCTGCACTCCAACCGACCAACCGAGCAGACGAGGGGGTGGCCACGGCTGGTCCGTGGCTCTGCGCCTCTGCATTCGGGAGACGGAGAGGGGGTGGTTCCCACCGTCGGCTGTCCTGAGAATGGTTTTCCGTGGTTTTTCATTCTCCTTCACTAAGGCAAATGTCGGGACAGTTCCTAGTATAGGCCACGGCCGCCAACCCTTTCACCTTCTCCGCACAGCTCATTCTCCGATACAGCCGGGCTAAGTGGCTCAGACGGTTAAGGCGCTGGCCTTCTAACCCCAACTTGGCAGGTTCGATCCTGGCTCAGTCCGGTGGTATTTGAAGGTGCTCAAATACGACAGCCCCGTGTCGGTAGATTTACTGGCACGTAAAAGAACTCCTGCGGGACTAAATTCCGGCACCTCGGCGTCTCCGAAGACCTTAAAAAGTAGTTAGTGGGACGTAAAGCAAATAATATTATTATTATTATTATTATTATTATTATTATTATTATTATTATTATTATTATTAGATTCTCCGATACAAATCTCCTGGCCTGAGAGACGGCGTAACCCGTCTAGGAGGCCCGCCTCCCCCTTCAGGGAAGGAATGAAAACATTTAGTAGCAGTAGCTGTGGTGGAGTCAGAGTAAGAGAGTTCATACTAGTGTTGTTATAACGTGGGGGCAGCATTATTGAAAAAGACTAAAAGTTGTATGTAGAAAATGAAACGGCCAAATGCTGGAATAAAATTTGTGCCTACAATGTAATTATACCTGGGACAGTAAATTATATCCCAATGTTTTCTTGAGCAAATGTCGTTATATCGTGTCGACATTACCTGTCACATTTCAAAAACCTGGCAACCGTACTTGTGAATCCCCAGTGAAAGAATGCCACGCGACTCATGTCGCACGTGTAGCTGGTTCACAGATGGGAAATATCGCCAGAAAAAAGAACCTGGGCGCATCCTCACGCGACAGACCCATGATGTCCGTTCCTGACGTGATAAAAATCGTCCGTAACCAAGCGGCTAAAATCGCTCGTGTCTGTTTAGTCTCCCAGCTACAGTATAATCTACCGCGCCCATCTATTGTCTATTTTTCATTCCACTGCGGCGCTATTGACAATTGAAAGAAGACAATAACGGGCACGCGAGCGTGGGTGGACCCACCTCTGCAACCTTGCACCTATATCGGGATATTCCACTGCGGAGTGGTGTGGCGACCGGCTGACCACTTCACGAGCGATAACACGCCAGCTCGAGAGTGATATAAAGTATTTTATTTATCGTGAGTGGTTAACCTCTACTGAACCTACCCGCAGCATGAGGAACTTAATTTCCTTTTCCTGTGTTACTCCCTTTCGAATTGAGCTTAATATAGTGAATTGTGAAACCCCAAATTTACCCCCGCATGCAATGTATTGACATAGGAGAGCACATACTGACGTATTCAGTAATACATTGATCTAAATAAGTTCCATATACCTGTATAATTCATCTTTAACTTTTTTGATGATAATAATGAATAAAATCATGAATAAAAATATATAAATAAAATTACTCAAAACTTAATAAAATTAATAAGCATAAATAACCGAAATGTCCGTAGTATGGGCGCCAGAGTTCACCAGAATGGATCCCTCGAATTTAGATAAGAGCATGATAAACTATATATCCCAGGGCGTGTACATAATGCTGCGTACTGGTACATCTGCTGCAGGCCTTACCTAACCTCCTGAAAACGACTAATTAGGTAGGAACTGCACCTAGGTTCATCAATAACACTGATTCTAAAATAGCTAACTATATTCTTAACAAATTCCGTGCATGAGCACCTCATCAACATACAACATTATACATATAATACACACATAAAATATTGCTGGAAGACTCCATATTTACAACAACAACAATAATAATGAAAATCGTGGAAAAACGAAAGCGAGAACTAAGCTACCATTTGTAGATAGTCCGGTGAACAATGTACATGTATGAAGATAAATACCCTTCACTGTCTCTATATCAATTTGACTTACCGATTCTCATAATCGGCAGTTATCACATCACACAGATACTGTACCTTGTACTACTGTGTTCACATATTTTAACACTTGTTGTAAAGATATATACACACACGTCTGTCGATCCTCAACATAAATTATGGAAAGTCTGAGATAGCTTTCACCAACATATAATGCTAGGCCGCCACAAGTGCTACAATACTTAATGCGCAAGCACTCTCCACAATCAGCCACTTTCCACGAACATAACAAGACTACGCTCCACGAACGTTTGAAGTCCAGTCCATTGCAGCCGTGTCATTCCAGTACCGTGTATCAGCACCACTTCCTTCCCGTACAGTGCGTCAGTTGTAGTTGTAGTTATCTTCCTTCTCGTTCCTTTACCTTCACCTTTACAATCACCCTTACAATGTTCCTTTACAATGTCCTCGGTTGCCGCCGTATGATCAACCTTTATAGACATCAACATCCCCCTCCTCTCAGATGAGACGTCTGGATTGGTGCCTGCCCACCAATCATGAGTGGTCCTCTTCTCAAGCCCAAGCCCTGAACTACTTCTTCCTCCCAAGACAATAACAAACTCTGGGGTATATTCCATGATTCACCAAACTTTTCTAATACAACAACAAGCTCATCTCATCAGGCTGGGATATATACATGACTCATGAATTTCCCGACACAAGTACATCACAACAAACACTGGGGTAGCCATATGACTCATTCAAATTACCAGAGTTATTAAAGCAATGTTTTCCCACTCGTGCAAAACAAATTACTCATACCTACATATGTGGATATCTTCCAGCTTACCAATATAAATGGCAAAATATACAAATGAAATAATAATAATAATAATAATAATCGAATACTGACAATAATATCTCTAACTTCTACATATAATTCTGGGGTGTGATATATGTACTATCACACATCTTCCGAAAATCCCCTGTGGATAGGGGACGCAGACGAAGAATACACTCACAGTATCCCCTGCCTGTCGTAAGAGGCGACTAAAACGGGCGACCAAGGGATGATTGTATTAGAACCATGACACTACTCGTGATTGGTACCACCACGCGGGGAACACCATGGGTCGCTTTTACTTGCGCGTAGCACCACTATGTTAGGTACCAAATAGGTTTGTGATTAGTAGCAAAAGAGTGCGTTGCCGGCTTTTACAGTACCTGTGATTAGTACCCACTATATGAGGAACACCACAGGATAGCGCGAGTCCCTGTGGTTAGTATATTATGTGATGAACACCATAGGTTTGCGTTGCCTGTAAATGGCGCCGCCAGACACCATAGGTCGGTATTACATGTGCGAATTTCATTACCTGTGAGTAGTACCATAATGTGTGGAATACCGCGAGTCTATGCTACTTTCGATTAGTACAGCAACATGACAAATACGATGGTTCTACTTTCCTAGCTATAAGTACCATTATGTGGAGCCGATGACTTGGATTTTGGACCCCTTTCGACTACAAGCACCATCGATTCAGTATTGTGCTATAGATGAAGTCCCTTGGTCAGTAATACTGTACTATTGTTTTACGTCAGTTTCTGTGCACGTGAGGCACAGTGTGTCGGATCCACTGATTGTTTTAAATTCATATCCATCCATTCATTTTTCGTCCTCACGTTTTGAATTCTGTTCAATGGAGGATTTTGGACTTTTAATTTGTCATTTCATTTCGCCTCCTTTCGTACCATTAGGGGCCGATGACCTAGATGTTAGGCTCCTTTAAACAAGCATCATCATCATCATCATCAACGTCCAAAAAAACTAGAAATTGTCTCTTATCTTTTTATGCTGTTGATTTTTTGTTAGTTTTTAACGTTGCACTAACTCAGGTTTTTCGGTGACGATGGGAGAGGAATGGGATAGAAGGGAAGCAAATGTTGGTAATAATCTATGGCCTCGTCTACAATGTTGCAGACATTTTTATGCCATTTGGGCTGCCGATGTGCCAATTCCGACGCCCTGTTTTACTCTACTACATGGCAGAGAGATCAACACTCTCTTATGTGATCTATAACAGAGTTTTAATTAATTTTACAGGGCAAAGACCGAATGTGTCACCAGAGATCTTTTACATGCCGATATCATACAGCATGCAGTGTTGGGTGGACTTTATTCTAACCGTAATATCTCACGGTCTTGGGATCTGCATTTGCCGAGGGTGAAAGTAGGAAACCACGGACAACTATCTTCAGCACTGCCGATGGAGCAATTTGTTCTCACCATCATTCAAATACAAACTAACAGCTATACAACCCGTGCTTACGCTTGGTTGCTCTTCTTCTTATTCTATTAAACCACTTACGTGTGACTATAGGCATATACAGTGCATATTTTATCTTTTGATGTCGTGTGTCATGTCCTGCTCTATACCTTGCTGATATCCCCATACCTTACTGTTGTTGTTGTGCGATAAAAATGTTTCCTTTGTTTCAGGTGAGTATTGGTCCCGTTTACACCTTTGAAGTGGTGTCTGGAATGTGAGTCTGTTTCACGATGTTTGTTCAATATTTGTTTTGATAAGAAAAAAAGAAATTCAATAGAATAGTTACGACCTGTGGTAATCTGCATGAAGTTGTTGGATAAATACAAATCTGAGTTGGATGATGTAATTCGTAAGCTTCAATTCGAACTCCAAGTCACAATCTAAGTTAAGTTTTGTTAGAAGTAGAAAAAAATGGTAAAGTATATAGTAGAATTCACCTAAACATATAGCAGTGTTTCGTTATAAGATAATCACGAGATATATTAAAGGATTGCCCATATAATATGGATACAATCCAGATACAATCTGGAGGTCTTCATAGGCGTGGGCTTGATAGAGTCAAATTATTCATGGGTTTTTTCAATCTGTGAAATAGTTCATTGTAGAAGAACATTACAAGTATGTAGATGCGCCCAGCATGGAATAATTACCTTAGTTTCTACTAGAATTGTTTACCACATAGATACAGGTCATTCATTATTTATTAAACTGAAATGAAATGTCGTATGGCTTTTAGTGCCGGGATATCCCAGGACGGGTTCGGCTCGCCAGGTGCAGGTCTTTCTATTTGACGCCTGTAGGCGATCTGCGCGTCGTGATGAGGATGAATACAACACATACACCCAGCCCCCGTGCCGTTGGAATTAACCAATTAAGGTTAAAATTCCCGACCCGGCCGGGAATCGAACCCGGGACCCTCTGTGCCGAAGGCCAGTACGCTGACCGTTCACCCAAAGAGTCGGACATTTATGAAACTGAAACCATTTCAAATGATCCTACTGCTTTGATAAGAACGGTGTTAAAAACCTTATCCCATACCAAATTATGTCACTGATGTTTGCTTTGTTTTACAACGTACGCATACATACGTTGGAAATGTAAAACCTCAGCCTATTTCCAGTCTTACGACCGGGTCAGTAATGGAATGAATGAAGCCCCCATCTAGCGGCGAAGATAGGATTTATGCCGGCTACCGAAACCTGTCGCACTCCTCTGGGGCAATTGTTAATGACTAACAGATGAAATGAAATGAAATTGAAGTATGTCCCTGGAATGAAATATGACAGGGGAAACCGGAATACTCGGAGAAAAACCTATCCCGCCTACGCTTTGTCCACCACATGGAGCGACCGGGATTTGAACCATGCAACCCAGCGGTGAGAGGCCGGCGCGCAGCCTGAGCAACGGAGGCTCTGCATACATATGTTAATCTTTATAATAATAATAATAATAATAATAATAATAATAATAATAATAATAATAATAATAATAATAATAATAATAATAATAAATGTCCACACTTACAGTAGTTAAATCATTCTGTTCCATTTTCTGATTAAAATTATGGATGGTAAAATATAACTTATTCTCGGATTAGGGTTCGGTTCAGCTCGAGGCGGGTCGATCCGGGCCTGTGCGAGCAGTAAGTGTACTATTTATGGTCCTGGTAAGGTTTCGCATTCCCCGTCGGAAAGATTATGCTGCGAGGTACAACTATACTGTCCCGCAAGACAGTCGCGTTGCAATGGTTGCGTTATGAGTCGCATATCTCTGCTGAAGACTGATCATTCCTGGAACCTGTTTCCAAAACGTTTTAATGTAGATACAATATTGTGTGCACATTCAGATAGTTTCAGAATTGAGAAATATTCTTACAAGTTACAAATGGGATTTAAAGAAATCACGTAACCCAACGATTCATATGAAAATAAGCTTTGTTTAATCATGGTTTGATGTCCAATAAGAATTATTCACTGTGCCCCACTTTCAGTATACAAGATTGTTCGGGCTACATGTTTGTCCAACCCTTGTCCCGTTTCCCTACGGGGTCAGGTATGAGGTGAGATGAATTTGTCGTGGCGGTTTTTTATGACCGGATGCCCTTCCTGACGTCAACCTCATCAGAGGAGTTAATGGGAGATGAAATGAATGACGTGATATATGATAGTAGGGAGAGGGTGAAACCCGGTGCCGGCACATAGCCTACTCCTGTCGAATAGCACCAAGGGGTCTGCTCAAGGCTTAACGTCCCCATCCGACGGACGAATCACCATCAACAGCGTCATATGCCCTCACTCCATATGAGCACTGCGGAGAGGTTTGGAATTTAATCCAGGCTTTTGGCACGCAATCTAGTGATTAGAAATTGTATACCACCACCTCCCCTACCCTGCCGGCCAACATTCTGATGGTGAAAATTTTTTCGACCAACGGGACTCGAACCGGCTAACCTCGGTGTTAGACCGTTTTAGACTTCAGCGCCTTAACGATCATGGCCACCAGGCGGGCTATTGTTCGGGCTACATATCCGAAGAAAATAAACGTTGCTGTCTTATGTAAACAAATCCTGTCAATTGACTGCCTATGAACGAAACTGATGGATTACGACAGGCCATTCCAATTCAGCGTTTGAGGGCTGTCACTGCCTCGTGTCTGCCCAGGGCTGATGCCCAGTCTGTCGCTACGGCTGTGGGAATATAAGAACACGCGCGCTGGGTTGTTGATCTTGCGCTTTTTGTCTCATTTGAGCGATTTAAATGTTTCTTTGATAGGCATAAATGTGTTGATTGGAACTATGAGCGACAGAATTCGTGCTTTTAAAATGGAACTTTCATTGTTTGAATAACAGTTGCAGGAGAAAGACTTTTAAGAATTCCAATCTTGAAAATCATGTAACTTGTCTGATTATACCACTGATAGTTACTGTGAAGCCCTTTAAGGCAATATTCAGACTCCTGTAGGATATCACCATCGCTACATATACGAATAGATTATGTATCATATGGGGAAAGCTGAGCGTCAAGGATCCAAGGACATTGGAAGCAATCAAATAACCGAGAAAGTGACTGTGCGATTTGGGTCACATTAGCTATTAGCTTACATTCGAAACCCACTGTCGGCAGTCCTAAAGATGTTTTTCCCATGTTTCCCAATTTAACACCAGACCCTTTCTATCCCATTATCGCCATGTCTATCTTTGCCGGTTCGACGTAAAGCAGATTATAAAAAAAAACAATTAATTTTAGGGCGAAGAATTGGGAAACAGGATGTTCATATAATGTATAACGTTGCATTACTTTTAGCAACAAACGGCCGTTTCTATTATAAATGTGTATGTGCCTCTTCCCTTAGAGATGCCACTGCTCGTGGAAACAGTGAAGTAGCTGTCTGACCCACGAATATAGGGAGGCTGCCTTAGTGAACTCACATTTACATTTTTGGAATTTGCGACGTAGACAGCGATTACCAATGTTGCATTACAAAAGAAGCATTATCTTGTTTTACTTGCAGACTACGAGAAAGCTCCATGAGTGCAGTAGAGATGAATTTTTTAGTTGAAGTTTCCTTGTTGTCGACTTTGTCTCCGATAAAATCTAGACCAGGTCCTTTCAGGGTGCATGCACTGTGCATGGTGCAAAAGACGACTTCGCTTGGTTGACCAGAGTGTAGACCCCCACTCCTCGATTTGGAGCAATAGCGCTGTCTCTCTCTTTCTCGCTCGTTCCCCCTATCTGCCTCTTCCTCACTTGTTCCGTAGCGCTCCAAATCCGAGCCGGGTTGAGCCGAGCTTAGCCGAGTAGCCCAGAGACGAAGCGTTGGTCCGAGCTGAGCCGAGTGGAACCGATGCACTGTGCACAGGAACTCTGCGCCGCTGTCTGCACGCGTGAGGTTTCGGGCGTTTGAGAGGCCCTGATCTAGAGGTTAAACACTTCGAGCTTATATTATTTTTCAAGCATTCGGAGCACATTCTTTGACTACCTATGTACAGTTCTCCATATATTATTTTAATAGCAATAAGTCATTATACAAAATATGTTGCGCGCTCTACATGAGAACTGGATTTGCATGCGATACCTGACGTGGATTATACTAGAATTACGATAGAATTACGATAGAATTTAATTCCAAGAACGCAGCTTCTACGAAAAAAGGAAGCGGAAATGAACAATTCTCCGTGCATAGATTGCAACGTGAGAGTTATCTTAGATCGCAACTTGATATGAGAACACTACTCTGATATGGTAATGCAGTCCTATTTTTACGAAGTGCCTATGTCTCGCAATTCTGTAGGGGAGAAATTTGACATGATAATTGGTAGGTGCCTCGTGAAGAGGTATAATTTACTGTTGTCAAAATATTTGACGTGTTTCACACTTGTCGATTATTCTGGAGTACAATAGTGAAAGTGCATATGTAACAGTGGGAGTGTAGTAATGGTTTGTAGAAAGGAGAACTTCTTAGGTGAGAACGTATCCCGAGTAACTTATTATAAGGAAACCAAAGTATATTATAGACAATCATGAAGACAATGAGAAGTGCAGATCTTTCTTCCAAGTGTTTTACTGGATACATTTCTGTGAGCGTATTTTGGACAAATACTTTATGCTTAATTTAAGAACATTTAAATTGTCAACCAGGTGCAGTGGTTAACTTTCTTTTGATGTGGTGGGGGTTTTAATTGCTTTAGAACGATTTCAAGGGATTGTTCAAATGTATTGAAGGAGAGTGATGAATCCTGCAAGGATGGACTTCAATCTCATACAATAACGAGCAAGGCTGTCAAGACTGTTGATGCCAATAATAATCAGCTGTCTTAAACAGTGGGAGAAGAATTCATTGTCAGAGCAGAATCCATTTTACAACACGTTCCTGTAATCATTTCGGGAAACTCTGATGATGATCGTATCCGATTCTCCATAGACGATGAAGTTGCACCAGAATCATTTAACTACTACGACCTTGCCACCGATTGAGTCGAAATGTTCACGCTTAGTTTTTACAAAACAGTTTGGGCAACGGTACAGGTGCATCTGGTGTTGGAAAGCACCGCAGGTACAGGAACCATTTAGTGTTTAGCCCTAATTTTTAGGGTAGCCCTAAATGTTGCCATACCAGTTCTTGTCCTGTTGAGGATTACTGCAGAGGGCTACATTACTGGAAAGAAACCGAGGAAATGGTTTATAAAACAGGCAATAAGAGGACACGAGCACAAATAATCACATAACGATGAACAGAGCTGCCAAAGATTATGCCATCCGGAGATTTCATGGCAACAGAACAGTCTTAGGATTGCATACAAAAGTTATTATTATTATTATTATTATTATTATTATTATTATTATTATTATTATTATTATTATTATTGATACGGGGTTTACATGGTTTACAGAGGTGTAAGAAGCTGCTGCGGTGAATGGGTGGACAAAGAATTAACTACAGCATAAGTTATCATAAATTTTGAAATTTTATTTATTTCTTTTTTAAAATATAACATTTGATAAATAGAAGATCTAAATAAACAATGGCAAACTTATGAGATTGTGAGCTTCACCAACAATGATTTAGGTACAAAACTTGAGAGAATAACAAATGCTAATTTTCACAGAAACGAGCTGCATTGCTCTTGGCAAGTACAAATTGTGTAAGAGCTAGAAAGCTCCAGGAAAATACCCTTTCTAGAAGTCTGCGCTCCAACCATATCATCGTCCAGCATCAGTTTATAATAGTGCACTTCCAACCAATCGGTTGCTCTTAATTAGAAGAAAATTTATACACGATAGCCCCAAGGTAGGCTTGTCTATTGCTCAACAGTTCATAACTGTCTATCCCTCATGGCACTTAACACCAGACTCAATCCTGCACACCTCAATAGATTTACAGGGGCATCTTTGCCCATACTAAACGGCCGTAATTATAAAAGAAAAGGTTCGTTGGAACCGGCCATAAACAAAATGAAAAAGGAGGTGAAACATTTGCTCTCCTATAAAAACTTAAAACCTTAAGTGGTCTTATGGCTCAATGATAGAGGCTGAGCTATTCTGCAGCAGGGTGACTAAATGAGAAACATTAAATACCAAAAGAGTGTTAAGAATTTTAAAGGTTTAGAAACTTTAGTCACCCCATACCAGGTTGAATGGGAATCAACAGAGGGTAGTCACTCTTTGTCCCCTTACATTACATATTCTCTAGTAGGGAATAGAACAGAGTCCTCAGACTGGCCGAAACTTTTACATTTGAGAAGATCCTAACTCCTTTACTGAATTTACAAACATATAAAACTGCATTTAAATTGAAAAAATATAAAAATTAATATTCATTAAATAAAATACACAATCGTCGGACCTTGTACTCACACTTACTTCTTACCTGCTTACTTACACATACGTTATTTGATGGGCGCCAGTTACAACTCAGTGAAGCAATAATAGAATGAGAATCTTGACTATTTCTAGGGCGTGGGGTAATAAGCTTACTTTTGACAACATACCATATAAGTTCTGAGAAAAGGAGATTGGCGTTCGGTTTCCCCATTAATTTTGAGGTTAAGATATTTTACTGTCAATGAAATAAAACTATGAATTCGTTTGATAGAACTGTCACTTACGCCAGCCCTGTATTATTATTATTATTATTATTATTATTATTATTATTATTATTATTATTATTATTATTATATAAAGTACATGGGGTTTAGTCCCCATCCCGTAAGACTAAAAATGGAATGTACTAGAACAAGTTAAGAATGGGCGGCGACCAGGGAATCTGACAATAAATTTTACATTGTCTCACTTGGGTTATGCGCCGCTCTTTCATTATTCCTATGGAGGCCAGGCAAGACAACTTTTGTACTGTCGCCCTTTTTGTATGAGGGAGGTGTGCAAAAGTGTGGGGAAATCCACACTCAGATCGCTGCTAAACTATGCTGTTATCCAAATTAAAACAATTTGATCCTGTCTTCCGATTTATTTCCTGACATGTAAATGAAGACGGTAGCGTATTAGAGCTGTTCTCATTGACATTCCAGATAGGTGCGTCTCCTAACGGTTTGTTAGGTGCAATAAAAGATCGTTATACTTCTCTCTTACGTTATTATGTTGCTCTCAAGAGCTTCCACACAGCCCAGTTCCTTGAAGGTAGCTATTAAGGATAATTTCTGCACTAAATTTTAAAACAATTTTCTCATTAAAACTAGTCGAAATTTTAAATGAAACTAGACTCAAACTGTGGGTGGTACTTAATGACGTAGGCTATCTAACGGGACGGAGAGCAATTAATTTAATTTTTAATCTGTAATAGTGACATCAACTTTTCGAAACGGGGACATACAGGTGGTTTAATACTACCAGAGGCCTGTAATTGTGGTGGAGGAATTATGGCTCATGTCATCAACACTGTGTGTGGATGTCATAGAAAACCATGGGATGAGGCACCTTAACTCTTAAGTGAATGCTGTAGTAAATTTGCATTAGTGATAAAAAAAATTATCTTCTGCTACAGATTTCAGAACAAAACACCAACCAGGGTTTATTCCAAATATGGGTCGATACTGCAATGCGCTATATAATTGAAAGGGCTAGAAAATTTAATGTAACTGTTCCTTGCAGACTATTCCTACGATTCCAAAGCTCCACTGTTAACAATTAATTCATAATATTGTGTTAGAACCAAAATACATTACTTAATTTATGACATCATTCCGTATTTCTCTCACGACCGTATATTTATATTACATGCATTTTCAATAAAGTTCTTTCTCGTAGGCTGTATGGATTTTTTTTGCTAGTGGCTTTATGTCGCACTGACACAGATAGGTCTTATGGCGACGATGGGATAGGAAAGGCCTTGGAGTTGGAAGGAAGCGGCCTTGGCCTTAATTAAGGTACAGCCCCAGCATTTGCCTGGAAACCACGGAAAACCGTCTTCAGGGCTACCGACAGTGGGATTCGAACCCACTATTTCCCGGATGCAAGCTCACAGCCGCGTGCCTTTAACCGCACGGCCAACTCGCCCGGTGCTGTATGTATCACCTGATCACGAGTCGCCCTCATTGCCGTAGTTCCGAGTTTGTCCGCTTGGCTGCCTTGTCCTAACATTAAAATCCCTAACTTTTGACTGCGGTGTGTCTGTAATATATCAGAATATATCAGATATCGAGGCTTCCTTCCCAATCGTAGCTCTTTCCGTCGTCAACCTTCCATGTTTTGCTTTTTTGTTGCTATTTGCTTTACGTCGCACCGACACAGATAGGTCTAATGGCAACGATGGGAAATGAAAGGCCTAGGAATGGGAAGGAAGCGGCCGTAGCGTTAATTAAGGTACAGCCCCAGCATTTGCCTGGTGTGAAAATGGGAAACTACGGAAAACCATCTTCAGGGCTACCGACAGTGGGATTCGAACCCACTATCTCCCGATTTCTGGACACTGGCCGCACTTAAGCGACTGCAGCTATCGAGCTGGGTCTTCCATGTTTTAGTGCCACGTTAAACCACTAGCAAAAAATTAATAACATACAAAATATGCGTACAGATTTAAAGAACACGGCGTACTGAAGATTATATTTGGGAAGGAGTGCGAGTCGTCACGGGAATCGCCTTGGTGCTGACCAAAGAGGCGTAGTCGGTCAGTCGCCGTCCGTTTGTTTCCAAGGTAACATAGCGAGTTCCATCTCGACTAAGATAGGTGGTATTTGTGGGTGTGTGTCTGTGGCAACTTCATGTCATAGGTTTTCGGTACATTAAAAAACTTGTGGGACAAAACCTGGACGTTGGTGACCTAGTCAGCATCTCCAGCTAAGCTAGAGGCCAGTGACGAGGCATTCTGAGCTAGATTAACTTGTGGTAGGATGGCTAATTCCCCACAAAGTATAGCGCTTGGGCTACCCATCCAAATGATGACTACGCCGTTTCTTGTTGAATTTAAGATATCTCACGAATGGTGGCTACGCTATTGGCACAAAAGGGTCCTAAATTAGTAATATCATAATTATAGTTACAGGGCTGAGTTGTTCAAGTAGCAGAGAGCTAGCCTTCTGACCCCAAGTTAGCGGATTCAATCCCCGCTCACTCGAGCAGTAGTCTGTTTGAAGGTTGTCAGATATGCCTGTCTCATGTCTCTGCACATACAAGAAGTCATGCGGGACAAAATTCCAGCATCTCGGCGTCTCTGAAAAATATTGCTATCATTATCATCATCACCACCACCAACAACCTTCGATCAAGTTATTCAAGCCTAAGAACACTGCTGTGCCTAGAGCTTTGACTATTTCAGGCAGTATATTTTTGTTCGATTGCTAGTCTGAATAGCTAGGATTGCAAATCGCTGACCTTCTGAGCTAAGATGGCGGGTTCGATTCTAGTTCGATCCGCTGGTATTTGAGGGTGCATTAGCCTCGTGTCGGTAGATTTACCGGCACGTAAAACACTACTGTGGGACAAAATTCTGGCACGTCTGCGTCTCCGTAAAATCGTAGAAGAGAGAGTAGGACGATAAACCAGTAGTATTTTTGTTGTTGTTATAATACTTTGGTCGGATTGTTAAAACGTCAAAATGCTTGTGTTTTGATTATTTAAGGCGTTGCATGCTACGTTCGTGCGACTGCGAAAATTAATTAATTTCTTGCGTCTATTTTTAGCCGAGTGCAGCCATGTGCCATGTGTAGGTAACTGCGTGTTATTATGGTGAAGGATAGTGTTCTGTGTGGTGTGTGAGTTGCAGGGATGTTGGGGACAGCACAAACACCCAGCCCCCGGGCCATTGGAATGAACCAATTAAGGTTAAGATCCCTGACCCGGCCGGGAATCGAACCCGGGACCCTGGGAACCGGAGGCCAGTACGCTGACCATTCAGACAACGAGTCGGGTACTGCGAATATAAACTTTGGTTCGTCGTCTCTTTGCATTAGATCGTACGGTATTACCTGTATTATGATCAGTTATTGTACATAAATCTGTTCTCTTGTGGTGAGTCAGCTGAACAACGTGCTGGAGAAGATGAAAAGCTAAGTGAATATTGTATTACCCAGTGTAACCACTTTGCTGTCCGGCACAGGTGATGGTGTAAATACATCAATAACTACATATTTTTTCACGGAGGTCAATGTACTGAGCAGTGTTTCAGAGGTCAATGGAAGATGGGTTATGCTGACGTCACCTTATTCTTAGGAACAATAAATATGGCATTAAGCTATTCCCGTACTGGGTTAGGACACAGCTCGTGCGATTATCGCCAGCGACTTAACAAGCTGACAAACCTGTTTTTTTACGTAGGGAGCGTACTTATTGGATGAGGTATGTCAGAACGGGACTAAGATGGATGTGTACAGTTACATACACAGTGATGAAAACGAAATTTACTGGCCCTTCATTCTAACAAGAAAGGGGGAAAAAAAAAGGGAGTGTGTTAGATCGTGGAAGATTATTGACTAAAATGAGCGCCATTAGGCTAGACAAATATCAGGCAAGTTGGCCATATAGTTAGCGGCACGCAGCTGTGAGATTGCATCCGGGAGATAGCGAGTTCGAACCCCACTGTCGGCAGCCCTGAAGATTGTTTTCCGTGGATTCCCATTTTCACATCAGGAAAATGCTGGGACTGTACCTTTATTAAGGCCACGGCCGCTTCCTTCCCACTCCCAGGCCTTCCTGTTCCATCGTCGCCATAAGACATATCTGTGTCGGTGCGACGTAAAACAAATTGTAATAAGACTAGAAAAAGGAGTAACTGAATGGTGCCTACATTTCTAGAAACCGAGCAAGTGGCCGTGCGGTTAGGGGCGCGCAGCTATCAGCTTGCATTCGGGAGATAGTGGGTTCAAACGCCATTGCCAGCAGTCCTGAAGATGGTTTTCCGTGGTTTCCTGTTTCCATACCAGGCAAATGCTGGGTGTTGCACCTTAATTAAGGCCACGATCGATTCCTTCCCAATCCTAGCCCTTTCATATCCTCTCGTCCCCATAAGACCTATCTATGTCGGTGCGACGTAAAGTAAATTTAAAACTCTAGAAAATATAATGAGAGCAGGGGAAGATTTTAAAAATTTACAGTCTCCTTTACGTCACACCGACACAGTTATGTCGTATGCCGACGATGGGATACAAAAGTGCTAGCAGTGGGAAGGAAGCAGCCATAGCCTTAATTAAGATACAGCCCCAGCATTAGTTAGGTGTGAAAATGGGAACCCACGTAAAATAATCTTCAGGGCTGCCGACAGTGGTGCTCGAACCCACTATCTTGCGAACGCAAGCTGATAGCTACGTGAAGACGCTTGGTCGGTAGGAGTATCATTATCTGATCATGTAATGATTAAGAGGGGTGTCCCCTAAGGCAGTATTATTGAACCTCCGTGTTTTCTTATATATACGGTATATAAATCACATTGAGTAAAGGACTGAAATCTGAGCTCGATAGTTGCAGTCGCTTAAGTGCGGCCAGTATCCAGTATTCGGGAATTAGTGGGTTCGAACCCCACTGTCAATAGTCCTAAAGATGGTTTACCGTGGTTTCCCATTTTCACACTAGGCAAATGCTGGGGTGTAGCTTAATTAAGGTCATGGCTGCTTCCTTCCTACTCCTAGCCCTTTCCTGTCCCGTGATTGCCATAAGACCTATCTGTGTCTGTACAACGTAAAGCAACTTGTAAAGAAAAAAGAGCTGAAATCACAGATAAAGCTTTTTTGCGGAGTAATACAAGTTACAGGATTGTAAGCGAGAGCAAGAAGACCTCGACAATTTTGTGAGATGGAGAGCAGACAATGGAATGTTGGTAAATGGGGTGAAAAGTCAGGTCGTAGGTTTCACCGACAGATCATGTCCTCCCAGGCTTAATTGCTCTGTTGATGAGGTGACATTAACTCGTGGGGGTCACTGTAAGTTCATATATATTAATGTTGTATAAAGTAAAGATCTTCATATCGTTATGAGGGTTTCAGAAGGGATGCAAATGAAAGGAGGTATAAGTTAGATAGATAGATAGATAGATAGATAGATAGATAGATACACTGACTGACAGTGACAATGCAACACCAAGGAGGAGTGGTTCGAAAGGGATGAAAGTTGGGGAAAAAACAGAGACGGCACGGACGAATAATTGATGTTTATTTCAAACCGATATGCAGGTTACACAATGCGCACGGCAGTGGCGGTTTCTGGTATAGCGCAATGGAGCAATGAACCTCCAGTTTATATCCCATTGTACTTAACTACTTAATTTTCACAACTGCCTTGTCAATCTCGAAGCCTTTGCTAAGCTCATCTATCTGTAATATACTCGTACTGACTTTCAATTCAAGCGAGCCGCGCAAAGTCCTGGCTGGATACTAGTCTGGAATGCACCCCCCATGCAAGGCTATATCTCCGTCCGTACCATGGTGAAGGGTGTGGTGAGGTGCGGGGAGATGCCGACCAACACGTAGACAAGACCAGGATATCGCAGAAATGAATATCCGTGATTTACGCATGCGCAATATGCCACTCTCTCTCGCCGTCTTCGTAATCGCAAGTCGTGTTGTTGGGGTTAGAAAACTAGTACATGCCTGCCATCTGTTGCCCTTACAGGAATTTAACTACGGCAGCAAAGAATAGTACATATAGTCAACACTAGTGTTGGAAAGCATCATTACTATCAAAAGTCACATTAAACTGCCAAATTCCGATTGATATTTTGTCCCAAATATATTACTAATACTTACTGAACATCTATTCATTTGCCTTCTTTGGAGTAATTACTTCTTGGAGAGAAACTTAACTTAAAAATCATTGAGGCAAAAAATAGCGGGAAGATGATACCAATGAAAATGCTAACTGCCTAGCCCACACGAGTTCGTAAAATTAAGTTACCAACGTTGTCAACAGTGCGAACACACATCCCTAAAGTTTCCTTCTGTTTTTCAAATGTGATACTAGTGTTTATAAAATTTTGCAGTATTTATCATAATTCGTTATATTATTGTACGCTGTGCAAGCGTGTCAGTGTACTATTGTGTCTACAGAAACTTAAATTTTAGAACATAAAGAAGTTACAATCTTATGTCCGTGTGTGTGTTTTTGTGCATTGTGGTTGCATCCACAATCTTTGTGCTCGGGAAAGGTAAGGAGCTACAAAATGTGTATGAACAGTGTACAGATACCTAGAAAGACATAATTTTCTTCTCTCTCTCTTGAGCGCAAACTTGAGATTAAGAATGCCAGCCGACCACTGCCTGATCTTGATATTACGATGCAGATCAAAAGTAAAGAAATCGTGCGTAAATTCAGAATGGATATAGGCCCTATGCAAAAGAATCGAGTGGATGTGTGGGTGCGAAATTACCAACAGGAAGTTTTGTTTTCCTTTTTTTTTTTTTTTTTTTTTTTGAGTGATGAAAGCGAAGGGACTTGGACCAAAGTCGGAGTGGTAGTAAGTTGGGGTGAAGGGGGGGGGGGCGGCACAAGAATTCTTCCTTCTGTTGAACCCCCAGTGACGAAAGTCAGGCGCCGCCACTGGCGCACGGCATCGACTCAGTAGGATGTAGGACCACCGCGAGCGGCGATGCACGCAGAAACACGTCGAGGTACAGAGTCAATAAGAGTGCGGATGCTGTCCTGAGGGATGGTTCTCCATTCTCTGTCAACCATTTGCCACAGTTGGTCGTCCGTACGAGGCTGGAGCAGAGTTTGCAAACGACGTCCAATGAGATCCCACACGTGTTCGATTGGTGAGAGATCCGGAGAGTACGCTGGCCACGGAAGCATCTGTACACCTCGTAGAGCCTGTTGGGAGATGCGAGCAGTGTGTGGGCGGGCATTATCCTGCTGAAACAGAGCATTGGGCAGCCCCTGAAGGTACGGGAGTGCCACCGTCCGCAGCACATGCTGCACGTAGCGGTGGGCATTTAACGTGCCTTGAATACGCACTAGAGGTGACGTGGAATCATACGCAATAGCGCCCCAAACCATGATGCCGCGTTGTCTAGCGGTAGGGCGCTCCACAGTTACTGCCGGATTTGACCTTTCTCCACGCCGACGCCACACTCGTCTGCGGTGACTATCACTGACAGAACAGAAGCGTGACTCATCGGAGAACACGACGTTCCGCCATTCCCTCATCCAAGTCGCTCTAGCCCGGCACCATGCCAGGCGTGCACGTCTATGCTGTGGAGTCAATGGTAGTCTTCTGAGCGGACGCCGGGAGTGCAGGCCTCCTTCAACCAATCGACGGGAAATTGTTCTGGTCGATATTGGAACAGCCAGGGTGTCTTGCACATGCTGAAGAATGGCGGTTGACGTGGCGTGCGGGGCTGCCACCGCTTGGCGGCGGATGCGCCGATCCTCGCGAGCTGACGTCACTCGGGCTGCGCCTGGACCCCTCGCACGTGCCACATGTCCCTGCGCCAACCATCTTCGCCACAGGCGCTGCACCGTGGACACATCCCTTTGGGTATCGGGTGCGATTTGACGAAATAAATAACACTAATTTCGTAAAGTAATAACCAAGTTCAAACTAAATCTAGAGACCTTTATATATGCATATTTACAACACCTGAAATAAATAAATAAATAAATAGATAACACCAGTTAGAGTATGGTTACAGTGTATGGGACTCTCGTCTGGATTGCTTGATAAAAGAACTTGAAAAGATCCAAAAGAGAGAAGAGCGATTTATTCTCAGTGATTTCCGACAAACGAGTAGTGTAACGAAAATGTTGCGAAATTTGGGCTGGGAAGACTTGGGAGTAAGGAGACGAGATGCTCGAGTCAGTGGAGAAGATGGCTTGGAATGACATTAGCAGGCGACTACGCTTGAATTGGGACAAGGAAGAGGAATTACGGATTTGAATAATTTACTAAATATGTGTAATGAATCTCCATCTTCTTTGAAATCATTAAAGAAAATGCTAGGTAAAGAAGTAATAGGGAATCTGCCACCTGGGAGACAGCTCTAAATGCAGATAAATGGCGATTGATTGATTGATTGATTGATTGATTGATTGATTGATTGATTGATTGATTGATTGATTGATTCATCCTTCAGACAGCATTAATAACCTATACAACAAAGCAGAAGTAGAGCCTTCTCAGTTTGGGGTAAAGACTTCCACTATCCGGGAACGTGGCGGTGCCTTACTCCTATGTCGCCTTGGCCTACCGAGTGACCGCTGCTCAGCCTGAAGATCTACAGATTATAAGGTGACGCGTGGTCACCTCTCGGCCTCACATAGCTCCCAGTTGTTCTTATATAGGCTGAATGGACCTCTAGCTAGCCTTTAGTTCCAGGTAAGAATTCCTCACCTGGCCGGAAATCAAACCCGATGCCTCTGAGGCTCATGCTAGTTAGAAAAGAAGCATGATTTGATAAGATCATATCACGAAATCTCTAGTCTGACGTGGAATCCTACTCACAGGCACATCATTGTAGTGTGCTTAGCTCCGTGACCAGCCACCTTTGTCCCTCGTGTTAACCTGGTGCTCGTTTTTATTACAGTTGAGCGAACCTCGCGGCATCTGTCTCTCCAGAGGTGCAAGTTCCATTTTCTGACAGGAAATCGAACCCAAGTCCTTCCATTTGCACCGAGCACGACTTCATTGCCTCAGCTAGGGCACCCCCTAATAATGTGCCTGGCAATTCTTCATCTTTTCTCAGATGTATACCGTATTTACGCGAATAATACCCGCACATTTAAAAAAATTGAGGCACGAAATTGGCGTGTGGGTTTTATTTGCGTCAATGTTGGCATTTTTTTCATAATCAGCCTTCCTAAAGTTAGGGTGCGGGGATTATTCACGTAAATACGGTAATTGCGAGGAACAGTTACTTACCAGCCCCGTGGTTCTTGGCTTGACCAAGGTCGTGCTCTTCTAGCTCGTGTGTATTATGTGCAACAATGCAGCTGGGATCATACGTTCGTAAATGTCCGGCTCCATGGCTAAATGGTTAGCGGGTCCTAAGTTCGATTCCAGGCCGGGTCAGGGGTTTTAACCTTCATTGATTCATTCCTATAGATCGGGGGCTGGGTGTGCGTGCCATCACCAGAATTAGAATTCATCGTAAGTTAGGGCTCCATTCTCACAAATATCCCCCCCAACCCCATGGCACTACAGCCCTTGAAGGGCCTTGGCTTACCAAGCGACCGCTGCTCAGCCCGAAGGCCTGCAGATTACGAGGGGTCGTGTGGTCAGCACGACGAATCCTCTCGGCCGTTATTCTTGGCTTTCTAGACCGGGGCCGCCATCTCACCGTCAGATAGCTCCTCAATTCTAATCACGTAGGCTGAGTGGACCTCGAACCAGCCCTCAGATACAGGTAAAAATCCCTGACCTGGCCGGGAAACGAACCCGGGGCCTCCGCGTAAGAGGCAGGCACGCTACCCCCTACACCACGGAGCCGGCTCTCACAAATATGCAGGTCGCCTGTAAGACGTCAAATTGAATGACCTGTGCTAGGCCTTTCTGGAGACCACACGCTACTGTTATGCGTCTATGAGGCGGCTGCCAAACTTTCCCACGGCGAACCTCTCCCTTTCTGGGGTTCTTCTGAATTTATATCCTACATGGAGTTTGGACATGTTTTATGTTTTCCAGTACTTTTATTTCTTTTCCTTATTAAAGAATGACAAAGGAGAAAAATGATGTAGATTTTTTATTTTAACAAATGGAAGATCCACGTTTTCGGAGCTTCATTTTAGTATTTTCTTTATTGTACTCGAAATAAACTTTCAAAGTATTAAGTTGTGTTCAGTACATGTAGTACCTATGGAAGACATGTTGAATACAAAACCAATTTGGTCAACAGGACACCAGTGGGATCCAAACCCAAACTTAATATAATCATTTTTGTGTTGTCTTCTGGATTTGTATTTTTTTAAGTTTTGCTGCAGCGTGATTGAAAATATATTTTTAATGACTTGCTTCCAGTAAACAACAACAAAGTAAGAAAATATTGTTTAATTTAATAATAAATTTACAGACACCATGATACCAGTTACATTACACAAATTTATGATACCTGTTGTGGGTAAATGAAACAGCCTTATGTTCTCAACCTCACTGCACTAGTGATGTCTCCGCACGCCGCAATAAGACCAATTTACCTGTCGGAACGATCCGTTTAAAATGCAAAATTTAGACTATAAACTATTCTCCTTTCGACAGTCATGGCTTAACGAACCAGCAGTTTCAATGTTAAGCGAGACCAGATACTTTATGTCAGAAGTAGATGTTCAAAGAGGACAACCTTGTTAGGGACCTTGGCAGTGCCTACAGAGTTTATACAATATTAACAAGGTCGTGTGTCTACAACATGTAGTTCATTGACTACTACCGACAAACGTGCTGCAGAGGACATCAAGATTGGAGCAGAGAATACTCTACTGTTTCCGGACGAGTCCATATTCTCTGTACGCAGCGATTCCCGCCTTGTTTATAAATGTAAGTAACTGGGTCAACAAACGTCACTGAAGAGGAATATGAATGGACAAGGACAGCATCAGTTTGGTGTCACGTACACTCCCACTCTGTTTGTTCCTTGATATTTTTTTTTTACGTCGCACCGGCACAGATAGGTCTAGGCGACGATGGGATAGGAAAGGCCTAGGATTGGGAAGGGAGTGACCATGGCTTTAATTATGGTGTAAAATGGGAAACCACGAAAAACTATCTTTAGGGCTACCGGCAGTGGGGTTCGAATTCACTACCTCCTGGATGCAAGCTAGCAGCTGCGCACCCCTAGCCGCACGGCCAATTCGTTTGGTCTTTGATCTGTAATAGGCCAAGTGTACACATATATTTCCTAGAATATACCACCCTTTTCATGGACGTATAGTTCCTGTTTAGGGGTGTAATAGCTGTTCTGTTAAATGACTCTCCGGTGACCATGTTCATCAAATGTTTTGATTGCCGCGTCTGTCCCTTAGTCCTCTATCAAATATACGTGCGTTGAAATTGCCTCAGATCTCCAGTATTCTCAACCCACCAATGGATCACATACTTGATGAGCTTTCAGAATGTTCAGTAGGGGAAGAATTTGGTTTTGATCAAGTGAAAGGTCTTGTGAAGATGTTTTTTAAAAATTAATTTCGTGTTGCTATTTCTAGCCGGGTGCAGCCCTTGTAAGGCAGACCCTCCGATGAGGGTGGGCGGCATCTGCCATGTGTAGGTAACTGCGTGTTATTGTGGTGGAGGATAGTGTTGTGTGTGGTATGTGAGTTGCAGGAATGTTGGGGACAGCACAAACACCCAGCCCCCGAGCCATTGGAATTAACCAATGAAGGTTAAAATCCCCCGACCCGGCCGGGAATCGAACCCGGAACCCTCCGAACCGAAGGCCAGTACGCTGACCGTTCAGCCAACGAGTCGGACTTGTGAAGATGTGAAAATAACTGTCGTGGAGTTTGCAG
The DNA here is from genome assembly GCF_040414725.1 of Anabrus simplex. Taxonomy (NCBI): domain Eukaryota; kingdom Metazoa; phylum Arthropoda; class Insecta; order Orthoptera; family Tettigoniidae; genus Anabrus; species Anabrus simplex. The sequence goes on along the minus strand of NC_090269.1, from coordinate 109,577,866 downwards.
ATAGCATTTTCATAGTAGCCAAAAATAAGGAGGCAGCTACTTAACTCGAATGGCCATAAAATCCCTTTTATATAGTTTGCAATTAAATTAAGAGAAATGTCATACAATAGGCCTACTTATCAATAATGGAACACTATACAGTACAGTGAGACATTCGGCTGGTTGTAATCTATATATTAAAAATGTGAAAAAAATATGAAAACTTAAGTCAGTCAGTCCGGAGATTCTATCCGGTCGATTTCCTTCATTTTTTAACTGAAAGGTATTCATGCACAGAATTGTCATCAGGTACTATAAATCACTTAACCTCCGCCTTCCTCAAATTATTTGTTTTTTTCCAATTTTTTGTCTCTCTGAAGCAATCCCATCTTTGGTTCTAATTGAGGCACGGAGTTTGTTTTGGCCTAAAAACACTCAGTGGATCAAACTCTTTCATTTCAGCTCTTAACTATTCAAATTGGTTGATTCTGAGGAATGTTATGAGTGCACATTCAATTTGACGTCTCATTTCTTCAACATTTTTTCTCATTGAAGCAATCATATTTTTCATTCTAATTGAGGTATGCAGTTCGTTTTGGTCTAAAAACACTCAGTGGATCAAGCGCTTTCTTTTGGAGGTAATAACTACTTAAATTGGTAGATTCTGAGAAAAGTTATGAGTACATTTGTCTCCATGACGAAGATCTTTGAAGGACTTTGTAAAAGTTCGGCACGTAGTGTTGTTTCAAGGAACGTTTAATTCCATTTCTTTGTGTGATGTATTTCAAGTGTTTTGTTGACATAATATGACATTCTATTACCACAGCAGATCATGTGCTTTATTTCATTAACTCGAAACTTTGCAAATACACCCGTGAGGGTAGTAACGAACAACACCATACTTTGTACATTGCGGGCGGAGCCACCGGGAAACTGCTAGTGAATATTAAAAGTCTCTGCAGAGAGTAACCAAATTTTTCTGAGGGGCTGTAATTGAATTCTCAGTTCTATAATTCAAAACATAGCTGACAAGCTTCAAATTTTATCGTCGAGTTACTTACCCAGATCAAAACAGAAACTGATAGTTGTCAATAGTTATAGTGTATCTAACCCGTGTCGGTATATGCGTTCTAAAACACTCCATTAAATCAACTTCTCTTGACATTCCTGTAAGATAAGTTAATCAGAAGTACTGTTAAAATGATTATTTGCCTTCCCGGTGACATTTGATGCAGTACCGTACAGCAAGAGAATTCTAGGGGTTAGGTCTCTTTCGCTCAAAGTGGGAAGCTGACCTGAAACACGGTATGTTGAGGCCGAGGAAGTCATTCATGTTCACGCCCTTCATGGCCATTGTCTTTCTTTGGTACCGGTATCTTAATTTCTCGAAGTGCCATACCCCTTCCATTTTTTCCCTTTGATTTTTAGAGGATGATTTCTCACTTGTACTTCGTCTTAAAACAATAATCAGCCCCACTGTTGGCAGCCCTGAAGATGGTTTTCCGTGATTTCCCATTTCCACTCCAGGCGAGCGCTGGGGCCGTACCTTAATTAAGGCCACGGCCGCTTCCTTCCCACTTCTAGGCTTTTCCCATCCCATCGTCACCATACGACCTATCTGTGTCGGTGTGACGTATAACAAACTGTAAAAAAAAAAACAATCACCACTACCATCACCACCATCTTACAAGTGTTGTGACAGGCTAGCAATAGTCGCACACAATTTTTATTGAAATGAAATGGTGTATGACTTTAAGTGCCGGGAGTGTTCGAGGACATGTTCGGCTCTCCAGGTTCAGGTCTTTCGACTTGACTCCCGTAGGCGACCTGCGCGTCGTGATAAGGATGAAATGATGATGAAGACAACGCATACACTCAGCCCCCGTACCAGCGAAATTAACCAGTGATGGTTAAAATTCTCGACCTTGTCGGGAATCTAACCCGGAACACCTGTGACCAAAGGCCAGCACGCCAACCATTTAGTCATGGAGCCGAATGTCTAAAGATCTGAACCAAACTAGCACTGTGTTGCTCTGTATGTATGTATGTATGTATGTAATGTAATGTAATGTATGTATGTAGAGATCCACCAACCTACATTATCACTTTATTTTTGCCAGTGAGTGTATCAATGCTCCACTCTCAAACTAGTGGTATGTTGCGGTTGGCAAGTGCGTCTAATCACACGGTTTCTCTCACTAACAGGCTGCTGGGACTACCTGCTTTCATTTGTTCTTTCAACCATATTAGTCCATAACTGCTTTTTAATCTGAGTTTGTTACCTGTTACATTTCTCTGACAGCGTGCTCGCGTTTTAAGAACTTCTGGTTGACGGGTTATCTTTTCATACAGTTACAGTGGTAATGCCATTTGGCGAACATAGAAAGCACAACTCAATGAACAACAATCACTCGAATGTTATTACCGAGCGAGTTAGAGGTGTACAGCTGTGAGCTTGCATTCGGGAGATAGTGGGTTCGAACTCCAATGTCGGCAGCCCTGAAGATGGTTTTTCGTGGTTTCCCATTTTCACACCAGACAAATGCTGGGGCTGTGCCTTAATTAAGGCCACGGCCTCTTCCTTTCCACTCTTAGCCCTTTCCTATCATATCGTCGCCATAAGACATATCTGTGTCGGTCCGACGTAAAGCAATTTGTAAAAAAAAAAAACCTAATGTTATTGTCGGTGTTGAAGTATATTCCCCTCACGCTTGGGCATCAGTGAAACACCTCGATTCTACTATTAAGTTTATTAGCCCCACGCTTGGCTCCAAATGAAATATAACTGCAATATTTCTTCTTCTTTCTTTCTCTACCGCTTTTCCCACATCTGTAGGGTCGCGGGTGCGAACTGTATCGCAATGTGGATCTGGCCCTGTTTAACGGCCGGAGGCCCCTTCCTGACGTCAACCCTATATGGAGGGATGTAATCACTATTGCGTGTTTTCTATGGTGGTTGGTAATGTAATATGTTGTACGAATATGAAGAGGAAAGTGTTGGGACAAACACAAACACCCAGTCCTCGAGTCAGAAGAATTAATCATACGCGATTATAATCCCCGACCCGGTCGAGAATGGAACCCGTGACCCTCTGAACCGAAGGCCTTAACGCTGACCATTCAGCCAAGGAGTCGGACATAACTGCAATACTTAATGATGATGATAGTAATAATCATAAAACAGTGAACCTGGCTAAGGTATCCTTCTGCGACCTGGATCCCGTTTGCCTTCAATTCTCCTCGAATAATCAAATGTAAAAAGTGTTTACTTGACATGGTCGAAGTATTCATGCTTACTCCTCTTGTGAGGATTTCAACATATTATTATTATTAGTATTATTATTATTAGTAGTAGTAGTAGTAGTAGTAGTAGTAGTAGTAGTAGTAGTAGTAGTAGTAGTAGTAGTAGTAGTAGAGTTCACCGATGAACCCTCACACTTATCAAGAAGCCCTTTTCTTGTATTGCTTTCTTCGCGTTTTCCTTCTCATTTCGATGTTTATCTTAATATGGGCTCAAGATCGTGCAGTTTTGTATCTTACCAAAACAATCATGACAGCAGTGACCATCATCGTCTCCATATCAGCTATGCTTGACGTTGATGGACTTTTACACACATCTAAATTTGTTAATATCTCTGCTATCTTTATTCGTGTCGGAAGTACCAACTTTACACACAGATATTTTAAAAAACATGACATCTACATTCGTACTATACAAATATACAGGTCTATTATACAAACAACCACAGATAAAGGAACAATTCGAAAGCTAGATGATTCTTGCCCAATATTGGGAGGCTGCAATCAAGTCTTTCATAGTGCACATTGAATGACATAAAACACATTGACACAGATGTTGGGTTTTCTGCTGCTTTCCTCAATCACAAAGTGTTGAATCGCTTGAAAACCCCCACTTCCGCAAATTTACTTTTGTTCTGCCGACTTCTGTACGGTGTCTGTTAAGGGCTTTCCCGATTGTCCACTTCTCCTGCTGTCCACATGGAAGACTTTCCTTCGGATCTGTCCAGTTGGTAAGGTGGTTGATTCTTTCTTTCCACATTTTGATCGCAGCATTCTCTGCTTTCCCCTCAAGCTGTGATGTGCGGAGAAAACTTTTTCCTAGATTTTAGCCTCTGTGTGGCTGGGTGGTATCTATAGAGAGGGTATGCTTCTGAAGTAGATCGTTGGAGCCTTTCTTTGTTACCTGCTACCTCCCTACGAATCTCACCGGATGCAATACCAGCTAAAAATTGGATCTTCTCAATTGGTGTAGGTTTCAAGCATCCAGCAATGATACTGCAGCTTTCGTTGAGAGCGATGTCGACCTGCTTCGTAAGGGATGATCTACTGTATATCAAACCGGGGAGGCATATTCTCCTGCAGAGTAGCATAGAGCTGTTATCATAGGCCGTGTGATACGTATGACACGCCTATTTATTAAGGACAGTATCATAGTCTACTGACCTCATCTTCATAGGTTCGATTTCGGCTCAAGTCCGGTGGTATCTGAAGATGCTGAAATATATTAGCTTCGTGTCGGCAGATTTACCGGCACATAAAAGAACTCTTGCGGGAACTAAATTCTTACACCTCGGCGTCTCCGAAAACAGTAAAATGAAGGCGTAAATCAATAACGTTACTTCTTAAGAACATCTCTTGTCACTTGTGCTGAATCACTTTCTTCGGTATGCGCATGCTAAGCCGACAAAGCCAACTGAAGAACGCAACTCTTCAGACTGGCCATGATCGTGGTAATAACAAAATAAGTATAGGATATAACATCTGTCTGAAAGTATCCTAAAGGAATGTGAAGTGTCCGAGAACTCAAATATTCTCGCCTGTTGATTGAGACAGGTGCGCTCTGTTAGTCTGCTCTCTTGCGTGCAAGTAGACCTATCTACACAAATTTTATTACTTCATTTTCAACTTGTAAACCTTGAGGTCACACTGCATTTTAAATAATAATAATAATTCCGATACCATGTGCAGCCATTTTGAGTTTATGCCATATAGGCTGGCTTTATTTCACTTTTAATGTTGCATTTTATCGCAACCAGAAATAGGAACTCTATTGGGCGACTTATAACTGAGTTTTAATTAATTTTTTCACGTAAACGTGTAACCAGAGAACTTTGACATCTTGAAATCGTACGAAATGGAATGCCCAATGGACTTCTTTATGCCGTTTCTAAATCCGACTGTCACTTTCGAATATGAACCCACGATCATGGGATCGAGTGGTCGACATTCCGTTACTGATGAACGAGGGAATTAACAAATCTGAATAGGAGTCCATAACAAGTATGGTTTTTAAACTCTTCTTCCTTGTGATCAACGATCACCTTCCTGAAGGTCCCGTCTCCACCACGGAAATTCCACCACACAAAAAGCAAAGCCTTTTCCGTCCAGAATATGAAGGCCCTTGCTGGAGAGAAATTTAAAGAGTTGTAGTATCCATAACCTCGACACTCAATCAACAGAGTAGTTAGCTCCATGCCCGGCCGGTTTCGTTCGTTTATGTTATAGGCTGAATAAACCGTGCGGCCGTTTGACTCTGCACATTTTCTTCATTACTATAGATTCCGTGAACCACTTACTCCGTTACCGTCTCGCCTAGATAAACCACTCCCTGGCTTCTATTACACCCACAAGGCAGAGTTGGTCTTAAGTCTGGTTCTTGAAAGATCGTATGCGTATCATCAGGGTCCGCATTTTGATGACATGCCACCATATTTTAGTTGGTGCATCATACCCATTGCTAACTTATAAATAAATTTTGATCATATCCCCCTGATAACAGAAATGCGTATTTATGGTCAGTTTTCGTCACGTTTGCCTTTTTTCTTTTAGGTTTTTTTCAGTTGCGTCATATTCTGTCATTTTGAGCAATTCGTTACATTAAATTCTTGTTTTTAAGTCATTTTTCTTTGTTCAGCGTTTTTTTATCTTTACCTTGGATAGTGAACATCGTCTGAGCTTTCAATAAACGAGAATGCTTAAATATCTAAAGAGTTCAAAGTTCGAAAACCCAAATAAAGTGACCTCCTAGAACCCTTATTCGAGCTCTTTGGAAATCAACATCCCTACACAGCGACGAGACATTGTTTCTAAACTAGATGGGCTTGCGGTGAAGGTAAGAGTTGTCACTCTAGGAATTGTCACATTTTAAGTCAGGTTGTTGAAGTGCCTGAGCACGAATATTCATATATCGGCTTGCAAGTTATGTTTTACACAGTAGGAGCTTTATTTGTTCGTCTGTGATTCATTTCAAGTGTTACAATGCCAAAGATATAGCTATTGCTGTTCACTGAAAGGAAATATTTCACCTCAGTACTTAGGCTTGTAGCCTGCCCCGTGGTCAAGGGGTAACGTGCCTGCCTCTTACTTGGAGGACCGGGGTTCAATTTCCGTTCAGGTCAGGGATTTTCACCTGATGGCTGATTCGAGGTCCACTCAGTCTACGTTATTACAACTGAGGAGCTATCTGACGGTGAAGTAGCGGTTCAGGTCTATGAAGCCAAGAATAACGACCAAGAGGATTCGTCGTGGTAGCGGTCGCTTGGTAGGCCAAGGCCCTTTGGGGCTGTTGCGCCAAGAGGTTTGGGGTTTAGTTTGGCTTTTAAGAACTTCATTTGAAACAGCACTGACATATTATTCTCTCGGGCACTTATCTATCTATCCGTCTATCTGTCTATATATCTATCTATCTATCTATCTATTCATTATTATTATTATTATTATTATTATTATTATTATTATTATTATTATTATTATTATTATTATTATTATTATTATTCGTTATGCCCAACTAAAGAGCGCGTGTGAACTTATTTAGCACAATGTTTCTTCTTGTCTTCCGAAAATCTCTTCATCTTTCGCTGTGATTCTTTTTGCGTTCTTTCGTCCATCGTAGCTTGTCTTTTAGGTTGATCAGCAAATTTGTGTTTGTTTATGAGATTTCTGAATGTTTTTCTGTCTTGCAAGATTTCTTCATTTATACCAATTTCCTGAAGATCTTTGTTTATTTCTGTAAGCCAGTTGTGATTTTTTAGAAATACTGCGAGATTTAGTATTTTCTTTGTTGGCCCATTGTTATTCCTCCTGATCAGGTGACCATAGAATTTTAATCTTTTTTTTCTAATGGTATCTGTGATGTTTTCTGTTACTTGATAGATTTCCTGTGATTTCCTTTTCATCCAAATACCATTTTCGCATTTAGATCGTAGAATGTTCCTGAAAAGTTTCCTCTCTTGTTTTTCGATGTTTTAAAATTGTGATCTGCTACCAATTATCAGAGTTTCTGATGCGTAAAGGGCTTCTGGTTTGACAACTGTGTTGCAGTGTTGTAATTTTGCGTTTTGGGATATAGATTTTTTGTTGTATCTGCTCCAGACAATGTTGTATGCTTTTTGTAATTCTTTCTTTGTTTCCTTCCTGATTTATCCCGTTTGGTTGTATAATTTCACCTAGGTATTTGAATTTATCTTCTTCTGTATCTGTTTACCCTCCGGGGTCGGCATTTCCATCGGACTCAGCGAGGGATCCCACATCTACCGCCTCAAGGACAGTGTCCTGGAGCTTCAGACTCTGGGTCGGGGTATACAACTGGGGAGGATGACCAGTACCGCGCCCAGGCGGCCCCACCTGCTATGCTGAACAGGGTCCTTGCGGGGGGATGGGAAGATTGGAAGGGATAGACAAGGAAGAGGGAAGGAAGTGGCCGTGGCCTTAAGTTAGGTGCCATCCCGGTATTTGCCTGGAGGACAAGTGGGGAAACCATGGAAAACCACTTCCAGGATGGCTGAGGTGGGAATCGAACCCACCTCTACACAGTTGACCTCTCGAGGCTGAGTGGACCCCGTTCCAGCCCTCGTACCACTTTTTAAATTTCGTGGCAGATCCGGGAATCGAACCCGGGCCTCCGGGGGTGGTAGTTAATCACACTAACCACTACACCACAGAGGCGGACGTATGTGTCGTCTCACTTTCATCACGACGCGCAGGTTGCCTACGGGAGTCAAATCAAAAGACCTGCACCTGGTGAGCCGAACATGTCCTCGGACACTCCCGTACTAAAAGACATACGCCATTTCATTTTGAATTCAAAAGGGCTTTGTGCACGTGTCTTAAGACCGGCATGAGAGATGAACGCCAGGGGAGGGATTGAAATAGAGACCTCCAAGCTGACAAGATCGCGCCAAAGCAAGTACGTTACGGTAATAATTTCGTGTGGCTATTTCTAGCCGAATGCAGCCTTTGTAAGGCGGACCCTCCGATGAGGGTGGGCGGCATCTGCCATGTGTAGGTAACTGCGTGTTAATGTGGTGGAGGATAGTGTTAGGCCCTATGTGTGGTGTGTGAGTTGCAGGGATGTTGGGGAGAGCACAAACACTCAGGCCTCGGGCCATTGAAGGTTAAAATCTCCGACCCGGCCGAGAATCGAACCCGGGACCCACTGAACCGAAGGCCAGTACGCTGACCATTCAGCCAACGAGTCGGACTACACTACGGTGACACTGGATGAAAGCAACGGTGTGTTTGTGTTTGATGCTGATTTCTCCTCTCGGCATAGCTCTCAAGCCACGTGCAGATTTATCAACACCGCCACGGAAAACCCATTTGAATTCGCCCGCGAAGAGATCTAATTGGCTAACTTCAGCAGCTGATAAAATGACAATGGCGTCTGATATCAAATTATTTATCAGTATGACCAACCCTCTAACGCTCATAAGTTTTGCCGCTTTTTGTGGTAAAGAAAACACGTAAATGTCAAGGGAAATTCATTTTTTGTTCATTCGAAATATTGGCCATAGCATGTAGACACGTCGTCTACCTTTCAGGTAAGTTATGAATTCCATGCTTGTCTTTTGCGGAAAACCATTCGCCGACCCATTTTCCAACTTCCTGGAAATTGCTGAAGTGCTGCTCTCCGAGCGCGTGCCCCATTGATGCGCTACGAGCTCGCCTTCTGAGCATAGCTTGCACATAAGTGGGTTCTGTAAAAGTTGCGCCGTGGAGATTCCCCGCCAGGAGTAGAAGTGGTTTGACAGCTGTCTTAAGCAACTGCTACTTGCGCTGCACCGTAGGGGCTTATTTCCTGGTCCAGCGAATGTTGTGAATATCTGTAGTACTGAGATTTTGAAATTAATATATATATATATGTTATTCATTCTATCAATGTTGGTTTCTTGCACATTTAGAAGACCTGCATCGTATTTATATCAGTGTGTGAAATGTGTATACGTAGTTTGACTTTATTTACAAACCAAGTGTGGAAACATGGAATTAGCTTTTCAGTCCTATGAAGAATATCCACAGCCTGTTCGTAGCTGACAGGGTCAGGAATAAAATGAATGAAGAATGAAATACCGCTAAAGGAAGAAAATGCTGCCGAATGCGAGATCTGACGTGCTTTTCCGGACAAAGATTGATGGATGGCAAATGAAATGAAATGATAGCGAATTTGTTGAATAAAGAATGACCAGTAAAAACAGAAAAAAACTGTCTCACCCTACGTTTCCCCCGGCATGCATCCCTTATGAAGTGATAGGGGTCAAGAATGAACCATAGCTACTGCCAAGGAAAGGAAATTGTGTGCCCTGGCGAGGCCTGTCGCATTCCCCGGGGTATAAAAGATTAATAAATGACAAATGAAATGGTTTCAAACAGTGATGCTGATATGAAGATGAAGAAACCAGAAATAATATTTTGAACACCAGCCTTGTCTGACATTGAACCCCCAAAACAGTGATGGGAGGCCTACGTTCCACCATCAGCGTCATGAAGAAGTTTTTTTAATCTTTACAATAAGTGAAATTTACAAAAGTATTGTAAACATTCGTAACATTGCTATAACGTTTTCAGAATATTAAATTTAACATGTATTACATTGAAATTTAAAGCTTTCCGTCGCAAATGTTCATTCGACCAGCGTTGTTTCATTATGTCTTATTGAGACGATCTCCGTTGAGTTTAAAACAGCCGCTTAAGTGTTACTTGAATGATTGGACATTATTTAAGAAACCAAGTCTAGCAAGTGGCTGGAAAATGATAAGGGCTGTGGACACTGTCATATTCTGAAACACGAAACTTCTCTGTGGAATTCCCAGACAAACAAGACCTCTCGCTAATGAGATCCTAGAATGATTAATGATCACGGCGCAAGTTTTACGGCACCCATAAGTGCACTGGAATTTTTCATTCATTAATTTCTCGGAAACGGCTGAGAATTGCGCCTTACTGCTGGCACCTGTTACACTCCTGGTCATGCACCAAAGATGGATCGAATCTGTCACCCATTCGGCATAGCCTCCCCTTGTTAGTTAAAAAAGAGAAAGAAAGGCTGCAATAAAAAAATACGGGATCCGAAATTTCCTTCGATTTGTGGAAGAGATAGCGTGTTTTCAGAGAGAAATACATTATAGTTGGTAACCCTCTTAACAAGTGATCATGCGGAACGGGCGAGTTGGCCGTGCGGTCAGGGGCGCGCGGCTGTGAGTTTGCATCCGGGAGATAGTGGGTTCGAATCCCACTGTCGGCAGCCCGGAAGATGCTGTTCCGTCGTTTTCCATTTTCACACCAGGCAAATGCTGGGGCTGTGCCTTAATTAAGGCCACGGCCGCTTCCTTCCAACTCCTAGGCCTTTCCTATCCCAACGTCGCCATAAGATCTATCTGTGTCGGTGCGACGTAAAAGCCACTAGCAAAAAACAAAAAGCTGTGCGGAATATTCAATTCATCGACCCTTGCTATCGACACACTGCAGATATTTCCCTTCTTCGTATTTTAAGTCCTCGCATGTTACCGAATGACTGTTCTTGGCAGAGAATTAGCATAAGACATACGTTTCCATGACAGAGGCAGTTATCTAACGCGAGATCTTGAACCCTAATTGAGTGTAGTTCTGCGTGTGAGAAATGTCTTGGCCCACCCCCGCCGTTACAGATAGATAACATCGCTCTCTTTGCATGCGAACCGCATTAATATGCTAAAGAATTGCGGCTATCGCGGGTCAGCGAACGTCCAGCTTGACCTCTGGGGGGTCATCACCTCACCTTACCCTCGATAGGAATATTGAGTAGGGCGATCAATTATATACCTGCATCGTGTGCTGGACTTAGATGGGGTGTATGAGTAAATAACCTTGGCTGAGACTTTCCCGTCTAGCATATAGAACTGGATGAAAGAAACCTAGAATAGACTTTTGGATGTAATATTCAAACTATGGAGCATTTCTACCCCAACTAGAAAGCAAAAATTAAATATCATTGTAGTCTGCGGCAAGCAAATCCAACTCAGGTCTTGAATGAGGAGCGCTTGTGATACCCCGTGTCTGCTCAGGGCTGGACCCCACCCTATCCTCTCGCTTAGGCTGTGCTGATACAATAGCGCTTGCTCTCCGTTTCTCTTCTTGCCTTTTAGTCGACGATACAGACTATTCTAGTGATTGAAATATTTCTTTGCAAGGTGTTTTTAAGAAGCTTACATTGCTCGAAAAACGATCTTGAAGATTTCCTGTCCTTAAAACCATGTCACTTGTTGGATTGTAACAATGACAGATACGATGAATCCCTTAAACAATTCGACAATTGTTTAGAAATATCGAAGAGTCCGTCTCTATGGTGTAGTGATTAGTGTGATAAGCTGCCACCCCCGGAGGTCCGGGTTCGATTCCCGGCTCTGCCACGAAATTTGAAAAGTGGTACGAGGGCTGGAACGGGGTTCACTCAGCATCAGGAGGTCAACTGAGTAGAGGTGGGTTCGATTCCTACCTCAGCCATCCTGAAAGTGGTTTTCCGTGGTTTCCCACTTCTCCTCCAGGCAAATGGCGGGATGGTACCTAACTTAAGGCCACGGCCGTTTCCTTCCCTTTTCCTTGTCTATCCCTTCCAATCTTGCCATCTCTCACCAAGGCCCCTGTTCAGTATAGCAGGTGAGGCCGCCTGGGCGAGGTACTGGTCATCCTCCCCAGTTGTGTCCCCCGATCCAGAGTCTGAAGCTCCAGGACACTCCTGTTGAGGCGGTAGAGGTGGGATCCCTCGCTGAGTTCGAGGGAAAACCAACAGATTAAGAAGAAGAAGAAGAATATCGAAGAAATGTCGCCTGAATTAAACAATTTTTTGACTTACTTTTTTGTAAATTCCGTGCAGTGTCCAGCTAAATGTCAAAGAGAACTGATAAGTTTCATCCCCCTGTGTTGGGGGGGGGGGGGTAGAATGACACCCAAAGTATCCCCTGCCTGCCGTAAGAGGCAACTAAAAGGGACTCCAGAGGCTCTGAACTTCGGAGCGTGGGTTGGCGACCACGGGGCCCTTAAGTAAGTCCTGGCATTGCTTTCACTTAGTTGTGCCAGGCTGCTCAATTTCATCGATCCTAACCAACCTCCCTTGGTCAACTCTTGTTCTTTTACGACCCCGACGGTATTAGTTTATGAGGCCTAGGTAGGTCTCTCATTTTCACGCCCTTCGTGGCCCTTGTCTTTCTTTGACCGATTCCTTCATATTTCGAAGTGTCGCATCCCTTCCATCTTTTCTCTCTGATTAGTGTTATATAGAGGATAGTTGTCCGGTTGTACTTCCTCATAAAACAGTATCACCACTACCACATGATACGGTTCAGTGTAACCAAAGTTTGAAAGATATGTACAACCCCGGTTAACCGAACTCGGGTTAACCGAAACCAGGGTTATCTGAAATACTTCTTCTTTTAAAGCAACACAGAAAATATAGTACGTACATGTGGATGTTATTATTTTAGTTTGCCTCAAGATTTGTTGAAAAATGCAGTGAATCAACGCCGTCTGACGTCCTTCTAATGAAAGATGGCGGGACATTTCTGTTCGAAAACGTTGAGAGGGTTGAAAGTAGTGATATTTTTGAATGAATAACTCATACTAAGAATATATATTTCTGCAATCCTAAAATTGTAACTTTAATAAAAAACATAAGTGCTGCCCACAAAGATAGTTTTGAATTAGTTCGGCCTTCAAATCACTTCAGAATTACATATTGTACTTAGATAAAAGAATGGTGATAGATGTTCATGGCTTAATCGATAAAATCTTTATCCGAAACTGCTCCCCCGCCCCCATCTCCTTAGTTCGGTTAACCGGGGTTGTACTATGTTACAGTATTCAAGGCGGCCTACTTGCACTTTATAAGAACTTCTATCAAGAAGAGTTTCCACGTATCCGCGCATTGTCATGTAAATTAGCTACTATGTTTGGCTCTACATACTTGTGCGAAGACATATTCTCACTCATGAATCTGAATAAGAGTGGGACCAGGTCGTTACGTTGGAAGCAGGGTTACGCATTCATTTTTCTTAAACAAATTTCCCTGACATCACTAATTTGGTGAAATCAAATTAATAATGATAATAATAATAATAATAATAAGTATGGGCTGTATACTCATGTCCAGAAGATCTCTGATGTCATACGGAGAAGGAGAATTGCATTTTATGGCCACTTGCTAAGAATGAAACCCGCACGGTTATCGAACCAGATCTTTACCTGTTTTAAAGATAGGAAGACCCAGCGAACTTGGTTCAAGGAGGTGAAAAGGGACGTACAGGAGATGGGGATCACTTATGAAGATATACGAGAACGCAACCCACTCAGGAGTGTTTTCAAGAAAGGCCAAAGTTGAAGACGGGAAAGACGTGGACGGAGGAAAGAAAAGAGCAACACCGGCAACGAATGAAGGAACACTGGGCGAAGATCAAAGCCCAGAGAAGACGTGTTCCTTAGTAGGCCGATACGCACAAAGAATAATAATAATATGCCTTCGGTTACCGTGTGCTGACATTTTAATTTGGCGCTATCTGCTCGTCAATTTCGACGTTCCGTTTTACTCTAGGCCCACTAAATAGCACAGTAAACCGAAACTCTCTTGGGCGTTTATGGCTGAGATTTAATGAATTTTGTCGGGTAAACACCAAATGTGTCACCAGAGATCTTTTACATGTCGACATAGTACGGCATGGAGTGACGAATGGACGTTTCTCCGCCCTTCAAAAATCCTACTACCTATGCCAGGTTTGAACCCACTATCTGGAGGCCGACACTCTGCCACTAATCCACAGAAGCAGCTATCAAAGAAATCGTCTTCATTGCAGAAAGAATAATACAACTGCTGTTATTGGTTTTTACGTTCCACTAACGACTTTTGCGGTTTTCGGAGACGCCAGGCTGCCGGAATTTTGTACCTCATGAGTTCGTTTACGTGTCAGTAACTTTACGGACATGAGGCTAACGTATTTGAACGACTTCAAATGCCACCAAACTGAGCCGGAATCGAACCCACTAACCTTGAGCTTAGAAGGCCAGCGATCTACCGTCTAAGCTACTTAGCCCAGGAATGCAGAAATTTGTCTCATTTTTTCGTATTATTTTTGTAAGTCTGATATTTGTTATTCTTGATTTTTCCTCCTTCTTCTTCTTTATATGTTTACCCTCCGGTTTGTTTTTTCCCTCGGACTCAGCGAGCAACTCCACCTCTACCGCCTCAAGGGCAGTGTCCTGGAGTTTCAGACTCTGGCTCGGGGGATACAACTGGGGAGGATGACCAGTAGCTTGCCCAGGCGGCCTCACCTGCTGTGCTGAACAGGAGCCTTCCGGCAGGATGGGTAGATCGGAAGGGATTGACAAGGAAGAGGGAAGGAAGCGGCCGTTGCCTTAAGTTAGGCTCCATCCGGGCATTTGCCTGGAGGAGAAGTGGGGAACCATGGAAAACCACTTCGAGGATGGCTGAGGTGGGAATCGAACCCACCTCTACTCAGGTGGCCTCCCGAGGCTGAGTGGACTCCGTTCCAGCCCCCGTACTACTTTTGAAATGTCGTGGCAGAGCCGGGAATCGAACCCTGGCCTCTGGAGGTGGCACTTAATCACACTAGGCACTACACCACATAGGCGGGCGATTCTCGTTTCTGTCTCATTAATTGTGCTGCCCATACACCTCACTCCCCTCTGTTTCCTTCCCACTTTCCCGCTCCTTCCATGCTCACTGTCAGCCGTGAGAGCCCGGGGCTGCCCTGAGCCAAACACAAGGGCTGTCCACTTGGAACGATCTGGTCTACCGAGCGAGTTGGCCGTGCGGTTAGGGTCGAGTAACTGTGATCTGTGACTCTCCCACCGTCGACAGCCCTGAAGATGGTTTTAACGTGGTTTCCCATTTTCACACCAGGCAAATTCTGGGTCTGTACCTTAATTAAGGCCACGGCCGCTTCCTTCCAACTCCTAGGCCTTTCCTATCCCATCGTCGCCATAAGACCTATCTGTGTCGGTGCGACGTAAAGCCCCTAGCAAGAAATAAGTAGTAGTAGTAGTAGTAGTAGTAGTAGTAGTAGAAACAAATTCGAAGTTAGTAATGCGTTGAATCTCCATTCTCGGTGAATGCTGAGTTTGCACCCATCCAATATGTCACAGATAATCTACCCTGGTTAGTTAGATACACCAGTACACATTCCACACTGATACAGGTTATCATATAAAAGTTTATTAAGTAGACGAGTCCTTTGACCACGCTACCCCTTACATGAAACAGAAATTAAAGGGTTTGAATGCACAACATGGTGATTTAAAGTCATCGTTCTGACTCAACTATCTATCGATGATTTTTCGCTCAGTCCACGCATTTCACTGTACCTCATGTTACATCGTGATAACTTCGTTTTGCGTTTAGAAAACCAAGAAGGTTTATTTGCTGCAGCAATTACATTAGCAGAATGATATTCCTTTGTTCATTTGAAGCAAGTAACTTGCGAGTTAACTTTTGAACATGTAGGCTCTTTGAGCGCAGGAGACGGTAAACATAGTGTGGTGGTGGTGATTATTGTTTTAATAAGAAGTACAGCAGGGCAACCATCCTTTATTAATACTAATCAGAGGGAAAATATGGATATCTCACACTTTGAAAAGTTAAGATATTGGCCAAAGAAATACAAGGGCACCTAAGGGAGTGAAAATGGAAGAATCCCTAGGCCTCCGTACGTATTACCATAGGGTCAGAAAAGAACAAGTTTTGACCAAAAGAAGTCGGACAGGATAGGTGGAAATGAGGAGCCTGTGGAAGTAATGCCAGGACTCAGCTAAGGGCCCCGTAGTCGCCAACCCACACTCCCAAGTTAAGAGCCCCTGGGACCCGTTTCAGTCGCCTCTTACGACAGGCAGTGTGTAACTTGGGTGTTATTCTATTGTACCCACCCACAGGAGGTGGTAAACACAGGGAATTCTCTGATAGAGCTATCGATAGTACCTGTATACTTTTTGAGCTCAGTAGACGGTAAACACAGGGAATTCTCTGATAGAGCTATTGACAGTACCTGTATACTCTTTGAGCTCAGTAGACGGTAAACACAGGGAATTCTCTGATAGAGCTATCGATAGTACCTGTATACTCTTTGAGCTCAGTAGACGGTAAACACAGGGAATTCTCTGATAGAGCTATCGATAGTACCTGTATACTCTTTGAGCTCAGTAGACGGTAAACACAGGGAATTCTCTGATAGAGCTATCGATAGTACCTGTATACTCTTTGAGCTCAGTAGACGGTAAACACAGGGAATTCTCTGATAGAGCTATCGATAGTACCTGTATACTCTTTGAGCTCAGTAGACGGTAAACACAGGGAATTCTCTGATAGAGCTATCGATAGTACCTGTATACTCTTTGAGCTCAGTAGACGGTAAACACAGGGAATTCTCTGATAGAGCTATCGATAGTACCTGTATACTCTTTGAGCTCAGTAGACGGTAAACACAGGGAATTCTGTGATAGAGCTATCGATAGTACCTGTATACTCTTTGAGCTCAGTAGACGGTAAACACAGGGAATTCTCTGATAGAGCTATCGATAGTACCTGTATACTCTTTGAGCTCAGTAGACTGTAAACACAGAGAATTCTCTGATAGAGCTATCGATAGTACCTGTATACTCTTTGAGCTCAGTAGACTGTAAACACAGAGAATTCTCTGATAGAGCTATCGATAGTACCTGTATACTCTTTGAGCTCAGTAGACGGTAAACACAGAGAATTCTCTGATAGAGCTATCGATAGTACCTGCATACCCTCTGAGATCAGTAAAGAGCAAACACGGGGGATTCTCTCAAGAATTGTATCCATTAGAGCGACATTGCCCACGGCATGGTTGCTTCTGGCTTTGCAATGTAAGTACTATTCCTGCAGTTATCTGAGAGAGCTAGAAACGTGCTGCTAGAGATCCTCAGCTGTGCTTAACATTTCAGCGTTCATTTTGTTCGCGAATAAGGTAAGTGTGACAGGTATTCTCAATACAAGCAATACTCTACAGAAAGACTGCTAGGCATTATGTATGCGACCTATTTCTGGGAAGTGATTAATGACTGAACGATATCAAGCAAGACTTGTACTATCTGCTCCAGAATGTTAATAAGGAACGTTCCAGATTCCTTCCATTCTCAAGGCTGTGTGACTGATTGTTCTGCGCTCAAATGCTGTGTATCGCTGGCGACACCAGTCTTGCAGGTTTTATTTTTATTTTTAATACTTTTTTTAATTTTACCCATTTGTTTACAAGATAACATGTTGTTTCACGTGTGCATGTACTGCAAACTACAAACATATGAGATTACTTCACAACAATCCTTTCAGCCCACGCAGTTGTGAAGAATCATGACTTCTTGCGGTATTTTCATACATATCGGTTAGTGGTGGGTGCGGTTTGCAGGTTCACCTTTGTTTAATATTAGTTTCGCGTTCCTTCGATGAAAGCCAGTCTGTTTAATTATTTCCTCATATCGATTTTATAATGAATATTGATGTACGCCTAGAAAGTCTTAACTACTCGTACATGCCAGAACCGGCTTTGTGGGGTCCAGAGGAGTTGCTGGTCCCAGTACCATTCGCTTGGGTGGTAGGGAACATACTTTCCCAAGTGCTGCCCGTGTAGAATTCTTCATGGTGAAATCGATATTACTCGACAGAACTTGCTCATATTAAAAAATGGCATCTAATTATCTTTCACTTTCTCATCCCCTATACGGACACTTGTTTACGACACCAGTCAATATTCTGGCTTCATGAATTTATCCTAGTTGTCATATCCTGTACTAACCTCTTTTGTTTCCATATTCCTACCATGGCCTCCACACACTATGTTTACCTGCCACACATGAATCGATATTTTTCAATAGGCATGTGCCATCCAAACCAACATTTCATCCCCTGAGGGTGGGGGACGCGAACGAATTTAGGTTCGTTGCCATGTAGTATGCTTGTAAGAGGCGACAAAAAGGGGCGATCAAGGAATGATCGTATTAGAACCATGAAACTGCTTGTGATTAGTACCATCACACGGGGAACACCATAGGTCGCCTTTACTTGCGAGTAGTTCCACTATGTTAGGTACACAATACGTTTGTGATTTGTAGCAGCAGAGAGGGGTTCACTGTGGGTTTCCAGTACCTGTGATTAGTACCACTACATGCGGAACACCACGGACTTACGTTGCCTGTGATTACTACCATTATTTGAGAAACACCATAGGTCTGCGTTACGTGTGCAACGTACACTACTTGAGTAGTACCACAATGCGTGGAACACCGTGAGTCTACGCTACTTTTGATTAGTACCGCAACATGAGACATACCATTGTTCTACTTTACTAGCATAAAGTACCATTATGAGGGGCCGTTGACCTGGATTTTGGACCCCTTTAGACAGCAAGCATCATCGGTTCAGGATCGTGCTTTAGAAGTAGTCCCTTGGTCAGTAATACTACTGTTTTAAGATAGTTACCGGGCGAGTTGGCCGTGCGGTTAGAGGCGCGCGGCTGTGAGCTTGCATCCGGGAGATAGTGGGTTCGAATCCCACTGTCGGCAGCCCTGAAGATGGTTTTCAGTGGTTTCCCATTTTTACACAAGGCAAATGCTGGGTCTGGGCCTTAATTAAGGGCACAGCCGCTTCCTTCCAACTCCTAGGCCTTTCCTATCCCATCGTCGCCATAAGACCTATCTGTGTCGGTGCGACGTAAACCCACTAGCAAAAAAGAATTAAGATAGTTTCTGGGAGGTTGGAGCATTGCGGGTCGGATCCACAGATTATTTTAAATTCGTATTCATCCATTCATTCTTCATCAGCACGTTTTGAATTCTAGTCATTAGATGATATTTGACTTTTAAATTGTCATTACATTTTGTTTCATTTGGTACCATTAGGGGCCGCTGACCTAGATGTTTGGCCCCTTTAAACAACAAGCATCGTCCTCAAACAACATTTCGGGAATACCCATCTATACAGGATGAAGCGAAATTCGCGCACTCGGGCGTCGCAGCGTGGCTCCTCACATGCAGTAAAAAAATGTCTCTCACAAAAGTTCGTCCTGCGAGTATATCCGGGAGAAATAGGACGTTGAAGAGTGGCAATCTGGCAACACTGTAATCACATGTAGGGTAACTACCTCTGTCAGCACATATTAGTCGTGTTTTTTATTTCGTAAATGTAGTCCAGGTGGTATGGTATCTGGCATCTTAATCGTCAATAGCAATTGCAGCGCGTCCTCTAGAAACCATTTGCACTTACACACTACGATCCTAGAAATGAACGAACATTCGTTTTCATTGGTCAGCTTTGAAAGACGCCCTTTCCACGTCGTGGACGTGAATTTATTCGCACCACTTCATCTAGTAGATGCGTTACAACGTGTTCAGCGTTACTAAATTTTGTAAATGTAGGATACATGTGACCTAAGAAACAGTATCTTACTGTATTACAGTATCTAATGTCCGATGGAAATTAGCAAATAAAAAAGTGCGCCTCAACCCAGGATCGAACCTCGACCTCCTGCGTGCTAACCCAAAACTCTATCCACTGCACCCAGCCCCCGAGCCACTGGAATTAACAAATGGAGGTTAAAATCCCCGACCCGGCCGGGAATCGAACCCGGGACCCTCTGAACCGAGGACCAGTACGCTGATCATTCAGCCAACGAGTCGGATAATGTTTTAGGTGTGTCCCGCAAAAATAATATTAAATGCAAATAATAATAATAATAATAATAATAATAATAATAATAATAATAATAATAATAATAATAATAATAATAAAATGACACATGGCACCGAAGAGGCCTGGTGCAGGTCTTACAAATTGACACCTACAGGCGACCTGCGTGTCTGTAAGGATGAGGCCCTACCTATGATAAATTTTAAAAGCAAATAAAATAACAGAATAAAATACTGACCATAACCACGACTTTAGTAAGGACATCATAAATCAAAGAGTTTGGTCGTCTTGTAAAAGAAAAGCAGTTAAACATGTTGCAGAATGTCCATGCAAATTAATTACAAGTAATACACTTTTATTGTTCCTTAAATTGAACATGGTCCGCCTCTGTGGTGTAGTGGTTAATGTGATTAGCTGCCACCCCCAGAGGACCGGGTTCGATTCTCGGCTTTGCCACGAAATTTGAAAAGTGGTACGAGGGCTGGAACGGGGTCCACTCAGCCTCGGGAGGTCAACTGAGTAGAGGTGGGTTCGATTCCCTCCTCAGCCATCCTGGAAGTGGTTTTCCGTGGTTTCCCACTTCTCCTCTAGGCAAATGCCGGGATGGTACCTAACTTAAGGCCACGGCCGCTTCCTTCCTTCTTCCTTATCTCTCCTTCCAATCTCCCCATCCTCCCACAAGGCCCCTGTTCAGCATAGCAGGCGAAGCCGCCTGGGCGAGGTACTGGTCATCCTCTCCAGTTGTTTCCCCGACCCAGAATCTGAAGCTCCAGGACACTGCCCTTGAGGTGGTAGAGGTGGGGCCCCTCGCTGAGTCCGAGGGAAAAACCGACCCTGAAATGAAACCAGATTACGAACGAACGAAATTGAACATGTATGCAAGAGGAAGATGAACTCTTCGGTTTATCTAACGTGACTCAAATATTAAAATGCTAGTAGCAATGTTTTGATAGCTCCGGAGTAACTACAGTAACACGTTTTACTGTTTTAGGTTGTCAGTTCGCAGTCTGGATTGAGTAAGCGGGGCGAGAAGTTGTGCTATTTGACTTTACTGCCAATATAACGGATTTTTTTTTTTTCTAGTTGCTTTACGTCGCACCGACATATATACGTCTTATGGCGACGATGGGACAGGAAAGGGCTAGGAGTTGGAAGGAAGCGACCTTGGCTTAATTAAGCTACTGCCCCAGCATTTGCCTGGTGTGAAAATGGGAAACCACGGAAAACCATTTTCAGGGCTGCCGACTGTGGGGTTCGAACCTACTATCTCCCGAATACTGGCCGCACTTACGCGACTGCAGCTATCGAGCTCGGTTATAACTGAATAAAAAGTTTCTGCAGGAGTCTTCTTAATCTAATCGAAAAGTGGAATGAGGTTAAGTGCCTCAAAAACATTGTGCCGTCCAGGTATTGGCTTATATCCATGGCTCCGGTCTGTTAACAATAGTCAAGAGTTACGATGTTTGTTCTAGTATGTAGTGTAAATTATTAGGGCCAGGATTTGTGCAGATGCTTCGGGAGTTGAAATGAGATACTGTCCCTGCATTTTCCAGGAGTGAGTGGAATACCTTGGGAGAAGACCGCACCCAGTGTAACCATATTGTTAATAGCGATTCTTCATCATTAATATTCTTCTTCTACCGTTTTACCCACACTTGTGTGGTCGTGGGTGCGAATTGTGGTATATATACACACACACACACACACACACACACACACACACACACACACACACACACACACACACACACACACACACACACACACACACGTGGATTCGTCCCTATTTTACGGCCGGATGCCCTTCCTGACGCTAGCCGTGTGTGGAGGGATGTCGTATGGCTTTTAGTGCCGGGATATCCCAGAACGGGTTCGGCTCGCCAGGTGCAGGTCTTTCTATTTTACTCCCGTAGGCGACCTGCGTGTCATGATGGGGACGAAATGATGATGATGAAGACAACACATACACCCAGCCCCCGTGCCATTGGAATTAACCAATTAAGGTTAAAATCCCCGACCCGGCCGGGAATCGAACCCGGGACCCTCTGAACCAAAGGCCAGTACGGACATGTGGAGGGATGAAATCACTGACCCCATCTTGGCAGGTTGATCCTGGTTCAGTCCGATGGTATTTGACGGTGCTCAAATACGTCAGCATCTTGTCGGTAGATTTTCTGGCACTTAAAAGAACTCATGCGGGACTAAATCCCGGCACATCGGCGTCTCCGAAAACCGTAAACGTTATTAGTATCTAGTGGGACGTAAAGCCAATAACATTATCATCTTTCAAGATGGGTTCATATTCCCCACTTTAATATTTGCTTGAGTCCTTGTGCAGGTCTTTCGATTTGACGCCGTACAGGCATCAGTGAGGATGGGACCCTATCTAAGATGAAATCTAATGCTGAAAACGTCACAAACACCCAGCTCCCGACCGGGAATCGAACCTGGGACCCCTTGGACCAAAGACCAGCATGCTAACCATTTAGAGATGGAGCCGCACAATCAGGCAACTCTTTTAAGCATTTTTTGCTAAACGCTGTACGTTGCACCAACACAGATAGGTCTTATGGCAACGATGGGATAGGAAAGGCCTAGGAATGGGAAGGAAGCGGCCGTGGCCTTAATTAAGGTACGGCCCCAGCATTTGCCTCGTGTGAAAATGAGAAACCATGGAAAACCATCCTCAGGGCTGCCGAGGGTGGGGTTCGAACACACTATCTCCCTGATTCAAGCTCACAGCTGCCCGCCCCTAACCGCCCGGCCAACTCGCCCGGTTTTAAAGCAGTTCAGACTTATCGTCAGTTCCTTGTAGAATAACGGTCACGATATCAAAGTGTGCTGTACACTGGAGGACAAAACAACCTGTAGACAACCACTGTAAGGAAGAAGGGGGTACTTGGTCTTCTCAAGTCCAGGTCGTAACAGGTCACGCTGAAGATACCGGTTGAGAGTGGGGGTCGCGACACCTTGACCGAGTAGCTTCATCATCACGAGTGGAATAGCCTTGTAATTTGTAAACCTACTGTTTACTGTTTGTAGGTCAGCCTGACCTGACGTGAAGTCGTAAAGGTCACAGCTAGTTGCTTTGCGGAAAGAAAAATTCGAGAAAACATTCATTACAGAAACCAGCCGTAGGTTATGTGTTATAGCCGTTATAGGTTTACCTGCAACATACACAATTTCAGTATAGGCCGAGTATTTTTATTTAGTACACACTTTACCTTACTGTAAATCTATACTTCATTCCATGTTAAGAAAACAGTATTGCTCTTATGACAACAGACTTGCCATATCAAACGGCTCTGCTCAACACCATCATGGGAAACGGCGGCACATAAATTTGTGGAATTCAGTATTTAAGTTCAATATAAAAAGCGGAAGAAACTAAGCTGCAATTTTTTTATGAATTAAAAGGGACGGGGGTTTACAGGAGCTATTTTTGGTTTGTACAGAATCAGAAGTTTACTACGGTACATAAAAAAACCTCAGCATTGAAGTGGAAGGAAAACTGGGGAGAAAATAGAAACATAATATTTGTTTATGGCTCGAGGGGTAAGGGAAGCATTTAATTGCATTTAATAAATTTCCCCAGTCAACACCGATACCCTGACGTATCGCTGCACACCACAACACCAATATCTTCAGTAAGAACTTCTGTACAGTACAAAAATAATAGAACGCACAGAAATGCTGTACAATATACAAGCAAGTCTCACTCAACAAAAGACAAGTAAGCACTGATTTAAAGCCTAAAAACACACAAGCAACAAATAATAAAAACTGTAGATGATTCTACTATAGAAATGAGCTGCCGGCGGTTCACAGAGTGAGGGACTACAAGAGGCTTGTGCCAGAGAAGAACGAAAATGGCTGTTCCTCCCATTGTGCTTCCTCCCTACTAATATATTTATAAAAAATAAAATGTTATGTAGTTGTTTTAATAATTCACGGGCAAAAATGCATCATTTTTATTTGTCTTTCGTAATACATTACAAAGTACAGTATAATATTACTTAATTGCGAGGAATTATGGGTAGCTGAGAGGGGGGTGTTCACTCCTTGTAAGAGCATTTCTGTTTTCTTAACGTGGAATGAGTTATAGATACAGTGTATTTCACATACCAAGGGATTAATTCTGATTGTATGCAAGCCATACTTTTTATTTTTAACTGTGGCAGTGTGGCAATATTTTCCAATCACTCGAACGCAATTATCATTAAAGCTGAAACTTAAAGTTAATACAAAATTATATACAGGGTGGTTGGGAACCTGGCACAGGGGCGTTAGAGGGTTGGTATCCCTGATAAATAATTTGGAAAAAAAATCGATATCTCGCGCCGTTGTCATTTTATCAGGTGCTCAAGTTAGCCAATCAGATCGCTTCGCGGGCGAATTCAAACGGGCTTTGGGCGGCGCTTGGTCAGTTCCTCTTCTTGGTGGTGCGAAATAATAAATATTCCTACGAACAGAAGTGATCCTCATTGATAAATAGAGCAAGAGAAATGAGTTTTTATTTGTTGTTCTGGAAAGTGATCTCTTTGGCCGGTTGAGTAGCTCCGTTTTTTTATGCAATCGCCTTCTGATCTCAAGATAGAGGGATCGTTTTCCAGCACGATCAGTTGGAATATAAAAGTGTTTAATGCACTAGACGCATGTCACTAGCTTTATGGATACATTAAAGGACCCTTTTACAGTGCAGAATTTCGGTCTCTGAAAGCATAGTAGTTAAAGGTACATTAAAAACACAAGTTTATTGATCCACACGCTAGGTACGATATCCAGCGCTATACGAGGTAGTTTATGAATGCCATCATCGTCATCATCATCATCATCAGTGGTGGTGGTGGTGGTGGTGGTGGTGGTTACTGTTTTCAGATGAACTACAACTAGGCAACCATCCTCTATATAATACTAATCAGAGAGAAAAAATTGGACGGGATCCGACACTTCGAAAAATGAAGGTACCGGCCAAAGAAAGACAAGACCCACAAAGGGCGTAAAATAGAAAGTCTCCCTAGCCCTCGGAAACCTAATAGCGTCGGGGTCGGAAAAGAACAAGAGTTGACCAAGGAAGGTGGGGTAGGATAGATGAAAATGAGGAGCCTGGCACAAGTAAGTGGAAGCAATGCCAACACTCAGCTAAGGGCCCCGTGGTCGCCAACCCACTCTCCAAGGTTCAGAGCCCCTGGGGTCCCTTTTAGTCCCCTCTTACGACAGGCAGGGATACCGTGGGTGTTATCCTACCGTCCCCACCTACAGAGGGACCATCATCAACATCATCATCGCTTCTAGGCACACTACATTCTTGATCTTACTGATAGCAGCTCAAATGAGAAGAGTCGAGTTGTTCCTAACACGGGAAGAGGCAGTGTGAAAGGCAGCTGGATCTAAGTGGACGCTGACCGACGTCTAAACTAAAATGTGAACTTACTGTAGTACAGTACTTCAGCGAGAATCTGTGTACACTTTACGGTCGAAGCTCCCCGCGATGGACGGCGACTGGTGAGCAGTCGAACTTTGCCACAGTACTGGTAAAGGGGGCGGGGCAGAGTTGTTCCTCCCGCCGGAACCATCAGTATGAGCTGCATTTCATGCAGATCGGAGCGACGTTGAGATTGGCATGCAGTGTACCTACATAGCGCTATGCCAAAAGGTCTGCAGCCCAGTAGCCAAAGCCTTATTTACTTCTTTGGTAATGCTTTTACGTCGCACCAGCTCATCGAAGGTTTGCGGCCACTCAGGGATGGGGAAGGACTAAGGTAGGGTTTCCACTTGATAGGCTGACTGAGTTAACACATTAGGTAAGGGTGTTTTCTGCCCGAAGGCAGGTCTGAACCTCCGCAGAGGTGTGCCTGAGCCGGAGTTTACGTACGATAGGGTGGCATGTTCATTTCCGCTCCTCAATTCCCTTACCCCCACCAACAGCGCGTGGCAACCCATCCACATCTTGACCACGTCCAATATTGCTTAACGTCGGAGATCTCACGGGATCCGGTGCTTCAACACGGCTACGCTCGTTGGCAGTTAACATATAATAAGTAGAAAATACACACTTTGCAGTAGAAAACATACAGGCTGTTGAGCCGTAATATACCGTACGTGATTTAATACACAAAGCAGAAAAGTACACAACGTCCAAATGGTCTTTCTGTAGGGGCTCACTCCAAGCGTCGCTTGCATCCAAGGCCTAGACAGATGAACGCGGTAGACGGCTGTCATGTCGCCGATAAGCAAAACATGGTTCGGCTGGATCTTGTTTCAAATGTTCCCACTGTAGACTTACAGAGTGCATGTATGTGTATGTATGTTTGTCCTCAGCCCGAAGGCTAGTTGGATCCTCAATAGCTCCGCCATCAGCTGTCATAGATGGCCTAGGCATCACTGAAGAGACGTACTAGGGAAATGGGGAGTGAGGTAGTTTCCCGGCGCTTTCCTCACCGAGCCAGAAGTTGCTATTACATATTAGTATGCCAAGCCCACTGAAATGCATGGACCAACCGATCCTATGAGCAACATTTTCACACCATTCATAGCAGGGACTGGCTGGATAAGGAATGGCATTGCTAGCATCGCTCATATCTCAGTCACTTTCATATTGTCAAAGCCAAGAATAAGACTGAGACAGATACACGAAAGTAACAAAATTGCTCTAGCCTATACCAGAAGACATAGAGCACAGTAAATACCAGGTCCCGCCAGCAAAGGCATACAGAGTGCATTATGCCATATTATTTGTTTCATGAAATCGCGTGTCATCCCTTCGTACTTCATGCATTTCCATTTTAACTATGGTGACCATTATCTCCAGTTAATAGAATCCATAGCAGCTAATCATTTTGTGGCATATAGAGTTTACTTTCCGCTACCGATTACACAGTATATGAATCTAATTTATGTGATGACACCTCGTGAGGCAAGAGGTGAAACGATTCGAGTTGATGAGGACGCAGCCTCGCATGACTAATGTGCTAGACGAGATGTCTAAGTAACGGACGCTCGCGTATTAAGCTTCTTCCTCGCTCACGGCACTTCATTTTTTTACACACTTGATGGCTTATTGGATTATATAAGTGCTAGTATAACTATTAACGTGTTTCATGACTTGTGGCTAATGTTACTTTTTAAAAATATGAAAATTAACGCTATGAAGGGAAAGCGTAATTTTCTCTGAGGACTAAGGAACAAAGGTTTCCTACTATTTTTTGACTAACGGCATACTTGACTGAACGCCGACGGGTTACAGTTGTCCGCTGCTCATCGAGTCTTTCTCAAAATAACATTTACCGTATTAAAGGCTTCATGGTAAATAAAATGGAATTTTTAGATACTGTCCAGGTGGGATAACATGGCAACACTAGTGCAGGTGGACATAACATAGTAGATAATGTTCCATAGGAAGGGAAAAGGTACCGGGTAATGTGTCAAAAGCATATCCTCCAAGCACGTACGGAAAGGAACTTGAAGAACATTTCTATGTGAATGGAGAAATCATTCAATGTAAGGCGTGTCGTGGAGTAATTAAACGTGACAAGCATAACTGGTTACCACATTGCAGTACTAAACAGCGTAAAGCAGGCGTTGCGTCAAGTAAAGAATCAGAAGTACAAGCAGTCTCAAGTTCGGCATCGCCCACTCAAAATTCTGTCAAGATTTGTGTAAAATGACACAATGCGCTAGTATACCTATTTGAAAGGTATATAAACCACACTTCAAACCATTTATGCAAAAATACAAAATACATTAAGGAAATACTATCTACCAAAATGCTATGAAAATATTGTATCTAAATTAAGACAGAGTGTAGGTGAAAATAGGATTAGAGTTAACATATATATGAAACTGAAGATGCTGTTGGTAGATACATTGCAAACGTCATTGTAGAAATACTTTCGCCAGATAATCTCAGTGAAAGGATTTTTTTAAGGTACGAACTTCTTTCAAAGGTGAATTACTTAAGCATCACATCAGTTTTTCAGAGCAGCATGTCGCTGTTATGACCCAAGAAAGATGGTGTACTTTTTTCTCATTACCAATGGTGCAAGTTACATGCTGAATGCAGGCAAGTATCTTCATGTGGCCTGTTCTAACATGCTCGATTTGACCTCTCTAGTGCAAGGGAAAATGAAAACCATCCTTGAAAAAAGTCTAACATTGTAAATATCCGAACCATTTTGTAAGGAAGTTAAAAAATACCATCTGCATTTCTGCATGATCTGAAACTTGCCCAGCTTGTGACTTCGTGTGATGTGAAGAGAAGTTTCTCAGATTATAAACATGGTTTAGATGATTAGAGAAGAATTTTCACTCACAAAATAATTAAACGATGTTTTGTTATTAATTGTAACAGGTTCAGTGAAAGATTAGAACATGATGATGCAAACTATTGTTAACATTAAATAATTTTATGTTCTGTATTAGTTTTCATCCACAGGCAGATAAGATCCACAGATAAGATTTACATTGTGGGCTATATCTAGATGCACAGAACGATTAGTAATTAAAGTTTTTCTTAAATTTCAAATCACAGTTGGCGCCATGCTGAAGTTAGCTGATTATGCAACCTTATGATTACTGTTTACATTTACACGATACTCGCGCTGCTACTCCACTGATACTCTATACCCGCAACGTGCACACATTGCAAACGAAGTCCTAAATGTCTCTGCTCTACAGAGAACACATTGCACAATCGAAAGTAACACACGTCCCATCTCAGGTTACATTGTTTGTTATTTTGCTATATAAAAAAAGAGTGATTACATGCGCCTCTGTGCAAATTGCTGTTGTTCTAAAATACATAATATTATTTTAGTCATCATATTATGTTTGATTATGAAAGATGTGAACGTGAATTTTGCTTCAACAGTTCGGTTTCACCACAAACGCACCTTTCGTTCACCGCCGGCTGCTGCTGCTACTGCCAGCATTCATCAGTATCTTTCTCGCATACTTTCACCGAATATTGCAGTGGCGGGGGGTAATCGTAGCGTTTGCAGTTACTCTCCTGAGGCGCGCTGCTTGCTGAGGGTGCAAGTCTTGGCCACCGCTGTCTGGGTGTATATGTCGTCCTCATCATCATTTCATCCTGATACCGACGCGCAGGTCGCCTGCTCCTGACAAACCGAACTTGTCCTCGAACACTCTCGGCACTAACACCCATACGTCATTTAATTTCATTTGGTCACCGCTGCTTTTGATCATCAGTCCAGTGCTTGTTCGTGTGTAAACACTATCTGGTACTTCGAAGTTATCTAAACAATCACTGATGTGAGGAATGGCATCCGCCCCTAAACCTGTAGCCAAACAGGGGCGTACGCAATTTTTTTTTTTTGGGGGGGGGGAGATATTAAATATTAACATTTGAAGACTTTTATAATTAATGTTGGCGTCTATTGTGAAATTAGACACACTAAATTCAAACTGTCATATTTTTTTTGCTAGTTGTTTTACGTCGCATCGACACAGGTCTTACGGCGACGATGGGACATGAAAGGGCTAGGAGTGGGAAGGAAGCGGCCGTGGCCTTAATCAAGGTACAGCCCCAGCATTTGCCTGGTGTGAAAATGGGAAACCACGGAAAACCATTTTCAGGGCTGCCGACAGTGGGGTTCGAACCTACTATCTCCCGAATACTGGATACTGGCCGCACTTAAGCGCCTGCAGCTATCGAGCTCGGTAAAAAACTGTAAAAATAACACAGTTATTTAGTTAAGACACATTTGTATTCTTGTTGACGATCACAATAGCAGACATATCCTAGTTCTTTTTCTTTGTTGGGGGAGGTGGGGGCAGCTCGTGGATTATATTTTCTACGGCTTGGTGTTCTTCTTTGTGTATATACAAAGGAGCTAACACATTCATTCTTTCCTGTGCTGTCATTTGCTGCAAATAACCTTTTAAATACCATATTTCAGGAATGAAAAAGAGCGTTCTGGTCTGGCTGTGGTTACTAGTAAGACAGGAAACACTTTCAATACTCCATGTTCTGTTGGGAAAATATCACTGCGGCAACATGTTAAGTGTAAAAATGAAGTCAATTGGTTCAGGATGATTCATTTTTGAAGAAAAACTGAGTGAGTTGGCCGTGCGGTTAGGGGCGCGCAGCTGAGAGCTTGCGTCCTGGAGATGGTTTTCCGTGGTTTCCCATTTTCACACCAGGCAAATGCTAGGACTGTACCTTAATTAGCGCCACGGCCGTTTCCTTCCCACTCTTAGGTCTTTCCTATACCATCGTCAACATAAGACCTAACTCTGTCGGTGCGAGGTTAAGCCCATTGTAAAAAAAATTATAAGAAAAACTTACGTTAATGGAAAATCGACACATTGTTGGCGAATACGTAGTTCAAATTAGAAGCAAACTAATAAGCTGCCTAAAATGTTCGTTTACACGGTTACCACAATTAATAACAAGTTCTAAACTTAAAAATTTCGGTGGGGGTGGGGATTCCCCCCTGTAGCCCCTGTAGCCAAAAGACAAAATTAGCCTGGGTGCCTCCAATGACAACAGATGTGACAGACGAAGGAAAGCTTTTTTAAAGTTTACGCGAATTCTTTTGTATCGCAGCTCTGTTTCAAAGCAAATACAGTAGAAATTTTGTAGGATTTTAGGCCGTTATCCGTTTCGAACCCCACCGTCAACTGTCCTGATAATAGTTTTCTCTGCTTTCTCATTTTCATTTCCAAGAAGATGCCGGGACAGTTGCTATTCATAGGCCACAGCTGAATCTTTCCACCTCTTTACCCAATTTCATTCATTTTCTCACTAACTCCTCAACTGAGGTTGGAATCAGGAAGGGCATCCGCCCGTAAAAAACGTGTCATATAAATTCATCTCGCCTCATCCCGTATCAAGAAAGGGGACTGAGGTGTACACAAGCAAACATCCGGTTTGGTTACTAACTCCCAGCGTTCCATCGAAAAACGTATGCTCGGCATATTAAAGAACACATTATTATCATGTTTCGTTGTGTGTGGCATATGCTATTTTCTTAGGAAAAACGTCATGATGAGAAGGAATAGAGATGTTGCTACGGCTTGTAGGCCGTGGTTCAGTTGGGTTCCTAGCTCCTTGAAAATGCTGGATGCAGTTTCTGGCGAAACTTCGGTAGGTAGGAGCCAACTTAGACCACGGAGTACAAGCGCGGAATACCTTTTTTTTTTCGACATGAATCGTCCGCGGCAAAGAAACGAGGTACCTTATTACTGTTTAAGAAAATACTAGGTAAAGAACAGATAGGGAATTGTCACCTGGGGACTGCTCTAAATGTAGATCAGTGGTGATACACGTATTGATGCTGGCCGAGAAAGCCTAAGCTATCATCCAAGCTCCGATTAATCAAGGCGCCATATTATCCGAACAAGGTCTGTAAGTTTAAATTGCTAGATTACTTTTTATGCAGTCATTCTTTACAATCCCCTCTGGGTGGGGGACGCAGACGAAGAATACACCCGCGGTATCCCCTGCATGTCGTAAGAGGTGACTAAAAGGGGCGACCAAGGGATGATGACATTAGAAGCATGAAACTACTCGTGCTTAGTAGCATT
Source organism: Anabrus simplex (assembly GCF_040414725.1). Taxonomy (NCBI): domain Eukaryota; kingdom Metazoa; phylum Arthropoda; class Insecta; order Orthoptera; family Tettigoniidae; genus Anabrus; species Anabrus simplex. The sequence continues at coordinate 109,546,359 of NC_090269.1, read as the reverse complement.
GTGTGAGGAACACCCCGGTTCTGTAGATGGTAGGGTCTGAGATCGTGTGTATTCCACCGAAGCGGGAGGAGCCGGCATTCGGTTGTGCAAACTAATGTCCATGTGCCGTAACGCTGTGCTGGAATGTGTCTGTTCCCCTGGGTTCAGAATAGATCTGCGCTACCTATGAGTAGTACCACTTTACGAGAAACGCCATGGGTGTACGTTGCCAGTGACTAGTACCACTATGTGAGAAAAACCACGGGTTTGGCTGGCGCCCGTGATAAGTATCACTATGTGCGAAAACCATTGCTGTGTGCGTTTCCTGAGAGTAGTTCCATTATGTGACGAATACCATCTGTTTGTATTACCTGTGATTGTTACCATAATGTGTCATACACGTTGGGTCTACATTGCCTGTGATTAGTAGCACTATGTAAGCAACACCACGGGAATACCGGCGCCCCTGATTAGTCCCACTATGTGCGGAGCACCATGGGTCTGCGTTGCTTGTGAGTAGCACCCTTATGAGCGAAACACCATGGTTTTGTGAGTGATGCCATTGTGTGCGACGTACGATAGGTCTTCGTTTCCTATGATTAGTACCACCATTAGAGAAACACATCACCGAGCTCGATAGCTGCAGTCGCTTAAGTTCGGCCAGTATCCAGTATTCGGGAGATAGTAGGTTCGAACCCCACTGTCGGCAGCCCTGAAAATGGTTTTTCGTGGTTTCCCATTTTTACACCAGGCAAATGCTGTACCTTAATTAAGGCCACGGCCGCTTCCTTCCCACTCCTAGCCCTTTCCTGTCCCATCGTCGCCGTAAGACCTATCTGTGTCGGTGCGACGTAAAACAACTAGCAAAAAAAAAAAAAAAAAAAAAAAAAAAAAAAAAAAAAAAAAACACATCATAAGTCTACGTTACCTGTGATTAGTACCACTATAGGAGGATCACCGTGGTTCTACCTCCCAGTGATTAGTACCATTATGAGGGGCCGGCGACCTGAATTTTGGACACCTTTAGATAATAATGCACCATCCCAGTAATTCAGGCTTTTTCAATTGGATCCACCAATTGTTGTTGTTTTTTCTTTCACTATCGTGTTTTCATCATCATTAGTTCTAGATTCTAGTGAGTGGAGAAATGTTGAAGTTTTAATTTTCGTTTCGTTCACATCTTACCATTAGGGGTCGATGGCCTAGCTGTTAGCCCCCTTTAAACAATATCATCATCATCATCATCATCATATCATCATCATTATTTACATTTTTGTTGTGAATACTTGTGTATTATAGCGGCAGAGGAACGAGGTACCACATGAAACAGAAAACTTAAAAAGAACATTTAAAGAAAGTCTAATCTATAAAATATTACCTATAAGATTTTGACCTTCCTTAATTGAAAGGTTAGGGGGAAGAAACAGGTAGGCCTAAGTCAACTTTTTGTCTTAATTAAGTTAGTGGTGATACACTGAGCATCGAACCAAGCTTTATTCAGTCTACTACATTTCGAATTTCAGTTATCAAAGCATGTGATTTTATAATGTTTTATTTATTTATCTAGAAACGTTCAGAAATAAAATGTCGTTGTTCTGAGTTATGAAGGAAGCTGACTTACTTGTTTTTTCCGTGACCCTTCAGTTTTGTTGTAACTTCAATATTAGAAACAGAATAACAATGCTATACATAATGATGCGCATCTTATTGTAGCATTTATATCTATTGTTCGTATTACACACATACTGTATAACATAATTTACTGCAAAAATAAACATGAATACGATTTTCTTTGTTTTTTTAATAATACCAAACTTACTAAGATGAGAGTTTTACTGTAAATTTTTTTATACATCGAGTTGAGCCTCTGTGGACTGCGTGGTAACAACCAGCTTCATTTTAGTGTCTAGGTCTTGTTCTTGTTCCGGCTTTGACTTCCTGCCAGTATCTTCTGAGCCCAGCGACGAGTGCCTGTTTATGCTCTTCAGACAAAGGTCCTGTCCGTCTTCTGGAATATTTTATGATTGTCCGTATTATCCGAGATGACCTGCGTCCACATTACCTCGGATAATCAGGGTTCTACTGTGGCAGTATGTGTCTGAGCTGTTGGTGCAGCAGCAGCAGCATCAGTTCCGGGAGTCGACTTACTCATCATAGGGAAAGACGAAGCCGTGCGTGCGACACGCAATGTGTACAGGACGTCAGAACGCAGCAGGCGCCCTTTTTCTCACTTGGCCGGCCGCTACATACAGACTGGACAAGAAACTTCTCCATTGATTTTTCCAGCCGCTTTATGTTTGCAGTAAGCGCCGGACACGGGGTTATTGACCACTCTCTAAATATATTGCCTCCTGCACAGGCGATATCCTTGCAGCTAGGGTGGTCAACCTCTTGGAATCCACAATCAGAATACTGCGGTATACAGTTACTTCATTTACCAGGTCTGCAGTAAGGAATTTTAAATTCCTGACACACAACCTACGCCAACGGTACAGAAGAATCAGCATCAGACTTCGTATTCCATGAAATAGTTGTAGGTAATAGTTATTGTTTTACTCTCAAATATACAGTATATTTGATCAAGAGACACTTCGCGTAAACTTAGTTAGGGTCCGGATGTTTAAAAATGCATATGCTCATACGCAAATGCGTATTTTGAACGTTAGTGCATATATAGACATACTTTTCTGTTATGTGTGATCGATTATCTAAGATTTCTGAACGAAATGAAGAATCTTATTAACTCTATATAACTTATATTGCACATCCCTTGGCAACACGGGAAACCTTTCCTGATCAGCTGTTTCCTTCTTTCGGGCATTCAATCCATAAGCAACTATATACAGTAAGTGGAATCAGGCAGCCTTTGCCAGAAGAATGTTCTAAGCACTCGGTGTCAGTGTAAAAGTATTGCCCAGTTACATCCGTCGACGTAGAACCATCATTTTCAGCGTATAAATTAATTCCGTCCGACAACGGAAAGTCATTGACCCCTGAAAACATTGAAAAACTGTTAATAACCTATTGCCATGCATGATTTTGCAAGGAATGAAACATCAATCAATCAATCAATCAGTACTGATCTGCATTTAGGGCAGTCGCCCAGGTGGCAGATTCCCTATTTGTTGTTTTCCTAGCCTTTTCCTAAATGATTTCAAAGAAATTGGAAATTTATTGAACATCCCTCTTGGTAAGTTATTCCAATCCCTAACTCCCCTTCCTATAAATGAATATTTGCCCCAGTTTGTCCTCTTGAATTCCAACTTTATCTTCATATTGTGATCTTTCCTACTTTTATAAACACCATTCAAACTTATTCGTCTACTAATGTCATTCCACGCCATCTCTCCGCTGACAGCCCGGAACATACCACTTAGTCGAGCAGCTCTTCTTTCTCTCAATTCTTCCCAACCCAAACATTGCAACATTTTTGTAACGCTACTCTTTTGTCGGAAATCGCCCAGAACAAATCGAGCTGCTTTTCTTTGGATTTTTTCCAGTTCTTGAATCAGGTAATCCTGGTGAGGGTCCCATACACTGGAACCATACTCTAGTTGGGGTCTTACCAGAGACTTATATGCCCTCTCCTTTACATCCTTACTACAACCCCTAAACACCCTCATAACCATGTGCAGAGATCTGTACCCTTTATTTACAATCCCATTTATGTGATTACCCCAATGAAGATCTTTCCTTATATTAACACCTAGATACTTACAATGATCCCCAAAAGGAACTTTCACCCCATCAACGCAGTAATTAAAACTGAGAGGACTTTTCCTACTTGTAAAACTCACAACCTGACTTTTAACCCCGTTTATCAACATACCATTGCCTGCTGTCCATCTCACAACATTTTCGAGGTCACGTTGCAGTTGCTCACAATCTTGTAACTTATTTATCACTCTATAGAGAATAACATCATCCGCAAAAAGCCTTACCTCCGATTCCACTCCTTTACTCATTATCATTTATATATATAAGAAAACATAAAGGTCCGATAATACTGCCTTGAGGAATTCCCCTCTTAATTATTACAGGGTCAGATAAAGCTTCACCTACTCTAATTCTCTGAGATCTATTTTCTATTTGTTTATCAGTTTAATACCGAGTTAAAATTGAATAATGCTTTTGATAAGTGCGTCTTGTTTTAGTGCATATTTTCGTGCATATTTTTGGAGTGTTTAGTGCATATGAATCCGGGCCCTAGTTATAAGACACATAAGGCACATACGTGCTCGCCACTAGCCCAAAACTAAATGTACATTAAATATGTTCTATCTGGGTATCTACTCAGAATAGGGCATATGTCCCCATGGCGTGTTTTGCTTAAAATGGTCGTTCCTATCATATCCCTGAATATTGACCATTCCTCCTAGGACACCCTGTAGAAATAATCAAGTTGTTTTGAGAAACGGTGGGAGCCTTTATTGTTGTAATGCGCGTATGACCCCACTGTAATCATATTTCTTTAAAACACTTGTATTGTAAGAAACTCCGAGCCATAGTCTCATTGAGATGCAGCACTCGGCTACAGTTCATGGTTTCGTCAGCGGTACGTGACGCCCATGGCCGAACCATTGTACGCTGTATGGATCTTAAGATACTGTTGCTACTACAGCTGGGAAACACGTGCTTTGAGCAATAACGATATTACGCAAAATGCTTCTAAATGCTTTTACTTTCGTGTTTTCATTCCCCCCCCCCCCCCCAACTTTTGTGTATCTGTCATTTCGGAAGTTGTGACCGAAATACGCTGCTTTCCTGCATGTTTCCTGGTACGACAGTGCACCTTCTCGTTGGTGACATGGTCCACCCATGGAATCTTGAACATTCTGCGATATGCAGTATGTTTGTTCATTGGTGAAAAATTTAGTGTCCATCTTTCGGCAACATAAAACACCACCTGCATCACAACTCTTCACGACAAGCCAACGAGTTTCCAATGGGAGCCCACGGTTCGTCACATGTTTTAAATTTCAGAAACACACTCATTGCGATGCTGATTCTAGTTTTACATACGGATCCCATTCTCAGCTTTCTGGGCATACTCCCTGGGACGAAAGCCTATAAGAGTACAACCTTGCTAGTATTATTAGTATTTCCCCTCCACGTCCCATCCCGTAATACCAGAATGAAGACCCTATTCCATACTCCTTACTCCCGGCTTTCTCTCACCCAAAGGTCCCTTTCGGTACGTATTCCAGCAATGTTTAATACATTATCCATCAACAACAACCTAGATCTCTTCGTAACGTTTCCTTCCTTCTGTCACGATATTTATCATATAACTTAATTTTCCTTCTTGTTCTTTCCCGTTCTGCTCCTGTATTTACTGTAAATGTATTTTTCTTTGTTAATAACGTTGTTTATGTAAATATGTATTATATATGATTGTACAGTTTTTATTGTGTATATTCGTGTCCTTTGTAAGTATTTATATATATCTTTCATTTTAGATTCATATCTGTTGTACATAGCTCAGATCGTTGTAATTCGGCGTTATGCTGTTGCTGATCCTGAATAAATAAATAAATAAATAAATAAATAAATAAATAAATAAATAAATAAATAAATAAATAAATAAATAAATAAAAAGAGCCGGAGCTGACACAGAGGCTAATATGCAAGATGGCGGCTATACACGGGCTCTTATGGAACTAACTCTAGGTAGCTGGCACAGGGGCACATGCTCAAGATGGCGGCTATACATAGGCTCTTATGGAGAAAGCTGGCACAGGGGAGACATAGGATTTAAGGAGACAGCCTAGGGGTGATTGCGCAAGATGGCGGCCGCGTACAACTTCCTAGTGCTAGGGCCCCCGAGGTAAGATAGTTGCTATACATTGGTTATATGAGACTAACTTTAAGGAGATGGACCAGGAGCTAATGGCGATACATTGTTCTTACAGGCCTAACTCTACAGAGCTGCCTCAGGGGCTCACAACTTGTAATTGAGGCAAGGGATACAATCCAAGACGTCTGCTATACTGTATTCGTTTGGACTTAACTAGAGGGTCGCCTCAGGGGGTTTAGTTTGATCAGCCTGACATTCGAGAACTAAGGCAAGAGGACTGCTAAACTCTATTCGTATAGACTTTAACTAGAGAGCTCCCTCAGGGGCTCACAATTTGTAACTTATGACTTATTAGTTTTATCAGACTGACATTCGAGATGTCGTAGACACAATGGTTACCGTCTAGAACACGATAAGTTATGTAAAACAGTTAAGAGTTAAAAAGCAAATTTGGAGCTTAAATGCAAAATATAAACTATCTCGAAAACGGTGCGTCGAAGTCAAAACGGACAAAACACCGCACAACAGTCTGTCTGGAACATGATAGCGTAAGAAAAAGTGACCTTTGACATTTGGTCTGCTTTAACCTCTTCTGTTGTGTCCTGTTTCTTTGAGATTGTAAATCTGTTTGGGTAATACCAGGTAAGTAGAATTGTGGCATATTCGAATAATGTATTTAATAACATAGTTGGTGTGAAATGACGAACGCAGCATTTTATTAATTACGGTCTCATTTCGTCCAATACTTACGTATAGAATTCGATTAAGATGTCTAATAAGCAACAAAACTCTGCAAGAACTCCTCCGAAAAGGAAAGTAACATTACCTCTTCTATAAAAATCAGTTCAAATGGAAGAAAATTTCGTTATCGACCGAACTTAACCTAACCTTGTCTTGTCACGACTTCGGTATGGTTTGCAGACTTAGCCTTTGTGTATTCTTGTTGACTTACGGCATATGTACATGTAATATATTTGCTTGTATGTATTATTACAGCGTCGTTTCTCTTCAGTACTACAAGTAAAATCAAATTTCAAGAAGGGAAATCAATTATTTACACAAGGCAAGCACTGAAGAAAACTGTTACAGTGATGCGTATATCAAAATAAAGGCAGAAGTATATAACATTAAATTGAGTGAGGTTGACAGAGAGTACTTTCTTAATTCCTCATTAACCTTAAGAACCGACTTAATTATGAATATCTTGATTGATCGTTTACTTGGATAAGGAAACCTCTATTATTGATACATTAAGGCTAGTTTGTTGATGGTTATCTCTTGATTTCAATATGTAACTAGTAAAGTTGGCAGTAATGATGAGCCATTAAAAATTAGAATAGGACGGCGATAATGGTCCTTTAGTGTTTAGCCTTACGTGAAGCGTACTAAACTTGAAATAGAATATTATTATTTACTAGCTATATTACACACACACACACACACACACACACACACACACATACACACACACACACACACACACACACCGCTAAATCATTTTAGGCCTTCTGTGGAATGCGGGCTTTTCTTGCGGTATAGCATGCTTTCATTCTAGCTATATGTGCTCATCTTCACTCTTTAATCCTTTGGCTTGTTGGACGTGGTGTGGTTGGTGTTTTGGGTTCTAGAGAAACTGTGGATGGGGGACGCAGACGAAGAATACACCCACGTTATCCCCTGTCTGTCACAAGAGCCGACTAAAAGGGGCGACTTGTGATTAGTACCACTATATGCGGAATACCACAGGCTTACGTTACATGTGATTAGTTCCACTATATGAGCGACACCGTGGGTCTGCGTTGCCTGTGTTCTGTACCCACTATGTGAGGAACACCACGGGATAGTACGAGTCCCTGTGATTAGTACACCTATATGAGGTGCACGATGGGTTTGTGTTGCCTACGAGTGGCGCCATTATGTGAGGTGCACGATGGGTTTGTGTTGCCTACGAGTGGCGCCATTATGTGAGAAACACCATGGGTCTGGGCGTTGCCTATGATTTGTACCATTATGTGAGAAACACAATGGGTCTGGGCGTTGCCTGTGATTTGTACCCAGTGTGTGAGGAAAACCACGGGATAGTACGAGTCCCTGTGCTTAGTACACCTATGTGAATTGCACCAAGGGTTTTCGTTGCGTACGAGTGGCGCCATTATGTACGAAACACCATAGGTCTGTCTTACCTGTACGACGTACAATACGTGTGAGTTGCACCATTATGTTTGGAACACCGTGAGTTCACGCTACCTTTGATTAGTGCCGCAACTTGAGAAATACCATGGTTCTACTTTACAAGCGATAAGTGCCATTATGAGGGACCGTTGACCTGGATATTGAACTCCTTTACACAACAAGCATCATTGATTCAGGATTGTGCTTTGGAAGCAGTCCCTTGGTCAGTAATATAGTTTCTGGGAATGTGAGGCATTGCGGGTCGCATCCACTGATTGTTTTAAATTCATATTCATCCATTCATTCTTCATCATCACGTTTTGAATTCTGGTCACTGGATGAATTTTGTACTTTTAACTTGTTATTGCATTTCGTCTCATTTCGTACCATTAGGGGCCGATGACCTAGATGTTAGGCCTCTTTAAACAACAAGCATCATCATTATCACGAAACTGGATATCTTAAGGAGAAACCCTTCAATTCTCCCTCCTCTCTCACTGCGTGCCCGTAACATTATACTACACATTCTTATACAAACTCAACTTGAATGTAGCGTTCCCGTTAAAATATAACATTCATTGCATGAAACGTGTTGCTTCCTTCGTTGAAAGAGCAGGTTATTTTCCGTACTTCGCATTTATTTATTTATTTATTTATTTATTTATTTATTTATTTATTTATTTATTTATTTATTTATTTATTTATTTTTATTTATATAATGGTATCCTGCTCCTAGGCTGAGTATTCAGCAAAGCGATCTTCATTTCAGGGGGTCTGGGTTCGATTCCCAGCAGGGTCGAGGATTTTTCTGCGTATGATTAATTCTGGCTCGTGGACTGTGTGTTTGTGTTCATCCTGGTACACTTCTCTTCTCCTACATACAACACACCACACAAGTGATGGGATAATCGAATACTTTTAATAATCGAATAACCTCCATCCGATTTAAATAATCGAATAAAATCGAATGAGTTTCAAATATCATTCAGTTGTATCGCATAGAATATACGAATGCGTTATGAATCAGTTTTTCAATTTAAGTGTGTCGGATGGATAATCGATTGAAATAAGCGAATAGATGAACTCTTATGAAAAATAGAAATACGTCTTTTACCAAACGCATCTCCAAATGTTGAAAGTAAATGAATGAATTAACTGTCTCAGTAACATCACTTTTGATTCGATTATTTCGGAAGCATTCACCATTCAGTCGCCTCATTCATTCGAATGCAGTTCCGAATGAATAATCGAAACAATAATCAAATGAAAATTTCTCTGTTCGATTGCCCCATTGATCCGAATGGAGTTTCGAATGAATAATCGAAAAAATAATCGGATGGAAAATATATTCACTATTCGATTGCTTCATTAATTCGAATGGATAATCGAAACATAATCGAATTGGAAATACAATGAAATAATCGAATAAGCGATTGTTTTATATTCGATTATGCCATCACTACACCACACTACCAATTACCACGGAGAAATACAAAAGTGAATACATCCCTCTGTATAGGGTTGGCGTCCGGAAGGGCACTTGGCCATAAAATTGGATTTAATCCACATAAGTACCGAGTGCAGATGATTGGGAAAACGGTCAGGAAAGAAAAACATTATTTAATAATATCAGAATAATACTTTTCTTCCCACGCCCAGCCGTTTCCTATCCCATCGTCGCCATAAGACTTGTCTGTGTCGGTACGGCGTAAAGCAAAGTGCAAAAAAAGAAAATATCTGTCAGATTGTATTTGATAAGCCTTGAGAATCTCCTTCATGTAACGAAGATAACAGCTACTTGAAATAAGGAATTTTTCGTGAGCTGTACGTGTGTCTGTTTTCTTCTTGACTGTTAAGGGAACAACGGCCTAGCAAGGCTTTGATCAAGCTAGGCAATTACATGGAAACAAGCAGTAACACGTAAGAACTACAACAAGTCCTAATTACCATTTCATGAATTAATGTAAGGAGAGGAGCTTAGTGTAGGACGTGTCTTGCATGTTGTAGAGGCGTGTCGTTCAACTGAGAAGCTAACACTGCATCAGCATATCAAATACAATATGACATTTTTTCCTACGAGTTGCTTTACGTCGCACGGACACAGTAGGTCTTATGGCGACGATGGGATAGTAAAGGCCTAGGAGTGGGAAGGAAGCGACCGTGGCCTTAATTAAGGTACAGCCCAAGCATTTGCCTGGTGTGAAAATGGGAAACCATGGAAAACCATCTTCAGGGCTTCCGACAGTGGGGTATCAACGGGTTTTTCTTCGGGAATTTATTTTATTAATATTACATTTTGTTAGTACCCAAAAAGAAAGCAACGAGCGAAGTCCTCTCCATACAGGCCATCAAGTATCTCGGAGGGGTGGATGGTATAGGCTCCCACTATCCGCAACCTCGACACTTCATGTGGTAGAGTGGTTAATTCTACGCCCGGCCACCTTTGCCATCAGGAATTAACGTGGTACTCATTTTTGGTGTAGGCTGAGGGAATCTCAGAGCTTTGTGTACCTGTGGATGTGGAAATCTTGTTTCTTAAATTATTCGACTTCCCGACGGGGAATCGAGTCCACTTCCTTCCGGCTGAACTGAGAACGCCTTTACCGCCTCGGTCAGCCTCTCTGTAACTTGTAAATTTTAGATATTATAATATCAGCTTCACACCACACTACCAACCACCATAGAAACACGCACAAGCTAAGTCTGATACAGTTCGCACTCTCATCACCACCAGGATGTGATATAAACGATAGGAAACAAAAATAATTAATTAAATATTGGACAACTAGAATACTTCAAAACTGACTAAATACGGAAGGAACACCCTTCAGACTGGTCCGGGGCCGATGACCTCGATGTTAGGCCCCTTTAAACAACAAGCATCATCATCAGACTGGTCCTTTTACGCTCCCTAACACCGTATCTTGACGGTTGTCTCTTTTTTTACTACCCTTTCTATTCTTGCAGTTGTTGTATGTCTGCGAACAACTCAATTTCGAGAAATGACTTGCGTACAGAACAACGGTATTTTCGCTTATTTGTGATTAATCTGTTTAATATTCCGTAGCATTTGCGGAAACATCTGTTGGAAAAATATATAAAATATAATAAGGAATGACCATGTTGAAGGAATCGCTTTCGGTCGTGGAAGTGCAAGTCAAATGGAAAAACAGTTATGATGATAATAATAATAATAATAATAATAATAATAATAATAATAATAATAATAATAATAATAATAATAATAAACAAACCTTTGGTGCAACAATCCATTGAGGGATTTTGGCACGCCATATGGCCTAGAGATACTGGAGTACCACGTGGTCAGCGTATCGACATCCCCAACCGTATTGTTTGGCTTGATTGGCCAGACCACTACGTCTCGTATCAGGTAGTTCCTCAGTTGAAATCGAACCCGTGTCCCCTAGGTGAGAGACTAGCACGCCTAGCCTACGAGGTATGTCACAGGGTACACACACAATAGCTATAGATGTTGAATTCTACTTGTCCTCGCCAGGCTGAGAGGCGCTGGCCTTCTGACCCCAACTTTGCAGGTTCTATCCTGGCTCAATCCGTTGGTATTTGAAGGTGCTCTAATACGTCAGCCTCGTGTCGGTAGATTTACTGACACCTAAAATAACTCCTCCGGGATAACCTTCCGGCACCTCGGCGTCTCCGAAAACCGTCAAAAGTAGTTATCGGGGCGTAAAAACAATATAACATTATTTATCTTCTTGTCCCGCAGCAGTTCAGTAAGGTGCAAGGAGCACGCGAAATTGTTGCATTTAAACACGCCATATACCACCGACATCAGTCGGAATCGAACCCGCTGTTTTGAGACAAGAAGAACAACGGATAAGTCTTCGCTACTGAAGTTAGAACAAATGGAAGAGACTAAAATGAGAGAAACAGAGGGAGTTAAAGGAGACGATGGTTAGACTCGGTGTTAAATAATTTCAAGATAAGAATCATACAAGTTACAATGGTAACTACATGTAGAAGAACATGAATTATGTACTTAATTCTCATTCTCCAGTGCAGCATGATTTGAATTTTATATGGATAGAATTATGCAAAACATGTGACCCTTCTAGAGAAACAGACAGATTTATTTTTCTGTCGACCTCATATCAAGAAACTAAGTTTTCTTCATCAGCGATGTGTGAGGGTAATGCCCCTTGTGGAACATGGTTGTTAGCTGCTACATATGTTGCCCAAAAGCGAACTATGTTGAAAGTGTACGGATTAAGGTTTAAATGAAAGCCGGTTGCGCTGGGATGAGATGAGAGCTGGCGTGTTAGATACGGACACACCATTACTTACCACATGTAGGGAGATAAGACCTTCCCATCCTTCTTTGTCTTCTTACCGGAAGATAACTTGAAGCACGCTGCGAAAAATAGATGCCTGAGTAAGGGCAAGGAAGGTCACAAGGTCTTCATCCTGCCGGAGATGCGAAGTGCGATTACACTTGTATGAGTAATCATCAGCTTGTGCAAGACGACTAAAAAGATAGTCCGATGCTTGTGGAGATGGCTTCACTTCTCCAGAAAACAATTCTGTAAAGTCTTGTGACATGCATATACAGACTCTCTCAACCAATCTACTTATGTTATTTATTTATTTATTTATTTATTTATTTATTTATTTATTTATTTATTTATTTATTTATTTATTTATTTATTTATTTATTTATTTATTTATTTATTTATTTATTTATTTATTTATTTATTTATTTTCTGGCTTTTAGTGCCGTTAGTGTCCGAGGATATATTCGGCTCGCCTAGTGCAGGCCTTGTAATGCAGACCCTCCAAAAAGGCTGGGGCATCTGCAATTTATAGGAACTGCGTGTTTGTGTGTGGTGTGTGAGTTAAGTTGCAGGGATGTTGGGGACAATACAAACACCCAGTCTTCGGGTCAGGGGAGATAACCATTTTAAGATGAAAATCTTCGACCCGGCTAGGAATCGAACCCGGGGCCCTCTGAGCCGAAAGTGAGTACACTGACTAATGTACTAATGGCACCACTTTATCCTGAATACAGCCCAGCAGAAGGAAGAGTTGGCCTGAAATCTTCCTTCGGAAGAAACTGTAAACTCCCTAATTACAAGTTTGCCACTAGGACGAAATATACTTTGTTTTGTAATGTATATCATCAATGCTTAATGGGTTATAAAAGTTACTATCTAATAAAATTAAAGATACTCATTAGTATGGGACAATGAAAACATCTTAACGTAAAATAGGAACTATGAAGCAAGTTAACGAAGGGTACGCAACATACAGAACATAATATTGTAATAATAATAATAATAATAATAATAATAATAATAATCATCATCATTTTATTTGTCGCCATTTTGATGACGCCTGTTGCATTGAAGATTGTCGGATGGATTCATAAATACAGTACCCCCTCTGGGTGGGGGATGCAGATGCAGAATACACCCACGGTATCATCTACATGTTGTAAGAGGTGACTAAAAGGGGCGACCAAGGGATCATTGAATTAGAACAGTGAAACTACTTGTGATTTGTACCATCACGCGGGGGAAACCGTGAGTCGCATTTACTTGTACACAATAGGTACACAATAGGTTTGTGATTAGTATCAACAGGGGTGGGTCACTATGGGTTTACAGTACCCGTGATTAGTACCACTATATGCGGAACACCACGGCTTACGTTACCTATGATTAATACCATTGTCAGAAACACCACGGGTCTGGGCGTTGCCTGTGATTAGTAGCCGCTCTGTGAGGAACACCATGGGTGTGCGTTATCTGCGCGACGTACAATACTTGTGAGTAGTACCATAACGTTTGGAACACCGCCAGTCTACGCTACTCTTGATTAGTACCGCAACTTGAGAAATACCATGGTCCTACTTTACTAGCGATAATTACCATTATGAAGGGCCGTTGACCTGGATTTTGGACCCATTTAGACAACAAGCCTCCTCGATTCAGAGTTGTGTTTCGTAAGCGGTCCTTTGGTCAGTAATACTCATTTTTCAGTATAGTTTCTGGGAAGGTGAGACATTGCGGGTCGGATCCACTGATTGTTTAAAGTTCATAATAATTGGTCATCGTCATATTTTTGAATTCTAGCCAGTGGATCGATTTTGGAATTATTTTTAACTTTCAGTATTGTAAGTTTGCTCCGCTGATTATTTTAAATCTATATTTATCCTTTCACTCTTCATCATCTCGTTTTAAATTTTAGTCAGTGGATTCAATTTTTACTTTTAAATTGTCATTGCATTTCGTCTCATTTCGTACCATTAGGGGCCCCTTTGAACAACAAGCATCATCATCATCATCATCATCATCATCATAAACACAGTAGAAATTCTGTTTCGTCTTTTACATGTCAGAAATGTACTGTACAACGGAGCGTAGTGGCTGAGTGTGTTAACGTGCTGTGGTTATAAAGCCAAACTCTCTATTCGGGAGACGCGTGAATTTTCTGTGATTTCCGATTTTCACTTGCAGGTAAAGGCCGGGAGAGTTCCCATTCATGGGCCACAGCCGGTTCATTCCATCTCCTTATCCAGTTTAATTTACTATCATTCATTTCATCCTCGACTGAGGTTAACGTCAGAATAAAAGACATCCAACCCATATAAATTCATATCACCTCATACGTATATGAGAAAAATGTACACTCATCCGCACAAAATTGGTCGGCAAAGAAATATTTAATTGTATATGTTCTCGAAACGCGAGGATATGTGTAAACTGTGGATAGCCGATGGGCCGGTCCCGCGGTGTAGGGTAGTGTTGTTAGGTCTCCCGAAATTTCAGATCTCTCCCGATTTTTCTGCAACACATCACAAACCCCTAAAAAACAAAAAATCACCCGAAATTTCTTCTAATCCAAAGTTAAGGAAAATGAATAATAATGGTTAATGGTGCGTGATATATTTGTGCCGAAAAACTCCTTCTTCGTCTACTGCGTGACGTTTTATGGATAACATCACTCGTTAGGTACTTCCGCGCATTCATTTTAGGATCGAATTACGTAATCTCTCCCTTCTTATTAAACTCAGACCTCAGGCTTGACTGCATCATTCGAAGGGAAATCCCCAACCCGCATATAGAATACAAAATGTGCATCATGCTACGACTTCAACATTGGCACACACTTTCTACGCCTGATGAATAACTACATCTACAGGAAGATTGTGGAGAAAGAGGAAAATAATAGAGTAGCCATAGTGTACGGCTGAGTGAAATTGTATATTTTTCTCATAATAACTTCAAATAACTATGGCATTCTTTAATTTAGTTAGATTATAATATTTCAGTGCTCTAGGAGCTACCGAAATGTTCACGTACATTCTACCGATTTTTTACTTGTAGACCTGGCAACACTGGTGTAGGGGTAGCGTGCCTGCCTCTTACCCAAACACCCAGATTAGATTCCCGGACAGGTCAGGGACTTTTACCTGGACCTGAGGGCTGGTTCGATGTCTACCCAACCTACGTGATCGTAATTGAGGAGCTATCTGATGGTGAAATGGTGGCCCTGGACTTTGAAGCCAAGAATAATGGCCGAGCGGATCCGTCGTGCTGACCACATACCACCTTGTAATCTGGAGGCCTTCATGCTGAGCAGCGGTCGCTTGGTATGCCATGGCCCTTCGGAGCTGTTGCGCCATAGGATTTGTTGGTTTTGGATGCCCATTGGCCGAAGTGATGATACTTGCAATCCTACCACCTGCACAATGTGTTCATCCTATTTCAAACAAGATAATTGTGAAAGAAATCATCTTGAGCGGGTGAGTGTACACTCGAAATCCTTAGTATCTCGTGGCCAGAATATTCATTTCAGGCAAGAAATCAGTACAGCCCTCAGAACCACCCAGTACCTGCGTACAGACTCTCTCTCATTGGTCACATCCATTAGACGCGTTAACACATGCACACGTCTGAAGAGTGAGGGGAGGTGGAGAAAACGAAGTACGAGGATATCTGTAGCATGAGCAAAACACTCGCGGAGGGGAAGGTACTTGCTTCCCCGCCTACCCACACGTCCCACTGGCTCGACAGTCAAGGGAGAGGGGAATGAAAGGAGGAACCACATGGCTCCTTCAAGGCAACAGACGTAATGTATATGTCAACTCATTGAGGGTCAAATTCTCCAGTTTCTTGTGTGCGAGGTCTGGCTGACAATAGTTGGCGGTCTCGACTATGACTTCATTATCAAATGGCATCGCGTTCAACCACTGTAAGAAAGAATGACCCATATTTTCGTCAATATAGGACCTGTTAAATACTACCACTAATAATAGTAATAATTGTTATCTTCAAAATCAAAAGTAAAAATAACCTGGTATTAAATAATTATGATTGTTACGGAGATATCCGCGGTAGTTAGAGGTGAAAGAAGATGCGGGCTGGAATAGGTCTCAACTACAAAATTAAAGTTAATTTAAAACTTTAACAAAGGTTATATTTTCTTTTCAAAATCAACAATTAACAGAGTATAACAGGTACAAAGTAGTAGATCAAAAAATTAACAAATTACAGTTCGTTACAAGATTTGGGCTTCGAGCCCCAAGTTTAATTCCTGAGCTCTCAGCTCACAACCACAATTCCTGAAGGGCAGAAAACCCCTAAGTACGAGGAGCACTTGCTCCTAATTACAATGTTAAGAAAAAGAGCAGACCCGCTCTCAATTTTACAAGCCTATCAAAGCCTACAACAAACTTCATTTCTATCTGCCCTTAAGGCACACAAGGAAACAGGGGTAACTAGTACCCAATCTACTGGGCCTTCGCAGGAAGGAAAACAAAACGGGTTAAGTAAATGGCCCAAAATACAAAATGAATGGAGGCGATAACTTGCACTCCTACACCAAGTTTTTGTCTAAAACCTATGTGGCGCTAGGCCGATCATACAGGGGCTAATCCCAAGCTACGGAGGTGACACGTATGAGAAAACTTTACTACATTAAAGAAGAGAAGAACGGTTATGAAAACGTAGTCACCTCCTTTTCAAAAATGAAGGGGAGTTCAAGAGGGTGAAGCACTCTCTATCCCCGCTTTACAGTAATTTATAGTTTTATAATTTATAGATTTCACATAGACAGAAAAGAAAAAAGGAAGGTTACACACTAAAGGTTTCGAACCCTCCCCGAGAGTTAAACTGCTGAGCTAGCAAGAAATGAAGATGTTAACCGGCCGTTACCTTGTAGGAGAACTGCTGCTTGAAGAAAGAGGCGCTTCCCGCCCCCTGCTACATATTCACACACTAAGAGAGATGTTACTGAAGTGGCACCGAGACCAGAAAATCAGCTGTTTATATACCCTGGTGGAACATTCGAGACCTTTCAGGAATGAGTAGACACACCATATCGCTTTTATTGGATAACAGCAAAAACTAATACACAAGGCAAGGAAGAAACACCTTATTGGTGGAAAATTAATTACATAAATTCCCGATTGGTTACATTCAAAACGGGCGGAAAGAAAGGATTTATATTGCCAACCCACAAACCACAGAACAAAATTTAGTAAAAACAAAACTTAGCAATACAATATTTCTTCAAGAAAGTTCATTCCATTGCACCAGAGTGTGTTACCGTAGTTTTGGGTAGAGACATCTGTTAGAGATTGTTCACACCTCTTAATCGTTGAAAAACAAAAGGCAAATAAAAAACACTCAGTGATATCTTCTAAATAACAGTGGAATTAGTTCAGTAGTTAAAGTTCCAAGTTTCTCCAGTAGAGAAGTTTCAATTGGCGCAATATTTGAATTAGCGGCGTGGAGGTGTACCGCCCGGTACAATGATTATCAGAGATGCAAGGGCGTTTGGAAAACCGTTCCTGTGAGATTATTGTCAGCACTGATCAAACAATAATGTCGTATATTGGGGTGAGATTACATCGTGTACACTTCATCTCAATTACATTACAGTTAATTATTGTTTTTCTTGATTAGGAAAAGCTAGGATAGCCAGAATGTTTAACCATCTTAATCATTTCCCGAAAACATGGAGTTGGGAGTGGCCTCTGAGTACGCAGCGTCGCAAGCCAGACCTCCTGAAAGACGAACACATGTGACGTAGCCTTGGTTACTTCTCCTTCATCCCCAGGGTTGGCCAAAATCTTCGCCCAAACGTTACCTGTTTCCTTTTCCACCCGGAATTCTTGTGTTCGCGATTGTACAAGTTGATATTTTAGAACAACATCTGAACATCAATTTGCAGAAAATGTTACAAAATTTCTTTCACATCCCAGCATCGATTGACTGCAAGAACTTGGAATTTCAGGAAAGAACAGACCTACGCCTGTTAAATTGCTCGAAGAAATTAAACGGGGCTGAGTTACGCATTAAATTGCAATCGACCTCAGCCAGGATTGACCCCACTATTGGGAACAGAAAGGCAATAACTGACCGACTACACATCTGAAGATGGCTAGTACATACTGCTGTATGTAGGCCCTACAGCCCTTGGCACTGTTGGCACTCTATTCCTATCGAAAGACACCCCATTGTGTGATACTAAATGCTGTGTTGCTATTACAGCCTCAAGCAGCTGTTGACTTGAGTGTCGTCTAACGTGTAGAGGAACCTGCGTGCTATTGTGGTAGAGGGTAGTGTTGTGTGTGTGGCGGATGAGTTCCGGGAATATTGGGAACATCATGAACATCCTGTCCTAGAGGGGACCCAGAGGCCGGCAAAGCCAAGACAGTGACCACTCACTCAAATTAATTGATAGAAAAGAATAAAATTGAAGACTCGCATCCCTTAGTTCCGGATCGCCCGTAACTGGGAAGAGAGCATCCATTTATTGCAATCCGTTTATTTGATACATGCATTCCATTATCCTGCTTACGCCTACTACTGTGTGTCTATTACTACATTAAATATTATACATAAACCTAATAATTATTATACCCATTCCACAAATTATCACAGTTTTTCTTTTTATTCCTAGATGTAATACTATGCTTCATATTCTAGGACAAACTTGCATCTTACTCTTCATTATTTTCGTTATTTTATTTTTCCTATTTCCTTTAGCCACATTTTTTAAATACAGAAAGAATGCTGTCCATCCCAGTGTCATCCATTCTTAATTTTGTGATTTAGTTCTCGAATGTCAGGCTTATAAAACGAATATGTCATAACTTACAAGTTGTGAGCCCCTGAGGTAGTTCTCCAGTTAGGGGAAGCTGGCCCAGGGGCCAATGTGTAAGATGACCGCTATACATGGGCTCTTATGGGACTAAGCCGGGAGAGCAGTGCTAAGGCTCCCGAGGTAAGATGGCCGCTATGAGACTAAGGAGCTGGGCCACGAGCTAATAGTGATACCTACATAGGCCCAACTCTGGAAAACTGCCTCGGGGGCTCACAACTTGTAACTTGTGACCTAATACATTTATTAGCCTGGCATTCGAGAACTGAGGCAAGGGCTGCTAGACAAGATGGCTGCTATACTCTATCCGTATAGAATTCTTCATTCCTTTCTATTTTTTTTAATATTCACTATGACGATATTTTCTCTCTCTCTCTCTCTCTCTCTCTCTCTCTCTCTCTCTCTCTCACGCTTATTATATATATCCCCATTAGCCACCACACCGTACCTCTTACTTCCCTGTTTCGAAGCCTTTCTTTGTTTATTGACATTTTTGGGATAATTTCGCAGAATTCCGATAATGTTTTTTAGTCTTACATTCTGCCGTAATCATCTGTCTCTCAATATCTTTCACTCCGTTACTTTCCTATTCTACCAAGCATCCTTTTAACTTTCATTAGTCAGTAATCATCATTTAAATGTCCGCCTCCGTAGCGTAACGGTTAGTGCTATTAGCTGCCGTCCTCAGAGACCCGGGTTCGATTCACGGTACTGTCAGAAATTTAAGGATGGCGGGAGGGCTCGTCTGTGGTTAAAATGCTACATGCAACTCACCTCCAATGGGGATGTGTGTGAAAAGAGGTGTACTATCTCAGGATGAGGATACTAGTTTACATATAAATGTTTCATCTGGTGTTGGGATGCTAAATTCAATATTTTCCTTCAGTCTCCCCTTCTTCATCTAACCAATATTTTATTACCTTTCCACCTATATTTGCTTGTATACAAATACGCTCAAATTAATAAAGAAGTAGCTTAATGAATGCGAAAAAGAGCATGTTCGAGTAAGTAAAACGTGATATGAAGTTTCATACTTTCACTTATTGAACGTGCGTCCTTCAAGGTTGCAGTTTGTGGTTGAGCACAAATTCCGCTAGCAATTGTGTACTCTATGATTTAACACTATTCTAGCGTTTAATTTTACCTTAATGGAGCTTAAGAAGTTAGTTTAATCTTTCTTCTGTAATGATCGATTTGAAGTATTTCCTTAACCATCAACTGTTTTATGTTTCTTGTACCTATTGTACTACATGGTTATTACTTGTAAATACCATTTGAGGTATCTCTCGGAATGACATATTTGATAGGACGCAGGCAGTTGTAATAACAGGTATCATACCAGTACAGAACTGTAACCATAATGTGTGCTTGTATCCATCAGATAACACACTTGCTTTCCTTGGGGATTTGCGTGCAAGAAGACCCGATACTTACCTACGATCACAAAACTACGAAGGCGTTGACCATATTGCTAATTCAGCCCCGAAAAATGTTTGTCTTCAAATGATAATGCATTCCTCCTCCACTTCTTGCAGATTATATCCCTTGTTACTCAGTGGAATGAAGATTGAGAATGATTCAGAAATCACAGGGGACATAACTGTTCCAAGGCTCAGCCCCATTATCAGCTAAAATGCCATACCAGTCGAATTTCTTTAGTAGCTCGAAACAATACATAAACTTTCCTTAAGTGGAATGGACGTCAAATCTAACCACTTCTCCTGTCGTTTGGTTCATACATGTGCTGTATATAAATCATGAAACTTCAGGCATCGAAGCGTGTTAAGGGTAAGTTTGGAACGGAAATATTTTGAAATTTTTTAATCACTTCTTTCTGACTTCATAGGAAGTTAGGTTCTCTGATGAAGAGATAAGGAAGGATTCTATACCAAAGCTCAAATTTTAGCGGCGGTTTATTTTGCTAAAATATTCCATGAAGCCAGTTGTTCTGGCTCTCAACATTGTTAATGTTGTTTGCTTAGGTCACAACAGTTCCATTCATATGATCTTAAACCGTCTGAATTCATGGTTTCTTACCTCGAATCTTCTATCTATTGATGCTAGAGATGCAAGACGAACCAAGAGGGACGGATGAGCTATTATTTACTATTTCCTTCACATCGCACCGACACAGATAGGTCTCACGGCGAAGATGGGATAGGAAAGGGCTAGGAGTGGGAAGGAAGCAGCCATGGTCTTAATTAAGGTACAGTCCCAGCATTTGCCTCGTGTAAAAAATGGGAAACGGCTCAAAACCTTCTTCAGGAGCTGGTGACAGTGGGGTTTAACCTATTACCTCCCGAATGCAAGCTGATAGCTGCGTGACCCTAACTTCGCACCCACTTGCTCGGTGGCAAGCTATTTTAATATAATAATAATAATAATAATAATAATAATAATAATAATAATAATAATAATAATAATAGGGGTCTAATAATAAGTCTGCCTAGCCGAGGCGGTAAAGGAGTGCTCAGTTGAGGTGGAAGGACGTGGGTTCGATTCCCCGCTAGGATGTCGAAAAATGTAAGAAATGAGATTTCTATTTCTATAGCGGCACATGGATCTGAGGCTCACTCAGCCTGCACCAAGAGTGAATACAAAGTTTTTGCTGGGAACAAAGGCGGCTTGCATCCGGGAGATAGTGGGTTCGAATCCCACTGTCGGCAGCCCTGAAGATGGTTTTCCGTGGTTTCCCATTTTCAAACCAGGCAAATGCTGGGGCTGTATCTTAATTAAAGCCACGGTTGCTTCCTTCCAATTCCTAGGCCTATCCTATCCCATCGTCGCCATAAGACCTATCTGTGTCGGTGCGACGTAAAGCCCCTAGCAAAAAAAAAGGCGGCCGTGCATATAGCTAACCATTCTATTCGTTTTAGTGCCCAGGTTACAGAAAGTAGCTTTTACATTTCACACTTCCAAGGGCCTGCGTGGCCTGTACGGAGATGGCTTTGTTATAATAATAATAATAATAATAATAATAATAATAATAATAATAATAATAATAATAATAATCTTCTTGGGTTTACGTCCGACTAGCTACTTTTACGATGTTCGGAGGCGCCGAGGTGTCCAGATTTTTTCCGCGCGAGTTCTTTTACTTGCCAGTAAATCTGCCGACATAAGGTTGACCACCTTCAAATATAGGTGGGACGGGCAACCGATTCTCAGCCGGCAGCAAAGGAAACGGCATACGTTTGATCTGGCCCCTCGCTTGCCCAGCAAGGGGTGATTTGTGACTGTATTTGGCTTTAAAACGGAAGCTCTTATTCCCCAACAGAAATCCTCACAGCTCTTATTAAAATGGACGTCATTCTTTTTTTCACCTCAGACATTTCGCAAGTGCTTTGTTCGCTATTTGAAAGTCATTAATGAATATTTGTGAAGTGTATTACTTTTCACTTTAACTTATGCAATAATGCGGGGGTGCAGAAATTCCGGGCGCCAGATCGCCGCGGCGACTTCGTTTTAGGTACTGGCGCCTAAGTTTCGACCCCCGAAAAAGTCCGTTTTCCGTTGTTCATACTTTCTTTCTGCAACAAAAGCCCCCCCCCCCCCTTAACATATGACGTGACGTCACAGAACAAGCTTAAAACCACGCCATGATATTTTCGAAAATAATTAACTGCAAGACCAAAGAGAATATATAAGGTATTTCTCTGCACAGGACCATCGATGTATATCGATGAACGGGAGACTTAACACTACAGCAGAGCCTTTGGTGCAAGAATTGAAAAGTAATTACTTCATATTCACGTGTAGGAATTTGATCCGTCCGAGACGGTGGTGAGTCGAAAGTTACAATGAATCTGTGGTGGTAACTTATGAGTTCAAAGTTTCTGGAAGAGGGAAAAAATTCGAACTGTTGGAGTTGGCAAATAGTGACTGATTTCCCATTTAGGGACAGCTACTATCTATTGTGTGTGTTCTTTCAGTCTCTACAACATCGTGTGAGCGAGAGTATTCAGATGAACCGTATAAAAGACAGATTCAGCTACTCATTAGAAACAGACATTTTGTGTGATTTGATGATATGTAATATGAATTTACCTTCAGTAAAACAATTTGATCCTACAAGGACTGTGGACCAGTGTTCTTTTTTTTAGTAGCAAAACCACAAGGCACATTCTGGACCGTTTAAATGCTGAGATTAGAAAAAATACCGAGGTCAACGCTAAGTAGCGCAACTCGATTATTAATAGGTATTGGTGGGTCTTTTGCTGGCTCCTAAACTTTTTGGTTTGGCTCCTCAGTTCAGAAAAAATTCTACATCCCTACAATAATGTGGAAGCCGCAAAATGTAACAACCATGCTCTTAACAACGCTCACTTGCCTTTTAAACGACACATGTCCTATGTGTCCAGAGGAAAAAAGCCCGAGTGACAAACCCTCATTATCACTAGGGCTGGCCACGTTTTGGGATCAGAAGCTGCCGCCTGGGTATACGTCCGCCGTCCCAGCTTTTACCAAAGCCGCGATACAACCCGCCAATTTGAGTTCTGAATGCCACAGCTCTGTTGTCTGACCTACTCAGGCGGCACAGATAAATACTTCAATACAGACAGTACAAAACCACGTAGTTCTTGAAACACACAACGTTTTATAATCTCTTTCTACGTGATGAAGCTTCAATGATCTGTTAAAGTGAACTGACGTTCTTCGTCCTGTATGGGTCGTATTGTTTGTACTGTATGTACAATTTTCTAACTTACCGAATATTTTACAGTATCCTATATTAAGGCGACTGAAATACTACTGTGTAGTCAGAGATAATCAGTGTCCATATTTAGCTGCCCTTGAAGATAAATTTCCTCGGTTCTAATTTGTATGTTCCAGTCGCCTTAAGAATGAGTATTGGAATGTTTTCAAAACCTTGGGTAATCCGTACATCATGTACAGTACCTGCATGACATTACGTCATGATTTTCTTGGACGAAGGATACTAAAAAATCGTAAACGCCCTTATTTGTTCAGTTAATACCGAGCTCGATAGCTGCAGTCGCTTAAGTACGGCCAGTATCCAGTATTCGGGAGATAGTAGGTTCGAACCCCACTGTCGGCAGCCCTGAAAATGGTTTTCCGTGGTTTCCCGTTTTCACACCAGGCAAATGCTGGGGCTGTAACTTAAGGCAACGGCCGCTTCCTTCCAACTCCTAGCCCTTTCCTGTCCCATCGTCGCCATAAGATATATCTGTGTCAGTGCGAGGTAAAGCAACTAGCAAAAAAAAAAAAAAAAAAGAAGAAAGATAAGGTTCAGTTGATACAGGTGCTAGACTGAAGCGGAATATTTCATCAGAAATGAGTAGGTCGTCAGCACTTTTGTTTGATAATTTTAGTACTAGAAGTTGTGTAACAAGAATGATAGAGAAATCTGAATGGGAATCGCTAGAATATAGAAGGAAGTAAGCCCATCTATGAAACATGTAGGAGGCTATACTGTCGGCAATGAAAAGGCTATCAGATAGAGAATTAAACAGTTCACTAGAAATGCCTTTGCCAAATAAGAGTAGATCAGGCAGATCATTCATATAATATTGAAGGAAAGCTACAGGGAACAGAAAAAGCAGCACTGAATTCGTTTGTTAAACGGAGAATTACATTTTTAAAGCATTAACCAAACATGTCGGTTATTTCAAGAAAATACTACCTAATCGTGTAAGTCTGTGTAACTCCATTTCCAATGTAATGTCATGTAAATACTGTGTCAAGCTAAGATGTAAGTTACCATATACTCTGCCTTGGAAGTGACTGACTGTTTGAAATACAGTAACTTCAGCTCATTACTGTAGAACATTTCGTCCTGCTTATAGCTGTAGGGCATCATCTGAACATTACTGTACGTTGCATTGAGAAAGCATTTGTAGTTGTAACGCTGTAAGCCAGCATCGCCACAGGGTCACCTCCTACTTATGATTCATTTGTATAATGCTCCTGCAATGATCCAGCCACTCGGCTTCCGACTCGAGTATCCTCGGTTCGCTTCCTAGTGGCTTTGGATGGGATTATCAGTAGAGGATCAACATGTGATGACAAGAAGGGTTTCTGGTCTTAAATGGCCGACCAAGCCCTAAAATGAACATGTGCTCCACAGATTTCACATAAACGTGATAAGGTGCCGTTAATAAATAATAATAATAATAATAATAATAATAATAATAATAATAATAACAATAATAATGATCTACCGCTTTGCCCACACCCATGGGGCCGTGGGTGCGAACTGTGTAGCATGTGGATTTGTTCCTATTATACGACCGGATGCCCTTCCTGATGCGTTCAAAATTGCGTGTTTCTGTGGCGGTTTGTAGGGTAATGTGTTATATGTAAATTAAGAGGAGAGTGGTGGGACAAACGCAAACACCCTATCCCCGAGCGAGAAGAATTAATCAGGCGTGATTAAATTCCCCGACCCGGCCGGGAATCGAACCTGGGAGCCTCTGAACTGAAGGCCTCAACGCTGACCATTCAGCCAAGGATTCCGATGAGACTAATAATAAAAATAATAATTTTAACGCATTACGCACAGCAGAGTCGTTTCTAAACATTGTATTAGTTTGTTAGTGTGAGTAACCCCAGTTGAAATGTAATGTAATAAACATTTTGTGTTAATACTAATGATTTTGCTACTTTTGCACGGTCAAAATACTGCGGCCCTTTAATTCTCGTCAGGGGGCAGGCCGACCGTACATTAAACTCCAAAGGAGGTGTTTTTGAAAAGTAGGCGAACATGAAAATTGCCTAGTTCGTTAATACAAATATACATCCAGAAAATCGACTATATTATGTTTATTATTATGTGATCTCGTCTCATTATGAATTACTTGGGATAGGCAACATGTGGAGTTGGCCTAGCTTGACGGGAGGATACCCTTCCCGACGCCAGTCTCATATGGAGCTATGTATCCATCATTGCGTGTTTCTGCGATGGTTGTTAGTGTGATGTGTTGTTTGCGTATGAACGTGTATTAAGGCGAACACAGACACCCAGTTTCCGAGCCAGAGAGTTTAAACAGACGGGGTTAAAATCCTCAGGCTGCGAATCGAACAGGGGGCCCGCTGAACCGAAGGGCACGACCATTAAGCCAAGGATAGGGACGTGCGGTTTCCAGAATCTTTTGCTGCATAGTCCGGAGTGCTTTTAGCCCTTTATCGCTTCGCTTCGATAAGGTATATTTCAAAGTAATGTTTCGAACATACAAGCGCGATAAGACTGAAATACTACTATTAGCATCAGCACTTAACTAGCAATGAATAATTTATCAGCTCCAGTCGGCAAGCGAGACTGCTATTGCAGACGAAAGTTTCTGCGGCAGTTTAGTGTACAGCGCAAAACTGCAGTCATACTTCCAAACCTTCTAGATGGTTGACCAGTACCATATACAGTATTCTCTCTTCTGTATAAACTTAATTTCCAGTATCACAGATAATGTATTACCAATTCTTATTCTTCTCTATCTGGTTACCCTCCAGGGTCGGTTTTCCCTCGGACTCAGCGAGGGATCCCACCTCTACCGCCTCAAGGGCAGTGTCCTAGAGCTTCAGACTCTGGGTTGGGGATACAACTGGGGAGGATTACCAGTACCTCGCCCAGGCGGCCTTACCTGAGCAGGGGCCTTACGGGAGGATGGGAAGATTGGAAGGGATAGACAAGGAAGAGGGAAGGAAGCGGCCGTGGCCTTAAGCTAGGTACCATCCCGGCATTTGCCTGGAGGAGAAGTGGGAAACCACGGAAAACCACTTCCAGGATGGCTGAGGTGGGAATCGAACCCACCTCTACTCAGTTGACCTCCCGAGGCTGAGTGGACCACGTTCCAGCCCTCATACCACTTTTCAAATTTCGTGGCAGAGCTGGGAATCGAACCCGGGCCTCCGGGGGTGGCAGCTAATCACACTAACCAGTACACCCCAGAGGTCGACATTTATGTATTTATTTATTTATTTATTTATTTATTTAGGTATGGCTTTCATGAGCCGGGAGTGTCCGAGGACATTTTCGGCTCACTTGATGGAGTTCTTTCTATTTGACGCCCTTTGGTGACATGTGTGACTGGGTGTGGGGTGATGAAGTAGCGAGAGGGTGAAACCCTGTCCCGGCATATGGGTTATTCCTGTCGAATAGCATAGAAGGGGCTGCTCAAGGCTTAACGTCTCCATTTGACCGACGAATCAGTATCAACAGCGTTATATGCTCAAACTCCATTTGAACACTGCGGAGAGGTTTGGAATTGAATCCAGGCTTATGGCACGCAATTTGATTGTGAGAAATTGTATACCACCACCTCTTCTAACCTGCCGGCTGACCGCAGTGTTAGGCCATATAGACTTGTCGCCTTAAAAATTACGGCCCCCAGGCGTCATACTGCTCATCTCCATCCACATCACACTAATTCAAATTATTATTATTATTATTATTATTATTATTATTATTATTATTATTATTATTATTATTATTACGGGTGATACCCGTGGAATGCAGAGGTGAAAGAAGGTGCGGGCTGGAATGGGTCTAACTACAAAGCTGAGATATTGATTAAAATTCCATTAAAGGTTATATTTTCGAAAATAGCAAAACTTAACAATTTTCACATAAAACTTCAGACTTTAACAAATAACAAGAAGTCAAATCAGGTACAAGACCAGGAAAGCCAAGATTTAGAGACAATTTAACAATCTGGGCCTCAAGCCCTAATTTTTACAATTTCTGAGCTCTCAGCTCACAAACACCTATTACCAAAGGGCAGAAATCCCCTAATTACATAGAGCACTTGCTCCCACCTAGCAATGTCAAGCCTCCTAGAGGCACATTTACCACAAATAAAAGTGCTGACCCGCTCTCGATATTCTGAGCCTACCAAAGGCCACGACGGACTTTACCATTAACAGCCCTCAAGGCACACTTACAAAGAAACAGGGGTATCTTGTACCCAATCTACTGGGCTTTAGCAGAAAAAGAATAGGTTAAGTTAATGGCCCAAAATACAAAATGAATGGAGGCGATAACTTGCACTCCTAAATACACATTTTAAAACCTAAAAGGCACTAGACCGATGAAACAGGGGCTATTCCCAAGCTATGGATGTGACTCGTATACAGAATAAATTTAACACATTAAGGAAGAGTAGAAAAACGGTTACAAAACGTTGTCACCTCAAATCCAAAATGAAAGGGAGCTTGAGAGGGTAAAGCATTCTCTATCCCCGATTTACAGTTAAAGATATATGAAGTTTTACAAAAGCGACGGCAAATTACATGGTTGAAGGTAGGTTACATAGTAAAGGCTTCGGACCTTCCCCGCGGGTTAAACTGCTGAGCTAGCAAGAAATAAAGATGTTAGGCGGCTATTACCTTATTGAAGAACTACTGCCTGAAGAAAGGGGCGCTTCCCGCCTCCCGCTATACGTCCATACACTAAGCTAGATGTCGATGATGTGGCCGAGAGACAAGAAAATCAGCAATTTTTATACCCTCGAGCAAAGTTCGAGACCTTTCATGAATAAAACAGCCGCACCCACAGGCTTTTATTGGCTGGCTAAAAGTTACACATCAAAATTGAAGAAGAAAGACACGATTGGTCAAAAATTAATTACAGAAATTATTGATTGGTTACCATCAAAACTGGGGGAAAGAAAAGATTAATATTGCCAACCCACAAATAAAAGAACGAAATTTAGTAAAGAGAAAACTTATGAATACAAAATTTCTTCAAAAAAGTTCCTTCACTTCGCACCAGGGTGCATGATCATAGTTTTTTAGTAGAGACATCTGTAAGAGAATGTCCACACTTCTTGATCAATGGAAAACAAAATAGGTTGAAATCCACACAGTATTGACAACTGCGTAATCACAAAATTTACGGTAGTGACATCTTCTGAGTAACATATGAGTTGATCCAATTTTTAAAGTTCAGAGGTTCTCCTGTAGAGGAGGATTTATTGGCGGAAAATTCAAATGTGCGGCGTAGAGGTGTACCAGCCGGTACAATTATTATTCAGGGGTCATACCCTCACAGAAGGTCGGACCACTGTCGGAGATTCGACGTCCAGAATAATCTGCTCCGCCCTCGTCGACGTTTCCATTCCATTTTCCTTTCTGTGGTCAGTTGTGACCGAAAAGGCAGCTTTCCTTCATATTGCGAGGGTGGAGACTTCAAATGATTTCCCGGCACGGCGGAGTACTCCCTCATTGGTGACGTGGTCTACCCCATGCGATCCTGAACATTTGCTGTACAGCCACATTTCAGAGGTCTAGTCAGTCAGTTCATTAACAAAGCCTTTTGTGTCCCCACTTCAGAGGACGCAGCTGTGAACTTGCATTCGAGAGATAGTGGATTTGAACCCCACTGTCGGCAACCCTGAGGATGGTTTTCCGTAGTTTCCCATTTTCACAGCAAACAAATGCTGGGCTTGTACCTTTATTAAGGACCGAGCTCGATAGCTGCAGTCGCTTAAGTGCGGCCAGTATCCAGTATTCGGGAGATAGTGGGTTCGAACCCCACTGCCCTGAAGATGGTTTTCCGTGGTTTCCCATTTTCACACCAGGCAAATGCTGGGGCTGTACCTTAATTAAGGCCACGGACGCTTCCTTCCCACTCCTAGCCTTCTCCTGTCCCATCGTCGCCATAAGACCTATCTGTGTCGGTGCGACGTAAAGCCACTTATATAAAAAAAGAAAGAAACAACACTCCAGGATATGTCAAAGAGTTTAGAATCGGAGGTCATACTTGCCCACAAAACCAAACCCAAAACCTCATAGTGCAACAGCTCCGAAGGGCCTTGGCCTACCAAGCGACTGCTGCTCAGTCCGAAGGCCTGCAGATTACGAAGTGCCATGTGGTCGACACAACGAATCGTCTCGGCCGTTATTCTTGGCTTTCTAGCCCGGGGCCGCTATCTCACCATCAGATAGCTTCTAAATTTTAATCATATAAGCTGAGTGGACCTCGAGCCAGCCCTCATATCGAAGTAAAAATCCTTGACGTGTGTCCGGAATCGAACACGTGGCAAGATGCAGTAACGGCGCCCCTACAGCACAGAGCCGGTGAGTTGCACATTGCATGTTATAATTTCAGAAACACTTCTTACAATGCCGGAATCTGTCGTTGTCGTCGTCCCCGCTTCCTCCGCCCGCCCACATCCGGATTCCATTATTTTGTGAGTCAAAAGCCTACGTGCTTGAATCTTAGTGATGTTTCTTTCCATAGTGAAGCAGCGTTGGTTGCTGATTACCATGCATTTTGCTTTGTGAACTCTTTGGTCACTCGGTTGATGCCGTTAAAAAGAGAGGCCTATCAACAAATGAAAATGAAATGTCGTATGGCTTTCAGTGCCGGGATATCCCAGGACGGGTTCGGCTCGCCAAAGTGCAGGTCTTTCTATTTGACTCCCGTAGGCGACCTGCGCGTCGTGATGAGGATGAAATGATGATGAAGACAACACATACACCCAGCCCCCGTGCAGTAGGAATCAACCAATTAAGGTTAAAATCCCCGAACCGGCCGGGAATCGAACCCGGGACCCTCTGAACCGAAGGCCAGTACGCTGACCGTTCAGCCAACGAGTCGGACATCAACAAATTATGTTCCCAGAAGGAAACCATAATTTAGTCTCATTGATTGCAAATGTTGAAAAACATTTAATCTCTTTAGGCTCTTTAAATCGTAAAATTACCACCGTTCCGCCCCAGTGTAACAGTAGGCTCATCAGTTGGAATCCTACACCTTTCCAAGACGCTGGCGGCTAGTGCGCCGTTCAGACACCACTGGAAGCCTCAATTGTAGGACAGTGCAGTGACGATTTCATGGTTTGAAAGGCCTGTAGAGCTTACATGTTTTTCAATACCAAGTTTATTTACAGGATATTTCCGAGAAGTCAAATTTATTTATTTATTTATTTATTTATTTATTTATTTATTTATTTATTTATTTATTTATTTATCATCATCATCTGTTTACCCTCCAGGTTCGGCTCTTCCCTCGGACTCAGCGAGGGATCCCATCACTACCGCCTCAAGGGCAGTGTCCTGGAGCTTCAGACTCTTGGTCGGGGATACAACTGGGGAGTATGACCAGTACCTCGCCCAGGCGGCCTCACCTGCTATGGTGAACAGGGGCCTTGTAGGGGGATTGGAAGATTGGAAGGGATAGACAAGGAAGAGGGAAGGAAGCGGCCGTGGCCTTAAGTTAGGTACCATCCCGGCATACGCCTGGAGGTGAAGTGGGAAACCACGGAAAACCACTTCGAGGATGGCTGAGGTGGGAATCGAACCCACCTCTACTCAGTTGACCTCCCGAGGCTGAGTGGACCCCGTTCCAGCCCTCGTACCACTTTTCAAATTTCGTGGCAGAGCCGGGAATCGAACCCGGACCTCCGGGGGTGGCAGCTAATCACGCTAACCACTACACCACAGAGGCGGACTATTTATTTATTTATTTATTTATTTATTTATTTATTTACTGCGCACTACAGGATTTCTAATCCAAAATACAGTGGCAAATGTTTACACGTGTTTTCTTTAATGTTTCAATCGGTCTAATAACCTAATATCTTATACTATTCTAATATTATATTTACGTTAAGAAATAAATAATATAACATATCTAATGCTTACAAGAAACAAACAGATAAAAAAAATCGTATCTAGTCTAATAACCTAATATCTGAACTATTCTAATATTATATTTACGTTGAGAAATAAATAATATTACATACCTAATCTTTACAAGAAACAAGTATATAAAACATAATTTCGTATCTAAACTAGTCCAATAACCTAATATCTAAACTATTCTAATATATTTACGTTGAGAAATAAATAATATTACTTATCTAATCCTTACAAGAAACAAGTAGATAAAAACATAATTTAGTATCTATACTAGTCTAATAATATAATATCTGAACTCTATTCTAATATTATATTTACAATAAGAAAGGAACAGTATTTCACATCTAATCTAATTTAATCTTTACAAGAAAGAGTAAAATAAAAAAGATCATAATTTCATATCTAAATTATTAATTTCTTCTAGTTCTAACATTTATAATTAGATTTATGGGATAGGGCTTAATGTAGAATGTTTATAATACATTTTGTGGTTCAAATCAGCATTACAAATTAGAGATTTTTCACGGAGATGGTGAATTGTTGTAAAAACAGGTCTAGAGGTACACAGAAGTCTAAAGAATTATTTATCTCAACTGCACTGTTGTAGACATTGCATAGCCTGTAGAGTGGAGAATTTTTATGAGCGGTTGTTCTGACTTTTTTATTATGAAAAGTTTGTCCTCGCATTAAAGTGGGGCACGTGGAAGCTCAAGAGGCATAAAAAGTCAGGGTTGTCAATGATAGAATTCACAGTTTTGTATCGAAATTTCATGTCATTCTTTTGCATCCTCATTTCCAAGCTTTCTATTTCAAAATTTAGGAGAAGTTCGTTAAAGTGGTTATAATTTTGAATATACGGATAAAACAGTTCTGTGTGCCAAACATTTTGAACCCAATTCGTAATACGTGAAGATATTTTTCCTATTATAGACGGTGAACCCATCCGTGTTCCGCGAAAAAATCCCAAATTATCATGTGATGCTATTCCCACAATATTTCCCGGGTTTCGGCACTAATATGTTGAGTTGTAACGTGCAGATGATAACTACGTCTTTCTTACAACACTTTATTACTACAACAACAACAACAACACAAGAGGGGAATCTACAAGCGTAAAACTCTACTTAGTTACTAGTCTGTCCAGTATGTGTCATTTGCTTGTACACTGACTGACAGAGCAAATGCAACACCAAGAAGGAGTGGTCAGAACTTTATGCCAATTGCAGGGTAGACTGATGTCACTGAGGTATGCTCATGATGTGAAATGCGCCGCTGTGCTGCGCACGTAGCGAACGAAAAATGGGACACGGCGTTGGCGAATGGCCCACTTCGTACCGTGATTTCTCAGCCGACAGTCATTGTAGAACGTGTTGTCGTGTGCCACAGGACACGTGTATAGCTAAGAATGCCAGGCCGCCGTCAACGGAGGCATTTCCAGCAGACAGACGACTTTACGAGGGGTATGGTGATCGGGCTGAGAAGGGCAGGTTGGTCGCTTCGTCAAATCACAGCTGATACCCATAGGGATGTGTCCACGGTGCAGCGCCTGTGGCGAAGATGGTTGGCGCAGGGACATGTGGCACGTGCGAGGGGTCCAGGCGCAGCCCGAGTGACGTCAGCACGCGAGGATCGGCGCATCCGCCGCCAAGCGGTGGCAGCCCCGCACGCCACGTCAACCGCCATTCTTCAGCATGTGCAAGACACCCTGGCTGTTCCAATATCGACCAGAACAATTTCCCGTCGATTGGTTGAAGGAGGCCTGCACTCCCGGCGTCCGCTCAGAAGACTACGAAGACTACCATTGACTCCACAGCATAGACGTGCACGCCTGGCATGGTGCCGGGCTAGAGCGACTTGGATGAGGGAATGGCGGAACGTCGTGTTCTCCGATGAGTCACGCTTCTGTTCTGTCAGTGATAGTCACCGCAGACGAGTGTGGCGTCGGCGTGGAGAAAGGTCAAATCCGGCAGTAACTGTGGAGCGCCCTACCGCTAGACAACGCGGTATCATGGTTTGGGGCGCTACTGCGTATGATTCCACGTCACCTCTAGTGCGTATTCAAGGCACGTTAAATGTCCACCGCTACGTGCAGCATGTGCTGCGGCCGGTGGCACTCCCGTACCTTCAGGGGCTGCCCAGTGCTCTGTTTCAGCAGGATAATGCCCGCCCACACACTGCTCGCATCTCCCAACAGGCTCTACGAGGTGTACAGATGATTCCGTGGCCAGCGTACTCTCCGGATCTCTCACCAATCGAACACGTGTGGGATCTCATTGGACGCCGTTTGCAAACTCTGCCCCAGCCTCGTACGGACGACCAACTGTGGCAAATGGTTGACAGAGAATGGAGAACCATCCCTCAGGACACCATCCGCACTCTTATTGACTCTGTACTTCGACGTGTTTCTGCGTGCATCGCCGCTCGCGGTGGTCCTACATCCTACTGAGTCGATGCCGTGCGCATTGTGTAACCTGCATATCGGTTTGAAATAAACATCAATTATTCTTCCGTGCCGACTCTGTTTTTTCCCCAACTTTCATCCCTTTCGAACCACTCCTCCTTGGTGTTGCATTGTCACTGTCAGTCAGTGTACATTCAGACCTCAACAGCATCACTGCCACTACCTAACAGATTAATCTTGAGCTGCTCATTTCTGTGGAACCATACGAGTTAGAGTAATCAAACCTGAACACTTCATTAATTACTTAAAAGTTACAAGGAAGACTTGGAAAAATGATGGTTTTTTTTTTCAAAAACTATAAGTAATATGGCACTAACAACATCAAAACTTTAAAGAAAAAGCCTAGTTTTCTTTGGGAGTCCATTTTAGTATAGTAAAATACTTTTTGGATAGGCTACACTTGTAAGTCTTTGTTGTAGGTGCTAGTGTTATCAGCTTGCACGAAAGGAGTTATAACTCATGAAGTAGGCCTAATATCTTTCATGATAATTGCACCGAAAGTTACGGTTACCAGACGTATTCTCTTTTGGGGTGTCTACTTTTGTACTCTTTCTTTAGTTGCGTACGCTTTTGTTTGCTGTCTTCTTACACTAAGTACGTTAAATAGCCTTCAAATTAAAACTAAAAGAATAGGCCTATACGGTTGAGTTACGGTGCGAACGTTAGCAAATAACACCACTGCTTGCAAAAGTTGGTGTATTTACCAACAGTGAGACATTTTAAACTGGATACTGACCGTAGTAATTTAAATACTGAAAAGTCTGTAGGATGAATGCAGGAGAGAAAGATGTTCTATTACAACAACTTTTAGATTTGAAAATTCCTGGAATGAAAGGAGAAAGAGTTCAGTGAGGCAGTGTTGCCAGGTCTACAGATTAAAAAATCGGTAGATTGTACGTAAAAATTTCGGGAGTTTTAATGAAAATTTCGGTAGTTTTTCGAGCACTGAAATGTTATATTATAACTAAATTAAATAATGCAATAGTCATTTGAAGTTATGAGAAAAATATACAGTTTCACTCACCCATACTCTCTGGTCACTCTATTCTTCTTCGTCTCCTTCCTGTAGATGTAGTTATTCATCAGGCATAGAAATTGTGTGCCAATTTTGAAGTTGTAGCAGATTTTGTATAGTATATGCGAGTCGGGGATTTCCGTTGGAATGATGCAGTCAAGCGTGAGTTTTGCATTCAATGGATGCGGGGAAGTACCTAACGAGTGATTTTATCGATAAAACGTCACGCAGTGAGACCAGGAAACTGTTTCTCGGCACATATGTATTATGCACCATTATTATTATTCATTTTCCTTATATTTGGATTAGAAGAAATTTCGGGAGTTTTTTGTATTTACGGGTATTCTGGTGTGTTGCAAAAAAAAAAATCGGGAGATCTCGCGAAATTTCGTGAGGCCTCGCAACACTGCAGTGAAGTGTTGTCTAATGAAAAGTGGGTATTGCAATGCTACTAAAATGTACATTGATTTCAAGTTGCTGAAGATATTACTTTTTAACGTGTTATACCTGCTCACAATGTCAGAGTAGTTTAATGAAAGCTGGGTGGACTCCAGAAAGAAATAGACTATCGGTGAATTCAATGGAAAACCTAGGACCTAGGAAGGGCTTTCATTCCCCTCCCCGAAGGGCCAACTAGAAGGTGACGCCTTCTCTCTGGCCAGGAGATTCGGCGGGTTTGGTAGATTGTTGGAGTTTGTTGGAGTTTGTGAGAGGGGGGATGAGGCTTTGATTCGGTGAAGGAGTGAGGGGGGGATCTCGACCTCTTGCGTTACAATCTGCCTTACGTTGCACCGACACAGACAGGTCTTATGACGACAGTGGGATAGGAGAGACCTAGGAGCGGGAAGGAAGCGGCCGTCAGCATTTGCCTGGTGTGAAAATGGGAAACCACGGAAAACCATCTTCAGGGCTGCCGACAGTGGGTGTCGAACCCACTGTCTCCCGCATGCAAGCTCACAGCTGCGCGCCCTAATCGCACGGCCATCTCGCTTGGTAATGAAAAACTTATTGCTGACACCGGTCGACTGGGAGAGAAGTGTTGATTCATTCATGCATGTGTGAGTACAATTCAGTCAGGCGATCATTCATTCATGCAGCCATTGATTTATTCAATTCATGCATAATGTCTGTTGAATGTAGAGGAGAACCCTGTACAGACTTATGACAAATAAATAGTACTGACACCGTTCAATTTCGAAGACCTAAACTCATTCAGTTTTATGAGCACTAGATTGACCCCGTCGAAACTCGACGGCTGTTTTTTTTTTTCATGTTGTAGAAATAAATATGTAATGATGGAAATAGTTTATATTAGCTAGTTTTCTGTAAATAACTAATAACGGTTCTCGCATTCAAAGAATTCAATACACCGGTACTGCAATGATAACTCAGTAGCTGAGTAGCTCAGAGCGCTGGCCTTCCGAGTCCAACTCGACAAGCTCGATCCTGACTCAGTCCGGTGGTAGGCCTATTTGAAGGTGTTTAGCCTCCTGTCGGTAGATTTACTGGCACGTAAAGAAACGCTTGTAGGGGGAAAAATTCTGGCACGTCCATGTCTCCGAAAACCATGAAAATGTAGTTAGTGGGACGTAAAACAAATTATATTATTATTATTATTATTATTATTATTATTATTATTATTATTATTATTATTATTGAAGGAACGCAATTGAGACATTGCAACACACAAACGGCCATGAGTACATAATGATTGGGCAGATATATCAACACGATCTAAAGTTTGCTCTTATGCTTCGTTAATCGTTATGCAAAAAGCATTGCGAATAGGAAATGGATAGTTTTGATTTAAAACACGAAGTAAACTAATGTGTAACCTAAAACGTTTCCATTACCTGATAAAACAATCTCAAGGATTTCTGAAATTACAATCAGGGTCACCAGGTAGTAGCTTGAAGTCACTTCTGTATATCAAATATTGAAAATATTTGCACAAGAGTTCGTTGGAGATAGAAGAGTAAGCACACTCGCGGTAGGAATTACAGTACGTAAGAAATAGCAGAGCCATGGCATAAAACAAAGGCGATCAAGAAATAGGAATTCCTAAGAACACTGAAGAGTCCATCCATTGATTAACAAATTCTGAAGTTTTGGAGATTGCAACCATTTTAGCAATATCGTAATCTCTCGGCCAATCGACTAAGTAAGTATGTGTCACGAGTTTCTATTAAAAACTGCAATTTATCGTCAGTGGCTTTGTAACTAGTTTATGACTACTGATAAATAAAATCATGAATAAAAATATATAGATAAATAAAATCATTGAAATAAATTAATATTACTCAAAATAATGTATCGAAATGTCCGTAGTATGAGCGCCAGAGTTCACCAGAATGGATCCCTCGAATTTTGATAGAGCATGATAAACTTTATGTCCCAGGGCGTGTACATAATGCTGCGTACTGGTACATCTGCTGCAGGCCTTACCTAACCTCCTGAAAATGACTAAATAGGTAGGAACTGCACCTAGGTTCATCAATAACTCCACTGATTCTAAAATAGCCAACTATATTCTTAACAAAATCCGTGCATGAGCACCTCATCAACACACAAAATTATACATATAATACACACACCAAAGATTGCTGGAAGACTCCATATTTACAACAACAACAACAAGAATGAAAACATTGGGAAAACGAAAGCGAGAACTAAACTACCATTTGTAGATAGTCCGATGAACAATATACATACATGTAGATAAATACCCTCCAATGTCTCTGTACCAGTACTACTTGCCAATTCTCATAATCAGCACTTCTAACATCACACAGATACTGCACCTCGTAATACTATGTTCACAGACTTTAACACTTGTTGCAAAGATATATACATTTAAGTAACACGCGTGTCGACCCTGAACATAAATTATGGAAAGTCTGAGATAGCTTTCACCAACATATAATGCCAGGCCGCCACAAGTGCTGCAATACTTAATGCGCAAGCACTCCACAATCCGTCGATCAGCCACTTTCCACCAACATAACAAGACTACGCTCCACGAACGTTTGAAGTCCAGTCCATTGCAGCCGTGTCACTCCAGTACCGTGTATCAGCACCACTTCCTTCCCGTACAGTGTATCAGTTGTGGTTTCTTGTCCGTACCGAGTGTGGTTCCCGCCATTTGATCAACCTTTGTAGGCATCAGCATTCCCCTTCCTCTCACGTAATACCTCTGGATTGGTCCTTGCCAGCCAATCATGAGTGATCCACCGTTCAGGGTTGCCCTCAACTTCTTCATGCTCCCAAGACATAAACAAACACTGGGGTATATCACATGACTCATACAACTTTCCTAGTACAATAACATCAACAAACACATCTCATCAGACACTGGGATGTCCGCATGAGTCATACGAATTTCCAGAGTCCAAGATAGTAATGTTTTCCCACTCATGCAAAACAAATTACTCATACTACATATATGGTTACCTTCCAGCTTACAAAGATTAATGACAAACTATACAAATGAAATATTGATGATAATAATAATAATAATAATAATAATAATAATAATAATAATAATAATAAATCGAATACTGACAATGATATCTCTAACTTCTACATACAGTGCGAGGGTGTGATATATATACTATCACAGCTTCTCAAAAAGGTTGGCCTACATCTGTAGGCCAAATCTTTTCATTCGTAAAAGGATTACATAAATCGCTGCAATAAAAACCGCAGGTGGAGTGTCTTAAGAAATGGCCTCCTGTCCTAAATATAATAATAATAATAATAATAATAATAATAATAATAATAATAATAATAATAATAATAATAATAATAATACCATAGAAACAAACGGTGCCGTCGCAGAATTTCCCCAGGTAGGGTGGGGGTTCATTTTCTTGATGTGGAGGTGTTGGTGGTGATTGTTTTAAGAGGAAGTGCAACTGGATAACCATCCTCTGTTAACACTAATTAGAGGGGGAAAATCGAAGAGGTTCAACACTTCAAAAAATGAAGTTATCGGCCAAAGGTTGACAAAGGCCACGAAGGGCGTGAAAATTAAAGACTCTCTAGGATTCGCGAACCTAATACTGACGGAGTCAGAAAAGAACAAGAATTGACCAAGGCAGGTCGGATAGGATATATGAAGGTGAGGAGCCTGGCACAAGTAAGTGGAAGAAATTCCAGGACTCAGCTAAGTGTCCCGTGGTCACCAACCCACGCTTTCAAGTTCAGAGCCCCTGGGGTGCATATTAGTTTTCTCTTACTAGAGACAAGGGATACCGCGGATGGTATTCTACCGTCCCCGCCCAAAGGGGAATCATTTTCTTGACGGATGGGACAAAGGGTCAGTGCCTTCATTAATAGCAGTTGCTTATCAGTTAGTTTTTAAATAAACGTAATTATGTAATTACTCTATAAAATTGATACTTGTCATTGAACGTTTACAGACTTTTGCGTTTACATTTTCGGCACTCTGAAGACGTGGGTTCGGAATGCTGAATTTTTAAATTATTATTATTATTATTATTATTATTATTATTATTATTATTATTATTATTATTATTATTATTATTATTAAGAGGCTATTTGTATTTCTGATCGCCGGAGTTACTTTGAATCTGAGAAATTAACGAAGAGATAACTATATAATTTTTTATGTTTCAATTTAAAAATAAATTTAAATGTCCAGGGTAGAGTTTGAACCCGAAAATCCCTCACCCTCTCATGTACATCACTGGAAACATAAGAATATTATGTTACACCATAAACGTAAATTATTTAGTGCAGTGAAAAATTAAGATTTTACTGGTTAGTTTTGCATTATTTTTTTTTTTTTTTTGTATTGGTACCAGAATTATGTAAGTAATTGGTATTCATGTTTGCTGTATTAGACCTAATAATAAAATATTAGAAATGTCATGATTTTACTTACCTCGCAAACCCTTTAATAACGTGTGGAATTCCAGTGGTCTCTGAAGCAGTTTTTGTAATTTCCTCCTTCTTTCTTTATCTCTTCAGATTAATCTATAGCCATTCCTGGAATGCCGTGAGCAATGTGGATCTGAATAAACAGGCATTTTGTGAAATTTCTCCCCAGCAATTCCTTAAAACGTAATTCTTCTGCACGGCTAGTATTGAGAGCTTTTGGGCGCACGCATATTGTCTATAGATACATCGGGCATTAGTTTGATGATTCGAGCGAGAGGCACCGTCCCGAAACTTATTGAAGACTTTGTAAGCAGTTCGGACTTCCGAAAACGTGCATCACTACCATTGCAGTTAGCGCACTTACATGTTCTATTTCCATTTTTAGGAACCACGCATATGGACCTTAAAAATGATCACTTGTTTCTTCAATTATTCGATTTCTTAAATGAATATGTTCATGTCTAACCAAAATTCGTATGGTATTCTTTGTCTTTGTGGCAGTCTGCAAATACTGAAGGAAAAATTTAAAATTAAACATTACCGCTCATTAAGTATGAACGGGATGTTTGGGAACTCGTTATTGGTCATTTCAGAGACAAAGCGTAACTTCTCGACCAGTCGTCTTAAAATAACTGCAATCTGTCACACACAAAATCAATAATTAGTCGTCAAGAGCTGCAATCATGCCGCCTGTACGCTAAAATTTTAAATTTAAAAAAATAATTACGTAAATTGGGTCAGTAAAACTCGCGTACGAACTGTCCAAAGAAGTGGTCTAGTCTTAAATACATTTATATTGTTTGAGGGACAAAGAGCGACTTAATAACATTAGAAATTCTTCAAAATACAACTAAAGGTCAGATTATTAATAGAAAATATCGATACGAATAAAACTCGATTTGTTTCATTACTCTAATTTGTTTCAGGATGACCTAATAAATGCACACACACACACACACACACACACACACACACACACACACACACACACGTCTATTCAACTATGAATGGCTACACTTACTAATTACAAGTCTATTTATATCAACAGTAAAACTCATTCAAAATGCATTATCCTGAAATACATTAGCCCAAGACATACTGCAGACTTACAATACTGTGAAAAATAAAGGACAGCAAGTTACCATAATATGGATCCCCTCACATAAGGGAATAAAAGGCAATGAATAAGCTGACATATCAGCTAAAGAAGCAACTCGTCTTCCTGTACATGATCCAAACTTTCCAATTCCCCACACCGATGTTGCTCCTTTTCTTACTACAAAGATCCGAAAACAGTGGTTAAATGAGTGGACACGGGAACAACCCACAAAACTCCATGATACCAGGCGTGGATCTACGGATAAATTTGATGTTTCATTCCTTCAGCGTCGAGAACAAGTGCTCATTATTAGAATACGTATAGGCCATAGCAAACTGACTCATGCACATATCTTCTCTAAGAAACCTCCACCAATATGTGACACCTGTTAAAAAAGAAAGACTGTTGACCACATTTTACTAGAATGCCACGTATACGATCAAGAAAGACAATTGTGTAATTTAAACCAGAATAGTAGTGTATGTGACATCTTGAACAAAGATACTCAGTGTAAAAACATCATTAAGTATTTTTAGACAAACAGATCTATTCAATGATGTGTATTCACTATCTGATCAATATGTACTGTTGTTATTTTTACAATTGTAACTGTATGTAATCAATGCAATAATCCTTTATGTATAATTAGGAATGTCGCGATATGGCTTTCCAAGTTAAAAGGACAATAAATATACTTTAATTTTTTTTTTAAATTAAAAAGTATATTTACAAGTCCATCTTCCTTACGGCACAGCAGGCGGTCCAGTCCGTTGCTGAGATAGTACTCTAAATTCTTTGGTGTCAGCCTGGATCTCAACAGGTAACAAAAAGCGACACGTTCATGCACTGTACGATCATATTGAGACTTGAATAGTGGTGGATATGTAAACATATATTTTTAGCAACAGGGGCTCTCAACTTGGGAGCATGGGTTAGCGACCACGGGGCCCTTAGCTGAGTTATAGCATTGCTTCCACTTACCTGTGCCAGGCTCCTCACTTTCATCTATCCTGTCCGACCTCCCTTGGTCAACTCTTCTTCTTTTCCGACTCCGATGGTATTACAGCATTCGAGGTTTAGGGAGTCTTTCATTTTCACGCCTTTCTTCGTCCGTTTTTTTTTTCAAAATGCTATTTGTTCGGGGCGTCGACCCATGTGGAATTTTTGCCCCTACTGGCACCATACTGTATTGTATGAACCTGCGTGTAATTGGAATGGCGGTAGTGTGGAATGTTGTGTGTGAGGAAAGGAAGATTAATGACGTCACAGACACCCAGTCCCCAGGCCAGAGATATTAATCATTGCAATTAAAAAACCCTGACCCGGTCGGGAATCGAACTCAGGGCCGCCGAGTTCAGGAGGACGCGTTGCCCCCTACACCGCGGGGTTCTTCGTCCGTTACTTCATTTTTCGAAGTGACGGGTCCCTTCTCTCTCTCTCTCTCTCTCTCTCCTGTGGGTGGTGGACGCTAACGAAGAATACACCCACGGTATCCCGTGCCTGTCGTAAGAGGCGACTAAAAGGGGTGACCAAGGGATGATGGAATTAGAACCATGAAACTACTTGTGATTAGTACAATCACTCAGGGAACACCATGGGTCGCCTTTACTGGCGAGTAGTACCTCTATGTTAGGTACACAGTAGGTTTGTTATTAGTACCACTACATGGGGAACATCACGGGCTAACTTTGCCTGTGCTTTGTACCATTATGTGAGAAACACCACGGGTCTGGGCATTGCCTGTGATTAGTACCCTCTATGTGAGGAACACAACGTGATGGTACAAGTCCCTGTGATTAGTACAACTATGTGAGTAACATCATAGGTCTGCGTTATCTGTGCGACGCGCAAAACTTGAGTAATATCATAATGTTTGGAATACCGTGAGTTTAC
The DNA here is from genome assembly GCF_040414725.1 of Anabrus simplex. Classification (NCBI taxonomy): domain Eukaryota; kingdom Metazoa; phylum Arthropoda; class Insecta; order Orthoptera; family Tettigoniidae; genus Anabrus; species Anabrus simplex. The sequence goes on along the minus strand of NC_090269.1, from coordinate 109,503,293 downwards.
GCTACTTTCGATTAGTACCGCAACTTGAGAAATATAATAGTTCTAGTTTACTAGTACCATTATGAGGGACCGTTGATCTGGATATTGAACCCCTTTAGACAGCAAGCATCATCGACTCAGGATTGTGCTTTGGAAGCAGTCCCTTGGTCCGTAATATAGTTTCTGGGAAGGTGAGGAATTGTGGGTCGGGTCCACTGATTATTTTAAATTCATATTCAGCCATTCATTCATCATCACGTTTTGAATTCTGTTCATTGGATGAATTTTGGACTTTTAAATTATCATTGTATTTCGTCTCATTTAGTACCATTAGGGGCCGATGTCTTAGATGTTAGGCCCCTTTAAACAACAAGCATAATCATCATCATCATCATCATCACCAAATTTTACTCTTGATTTACTCTAAATCATTATGATCTTGTATTTAAGACATTCCGCTAATAATCTTGGTCTACGTAACCTCTGGCCATTTCAATAAGAATTTCTTTTTTTTTTTTTTCTTAATCATTACGTAGTGAAGATTAGGCCAATTCTGCTGTCATCACTCCTACGATGTGTATTACATGTGATCATGTTCCCAAGAGTTACTTCGCCCATTTGGTAACTTACAGAATGGGCCTGAAGACATGCAATTTTCACATCCAGCTGCCTCTCAAATATGTTTGTCACCTTTACCAGCCACATTTGCATCTATTATCGTGTGGATAAATATGCGCATGTAACCCTATTCTGTAGTATATCCAATACACATACCACTGTTGGATGTTTAAGTAAAGAATTACAATATATTTGATAATTGCTCGTTAATGAGCAATCTGTTGTGTGGGAGGTGTCGACAAGATCTGGCGATGTCTCGCAGGAACGCGGAGGCATGACGCAAGCTACACTCTTAGTGAGTATCTGAGGATGTCAGATGTCCTTTGCGTGGGGACGTTGAACCGCTCGACCTCGAACATTCTTCTTTTCCTTCTTCCCGCGAGAACGCACTTAACGGGCTATTTGCCAGCCAGCTGCGTATTCTTCGATAGAGTACAAAGAACTGGTTTACTGCACATATTCTGTTAAATGTCAGTATTTCCACTCACGCGATGTGCGTATGCAAATAATAATAATAATGATAATAATAATCGTAAGGCCCCAGCTACCTTGTGAAGGCATTTTAATTTCGCGCCATATAGCCTGCCTGCGCATCAATTAATACGTTCCATTTTAATCCAGTAGATGGCAGAGTAAACCGGATTTTTCCTTGGGCGATCTATGGCTGAGTTTTAAGGAATTATTTTGTCGAGTAAACACCATGTTTTACTTGCTAATATCGTACGACTCGAATTGACTTTTCTTAGCCCTTCAAAATTCCGAATACTTCTGGTGGGTTTGAACCCTATATCCTGGGACCCGGTGGTTGCCACTCTGCCACTTATCGCCTATATCCTGGGACCCGGTGGTTGCCACTCTGCCACTTATCGACAGACGGAGCTATCATTCCAGTGAGAAGCAAGGGAAAGAGCCTTGTGTAGAATTAAGGAGACGATTGCGTGTACTGTATAAGTCTGTCGCTTCAGTTTGTGGTGAAGAAGGAGAGGTAAATGTTACTTTACTGGCTTGTCTTCGAACTCTCAGTCGAACATTCCAGATTCACTTTGAAGACGTGTTACTTTCTTTTCTATAAATCCTGAACTTATAATGCTGCCAGTCGTAATATCTCTATTGTGGATTTGCTGAACTCTCTGAGGCTAGACGAGTAAGTGTGAGGGGGCGGGAAGAATAATTGATATTTCTGTCACGTCTCTGGGACATCCTTGAAGTCTTTGGACTTGATTGTGCATATTGAAAGGCAGTGTTCCTTTAGCCCGAACGTATTCCTTTATGAAACAAGTTGCTATGTTTCCCCTGCTAACTTGTGATGTATATTGATTCCCTACCGTAAATTTTAGGGTGGGACTTGGAAAAAAAGGAGAAATGAGGAGCTCTACAAGTACACTGAAAAGATGGCGGACACAATGCGGAAACGAAGTCTGAAATTCTACGGAAACGTAGTAAGAATGGATAACAAAACGACTGGCCAAAAAAAGATGTTCAGATACATCATAGGTTTAAAGGCCACCCCCAAGTGGATAGAAGAAGTAAAGAGGGATGCGGAAGAAGTTGGAAGTAAACTAGAGATGATCGACAATATAAAATAGTTCAGAAGAAAACCCAACAGTCTAAAATTATTTGAAGAAAAACCACTAAAAAGGAGACCCAAACGAATCATTTCCGAAGAGAAGAAAACAGAAGAGAAGGCTCCGCATTAATACAATATCATCTTTTTAACTTCCTTTCAACTGCTGTAATTTTGAAAGGAACTTAGGGTGATATACTGATATATTAACTTGAGAATGTGTTCTTTATTGTGCCAATGCTCGCATAGGCTATAAGCACTCTTAAATGACTGACCTGGGATCTCAGTACATGACCTAAAACATAACTGTTTGGGGCAATCGAACAGCAAAATCCTGCTATTTCGAACGTGCTACAATCTTTCTAGATGAAATGAAAAGGCGTATGGCTTTTAGTGCCGGGATGTGTCCGAGGACTTCGGTTCGCCAGGCGCAGGTCTTTTGATCTGACGGCCGTAGGCGACCTGCTCGTCATGATGAGGATGAAATGATGATGATGATGATGAAAACGACACATACACCCAGTCCCCGTGCCAGGGGAATTAACCAAATATGGTTAAAATTCCCGACCCTGCCGGGAATCGAACCCGGGGCCCCTGTAACCAAAGGCCAGCACACTAACCATTTAGCCATGGAGACGGACATCTTTCTAGGTCTGACGAAGAACGATATCTATGAGGTCAAGGAGAAGGAAGGAAGGGGAGCGGAGCTATGACTCTTTAAACATCAATCTTCATCATTAGAAAGCGGAAGATCCTCAAACAAGTGACTGAAATTTATTCAGTTCTATCGCTCAGTGTTAATTGCATGATCATTTAATTTTCAGTAAAATTATAAAAATGGTTTAATATCTAAACATATTCCGAAAGTTTGACTAAATCTTCTGAAATATTAGTTTTAGACCTAGGAACACTGGTAGCAGGTTCGGTCTTGTAGTCACCCTTCTTACAGCAACTTCCATTTGCAAGTATTTTCTGGTGTTCTTGTCGCCAGTGACTACCGTCATCCCTTTCTTTCTTATTTTATCGCGTGATTATTGATTAACCGGCTCCACAGTCTAGGATAACGAGCCTGTCTCTCACTCGGAGGCCCCGGGTTGAATTCCCGCACAGGTCAGTTGTGTCTGATGGCTGGTTCGAGGCCCACTCAGCGTACGTGAGAACAATTCAGGTGCTTTCTGACGGTGAAATAGCGGCCGCGGGCTAGGAAGACATGAATAATGACCGAGAGGATTCGTCAGGTTGGCCACGCGGCTCCTCGTAATCTGCAGGTCTTCGGGCTGAGCAGCAGTCGCAGGATAGGCCAAGGCCCATCAAGACTGTGGTACCATGGGGTCTGGTCAGGTCTGGTCAATCATTGCTAAATTTCATAACTCGGAGTATTATTTTTTACTTCTGGTGTAATGTCGGAACTAACACGTCAAAATCTTTGACGATGCAAGGATGGGAAACGGCTTGGATTGAGAAGGTAGTAGTGGTGGCCTTAATTACGGCACGGGCGTAGAATTTTCCTTGTGTGAAAATGGGAAACCACAGAAAACTATCTTCAAGGCTACCCTATCCCAAGTGCAGGCTCACAGCTGCGTAACGCGAACTGCGTGGTCATCTCACTGGGCGGAGAATACCAATACTTCACATGAGGAAACATATTTACTTCGTTCCTTAAGAACCGGGCGAGTTGGCCGTGCGGTTAGGTGCGCGTAGCTGTGAGCTTGGCATCCGGGAGATAGTGGGTTCGAACCCCACTGTCGGCAGTCCTGAAATGGTTTTCCTTGGTTTCCCCTTTTTCACAGCAGATAAATGCTGGGGCTGTACCTTAGTTAAGGCCACGGCCGCTTTCGTCCCAATCCTAGGCCTTTCCTATCCCATCGTCGCCACGTAAGGCAAAATTGCAACAAAAATTGCGTATCTTAAGAAGTGCACGTGGAAATACTATCAGATGGCGGGGCTGATAATGATGATTTTTGTTGTATGGGCAAAAGAATGGGTGCAGTATAGATACGGACTCCGAAGATAATATAAAATTATCCATTGCTATCGTTCCACGAGCACCCACCAATCACCTCAATACCTTCAAGGTTGTACTTATTTTCATAGTAGGGCACTGTAGATATTCAGTATATAGAGACCAAGAGAGTATATGAATAGGCTACAGAACCATACTTTAATATTTAATGAATTCTTGTTAGAACCAGTCTGAAAATTTCATTAGCTCGCAAGGTAACGAACTAGGCTACAGGGTGCTATTCGAAAATAGAGTTTATTTCCGTTCATAAGTTATAAATGTGGGATTTCTTGATTACGGGCAAATTAACTCGTTTAAGTTGTAGGCAGCGTTGCCAGGATTTAAATCAACCTAGTCTTGTTGTTATTACATAGTTTTCCAAACATGTTCGATGTAATTATTCGATTTGTTGCTAACATTCTATTCTATAGCACTACGAAGGTTTCCATGTCGACTCCCGACTCATTTAAGCATTCTCACAGGCTAAGATGCGATGCCGAGATTCGATCTCGCAACATCCGAAGACTGGAAAATTCATAGCACGGCATGTGATTAATATCGGCATGTAAAGGTGTTCACTGTCCTTTATTAATGGCGTGGAATGACAGTAGACGAATAGACTCGACTGGGGCTTTTAAAAGTAGGAAGGATCAAAATATGAAGATACAGTTGGAATTAAAGAGGGCAAATTGGGACAAATACGAATTTATAGGAAGAGAAATTCGGGATTGGAAGAATGTTTGATAAATTTCCAGGTTCTATGCAATAATTTAAGAAAAAACTAGGTAAAAAATCATCGGGAATCTGCCACTTGGGCGACAGCTTTAAATGCAAAGGTTGATTGATTGATTGATTGATTGATTGATTGATTGATTGATTGATTGATTGATTGATTGATTGATTGATTGATTGATTGATTGATTGATTGATTGATTGATTGATGTTATAATCCGTTTAATATAGTTTCCGTTTTGCCTCCAGGAGCGCTAGCTATTAACTGCAGTGGTACGATCGCCAAAATTAACACAGGAAGTCACCCGGGAGTGTCAACTAAGGAAACTTGCATTTGCCCGGCTTAGGCCAAACTATATTATTATTATTATTATTATTATTATTATTATTATTATTATTATTATTATTATTATTATTATTATTATTATCATCGATTTTCTATGCAGTGTGCTCACCAGGGTGTAGAATATGCGTGTAATGGTTTTCCTGCGTCTCTTTTTCTTAGCACATTTCTAGCTTTTGTGAACATAACGCGATTGTTATTGATCATATAAAAGTATATTTTACTCAATTTTCTGCTCATAATTGACCGAAAAATTGTATTAAATGATATATTTGATCTATTCATAACCTTTTTAACCTTTCTCCAAGTATTACATGATTTGTGCCGATAATGCCAAGTGATTTTGTCTGTGGTTGTTTTGTATGTCCTTAGGAATATTTTGTGGTTAAATGACGTTTGATGGTAACGGATTCGCGATTAATGAGGTGTCAAATAGAAGTGACTAAAGAATGTTAGTTAGTCTCTTAAACACATTTTGGACTGTATTTAATTCCTTTGGTGCCAAATTACCAAGTTTCTATTCCATACAAATTCGAGCTCTACTTAAAACGTTAGCAAACCTTGACTATTGTATCCTACTCCTTATTGTTTATCATTAATTAATTAATTCCTTCATTCATTAGGGGAACAATGAAGCAACTCTTACACATGAGGAGCATCGGAACAAAACCTGTAAATCTACTTTTGCTGCACTCATGTTTTCATATTTCAGGGAGGCGTTTTAAAAATAAATAATTAAATTCTCCTTTAAAAAGTCGTCTGAAACGCATCGGTCGGATCACAAACTTTAAAATCCAGCGATGTATTGTTATCAAAAAGGGATGAATAAGAAAATATGTATAAGGAGCATGACACTGTGCTAACTTAGGAAAGGACTATGCATTATGGAGTCTCCGTGGCCCAGGCGGCACCATGGTGGCCTCTTACCGCTGGGGTCCGTGGTTCAAATCCCGGTCACTCGATGTGAGATTTTTCCTGGACAAAGCGGAGGCGGGACACGTTTTTCTCCGTCATCTTTCATTCCAACAACCCACTCCAATATAATTTCATCTGTCAGTCATTAATTATTGTGCCAGAGAGAGAGACAGGCTTCGGCAGCCGGCACAATTCCCATTCTCGCCGCTAGATGGATATTTATTCCTGACCCGGCCGAATAATTGGAAACAGGCTGTGGATTTTCATTTCAACTCTCCCGGAGAGACGTACAAAAACGTGCATGGTATAATACACGTCAAATTATGTAATTTACAGAAATGCATAATATTTCAAGGACAAGGGTACAGAAGACAAACAAATGTTATTCAAGTAATATACTTCGTAGGAATGAATTTATTTAGGAAATGAAGTGCTTTTAATTTTTAAACAGAGGAGTTGGTGGTCAAGCAATATGGAAAGGACTGGACGAATTACAATTCTTCTCTGGTACTGGAGCCTGCTTTAGGATAATAAAAACAATGAAGATGACAAACAATTGAATGAAGATAACCAGTGTGATTGTTTGTAATATGAAATTTCATCTGCATTTGTTTGCAATAACTAAATGGTATTCTCAAGAGTACATGCTTATGTATTAGCTACTTGATTAAGTATATCCGCAGGTTCGATCCTGGCTCAGTCCGGTGGTATTTGAAGGTGCTCAAATACGTCAGCTCGTGTCGGTAGATTTACTGGCACGTAAAAACCTTATGCGGGACTAAATTCCGGCACATCGGCGTGTCCGAAAACCGTAAAAGTGTTTAGTGGGACGTGAAGCCAATAACATTATTATTAAATATATCTGCTGCGGCCTGATCAAAATCCGATAACTCCAGGTACTTATTCTGATCAAAACCAGATATCACTATTTTCTTGAGCTTAATGCTTGGATAATTAATGGGTATTTCACGTTTGATTTAACTCGTGGAATGGCATTTTCTGTTTCTCTATTTGGTATAGTCTTTCTTGAGTAACCACAACTTTGAGTGTTCATTATATTGTCTAATAAATGCTTTCCTAGACATATCGAATTTAATTCTGACGCTCCTCATATCAAGCCAAGTGGTAAATCAATTTGAGATCCATTTTTCTCGGAGATGATCTGATTTGTTTCAATGTAATAAGAATCATCCGTACTCCTAATAAGAGTTTCTCGATCATAACTCAGCTTAGAGACAGGCAGACAGAAGCTTGCATGTCTCGTGAAGTACCTGTTTAACTTCCTCATTCCCTATTGTCTGGCTGTGAATGGTCTACTTAGACAGATGTTGAAGGTGCCGTGTCTTATCATGTTATGTAGCCTTGCGTGATGCCAACACACTGCTCTGATGACAATGACTAGCCTGGATTTGTAAATTTAAAATATAAGGCTTGTATTAAAACGACGGTTTGGAGAGGAAAGGCAGGTCTACTCAAATATTTTTACCCTACACTACGGACAGATATATACCTACACATTATTTGTAAAGACATTTCACCTTCCAGCATCACTACCATGCTACGAACATAGATTATCGTTAAACAAGCAATAATGGTCATTACATGGGAAAATACGGCAGGCTCTATGAAAAAGTTATTTTTTGCAATTTCTTTAACTGAAAACAAAACCCGCTAAAGTGCTTGTAGGTTTTTCTACATAGAGTGGTGTTGATCTCCTTGCGAACTTTCTTACAGTCCATTTTTCGAATTTCAAGGAATTAACATTATTTTCATTTTTATTGTCTTGTTGTCTCTTAGGTCTTTAAAATGAAACGCTTGTACATGTAATCCTCTTCTAAGTCTTCTAACCACAGCTCAGAAATATGGACTGAGTAATGTTCCTACGTTACATCGCAATCACTTGATGTTCCCTTTCAAACATCTGATGTTTAGTCACTTGGTATGGCCTTCGTGATGCTTTGTTCTGCGAGTGACCGACGACAAAGGAAAGGCTCTTAGTATTTTTCTTCAAATCAGCCATTACCGATTCAAAATACTTCTTAGAAATATATGTGATTAAATTTACGGAATTTATGTTTTGGCATCAAACATCTGTAGTTCTTTTGGCCGGAAAGTCGAATAAAAAAGGCCGGGACTCGACGTCCTTAACAGTTAGAGGAGTTAAAAGTTTTCCACTTTTGTAGCAGTTTTTTTTAAAGAAAACCGCTACTTTAATTTTTTTTTTCGAATCTACTCGCCTAGAGCTTTCACATGACATTTATAAATAGTTAAAACTAGGCCAGTAGAACTGCAGAAATAAGCGTCAACATAAAGTCTTAGCCTTCTATACACAGTGTTTGGGAGATAAATACACATAACCTTACGGAAGATAGGAATGGATGTCCGCAGCTCGTGAAGTTTTTTTTTTTTTTTTTTTTTTTTTTTTTTTTTTTTTTGTGGGAGTAGCTTGAATTAGAGTGAGCTATTTGTTAGGGAGGTAGTAGCTTCGTTTGTGCCTCGGTTTATACCAGCCGCCATACCATAGTTCAGGCAGTATGTATGCGTAATGTGTAAGAAACAATTCCAAGTACATCACTTCACTTTTGCTCCAGAGCGTATGAGTAATGTGTAAGAAGCAGTTCTAAGCACATCACTGTTCACATCACTTCACTGCAGCTTCAGAGCGTATTTTACATACGTAATGTATAAGAAGCAATTCTAAGTACATCACTGAACACATCACTTCACTGCGACTTCAGGGCGTATGTATGCGTAATGTGTTAGAAGCAATTCCAAGTAAGTGCATCACTACATTGCAACTTGAGGTAGCATGCATGCGTAAATTGTATGAAAACATTCTACGTACAAGAAGCGAACGTTTTCACTCCGAAAAATATTGTAGGCCTATATCAGCAAAGCCCTCTTTCATAATTAAATACTACCTGGGCTACAAACATCAAATTTTCAACTTAATTTATTTTCATTTTTGACACAGGACATTATTTTGACGTCATATGTGTCCAAGGCTCTAGCAATAACCAACAGACAAATATTTGTACTTATATCCTAAACACCCTGTTTATATTGTTAATTAGTTTGACAGTGATACAAACTACAAGAATAGAGGTCTGCCTCAAGCAAGGTCTTGAAAGACACACTGGACGATGGAGATGTGTTGTAAATTTCTGTGGATGTATAGAGCAGTTGAGCACGAGAAACTAAGGTAACAAACACAATACGCTTTATAACTCAAACATATACAGCCGTATTGAGGAACCTTGGTCTGCCGGTTGACCTGCAGATATTCAGAGTATCTCGTGATCAGCGTAATGGATTCCTCAGATGAATTGCTTGGCTTTCTTGGCCCCTGGACTGAACCAGGATCGGACCGGCCAACTTAAGTTCAGCAAAGCCCTAAGTCTTTCATAATTAAATACTACCTGAGCTACAAACATCAAATTTTCAACTTAATTTATTTTCATTTTTGACACAGGACATTATTTTGACGTCATATGTGTCCAAGGCTCTAGCAATAACCAACAGACAATTCGCTCTACATCTGAACGAATTAGCCCGGTATTCTAATCTGTCTTCAGAGAGTTTTGGCTTTGCCTCCAGAAGTGCTGACTAACATGGCGCGGTATGCTACTAACGGTAGTACGCCAAAATTAACACACAACTTTATTTCTTTAATGACTACCTGAACATTGTTTAAAGTAGCCAATCTTTCTAAAAGGAATTTGCTACTATATGATTTTTAGTTTTCAAACCCCTTCAGCACAATAAATACCTACCGGAATGCATTTTCTGTCGAGACCAAGAGTTAACAGTACACTAATGTCTTCTGGAATGGGCTAGAACAAATTTGTTACTTTCATTGACCTGTCTCCGTCTTACCCTTGGCTTGGTCAGTATGAGTAACCGAAGTATGAGCCTGCGGAATGAGCAACGCTAGTAATGCCATTCCTTATGCAGCCAGTCCATTTTATTAATGATGCCAGAATGTTACTCATAGGGTCGATTGGTGTGTGTCAGTGGGCTTGGCAGGCTGATATGTAACAGCAAGTCAGGCTGAGTGTAGGGTTGCCATATGTCCTGAAAAAGCGGGATGGTCCTGAATTTGAGCATGTGTTCCGACGTCCTGACTGAATTTTTAGAAATCCCTGAATGTCCTGAATTTTAAAAATCAGTGTTTAAATTTTGCTGAAGTGTTTTTGAAAAGGAATGTTTTTTGTTGATCATCCTGAAGCAGAATCTGACGTCATTACCTGACGTTGTCATGGTAACAAGCTAACGCTATCTACTTCCATCCGGGAGCAGCGTGTTGAATAATGACGAAAATTATTTTGTATCCATGTTAGCTGGTAATAAATGCTTTTAGTTTTTAAAGCAGTATAAATACAGTGAGCAATATTCTCAATTGCTTAAATTGGCTCAGTCCTCGCCCCACCCTCCTAGTCGCCGCTACTGGATACTTTAGGTGTCATTTCACGTCATCGATCGACGAAAGCGCCACCGTTCGGCGTTTCATACCCTAAAACATTTTCAAGTACACATACTGTGCTAGAATCATGACTTCCACTAGCACACCGAAGCGATCAACAGAATCTCTGTGAAGTCATGTCGCCAGTAGAATGAAAAGCTACATATCTTTATTCTGAACCCTCCTGTACTTCTTACAGGATGAGAACCGGAGCGAACGAACAGTGCATTACTTGTCCTCGTTGTCTCAGATAAAAGTCGGTATTGTACTGTAAGTAAACGGAGGAATGAACTGGTATTGTTAGCGTTGACGGAAAGCGTGGAAGGAAATTGAACTTACGAGTGTACAATAGAACAAGAATGTAGCCACTATGCGTGAGTGCTCTCAGACGTGCTGATAGTATGGTCCATCTTGTTCCTCCCACCGTATAAGTAACGGCCGGCTGCACTTCCGTCATGTACCGGGAACCACTACAATTCAGGTTTCTGTAGAGCCCGATACATCAAGCCGTTAAATAATGCATTCCTTGCTGAGGGCATAGCATTCCACACATTGCCAGTATGGATATAGTTTAAAGGGAGACGTCCACGGAAATTCATTGATTTTCTACATTCTCTAACTTGGAGACTATTTGAGTTAGAATCATGAATCGGTGCACACTGATTTAAAATATATTGTTTTTAGCTACAAACATTAACCAGTTAATTTAGATAAAAAGTTTTTGAAAAAAGTATTTTTCACATTTGAATTTTGGTCATGTTGTTGTAGGCATACCGTTTACTCATCAACAGTGAGGTCCTGGACATTATAATATTTTTGTGCTTTCTAAGACCTTGTTGATTTAATTCCTGCAAGCGTTTTTAATTTCATACGTATTTTTACTTTTTAAAATAAATTAACTTTTCGATTTTAAAAGTTCACAGAAAATTCATATATCGACGGTGCGCAAGCAATCCCTCGTATCCTACAATGCTCTTCCTATCCGTTATTTTCCTTAAGATTGGTCCTGAATCTTATTGTACCGTACGGTAGGAATGTAGGTATATTTTCATGAAGTATTTAAGCACTCGTATAGTGAAGTATAATGCATTTAAGATTCATTTTCCTTTACACATTAGCACAGAAAATGGGTAAGCCTCCGTGGCTCATGTGGCAGAGCGCCGGCCTCTCACCGCTGGATACCGCGATTCAGATCCCAGTTACTCCATGTGAGGTTTGTGCTGGACAAAGCGGAGGCAAGACAGTTTTTTTTTTTTTTTTTTTTTTTTTTTTCGGGAACTCCGGTTTTCCCTGTCATCTTTCATTCCAGCAACATTCTCCATTAATATTTCCTTTCATCTGTCAGGCATTAATCATTGCCCCAGAGGAGAGCAACAGGCTTCGGCAGTCGGCACATTTCCTGTCCTCGCCGCTAGATGGGGGCTTCATTCATTCCATTCCTGACCCGGTTAAATGACTGGAAACAGACAGTGGATTTTCATCTTTCACAGAAAAATAACTACAACGAAAATTGTTCTAATGGGCTGCATATCCATGTGTGGCTGAGAGCCGTGACCAATCTTTAAGAAAATAATGGATACAAAGAACATTATAGTTTACGAGGTATTGTTCGCGCACCATCGACATATGAATCTCTGAAGTCCATAATATTACACACTTTGTAATTCACTTACAGGAATATGTGTGGCAGTGTTTAGCCTACCTCTCTGTCAAGTTTCGGATTGATATCTTTAATAATAGTTCAATAGAAAAGGGTCATGTGGAAAAGAGAAGTCCAGGAAATGACACTTGAATTTCTCAAGACACAATCTCGCACTGTGCGTATCAAATCAAAACAAACTTTGCGCGGTAATCGCCATGCTTGACCAAGCGGAAATGATGCTTCACCGCCTTCTTCACTACTCCCAAGTAGAGGTGTGACAAACGGTTATGTTTGTGTAACTGCTACATCTGTCACTACTTCAATAAAGTAACAGTTAAAAATAACGTATAACGTTACTCACTTTTTTCGGTCACAGCCTGGTCACGGCTTCAAGCTTGTCTCCTTACAGCTGTGTTGCGAAGTCCTATTCATTCACTCGCACATGCGCGCACGCATCACTACACTGTTGAAAGTCGGTGCAGCAAAACACGCATTCGTATTTACTATAAAGTTAACGAGAGGCAGACAGCGGATGAAATGAGAAGACAACATAGCGTCTTTTCTAAAATCTAGAGGAGTGAGTTTCACAATGCCCCGATCAAGGATAGAAGACAAGAAAATATCATGATGTGTCTGCTAAACCCCGACACAAACCGGTACAGGGGGATCGATTCAGTAAAATGAATTAATGTTATGTTAATTATAATATGATATCTATAATATCAATATGGAAAGTTAGCATACTCATTTATGGTACAAGAAAAATTATACGGGTGAAACTTATAATAATATTATAATGTAGGTAGCCCTGCGCGATGTTTGAGTCAACGATTACCCCTGATCAGTTGAATATGTCATAAGAGTTTACATTTTAGTTACCAGATGACAGCAGCAACTTAAATACACTATAGAGTATATTATACACTGTAGTGTATTTGACTTAAAGCAATCTCCTACGAAAGCGCTCTCACTTGAAGACATGCGTACTGTATGAACTATGAAGGTCACATTCTGTGTCTATAAGCTGCTACAAGTGACAGTTCCCACTTCCCAGTTATTGCCTTCACTAGTACGTTATTCTGTTGTCATTACTTGGTAACCTATTATTTTTGTCCTCGTTACATTTGTAACAGTGACAGGCATGTAACTGTGACAAAGTAACTGCTACGTTATTTTTCATCCATCTCTATTGCACACTTTGTAATTCACTTACAGGAAAATGTGTGGCAGTGTCTAGCCTACCTGTCTGTCAAGTTTCGGATTGATATCTATAATAATAGTTCATTAGAAAAAGGTCATGGAAAAGGGAAGTCCAGGAAATGACACTTAAATTTCTCAAGGCACAACCTCGCACTGTGCCTCTCAAATCAAAATAAACTTTGCGCGGTAATCGCCATGCTTGACCAAGCGGAAATGATTCTTCACAGCCTTCTTCACTACTCCCAAGTGTGATGTAGTCAACTGCTGGACTAAGCAGACGTAAAGAGTTCAGCGAAGATGAAAAACAGTAATGCATGGGGGGAACAAAAAAGAGGGCGTGGCACCTAACACGCATATGTTAGGAATTTAAATACGCGTGGAATGACATTAGTAGACGAATACGTTTGAGTGGTGTTTTTAAAAGTAGGAAAGATCACAATATGAAGATAAAGTTGGAATTCAAGAGGAAACAATGGGGAAAATATTCGTTTATAGGAAGAGGAGTTAGGCATTGGAATAATTTACCACGGGGGATGTTCAATAAATTTCCGAATTCTTCGCAATTAAGAAAAGGATAGGTAAACAACAGATAGGGAATCTGACACCTGAGCGACTGCCCTAAATGCAGATCAGTAGCGATTGATTGATTGATTGATTGAAATTTTTAAGTGCACTTAGTTACTGAATTCACCCAAATCCTTTTGGGACTATATTCCCAACATAATATGCTAGTAAGCAAAATGTCGGCTCCATGCCTAAATGGTTAGCGTGTTGGCCTTTGGTCACAGGGGTTGGATTCCCGGCAGGGTCGGGAATTTTAACCATCATTGGTTAATTTCGCTGACACGGGGGCTAAGTGTATGTGTCGTCTTAATCATCATTTTACCTTCATCACGACGCGCAGGTCGCCTGCGGGTGTCAAATCAAAAGACCTGCATCTGGCGAGCCGAACATGTCATCGGACACTCCCGACATAAAAGCCATACGCCATTTCATTTCAGCAAAAATAAATTTTTCGTAGTTTCGAAGGATTTCATGCACGTCTTTCCTTAATTTTATAAGGTTGAGATGACATGTTCAACGTTCTCATGTGCTTATTGCTTGTGAATTTTGACTGACAACCAGTGTTACTCGTTTTGGACTAACTGATCCTTTTCTATTTCGTAGAAAATTTCGCTTAAGTGATTCCATTATTTTAATTATAATGTCTATATAATCTCTGGTGAGATGTTGCAAACTTTGGGTTGGGAAGACATGAAAGCAAGGAGAAGAGATGCTCGACTGCAAGTTACTTTTACGTCGCACCGACACAGGTAGGTGTTACGGCGACGATGGGACTGGAAAGGGATAGGAGTGGGAAGGAATCGGTCGTGTCCTTAATTAAGGTACAGCCCCAGCATTTGCTTTGTGTGAAAATTGGAAACCACGGAAAACCATCTTCAGGGCTGCCGACAGTATTTCCCTAATACTGGATAATGGCCGCACTTAAGCGACTGCAGCTATCGAGCTTGGTGAACAGGATTGAAGACCAAACTCGCCGAGTATCTCACTCTTCAGTAGCAGTTTCAGTCAATTCCTGAATATTAACAGGAGGATTAGGGCGATGCGCTGTTGCATTCTTCACTTCACACGCCATGCACGTTCAACACAATTCATATCCGCAAAATATATCGGCCACACCATTCTCTGTATGCCATGCGTCTCAAAGAACTTCGGTTCGATCAATCACTCGTCCACAGTGATAACAAAACCTGCAACTACAGGTTGGAGGACGTTTTCTCCATATACCAGACCAGACATGTTGCCCTGGACAAGAATTAGGTTTATAAGTCGACCAAACAGAAAGTGACTGCACTCTCTTGCAACAGATGACGTTCCAGGATGAAGGTACCTTCAATGTCTCACCTCATGTTCTCCAGTCTCTAACGCTCCCGTTGTATGGACGCAAGCTTATGGTAACCTCATCAGAAAAGAGTATAGTACGCTGTCGCTGTTCCTCATGCTATGAGTTGCTGCCCACCCCACACGAGCTGCCCTGTGGTGTGGTTTAAGAGGAGCTTCTAATTCCGGTCTCCTTGATATATCCTCCCTCCATCGTGCAGCTGATTTCGCATTGTCTGATCCGATACATTCACTCCGGTGGCCCTCCGAAGATCCTGGTGGAACAAGGTGGGCGTAGCGTGGACCTACGACGTACTGAATGCAACAAATATCGACCCTTCCAGCGAGTGGTTTTGCTTTTGCTCTCTCGGAACGTTTTACAAACTCTGGAGACATCACTCTAATTCACTCCAAAATGAGCCACGATAATTATGCATTTGTTGCCATTCACCTTGCAACAGGGTGTTGGCCGTGCGGTTAGGGACGTGCAGCTGTGAGTTTGCATTCGGGAGATGGTGAGTTCGAACCCCGTTGTCGGCAGCTCTGAAGATGGTTTTCCGTTGTTTTCGCTTTCATCACTAGGCAAATGCTGGGGTTGTACCTTAATTCAGGCTACGGTCGCTTCTTTCCCACTCCTAGCCTTTCCTATCACATCGTCCCCGTAAGATAACGTGTATCAGTGCGACGTAAAGCAACCTGTAAAAAAAAAAAAAAAAAAGAAAAAACCAATGTCATAAATCGAATGCGGTGAGTAGAAAGCGGGTATTCTTGCTATCTACATACCACGGACTTTGCAAGTGATTTTATTAAGCTAACCAACATGACAAATGCCTCTTGTCGGGCATATGTCGAACCTGATCTAGTTTCAGCTTTATTCTGTGACCTGCAATGCATACGGTAACGTGACATATACGGTGCGAAATTGTTATATGCGAAACCTGTTTTGAGCACCGTATATTACCTTGTCCAAAGTAATAGTCTCATTGTGCTGGTAAAATTTCGTTGCACGTAATTTTATCAGTGAAATTTTAGTTTGACACGCTGAGTATTATTCTGGTGGATAGCAAAAAGTGTAAGCCCACACATTCCATAAGTTGTGAATTAATTTATGATGTTTACATATCAAATACACATATAAAGGATCGGTAAATGTTTCCATGGTCTTCGGTATCTTTCATATCATTCACAGTCGGGAAATAACGTAAGAGACCTTTCGCGATGTGATATAGTCTTCAGACACTAATAGCTAACTGCCTGGAACAGAGATGTCTATGAAGAAAAGGGAAGGGAGACAAAATTGTTAGGCTAACAAAACTGTTTTGCTTCGTCACGAATGTAAACTGAGAGTAAATAGATTGGGAGTTGAGGAGCGCAGGCAACACGAGTCGAGCGTAGCGCCTGTACCAATCAATGTCAACTGCTGTACAGTTAGCTTGTAGCAAGTCACGGAACACTGGGCGACATGGCAGGATGACGAGAAGAGTAAGTTGAGAGACAAAGGGGAAACTACACATTTGTTTTACTGGAAGTTGTAATAAATATGCAGGTCTACCGAGCACTAATTGTCACTTTGAAGGAGATAAATGAAATTATGTGCTGCTGCTACTACTTGTTTACGTTGCACCAATGCAGACAGTTTTTATGGCAACGATGGGTTAGGAACACTAGCGGCCCTAAGAAGCTCACCCCACCCCCCGCAATAATTAAAAATGGGCCCTTCGATTTCTGATAAGGAAAGTTACTAGTTAATTTTGTAGTACAAGGTTGTATATTATACAATGAACAGCATCGACGATAATAATAGTAATAATAATAATAATAATAATAATAATAATAATAATAATAATAATAATAATAATAATAATGAAAATGAAAACCTACAGCCTGTTTTCCAGTCATTGACCGGGTCAGGGATGTAATGAATGAAGCAGATAAAGGCTGTTAGTACGATGGGGTCGCCACTCCCAAAGTGATTTATTAATGACTGATAGATGCTATGAAATGAGAATGGAGAGTGTTGCTGCAATGAAAGATGACAGGGAAAACCGGAGTACCCGGAGAAAAACCTGTCCCGCCTCCGCTTTGTCCAGTACAAATCTCACATGGAGTGACCGGGATTTGAACCACGGTATCCAGCGGTGAGAGGCCGACGCACTGCCGTCATAGCCACGGAGGATCAAGTAATAATAATAATAATAATAATAATAATAATAATAATAATAATAATAATAATAATAATAATAATAATAATAATAATAATTTACACAATTTAGCTTTCAAATCCGAAGGAATTAAAATACCTATATGGTACGAACGCACACACACACACACACACACACACACACACACACAGTATGTGTATTTTCCAATTATAGTAACCGAAACATGCTAACCGTCACAATATTTATTTATTTCTTAATCTGCTTACCCTCCAGGGTTGGTTTTTCCCCCGGACTCAGCGAGGGATCCCACCTCTACCGCCTCAAGGGCAGTGTGCTGGAGCGTGAGACATTGAGTCGGGGGATACAACTGGGGAGGATGACCAGTGACTCGCCCAGGCGGTCTCACCTGCTATGCTGAACAGGGGCCTTGCGTGGGGATAGGAAGATTAGAAGGGATAGACAAGGAAGAGAGAAGGAAGCAGCCGTGGCCTTAAGTTAGGTCCCATCCCGGCATTTGCGTGGAGGAGAAGTAGGAAACCACGGAAAACCACTTCCAGGATGGCTGAGGAGGGAATTGAACCCACCTCTACTCAGTTGACCTCCCGAGGCTGAGTGGACTCCGTTCCAGCCGTCGTGCCACTTTTCAAATTTCGTGGCAGAGCCGGGAATCGTACCCGGGCCTCCGGGGGTGGCAGCTAATCACACTAACCACTACACCGCAGAGGCGGACCGTCACAATATTAAGAAATAATATCGTTCCTAGGACCAAATCATTTATTACTATTTACAACTCAACCGTCAATCTTAGGCCTACTTACCTACACTGACAACCGAGAGTTATAAACAGGCTCTAAACTTCAGCATTTATAGTTTAGATAAGGAGGATGTCTTTGTTATCTCATCTTCGCTGACTACTGGGTTCTCAGAACTGGCTAATTACTTCAAAAGCCTTGTTGATTGTTGTGAGTGGAAGCAAGGAATGGTTATTTTTGGCACAGGCCGGGCTGTGTGGCTCAGATGGTTGAGACGCTCGCCTTCTGACACCAACTTGGCAGGTTCGATCCTGGCTTAGTCCAGTGGTATTTGAAGGTGCTCACATACCTACCAACTTTCCCGATTTAGGCGGGAGATCCCCGATTTTTGACAGTTTTTCCCGTCTCCCGATTAATCTATTATTTCTCCCGATTTTAGATTTTTTTGGCTGAACTTCAAACATTTGTTTTCAACTCTTGCCATTTCAGCTTTGTACGCCAGTGGCCGGAAGTCCTTCGCTCATTGGCCGCTTTCAAATGAAATATCCACGCTTATTGATACGAGAATTGCGCTCGAATGTGCGATGTTTATTGAAATCTGTATATCGATAATTCTCGCGTGCTTTGTTCGTGTTCGTTCTCATGCAGTCTAGTCTATTCTAGAGACTAGTCGCTAGATTAGGAGTCTCTTTTAGTAATTTAGTGACAGAATTTCGAAGATAGCAACTAGTTACTTTTCTAGAGATTTTAGGAGCCAGTTGAAGACAATTCTGGCGAATTTTAATTTATTACTTGATAAAAATTGCATTGCGCTTCGCATAATCGCGCGGGCGCGTGATCCAATGTATTAATTATGCATTTGCTAAGTAATGACATCTAAGTGCTTGTCTGATTCACACGTATGGAGCATGAGTTTTCGGAAAACTTATCAGAGACCGATCATCTCTCTCACGTACTCCCTGTGCGGGAATAGAGACGTGTAATTTTTAGCCTTGTAGCCTCGTATAGCAACAGTCGGGTTTTGAGACAATAAGTGTTATAATATATGCCACAGTACCCCTGTATTGCGGAAGACATGTAGAATAAGAAGTTTTGACCATTTTATTTCCCCTGATTTTTCCTGATGTTCATATCAAAAGTTTTGTAAAGTTTGCAGGTATGTGCTCAAATACGTCAGACTCGTGTCGGTAGATGTACTGGCACGTAAGAGAACTCCTGCGGGACTAAATTCTGGCACCTCGGCGTCTCCGGAAATCGTAAAAGTAGTTAGTGGGACGTAAAGCCAGTAACTTGATGATTTTTGGAACAGGTTAGGAAACCCACATTCCTTCAGAAATAACTACCGTACTACTATTGACGAAAGAAGCTCTATACTACGTCGGCCTAAGTTTGGAATAGCCCTCTGCTGTGTTGTGTGCTGCAGCTTTATCAATATGTAAAATCACTCTTCAGCTATTGAATTAAGAAACAGTCATGGCCCCTCACAAGCCACGGCGGGGTCTGCGGGGTCCTTATCGCCGCTAATGGTTAGGAGAAGACTCAGTAGAGCGAATACCTAGCAGTCAGATGAAGGTGAAGTAGGTAATTAAAAGCCAAAGTTAGTACCGTTATCTCGACAGATATTGTCACCCTGGAAAAGTACTGCAAGTTTGATTATGAGCCCGTTGGTAACATTACTGAAAGTATTTTTTTTTTTTTTTTTTTTTTACAAGTCAACACAGATAGGTCTTATGGCGACGATGGGACAGGAATGGGAAATGGCCGTGACCTTGCCTGGTGTGAAAATGGGGACCACGGAAAACCATCTTCAGGGCTGCCGACAGTGGGGTTCGAATCCAAAATCTCCCGAGTACAAGCTCACAACTGCTCGCCCCTATCCGCACGGACGACTCGCTTGATTGTAAATATCTTGAACGCTACAATTTTTTTAAATTTCTTCTCTTTAGATATGGCATTCGGTCTGGTTCGACCATACTACCAACAATATACAGTATAGACACATAACCTAACCTAATCCCATGGCACTAGAGCCCTGAAGGGCCTTGGCCTACCAAGTGACAGCTGCTCAGCCCGAAGGCCTGCAGATTACGAGGTGTTGTGTGGTCAGCACGACGAATCCTCTCGGTCGTCATTCTTGGCTTTCTAGACCGGGGCCGCTATCTCACCGTCAGATATCTCCTCAGTTGTAATCACGTAGGCTGAGTGGACTTCGATCCAGCCATCAGATGCAGGTAAAAATCCCTGACCTGGCCGGGAATCGAACTCGGGGCCTCTGGGTAAGAGGCAGGCACGCTACCCCTACACCACGAAGCCGGCATCATATGGACACATACAAGTCGTAAATGAACGCAATTGACATTCTGCTCTGAAAGCTATGGTATACAAGAAATGAGCTGATCCGCAGAAGTCTGAAATGAAACAAGCTATAGGCGAAATGCATTTTTCCTTTTTAGCAAATATTGCATGTAGACCAGTCACTGTTACAATGCACTGTTAAAAACATCACACACATACACGCAAGTTGATAACGTAAAAAGCTACAAAAGTTATTTGAGGTGGACATCTTTGCTGATGAACGCTATATAGTGATGTAATTAGTTCACAACAACATGCTACAAGGAGAGTATGGCCACACTGGTAAAATCGCTTATCACCGGGCGAGTTGGCCGTGCGGTTAGAGGCGCGCGGCTGTGAGCTTGCATCCGGGAGATAGTGGGTTCGAATCCCACTGTCGGCAGCCATGAAGATGGTTGT
Organism: Anabrus simplex; assembly: GCF_040414725.1. Taxonomy (NCBI): domain Eukaryota; kingdom Metazoa; phylum Arthropoda; class Insecta; order Orthoptera; family Tettigoniidae; genus Anabrus; species Anabrus simplex. The sequence continues at coordinate 109,482,287 of NC_090269.1, read as the reverse complement.
CCATGGTTTCCCATTTTCACACCAGGCAAATGCAGGGGCTGTACCTTAAGGCCATGGACGCTTCCTTCCAACTCCTAGGCCTTTCCTATCCCATCGTCGCCATATCTCTGTCGGTGCGACGTAAAGCCAATAGCAAAAAAAAAAATAATAATCGCTTATGGCTTGACTGCTTGGGTTTTTATATGAATAAATGGCATTTCCTTACTGCAAAAAGTCTAGAGTATTTTCATCACCGCAAAACATGAAATTTAAAATACAATATCTGAGAAATGGCTTACGTTTACGACAAGTAACCTCCTCTTAGTTTGCTTCCTAGTCTTATTCGCTTGTCTGATACAGATCTTTTTATAGGCCTAAATTGTGGTTATATATTCTCTGTATACTTCTTCTTTCTTTTTTACTAGTCTTAGGCCTTATGGCGACGGTGGGATAAGAAAGGGCTAGGTTGGGAAGGATGCAGCCATGGCCTTAATTAAGGTACAGCCACAGTATTTGTCTGGTATGAAAATGAGAAACCACCATCTTCAGTGCTGCCGACGGTGGGGTTCGAACCCACTATCTCCCGGATACAAGCTCACAACTGTGCGCTCCTAACCGCACGACCAACTCGCTCGGTCTCTCTATTTACTTGCTACAACTGAAATTACTCTCTAATAAAACATTCACTGCACGGTTTGTTATTGGTCGTAAGAATTATATTCTACCAAAGCCACCAGTAGGCCTTCCTAGTAATAGAGCGACACAAACAACACTAAGGAAATACAGAACAACCTCTGAGTTCAAAACGCCACATACACTGCTGTTCCTGAACAATATGAACAACGTAAACTGCACTTATGAATTAGCTTCTTGTTGGTAATGCAAACTTTAGTTAACGAAAACAAGAAGCCATTTCTGCGGAAGAGCGGCTGGAGAAGGTTGTTCATAAGGCGTTCTTTATCACTGCTTAAAGTAGCGGAATCAAATGCCTGCACAATTCCTTGATTTTTATAAGCTTTCAAAATGGAAGAAACTTCCATAATAATACTTATTAGAAGATTAAATAACGCTATTCAGGTGGGAACTCTGAAACTCCAGCGTATTTTAAGAAACAGGTTGTTGAAGGAACTTCTTCTTGAGGCGCCTTCTCCTAGCGGAGGTTGGCGGTCCACAGAGCCAGCTCCGGACGTGATGTTGCAGCATGGAAAGCATCTTCTGAAGTGCAGTTGTGCCATCTTCGGATGTCCTTCAGCCATGAATTCCTCCTCCTGCCAACAGACCTTTTCCCCTGTATCTTACCTTCACTGATGAGTTGTAATAGCTGGTACTTCCCGCCTCTCATATTGGGTTTTCCTTTTTTTTTTTTACAGTAAGTAATAGTTCTTTTCGGTTCTTCATGCGATGAAGGACTTCGTCATTTGAAATTTTCAGCACCCAAGGTATTCGGAGTAGGCGGCGATATAGATACATTTCAAAAGCATCAATTCTTTTTTCTAGATTTTGGTCAAGGGTCCAGCTTTCACATTCAAATTGAAAAATGGAGAACACATAGCACTGAATCATTTGCAGACTTAGATCCGATCTTGTAAATAGCTGTTTTATGCTAAAAAATTGTCTCCCGGTCTGTTCTATTCTAGATTTTATCTCTCTCTTGGAATCACATTCCTCATCTAGCACAGTGCCCAAGTATTTGAAGGAGGATTCTTGTTCAATCTTATTGCCTTTTATTGACAGGGTTGCTTGGATTTTTCTTTCAGATAAGACTGCAACTTTGGTCTTGGAAGCGTTGACAAACAGGCCAGACTCTTCACTGCGCTGGGCTAATTTGTCTATCATGAGTTGGAGCGCAGGCAATTAATTTGCTGTGTCCGGCTCCATGGCTAAATGGTTAGCGTCCTGGCCTTTGGTCACAGGGATCCCGGGTTCGATTCCCGACAGGGTCGGAAATTTTAACCTTAATTGGTCAATTATCATTTCATCCTCATCACGAAGCGCAGGTCGCCTACGAGAGTCAGATCAAAACACCTGCTTCTGCCGAGCCGAACTTGTCCTCGGACACTCCCGGCACTAAAAGCCATACGCCATTTCATTTTTTTTCATTTGCTGTTGAAGGAACGTTTAATCCCAAATATTATTATTATTATTATTATTATTATTATTATTATTATTCCGGAAATATCGTGGATTACAGAGGTTTAAGAAGGTGCCGGGCTGAATTGGTAGACAAGGAAATGACCAGAGCATAAGATAAAGCATTCAATTTTAAAATTTTATTTCTTACCTTCCTTTTTTATTAAAATGAGCATTATAGCTCTGAAACATGTACGTTATTTTAAAGACCATGTTTGCTCCACGAACTTTCATAGCCTACAGTAAGAGTCTGAGCTCTAAAATTAATACAGTCTCAGAGGCATACATTTCTTCAGCGCACAAGGATATACCTGACAATCTTCAAATGAGGTACTTACAGTCACTTCTGCTCAATAATTTGTTACGCACTGGTCTATAAACAATTACAAAATAAACCGGGGCTATGAGTACCCCCTTCTAAATGGCATTACTGTAAAAAGGAAAGGTTTAACATAATTGGCCATGAACAAAAGGCTCTCCTTCGGGAATATTTTAAAAACCCTAAGTGGTCTTATATCCCAAAGATACAGAGGCTAGGCCTATTCTACGCCGGGGTGACTAAATGAGAAACATTAAATTCCAAAAGAGTGTTAAGAATTTTATATGATTAGAAACTTTAGTCACCCCACATCAAGTTGAATGGGAATCAACAGAGGTTAATCACTCTTTGTTCCCTTAGTTTACATGTTTCCCAGTTGGGATTTGAACAGAGTCCTCAGACTTTCCGAAAATCTACATTTAAACCATGAAATTAGAATTTTACATTAATAAAAGAAGTTGAAACCTTCACATCAAGCTATCTGCGGGAGCTATCACATGTTGAAGATAATTCTGCCATTACCTTGAGTTGCTGGGCCTTCCGAACGCCGACCTGCGGCCCCTGCCTCCTTAGTACACGCCGCATACAATAAACTGGAGCGATGAAAATGACAGTACGGCCTCAAAGTGCCTTAAAGTTTTCAGAACTATTCTACAGATAGGCTGGATGCCTGCACACACCTCCGAGTTTAGTTGGCTAGAGAAAATATTCACATAATTTCTAATTGCTTGATAGATACAGGTGATTGAGCGGGGAAGAAGTGTTGACAACCTTGACACAAGAACAAAACAATCTTCAAAACTAAGATTAACCACCTTTGAAAATTAACTTTCTCTTAAGAATTAATTGTCCTTCATCCCGCCAGAGGGGGCACTTAGGCCGATGGTCGGAACATCTAAACCAAGTATCTTGCATAACATTACTTCAAGTTCAATTACATAGATAGACTTATAAAAGGCGGTAGTGGACGGAGGTGTACCACCGGTGCAATAATAATAATTATTATTATTATTATAATTATAATAATCCTCCGGATTCGAACCTTCCTCCGGGCTCAAGGAGATTTTTCCTCAGTAAAAAGAATGCAAGTTTGTATAGATTTAAGTCACCATCGATATTGTAATCATAGGCACAAGTCATCAAATTTTCCATAGAATCCGAACTACAAGTACATGACTTTTTATTTCAAAATGGTACATGTATTGGTCGGGATTCAAACCACGGCCGCCATGATAAGAAGCCAGTGACCCTCCTGTCAATTTATTCTTATATATGTCGCTGAGCTTTCTCGCCCCTCTTTCCCTTCAGTAATACTGCCGCCAGGCAGTGTCCTGGAGTTCGACTTACTCACCTTGGTTACAACTGTGGAGTGGAGGGCAATTTGGCCCTTCACGCACATGCGACCACGCCCACTAAATTGAACGGGGGGCCTTTCAGGGATACAAATCAAGAAGGAATAGGCTACCTAAATTAAGTTAGATATCATATCGACATTTCAATTATACATGATCCTTTTTTGACCTAACGTGTGTGACCTCCCGGACCAATTTCTCTTTCAGGTAGCAGCCAGATGCAGTCAGTGTATGTTCACGACACTGTCCGACAGCGGTACTGAGGCTAGATCTCCCCATGGGTCCGAGGGAATCGGCCGATAACGACAATGTAAAACAATTTACAGTCTCTGTCAAATGGGAAGCGTTTTGGCCTCGATAGTCTGCTCAGAATTGTCCAACCAATCTGCTGCTATATGTCGCAATATCCCAACCTCTCAGTGTCCAGTACGTTAAATATTACTTCGGCAGGCCAGCTGATCGCTTTCGAGAACTACTTCAGGTTAAGATACATTTCGTTACGATGTTTTTTTTAAATAGCTTCACCGTTGTAATAAATAACAGTGAACATTATTTACAGTGGAACCTTGATATCTGGAATCACCTCGGGAGCTAAATTTTATTTCGACATCGAAATTTCGAGATATAGAGAGTATTGTTTTTAAGCATGTATAACATATAATTGAATCATATGTATCTACGGGCTTATACTGAATACATTATTTTAACAGTACTTAAAAATATACAGACTAACTCTATTTTACGCCATGATTTTAATTATAACCCTCATTATAGTAACTTTTTAGAAGAGAGGATACAGAACATACAGTAGTGAAACAAGAAACATACCTCCGTTAACATCTTTGGAAAAAATCCCTTAGTCTCATCTGTTTGTTACTGTTAACCTTTCCTCCCTTCACAATGAAACTTCTCGTCAGTACCACGCAGCCGAGATTCGTAAATGGAGCTTGTCATCCGCGACTTCGGGGGATTGCTTTCGTATAAGACCGGTAATTAATTCACACCCGAGAATAAGCGAGGCTTCGCCGATTTTACGATCACTAGAAGTTTTAGTTTTTCGATTCCCGTCATATTAGCTCCCAGCATCACTGTGAACCTTTGTTTACTTGTTAACTGTTCCTCACAAACCACAAATGCCGTATTCATTTAATGTTGCACAAAATTCGAGTTACAGAGTATTTTTTTCCATCAAGCGAGGAAATGTTTGCTTCGAGAAATCTAGAAACTCGTGTAACCGAATTTCGAGTAATAGAGACATAAGTACACGTGAGGAATAGGACTTCGAGATACTGAAAATTCGAGTGATGGAGGTTCGAGATATCGAGGTTCGACTGTATATACGAAATTTGCCGCGACCGCACACATGCGGATTTATCGTTATACGAACAATCTGCTGTATTCCTTCTACTCTGTGCATGTCTCCCTTACAGACGCAAGCAAGAAACCTTCCATGGGTAAAAATATTGATATAATGGTGTACAAACTTCGTCGTTTCGTGTATACCGGAAAGCAAACAATACAGTGCACGTTTTGCACTTAGTCTGATTCTGATACTCGACTCACCTTGTTAACGGTACCTGTTTAAGGTTACACCCACAGCAACTATCTTCCTGCCTGAACCTGTCGTCCCGTGCATTGAAGTCTCCACACTTAGCTGTTAACTTTGGTGAAGATTTCTTATCTTAAGTAAGAAACAAGTGCCCCTGCGATCCTCCTCCTTATCACCGTTATGTAACACTGTAGTGATTTATTTTATAGATTTATTTTATAACTTAATATCTAAGTCCTTCAAATTCTATAACGAACTACTATTATGTGTAATTACTGAAACTACGTGTTAAGATACTTACGCCTGGAAGATGAAGCAAGTAATCGCAGTGATCAATTATCCTGAGCGACAATGACTTCTTGTAACCATTTTGAGAATGGTTAATCCCTGATTTTTTCGTAAGTGCTGCAATTAACACACAACCTTAACTTGTCACAAGCATTGAAGTCTCCACATTTGAAACTCAGAATTTCTATTAAATGAATTTCAGATACACATCTCAGTACAGACACTACGGGAGTACAGTTAAGCGGCGCCAGTTTTAAGCGTGAACCTCAAGGCGGAGTGAGCTGCAGCTGAGGCTTCTTCGTGCTGATGTTAGAACATGATTTGTGACCATTTACCAGTGTATACTTTTAAGTACATTTCTTTCGTGAACGTCACCAAGACATGAAGCCACTTGACTAGGTTAATGATGTTTGTTGTTGTTGTTATCTTCCTAGTGGTTTAACGGGCACAAACACTTTCAAGGTTTTCGGTGATACAAGGATGAAAAAAGGCTAGGACTGGGAAGGTAGCGTCCGTGGCCTTAAGGTAGGCTACAGCTCCAGCACTTATTATTAATCTTTATTGCAGACAATCGTTAACACTATTCACTGCACAGTTTATTAATTGAAATGGTCCCCTTTGTACACGCTAGGGAGTGATATTTGTCACGTGGTTTCCCACACCACTCACATTTACAGCCTGACGTCGGCTCGTGAAATTTCTTATTTGTGCATACCCTATGGCGAAATCCATGCATTGTGAGTCTTAGCTCGTAATTTGCGCATTTCCGGTCATTGGACGTCATAGCGTCCGTAGTGTAGAAGTCTGTCTGAACATATTTCTTTCCCAGTAGTTCCTGCAGCAATGCGCTGCTTTGCTTTGTTGATGGGAGCAACATATGGAATCTCAAATCCTCTACGAAAAAGGGTTCTCTTGCCATCTCATATACCAATCTTGACGAGGAATATTTCGATATACATAAGTCTCTTTCGAAATAGATGGATCTAGCTTCTGCAGATCACTCTTGGTTAAATACTCACATGTAAGCTGTTGCCCATTCGTCACTATTGCAACAATCTTGAGTCTGAATAGTTTACTTGCTGTCTTTAAGGAGAATCGATTTAAATGGGGAATGTAATTATTTTATCGCCCGTATTGCTGCTATGGTTCTTTCTTGTGTGTGTACTGCGAAACTATCTCCTTTGGTCTGAAAAGTGATTCCGAGATATTTAAATTGGTTTACCAATAATAGTTTTCTTCCATTCATATATATACCGTCGTCCTTAGATGGTCTTCTTCCTCTCTTCAACACCATACCTACAGTTTTCTTATCATTAATTGTTAGGTCATTTTTCTTCGTCCATTCAATGTGTTTGTAGAAGGCTTCCTGAAGCCTTTCTTGATTAGGTGATATCGTCTGCATATATACACATTTTCATCTGTTGTATTCGCGTCTGTGACCACGTCATGGGTTGCAATATTGAATAATAACAGGCTTCACGGATCCAGCACTTGCCAGGTGCGAAAATGGGAAACCACATAAAACAGTCTTCAGGGCTGCCAACGGTGGGATTCTTACCCACTATCTCCAGAATGCCAACTCATAGCTACGCGACCCTAACCGCACGGCCAACCCGCTCGGTGTTGGTGTTATTGTTGTTAATGGTCCATGCAGAGGCGCAGGCATCCTGTCAACACTAGTGCGTGTATTTCTGATTTATTGAATCTATAACAGAGAAGCAAACGACTGTGGCCTGGACGATACGTGCCATCCTGGCATTTATAATAATAATAATAATAATAATAATAATAATAATAATAATAATAATAATGTCTGGCGTCAGAATCCTTGGCTGAATATCAGCGTTTGAGCCTTCGATTCTTAGGGTCGCGGGTTCGATTCCCGGACGGGTCCAGAATTTTAATCGCGACTGGTTAATTCCTTTGACTCTGGGACTGGGTTTTTGCTTTTTCCCAACACACTCTTCATATTCACACAGCACTAGCACAGAAACGCATAATAGTGAATAAATACCTCCACATACAGTCAGGAAGGGTGTCCTGCCGCAAATCAGACCAATGTGCGACACAGTTCGCACCCGCGACCCCACCAGGGTGTGGGATACGCGGAAGAAGAAGATAATAATATTAATAATGTTATTTGTTTTACGTCCCACTAACTACTCTTTTACGGTTTTCGGAGACGCCGAGGTACCGGAATTTAGTCCCGCAGGAGTTCTTTCATGTGCCAGTAAATCTACCGACACGAGGCTGACGTATTTGAGCACCTTCAAATACCACCGGACTGAGCCAGGATCGAACCTGCCAAGTTGGGGTTAGAAGGCTAGCGCCTCAACCGTCTGAGCCACTCAGCTCGGCGGAAGAAGAAGAAAAGTTGTGTATAGCCTCCAGAGAGGCCTGGTGCAGGTTTTTCGAATTAACACTTACAGGTAGATCTGCGTGTCTGTAAAGACAGGGACTTAACTATGATGAATTCTTATGTTGAAGATCACAATCCCCGAGCCAAGGTAATTAACCAATTAAGGATAACTTTCCCGACCCGGCCGAGAATCGTACCCGGGTCCCCGTGAACCAAAGGCCAGCCATGGAGATGGACGATTATAATGAGGTGATGTAAGAATACTTGAAAAATATTTGTAGAATGTTGATTTTACCTGATTTCTCTTCTCTGTTGTGCCTAATTTGTGACAAAGCCAGAAATCTAACTGGGCAGGAAGCCACTACGCTAAACCCGGACTATGGTACTGGACTCTGTTACTTAAAACTCTGTTGCTAACAGGGAGATCTTGCCCGGGTCCCCACCGATGTTATCCATTTTAAATACAATATACTTGCAGGCAGCTCCCATCCAATTACGAGAAAATGATTTCGTGGGTTTGTTGTAACGTTCAGTTTGAACGTTATTTGCGTTGCAAACACACGAAAAATATTTGCAGCGTTATGTATTTTAACAATAGTGGTTGATTCATGTGCGTGTTGTCATGTGTTGCTCTGTGGGAAATCGCATGTTATGTATTGGAAATATGAGTGCCTTATTGTTAAATGTAAATTGTTTCAAGGACTACGTAGGAACAGTTATAACTGATGGCTCGCAGTTTGATATAAAAATGGAATACCCAGCATTCGAGCCGTTTTTGTTTTATGTTTGGACGTGTATTGTGATCAGAACATTCACAAACACTTTTTCACACATCTTCGTCAATATATGTTTTCTGCCATTTATAGTAGAAGCGAATAACACTGCGGGCCTCTGAAAAACAGCAGCAAACAAAAATTCTACAGAGGTGAGATTCGATCCGTGAATCACGAGCTTGTGAAGCGGAGAGCACTGCGCCGTCGTTACGGAAATATGGTGCCTGCTGTTCTTGTGCAGTACTCACGAAGTATTTGAAATATTCAAATTTCATTTTCTCTGAATTAGGTGGGAGTTGCTCCTTGCAATTTGAATCTGTGAAATTTCTCGCCGTAGTGTGCATGAAAATTTAAAATGGATCATATCGGTCGGGATACATTGGCAACGTCTCCTAATATTTCAGTGTATGAAGATACTAATGATTTTATTCTTTGAATTTAAAATATTTTGTACTATATTCGACACAAAAAGAGATGAACAAGTTCACGGAGCCTATTATTCACGATATAAGTTTCGTACTCTGAGATTCAAAAGAAGAGTAAGTTAAACCTCACTATCCTACCGATTATCTTCAATCTCCGTTGCTCTAATTTCAAAGTAACCTTAAAATTCAGTTGCGTATTTCTAAAATTACTTCTCCACGAACCTATTACGCTGGCGTAGCAGGGGAAGAGGTGATACTCCCACATGGCGCGTCCCAGGTGGCGGATAGGGGGGTCCTAACCGGCTTGCCAGCGGACTTGAGCGAAATAAAATAGCTCTCGCGGACCGAACACACTACCCCCTGTGGGGGGGGGGCGCACGCGAAGAATACACTCACGGTATCCCCTGTCTGTCGTAAAAGGCGCTTAAAAGGGGCGACCAAGGGATGATCGAATTAGAACCATGAGACTACTTGTAATTAGAACCACCACGGGGGGAACACCATGGGTCGCTTTTACTTGCTCGTAGTACCTCTATGTTAGGTGCACTATAGGTTTGTGATTAGTAGCGACAGTGTGTGAATCAGGGTGAGTTTTACAGTACCTGTGATTAGTACCACTATATGAGCGACACCATGGGTCTACCTTGTCTGTGATTAGTACCCACAATGTGAGGAACACCACGGGATAATACGAGTTCCTGTAATTAGTACACCTATGTGAGGAACACGATAGGTTTGCGTTGCCTATAAATGGCGCCGCAATGTGAGAAACACCATAGGTCTGCATTACATGTGCGTATTACATTACCTGTGAGTAGTGACATGGATTTTGGACCCCTTTAGACTACAAGCATCATCAATTCAGTTGTGCTTTAGAAGCAGTCCCTTGGTCAGTAATACTGTTATTTAACGATAGTTTCTGGTAATGTGGGGCATTGCGGGTCGGATCCACCGATTGTTTTAAATTCATATCCGTCCATTCATTCTTCGTCATCAGGTTTTTAATTCTGGTCACACTATTGTTTAACGCTAGTTTCTGGTAATGTGGGGCATTGCGGGTCGGATCCACTGATTGTTTTAAATTCATATCCGTCCATTCATTCTTCATCATCAGGTTTTGAATTCTGGTCAGTGGATGATTTTGGACTTTTTAATTGTCATTACATTTCGTACCATTAGGGGTTGATGACCTAGATGTTAAGCCCCTTTAAACAGGAGGCATCGTCATCATAATCATCAGAGTTACTTCTCTTCAAAAGAGTCGGTTAATTACACAATGAGGAAAGTTATTATTTAATAATTATTTTGACATCCCTGAAAAATATAGATCTATTAAAAGAAGGGAACTGTCGAAGTGTGGAAAAAATATATTTACTTTTAACAATTTAACAATTATTTTAGTTTAATTATCTTACATCAAGTAAGCACAACAGACTTTATTTTCTATATGGTTTGTAAAATATTGAATGTTCACTGAAGTAGAGGAAAACGGAGAAATTTTACAATTATCTCTCTCAGATGGACATTAGAGTATCCGAAATGTATACAATATTATATTTAAAACATAGTTGTAATTATGTTTCCAATTTCATATAGGCCTAATTATCTACAGATTAATTTTATTTTTGGTTCGTGCCTTGTTGGCTCCATAAGTGTACAGACTCGTTTAGAACGTCGATTCGATCATAGGTTAAGAAGTTCTGGAGGGGACAAACAAACAGACATATGAACATCCAACTATCCTTATTGTTGACTCTGGAAACTAAGGACGTCCTTGTGTGAATTTGGTATTAAGATTATATTAATGTTGTTTCATAATAGTCTCGCTGAAGTGGACCTGGTATACAGCAGAGAGATAGCTTATTTAGCTTAGGTTATGATTACACACGATAATTCAGGAGGAAACAAAATAAAAGTACGACAATTCTGAGATTATATTGAAATGCTTGTTTTTATTATAATTTTCGTTCTAATTTGTACTTAGGCATGGACCATATGTAGAAACCATATAACGACGTGAATATAGGCCCGAGTTTCTGATATTTCGAAAAGAAGGTGAGGCAAATGCTGGGGCTGTACCTCATTCAAGGCCACGCTCGATTGGTTCCCATTCGTAGCCCTTTCCTGTCCCATCGTCGCCTTAAGACCTATGTCTGTGTGACGTAAAGTAACTTGTAAAAAAAAAAAGTGAGTTATTTAATGAAATATGCTGTACATTCGTCTAAAGTGTAGTTCACTTCATATTTAATTAATTATTAATAAGAAGTACATACAACCATACGTACTACTTAACTGATGGTAACAATATACGTTCAGAAATATCGATCAATATTTCCATAGAATTCTTAATTAATTCGGGGCGTAATTTCGACCCTTTGGCATCTCTTAAATTGTGCAGCAATTTATTATTATTATTATTATTATTATTATTATTATTATTATTATTATTATTATTATAGTAAGTGAGATTGAATCAAGGTACAGTAAAGCTAATGCAGTGAACTCGCAGTTGCGAACAACAGTGTTCTGTAAGAAGGAAGTCAGCTCCCGTACGAATGTATCTTTACATTTATCTGTTTTCAGACCAACTTTGCTTTACGGGAGCGAAAGCTGGGTGGACTCAGGATATCTTATTCATAAATTAGAAGTAACAGACATGCAAGTAGCGAGAATGATTGTTGGTACAAACATGTGGGAACAATGGCAGGAGGGAACTCGGAGTGAGGAGATAAAGACTAAGTTAGGAATTAACTCGATGGATGAAGCTGTACGCATAAATCGGCTTCGGTGGAGGGGTCATGTGAGGCGAATGGAGGAGGACAGGTTACCTAGGAGAATAATGGACTCTGTTATGGAGGGTAAGAGAAGTAGAAGGAGACAAAGACGACTATGGTTAGACTCAGTTTCTAATTACGTAAGAATAGGAGGTACAGAACTAAACGAGGCAGCAGTGTAGTATCCGTTCTGTACGAAAGCCATAGTAGTATTGCAGGTACAGTGTGCATTTACATTTCCTGAGACTTCCTGGTGTTCTGCCAGCTGCTCACTGCCGCAGTGCATGCTTGTTGAGTCCTTGAGACTTGCATTTCATGCGTCCGTTTTAATGTTTGATGCACTCGGTAGATATTTCTGTCTGAAGAAAAGGAAAAAGATGACATCGATTAACTGTACAGGTATCGAGGTATCGCGTATTAATATTTTAAAGAGTCCGCGCCTGAAGGTCACTTGAGAGTAGGACAGTGCGATTGAAGTTTGATTTTAATTGCAGACCTCACAGACATTGACGACCTTTAAAACAACAGCAACTTTCATTGAAACGCTACTCTAGTAATTTATTTATGTGCTCCAGAGACACATCCGGTAACCTCTATTATAAGGAAAGAGGAATAAAGCATGTTCTCATGGGAGCCAAGGTAATACATCGTTTTGACGTGACAACTCAAGTTCGGAAACTGAGTGTTATTATATTTTGTTCTCGGACCCGTGGCAATTGTTCTTTAAGAATGAGCAATACGTTTAATATAAATTCGCCACGTTATAGATCGGTCCTTGGACGACATAATCTTATCGTGCTGATGCCATCAGGTCGCGCAAGCCGCTGATTTCGAATGGTTCAGTACGCTTCGAACCGGTGCAGTGTACGAAAGGCTCATCTGATCAGAGCAATTCTGTGTCAGTTTCTGCATAAAGAAACAGACTATTTAATACGATAACCAACATATACAAATGGCAAACATATGTAGTGACCTGGTAACCAAAATAAACATTTCCTTTGCAGATTACAAGCCAAATCGGTGATTTGGCTGTCAAAATATCAATCCCGACACCCTCGTTCCCCCACCCCCCCCCCACCCCCACCCCTTCCCCCAGTAGGGTTGAGTCAAACTGTTTGAGCGTGACATGATGGTTGCCGCAGCAGTTGCCTTCGACCCTGGCGAAGTTATGTAGAGTCGAAAACGTGAGTATTTCTTAATTTGCTTCATATCGACCTTTTAATAATACTGTTATTAGTCTTACGTCCCACTAACTACATTTGTATTGTTTTTGGAGACTCCGAGGTACCGGAATTTTGTCCCGCAGATCTTTTACATGCCAGCAAATCTACCGACACGACACGACGCTAACGTATCTGAGCACCTTCAAATACTACCGGACAGAGCGAGGATCGAACCTGCCAAGTTAGGTTCAGAAGGCCAGCGCTCTACCACGTAAGCTGCTTAGCCCGGCTATCGACTTTTTGAAAGTAAATTCTTACCTATGATGGGGGTGTCAGTGAGTAGAGAAGCTTACGCCCGACATAAGGGTGCAGGTACCTTTGCGGTAGACTTGGAACAAATAGGACAGAATTTTGAAAAATACTAAATTAGTGTGTCCCCCTCTGTGGTGTAGTGGCTTGCGTGATTAGCTGCCACTCCCGGAGGTCCGGGTTTGATTCCCGGCTCTGCCACGAAATTTGAAAAGTGGTATGAGGGCTCGAACGGGGTTTACTCAGCCTCGGGAGGTCAGCTGAGTTGATGGGGTTTGATTTCCACCTCAGCCATCCTCGAAGTGATTTTCCGTGCTTTCCCCACTTCTCCTCCAGGCAAATGCTGGGATGGTACCTAACTTAAGGCCACGGCCACTTCCTTCCCTCTTCCTTGTCTATCCCTTCCAATCTATCAATCCTCCCAATCCCCCACAAGGCCCCTGTTCAGCACAGCAGGTGAGGCCGCCTGGGCGATGTACTGGCCCTCCTCCCCAGTTGTATCCCCCGACCCAAAGACTCACACTCCAGAACACTGCTCTTGAGGCAATAGACGTGGCATCCCTTGCTGAGCCCGAGGGAGAAAACAACCCTGGAGGGCAAACAGATTAAGAAAGAAAGAAAGAAAGAAAGAAAGAAAGAAAGAAAGAAAGACTAAAATAATATATTGAAACATATTCTCCGGCTACATGACTAGCCATCCATGTCTCTGAGAACCAGCCAGACATATTACTGGAAGAAGAACTGGAAGATCCCGATTGCACGCAAGATAAATTGTTAACTGTTTTAAAGCGCCCGACTGCGCGCGACGGTCAATTTTGGGTACAGGTTAACCACGCAGGGATTATTCCTCCGTTTTCCTTCCCCCTTTGGGGGTCTTAGGGTTGCTCGGGACGTGCACTATTTAAGGTAAGTCCGAAAACCTTCCCGAATGCCTCACATGCATTGGTTGTTCTTTCTAATGTGATAGTGTCAAAGCCCAAATTTCACAGCAAATTTCAAACACCATACTATTGTATACGCTGGGAACAATTGACAGTCGTTTACAGTGTTACAATCCCTATAGCTACGACCTATTCTCGCAACAAATTACTAACCTTATTTACTACTAGTGCTGCCACATTTCTGTATTTATTTGTGGTACACCCGCTCGCGCGCAGTTAGCCTGTTAACAATAGTCCGTCACTCGCGCGCTGTTTTGGCAAACATTGACCCTTTCGCGCGTAGACGGTACCCACCCATGAGAACAGTCCTAGAGAATAGTTTTTTAAATTGTCGATGTATTTATTTATTTATTTATTTATTTATTTATTTATTTATTTATTTATTTATTTATTTATTTATTTATTTATTTATTTACGCGTCATTTGCCTGTAACGATATTATTCGTCTCTCACTGTAGTTATCATCGCCCTCTTGTAAATAAAATTGAATTGAATTGACAATCTAACACAGGGACTTCTAGGCATGTCAGATGACATACTAACATATTTTAAGTCCGGCCCCGCGGTGTAGAGGGCAACGCGTCCGCTTGTCACCCGTCGGCCCCGGATTCGATTCCGGCCGGGTCAGAAGTTTTTAATTGTAAATGATTAATATCCCTGGCCTGGGGACTGGGTGTTTGTCGTCCTTAACGTTCCTTTCCTCACATTCAACACTCTACACTTCCGCAATTTCCAAATGCACGCAGGTTCATAACATATGGTGCAAAGTAGGGGCAAAAGATCTTCTTAGGTCGACACCATGAATAAATAGCATTTTAAAAGAAAAAGAAGAACATATTTTATTTTAACACGTAATAAATAGGTCGAAATGTAGCAACATTACGCTTTAATAAAGAAGTGTCTCAATTAATTCTATAGCCATATTTTTTTCAAATTGTATTAGGTTGAAGCAAAAATATACGTTACTCCCAAAATTTTCCTGTTTTTTTTTTTCATGTTAGTGATGTTTGCAAAATAAAATCAAGAAACAGACAGTCGAATGGAATGTGTAATACAGTCTAATACCTGAATGAAGTAAATGAGGGCTTTCATGGCGATTTAAAGGAAAATAACCGGTGGCACGAAGATTTGCCATCCCTGATCTAATGTGTCTTTCATTTACTCACTTTTTTCTTTTTTGCTTCATGTAACGGGCTTGGGACCTCAAGGTTAATAGCCATGGTACCGGGGTAAGTAAAAAAAAAAAAAAAAAAATATAGAAAAGAATTTTCCCCAATCTTTTATAGGTGAACGTGTAAAAAGACACGTCAGGGGTTTGCTTTATTGTGACATCACTCCTTTACTTGTCGACATAATCTCCAAAGATATTAAACACATTTCTCATATCGTAAAATGAGGACCTCCTTACCCTCACTATAGAGAGTGTGGTCCTGTTTGTTGGTGAGGTCCGTAGAATACATCCAAAGTATACCATGCGTCCCTGCCTACCATAAGAGGTGACTAAGAGGGGTCCCAGGGGCTCTCAACTTCGGAGCGTGGGTTCGTGACCCTGCCTGAGTCTTGCATTGCTTCCATTTCTGCCAGTATCTTCGTTTTCATCTTTCCTGTCGGATCTTCCTTAGTTAACTCTTGTTCTACTCCGACCCCGGCCGTGTTAAGTTTACGATGCCTATGCAGGCTTTCATTTTCACGACCTTCGTGGCCCTTCCCTTTCTCTTGCCGATATCTTCATTTTCGAAGGGTCAGACCTCTTCAGTTTTCTTTCTGATTAGTGTTAAGAGAGGATGGTTGCCCAGTTGTACTTCCTCTTCAGTAATCATCACCACCACTACCACCACTATTAAACAATGACAGCCACCCTATTCGCAGTGAGCCCGCTTTTATAACTCAGTGACGATGTTCTGCTAAATTCGGGGTGCGGCTAGGAAACGAACGTTCTAGTTTCGCCTTCCAGAAAATTCACGGAGATACCAGACGAAAAGCACAATACAAGGAGAGACCGACCGGGAGGTCACCGGCCTGACTAACTCATTCATTCCAGAAAATATCGAAGGGGCCTCAACGGAACTAACAGTCGCATGACCACAATATATTACTAGGCTTATTCTTCACACTGAAATTCTTGGCTTTTTACCGTGATCGCGGCAGAGTACACGAATGTGCTCTAAGACTGTCAATAACTCGGTTCGTGAGTCGCATTCGAAGAAATAAGAAACCGAGAAAACGTATTCTACTTTAATAATAATAATAATAATAATAATAATAATAATAATAATAATAATAATAATAATAATAATAATAATAATAATAAAGTCGTGTACTCCGTGTACAGACATTTTGATCTGACACCGTTAAAACTGACTGTGTGTCAATTTCGTCGTTCCATTTCACTTCACCAGGTGGCAGAGAAATCAAAACTCTGTTAAGCAATATATGGCTGAGTTCTAATAATTAATTTTATCGACAGTAATGACCAAATGTATCGCAACAGGATTTTTGCATTCCGACATCGTTCGACATGGAGTGCCGAATGGGCACTCCTCCACCCTTCTGCCGTGTTTGAGAGCACGATCTTGCGATCCAGAGATCATCTGCCACTCATTTCTTATTTATTTATGTACCGTATTTATGTATGTATGTACATCCGATTCACTGACTCAAGGGTCACCATTGAGGCCCTGGCTCGAATCCCGGTCGGGTCGGGGATTTTAATCGCGTGTGATTGATTCTTCTGGCTCGGGGACTGGGTGTTTGTGTTTGTTCCAACACTTTCATATTCAGACAACGCACTACACTACCAACCCCCACAGAAACACACAATAGTGATTACATCCCTCCATATAGGGTTGGCGTCAGGAAGGGCAGTCGGCCGTAAAACAGGGCCAAATCAACATTATGTGCGCCACAGTTCGCACCCGCGACCCCACCAATATGGGAAACGTGGTAGAAGAAGAAGAAGAAGAATATTTATTTATTTATTTATTTATTTATTTATTTATTTATTTATTTATTTATTTATTTATTTATTTATTTATTTATTTATTTATTTATTTATTTATTTATTTATTTTGCGTCTCACCGATACGGACAGGTCTTATTGCGGTGATGGGATAGGATAGGACAGGAAGGAAGCTACCGTGGACTTCAATCAGGTACAGCCCCATTATTTGCCTGGTGTGAAAAGAGGAAACCACGGACAACCATATTCAGGGCTGCGGACAGTGGGGTTCGAATAGACTACTTCCCGAATCCAAGCTCACAGAGTTACGTGGCCCAAACCGCATAACCAACTCGCTCGGTATCTTAAAAGATAGCGTAGTAGTCAGTAGCCTATATGTTATTCCAGGTCGTTCTCTGATTGTGTGCGAAAGTGAATCTAGAAGCATCAAATCGTTCAGACTTGATAGTTCTACAACCATTATATTAGTAAGAATTATGCAGAATATACATATTATCCTCCATATGGAAATGACTTTTGCAATAAATGAATCTAGGCTGTATATAGTGTTAAAATAATGTGGTTTTACGTCGTATTGATGTAAGTCGTTCCAAAATCAGTAGTATGGCCATTATTTTGATCACCTCTATTCCTGCGCACGCTGTTTGTTACCCACGACATGCAACCTGCAGCTCTGAGTAGGTCAGACGTCCGACATTGGCGGTGTCAAGGTCAAGAGCCTTCGTGTATTTGTAAAGTTGTACGGTAAATTAGTCCATGTTGGTGCCCTTCCTCATATGCGCAGTATACGCACATGAAAAGGAAAAATGACGTCAGAGAAGTGAGGTGGTGGTGGTGGCGGTGGTGGTGGTGGGGGGGTGGTAGTGAGATTTGTTTTAAGAAGAAGCACGAGCAGGCAACCATCCTCTCAAAACACTAATCGGGGGAGAAACGGAGTATGTCCGAGCCTTGGAAGAATGAAAGTATCATCAAAAGAAGGGAAAGGCCTTCGTGGCCTCGTAAACCTAATATCATCGGAGTCGGAAGAGAACAAGAGGTGATCAGTGGAAGTCGGATAAGAAAGATAGAAGTAATTGATATGATCAATCAATCAATCATAGCTGGTGTGCATTTAGGGCAGTCGCCCAGGTGGCAGATTCCCTATCTGTTGTTTACTTAGTCTTTTCTTAAATAATTGTCAAGAATTTGGAAATTTATTGAACCTCCCCCTTGGTAAATTATTCCAATCCCTAACTCCTCTTCCTATAAACGAATATTTTCCTCAATTCGTCCTCTTGAATTCAACTTTATTGTGATATTTCCTACTTTCAAAAATACCACTCACATTAATGTCGTTCCATGCCATCTCTCCACTGACAGCTTGGAACATACCACTTAGTCGAGCAGCTCGTCTCCTTTCTCCCAAGTCTTCCCAGACCAAAATTTGCAACATTTTCGTAACGTACTCTTTTGTCGGAAATTACCTAGCACAAATCGAGCTGCTTTTCTTTGGATTTTTCTGAGTTTTCCAATCAAGTAATCCTGGTGAGGGTCCCATACACTGGAACCATACTCTAGTCTGGGTCATATCAGAAACATGTGCCCTCTCCTTTACATCCTTACTACAACCCCTAAAAACCCTCATAACCATGTGCAGAGATCTGCACTCTTTATTTACAATCTCATTTATGTGATTACCCCAATGAAGATCTTCCTTTATATGAATACCTAGATACTTACAATGATCCCCAAAAGGAACTTTCGCCCCATCAACGTAGAACTGAGAGGACTTTTCCTAGCGGAACTCATCCTGATTTTATCACCATACCATTGTCTCCTGTCCGTCTCACAGTACTCTCGGGGTTCTTTTGCAGTTGCTCACAATTTTGTAACGTAGTTTATCACTCTATACAGAATAACATCATCCGCAAAAAGCCTCATCTCTTATTCCAGTTCTTTATGCGTATCATTTATGTATAAGAAAAAATAAAGATCCAATAACACTGCCTTGAAGAATTCCTCTCTTAATGATTAGGCCCTACACGATCAGATAATGCTTCACCTACTTTAATTCTCTTGAGTTCTGTTTCTGACAATTTGGATCGATAGTTGTGGTCGATTGGGTAGTTTAGTTGGTTCTCCTCTTCTGCGGATCAAATACCGACACTCCAGTCGACATTTACAATAGGTTAACTACGAGAGAACGATGGCAGTAAGTTTATACACACCATACACAGCTATGCTATAATATACAGTCATTTTTACGATAAGCTGCACAACACACTGATACGCAATCGTTTGCATTCCATCTCCTTCAACCAGTTTTCATTCTCATCACCACGCTATACAATATACAATCATATTGCTGCTGGTTTATATCGCATTAACACATCGAAGGTTTCTGACGACGCAAGGAGGGGAAAGGGCTACGATTGGGAAGGAAGCGTCCGTGGCCTTAATTAAGGCGCAGTCCCAGCATTTGCCTACAGTAGGTGGATGGTATGAAATGGCGTATGGCTTTTAGTGCCGGGAGGTGTCCGAGGACTTTGGCTCGCCAGGTGCAGATCTTTTGATTTGACGCATGTATTCGACCTGCGCATCGTGATGAGGATGAAATTATGATGACGACACATAGGGTACGTTCAAGATGCACGCTGGTTTTCTGAGTCAGACAGTCGGCGCCGAGTCGGCATAAGTATATCCTTTGTTGCTAAGCGGGACTGGCCATAATGCACATGCGCGCAGGAAGCCTGCGCACTGGTAGTCTGACTCAGATGTTTACCGGAATGATTAGTTCATTCTGGTTTCAGACAACCTGCCGCGCAACTCGTGTTGAGTGTGTTTGACATTTTTGTTAACGATGGATATCGAGTATTTGATTTCAAAAGTTCAACTTAATTCTCCGACATGGGATAAGCGAATTAAAGATCATTCCAATAGGGACATCGTCGATGGCTGTTGGAGAAAGATTTCTATAGTAACTGTGGAAAACCGGGAGATAGTAGGTTCGAATCCCACTATCGGCAGCCCTGAAGATGGTTTTCCGTGGTTTCCCATTTTCACACCAGGCAAATGCTGGGACTGTACCTTAATTAAGTCCACGGGCCGCTTCCTTCCAACTCCTAGACCTTTCCCATCCCATCGTCGCCATAAGAATCTGTGTTGGTGCGACGTAAAGCCCCTAGCAAAAAAAAAAAAAAAAAAAAAAAACTGGAAAAAGGTGTTTGTACTCCCCGTAAATAGATCTTAATTCATTAATTGGATGTATATCACTTCTCATTCGTTTTAACTTGGTCGTAACATTGCTACTTAGCAGCAATAGAGCTGCAGCCTGTTCTCTTGTTAGTTCAAGCTACACTGATCAGTTGTAACTCATATCTTTTCTTTAGTGGCAGCTCTGTCTGCGCTGACAACCAGCTTTCATAATGGCCACATCTCACCTGCCGCTCGGAGTCAGTCAGTCAGACTCAGACAACCAGCGTGTATCTTGGACGTACCCATACACCCAGTCCCCATGTCAGGGGAATTACCCAATTATAGTAAAAATTTCCGACTCTGCTGGGAATCGAACTCGGTACCCCTGTGAGCAAAGACCAGCACGCTAACCATGGAGCCGGACTGGTGGGTGGTGTCGACACATTATTTAATAGGGCTGCTGCAGAGGATTCAGATTAATTTCGAAACCACGTGTTTATATCCAACAGTGCCAGTTTAATTCATTCACTTAGTATGGAAATGATCCTAAATATACCGAGCGAATAGCCGCGTGGTTTGGGGCACGTAGTTTACAGCTTGCATTCGGGAGACGGTGGGTTCGAATCTTACTGTGGGCAGCCCTGAAGATGATTTTCCATGGTTTCCCATTTTCACACCAGGCAAATGCTGGGGCTGTACCTTAATTAAGGCCACGGCAGCTTCCTTCCCGGGCGATGTTAGGCCCCTTTAAACAACAAACATCATTATCATCATCATCATCGATCCTAACCCTTTCCCATCCTGTCGTCGCCATAAGACCTATGGATGTCGGTGCGACGTAAAACCAATGCTTTAAAAATTCATCCTAAACAGACAATTGCATAAACTAGTTAGTCGGACATAAAGCCAGTAACATTATTAGATAATTTCATTTCAGGCCGGGCTGAGTGGCTCAGACGGCTGATGCGCTGGCCTTCTGAGCCTAAATTGGTAGGTTCGATCCTGGCTCAGTCCGGTGGTATTTGAAGGTGCTCAAATACGTCAGCCTCGTGTCGGTAGATTTACTGGCACGTAAAAGAACTCCTACGAAACTTAGACGTCTCCGAAAACCGTAATAATTAGTGGGACGAAAAGCAAATACACAAGAACCTCGTTTATCCGGATTGAGTGGGTACGGAACTGATCCGGATTATCGAAAATCCCGATAATCCGGAAAAACTAAAAAAATACAGTACGTGTTATAATATAATGTATTAACATAAGTTGTACTGTAATACCTTTTTTTCAATTGTACCAAAAAGTATAAGAACACTTTTCTTACATTTACGACTCTGTTTTATGTACTAAAATAATGTGTGAGCTTTTTCTGTTTTACATTTATATAGCGTTTGTGCGCAGTTCGATCACGAAGACGTTTTACTAACAACAGTTCTGCCGGTGTGGTTTCAGTCAAGGACTCTAAGGCCCGGTTTCATCAATACATGTTAAATATATACTAACAAGTAGTTAGTTAATACGGAGTTAGAAATTTAACATCTTGTTAGGTTTCTTGCGTTTCATCAAACTTTTCTTGTGAAATGTTAACTAATCGACTGTTAACTCTCCCAATATTGCGAACTGGTGCGAATCAAGGAGGCAGTGGTACGAACATGCTGTTTTACAGCGCGCTCCGATGCGCTTTTGTTTGAGCACAGCTGTAAAATATGGCGCGTGAAGTGAAACGGAATCGTAGTTCTAATTTTTCCTCCTTCGAAAAAGAGTTGTTAATTGAATTAGTTATTAAATATATATATAAGTTATTGAGTGCAAGCGCACAGATGGCTTGACGATAAAAGAAAAGGACGAGGCGCGGGAAAAGTCCGCGAGGGTTTCAATGAGGTAAACAGATACTTTTTTTAGCGGGTATCCGCTGTCACCTAACAAAATCACTTCGTTAATTGTCCCACTTCAAACTGTGCTCCGATATGGGAGTTATTAAATATTGTATTGTCGTGTGCAGTACCAGACCACCTAGTAAGTATATCCCTGATTTGGAGGTTAGGCTCACTAATCACCTGAACATTAACAGAGAAATATCCCTTTCGATTACGATATATTTCGGCCCAATTGCCTCCAGGTGATTGGATTCTTACATGTGTGCCATCTATTGCACGTAGAACACACACCAGGAAAACGGCTTATTTCATAGGAGTCGCGGATAATTTGCTGACGCTTTTCTACTGAAGGGAATGTAGCTCCTTCTCATGGATGCTATTGCTGCAGACACTCGACAAACAACTCTATTAACAGTGGCTTTAGAAATTCCAGCATTGTCTCCGGCCATTATGTGAAAATAACCAGTAGCAAGAACTCGTAATATTACCAGTACCTGCAACATAGGAGAAAGAGGTAAGTTTCCCTTCGTAGGATATTCTAACCTCACTTGAATTTCGTCAACAACCTTAGCAACGACTGTTTTCGATAACCTGTATCTATGAAGAAATTTCGGATCCGTCAAATTTTCAAAGTCATTACGTCGCTGAACTCTTCTTCGATCAGGATTGTTTTGTAAAAGATCTAAATAGAGCAATTCCGCCTCGAAAGCGAGATTCACAGCAGCCATTTTGGAACAGGTTGCTAAATGCTAATGTTAGCCATTTAACATTGGAAATGGCTGATGTTAACTTTTTTTTTGCTAGGGGCTTTACGTCGCACCGACACAGATAGGTCTTATGGCGACGATGGGATAGGAAAGGCCTAGGAGTTGGAAGGAAGCGGCCGTGGCCTTGATGTTAACTTTAATACGCTGTTTAACATTTGTTAATGTTAACATTTGTTGATGAAACGCAAATTTTCTTAAATCGTATGTTAAAATGATTTAACACCTTGTTAAGTACTAACATGTGTTGATGAAACCGGGCCTAAATAGGCCATCAGTTTGTCCAGCTGCTTTGTTGCCTCTCCATGAGTCATAGTTTCTTCTGATGGAGCACCGGTTTCATTTTCGAATTCACCATCACTCTCTTCATTACCTGCCGAGGAACAAGAGGCAATAATTTATTCACCTGTCATTATGGTGTAGCCTGAATTATAGTCATTTTTCAACTAGTCATTTATGTCGTTCACATCCACGTCCGGGCATTCGGGAATGCGTGCAAATGTGTCGTCGAACTCACAAGAGTCCACGGTTTCCCATTCTCAATTACAGGCGAATGTTGGGGCGGTACCTTTGATAAACCGCTGCCGACTTACTTCCAATCGCTGTGCTTGACTATCCTTGGCGGAAAAGGCATTCAAGAAGAATCGACCCCGTAAAAGAAATACTGTACAAGTAAAAATATATTTCTTATTATTTTTGATCGGGATAAACCGCAGATCCGGATTAATGAGGGCCGGATAAACGAGGTTCTTGTGTAACATTATTATAATATAATTTAATGTGTCTGTATGAGAAAAGTTGGCACTCGCTATATCAGAATCTGGGAGTGTGTTCTGCGTGAATTGAGGCGATGAAAATGTATTGTTTAACGCTATGTTCTTATTTTCACATGATTTTAACGTACTGTGTGTAAACCAAACACATGAATTCACTTTGTAGTGATGGAGAGATAGCGAGTCGCATAGCAACTGGCACAACATGTCGTGAACGGAATGGTCGCTGCTTGTTCTTGTAAATGTAAGGTCTGAGTTGCTCGAAACTAGAATGACTTGGCGACCACTTCATGAAAGGAAAGTGAGGGATCATGGTCAACGGTGTCGTGAAAGTTCCGTTCAGTGAAATATCCGCTCGCACATCCTGAAAGTTGAACTTTATCAGCTCAGTAAAATATCCGCTGACATGTAGTCCCGCATACATTTCCGTCGTTTAGCGGACCTTGATCGCCCGGATATGAAGTGAAGGACCGGGGCGATTGACTGGAAAATACGCTGTAAATTTTCATTTACTTTGATTCCCATCACACTTTTCATAGGCTTTGGATAACTAAATACTGTAATTGAAATTCTTTCTACTATTTAACAATGTTTAAAATAAATGTATAAAAATTTCGTCATTGTTTTCTTGCTAGAAATATTTTTCTCAAAATCAGTTATTTACAAAATACGTACACGGTACATTCAGATCAAACATCAGGTCATACGTCATGGGATGGGACTGCAGTACGTTTCATCGAGTTTATAAGAATGGGATCGCTCTTACAAGGGGGCATTCCCTACTCATCACCACCGATTTCGCTCAAATTTATAGAACGTGCAGGGCTTGGCTAGAAATGAAAGTACCCGAAGTGGGAACTTCAAATGGCCAAGCGTATATAAAATAAAAATATAAATGTTGACGCGGCTCTCGCATTGTATAAGCCACTTACGTTCGTGCGCACGCCGAGCAGTTATTGGCGTAGCGGTAAGAGCTCGGACAGATAATTCGATGGTCGTGGGTTCGACTCACCGTGTGGAAACTGGTTTTTCTTCTGTCAACTTTTATATTATTCATGTTCCAATTAAGCAAAGAGGTGAATAATTCATTTTATTTATACACAAAAGGCATAGAAAAGGTAAACAATTGGGATTTCATTGTCAGACTTTTTTCTTCCTGCGCCAAGAGTCTATTGTTTGTGTACAGCCGCCAGGAGCAACCTTCACTTATCAGGTGAAAACGAATCTTACAGCGAAACGACTATTCACGTTTATGGCACATTCCCCAAGGAGGGAAGATAGCCAATAAAAGAGAAAAAAGAAGAATTTCTGTTTGAACGCGTCGAGAAAGTTCGCAACTCCAAATTTTCTACAATTGTGCGCTCATTAAAAAAAGACATCCTACTGTATATGCCTTTTGCATATAAATAAATAAATAAATAAATAATATAAAATAAATGAATAATATAAAAATTGAGAAAAATGTTCTCGACACAGGGAGTCGAACCCACCGCCTTCGAATTACTAGTCCAAGCTCTTACCGCTACGCCAACTACTGTGCGCACAAACGTAAGTGGCTTATACCGTACAAGAGCCGCGTCAACATTCTTATTTTTATTTTTATTTTCTATACGCTTGGCCATCTGGAGTTCCCGCTTTGGGTACTTCCATTTCTAGTCAAGCCCTGCATGTTCTATAAATTTGAGCGAAATCGGTGGTGACGAGTAAGGAATGCCCCCTTGTGAGACACGCTCTAATGTTGCCTGTATCCAGTGGCGTTTTTTGACCCCCTCCCTGCCCCCCAAATGCTTGCCCCCTCCCCCCGCACCAAAGTACACCACCTAGATGTTAAGTCCCCTTAAAACGTGGAGTTGGGTAGTCTTCGGAGGCTGCCGAGGCATTAAATCGGGAGAAGGTGGTAAGTAGGTATAAAAAGTATTTTCTGGCACAGGGACTAATGCGCAAGATGGCGGCTATACACGGGCTCTTATGGGACTAACTCCCGGGAGCTGGCGCTGGGGCTACTGCGCAATATGGCCGCCATGCGCAATGCACCTCTTTTCTTCTTCTTCTTATTCTTCTTCTTTATCGGTTTACTACATAGTGACCTTAGTTTTACGGCAAGATGCCCTTCCTGACGCAAATTGCACAAGATGGCGGCTATACACGGGCTCTTATGATGAAAGTAGCTTAGAGGCTACTGCACAAGATGGCGGCTGCTATTATGAAGAAAGCTAGCTCAGAGGCTACTACACAAGATGGCGGTTATACATAGGCTGTTATGGCCTCCTCCTCCACCTCCTCCGCCTCCTTCTCTGTCAAGGCATAGCTTTATATCTCTATCGAACAAGTTTAAACATGCATTACTATAACGACGCGAAGGCTAGAGTGAGCACGTGCTATTATTCCGTTTTTATCCTACAGCGATGACGTCATCATAGTTGTGCAGGTTTAGACTTGTTCGATAGAGATATAAAGCTATGCCTTGACAGAGGAGGAGGCCGTAACAGCCTACGTATAGCCGCCATCTTGTGCAATCGCCCACGGCAAGCATCTCTCTCCATCAGAGCCTATGTATAGCCGCCATCTTTTGCTGTAGCCTCTAAGCTAGCTTTCTCCATATAAGCCTGTGTATATCCACCATCTTGTGCAGTTGGCGTCGGGAAGGGCATCTTGTCGTAAAACTAAGGATCCTAGATAGTAAACAGATAAAGAAGAAGAGATGCATTACATGTGGCGGCCATCTTGCGCAGTAGCCCCAGCGCCAGCTCTCGGGAGTTAGTCCCATAAGAACCCATGTATAGCCGCCATCTTGCGCATTAGCCCCTGTGCCAGAAAATACTTTTTATACCTACTAGTGGTAGATGTTCTTTTTCCGGGTTGAACCGTGTTGTTTTTTGTACATTACGCACAGTTTGCCGACGTTTCGAATACATTGCAGTATTCTTTGTCAAGGCGGCTGAAATACCCCTACCCCTGATTACCTCGGAACGAGTAGGGATCGAAACGTCGGCAAACTGTGCGTAATGTACAGGAAACAACAACAACACGGTTCAACCCGGAAAAAAAACTAAATAATTCTATACACCGTGGCAGCTTCACTTCTAAGATAAGGTGATAGATGGTTTTATATTATGACATGAGATTAGAACTACATTTCCCAATGGAGACTGTTCGGACGGTACATGTGGTGGTAGAGCTTTTCGCATCATGAAATGCATAATGTACAGTAATGGGACATTTATTAAGGAAATGTATTTAAGAAGAAAGTTCTAATTATTCTATTATTTGTGAGTGTATTTTATAGTTTCGTATATAAAATATTCCACCATAATAATTATTTATGATTCAAGTTCGATTTTTCTGTTTTTGTGAATATTATTGAAAAGTCCGTACATAAGACTCGTTCAAAAATGTAATGTAAGGAAAGATCTTCATTGGAGTTATCACATAAATGGGATTGTAAATAAAGGGTACAGATGGTTATGAGGGTGCTTAGGGGTTGTAGTGTGTGTATGTTCAGTCTTCAGCCCTAAGGCTGGTTGGATCCTCAACAGCTCTGCCATCAGCTGTCATAGCTGGCCTAGACATCACTGAAGAGGCGTACTAGGGAAATGAGGAGTGAGGTAATTTCCCGTTGCTTTCCTCACCGAGCCAGAAGTTGCTATTACATATCAGTCTGCCAAGCCCACTGAAATGCATGCATCAACCGACCCTATGAGCAACGTTTTCACACCATTCATTGCAGGGACTGGATGCACAAGGAATGGCATTACTAGCATCGCTCATACCTCAGTCATTTTCATATTGTCAAAGCCAAGGATAAGACAGAGACAGATCAATGAAAGTAACAAAATTGCTCTAGCCCACACCAGAAGACATAGTGCACTGTAAACACTAGGTCCTGCCAGCAAAGGCATAACAATGTGACTATGGAAATGAAACTGGATGCATTAAAGACTTAAATTTCATGCATATATAAAATTTTTGGTTCGTTTGGCAAGACATGGACCACAGAGTTCTTAAATTCTGGCAGGCTTTCTTCTTAGTCCAGAACTCTCTCATCCTCATGCTGTTAATGTCTTTTCGTTCCTGAGTCCATTTCATTCCTCCTCCAGAGAACTGTGGTTTCGCTGTTATTGACGGGAGGGATCCGCATTCTGTACTTGTAGTAAGAATGTAAAAGAGAGGGCACATAAGTCTCTGGTAAGACGCCAACTAGAGTATGGTTCCGGTGTATGGGACCCTCACCAGGATTACTTGATTCAAGAACTGGAAAAAGAAAAATCCAAAGAAAAGCAGCTCGATTTGTTCTGGGCGTTTTCCAACAAAAGAGTAACGTTACAAAAATGTTGCGTAGTTTGGGCTGGGAAGACGTGGGAGAAAGGAGATGAGCTGCTCGACTGAGAGATATGTTCCGAGCTGTCAGTGGAGAGATGGCGTGGAACGACATCAGTAGACAAATGAGTTTGATTGGTGTGTTTAAAAGTAGGAAAGATCACAATATGAAGATAAAGCTGGAATTCAAGAGGACAAATTGGGGCAAATATCCATTTATAGGAACGGGGCTTATGGATTGGAATAACTTACCAAGGGACATGTTCAATAAATTTCCAATTTCTTTGAAATCATTTAAGAAAATGCTAGGAAAACAACAGATAGGGAATCTGCCACCTGGGCGCTGCCCTAAATGCAGATCAGTAGTGATTGATTGATTGATTGATTGATTGATTGATTGATTGATTGATTGATTGATTGATATTTGAGAAATAACCTCCATTATTGTTCTGTTTTTTTTCTGTTTGTTTGTTGATATTGTTGTTATATAGGAATGTTTGCGTTAATAGTTTTTCCTCATTTCACATGCCTGTGTTGATGTTAATCATACTCCCCCAATAATTACCCGAAGTCGGCGCGCCTGCCTGTATCTTCGTACTTCTTTCCTGTATTCTCGATTCTTTCATCCAACCTTTAAATAAACATGTATATTTATGGCGTTCGTCCTTGGGACATTTGGCCAGCAACAATGTACAATAATAAAGATATTATAGCATAAGAGAAAAATAATTTGATAACAAGGTAAAATACATATGAAATGACTGAAAGGGTATAGAAAAGATCGAAGAGAAAAAAACACAATTGAAATAAACACTCTTGTTTCTCTAAATATTTACACCATCCAACCTTCGGTATGCAATTTTCTCTCTCTTAACATCAGAATGTAACTTTTTTTTTAAAATTTGCTTTAGGCCCTCCGTCGCAACGACACAGATAGGTCTTATGGCGACGATGGGATAGGAGAGGGCTAGGAATGTGAAGGAAGCGGCCTTGGGCTTAATTAAGGCACAGCCCCAGCATTTGCCTGGTGTGAAAACGGGAAGCCACGGAACACCATCTTCAGGGCTGCCTACAGTGGGGTTCGAAGTCACTATCTCCCGGATGCAAGCTCACAGTTGCGCGCCCCTAACCACACGGCCAACTCGCCCGGTCGTATCGAGTGTAACAGCCTGCCTGAATATTGGCGGGAAGTAGCCGGGGAGATAACTTTCTTCTTTAGCATGCCATTCCTCTCGTTCATAAATTTTCTGATACTACTGGTACGTAACGTACTGATCCATCATAGCATTCGAGCTATTCAATCCTACTCTGAGGCACTGATTGGAATGAACGGTGTGCATATATCACGGAATATTGGCAGAGGAGTGTTTACGGCTGTCTGCGGCCTGGTCATTCCAGCTCTGGAACTTTGGACTGTTAAATCGGCACCGTAGTACTATTAATTTGATTGAGTATTTTACAATGATAACATTGCTTTTAATCGCTACATTCCTACTGACGATTTTAATGACCTATGTTGACTTCAGTTAGGAATACCACAAAGACAGTCTTTCTGAGAATCCCGTAGCGAAGCACGGGTACATCAGATAGTTATAAATAGAACTGGGCTGAGTAGCTTAGTGATTGGAACGCTGATCTTCTAAGCTCAACTTAGCAGCTTCTATCCCGGTTCAGTCCGGTGGTATTTGAAGGTGCTGAAATACGTCAGCTGCATGTCGCTAGATTTATGGCCGCTTAAAGAAACTCCTGCGGGACAAAATTCTGGCACCGTGACCGTCTCTGAAATCCGTTTAAGTAGTTAGTGAGACGTAAAACCAAAAATATTATTTCCAATCAGCCGCCAGGCTGAGAAACATAAATGTAATTAATTAAGATTGAGAAGTTTTGTTTTTCTGTCTAACGCCGCTGCGTAGAAATGGCTAAGACCTGAAAGGTTGTGACCCCGACATTTGCGTAGTGTACAAATGGGAAATCATCTTCAGAGCTGTTCGTGGTGTATTTCGACCCCACTTTCTAAATCTAGTTTAAGAGTGAGAAAGTAAGGCGTGCAGAGTTGGTTGGTCTTCAGTACAGGTCTTCATTATATAATTTCTGTTCATTGAAATAAGTTATAAGCCTTATAGAAAGTGTATGCAGTAGTTTCCTTCTATGGAAAGTTTAACGAAAAACTTTTTTTAAAAAAATATTTCGACAGAATGAGGCTAAATGAGGCAGGCCCAGTCCTCCTTGACGGGAATAACACTCTGGTCATTATGACTGCTTGATATAATTACCGTGAGCAGGTGAAAGTTGTCTTGTTTGACGGCTCTCTGCGAACCGCTCTGAATATAAGACATGCTAATTAGATGACAGAACACTGATTCATGAAGTGGACAAAAAATCTCACAGTTTTTTGAGCCCTTTTAGTTTTAATGCTTTATTTCTGTTATGTCATCTTAGGAAAATCAGTCGGAAAAGATACTGAATTCGTGATCACTAATATGTTATGGGTACGATGTTACCTACTTCTTGTTTGTTATGGAAATCTGCGGCATCGTTCCTTGTTTTCGGAAGGATGGTGTAGCTTCATGAATTGATAATTTCCTTTCATGTGACTTTTTACAGTACAAAGTGCATAAACTTTCGAACAACATCAACCTAGTAATCAATAAGTTTGGCCTTAAAGTAAACATCATCATCATCATCATCATCATCATTTCACAGTTTCATTTTTTCCGGGTACTCTGTTCCCGAGCCTCTTCCGCTCTGTCTTATTAAGATACGTTCTGTTGTTAACGTCGTAGTCCAGTGTCCTTCCCCGATCTGCATTGTCCATCTTTACAATGTCCATCCAGTGGGTTCTTGCCCTTCCCACCATCCGTTTTCCTGCCACATGTCTTTCCAAGTTAATAAAAGCTATCCTTGTTGGTTCCATCCACATTACATGCCCAAACCACCTGAGTCTGAACATGCTGGCCAGATCTAACAGTGATGTCTCAATCCCAGCTTTCTTTCTAATAATGTCATTCCTTAGCTTGTGCAGTTTTTTTTAAATTGTGGACCTCAGGAATTCTATCTTAGATGCCTGCAACCTTGATGAGCTCTCCTTAATGAGGGTGCAGGCATGTTTCGATACCATAGGTTAAGATTGGTATGAAGTACTGATTGAACATCATCAGCTTTGATTTTGTTGGTACTTTGGGATCCCAGAGGAGTGTTCGTACTTGCTAGTAAAAGTGAGAGCGCTTCTGCACTCTATTTTCTACCTCCTTTGTGGATAGTGTATCTCGAGATAATACACTGCCGAGGTATGTAAAGTTTTCCACACTTTCCAGTGAATGGCTTCCTAGCATGGTGTTCGCTGGTCGTCCCTCTCGGTTTATTCAAAACCCAAAATGCATGGTAATCAGCAAAGTGAACGTCTTGAACGTCGTTTCACCCTGGACGGAAACACCGTTAAAAGGGTGTCTGATTTCAAGTACCTAGGACACTAACACAATAATGCGATCTGCGTGAGAAAATCAGAACCAGTATCGATATTGAAAGAAGTGTGTTTCTGTGTAGCCGTTATCCCAACACTGGCTCGCGAGTCGAGAAGTGTGATGTATTAGGGGTGCTGTTTTAATATGCCGAAGAATGGACACTAAAGGCTTCTTCCGAGAACCGACTGCAGGTCTTCGAAACTTGGATGTATCGGAGAACGACGACTTGGCTATCAAAATTCCAATGAATCCTTAGCTAGTCCAGTCAGAGGAGGACAAACGAGGTCGACACCCACCCAGAAGATGCATCTCTTGACTGGTATTGTACTTCCGAATATCATATGCAGAATATCAGGAGAGTTCAAGAGGAAGAAGCAGGAAACACGTACTGGGCATCCATCAATCATTTCAGTATCGCTCCTCTGCTCAGATCTAGTAGAAGTTTTGTTCGGAAATTAACACCGCTAATTGTATTATATTATAGATGCATAGATGCAGGCGAATGTATCGATCGGACAGAACAGCAGGCCTCAGAATCTGAGTACTGTTATGTAAAAGACATACAAATAAGTAAATAAATCAGTTGATTAATACATAACATCCCGGGAAGATACCCGCTGTACATCATCATTGAGCATAGCGTCGGAGCTTCTGGTTCTGATGTTACATATGTCTCTCGGTTTCAGATGGACAGTGGGGACGCTCGTCCCGGGTGTTACATCTCTCTCAATTCAGTGTTGTCCGTAATACAAAAAAAATTTCGGTAGACTGTACGTAGCCTACATATTTCGGGAGTTTTAATGAAAATTTCGATAGTCGCTCGAGCGAAGAAGTGTTATAATTACATTAAAGAAAGTACGAGTTATAGTCATGTGAAGTTATTATGAGAAAAATATACAATTTCACTCACCC
The DNA here is from genome assembly GCF_040414725.1 of Anabrus simplex. NCBI lineage: Eukaryota > Metazoa > Arthropoda > Insecta > Orthoptera > Tettigoniidae > Anabrus > Anabrus simplex. The sequence continues at coordinate 109,449,692 of NC_090269.1, read as the reverse complement.
GTACTCTCTGGCCACTCTATGCTTCTTCTTCTTCTCCTTCTGCCCACTTTTCCTGTAGATGTAGTTATTCATCAGGCGTACAAATTGTGCGCCAATTTTCAAGTTTTAGCAGGATGCAGATTTTATATTCTAATATGCGGGTCGGGGATTTCCCTCCGAGTGATGCAGTCAAGGGTGAGTTTTGAGTTCAGTAAGAAGGGAGAGATTACGTAATTCGAGCCTAAAATGAATGCGGGGAAGTACCTAACGAGTGACGTTATCGATAAAACGTCGCGCAGTGAGACGAGGAAAGAGTTTTTCGGCACAAATATATTGAAAATGAAAACCTACAACCTGTTTTCCAGTCATTGACCGGGTCAGGGATGGAATTAATGAAGCAGATATAGGCTATTAGTACGACGGGGTCGCCACTCCCAAAGTGATTTATTAGTGACTTTGAAATGAGAATGGAGAGTGTTGCTGGAATGAAAGATGACAGGGAAAACCGGAGTACCCGGAAAAAACCTGTCCCGCATCCGCTTTGTCCAGCACAAATCTCATATGGAGTGACTGGGATTTGAACCACGGTATCCAGCGGTGAGAGGCCGACGCGCTGCCGCCTGAGCCACGGAGGCTCCCACAAATATATTATGCACCATTAATCATTATTTTCATTCTTCATAAATTTAGATTAGAAGAGATTTCGGGAGATTTTTTTTTCGGTTTTTTTGGTCTGTTGCAAAAAAAATCGGGAGATCTCCTGAAATTTCGGGAGACCTGGCAACACTGTCTAAGTTTCAGATTGGACGGTCAAGAAGTCCCTGGTGTTACATCTGTCAGTTTCGGGGTGGATGCTAGGGAAGTTTGTCCATAATGTAATATATTTCTCTCTGTTTCAGACTGGATGGCGAGGAAGTTCGTCTTATGCTGTGGGACACAGCGGGTCAGGAAGAATTCGACGCCATCACCAAGGCGTATTATAGAGGAGCACAGGCATGTGTTCTTGCCTTCTCAACCACTGACAGGGATTCGTTCGAAGCGGCGCACTCGTGGAAAATGAAGGTAAACTCCTGGATATCTCAAATTATCTTTTTTGTTCACGGACGATATTAGAGAATTATAAAAATATTCGATGAACACATTTGTTCTATTGTTATGTTCTTTCAGCGCACGACTAATACTACACGTAATTCAATCTACACGAAGTGGAAAAGGTTTGTGAGAGTTAAAAATTTTAAATGCAGTTTATTTATTATTATTTACTATTTTGACATTTTCCGGCCCCGTGGTGTAGGGGTAGCGTGCCTGCCTCTTACCTGGAGGCCCCGGGTTTGATTACCGACCAGGTCAGGAATTTTTACCTGGATCTGAGGACTAGTTCGAGGTTCACTCAAGCAAAACAAAGCAAAGCAAAGCAAAGCAAAGCAACCTCCGTACAGCCATGAAGGCCCTTGGCCTTCGGTACGTGATGGGGTAGAGTGATTAGCTCTACGCCCGGCTGCCTTTGGCCCCAGGAATTAACCTGGTACTCATTTTTGGTGTAGGCTGAGTGAACCTCAGGGCCATATGCACCTCCGGAAGTGGAAATCTCGTTTCTTAAATTTTACGACTTCCTGACGGGGATTCGAACCCACGTCCTTCCGGGCGAACCGAGCACGCCTTTACAGCCTCGGCCAGGCAAAGGTATTGTAAATAGGAAAATGAAAGATTTTTAAGCCTCACAGACTGTCAGGGTCGTAAGATAACGATTTATTTTGCTACTTTTATATTGTTTTGTTATACCCAGCCTCCTCTCCCATACAGCAAAGTCGGTCTGAAAACAGAGCAATAGCTTCGTCTGCTTCCACACCTACAAAGTAGTCTATCGCAGCTATGGACTTCATTGGCTTCGCCACATTTTGTTCGATTTTATGACCTCTGAGAATCTCATCTTAATTACCTGTTCCAGTTTTGTATTTCCTATCTAGTATTCAATTCTATTACTTTTCTTCTCAACAGACATCGGTTTAGTCTTGAAAATGTTCATATCATACTCGCTGAATTTCTTTCCAAGCTCCAGGATGTAAATTTTATTTACAACAGTCGCATAGCTCATGTCTGGAGTGTCGTCGTCATAACGGTTCAGGGTACACGCCAAATTATGTTGTTTAAACAGGTGTAGCACGTCGTTTATTATCGTTAAACATGATTGACGAAGACAGGTAGTGAGGTCAGAGAGCACCATCATACTTTACTAGAGAGCGTCTCCTTAAGCTAACTGTTCAAAACGAGAGGCTGCTTGGCTTAGCAAGTCATTACAGCTAATTTACTAGCGTAGCTTATCTAGCTTGACCGAGGTTAGCACAGTATTATGGTCGTGATGATGATCATCATCCTCGTTCCTATTCTTATTACACCAACCTCTGTGACGCAGGAGGATAGTCGTTGTCCTTCTGTTCTATCATGGCTGAGGTCAGGGAATTATTACGTGACTGGTAACTGACTATAGACAATTTTTCCCAAGTTGGAGTCTGACAGTTGAGTGGCAAAGTGCTGAACTACAGAAAATAAACAAACCCTACCAAACACTGTTGCCAAGAATAGGCAGTGCTGCGCCCATTTCACACTCTCTTGTTGTTTTGAAAGTCATGACTAATTCTCTGAAGATGTATTCTATTGATATAAATATGCCTTAGAGCTGGGGGTCGTCCGAAAATTTGTGTAACGAAACATAGTTCGGTTCTTATGAGTTTCGACTTGACATTTGAGCGCTGTCTTTTGACGGAGGCTAAGTGAATTAATAAACAGCCAATCATAGGCAGCCGATCCCTCCGATAGAGAGCGTTAGGCTCTAGTTGCGGTTACCAGTGTTGTCGATCTGTTGTTTTCTGTAACCTCGTGCTGTCAACTGTGTATTGTATTGTGCTCAGTTCTTTCTGCGGTTTTTGCCAGTTCACTCGGTCATTCTTGACAAAGCACCAACACTGGCGGCTAGAAATAACGAGTTGAGCGGTTGAAGGAGCACAATATTTCGGTTCGTGATAACATAAGAAAGGGGAGGACTCGTACACCTTGTGAAACATAAAGCCCTAATACCCAGTTTACGTGGTGGATGAAATAGCTAGGAGAGTGAAACCTCAACAGATGATGACAATGCCGATATTGACTCAGAAATGAGTGGTGTTTTTCCTTTGTAGATTTTTTTCCTCCATTAGAAGAAATTGAATCTAAACGGTGGGTAGATACCTACTTCATGTTCTCGCGTTTTATCTGTTCGAGCATTGATTTTTTAAAATCTTATAGCCTTATCCTAAAAATGTGTGTTATTGTTCATCTTGTGTGAAGTATGCATTTTGCTACAGAGAATAATATTGATTCTGGACTTATATTCGAGTAGGCCTAAATAAATTTCCGTTCGTGTTGTGAATCAACTGTTTGTACTCGTAACAATTTGGCACCAGTGCCTGACTTCCGGTTAACTGTACAGTCGAAACTCATAGACACGGAACTGTAGTGTCTTGTTACAAAATGTGAGAAGCGATGTTACCTAGCAACAGTACCTTGAGAGCTGCACAGACCGTGGATCTGTATGTCATGGCCATCCATCAAAACTTCACATGGGCCGATGACCTTAGTTGTTAGGCCCCTTTAAACAACAAACATCATTAATACTTCAGTCCGACTCGTTGGCTGAATGGTCAGCGTACTGGCCTTAGGTTCAGAGGGTTCCGGGTTCGATTCCCGGCCGAGTCGGGGATTTTAACCTTCATTGGTTAATTCCAGTGGCTCGGGGGCTGGGTGTTTGTGCTGTCCCCAATTTCCCTGCAACTCACACACCACACATAACACTATCCTCCACCACAAAAACACGCAGTTACCTGCATATGGCAGATGCCGCTCACCCTCATCGGAAGGTCTGCCTTATAAGGGCTACACTCGACTAGAAATAGCCACACGAAATTAATAAATCAATACTTCACATCACAGCCTGTACATCTCGTCGCAAATGTCATTGAAAGACATATTTATGATCATTTGATTTCTTTTCTTCTTCTTCTTCTTCCATATCTTCATTGGATGTCGGCTGTCATCAGGGCGATCTGCTTCTTGTTCTCGACAACTCGGAAAAGAATGGGGGTACTGAGCCCATACTATTCTCGTAGATTCCGTAGCCAAGATATTCTCCTTCTTCCCTGGTTAATCGTATGTGCCCCCTATCTCCGGAGAAATAGGTGGTTTGTGAGGTACCGATGCCGGTACGCCCATTGACGTTCCTCTGTCGGTCTGTAACGAGTGTGCTAGGTTTTTGGGTTTTATTTATTTATTTATTTATTTATTTATTTATTATTTTATTTATTAATGTTATTCAGATCTTATTTTTTAATATTGTGTGTGTGTGTGTGTGTGTGTGTGTGTGTGTGTGCGTGCGTGTGTGTGTAACCGGGATCCATGGTCATTCTTGTGTTGGCTGTCACAGTAATTTATTTTACCCTGTATGGGCCAACGGCCGTAGCCGTATTGAAACACCGGATCCCGTGAGATCTCCGAAATGAAGCAACATTGGGCGTGGTCAAGATTTAGATGGGTTGTCACGCGCTGTTGGTGAGGGTAAGGGAATGGAGGAGCGGAAAGGTACTGGCCACCCTACCGTACGTAAACTCCGGCTCAGGCACACCTCTGCGGAGGTTCGGACCTGCCTTCGGGCAGAATACACCCTTACCTTACTTATCCTGTATGGTTACCCATGTAGGGTTCAGCCTAGCTAAATGTTGCTTTAGATTTTGGAACGCTGCACCGTATGTATTAACGCTGACTTATTTATAAACAAGTATATGTCGGTGGATTAATTGAGGTTTTAGAGGATTATACATTTTGAAGAGTAGTGTTATGATGGCAGTGCACCCGCCTTGTCTGCGAGAACCAGTGTTTCATCTTATGAATGGGAAGACTGCCTTTGGAGGTGGTTTTTGAACGTAGAAAGTGAGAATTTTCTTGGTTTTCTTGGCTTGTATTGGTGAGGATTTAATTCTTGGTGGGGTGTGCGAGGATTGGGGTGGGGGGAGGTGCTTGGCTGGAGTTTTTGAGGGTCGTCAGCTTCTCAGTGTCCGACTCGTTGGCTGAATGGTCAGCGTATTGGGCCTTCGGTTGAGAGGGTCCCGGGTTCGATTCCCGGCCGGGTCGGGGATTTTAACCTTAATTGGTTAATTCTAATGGCTCGGGGGCTGGGTTTGTGTGGCGTATTCAGCATTAGAAATCATCCTAGGTAGGGCCCTCATCTGCAGACATGCAGGTCGCCTAATAGATCGTCTACGAGAAAAAGACCCTCACCTGGCCTCCCCGGAGGCCATACGCCATTAATAGCTACCGGTACTCAGTCCACCGAGGTGGCCCTGAGTTGTGAAAGATTGGCTGTTTAGGAGGCTTAGGAATAACAGTAGCAGGGTGTTGTTTGCTTGGCTTGGCAGGGGTGGGGAATAGCGGTGAGGGTGTTTTTGAGTCTCCTTCTTCCCCTACTTCTCCTTCCTTCAAATTTACCTTGTAAGCTAAGCTGAAGGAGTCTATATTTATCATTTCGAATGATATGGCCAAAGTACTCAATTTTCTCCTTTTTCATGTTGTGCTTGACCTCTGGCTCTTTGTTCAGAGCGTTGGAGTACTTCAGTGTTACGTATTCTGTCAACCCATGATATCCTGAGCAGGCGTCGTTAGCACCGCTTCTCAAAAGATCGAATTATTTTGGTGTTCTCTGTTAGGGTCCAATTCTCGGCACCATAAAGTAAAACAGAAAATACATAACACCGAAGTAAACGGAGACGGAGATTGATCCCAAAGTCCCTGTTACAGAGAAATTTGTTCATTCTCTTGAATGCAATCCATGCCTGTTCAATCCGGGACCTAATTTCACCAGCATTGTTCCAGATATGATCAAGTACGCTGCCGAGATACTTAAAGCGTCGGACTTGCTCCAGTGATGTGCTAGCTACTGTCAAGTTAACAGGTTGTATGACATATTTGCTTATGACCATTACTTTGGTCTTTTTTGTATTTAAACGCAAACCTGATGCAGCACTGTGTTCGACCACACAGTGCAGATCTTCACCACTTGGTGCAAGCAGAGCAGTATCATCTGCATATCGCAGATTATTTGTGATCCCATTAAAAACGACGCCCTCCTGTGTTCCATCTAATGCTTCAGAAAATACCTTTTCAGAGTAAATATTGAAGAGTAGAACACAGCCTTGCCTCACTCATTCCAAAGGGGAATTTAATATAGTCCGTTTCATAATAGGAGAGTGAACACGATGACATGAAAACAATACTTTTAAGCTTTTTTTATAAATACAATCCGCTTTATATCGCAACGACGCAGATAGTTCTTATGACGACGATGGGATAGGAAAGGCCTAGGAATGGGAAGGAATCGGTCGTAGCCTGGTGTGAAAATGGGAAACCACGGAAAACCATCTTCAGGGCTGCCGACAGTGGGGTTCGAACCCACTATCTCCCGGATACAAGTTCACAGTTGCGCGCTCTTAACTGCACGGCCAACTCGCCCGGTGTGGCCTTAATTAACCCATGTGTGCCCAAATTATTTTTCTGTGGAATATTGCGATATATTTCGTAAGCACAGTTGTGTATAACCTAAATGAAAGGGTTATGATTTTTTTAGGTTGCATTAACATATTTTCGCGGAGATTTACCGTGTCGACATATGTCGACAGTGAGCATGTACGGGTAGGGTAAAAGACGTGCTCAATAAAGGAACTTTTCTTCGCATTTTAAGCACATAAGAATGTAACAGTGAATCACTTAGTAAATATTGGTCACACAAGTGTTGAATAAGCACAAAATATTACAAAATATATAATTCAAAACATAAATGAGGAGCAGTTTTGTCTCAATTTAGAATGCACACTGTTTCAAAACAAAAGGACAATATTCGTATGTTTGTAGTATTTATTATACACAAAATACTAAATTTTGAGCAAGTATGATCACTCTGAAAATAGCACAAAAAGAAAAAAGGAAAACTAGGAATAGAACTTGAAAACAGTTTAGTCTGTGTTTTGAGGTTACACTCTGCTTTGCGTCAGAATGAGTGAAATGCCTCGAAGCAAAGGACGTGGCAGCCAACGTTACTTTTTTTTTTTTTTTTTTTTTTTTTTTTGCACTGTTTCCTGGCAGCTTTACCACACTGAGCGCACCGCACTTGCTTCTCTCTTGTTTCTAGGTATTGGGATACCCCACCGAAACGCACTTCTGGCAACACGCGTGAAGATACTTTCGCACTCGGTCTTCCTGCGTTAGGACGCGTAGCGACACAAGATCGGATATATACCCTAACGATGTACCGTGGGAATCCGAGAAGGTCTAAATTTTCCTCTTTGTCCTTTGGGATCAAACGGTAAAGTTCACTTATTTTTGTACACACTATGTCAGCACCAGCCCGGAGTTGATTACCAGAGAGTCTGTTTATATCTCCACATGACTCATCATCATCGCTATCGCCGTCACTATGGAAAGCATTTTCAGGTGGTTCTATGTATATATTAGCATCTAGGATGTTTTGTGATTCCTCCAGGATGCTTACGATCTGCTCGACCGTCAATCTGAGAAGAATAAATTAAAAATCTCTATCAGTACTGAGGCTTTGCCATTCGCGCCCACTGTCGACATATGTCGACGTGGAACTTTTGTGCTCTGCTAGACAAAAGCAACTGAAAATCAGCCATAAATGAATTCAAAATCTCTTAATCGTTATTGCGTTTAACACAACAGTCTGATCTTACTTTCAACTGTAACAATATTATAAGAAAATATTACTCACCGCGACGGAAGCGTCATCCTCTTGAATATATACGGAATGATATTTCATACGCAGCCACGCGATAAGGCGCGAAACCAAGTGTTTCATGTTTTCATGCTGTGCAGTAAGTATCAAACAATGAAGTGTAAACAACGCACCTCAAAAATATTCTTCCGGTTTATCGATATAAGATCGACAATATTCAGATATTAACGTCGACAAATGTCGACAGTGGGCACATATGGGTTAAGGTACAGTCCCAGCATTTTCCTGGTGTGAAAATGGGAAACTACGGAGAAACATCTTCAGGGCTGCCAACAGTGGGGTTCGAACCCACTGCCTCGTGAATGCAAGTGGATAGCTACGTGACCCAAACCGCTCGGTACTTTTAAGCTTAAAGCAAGAATAAACTATCACTTATAAATTCAAATATTTCGCACTGCCCTTACTGGAACACTACGTACGATCAGCAGGTTATGTAGAAGATATAAATCACAAAATCACGACGGTTAGCCTATATTTGACGCGGAACAGGATAATTCAGTTCAGGGAACCACAAAGCATAATTTAAAAACAACCAAATTAACCAATTCGTAACTCATTCGGTATTGCAATGCTAAGAAAACAACCGAACAGTGCCCCCTAAATGGAAAGTTACTTGCCCATCTGACGCCCGCCCATGCTAATCGTTGGGGGGGAGTTGGATTCCTTCCTTGCCTCTCCCCTCACTGGAACTGGAGCTCGTAGAATTACCACCGAACTCCACGTGGAGTTGATACCTATCAGCAGAGGAAATGAGAGATTTCCACTGACTACTGAAGACATGGAAGGTGGAGCATGGGCACACTTACTAATCATTAATTGCAGGCGGTTTAAGCGACACGGCTAGGCTTTGCTACTGACATGAAACTAATAAAGGAATGTACACTGCTTTTGTTTACAGTTTACAATGAAAATGCCTCAGCGAAGACAAGCTTGTTTTTTTATTATTATTATTATTATTATTATTATTATTATTATTATTATTATTATTATTATTATTATTATTATTGTTACGATGTTTTGTGGATTTGCAGAGGTGAAAGAAGGATGATGGCTGGAATAGGTCTCAACTACAGAATTAAAGTTAATTTAAAACTTTGACAAAGGTTATATTTTCAACAGACCACAAGGTTTAACAATTTTCATATAGACTTTCAAAACTCAACAAATAACAAGTCAGTAACAAGCCAAAATCAGGTACAAAGAAATTACAAGATTTCGGGGGTTATTACAATATCTGAGCTCTCAGCTCACAACTACTATTGCTGAAGGGCATAAAACCCCTAAGTACAAGGAGCACTTGCTCCTAATTACAATGTTAAGAAAAAGAGCAGACCCATTCTCAATTTGACAGGCCTATCAAAGGCTACAACAAACTTCAATTCTATCTGCCCTTAAGGCACACCAAGAAACAGGGGTATTTGATACCCAACCTACAGGGCCTTTACATGAGGAAAATAAAACATCACGTTAAGTTACTGGCCCATAATACAAAATAGAATGGAGGCGAAGCTTGCACTCCTAATACACTTTTAAAACCTACTTGGCACTAGGCCGCTTACGCAAGGGCTAATCCCATACTAAGGAGGTGACACGATAAGAAAACTTTATTACATTACGAAGAGAAGAAAAAACGGTTATGAAAACGTAGTCACCTCAAAACAATATGAGTGGGAGCTCGAGAGGGTTAGGCACACTCTATCCCAATTTGTAGTTAAAGAGACGGAATTTTTACCAAATGTCTATTACATTTTAAAGATAGGTTACATGAGAAAAGTTTCGAACCTGCCCCGAGGGTTAAACTGCTGAGCTAGCAAGAAATAAAGTTATTAAACGGCCATTACCTTGTGGATGAACTGCTGTCCGAAGAAAGAGGCGCTTCCCGCCCCCTGCTACCTAATCACACACTAAGCAAGATGTCGATGAAGTGGCACCGAGACAAGAAAATCAGCAGTTTAAATACCCTCGTGGAACATTCGAGACCTTTCAAGAATGAGTACACACACCCCTCTCAACTTTATTGGATAGCTTAAAGCAACATATCCATATCGGAGAAGACATACGTTATTGGTCAAAAATTAGAGAAATTCGGGATTGGCTAAATTCAAAACAAGCGGGTAGAAATGATTAATGTTGCCAACCCACAAACCACAGAACAAAATTTAGTAAGGTCAAAAACTTATGAGCACAAAACTTCTTCAAGAAGGTTCATTACTTTGCAACAGAGTGCGTAATCCTAGTTTTTTCTCTGTAGAGACATCTAGAAGAGAATGTCCACACTTCTTGATACGGAATAAACAAACACAAATCGAAATAGACACAGTTCAGAACACTTCAAAATTACACCATTTACCGTAGTGACATCTTTTAAGAAATAGTAGAATTAGTTCAGTTTTCAAGGTTCCAAACTTCTCCTGTAGAGGAGTTTAAATTGGCGCAATATTTGAATGAGCGGCATGGAGGTGTCCCGCCCGGTACAATTATTATTATTATTATTATTATTATTATTATTATTATTATTATTATTAATGGCGAAGTTAGGACTTCAGGCCCTCCCTTACACTTAACAATAATATAAAAAACATGATTATGAAATACCGGTATTACGAACAAAAAAAATGTAAACTTAAATACGGTAATAACCTTAAATCACAAATGCAACTTAATTAATTTAAGTACATCTCTTCTGTCTCTGCGGTGTGATTAGCTGCCACCCCCGGAGATGCGGGTTCGATTCCCGGATCTATTAAGAAATTTGAAAAGTGGTACGAGGACTGGAACGGTGTGTACTCGGCCTCTGAAGGTCAACTGAGTACAGAGGGTTCGATTCCCATCTCAGCCATCATCGAAATGGTTTTTCGTGGTTTCCCACTTTTTATTCAGGCAAATGCTGGACTGGCACCTAACTTAAGGCCATGGCCGCTTCCTTCCCTCTTCCTTACCTATCCCTTCCAATCTTCCCATCCCCCACAAGGCCCCAGTTTAGCATAGCAGGTGAGGTCACGTGAGCAGGGTAGTGGTCCTCCTCCCTAGTTGTATCCCGGACCAAATGTCTCACGTTCCAGGATACTGCCTCGCTGATTCCGAGGGAAAATCCTACCCTGGACGTTAAACGGATTAAGAAAATAGTATATCTATATAGGCCGGCCCCGTGGTGTAGGGATAGCGTGCCTGCCTCTTACCCGGAGGCTCCGGGTTCGATTCCCGGCCAGGTCAGGGATTTTTACGTGGACCTGAGGGCTGGTTCGAGGTCCACTCAGCCTACGTGATTAGATTTGAGGAGCTATTGACGGTGGGATAGCGGCCCCGGTCTAGAAAGCGGCCGAGAGAATTCGTCGTGCTGACTGCACGACACCTCGTAATTTGCAGGCCTTCGGGCTGAGCAGCGGTCGCTTGGTAGGCCAAGGCCCTTCATGGGCTGTAGTGCCATGGGGTTTGGGGGGGGGGGGGGATTATCCATGCAACCTCTTGCTGTCACATTTCATCCTTCTGGTGAGACAATTGGAACCCATGTCTCATTGCGATACATGGTACAAGTGACTAACATTTCCGGTGGGTGTATTGTTCTTGTAAACATTTGTGGATACAAGGCTAACATTTCTACTCTTGTAACCACGAATCTCCTCTGCCTAGAATGAATCATGCCCATACATGGCATCTTTATAAATGCACTTTCTTCTCCTGTAAGACAATCCGGCAATTGTTCGCTTGCCTCGAGGAGCCTGGTGTGACCTACAATAGGAAGTCCATTGTTTCATACTAGAGGAGTACTTTGTCGTGCTGTTTGCTGAATTTCACTTGGGCAGCAGGAACTAATATCCAGCAATATTGCTATTTGAGAGGAAAGCATGAAATAGTAATTCGAAAGAAGAGCAAGCACATCTTTATACAGTATTTATATATTTTGCAACATCAAGTGATTAAAGCTGGGCTGAGTAGCTCAGGTAGTATAGCGCTGGCCTTCTGTGCTCATATACATCAGCCTCGTGTGGGTAGATTTACCGGCACGTTAAAAGACCACCTGCGGGACAAAATTCGGCACCGCGGCATCTCTAAAAACCGTAAAAGTAGTTAGTGGGACGCAAATCCAATATTATTTACTAAAACGGTCACAAAATAACGTTATTTAAGGTGGCCATATAGGTTACACAATTTAATTCAAATTTCTCATTCCTTTGTTTTTATTCTATTATTGTGTGGCGTACAGATACCGTGTCTAATACCCCTTTACTACGACATTCTGGAACGGAACACGTATACCGCCACTTGCTGTCACATTTTATCCTCCTGACGGAACAGTTGGAACCCATGTCTCACTTTTAGTTTCCAAAGTCCAGCTCCTTTGCTGAATGATCAGTGTACTGACCTTCAGTGCAGAGGGCCCTGGGTTAGATTCCCGACCGTGCCGAGGATTTTAACCACGTGTGGTTAATTTCTCAAGCTCTGGGGCTGGGTGTTAGTGCTTGTCTTGATACGCATGTTCATTTACATACAACTCACTACCAGCCACCATAGAAACACGCATGTGAGTACATCCCTCCACATTGGGTTGACGTCAGGAGAGGTATCCGGCCGTAAAACTTGGCTAAATCCATACAAAGTGCCGACCCCAAGTAGCCTACACTCATGTTCATAAAAACCAGAATATCTTGAAAGACTAGAGATAGGAAGTTCATATTCACAGGACATGTGCATTAGTATGTTCTGAAGAAATGATAGCATTTGAACCATGTCGGCCTTCAGGTTCAAGCTCCACTTCCATATCTCGGCGCACCACCACCGACTGGTAAAATGTGCCTGCGGCTCTCGTTGTCGCTATAAACCGCATGTAGTGGATTAGTATGACATGAGCTGAAGTGCAGGATGCCTCGCAGACGTTTGCGAGAGGCGTACGGTCAAATGAGTAAGTTTGAAAGAGGCGTGATAGAACGTGATGCATCCATCCGGGAAATTGCTGCTCGTGTGGGACGAAGTGTGTCGGCAGTGCAACAGGTGTGTACAGAATGGTTCACAGAAGGCCGTAGAACACGACGACATGGGTATGGTCGTACCACTCAGACCATCCCCCGAGAAGATTGACACCTCATCCGAATAGCATTGTAGGGCACATCAGCGTCCTCCTCGGCTCTGGCGCAACAGTGGAACAGTGTAACACATCGTACACCATCAGGAGTGACAGTCCGTCGCCGTTTATTACTGTCTAAGTTACCGGCGCTTCGTCCACTTCTCCGCCTACCTTTGACTAATGTGCATGAACTTGCTAAACTGCAGTGGTGTATGGAACGACGTCACTGGGGACAGGAATGGCAGCAGATAGTATTTTCGGACGAATCCAGGTTCTGTTTGTTTGAAAATGATGGCCGCATTTTGCTTCGCCGCAGACAGGGGGAGAGGCATCACATTGACTGCATTCACACAAGACATACAGCGTCACCTCAAGGCCTTATGGTGTGGAGTGCTATTGGGTACAACCACATATCACAGCAGGTGCGTGTCCAGAGCACTGTGAACAGTCTGACCTACGTGAATGACATCCTGCGACCCGTAGTTATACCCTTTCTTCACGAACACGTGCTTTCTTGTTGTCGCAGGATGTCAGACTGTTGCCGTGGCCCGCCCGATCACCGGACTTGTCGCCGATCGAAAATATGTGGGATATGGTGAAACGACGGGTGCGGCGCTGTGACCCAATGCCAACCACCAAAGATGAAATGTGGAACCAGGTGAATGCAGCATGGATGGATATACTCCAGGACGCCATTCGCGTCTTACAGACGTCGATGCCATCACGCGTTGAACAAGTTACCAGCGCTCATGGAGGACCCAGTGCCTACTAGGCAACAGGACACATGCTGAACCTGGGTGAATGAAATGCTATTCGTTTCTGCAGAACATACTAATGAACATGTCCTATGAATATGAACTTCCTGCCTCTAGTCTTTCAAGGTGTTCTGTTTTTATGAACATCAGTGTCGTTGGAAAAAGGCCAGGAAGTAGGAAAAAGTAGAACTTTTAGTTTTTAAAAATACATGGTTTGTGATTGTGATATTAATATTAAAAAAAGCAGAACGCACTCATCTCTGTTCAGGCCGTTGAGGCCCTGGAAAGGGTGGAAGGTAAAGGCTTCCACTATCCGTAACCTCGGCACTTGAAGAGGTAGAGTGGTCAGCTCTATGCCCGGCTGCCTTTGCCCCCTGGAATTAACCTGGTACTCATTTTGGTGTACGCTGAGTGAACCTCCGAAAGTGGAAGTCTCGTTTCTTAAATTTTTCGACTTCCTGACAGGGAATCGAACTCACATCATTTTGGATGAACCGAGCACGTTTTTACCGCCTTGGCCGGGCAAGCCCCTGATAATATTCAATACTCAGTATAAATAAGTTATTTACTTCTTTATAATGTAACCGTTCTGGCTGAGAGCTGTCATATTTCGCGTTTTCTTTGCACGTACTCAGCGATATAATATTGATCTATTTAAGTAACCGATTAGTTAAGGCTTATGGCAACTTGTTATTCAATTACTTGAATATACACAGATGCAGGCCAGTAGATAGCACCATGTTACAGGGTTTTTAGAATCAAGAGGTTTCTGAAGAAGTTCTAGCAGTCATATGAGTGAAAATGCACTGATATCGTTGAATGCGGTTTCTCTAGCTCCGTGGCTGAAAGGTTAGTGTACTGGCCTCCGCTTCAGAGGGTCTTGGGTTGGATTCCCAACTGGGCCGGGGATTTTAACTGCGTACGGTTAATTCTTCAGGCTCGGGCATTGCGTATTTTTGTTCGTCTTAATACACATCTCTTCAAAAATGCACAACACTGCTAACACTGAGGAAACACGCAGTGGTGAGTAGGCCTACATCCCTTCTCATAATTTTGGCCGTAGAGGCGCGTGGCTGTGAGCTTGCATCCGGGAGATAGTAGGTTCGAATCCCACTATCGGCAGCCCTGAAGATGGTTTTCCGTGGTTTCCCATTTTCACACCAGGCAAATGCTGGGGCTGTACCTTAATTAAGGCCACGGCCGCTTCCTTCCAACTCCTAGGCCTTTCCTATCCCATCGTCGCCATAAGACCTACCTGTGTCGGTGCGACGTAAAGCCCCTAGCAAAAAAAAAAAAAAAAATTTTGGTGTCAGGAAGGGCATCACCCCAGTAAAGTGGGAAACATGCTAGGGTTGCTAATACTTGTTACAGTGAAGGTAGGTTAAGGAAACGACAGGGCCTCAGGGTTGGACGAGATTTTTATGAGAAGAAACAAAAGCAAAATTTATGAGCTAATGTTTTTACGACTAATATCTCTTTATTTTTTGTTTAAATTCCTGGTGGTCATGATCGTTACTGCGTCAAGTGTATATGGTACTGACACCGCGGTTAGCCGGTTCGAGTCCCGTTGGTCGAAAACATTTCACGATCAGAATGTTGGCCGGCAGCGTAGAAGAGGTGGTGCTATACAATTTCTGATCACTAGTTTGCGTGCCAAAAGCCTGGATTCAATTCTAAACCTGTCCGCAGAGTTCATATGGAGTGAGGGCATATGGCACTGTTAGTCATCCGTCCATCGCATGGAGACGTTAAGCCATGAGCACAATTTATAGTGACCGTTGGTGATAAGTTGGAGGTGCATATGACCCTGAGGTTCACCCAGCCTACACCAAAAATGAGTACCAGGTTAATTCCTGGGGGCAAAGGCGGCCGGGCGTAGAGCTAACCACTCTACCCCATCACGTGCCGACGTTAACAAAGGTGAAAGTCTTTACCTTCCACTCCTCCAAGGGCCTTCATGGCCTGTACGGAGGTGACTTTGCTTTGCTTTGTTGGCGATAAGTGGCTGTTAAGAGGAAATATTTTTATTATTATTATTATAAATTTTTATGTGTATATAACATTGTTAATGTTTTTCTCCGTTTTTTTGTTTTCTCCTATTTCTTCCGATTTGAAAATAGTCTACTAATAATGGTGTATGTGTTTAAATAAATAAAAATAAATAAATAACTTCATTATATATAGTGCTTTTTGCCCTCTAAGGGGCACGTAGAACCATTATTTAGCACCGGACTTCTTATGTTCCCAAAACTTCGTGATCCTTTCGCTATGGGCACGACTTCTTTAGCATTTTTGACTTTGAAGTTCGTGGCTCTTGGTAGTGATGAGATAATTGAATGCTTTTAATAATCGAATAACCTCCATCCGATTATTTAAATAATCGAATGAGTTTCAAATATCATTCAGTTGTAGCAAGTCGGTCTTGGTTGTAGTGATGGCATAATCGAATACTTTTAATATTCGGAAAACTTCCATCCGATTATTTAAATAATCGAATTAATAATCGAAAGAGTTTTAAATAATTCAGTTGTATCTCATAGAATAATTGGATGAGTCACGAATACATTTTTCGGTTTAAGTGTGTCCGATGGATAATCGATTGAAATAAGCTGATAGATGAACTCTTTCGACAAACAAAAATACGCTCTTTCATTTCAAAATAAAATAAACAAATTTGGCGTGGGCATGTGATACAATATATTAATTTATGTATTTTAAGTAATGGCATCTGAAATACATGACTCATTCATACGTGTGGAGCATGAGTTCTTATTATGAAATGGCGTATGGCTTTTAGTGCCGGGAAATCCCAGTAAAGGTTCGGCTCGCCAGGTGCAGGTCTTTTGATTCGACTCCCGTAGGCGACCTGCGCGTCGTGATGAGAATGAAATGATGATGAAGACAACACATACATCCAGCCCCCGTGCCAGGAAAATTAACCAATGTTGGTTAAAATTCCCGACCCTGCCGGGAATCGAACCCGGGACCCCTGTGACCAAAGGCCAGCACGCTAACCATTTAGCCATGGAACCGGATAGTTCTTATTATTAAGGGAAGTTTTATCAGAGACCGTTCGTTCTACCTACACATTTCCTGCAATGTAATGGAGAGAGGTAATTTTAATTTCCCTGTGATGAGATTGATGAGTTGATGACAACATTAGGATTATTTTCATTAGATTATTTCGAAATCATTCACTGTACAATTACCCAATATTTCGAATAGAAAAACAATAGAATAAAATGAAATAACCGAATAAGCGATTATTTTGTATTCGATTATCCCATCACTAGCTGTTTGGTTCTTGGGTGTGAACTTACGTGAATTGAGTTTCTGTCTGTATGTATCCGTGTAGTTACCAGCGGGTCAATATTAATTTCTGCAAGGTCGCTTTTAATGTCTACCAACCAGCGCAATTTGATTTGTCGGGTTCCCTTAATGATTTATTATTATTATTATTATTATTATTATTATTATTATTATTATTATTATTATTATTATTATTATTATTATTATTGTACCGGGCGGTACACCTCCACGCCGCTAATTTAAAAATTGCGCCAGTTGAAACTCCTCTGCTGGAGGAAGTCGGAACTTTATCTACGCTATTAATTCTCTACTTTCTCAGAAGATGTCACCACGTGGAAAATTTTGAGTTTTTGAACTGTGTCATTTTTGATGTGTTTTTGTTTCGCTTGAAGTAAGAAGTGTGAACTTTCTCTTCTAGAGGACACTACTGAAGATCAACAATAGTGCACCCTTGTGCGGAGTCAAAGAACTATTTTGTTGGAGAAATTTTTATTTCAAATGTTTGTTCCTTGCTAAATTTCTTTCAGTCATTGGTTAAGTTGGCAATATTAACCCCTTCTTTCCCCTTGTTTTAAATCTAGCCTATCCCGAATTTCTTAAATTAATTTTCCACCAATTATGTGTTTCTTCTTAGTATTGTGTAGGGGGTTTATGGATGAACCAATAAAATCCTCGTGGGAGGGTGTTCTCATTCCCCTAACGCCTAGAAACTTCCGCGAGAGTATATAAACTGCTGATTTTAGGGTCTCCGGGCCACTTCTGTTCCATCTTTCAGTGTATAAAGTACATAGCAGGAGGCGGGAAGCGCCTCTTTCCTCGGCGGCGGTCAACAACAAGGTAATGGCCGATTAATAACTTCTTTCTTTGCTAGCTCAGCAGTTTAACTCTCGGGGCGGGTTCTAAGCGTTCCACCATGTAACCTTTTCCTAAATGTAACTACTCTTTTCATATATTCTCTTTTAAAGCTACATACTGGGATAGAGAGTGCTAACCCTCTCGAGCTCCCACTCATATTGTTTTGAGGTGAACTTATTTTTCTCAACCCATTCTTCGTTAACGTAAAACAAATTGTTCTCTTCTTAAGTCACCTCTGTAGTATGGGATTAGCCCTTGTATTAACGGCCTAGTGCCAAGTAGGTCTTAATCAAAGTGTATTAGGAGTGCAAGTTCGCCTCCTCTCAAATTGTTACCTTAGAGGTCATTTAATTAACCTTCCTTTCATTTTATAGACCTCAGTAGATTGGGTATTTTACCCCTGTGTTTATGTCCGTTGAGGACAACTTGAAGGTGGAGTTTGGTGTGGCCTGGGAGAGGCTTAAATTTAAGAGCGAGTGGCTCTTTTGAAAATTGAGTGTTGTACGCCTCGTGGAGGCTTTTCAGTGTAATTTGGAGCAAGGGCTCCTAGGCATGAATGGGGTTTTCTGCCCCTCTGTTGAAACTTGTGTTTGGGGGTAAAACTGAGCTGATTGCCCTAGCATTGTGAAATCAGGGCGCGAAGCCCAAATCCTGTAAATATTGTAACTACCCTTTGGACTTGCTACTTTGTACCTGCCATGCTTGTTATTTCTTTGTTTTGAAAAGAAAATATAACCTTGTTAAATTTTAAATTAATTTTACTTTAGTAGTTTGAGACCTGTTCACCACCCCGCACCTTCTTTCACGCATAACTACCACGAAAACCCGGTAACAAGTGGTAGCAGAGCGTGGTTGAATGGGTCTCAATTTAGCCCCTTTTGACGGCTAAACATTGTTTGTTCCGAACCCTAACCATTTTTTCAGTTGCTGGAATTTTTGAGTTTTTCAAAATTGTTCTGTCATCATGCCCGGCCCTCGCGATGTTCTCCATCTTAACTATTTGCGCAAGGAGGAGTTGATTTACGAATTGACTATTAGAAATGTACAATCTGGAGGCACGGTTGCAGTAGACACAAACAAGCTTAGAGAGTCCCTAGATTTGCCCATTTCCATCCCCAATTTGGGAGAGAAAGAAATTGACGACTCTCTTTCCACGATCACGGAGAATATTACTGGGCTAGCTTCTGTAGTTAGTTTTTTTGATGAAAATGATCCTTCTCCTAATCAAATTAAGCGTGTGCAAGCTAGGCTGTTTCATTTTTCAAATAGAGTTAACGATCTGTTGTCTCTAAAGTTGAATGACGTTCAGAAGAAGGAAGCTAGTACGCTGCTTGAAAATATGTCTGAATTATCTAGCAAGGTCACTCAATTGTTAACAGGGGAGGTTCCTCCCAAAAGCGATCTACCCACCACAGTGAATGTAGGTAGCGAGGAAGAGCCTCATAAGGGAGAAGTCAATAGGATAACCGTTGCTGCTCAAACTATCTCTGCCCCATTGGACAACGAATCTGAACGCCGTGCATCGTTGAGTAACATCCGTTCGGAATTAACTTCCTTGCCATTGAAACCTTTACCTACTATGTCACCCGGGTTTAGCAGCTTGCCTCATCCATTGGCAATGTTGCTCAGAGGTATCTCTAAGTTTTCGGTTAACACCACCAGTGAAGTAATTTCATTTTTTAAGATTTCTGGTTGAATTTCAGGATCATGCCCTTGTGTTTTCTCTTTCTCCATGTCAAATTTTGCAAATCATCTATCCTTATGCAATTGGTATTCTTTCTGACAAAATAGTAAGAGCCATAGCCGAACAGTCATCTATTGAAGATTTTCATGCACACTTGCTTGCAAATTTTATTCCCGCCCGCGCGAGGTCTTCTCTGATTCAGAAGTACTATTATCGTGTACAGCGATTGGATGAGAACTTGGCTGATTTCATACAAGACATTAAGTTTTATACTAGGGTGTTTGCCCTTCATTTTCCTGAAGATCAGATTGTACAGGCTATTGTAGAAGGCATTTCACCATCTTATAGGTCATATTTGTGTTTCGCGGCGTGCCCGCAAACTTTCTCTGAACTTGAAGCGTTGGCCGTCTCAGCGGAAGGAGTTAGGTACGCTGACTCTTTGCGTGTGGCAAAAGAACCTCCTCCTTCGTTTAGTAATACTCGGCCTCCACCTCGCCGACCAGTCACACCCCGTAAATGTTATGCTTGTGGGTCGCCTGACCATCTGCGCAATAAATGTCCATTGGTCAAAACTAGTAGGGCAAATAATGGAGCTGGTTCAGCACAAGGCTGTTTTAAATGTGGGGCTTTCTCACATATCGCCAAGAATTGCCCAAACTCGATTAGCACCCCCTCCTGCTCAACTTCTGGTGCAAATTCTACCTATGCCAATAATAAAAAGTGACTAGTGGCTTCGGCTGAGTCGACTAATCCATCTTCCCGAGACTCAGCCCCTGGTAAACAGGTTGTAAATTCAGGGAACGAGCAATTTTCAAATTTATCTTTTGAAGGTCCCAAAGAGTGTCTTAGGATTGCGGCGGATTTCCCCGCACCTGTTCCTTTTCTTAAGATTGAGTTAAATAACGAGCCTATAACAGCTCTCTTAGATTCAGGCAGTGTTTGTTCGATTATTTCGGCTGAATGGTATTCTAAATTGAAATCTGTTTGTAAACTACCTGACTATGTCTCATCTCCTGTTCAATATGTTTCGGCTAATTCATCCCCATTAGAAATTCTAGGTTCCTTATTGGTCAAAATTCGTATTTTTAAATTCACATGGAAAGTTAAATTGTTTGTGGCCAAGCTCTTGTCTTGCCCCATTATATTGGGAGCGGACTTTATTTCTCACACTGGTCTTGTGCTCGATCTTCAGAGTAGGTCTTGCACTTTCAAATTTGCCTCTAATTGTAATATCCCTCTATTAAAGTGTAATTCTGCATCATGTTCTTCTATTTCGCCTACCCAGGATGAGATGTTGTTAGACCTTAGACATCTACCTGAGGAGCAGGCTGATAGTATTCGTAAGCTGTGTCAGTCGTTTCCAGAGGTGTTTTCTGATACTCTTGGTGTTACTGACCTGATCGAATACAAAATTGAGGTCACGGATGCGATTCCTGTCCGTTTTCCACCGTATAGGCTATCTCCACCTAAAATGAAGGCTCTGAAAGAAATTATCGATCAGATGTTGAAGGATGGTATTATAAGGCCCTCT
Organism: Anabrus simplex; assembly: GCF_040414725.1. NCBI lineage: Eukaryota > Metazoa > Arthropoda > Insecta > Orthoptera > Tettigoniidae > Anabrus > Anabrus simplex. The sequence continues at coordinate 109,428,686 of NC_090269.1, read as the reverse complement.
AAGTCGGCGTATTCTTCGCCTATTTTTCTAGTTCCGAAACCCCAAGGAGGCTTCAGGCCTGTCATTGATTATAGGGCTCTCAATCGGAAGGTGGTGTTGCAATCTGTGCCCCTTCCTGACCTTCACTCTTGTTTTTCATGGTTTCGTAAGGCCAAGTTCTTTACTATCTTGGACTTGAATCAGGCCTATAATCAAATTCCCCTTGCCGAAGAGTCTAAACATCTTACAGCGTTTGCCACGGACTGGAACTTATACGAATACAACCGCGTGCCTTTCGGGCTCCCCACGGGAGCAGCTGTACTCACTAGGCTACTAGATAGGGTCTTCTCCGACATCAAATTTGAATACTTGTACCACTACTTGGATGATGTCGTCGTATTTTCAGAGACTTTTGAAGAGCATCTAGATCATCTGCGAGAAGTTCTCGATCGCCTTCGTAAGGCTGGGTTAACTGTTAAGTTGTCCAAGGTTGCCTTCGCTAAGCCCTCTATGTCTTTCCTAGGGCATATTGTGTCACCTGATGGTGTAGCCGTCGATCATTCTAGAACACAGGCCATCCGTGATTTTAAACCTCCCAAGGACATTAAAGGTATCGCCAGGTTCATTGGTATGGTGAATTTCTTCAGGAAGTTTATTCCTAACTTCGCTAATAGAGCGGCGCCCTTAAACCTTCTTCGTAGGAAAGGCATCAAATTTGAGTGGGGACCTTCTCAACAAGCCGCTTTCGAAGACCTTAAATTAGCTCTTTGTAATGCCCCTGTACTTGCTATGCCTGATTTCTCGAAGAAATTCATCGTCCAAACCGACGCGTCGTCGTCAGCAGTAGCGGCAGTCCTTCTTCAAGAGACTGAACTAGGGAGGCGACCTATCGCCTATGCATCCAGGACTTTGTCGGCTCAAGAAGCCAAGTATTCCATCTATGAGCTCGAAGGTTTGGCAGTCTTATTCGCCTTAGAGAAGTTCCGTCTCTATCTGGAACATGTTAAATTCGACCTGGAGACAGATAATCAAGCCTTAAGCTGGGTCTTAGGTAGGCCGCGTCGTACTGGTCGTATAGCCCGCTGGGCCATTCGTATTTCTGCCTTCCAGTTTGATGTTAGACATATCAGAGGTTCCGAAAATATTGTCGCTGATGGACTCAGCCGTATGTTTTCAAACGACGTTGAGATCCATGAACCGGTCGACAGTTCATCACCTTCCGAGTCCACACTATCTGATGTTAATACCATCTTAACTGATGCTCCCATTCTCTTTAGGGATATCGAGAAATACCAACGTGAAGATCCGACGCTGGCTCCGATAATGGAAACCCTTTCTTCTGGGGAACATGTTGTCCCTTATGTTCTGAGGAATGGTGTTTTATGTTGCCCTTCGAGGCATGACAAGATGATGAAGGTTGTCGTTCCAGCTGTTCTTGTGCCTATGATCTTCAAGTACTATCCTGAGACCCCATTAGGGGGGCATCTTGGAATCTTTAAAACCCGTGAAAAGATTCGTGAAATGTTCATCTGGAAAGGTATGGACGGTGAAATCCGTGAACTAGTAAAGGCTTGTAAATCCTGTTTGATTAGTAAACCAACCATGTCCACCAAGGTAGGCCTTTTGTCTTCCCATCAAGCGTCACGCCCCATGGAACGCCTGTACATTGATTATGTAGGACCCTTCCCCCAGTCAAAGGGTAATGCTAACAAGTTCATCTTTGTATGCGTAGATGGTTTTACCAGATTTTCTTGGTTATTTCCGACTAAGCTGGCTACCGCTCAGTCTACCATTACTTGCTTAAATTCTATTTTTGCTTCTTTTGGTCCGTGCCAATATATTGTATCTGATAATGCTAAGGCTTTTACATCTAATTTATTTCGTAAATTCTGTTTTGACTTATCCATCTCTCATGTAACTACTTCTGCTTATTACCCTCAACCATCTCTGGCTGAACGGGTTAATCGTAATCTCAGGTCCGCACTTATTGCCTATCATCATGAAGATCATTCCAGGTGGGACACGTCCCTGCATTGGTTAGCTTTTGCTTTGAATTCGGCGGTTCATGAATCACATAAATTTACTCCAGCTTCTTTGATGTTCAAGTTTGTTCCCAACTCGCCGCTCTCTAACCTCTGGTCTCTGAGTGACATTCTACCCGAGACAATAGATCCGGATAATATTAAAGATCTTTGGAAGAAGGCTAAAGCCAATCTTAAGGTATCTCATGAAAAGGTTAGGGAAAGGTATGATCGTGGACGGAGACCCACCACTTTGAAGGTAGGTGACCAGGTGATGGTCAAGAACTTTGTTCCCGCGGGCAAGCTTGCCCCCAGATTCCATGGGCCATGCATAATTCTGGATTTCCTTACGCCGATTACCTTATTGTTAAGTAATCCAGCCACCGAGAGGATATTTAGAGTTCACCTGTCCCAGGTGAAACCGGTGTAATTTCTGAGTTAACTTGCTTCATATTATTTTGAAAGGAATATGAAGGTTATATATTTTTTTTTTTTTGAGTTTCACTTTTAAGGCATTCTGCCCCTTCTATAATATTTTGTTTTATATGTAAGCATTTGTGTGAAACCTCCCCCGATTTGTTAAACTGCCATCCTGTCCTTGCCTCGGCCATTACCACGCTCCCGTCTCCTGCTCCAATATACACTGTGGCTTGATTACATTGAATGCCATGGACAACTGCACGCCGCTGACCCCTCAACCTCTTCACCAAGCCTGTGCCCTCAAAAAGATGATGGTCCAACACAATTCTGCCGCCTAGCTTTAATGTTTCAGTGCCCCCGCAGCCGCGCGGCGCCGTGCAGCAACTGGGGCAGAGGACGGGCCCCCTCTCCTCCAGCGAGTACGTCAGGTGCACGGCGAGCCGGAGCTCTCCTCCCGGCCAAGGCTGATGCGCGGCGCACGACCTGCTACTTGCCCGCAGCCTGTATATGTTCACCGCGGGCGCGGCGTGTTTCAACACCTCTGCTCCCCTCATTGTGCGGGCGAGCGGTATCTCAGGGTACTTGAGGGGTCCGAGCGGCCTCCTTTTGGACGCAAGCTGCAACAGCCGGTCTGGCCATTCAACTTAATCAACATCAACTACATGGACAGTTACGATAAGCAATGACTACACTTGGGAATTCAACAGCAATATTTGGCGGCAATTGCAAAATTTTTCTTCACCTCTAAGTATTAAAAGTTTATCTTCAGAAATTCAACTTCTACAAATATAAAGACTTTACTTCACCTGCAACAACAAAATTTTGAAACTGAATCAAACCAAATTAAGTAAATTTTATAAATGCTTCTGCAAACAATCTTCATATCCACAGCATAACTTGGACCTTGTTTCAAACAGATTTCATGTGTCACCCCTGGAGGTACCTTTAGGGGGGGGGGGGAGGTCTGTACCGGGCGGTACACCTCCACGCCGCTAATTTAAAAATTGCGCCAGTTGAAACTCCTCTGCTGGAGGAAGTCGGAACTTTATCTACGCTATTAATTCTCTACTTTCTCAGAAGATGTCACCACGTGGAAAATTTTGAGTTTTTGAACTGTGTCATTTTTGATGTGTTTTTGTTTCGCTTGAAGTAAGAAGTGTGAACTTTCTCTTCTAGAGGACACTACTGAAGATCAACAATAGTGCACCCTTGTGCGGAGTCAAAGAACTATTTTGTTGCAGAAATTTTTATTTCAAATGTTTGTTCCTTGCTAAATTTCTTTCAGTCATTGGTTAAGTTGGCAATATTAACCCCTTCTTTCCCCTTGTTTTAAATCTAGCCTATCCCGAATTTCTTAAATTAATTTTCCACCAATTATGTGTTTCTTCTTAGTATTGTGTAGGGGGTTTATGGATGAACCAATAAAATCCTCGTGGGAGGGTGTTCTCATTCCCCTAACGCCTAGAAACTTCCGCGAGAGTATATAAACTGCTGATTTTAGGGTCTCCGGGCCACTTCTGTTCCATCTTTCAGTGTATAAAGTACATAGCAGGAGGCGGGAAGCGCCTCTTTTCTCGGCGGCGGTCAACAACAAGGTAATGGCCGATTAATAACTTCTTTCTTTGCTAGCTCAGCAGTTTAACTCTCGGGGCGGGTTCTAAGCGTTCCACCATGTAACCTTTTCCTAAATGTAACTACTCTTTTCATATATTCTCTTTTAAAGCTACATACTGGGATAGAGAGTGCTAACCCTCTCGAGCTCCCACTCATATTGTTTTGAGGTGAACTTATTTTTCTCAACCCATTCTTCGTTAACGTAAAACAAATTGTTCTCTTCTTAAGTCACCTCTGTAGTATGGGATTAGCCCTTGTATTAACGGCCTAGTGCCAAGTAGGTCTTAATCAAAGTGTATTAGGAGTGCAAGTTCGCCTCCTCTCAAATTGTTACCTTAGAGGTCATTTAATTAACCTTCCTTTCATTTTATAGACCTCAGTAGATTGGGTATTTTACCCCTGTGTTTATGTCCGTTGAGGACAACTTGAAGGTGGAGTTTGGTGTGGCCTGGGAGAGGCTTAAATTTAAGAGCGAGTGGCTCTTTTGAAAATTGAGTGTTGTACGCCTCGTGGAGGCTTTTCAGTGTAATTTGGAGCAAGGGCTCCTAGGCATGAATGGGGTTTTCTGCCCCTCTGTTGAAACTTGTGTTTGGGGGTAAAACTGAGCTGATTGCCCTAGCATTGTGAAATCAGGGCGCGAAGCCCAAATCCTGTAAATATTGTAACTACCCTTTGGACTTGCTACTTTGTACCTGCCATGCTTGTTATTTCTTTGTTTTGAAAAGAAAATATAACCTTGTTAAATTTTAAATTAATTTTACTTTAGTAGTTTGAGACCTGTTCACCACCCCGCACCTTCTTTCACGCATAACTACCACGAAAACCCGGTAACAATTATTATTATTATTATTATTATTATTATTATTATTATTATTATTATTATTATTATTCAATTTTTGCTCTTGATGTATTTCTTGACTCTACTTGGGAATCGTTCATCGTTACAGAGGCTGATGACGTTCCCATTAATCTCCTTTGAACCCAATCGTATACCGTTCAGCCATAATTCACGAGACTACAGGCGTGTTGATTTTATTGAAATCCATTTATCCGCACAATATATTAAGATTTCAGGGACATGTGTTCATCGTCGCCTGATGAGTCCCATCTGTGTTTGTTTTAACAGCTGATTGCATGGGCTACTTAGTGCACTGTGACCTCAAATCCCGCTGACCGCCAGTATCGCTAATCGTACACCTTGGCAGAACGTGCGTTATGATGTATGTTTATTCTCTCAGAGCGTATGTGAGTGACCCTAACAATTACATTTTACGACGGTATTGACCGCCTTCGACCTTGACTGGATGGGAACGAGGAACTCTTAAAGGAAAACGTGTTGTGCTGATAGGCTAATCAAGATTAAATCACCGTGGTGATTGCATTCCTTTGAAAAGTATGATGGCTGTTCCAAGCTCCATTTGCATCTGTGATTTGCATTAAAGAGCTTGGCCAGTGTTGTCAGCTTTAGAAACTTTCGTCCCTCCGCAAGCTCTGAAAGACCCGCTCCGGGTGGGGGAGGCAGGTGAAGAACACACCCACGGTATCCCCTGCCTGTCGTAAGAGGCGACTAAAAGGGGCGACCAAGGATGTTTGAATTAGAACCCTGAAACTACTTGTTATTAGTACCATCAAGTGGGCAAAACCACGTGTCGCCTTTACTTGCGAATAGTACCACTATGTTAGGTACACAATAGGTTTGTGATTAGTAGCAATAGGGGGTGGGTTTAGAGTAGCCGTGATTAGTACCACTATACGCGTAACACCACGGGCTTACATTGCCTGTGATTAGTACAATTGTGAGAAACACCACGGGCCCTGGGCGTTGCCTGTGATTAGTAGCACTATATGAGCGACGTCGTTGGTCTGCGTTGCCTGTGATTAGTACGCATTATGTGAGGAACACCATGCGCTTACATTGCCTGTGATTAGTACCATTGTGAGAAACGTCATAGGTCTGGGCGTTGCCTGTGATTAGTAGCACCATATGAACGAGGCTGTGGGTCTGCGTTGCCTGTGATTAGTACCCACTATGTGAGGAACACCACGGGATAGTAAGAGTCGCTGTGATTAGTACACCTATATGTGGAACACCATGGGTTTGCGTTGCCTACGAGCGGCGTCATTATGTGAGAAACACCATAGGTCTGCGTTACCAGCGCGACGTACAATACTTGTGTGGAACACCGTGAGTCGGCGCTGCTCTTGATTAGTACCGCAACTTGAGAAATACCATGGTTCTACTTTATTAGCGATAAGTACCATTATGAAGGGCCGTTGACTTGGATTTTGGACCCCTTTGAACAAAAAGAATCATCGATTCTGAATTGTTTTGTAAGCAGTCCCTTGGTCAGCAATACTATTTTTAATATAGTATCTGGGAAGGTAGGGCATTGCAGGTCGGATCCACTGATTGTTTTAAGTTCATAATCATTGTTCATCGTCATATTTTTTAATTGTAGCTAGTGAATCGATTTTGGAATTATTTTTAACTTTCAGCATTGTGAGTTGGCTCCGCTGATTAGTTTAAATTCATATTTATCCTTTCATTTTTCATTATCACGTTTTACATTCTAGTTAGTGGATGAATTTTCAACTTTTAAATTGTCATTGCATGTCGTCTCATTTCGTACCATTAGGGGCCAATGACGTAGGTGTTAGGCCGTTTAAACAACAATCATCATCATCATCATCATTAGTGTATATACTTGTGTATTTATTATTAACTGAGAAGAAAGCAGCGGTTGCCAAACTGTTCGTTACTATCCGGAAATTAGCCTGGAGTTCAAGAAAGGGTCTATGAGATTTCTGTCCTAAACTGGTGGGGAAATCAGGAATCGAATCCTAGAGGCTCTTGAGGATAGAAGGTGACACTGATCTTTGAACTCTGATTTCTAATTCAATACAGGAAGTTCGTGAATAGAGAAGTTTGAAACATATTATCGACATTTCCAATGTGTGAGGTACATAATATGTATATAATACTCGTTACCTCATTCTCAGTTATTTTATTCATCGATGCCCTTGACTTTACCTCTTTCACTAATAATGCGTGATCTAAATTTGTGTTGCATTAAGATTGATTGTTTTTTTTATATTACAGTACGACAGTGGCCCATATGACATGATGACAATATTACGTGCGTGCCACTCTGGAAAGTGTTATGTAGGACGTCATTTGCATACAGTTTTTTGCTCTAGTTGACTTCTTATCATGATGGTCATGTCAGAACGGACTAAATAAAATTAACAGGGCCCTTTCATAAAGAATAACGGTGCGTGAATCACTCACATGTAATACAACCTTTTAACATTTTCTTTATTTTGAGCAAAAATTTAAAATTGCCTTTTAGAGAGTCAAAGTTGTTTGTCCGCCTTGTGCATCTAAAGTTGTATGTTTGGAGCCTGGAACATTTGGTTGGCATTTCTTCTTCTTCCTCCTCATCCTCCTTCTTGTTCTAATTGCCGAGAAATAGTAAACCTATGGCAGACAGTGGATTCTTTTAAAGGACAAAACGTTGGGAATGCCATCTCTGCATTAATTTCCATTTGAGCCAGTCTTCGGTTTCTTTCATGAATCGACTGGAGATGTCCTGTTGTGTTTTATTTGGTTGACGTGATTGGCTAAAACCCATGTTGTTCAATGTCCACTAGTTAACAGTGAGACTGCGAAGGTGTTTTTTTAATCTGCCAGACACAATTCATAATATAAAGAACATTAAGCCATAAAACCTGAAATCAAAAAAGGGGTCTTAAACACAGAATGACAAGTTCCGTCCGATCAAATCTTCAGATTCCTGAAATTACGTCAAATAAAAATGACATCACCTTGCAAATAGATGCATTTAGTAGGCATTCAGGATGTTTAGATCCTTTCCAACAGAACAGATATGACCTAGGCCGCCGTAGCTCAGTTGGTAAGAGCATCCGACGCGAAATCGGAAAGTTGTGGGTTTGCATCCCCCTGGTGTCCGGTTGGCCATTTTTTCACTGTACTTAACATCTCTTCGATGTGTGTTATATGCACTAAACACGACCTAATACGTTGAAAGTTTATTTCGAGATATTGTTGTTGTTGTTATTCCGGAGTTTCCGTGGTTCACAGGGGAATAGGAAGCACCTAGGTTGAATGGCTGGACAGGGGATTACTTAGAGCAATTTTTAGAATAACAAATTTGGAAACTGTATTTCTTTCATTTCTTAAAATTGAGACACATAAAATGTAATAGAACAACAAAGGACAATTTTGAAAAGGTTAACAACGAGCTCGTCAACTCTAACCGTGCCTTGTACTTAGAAGTCCTAAATCAGGTACAAAATAACTTGGTATAAAGACACAGTCGTCGAACTACATATGAAAGAGCATAGTTTGGTTCGAACAGGTACACTTTGTAGGAGTCTCATCTCCAAAATCACAAGAATCTAGCTTCAAGCAGACAATCAGTTGCTTTTGACACACTTAATTTACACTAGGCAACCCATAGGGTGAACCCACTTCAGAGTGTTCACACAAGGTTCCCCCATGGTGGACTTATCAAATGCAATGCTCCACAATAAGTTCGATTACTGTTCCCAAAGGGAACCCAAAATGATAACACAGTTACCCTAAGAATAAACAGGGGCATAATTACCCATAGTACAGCGCCTTAGGAGTAAAAAGGAAAGGTTGCACACAACAGGCCATCAACAAAAGGCAAGGAGGCGAAACGACAGCAGTCCTTATAGACATTTCTGGAAGAACAAGAACCTATATGGGCTTAAGGCCCAATGACACAGAGGCTAATCCCATACCAAAAGGGTGACTGAAGGACAAGATTTTCAAAATTTAACGGTTGAAAACTTTAGTCACCCAATTCAAAAGTTGAATGGGAGACGACTGAGGGTTACCACTCGAGTTCCCTTACATTACATATTCCCTAGTAGAGAACAGAACTAGAGTCCGAAGACTGCGTAGAAGGTCCTACATTTAAATCACCAAAATACAAAATTACATTAAGAAACAGCTGAAACCTTCTCCTCGAACTACCCGCAGGCACGATCACATGTTTAGGTAAATTCTGCCATTACCTTGTATCGCTGGATCTTCTTCAAGCAGGCCGCGTCTCTGCCTCCCTAGCCCTATAATATGGCATCCGTCATATCGCACTCTCAAACACTGGAGCAATTCAGACAAGACGGCCATAAAGTGTCCTGCTTATATAGTTCTGTAAGGAAAAGTTCCAGACTCAATTAATCTCCAATACAATACGCTGATAGGCTGAATTTCCATACACACCCCCGGGTTTGATTGGCTAGAAAACTTATTTTCAGGCATGTGATAGGTAGATTACAATTGAGGAGGAACCGGCTGAAGTGTTGACAGATGTGATACATAAAAAAATCCTCAAAAACGTTTACCAACTCCCAAAATAAACATTTCTCTGTTAAGTAGTTTGTGTCTAGTCATAAGAGTGCACTAATAAATCGATGTCAGAGCCGTCGAAGAAGAACGTTTTGGGGAGTTTAAAATTCGAGCAAACTGAGCGAGTTGGTTGTTCTAACCTTCCATCAACAGCCCCAGAGATGGTTTTCCGTGGTTCTTCGTGTTCACACTTGGCAAATGGTAGGGTTGTACCTGAATTAAAGCTACTGCCGCTTCCGTTCCAATCCTAGCCTTTTCATCTCTTCTCGTTGCCAAACCTATATGGTAGCGCAACTTTTCATACTAATACATTAATATCAACCCAGTCTATCTATCTAACCTGTCTTAAACGAACATCTTCAGTTTCGTAGGTAAAGGACTTCTTAAATAAGGTTGTCTAAATTAAATAATACAAGTTCAGAATAGAATGAGATGATATAGATTGGAAAATCCTTGGGTAGGTTTTGTGAGATAAAAGGCGACATGCGGTACAGAAGGAACATACCTACAGCTGCATTGTTAAGTGAACATGATTTGCTTAACAGCATTAAAAGGCACGCCCGTTGGCTTAGGGTTGAAATAAATATTGAGCAGAACATTAACGACACCAACACCAAGAGCAGCCTAACTACAGTATTTTCTTTCTTTCCTCCTCATGAAGATTAAATTTCCAGGTTTCTGCATAAAGGTATTTGCATAATAATAATAATAATAATAATAATAATAATAATAATAATAATAATAATAATAATAATAATAATAATAATAATAATAATAATTTCGTGTGGCGAGCCAAGGGAATTGAAGGTTAAAATATCTGACCCAGCCGGGAATCGAACCCGGGACCCCTGTGACCAAAGGCCAGCACGCTACCGTAACCATTTAGCCATGGAGTCGGACAGTATTTACATTATTTAGGTCTTCATGATTATAATAATTATTTTTATTTTTACGTGTAGAGTTTCAAGCGACCACTTAAGGCTAGGAGGGGAAACTTCTTAGTGTCTACTGCCCAGGGATAGAGTTGTTCACTTAAATGAGGGATTTTTAACATGTGTTACATGAAATAAAATCGGTTCCTTAAAATAATGACCGTATGAAGAGGTTGTACGTTTACTATGTCCTTTAGAAGACGTTATGTTGTATTTATATATTCTTCAGATAATCCACTCGAAAGTGACCATTGCAGAATCTGAGTGATAAGTCTCGTTTTTCGTTTGGTACTTCTGTAATGTATAGGATGTGTTCCCAACCGCCTAGGCACGCCTCAGCAAAAATGGACGAGATTGTGGGAGAAGAATATGGCTATCTGTGATTCACTTAATATGCTAATTGATACTTATTATTGGAGAAATAAATTCTCTAACAGTCTCGAGCATAAACTGGCTCCTGTCAATTAATTTATATTCTGACCCACGCCTACACGGAGCCTCTATATAACTGATGTTTTGTTACTATCGAGCTTTTACCCTCATGCACCTAGAATTCATATCATGTCCATTACACCATAAACCATAATATCAAGAACGGTTGACTAGCCTTTCTTATTTATATTCCCTCTTAATATACGTCAGTGAGATTTTGCACATCGACTAGATGAGTAGCGATTTAGGCGATCGTCTTCTGTGCTCAGAATCGAATCCTAGTGCAGTCGGCTGGCATTTAAAACAAAAATGAAAGACCTGTTGCAGTAGATTTATCTTTTCGGTGTACTCAGGCGGTTTTTTAAAGAATGGTTGCGGTAGAAGGATCATTTTTTATTATTATTATTATTATTATTATTATTATTATTATTATTATTATTATTAGAATGTTATACATAATAAAAATGAAATGGCGTATGGCTTTTAGTCCCGGGAGGTGCAGGTCTTTCGATTTGACGTCCGTAGGCGACCTGCGCGTCATGATGAGGATGAAATGATGATGAAGACAACATATACGCACAACCCCCGTGTCAGAAATTAACGAATAATGGTTAAAATTCCCGACCCTGCCTGGAATCGAACCCGGGACCCGTATGGCCAAAGGCCAGCACGCTAACCATTTAGCCATGGAGCCGGACTATAAATAATACCGTAATAATAATATTATAATATGTATTCTATACTATAATATATTAATATTATAAAGAGGAAACATTTGTATGTTTGTTTGTAATGGATAGACTCAAAAACTACTGAACCGATTTTAAAAATTACTTCACCTACAGAAAGCTACATTCCCAGTGAGTAACATGGGCTGTATTTTACTTTCAAAACAATTCTAGGTGGGGGGGCACGGGGGTGAGATATAAAAATAATAGACTAATATAAGCAAAATATCGAATTTGTCGAATATGTACGAGACAAAGCTCAATTTAATCCTCTTGACGCAAAGAACAAAACTCGGTAAGCCCGTTACGGAGATATTGGCACCACACTACCCCTGCTTTAGGAATCGGGTAAAAGAAATTAACTGCCGTAACCATGGCAACGTCAGCTCCAGGATTCTAGAGCAGTGAGATTATGCATGTACGTTTGGGCATAGCTGCCAACCAAAATTGGTACACAAGACTTACTATCTGGAAAAAATATACTGTTGTGTAAGGCACTCATAGGACTCCTTTGGGCGGGGATGAAAAGGGGGTGAAGTTTTCTTTTTTACTATTTGTTTTACGTCGCACCGACACAGATAGGTCTTATGGCGACGATGGAACAGGAAAGGGCTAGGAGTGGGAAGGAAGCGGCCGTGGCCTTATTTAAGGTACAGCCCCAGCATTTGCCTGCTGTGAAAATGGGAAACCACGGAAAACCATCTTCAGGGCTGCCGACAGTGGGGCTCGAACCCACCATCTCCCGAATACTGGATACTGGCCGCACGTAAGCGACTGCAGCTATCGAGCTCGGTGGGGGTGAAGTATAAAAGTCTTCTTCTTCTTCTTAATCTGTTTATCCTCCAGGTTCGGTTTTTCCCTCGGACTCAGCGAGGGATCCCACCTCTACCGCCTCAAGGGCAGTGTTCTGGAGCTTCAGACTTTGGGTCGGGGATACAACTAGGGAGAATGACCAGTACCTCGCCCAGGCGGCCTCACCTGCTATGCTGAACAGGGGCCTTGTGCAGGGATGGGAAGATTGGATGGGATAGGCAAGGAAGAGGGAAGGAAACGGCCGTGGCCTTAAGTTAGGTACCATCCCGGCATTTGCCTGGAGGAGAAGTGGGAAACTACGGAAAACCACTTCCAGGATGGCTGAGGAGGGAATCGAACCCACCTCTACTCAGTTGACCTCCCGAGGTTGAGTGGATCCAGTTCCAGCCCTCGTACCACTTTTCAGATTTCGTGGCAGAGCCGGGAATCGAACCCGGACCTCCGGGGGTGGCAGCTAATCACGCTAACCACTACACCACAGAGGCGGACATAAAAGTCTTACTATATATAAAAATGGATGTATGTGTGTGTCTGTGTAAATGACACATCTCTTCCTAAACCACTGGAGCAATTTCAACCAAACTTGGTACACGTATTACGTACTATCGGGAGACGAGCACTGTGGGGGTAAGCCATCCCTAACGCCCTTAAGGGAGGGGGGTCGGGGGGGTTAATTATAAAAAAAATCGAGAATAGTGTCGAATTCATTCTTTTCGGGGTCGCTGAGTTGAAAAGTAATACCCCAGAATTTTTTAAAGTCATTTTAGGTGGGGAGCGAAAGGGGGTGAGATATAGAAATGATTATAAACAGTTTCGAATCCATAGATTTCAGGGTGTCTGAGATGTAAAAATTCCGAAGTATTACTATATAAGTCCAAGTGGGGGGCGAATGGGGTGAGATATAAAAATAATCGAGAAACTATTTATACAAATCTTATCTTCTTCTTCTGACTATATATAAAAATGGATTGATGTGTGTGTGTGTATGTAAATGATACATCTCCTCCTAAACTACTGGAGCAATTTCACCAAACTTGGTACACTTATCAATTAGTATCAGGAGACAAACCGCGTGGGGGGTAAGACACCCCTAGCACCCTTATGGGCAAGGGGGCGAGGGAGGTGGTATAAAAATAATCTAGAATAGTATCGAATCCATAGATTTCGTGGTCGCTAAAATGAATAGGGGCACTCCGAATTTTTTAAAGTTCATGTTCAGCCCCCTTTGGGGTGATGGTGAGGGGGGAGTGAGATATAAAAATAATCGAAAACAGTGTCAAGTCTATAATTTTCGGGGTCACTTAGATGAATGGTGACAATCCAGATGTTTTATCTCTTAGGGGTGGGGGCTAGAGGGGGACAGTTTCATTGACAGTTGAAGTCCTGTACATCGTATCTATAGTGCGACAGTTAAATACATATAGTTACCACGTATTAATTTTTGACAGGATCAAATACTTCCCATAAGGACGAAGTTTTACTCGAAAATTAAATAATATAAAACTTGAAATCAAACACATCTAAATAATTATAAAACTACATGTTACGGAGTCTTCCGTGGTAGTTAGAGGTGAAAGAAGGTGCGGGGGGTGAACAGGTCTCAGGTTAAGAAATTAACGTGAATTTAAAATTGAACAAGGTTATATTTTCTTAGCAAAAACAAGAAATAACAATAATGGCAGGTACAGAGTAGCAAAACCACTAATCGAGAATGTACAATTACATGATTTGGGCTCCGAGAGCCAGACACACAATTCTTGAGCAATTAGCCTAACTTTACGATATACAGAATTCAACAAAGGGGCAGAAGACCCCAATCAAGCCCAGGAGCACTTGCTCCAAATTACACAGTAAAGCCTCCTCGAGGCATACAACACTCAATTTTCGAAAAAGAGCCACTCGCTCTCAACTTTAAGCCTATCAAAGGCCACACCAAACTCCACCTTCAAGTTGTCCTCTAAGGACATATACACAGGGGTAACATACCCAACCTACTGAGGTCTATTAAGTGAGAAAAAGGTTAAGTACATGACCTCTAAAATAACAATTTGAGAGGAGGCGAACAGCACTCCTAATACATTTGTTTAAAACCTAATCTGGCTCTAGGCCGTTAATGCAAGGGCTAATCCCATACTACAGAGGTGACTTAGAAAAGAACAATTTACATTACATTAAGGGAGAATCGGTTGTGAGAAATAAGTTCACCTCAAAACAATATGAGTGGGAGCTCGAGAGGGTTAAGCACTCTCTATCCCAATATGTAGCTTTAAAAGAGAATAGATGCTAAGAGTCTTTACATTTTAGGGAAAGTTACATGGTAGAAACGCTTCGGACCCGCCCCGAGAGTTAAACTGCTGAGCTAGCAAGAAAAGAAGTTATTAAAAGGCCATTACCTTGGTGTAGAACTGCTCCCCGAAGAAAGAGGCGCCTCCCGCCCCCTGCTATGTACTTTACACACTGAAAGATGGTACTGAAGTGGCGCAGAGACCCTAAAATCAGCAGTTTATATACTCTCGCGGAAAGTTCGAGGCGTTTCAGGAAGGAAAACACCCGCCCACAATCATTTTATTGGTGGATAAAGAAACCCCCTACACAATATGAAGAAGAAACACATTATTGGTGGAAAATTAAAGAAATTCGGGATTGGCTAAATTCAAAACAAGGGGAAAGAAAGGGTTAATATTGCCAACTTAAACAATGACAGAAAGAAATTTAGAAAAGAACAAACTTTTGAAATTAAATTTTCTCCAAAAAAACTGTTCTTTCACTTCGCACTAGGGTGCACCGTTGTAGTTCTTCAATAGTGTCCTCTAGAAGAGAAAGTTCAAACTTCTTACTACAAGCAAAACAAAATTACATCGAAAACAACACAGTTCAGAAACTTCAAAATTTCCAAGTAGTGGCATCTTCAGGGTAACTTAAAAATTAACACATAAGACAAAGTTCAGACTTCTTCCAGTAGGGGTGTTTCAACTGGCGCAAAGTTTAAATAAGCAGCGTGGAGGTGTACCGCCCGGTACACTACATATCAGTCTGCAAGTCAAAAAGGAATTCTATAAAAATTCACTTCACACACAACTAACTGGTAATGCAAATCTTAAAGGGAAATATTCAGAAACTATCCGGGCAACGCCGGGTACTATAGTTAGTATAATATAATATTATAGATAATAATAATAATAATAATAATAATAATAATAATAATAATAATAATAATAATAATAATAATAATAATAATAATAATTGTACCGGGCGGTACACCTCCACGCCGCTAACTTAAAATGTGCGCCAATTGAAACTCCTCTGCTGGAGGAAGCCTGAACTTTATTGACGGTATTAATTTTCTACTTTCTCAGAAGATGTCTCTACCTGGAAATTTTGGAGTTTTAGAACTGTGTCATTTTTGATGTGTTTTTGTTTTGCTTGAAGTAAGAAGTGTGAACTTTCTCTTCTAGAGGACACTACTGAAGATCAACAATAGTGCACCCTGGTGGGAAGTGAAAGAACTGTTTTTTTTTGGAGAAAATGTAATTTCAAAAGTTTGTTCTTTGCTAAATTTCTTTCAGTCATTAGTTAAGTTGGCAATATTAACCCTTTCTTTCCCCTTGTTTTGTATGTATCCAATCCCGAATTTCTTCAATTTATTTCTGACCAATCCGAGGTATCTTCCCCCAACTTGAATATGTTGCTGTATCCTACCCAATAAAGTGATTGTGGGCGGGTATTTTCATTCCCATAACGCCTAGAACCTTCCGCGAGAGTATATAAACTGCTGATTTTTGGGTCTCTGCGCCACTTCTGTTCCATCTTTCAGTGTGTATAGTACATAGCAGGGGGCGGGAAGCGCCTCTTTCTTCGGCGACAGTCAACAACCAGGTAATGGCCGATTAATTCCTTCTTTTCTTGCTTGCTCAGCAGTTTAACTCTCGGGGCGGGTCCGAAGCTTTTCCATTATGTAACCTTCCTTAAAATGTAAAGAAAGTTGTATCTATTTCATCTTTTAAACTGCATATCGGGATAGAGAGTGCTTAACCCTCTCGATCTCCCACTCATATTGTTTTGAGGTGAACTTTTTTTCTCAACCTATTCTTCTTTAAATTTGTTTCTTTTCTAAAGTCACCTCCGTAGTATGGGATTAGCCCTTGCATCAGTGGCCTAAGAGCCAAATTAGGTTTTAAAAACAAAGTGTATTAGGAGTGCAGTTCGCCTCCTCTCAAATTGTTATTTTGGAGGTCATGTAATCAACCTTCTTTTCATTTAATAGACCTCAGTAGGTTGGGTATTTTACCCCTGTGTCTATGTCCAGTGAGGACAACTCGAAGGTGGAGTTTGGTGTGGCCTTTGAGAGGCTTAAAGTTGAGAGCGAGTGGCTCTTTTTGAAAATTGAGTGTTGTATGCCTCGTGGAGGCTTTTCAGTGTAATTTGGAGCAAGGGCTCCTAGGCATGAAAGGGGTTTTCTGCCGCTCTGTTGAAACTTGTGTTTGGGGTAAAACTGAGCTGATTGCCCAAGCATTGTGAAGTCAGGGCGCGAAGCCCAAATCCTGTAAATATTGTAACTACCCTTTTGACTTGCTACTTTGTACCTGCCATGCTTGTTATTTCCTTATTTTGAAAAGAAAATATAACCTTGTTCAATTTTAAATTAATTTTACTTCCGTAGTTTGAGACCCGTTCACGCCCGCACCTTCTTTCACCTCTACCTACCGCTAAAACACGGTAACAAGTGGTAGCAGAGCGTGGTTGAATGGGTCTCATTTTAGCCCCTTTTGACGGCTAAACATTTTGTTCCGAACTCTAACAATTTTCTCAGTTGCTGGAATTTTTTTTGATTTTTTCAAAATTGTTCTGTCATCATGCCCGGCCCTCGCGATGTTCTCCATCTTAACTATTTGCGCAAGGAGGAGTTGATCTATGAGTTAACTATCAGAAATGTGCAATCTGGAGGCACGGTTGCAGTAGACACCAACAAGCTTAGAGAGTCCCTTGAATTGCCCATTTCCATCCCCAATTTGGGAGAGAAAGAAATTGACGACTCTCTTTCCACGATCACGGAGAATATTACTGGGCTAGCTTCGGTAGTTAGTTTTTTTGATGAAAATGATCCTTCTCCTAATCAAATTAAGCGTGTGCAAGCTAGGCTGTTTCATTTTTCAAATAGAGTTAACGATCTGTTGTCTCTAAAGTTGAATGACGTTCAGAAGAAGGAAGCTAGTACGCTGCTTGAAAATATGTCTGAATTATCTAGCAAGGTCACTCAATTGTTAACGGGGGAGGTTCCGCCCAAAAGCGATCTACCCACCACAGGGAATGTAGGTAGTGAGGAAGAGCCTCCTAAGGGAGAAGCAAATAGGAAAACCGTTGCTGCTCAAACTATTTCTGCCCCATTAGACAACGAGTCTGAACGTCGTAACTCATTGACTAATGTACGTTCTGAATTAACTTCTTTGCCACTTAAACCTTTACCGACTATGTCACCTGGGTTCAGTAGTTTGCCCCATCCATTGGCAATGTTGCTCAGGGGTATCTCTAAGTTTTCAGTTAATACCACTAGTGAAGTAATTTCATTTTTAAGATTTCTAGTTGAATTTCAGGATCATGCCCTTGTGTTTTCTCTTTCTCCATGTCAAATTTTGCAAATTATCTATCCTTATGCAATTGGTATTCTCTCTGATAAAATAGTAAGAGCCATAGCTGAACAGTCATCTATTGAAGATTTTCATGCACACTTGCTTGCAAATTTTATTCCCGCCCGCGCGAGGTCATCTCTGATTCAGAAGTACTATTACCGTGTACAACGCTTGGATGAAAACTTGGCTGATTTCATACAGGACATTAAGTTTTATACTAGGGTGTTTGCTCTTCACTTCCCTGAGGACCAGATTGTACAAGCCATTGTAGAAGGCATTTCACCACCCTATAGGTCATATTTGTGTTTCGTGGAGTGCCCGCAAACCTTCTCCGAACTTGAAGCGTTGGCCGTCTCAGCGGAAGGAGTGAGATACGCCGATTCCTTGCGTGTCGCGAAAGAACCCCCGCCTTCTTTTAGTAATACTCGGCCTCCACCTCGCCGATCAGTCACACCCCGTAAATGTTATGCTTGCGGGTCGCCTGACCATCTTCGCAATAAGTGTCCACTGATCAAGTCGAGTGGGACAAGGAATGGGGCTGGTTCATCACAAGGCTGTTTTAAATGTGGGGCTTTCTCACATATCGCCAAGAATTGCCCAAACTCAAATAGCACCCCCTCCTGCTCAACTTCTGGTGCAAATTCCACCAATGCCAATAATAAAATGTGACTAGCGGTTTCGGCCGAGTCGACTAATTCTGCTTCCCAAGGCTCAGCCCCTGACAAAAAGGTCGTGAATTCAGGGAACGATCCGTCTTCAAATTCATCTTTTGAATGCCTAAAGAATGTCTTAGGATTGCGGCGGATACCCCCGCACCTGTCCCGTTTCTTAAGATTGAGTTAAATAATGAACCTGTAACAGCTCTCTTAGATTCAGGCAGTGTTTGTTCGATTATTTCGGCTGAATGGTATTCTAAATTGAAATCTGTTTGTAAACTACCTGACTATGTCTCTTCTCCTGTTCAATATGTTTCGGCTAATTCATCTCCATTGGAAATCCTAGGTGCTGTAAATGTCAAAATTCGTATTTTTAAATTTACATGGAAAATCAAATTGTTTGTGGCTAAGCACTTGTCTTGCCCCATCATACTGGGAGCGGACTTCATTTCTCACACTGGTCTCGTGCTCGATCTCCAGAGTAGGTCGTGCACATTCAAGTTTGCGTCCAATTGTAAAATTCCCTTGTTAAAGTGTAATTCTGTATCATGTTCATCTATTTCGCCTACCCAGGATGAGATGTTGTTAGACCTTAGACATCTACCTGAGGAGCAGGCTGATAGTATTCGTAAATTATGTCAGTCATTTCCAGAGGTGTTCTCGGATACTCTCGGTGTTACTGACCTTATTGAATACAAAATTGAGGTTACGGATTCGATTCCTGTCCGTTTTCCACCTTATAGGCTATCGCCACCTAAAATGAAGGCTCTGAAAGAAATCATCGATCAGATGTTGAAGGACGGTATTATTAGGCCCTCTAAGTCGGCGTATTCGTCACCTATCTTTCTAGTCCCGAAACCCCAAGGAGGCTTCAGGCCTGTCATTGATTATAGGGCTCTCAATCGGAAGGTGGTGTTACAATCTGTGCCCCTTCCCGACCTTCATTCTTGTTTTTCATGCTTCCGTAAGGCCAAGTTCTTTACTATCTTGGATTTGAATCAGGCCTATAATCAAATTCCCCTTGCCGAAGAGTTTAAACACCTTACAGCGTTTGCCACGGACTGGAACTTATACGAATACAACCGCGTGCCTTTCGGGCTCCCCACGGGAGCAGCTGTACTCACTAGGCTACTAGATAGGGTCTTCTCCGACATCAAATTTGAGTACTTATATCACTACTTGGATGATGTCGTCGTATTTTCAGAGACTTTTGAAGAACATCTAGATCATCTGCGAGAAGTTCTCGATCGCCTTCGTAAGGCTGGGTTAACTGTCAAGTTGTCCAAGGTTGCCTTTGCTAAGCCCTCTATGTCATTCCTAGGGCATATTGTGTCACCTGATGGTGTAGCAGTCGATCATTCTAGAACACAGGCCATCCGTGATTTTAAACCTCCCAAGGACATTAAAGGTATCGCTAGGTTCATTGGTATGGTGAATTTCTTCAGGATGTTTATTCCTAACTTTGCTTATAGAGCGGCGCCCTTGAACCTTCTTCGTAGGAAAGGCATCAAATTCGAGTGGGGACCTTCTCAACAAGCCGCTTTTGAAGATCTTAAATTAGCTCTCTGTAATGCCCCTGTACTTGCTATGCCTGATTTCTCGAAGAAATTCATCGTCCAAACCGATGCGTCGTCGTCAGCAGTAGCGGCAGTCCTTCTTCAAGAGACTGAACTAGGGAGGCGACCCATCGCCTATGCATCTAGGACTCTATCGGCTCAAGAAGCCAAGTATTCCATCTATGAGCTCGAAGGTTTGGCAGTCTTATTCGCCTTAGAAAAGTTCCGTCTCTATCTGGAACACGTCAAATTCGACCTGGAGACAGATAATCAAGCTTTAAGCTGGGTCTTAGGTAGGCCGCGTCGTACTGGTCGTATAGCCCGTTGGGCCATCCGTATTTCTGCCTTCCAATTCGATGTCAGGCATATCAGAGGTACTGAAAATGTTGTTGCTGATGGACTCAGCCGTATGTTTTCCAACGACGTCGAGACCTACGAACCGGTCGACAGTTCATCACCTCCCGAGTCCATACTATTTGATGTTAATGCCATCTTAACAGATGCTCCCATGCTCTTTAGGGATATCGAGAAATACCAACGTGAAGATCCGACGCTGGCTCCGATAATGGAAACCCTTTCTTCTGGGGAACATGTGGTCCCTTATGTTCTGAGGAATGGTGTTTTATGTTGCCCTTCGAGGCATGATAAGATGATGAAAGTTGTCGTTCCAGCTGTTCTTGTACCTATGATCTTCAAGTACTATCATGAGACCCCATTGGGCGGGCATCTCGGAATCTTTAAAACTCGTGAAAAGATTCGTGAAAGGTTCATTTGGAAAGGTATGGACGGTGAAATCCGTGAACTTGTAAAAGCTTGTAAATCTTGTTTGCTTAGTAAACCCACCATGTCCACCAAGGTAGGCCTTCTGTCTTCGCATCAAGCGTCGCGCCCCATGGAACGCCTGTATATCGATTATGTAGGACCCTTCCCCCAGTCAAAGGGAAATGCCAACAAGTTCATCTTTGTATGCGTAGATGGCTTTACAAGATTTTCCTGGTTATTTCCGACTAAGCTGGCTACCGCTCAGTCCACCATTACTTGCCTAAATTCTATTTTTGCTTCCTTTGGTCCGTGCTAATATATTGTATCTGACAATGCTAAGGCTTTTACATCTAATTTATTTCGTAAATTCTGCTTTGACTTGTCCATCTCTCATGTAACTACTTCTGCTTATTACCCTCAACCATCTCTGGCTGAACGGGTTAATCGTAATCTCAGGTCCGCGCTTATTGCCTACCATCATGAAGATCATTCCAGGTGGGACACGTCCCTGCATTGGTTAGCTTTTGCTTTGAATTCGGCGGTTCATGAATCACATAAATTTACTCCAGCCTCTTTGATGTTCAAGTTTGTTCCCAACACGCCGCTCTCTAACCTCTGGTCTCTGAGTGACATTCTACCCGAGACAATAGATCCGGACAACATCAAAGATCTTTGGAAGAAGGCTAAAGCCAATCTTAAAGTCTCTCATGAAAAGGTTAGGGAAAGGTACGATCGTGGACGGAGACCCACCCCTTTGAAGGTAGGTGACCAAGTTATGGTCAAGAACTTTGTTCCCGCGGGCAAGCTTGCCCCCAGATTTCATGGGCCTTGTATCATTCTCGATTTTCTTACACCGGTTACGTTGTTATTAAGTAATCCAGCCACCGAGAGGATATTTAGGGTTCACCTGTCTCAGGTGAAACCAGTGTAAATGTTTGTGTTAACTTGCTTCATATTATTTCGAAAGGAATATGAAGGTTATATTTTTTGAGTTTCACTTTTAAGGCTTTCTGCCCCTTCTATAAAATTTAGTTTCATATTTAAGCATTTTTGTAAACCCTCCCCGCACCGTTAAGCTGCCATTCTGTCCTCACCACGGCCATTACCACGCTCCCGTCTCCTGCTATACACACTCTGGCGTGCTTCTATTAAATGCCATGGATATCTGCACGCCGCTGGCCCCTCAACCTCTCCACCAAGCCTGTGCCCTCAAAAAAGATGATGGTCCAACAATATTCTGCCGCCTAGCTTTAATGTTTCAGTGCCCCCGCAGCCGCGCGGCGCTGTGCCGCGACTGGGTTCGAGGACGGGCCCCCTCGGCCCCAGCGAGGACGACATGTGCACGGCGAGCCGGAGCTCTCCTCCCGGCCAAGGCTGATGTGCGGCGCACGACCTGCTACTTGCCCGCAGCCTGTATATCTTCACCGCGGGCGCGGCGTGTTTCAACACCACTGCTCCCCTCATAGTGCGGGCGAGCGGTATCTCAGGGTACTTGAGGGGTCCGAGCGGCCTCCTTTGGACGCAAGCTGCAACGGCCGGTCTGGCCATCCAATTTAATCAACATCAACTACATGAACTATTACTATAAGCAATGACTACACTTGGGAATTCAACAGCAATATTTGGTGGACATTGCAAAATTTTTCGTCACTTTCAAGTATTAAAAGTTTATCTTCTGAATTCCACTTCTACAACCATAAAGACTTTACTTCACCCGCAACAACAAAATTTTGAAACTGTATCAAACCACATTAAGAAAATCTTATAAATTTTTCGGCAATTAATCTCCATATCTACATCAAACCTTGGACCTGGTTTTCAAACAAATTTCATATGTCACCCCTGGAGGACCTTTGGGGGGGGGGGGAGGTCTGTACCGGGCGGTACACCTCCACGCCGCTAATTTAAAATGTGCGCCAATTGAAACTCCTCTGCTGGAGGAAGCCTGAACTTTATTGACGGTATTAATTTTCTACTTTCTCAGAAGATGTCTCTACCTGGAAATTTTGGAGTTTTAGAACTGTGTCATTTTTGATGTGTTTTTGTTTTGCTTGAAGTAAGAAGTGTGAACTTTCTCTTCTAGAGGACACTACTGAAGATCAACAATAGTGCACCCTGGTGGGAAGTGAAAGAACTGTTTTTTTTTTTTTTGAAGAAAATGTAATTTCAAAAGTTTGTTCTTTGCTAAATTTCTTTCAGTCATTAGTTAAGTTGGCAATATTAACCCTTTCTTTCCCCTTGTTTTGTATGTATCCAATCCCGAATTTCTACAATTTATTTCTGTCCAATCCGAGGTATCTTCCCCCAACTTGAATATGTTGCTGTATCCTACCCAATAAAGTGATTGTGGGCGGGTGTTTTCATTCCCCTAACGCCTAGAACCTTCCGCGAGAGTATATAAACTGCTGATTTTTGGGTCTCTGCGCCACTTCTGTTCCATCTTTCAGTGTGTAAAGTACATAGCAGGGGGCGGGAAGCGCCTCTTTCTTCGGCGACAGTCAACAACCAGGTAATGGCCGATTAATTCCTTCTTTTCTTGCTTGCTCAGCAGTTTAACTCTCGGGGCGGGTCCGAAGCTTTTCCATTATGTAACCTTCCTTAAAATGTAAAGAAAGTTGTATCTATTTCATCTTTTAAACTGCATATCGGGATAGAGAGTGCTTAACCCTCTCGATCTCCCACTCATATTGTTTTGAGGTGAACTTTTTTTCTCAACCTATTCTTCCTTAAATTTGTTTCTTTTCTAAAGTCACCTCCGTAGTATGGGATTAGCCCTTGCATCAGTGGCCTAAGAGCCAAATTAGGTTTTAAAAACAAAGTGTATTAGGAGTGCAGTTCGCCTCCTCTCAAATTGTTATTTTGGAGGTCATGTAATCAACCTTCTTTTCATTTAATAGACCTCAGTAGGTTGGGTATTTTACCCCTGTGTCTATGTCCAGTGAGGACAACTCGAAGGTGGAGTTTGGTGTGGCCTTTGAGAGGCTTAAAGTTGAGAGCGAGTGGCTCTTTTCGAAAATTGAGTGTTGTATGCCTCGTGGAGGATTTTCAGTGTAATTTGGAGCAAGGGCTCCTAGGCATGAAAGGGGTTTTCTGCCCCTCTGTTGAAACTTGTGTTTGGGGTAAAACTGAGCTGATTGCCCAAGCATTGTGAAGTCAGGGCGCGAAGCCCAAATCCTGTAAATATTGTAACTACCCTTTTGACTTGCTACTTTGTACCTGCCATGCTTGTTATTTCCTTATTTTGAAAAGAAAATATAACCTTGTTAAATTTTAAATTAATTTTACTTCCGTAGTTTGAGACCCGTTCACGCCCGCACCTTCTTTCACCTCTACCTACCGCTAAAACACGGTAACAATAATAATAATAATCAGCCACTTTTTCCACACCCTGGTGAAATCGCGGATGCGAATGATGTTACACATTTGACTTGGTCCTGATTTACGACTGATACCACTCCTGACGCCAACCCAAAGTGGAGGAATGTAGGCTATTCACTATTGCGTGTTTATTTTATTTGCTAGTGGCTGTACGTCACACCGACACAGATAGGTCTTATGGTGACGGTTATTGCGTGTTTCTATGGGAGTGGGTAGTGTGATGTGTTGTGTGCGTATAGTGAAGTGTATTGGGACAAATGCAAACACCCAGTGTACGAGTCAGGGAAATTAACCAAACGCAGTTAAAATCTCCGACTCGACCGGGAATCGAACCTGAACGAAGGCCTCTTATTCACTGGGGTATTACATTTTCAAATCATGCCACAGTATCCAGATAAGTTATTGGCCTATTCTGATTAGATTCTTATAAGGTTTCGTCCAGTTGCGAAGCATTACCTAATGGTAAGGCCGGGCTGAGTGGCTCAGACGGTTGAGGCGCTGGCCTTCTGACCCCAACTCTGTAGGTTCGATCCTGGCTCAGTCCGGTGATATTTGAAGGTCCTCAAATACGTCAGCGTAGATTTACTGGCACGTAAGAGAACTCCTGCGGGACAAAATTCCGACACCTCGGCGTCTCTGAAAACCGTCAAAAAAGTAGTAAGTGGGACGTAAAAACAATATCATTATTTAACGTTAGGGACACAGCCTTTTTCTGTAACTTACATGTGACTCTATGGTGGTGTCAGAAACGGATGAGCACAGAGGGATGGAAATGACAGGACCCACAGGACTGCATTAAGGCACACTTCACTTATTTGATATGATCGAATTAATAATACTGAATAATAATAAAAATAATAAACTAACCCCATGGCACTACAGCCCTGAAGGGCCTTGGCCTACTAAGCGACCGCTGCTCATTCCGAAAGCCTGCAGATTGCGAGGTGTTGTGTAGTCAGGACGACGAATCCACTCGGCCGTTATTCTTGGCTTTCTAGACCTGGACCGCTATCTCACCGTCAGATAGCTCCTCAGTTCTAATCACGTAGCCCTCAGAACCAGGTAAAATCCCTGACCTGGCCGGGAATCGAACCCAGGGCCTCCGGGCAAGAGGCAGTTACGCTACCCCTACACAGAGCTCGATAGCTGCAGTCGCTTAGGTGCGGCCAGTATCCAGTAATCGGGAGATAGTGAGTTCGAAACCCACTGTCGGCAGCCCTGAAGATGGTTTTCCGTGGTTTCCCATTTTCATACCAGGCAAATGCCGGGGCTGTACCTTAATTAAGGCCACGGCCGCTTCCTTCCAATTCCTAGGCCTTTCCTATCCCATCGTCGCCATAAGACCTATCTGTGTCGATGCGACGTAAAGCAAAGAAAGAAAACCACCACGTGGCCGACTAAAATAATAATAATAATAATAATAATAATAATAATAATAATAATAATAATAATAATAATAATAATAATAATTGTACCGGGCGGTACACCTCCACTCCGCTAATTTAAAATGTGCGCCAGTTGAAACTCCTCTGCTGGAGGAAGTCTGAACTTTATCTACGCTATTAATTCTCTACTTTCTCAGAAGATGTCACCACGTGGAAATTTTTGAGTTTTTGAACTGTGTCATTTTTGATGTGGTTTTGTTTCACTTGAAGTAAGAAGTGTGAACTTTCTCTTCTAGAGGACACTACTGAAGATCAACAATAGTGCAACCTAGTGCGGAGTCAAAGAACTATTTTGTTGAAGAAATTTTTATTTCAAGAGTTTGTTCTTTGTTAAATTTCTTTCTGTCATTGTTTAAGTTGGCAATATTTACCCCTTTCTTCCCCTTGTTATGAATGTATCCAATCCCGAAATTCTTCTATTAATTTCTGACCAGTCTGGTGTATCTTCCCCCAACTTGTATCGGTTGCGGGGTCCTATCCAATAAAAACGTTGAGGGAGGGTGTTTTCTTTCCCCTGACGCCTAGAACCTTCCGCGAGAGGATATAAACTGCTGATTTTAGGGTCTCCGGGCCACTTCTGTTCCATCTTTCAGTGTATTAAGGACATCGCAGGAGGCGGGAAGCGCCTCTTTCTTCGGCAGCGGTCAGCAATAAGGTAATGGCCGATTAATAAATTCTTTCTTTTCTTGCTCAGCAGTTTAACTCTCGGGGCGGGTGCGAAGCGTTCTACCATGTAACCTTTTCCTAAAATGTAACTACTCTTTTCTTCCGTTCTCTTGTAAAGCTACATTCTGGGATAGAGAGTGCTAACCCTCTCGAGCTCCCACTCATATTGTTTTGAGGTGAACTTATTTTTCTCAACCTATTCTTCGATAACGTAAAACAAATTGTTCTTTTCTAAGTCACCTCTGTAGTATGGGATTAGCCCTTGCATCAGTGGCCTAAGAGCCAAAGTAGGTCTTAAAATCAAAGTGTATTAGGAGTGCAAGTTCGCCTCCTCTCAAATTGTTTTAGAGGTCATTTAATTAACCTGCTTTTCATTTAATAGACCTCAGTAGATTGGGTATTTTTCCCCTGTGTTTATGTCCGTTAAGGACAACTTGAAGGTGGAGTTTGGTGTGGCCTGGGAGAGGCTTAAATTAAAGAGCGAGTGGCTCTTTTGGAAACGGAGTGTTGTGTGCCTCGAGGAGGCTTTACTGTGTAATTTGGAGCAAGTGCTCCAGGGTTTGATTGGGGTCTTCTGCCCCTTTGTTAAAATTTGTATATAGGAAAGTTGGGCTAGTTGCTCAAGAATTGTGAACTCAGGGCTCGAAGCCCAAACTCTGTAACCCCTGTAATTGTACATTTCAAATTGTATTTCGGCTACTAAGTACCTGTTCTTTGTTATTACTTAATATTGAAAAGAAAATATAACCTTGTTAAATTTTACATTAACTTTGATTCCGTAGTTTGAGACCCATTCACGCCCGCACCTTCTTACACCTCTACCTACCACCAAAACACGGTAACAATAATAATAATAATAATAATAATAATAATAATAATAATAATAATAATAATAATACGTCTTAACAGACGACTGAATTTCGGAATATGGTCTCAAGGAATTTCCTTGACGTTCCGGAAGCCAACGACACCGATACGTCATTGTTATTAAAATACCACCGACCTCAGGCGGAATCGAACCTAATATATTGGAATCGGTAACAAACGACTAATCGCGGCGCCACTGAAGTTTTCCAGACAACCCTTTTTTGATCCTATCATTGTTTTGTTTTGAGGATTTTTAAAATATTAAGTGATATGTCGGTGAAGTTGCATCTTTCGGAGATTCAAAATACGTACATAATACTACGAAGAGTGGGTAAATTTATTGATCGCCATCAGCAGTGACCCTAGGATAATCTCCCAACAGCACTGTCACCAATTTATGTCACGTACCAGGATCAATGTCCTCGAGTGCTGCTGAATAGCTCAGATGCAGTACGTAGGTCACTGCATTTGACGTGATCGTTCTCATGAAGGCTTTCTCTCTTAATGTGTGTGGGTGGTTGAGAGAGGTCCCTCCTACTTCCCGGATACTCCACAGTGGTTCTCAAGACATAATCACTTTTTTTTTTTTTTTTTTTTTTTTTTGCTGAACTGCTATAAATTAGTTTCGTGTGTGAGTGCCTGTCGTAAGTGGCGACTAAAAGAGGTAATCCCCCAGGAGCTCTCAACTTGGAAGCGGGAGTTGGTGACAATAGAGCCCCTAGCTGAGTGTAGCTTTGCTTCACCATTCTTGAGCTAGACTCCTCACTTTCTTCTTTTCTAGACGACTTTTCTTTATCAACTCTTGTTCTCTTCAAACCAAGACCGTATTAGCTTTGCGAGGTTCCGGCAGTCTTTTATTTTCACGTCCTTCGTGCCGTTGTCTCTCTTTTACTGGTACCTTCTTTCTTCGAAGGACTACTCCTCTTCCTTTTTTCCTCTGATTAGTGTTAATAGAAAACTGTTGCACATTTGTATATCCTCTTAAAACAATAATCACCACAATCACCGACGATCTTTCAGTCCTATGGCAGTATTACCACAAGTGGCGACTCACACTAAGCCCAAGTAAAACAGAATCTTCATGTTCTCATCTTCATAACAAACAGGCAAACCGACAACTGAAAATCTATTTTAATGAAAATCTAATTAAATATAATCCTACTCCAAAGTATTTGGGTGTCACACTTGACAGATCCCTAACTTATCGACAACACCTGAATAATACAACAGCCAAAGTTCTTTCCAGGAACAACATCCTTCAAAAGCTGTGTGGTACTACATGGGGATCAACAGCTGCAACATTTCGTTGCTCTGCACTGGGACTTCTTGCTAGGGGCTTTACGTCGCGCCGACACAGATAGATCTTATGGCGACGATGGGATAGGAAAGGCCTAGGAGTTGGAAGGAAGCGGCCGTGGCCTTAATTAAGGTACAGCCCCAGCATTTGCCTGGTGTGAAAATGGGAAACCACGGAAAACCATTTTCAGGGCTGCCGATAGTGGGATTCGAACCTACTATCTCCCGGATGCAAGCTCACAGCCGCGCGCCTCTACGCGCACGGCCAACTCGCCCGGTGCACTGGGACTAGTCTATAGTACAACAGAATATTGTGCTCCAGTTTGGCTAAACAGCAACCATACCAGCAAACTCGACATCCAGCTCAATACTACAATGCGTACAATCACAGGTTGTCTAAAAACTACACCAACATTTTGGTTTCCAACTTTAAGTCACATTCATCCACCTGCACTGAGAAGACAGGATGCTTTGTTACATGAATATAAGAAAATTTCAGATCACCCGGACCTTCCAATTCACGACTACATTCCAAGTGTAGTATCTGGCAGGTTAAAATCCAGACATCCAGCAATAAAATCTGTTGTTGAACTTTTCAATACGGGCTTCAATATAAATGATCAGTGGGAAGAAAAATGGATACAACATGCACCACCAGACATTTTAACTGTTTTAAATACCCAAATTAAACCAGCTGGTTTTGATCTGCCTCGACGTACGTGGAACACTGCTAACAGGATTCGTACAAACCATGGAGTATGTAATGACTTCCTCTACAAATGGAACAAAATTTCTGATTCATCTTGTGTTTGTGGAGCGACTCCCCAGACCATCCAACACATTGTGCAGCAGTGTAGTATTACGTCATTCTCGGGAGATCTGAAGGACTTTCTGTCGCTGACTCCAGATACTGTTAACGGGATAGACAAATTGACTCTCACTATAATATAAGTGCATACATTGTCATTGTACACTCTGTTTCATATCTAATAGTAATAACGCCCTAGTTCTTTTAGTATATCATTTATATATTGTTCTATATTCCAATGTGTTGCCATACGCTAAATAAATAAATAAATAATACCACAATCACCACCATTTGAAGGTTCTCAGATACCCACGTCACGTATCGGTAGATTTACCAGCACCTAAATTTTTTTTAAATTTTAAATTTTCATTTTTATTTTTACCTTTGTCCATAGGACATTTGGCCATCAATGATAAAAATTGTTACAGAAAAGAGAAATAAAAAGGAACAAGAGGTTAAAAGACATACAAAATAACAGAAATGACCTAGAACAGAGCAAAAAAGGAAGCAAAACACACTTGAAATAAAGACACTTACACTTTAGTAATTAACACCAGTTAGCACCTAAAATAACTTCATTGGGGCAACATTTAAGGCACCTTGGTGGGAGGTGAAACTAATGTTATCTGTGTAACAGGCCTTCAATTGCCTTCGATTTTAAGAGAAACCTGGATGTGATAATTTTAATATTGCTATTTTTTTTCCTTTTACGTCGCACCGACAGACATTTTATGGCGACGGTGGGATAGGACAGGGCTAGGACTGGGGGTAAAGCGACCATGGCATTATAAGATACAGTCCTAGCATTTGCCGGATGTGAAAATGCGAAAAAAACAGAAAACCATATTCAGGGCTTTCGACAATAGTTTGAACCCATCATTTCTCGTATGTAGGGTCACAACTACGTGACCCAAACCGCTTAGCAAATTAACTCGCTGTAAAAATGTAGCCCCGTAGGAGTACTAGGATCCAGATTTGGCTCGTCCACACCAAAGTTAATAAACAATGTTAACAAAGCAAAATAAACAATGCTAATGAAAACATTTCTCAACATAGTTAAAAAACTTGTGTTTGTGAGGTTACGATGCGTAGGGCCAGGAAGAAGAAAATACTTACCGGTACAGCTGCATATTTCATTATTTTAGTGAGCACAGTTAAAAACAAGACGCAAAATATGCCAAAGAAAATTATTGGAAAGGCGTTTAGAATTAAGTTTGAAGAGAACCTTTATATCAGACTTTTAATTCATGATGCAGCAGGCTTTCAACATTTTCTTGAGAATGCCCCCACATGACTTATAGTTTTTGAGACAGTAATTGGGGCTGAAATTGCAAGAAATGATACACGATAATTCGCCTCCATTAATGACAGGCTAGGTATAACCAAATACAGTAGAGACAATACGCGACACTTACGGATTTCGCCTTGCTAAAATGAGAGACAATTCGACGGTGGCGCTCCTAGTGACTTGACCTGAACAAATCGCGCTAAATTCAGATATCAATGGAAATGTATATACGGAAATGGATAAATAAATTACGTCTAGAAAGACAGTGGTATTGAGATATTAACTTCGAAGTTGCTAAAGCAATTCTGGATAAATGAATGAGGAATTATTTAAAAGGTTATTATTCAAAGACTGAAATTAGACATATAAACAAGGTGTGAAATGGACTGCTGTGAAATGGCTTGATCTTTCATTTATGCATTACTTTTTTAGCTTTAGCATACCTGCCTGAAATCTTACGGTTGGATTTGTCTTTTTTCCTCATTTAAAAACAATGTATCATCACATTAAGACATTTGTCAATAAAAATATCGGCACATTCCTTACACATATGATGCAATAAATTAACATTTAATAGCTGGACAATCTATAAAATCTATAAAAAATCTATAAAATCCCGGCTTTAATCTGAGAAGAGGGATAAAAGAAAGAAAAGTTTGAAAATGTTGTCGATAGTGATGCTTTGAGGAATATTTACGTACAATTAGAGTAAAAATGTACCATACCCTTGGCTGTATAGTCGAGGATTTTTAAAGTCGCTGGCCTGGAAATGATCTGAACAGATCTTATAATTCTTATACAAGCGTAACGTCCCTTCTTTCTTGTACACTTTATCCAAATCGCTTCTGTGACATTTCAAAATCCACAGATCACACCTACAACAACACATCGGTATTGAAGGTTAACTGCTGCACTATACAACAAAATATGCGTATTATATTTTAAGCCCGTTAAAACATGGGTCGAGCAGGTCAGAAGATTATGAAGTACTATAAAAATCTCTGTCACTGGAAGAATATATATGCAAACACAATATTACTTACATGTTCTTGTCACGAGGGAACCTGAAGAACGAGCGCGCATTTTTCTCTACTTCGTAATTACTGCAGCCAAACACAGCACATACCTTTCCCCTCATGTTGAGAGGAGATATCAAGGAATGACACACGCTACTATTTAATTATGTCAACTCACTGAAAACGCATAAATAACACCAAAAACTTCACACAAAAATACACGTGCTCTTATGACAGAATCAGTACCGTTCAGGTCTATCCGCTAGAGTGAGCTCCAATAGCTGTTCCTCGATATCTCGCTCAGTGTCGTGTATTGTCTCTACTGTATTTGGTATAACTTTCAGATTCCTAGCAACTGATGACCGGGCGAGTTGGTCGCGCGGCCGGGCGCTCAGCTGTGAGCTTGCATCCGGGAGATAGAGTTCGAACCCCACTGTCGGCAGTCCTGAAGATTTTTTCCCGTGGTTTCCCATTTTCACACCAGGCAAATTCTGGGTCTGTACCTTAGTTAAGGCCACGGCCGCTTCCTTCCCATTCCTAGGCCTTTCCTGTCCCATCGTCGTCATCTGTGTCAGTGCGACGTAAAACAACTAGCAAAAAAAAAAAAAAAAAAAAGCAGTTGACGAAAACATCTTGGTGCGGACACACCTTTTCACGGAGTTGTCGCATTCAAAAACACTGTCTAATTCCTACATCTGTATTTTTCGGGCTTATGGGCCGTAGAAGTCGAAGAACGGGGCTAGATAGCTGCAGTCGCTTAAGTTCGGCCAGTATCCGGTATTCGGGAGATAGTTTTTTCGAACCCCACTGTCAGCAGCCTTGAAGATGGTTTTCCGTGGTTTCCCATTTTCACACCAGGCAAATGCTGGGGCTGTACCTTAAGGCCACGGACGCCTTCTTCCCACTGCTAGCCCTTTCCAATCCCATCGTCGCCTTAAGATCTATCTGTGTCGGTGCGACGTAAAGCAGTTTGCAAAAAAAAAAAAAAAATCGAAGACAGCGGGACCTATGAGAATGCCGAGCGCACTTTTCGGAGGAAAGTCGGGACTACCAAATGCTCGTGAACCACGGTTTATAAGCCCGAGAAATACCGATAGGCCTATATGTTATAACGCCGGGCGTGAAAGCCTAATACCACCGACCTCAGCCAGGATCAAGGTCATCATTCAGATAGCCACACGCACGTAGGACACGAATCTTTAGACCTTGATGTCGCAAACTCCTAATAAAAAGCTACAACAGCAGCAGCAACAACAACAACAACTACAATTTAATCAACAATGTGTCGGTTCTGTTCTGATAGCGCCTTCTTGAGCTCGATTACACTTACAGTACGCGAACCTTTTCTTGAGCCCAAGTTCCCATTCAGCACTATGGAGTTCAGGGATCAAGAAAAGGTTCGCGTACTTTTTTTTATATAGGCCTACTTAGTCTATAACAGTGTTGCCAACTCAGCGGATTTTCCGCCAAATTTGTCGGATTTTTAGATGGAACAGCGGATACATTTTTCTACTTAGCGGACAGCGGATTTTTTGACGGATTTTCAAACTTCTTTTATTGATTTTCAGTGGTAACAATATCACCTTTCATCACCAGGAGCAAACAAATATACAGAACTTAGTACGGCATAACAGTCTACTTATTCCCGTTATATTGCACTTATGCTGCATACTACCACTCGTTTTCTAGACCAGCTCTGGCCCACAGCCTCAGTCAGAAATTGTTATAATCGTTACTCTACTTTTGATAAGCCAGCTAGTGTCGTGTTTGATAATGTGCTTTGCTGCTGTGAACTGCCAGCATATTACCGTATTTGAAAATGAATAGTACCATGTGGCTTCATATGAAACCACAGGACCTCAACCCTGCACATGTGCTGCAGAGCATATAGTACAGGGAGGAGAAGATGATGAACTCCTGTTTTGAAACTGGTGAGTGTTGAGTTAACCCCTTTTATCAAAAGAGCTGGTATATCTTATTTTGCTTCAGTTCGAAATTTAGCGGAATTTAGGGGATTTTCAACTAAAATTGAGCAGAGAGAAGATTTATGGGTTGGCAATACTGGTCTATAATTTCATGATACCTGGGTCATCGACAAATAAGAAATACCAATATAGTTGGTCCGTTATTGGACACTATACATTTTCTACCTAACTCACTCCTGGTTGCCGGCGTTTTGCCTCAGTGTGCCAAGTTGGGCTCATCAGCTGGTAAATAGCACACCTAGGTGTCCAATAACTGACCAACCATATTGGTATTATAAATTTACTCATTCTGAACAAATATTTCAGGTTCCCTATGGGAATCAACATCTATATCAAACAAGAAATAAAACATCAGCTTACTGAATTGTAAAAATATTGAGTATGTCGTCCCAGTGTGGCAGTAGGCCCCACTGCACCTCTCCAAAGCACTGGCTGGTTGTAACCTGAATTTTTTGATTTAATGTTCTCAATCAGAAGCAATGAATTAAAGTTTCCTAATGGGAACTTCATTTTTTATCAGGATGACAGAACATTAATTTCTCTCTCTGAACTAGTAATTGAGGAGTTGGATGCAATAACAGCGTAAGTAGATTTACGTTATTTTGAGAAACAGAAGCTTGAAGTTTATAAATGTTCTGAGTTAAAAGTAATGTTAGGAATCAACCTGAATTTCATTTAGACACATTTAAAAGAGCCCGGAAATGTATTTCCCAAAGAATTTTATTGATCTGTTAGGTAATAAGAAGGACAGAGTTATTTAAACTTTCCTTTTATACGCTGTTATTGCATGAAGAGTAGGAATATTATATTTTGCCACACTCATATTGATCAGGGAGTTAGGAAAGCATGATTGTCCACTATAGAGGAACAAAAGTGGCAGTTTATCCCACCTCAGTTCTACAAAATGTCTAAACTTATTAAAATTAAGTACAAAATCCTAAAAAAAAGCAAAAATTTGTCAACTAAGACAGGTAAAAAATTAAGCTTATTCTTTATTTAATATTCACCTTTTTAGTTCGTTATTGCGTAAAAGGCCGAGAGAGGTTTGTTAGTGCTCTCCCCAACTATGGTATTAGGCTACGGTAATTGCCCACCCCCTCCCCAACAAATATTTGAAATGTTATAAAATTAGAAACATTCCTTTCTGAACAACTTTTATTCCTATTTTCATTTACAAAGTGATTCTCTAAACCTAAAAGGAAAGAAACAAAAAACAGATCATAAGTATATAATTGGGATTTAGACATTGTGTGTCTTACTTGTTTGAAATACTCAAATACCGCATCATTGAGCAAAATCAGGATGATTCATCTTCACATGCTGCATTAGCAGACTCTAGGGCAGGGATGGCAAACCTTTTCCAACTGGTGTGCCATTTTAAGTCTGATTTATTATTCTCAACTGTCTACTGTGCCACTTATTATTTTCCTTTCGAATGGTTACAACCCGCGACCACCCCTTCCCCCGACTTCCATCCCTAATTCCAAGTTATGTTCCATAATATGTTATTACATATATATTGTAAAATATTTCATTTGATTGCATGTTCCGTGGTCGTATTTTGCCAATACCACAAATATACATGTTTAAATGTGTACAATTTAAGAATACCTAACATTATTTTGAAAAAAAGTATATTAAGTGTCCATTGTAACACACTTCGTCATTAAGTATTATCAAGATGACTAGTATTGCCAAAGGACATTCAGTGAAATATCATTCTCAACTTTAGTGTGAAACTTGTTGCTGAATCTTAGTAGCGATGACATTTATGTTAGGTTCATAACTTCTTGTCTTCAGTAACAAGCAAGAAGCACTTAGGTCTGAACCAAGATGGTTTCTAACTGTTCACAACGTTCATTGTAGAAAATGGTAGCTCGCAGGTGTATGGGAAAGTAGCGCTGTAGCAAGATTCTTCATGGCCGAGGCTGTTCCACTGTTCAAGTATTAAGTTCTTCGGTTTCTGGAGAGAGTATTCACCATCAAAAGCACACTCGATTTTCACCAATGCTTTACTAAGCTGTAAGAATTTGTTCACCCATGACTGGTATCTTGAAATTCAGTCAGCTCCATTTCTAAACTGCCACTCAAAAAAATTGACCTTGATATCACTCAAGTGTGCAATATCAGGCTTTGAAATAAAGTGCGATAGTTTTTCCTAATCTCAAAATAGGGATAATCTCCTAGCAACTATTTTTCTTACGGAATTCAAAACGATAAACACTTATGCTAACACAAGCCAAACTTCAGCAATTGACTGATGTGGGTGAGCGAATGCATCTGACATTTATCTCTTATCAGTGATGCCATAGTGCACGTCTGAATGGAACTTGAAATTAGATTTTCGGTACTTATTTTTTTTAAACCTGAAACATTATGAATATATGATGCATGAGGTATGTATAGTCTATAGAACAAGACGTGCATACAAACGTTAATATGCGTGTGGTGTGCCACCGAAATCGTGTTCGCGTGTCACTAGGTGACACGCGTGGCATAGGTTCGCCATCCCTGCTCTAGGGAATCATTACACACAGACACGACTTTCACATATCACTCAACATTTTCAGGTTTTAAGTATTTCATTAGTGAAAGAACATCAACCCTTTTGTCTGCACCAGCCACAAAACCTTCTCTTCCACTCGCTGACATCTTCTCCAGCCAAAGAACTGGCGGCAACTGAACGTGCCGCTCGTGAAGCATGCCTCATGCAATAACAGTGTAGCGCATGGTACCGGTTTTAGTGAGCTCCTGACCTCTAGTGGCACCCAGCGAACTAAGACCTGGACTGGGTTGTAGTGAAGGGACCAGGAAATTCAAAAACGGTATTCATGCAATAACAGCGTAAGTAGACTTACGCTGTTATTGCATCTAGCTCCTCAATTCTGGTATACAGCACCAAGGTCAGGAAAAAATATGGTGAGTTCTGTCCTTAACAGCACTTTCCTCTTTTGAAATTGAATGTTCTCATTGAATCGCTAAGTAAAGACAAAATACTGAGAACTTCAAAAGATTTCTTACAACGTGGGTCACCATGACAGTGTACATCACTCGACTATTCCAGTACAGTAGAACAGAAAACTGGACTAAAATCATGGAGATCATATTTGTGTCCATTGAAGGAAAATTTAATTAGGCCAAGAATATTTTTGTATAGATTCAAATGTATCTGTTTCTCTCACAGTGCTCTGACTTTACTGTTCACTTAAAACATTTTGATCTAATCAGCTTAAACCTACTTCATCAGAAGTTAAGATTGGTATGTTAACTATGTCTCACAGCACAATTGGACTATATTCTGTGGATTTGTCTGAATGTAAAAGGAAATCAAATGGAAAAGAACTAAGTTCCTGCAAAAAGTATTAGGCTTGCATTGTAATGAACTGTACTGGTACCAAAATTGTAGATTAATTCTCTATCTTTATGTTGTTGCAGGTAGAAGATGAATGTGGGGAAATTCCTACAGTCCTAGTGCAAAACAAAATTGACCTGCTGGATCAAAGCGTAGTAGATCCGTAAGTAGCCTCAGATTACAATATTTTATTATGAATTTTATCACCTTCAACTTTTTTAGCGTTGTGATGTCTCGGGGGAGATTTCCTGAAGCAAAAAGAAAGTAATTTTATAAGAATACTAACATCTTTGCTAGGTATAGTTTTAGTAGTAACTGTTTTTTTTTAACCATAAAATCTATTGTGACTTTATTACCTTTCATTGTTAATGAGATTCTCATATTTCAATTAAAATTCTTGCATGTGCCTATCCATTCAAGTAGGCTGTATATGACCGGGTGAGATGGCCGTGCAGTTAGGAGCGCACAGCTGTGAGCTCGCTTCTGGTAGATAGTGGGTTCAAACCCCACTGTCGGCAGCCCTGAAGATGGTTTTACATTGTTTCCCACTTACACACCAGGAAAATGCTGGGGCTGTACCTTAATTAAGGCCACGGCCGCTTCCTTCCCATTCCCAGGCCTTTCTTGTCCCATCGTCGCCATAAGACCTACCTGTGTCGGTGCGACGTAAAACAAAACAAAAAAAGCTTTATATGAAATGTCCAGCATCTTGACTGACATGGGCTATGGCTATTGCATTAAAAAATTATACAAGCTAGTATGGTAGTGTGGTAATAGTCAGTTGCATCACTCTTTTGTTATTAATGATATTTAAAAAAATTGTTTTACTAATACAACTTCCCCATGAGGAGGCTGCCACAAGGAGAAAGTACATCACTTACAAAAGATGCAGTTACATCACTCTTTTGTTATTAATGATATTTAAAAAAATTGTATTACTAATACAACTTCCCCATGAGGAGGCTGCCACAAGGAGAAAGTACATCACTTACAAAAGATGACACATCTTTTGAAAGTCATTGGTGAAAATAATAAAATATCTCAGAACAGAAGGTTCTGAAATAGATGAGAAAATACAGTATGATGTAAAGTTTGTCAAATGCTATACACATGATATCAATTTATCATGTCCAGTAACGGACCATTTATATTGGAATTATGAAGTTACTCATTTAGGACAAATATTCCCGGTTCAATAATAATAATAATAATAATAATAATAATAATAATAATAATAATAATAATAATAATAATAATAATAATAATAATGGCTTTATGTCTCACTAACTACTTTTTCAGTTTTTGGAGATGCTGAGGTGCTGGAATTCTTTTATGTGCAAGTAAATCTACCAACACAAGGCTGACATATTTGAGCACATTCAGATACCACCGGACTGAGCCAGGATTGAACCTGCCAATTTGGGGGCAGAAGGCGAGCGCCTTAACCGTCTGAAGCTATTAAAAACAATTTAAAAGAGTATGTGTTTGGTCGACCTTGTCAGTACACTTTTTATAACTGATAATTATTTATTCATACGTGTTTCAGTGAAGTCCATAGTACATTCCCTTAATCAGTGAAGTCCAATCTCTCAAAATGTCTTGAACAACTGTGAGATTCTCCTGAACTCAACCAGACATGACTTAACAAATTCTGAACATTGCTATTACCGCAATGTGAGGTTCACTAACTATACTTCAAGATCATGTATGTAGCATTTTATATAGATTTTGATTCCCATAGGAAACCTGAAAGCCAGGCTGATTGACTCAAATGGTTGATAAACTTAACCATAATAGATATTTCATTTGATCTCTACTGACTTGTCTAAAGCTTGTAAACTTTAAAATAAGAATAATAGTTATCGTTATTTTAAAGTTCATAATCTCATATCCAATATGGTCTACAATGAGATTTATTACTTGTCTAAAGCTGTTAAAAACTATTTAAAATTGTATGTTTTTGGCCCAACTTGTCAATACACATTTTATAACTGAAAACTCTGGCTGGTAAATTGACTTCTTCTCAGCATCCACTTTGAGGCTGACCAACGAGCGACTCAAAGCATACTGTAGGGTCCAAGATCAGTCCATGCTTTCTTATATCAAGGACATAGATGTGCCACTCGTGCACTTTTAAGAAGCAACACAGCAAGTGACAAGTTCTAAATTTTGCAATTTTTACACCATTTAATACCTTCATAAAAATTTAATATACAGTATTACATTCTAAATATATTTAATTAAATTTAAATTTACTCTCATCTTATTGATGGTAGTAAGGATTCAAAATGAAGTATGGACACTTTCCACAACCTTCCATTTCACATTCATTGTTGTTAACTTGAAGTAGAGTTTTGAGAATATATTGGAAATCACTGTCCACTTTCTTTGCTTCATATCCAGGCTTCTATCACCTGTATACTAATGTGTCCAGAGTTTTGAAGTAATTGAATGACTTGTAACTATTACTTTGTTAGTAATTGTTACTCTTCATAAAATTTTAATTTTACTAGTAATTTACTTCTGAAAATAGTACCATATTGTAATTGCTAAATTTTAGTAATCAATATACATTGCATCAAGAGCTTGGCAAATTTGGAGCCCCAGCACTCACAAGACATCACGCTGAGGGTATAATTCCAGGATACATTGAGATTTAGATAACTGTGTACTCTGCAGTTGAGGTGGTGGCGATTGTCGTTTTAAGAGGAAGTATGACTGGGCAATCATCCTCTATTAATGCTAATCAAAACGAAAATGGAAGAGGTCAGACACTCGAAATATGAAGGTATCAGCCAAAGAAAGACAATACCCTCGATACCTAATGCCATCTGGGTTGGAAAAAAACAAGAGTTGACGAAGGGAGGTCGGATAGCAGAGATTAACGCAAGGAGCCTGATACAAGTAAGCGGAAGTAATGTCAGACTCGCCTAGCGGAGCCGTAGTCACCAACCCACGCTCCGAAGTTGAGAGCCCCTGGTCTCCCTTTTAATCACCTCTTACGACAGACAGAGGATACCGTGCATTTTATTCTACCGCCCTCCACAGGGTGGTCCAGAATGAAGCCAGAACAAACATGTGACGGGGAAGGGGTTAAGGAATTTCCATTCCACTATTTGTATACATATTTTGAATTAGTTATCCTGAAAAAAATGAAAACATTAATGTGACTTGCAAACTTTGCTTGGAACAATCATTCTGAAAGTTTGTTTCACTTGGTGATGACTCTGATCAAAATTACACACTTTTTCCACAATGGTACATTGGTCTAAGGCATAAGATTTTAAAACAAAGAAATGTTTTTTGAGGAAAAAGTAAAAGCAGAACATTAAGCGGGTGATTTAAAAAGCGCAATGTATGGAGAACAAACTGAGGGGGGGGCAACCAGGTAAAGGAGTGCATCTGGCAACCTTACCTACAAGTCACTTAGTGATTACCATGTGTTAGAATTAGGTGTCTATTTAAGGTATGTAGCAATTTTCATGGTCAGCTTCACGTCTGTCCATGTCTAAAAATATGTGTTAATCCTTATTTGAAGACTAGAGTACCTCTATGTTCACAGGGAAGAAGCTGACCTGCTGGCCCGTGCACTTGGCTGTAGACTGCTAAGGACATCTGTCAAGGAGGATGTAAATGTGAATGCTGTGTTTCACCACTTGGCAGCAAGTTGTCTGGCTGAACTCCATGAACAGGAAGAGGAATACAGTATATCAGGCAATGGCTTCCATCCACTAACCATTAGTAAGTATAAAAGTATAATGCCTTGGGGAAAGGCTTCTATCCATTTGCCTGCAATAAGCATACTGCAAGACTAGAATTTCATCCTCTATCAGCAAGCAAGTCTATAATTTTATGCACCTCCTTCTTCTTGTTCTTCTTCTTGTTTTATGATCGCATCGTTCAGTTCTCTTTGAAGTGATTGTTCAGGCTTTGCGGTCCTCCCAGTACTTCTTCAGACGCTCCGATCTTCATGCCCTTTCCTCGGTTGAAAATGTGCGTATTGTGGATTTGTTTCACGTAAGGGTAAAGCGGAGGTTTGTACTCTTGAGTTTTGTATTCAATTTTATCTTATTTGTGGTGTCTTCTGTTGATATATTGTGATCATAATCATGGGACTTTCAGCTATATGTGGAATCTAAACCACAGGAATGTGGCTTCTCATTTTAAAGAAACAAGTGACTTGGCAACACGGTTATGGTTGCATAGCTGTGAGCTTGCATTCAGGAAATGGTGGGTTTGAATCTCATCATTGGCAGCCCTGAAAATAGTTTTCCATGGTTTCCCATTTCGACACTAGGCAAATGCAAGGGCTGTATCTTAAGGCCACAGCTGCTACCTTCCCATTCCTCACCCTTTCTCATCCTTGTGTTGCTGAAAACCTTCAATATGTTAGTACAACGTTAAAGCACTAGCAAACTATTAATAATTTAAAAATCCCACATACATTCACATACATTCAGATCACAACCACATTAGTATGAAATTATTAATTATACATATCAGCATATGGAAGAAAGGTGCTGCAATACAGTGGGACTCATTAATCAACGTTTTTACTGCAAATTATGTAGACTTCCCTTTAACCTACTGATAAGGTTTTTGCCAGTAATGGGATAGGAAAGGACTAGAAAGGAAGTGCCATGACCTTAGTTAAAGTAGGTTCAGCCTTAGCATTTTCTTGGAGTTAAAATGGGGAAACCACAGCAGACTATCTTCAGGACTCCCGATGATACATTTGAACTTGCCATCTTCCAAATCTAAGCTTATTACTTCATAACCCAAAGTGTGTAGT
Source organism: Anabrus simplex (assembly GCF_040414725.1). NCBI lineage: Eukaryota > Metazoa > Arthropoda > Insecta > Orthoptera > Tettigoniidae > Anabrus > Anabrus simplex. The sequence continues at coordinate 109,386,855 of NC_090269.1, read as the reverse complement.
CAACTTGCTCAGGTAAATTTAGTAAATGTAGGCCACTCTTTCTAGCCTGTTGGCCATTATTTATTTATCATCTGTTCTAACTGCTGAGTCTTCATACAATATTTTTTTTTTAAAATAGTTCTTTTAAAAGTTCAAAATGAAAAATTTCCACATTTCATCATCATCATCATCATCATCATCATCGTCGTCGTCGTCGTCGTCATCATGTAACCCTTTCAGCTTGCTGGATAGGGTGGGGTTGAGTAAGGTCTCACCAGCGTTGTCTGTCTGTGTAGGCCTGTCTCTCTCTGATCACTCCCTAGTTCCCTCCAGCCATAGTTTCCTTGGTCGTCCAACAGGTTTCCTTCCGCTGACAGTCTGTTCAACATATGCATGTGGTGTTAGAGTGCCTGGCTTTCTCTTTACATGTCTTGCAGACCTTAGTCTTTCTTCCAGAGGGTGCTCCACTCCTAAAGATGATCTGACTTCCCAATTTCTCATATGATCGTGCTGTTTTTTCTGCATGACATTCCCAAGAAGTTTCATTTTGTAGGTCTGCAGTTTACTAAGGTATCTGGTCTGCAACATTCAGGTTTCTAGGCCATACGTGAGTATGGAAATAAGATATGATTTATAAGGACATCTTGGTGTGTAGGGATACTTTCTTGTTCCAGATCAGGGGATGTATGAGGTTATAGAATTTAAACCCATTGGCCACTCTGTTAAGTACTTCTTACCCTGCTCCACTCTTGTTTGAGACAACCCTTCTATGATACATGAATTCTTGTACTGTTGTAATATATTGTCCATCAAGTTGTATTTTCATGGCAATGGTTTTTGTTTTGCTGACTTTCATCTTAAAGTCATTGAACATGGTTACCCCCTTTGTTGAGCTGATCTTGTACCTCCTCTTCTGTATCCTCACAAATAGCAACATCATCAGCGAACACCAAGCATTGAACTCTCAATTTTTTCTTTCTCCAAGTTCTTCATTAGGGTGTCCATGACTGCCACAAATAGCAAAGTTGTAAGAGCATTCCCCTGTTGTACTCTCCAAGTTGTGTCAAACCATTCTGAATAGGTATAATCAATTCTGATGCAATTGTAGGACGTATTATTTAACATTTTGATGCCAATAAGGTATTCTGGTACGGCAGGTTTTGAAGGTTTCCCTGGATTACATCTCTTGGAATGCTGTCAAAAGTCTTTTCCAAATCCAAGAAAACTACACATAGGTCTTTCCCATTACTTCTCCACGAGTATCCGCAAGGCTACAGTGCTCCTGTGAGGTCTAAACCCATGTTGTTCTTCCTCTAAAATTGGTTCTAATAAGGTTTGGATTCTAGTTTCGATTATCTATTCTATAATCTTTAAATCATGGGACAGAAGTGTAATTCTGTAGTTCTCATACTTTTGATGGCTTCCTTTCTTAAATACTGGGATAATGTTTTCCTTGGACCAATCTTCAGGCACTTGATTCTCATGCCCCACACTACACTCAGAATTGGGTACATCTATTGCCAGGTGGTCCTGCTGCTTTGATCACTATCAACTGTTACTTCATCCATCCCAGCTGATTTACCACTCAATCTGAGGTAATCAGTACATCACCTCTATTTATTCCTAACCGTCCACCAGATCCTGAGTTTGTAGATCCATTTAAAAGATTAGCGGTATCAGAATATACTTTTACGTGACGGAGTGAGTTGGCCATGTGATTAGGATTGTGTAGCTGTGAGCTTGCATTCAGAAGATGGTGGGTTCGAATCTCACCATCGGCAGCCCTGAAGATGGTTTGATGTGGTTTCCCATTTTCATACCAGACAAATGCTGGGGCTGTACCCTAATTAAGGCCATGGCCACTTCCTTCTCAATCCTAGCCCTTTCCCATCGTTGCGTCTCCAAAAACCTGCAATGTGTCAGTGCAATGTTAAACCACTAGCAAAAAAATAAAATACGGTATATATATACTTTGATGACATTCCTGATGTCTTGCACATCTTTGGATACCATTCTATCAGCAGTCTGTATAGCTCTAAGATCTTCCTCGTCATATCTCCTACATTTTCATATTACCTTTAGAGTCTTCCTGAACTTTCTGTGTAAATTCATCCCAGCATCTTTCCTTTTTTAAACAAATAATTCTTTTGACCTTTAGCTTTCTGTCTTTGTACTCTTGTTCAAGTTTCTTCATTATGTTTTCAGTTACTGAGTTACTTGTGAGTTTTGCTCTATCCCTGTCTTCCCTGGCTGCATTTCTCTTCTGTATTGCCTCTTTTACTCAGTTGTCCAACAACGAAGTTTTCTCTACATTAACTCTAGTGTGTGTTTTATTACATAGCTCCACAGTGATGATTATGAAAGCATTCTTCAGGTTGTTCCATTCTTTACCACCATTTTTTTTGTTGTTCAGAAACTGGTAGTTTATTGTTGATCTTCTCTTGAAAGTGTTGCTTGTTATCCCATTCCTTCAGTTTCCAGTCTTTAATTTTAAGTTTTCTTCTCCTCATCATTTGCATTACTTTAAATCCTGTGAGATCAGCCACAAGATGTCGGTGATCACTTTCAAGACATTCTCTTGGAAAGACTTTGATATCTCTCACTTTAGCTCCACTACCTACATCCATAATAACATAATCTGTCAGAGATTTTGATTTGCCATCCCAGCTGTATCTTGTCAATTTATCATTTTCTTTCATCTGTGTGTTTCAGCTGCTGTAGGAAATTAATCTCTCCTTCTTCACTACAACCTTGTTTGAAAGTGTAGATCTGAACAGTTGTACATTATTCTTCATTTAAAGAAACCTTTACTTTAATTGCCAGCCCCATGGTGTAGGGGTAGCATGGTTGCCTCTTACCCGGAGGCCCCGAGTTTGATTCCCGGCCAGGTCAGGGATTTTTACCTGGACCTGAGGGCTGGTTCAAGGTCCACTCAGCCTACGTGATTAGAATTGAGGAGCTATCTGATGGTGAGATAGTGGCCCCGGTCTAGAAAGCCAAGAATAACGGCCGAGAGGATTCGTCGTGCTGACCACACAACACCTCGTAATCTGCTGGCCTTCGGGCTGAGCAGCGGTCGCTTGGTAGGCCAAGGCCCTTCAAGGTCTGTAGTGCCATGGGGTTTGGTTTGGTTGGTTTTTACTTTAATTATTCTTTCATTAATATATGTGATGTCAGAAATACAGTCAGTGTGCTGGTGTAGGACTATCCCCTTATCATTCCTTACCAGTGTCTTATTTCCACTCTAATAAAGTTTGTAGCAGTTATCTAATGCTTTTGTGTCACAACCCTTCCATTTTGTTCCTCTTAGGTCTATGATCTTTGCATGCCTGCGGTCCATCATGTCGGTGATTTCATTAAGCTTATTGGTCAGGATTAAAATATTTTATGGGTTAATTCTTAAATTGGTTTCCTTACATTATTTTAAACTGTGTCTTCTAGTACACTTTGGAGGAACATTGTAGTCTACCGAGCCATCATTAATTCCAGAGGTATCAGAAGCATTAGTCTTGGTGTGTCTTTTACTATTCTTTCCAAGGCTCATTTTTGTGTTGAAAGCAATCCATTTTATTTTTCCCCTTCTGCTAACTTGCTAGGCCTATCACAGTTAAGGTTTTTTCTTCTTTTTTTTTTTTTTTTTTCATGGTGAACTCCCCCTAGCCTTTAGTAGTCCCCTACTTCATCTACAATGTAGCAGGTTTATTTGTTGTACAGTAGAATTCCGGCACCATTCCAGGAATTTTTTATGTTATTATCTCTTAATAACGATCTCTCGTGAACAATTTGATGCATTATTTGTCGAAACCAATTGAAGTGTATGTTTTTATTATTTCAAAGTTAATAGTGCAAATGTATCTGATACATCCATTTGTTATACATTGACTTACTTAAATACCTCCATCTCTGGAAATATTCAGCCTAGAAGGCTGTGTGCTATAATGAGTACTGGAAAGCCAACTATATGATAAAAAAAAACAGATTTCAAAAATTGAATGTATGGGCCACGTTCAAAAACGGATGGGAACATGCCTTCAAAAATTGAAGCGGACAGAAGGAAAAGAGAAGTTGTAGATGGACTCTAAATGGTAAAGGAAGATTTACAGATAAAAACATTGATGAACTCCGGCATTATTATGGAATGGCAATAAGAAACAACACGTTAGAAAAAAGGAGTGTGTTATTAAACTAATGATTCTGCTGATCAACGTTTTACTGCAAAACGCCATGTTACAGCTGTTTTCGCTGTACGCCTTAACCTATATCGTAGTAAGAGGTACCGCCCGATAGTCCGGCATTTTTGGTAATTCGGCACCGGGCCGGTCCCGAATGAGCCGGACTATCGGACTTCTACTGTACTCACGTTAATCCCTGAGTAGTGGGTTGCCTCTTCAGTCATCTCCACTGTACTGAAGTTCATCTTCTCCACTGCAGATGCTGTTGAGGTCTTCACTCATAACCCTGAGCTGAGACTCTTACCAGATGCTACACACAGGGTCAGTGTGGTCCAGGACTCGCGTGGGCAGGATAGCCACACCCTGAAGTAGAGCTGCCTCAAAGAGAGTCTCTGTCTGCTAGCAGAGTCTCTCTTTTAAACCCAGACTGTCCAGCGGCGTTTATACTCTCCGAGACCCAGGCAGCAGTACGGGAGGTGCACGCAAAGTTCTTGACCCTGCATGGAGTGTGCCCGTATTTGACGAAGCATCAGTAGCCAGTCTGAATCTCATCTCTTAAAATGATGAGACAGTTATCATTGTGATACCGTATTTTCGTACATAAAGGTTATTTTAAGTACGAGTTGGCTCGACGGGTACACGATGCATTTGTTCAGTAATTTCCTGGTGAAGTGCCACCTTCACGAGCACAGATTCACGTAGTTGTAAATAAATTTGAAACTACTGGCTCAGTGCTCAATAAAAAACGTGCGCTCATGAACAGTTTTAATAGAGGAAAAGCTAGACGACATTGGTCCGAATCTTGAACGGCCACCGAATATCACTCACAAAATTAGCACAACAAGTAAGGGTTTCTGTTTCTTCTGCACACAGAGCTACAAAGCTGTTACACATCAAACCGTACAGGTTTACACAGACCCATTGTTTAAAACCTGCTGATCCAGCCACAAGAGTGAGATATTGTGAGTGGTGTCTTGCATCATTGAATGATTGTTTATTCGACCCACAGCTTGTGTTGTTTTTGGATGAGGCATGGTATCATTTTAACACTAGAACGGCCAGAGCGGTCATTTTGACCGTTAGCAAATTTCAAGGTATTTTCACGCTCGTAAATTTTTACGCACGACGTTGTTCTTTTGTGACTTTTAATCTTTTAGGGTTGTGTACATTCACGCCAAAAATTACATCCGTAGATAATAAGGGAACACCGATATTGTCCCTTATACCTAGGAAGGCCATAAGCGGTCAAAATGACCGTTCACTTCCTTGATACAGAGAGATCTATTCTGCTCACTGCTTGCTTCCTGTGATACATTTACAAGTGGCGCTATAGGGGCGTATGATGTAACTAAATAGTATGCCTCTAGCAGTTGTTGTGAGTGAACGAGTTAGCGCCTGTCCCTTGTGTCTATAGTGCGTAATAATGGCTCGGCGGCAAAAACTTACTCCTGTTCAATTATTAATAAGATGTACAATATTATAGGGAAGGATCCACCTTTCAATACTCCGTAGTAAAAAGTAGTTACAACCTGTTTAATGGGACCGGTTTCAACACATTTAGAGTGTCATCATCAGCCAATTAGCGAAGATCTTAACAATAACTTAACATATTAAACATAGGCAAAAATATTAACATTGTATCACATCGTGGCAATTCAGTTAATGTTCAATTATTAGCAGAACTTGAAAAGCTGGTAGAAGACAAATCAGGTGACGAAGATACATTATCAGATATAGACGCAATGAGTGACGATGAGGATTTTATACCTCAACAGTGTGATACTATGTCGGATAGTGATGGTGATTCGGCTGATGAAAATATGCACACAGTGGACTTCGCACCTACGATAGACGCAGTTACTCCTTCAACCAGCCGTGATCAATCTTGCAGCAGAGGACGATCTCTTAGTAGCAGGCAACCTGTTCGAAGAGGAAGGGGACGAGGTGGGAGAGATCATGAACTGGTAAAGTCTTCTTCATTTGCTCCAGGGGATCAGTTATGTGGTAATGATGGAACAACTATTTGGACTGTTGTCGACAGTAGTGGGAACCCCCCTGGAAGGATGGCTGCTCAGAATGTACTGAAAGAGGCAGCAGGGCCTACTTCTCACGCTAAGCGTAACGTAGAGACTAACAGCAAGGTTATTGCCTGGCGTTTATTCATTGACGCATCCATGTTGAAGCATATAAAGATGTGCACAGAGACCGAAGCTCGCAGAGAGACAACGGATAATAATTGGTCTATTTCTTTGGAAGAATTAGATGCTTTTATTGCTTTGTTATACGCCCGTGGAGCTTATAAACTTACTAGTCTAGCAGTAGATCATATGTGGTCTTCTTTATGGGGTCCCCCTGTTTCCACTAAGACTATAGCAAGAAACAGGTTCAAAGAAATTCTAAGGTATTTGCGCTTTGATCTCCGTAAAACTAGATCCACTCGTTTGCAGACAGATAAATTTGCTTTGGCTTCGGCTATTTGGAACAGATTTATTGAGAATTGTTATGCGTGCTATAAACCAGGAGCGAATGTCAGCTGATGAACAACTCTTCCCCAGCAAAGCTCGGTGCAGGTTCACGCAGTACATGGCCAACAAGCCAGATAAATTTGGCATAAAATTCTGGCTACTGGTAGACGTTGTATGTGTGCAATGGGTTTCCTTATCTTGGGAAAGACAAAATGCGACCCGCCAATGAGTCACTGCCTGAAAATGTTGTCATGAAACTTATGGACCAATACCTCATGAAAGGACGTAACGTGACCATTGACAACTTCTTTACATCGGTAAAGTTGGCTGAGAGACTGAAAGAGAAAAACAACTAGTATTGTTGGATCAATCAATCGAGTGAGGAAGGAAATCCCTGTGTCAATCAAAGCACTACGTATGAATCTGTACGAGACTGTCGTACTTCAAAAGGAAGATCACACTACTCTCACAGTATATAAAGGAAAAGTGAACAAGAATGTGCTTCTGCTATGCACTCTACACTCAAGCGTTCAAGTCAGTGAAGATAACAAGAAGCTCCCTAGTACAACTGAATTTTAAAATGGAACTAAGTATGGTGTGGATGTAGTTGATCAAATGGCGCGTAAATACTCTACTAGAGCTGGATGCCGAAGGTGGCCTGTACATGTATTTTACAACGTACTTGATCTAGCAGCAATAAATTCATGGATAGTCTACAAGGAAGTTACGGGACAGAGAATCTCTCAACATGATTATGTTCTTCAAGTAATACAAGAACTAAGATCTGATTTTGTGAAGACAAGATCCCGGTTGATTGAACTCCCTACACTTCAGCCTGAGCCTCAGATTCAGGTTCAATGTGCCAGTCGTAAGCGACGGCAATGTCAGGTGAACTCCAGTTGTAAACAGAACAAAACCTCTGACACATGTTCTTCGTGCAACAAAGTAGTCTGTGGAAAATGTTCGTGTAAGGTAATAACTTGCATAAATTGCTTGTCAAGTGCCTAAATAGGCTTGTAAACAAGTAGAGACCGTTATTTTTATCATAATTTTCCACAAAGGCATTCAATAGCAGGTCCGCCAAAATATTTCATTGTTACCTATTAGAAGTGAGAGAATATGAACAATTATTAATATTTAACAATGGACTGATCTGTATACAATACATCCTAATGGTTAACTGTTGTTTTAAAATAAATTATTGAACATTCTCATGTTTCCCAGACCCTGGATCCTAGGTATATGTCAGTACCTGGCAGCGGTCAAAATGACCGCCTGCGGCCTTTATAGGTATGAGGAATGTTCGGCCGTTCTAGTGTTAATGGTAGTGTGAACAGTCATAACTCTCGCTCTTGGCGTGCAGAAAATCCTAATGGTATTTATGAAGTCTCTCATTATTAGGGATGACAGTTCCAGTATCTTTCATAAGGTAAGATTTCATGTAAGATTGTATATACGCTTAAAGCAGGGCGGCCGCGCGTGACCTAAGTTGGCCTGAGGTAGCTGACATAGCGCAGAATATAAACACTCTGTGTTTGGCCTGAGTTTATAAGAAAGACCCTGTGTGTTGTTTGTGTCATCAATCCATAGACTAGTTTGATGCAGTGCTCCGTGTCACCCTATCCTGTACTATCCTTTTCATTTCTACGTAAATACCACATCCTACCTCTACTCCAATCTGTTTGTCATATTTATACCCTGCCATTTTTACAGCCTACTTTTCCCTCACTGAACAAGCCCTGGGTGTCTTAAGATGTGCCGCATCATTCTGTCTCTTCTTCTGGTCAAATATTGCCAAATTGTTCTCCTCTCACCAATTCGATTCAGTATCTCTTCATTTGTGATTTGATCTACCCATCTCGCCTTCAGCAATCTTCTGAAATACCACATTTCAAAAGCTCCTATTCTCTTTCTGAGCTAGTTATTGCCTGTGTTTCACTTCCATACGATGCCATGCTCCAGATGAGTCTTCAAAAACTTCTTTCTAATTTCTATATCAGTGTTCAAAGTGAGCAAATTGTTTTATATTTTATATAGTTTTTAAGAAAGGCCTTCCTTGCTTGTGCTAGTCTGCATTTTATGTCCCCCTTACTTCTGCCACCATTAATTTTACTATCCATGTAACAGTATTTATCTGCTTCCTTTAAGAATTCATTTCCTAATCTTATATTTCCTGTATAACCAGACTTCATTCAACTGCACTCCACTTTGGAGTACGATAGATCTATCAATGGTTAGTGAGTCATGTTTTCTTGTCCTCCCAGTACTGTTTCATCCTTTCAGATCTTGCCTTCCTCTCTTCTTCAGAAATTCTGTATAGTCGCCCTCTCCTGAAACCTCTTTATCTTTGGTTATTTTTTTGCGGATCCATCTACAAGCATCACTTCTGTAATTTGGAACTCTCGTAGGTCCTTCTCAGTTTCCTTAAACCAGTTTGGCTTGGTTTTCTTATTGCAGAAATAGTAGGAGATTTAGTTATCCTTTTCAGGTCCATTCTTAGGATGTGGCCATAGAAGTCAGTTCTCCTTTTCCTTATTGTGTCGGAAATCCTTTCTGTTTTCCATTACCTTTGTTTTGGATTTATTTATTTTCATCTTGTATTCCTTGTCCAAGACAGTGTCCATACCATTCAACAATTTCTCCAGATCTTCTGTAGACTCAGAATGACAATATAATCGGCAGATCTCAGAATTTTGATATTCTCTCTATAGATTGTGATTCCTTTTCCAAATTCCTCTTTGATGTCCTTTGTCATCTGTTCTATGTGAACATTGGAAAGGAGAGAGGATAAACTGCAGCCTTGTCTCAGTCCTTTCTGGATTGCTGTAGCTTTATCATAGCCTTCGATTCTTATCACTGCAGACTGTCTGACTCGTTGGCTGAACAGTCAGCGTACTGGCCTTTGGTTCAGAGGGTCTCGGGTTCGATTCCCGGCCGGGTCGGGGAAATAACCTTAATTGGTTAATTCCAATGGCACGGGGGCTGGGTGTATGTGTTGTCTTCATCATCATTTCATCCTCATCACGATGCGCAGGTCGCCTACAGGAGTCAAATAGAAAGACCTGCACCTGGCGAGCCGAACCCATCCTGGGATATCCCGGCACTAAAAGCCATACGACATTTCATTTTTACTGCAGACTGATTATTGTACAGATTGTAGATAATTCTTCTTTCCCGGTATCTGATCCTGACCACCTTCAGATCTACAAATGCCATGTATGTAGGCTTGTCTTTCTTAATTTGATCCTCTAAGATCATATGTAAAGTCAGGATTGCTTCAAGTGTTCCTCCATTTCTTCTGAAGCCAAACTGATCTTCTCCCAACTCAGTTTCAACTTGTCTTTCCATTCTTCTGTAAATCGTACATGTTGAAATTTTGCAGGTATGAGATACTAAATTAATGGTGCGGTAGTTTTTACACTGGTCAGCACCTGATTTCTTGGGAATAGGTATGACAACATTCTTTCTAAAATCGGATGGCACTTCTCCTGTATCATACATCTTATGCACTAAATGGAATAACCTCATCATGCTGGTTTCTCCTAATGTGGTCAGTAATTCTGAGGGTATGTTATCAGTTCCAGGTTCGTATTTAGGTCTCTCAAGGCTCTGTCGCAACCTCAAAGTTGGGTCCCCCATTTCATCATCAGCATCAACAGTTTTTTCTTGTTCCAGAACCTTATTATCTACTTCTTTTGCTTGATACAATGTTCCTGCCATCTTTCTGATTTGTCTTCTTTCCTTAGATGTTGTTTTCCACCTGAGTGCTTAATATTCATACACCTAGGTTTCCTTGATTTACCTATATGTAGCATCTACTTTTCCTAAACCATACAACCTTCAACATCCTTGCATTTCTCTTTTAGCCATTCTTCCATAGCTGACCTGCACTTTCTATCTACTTCATTTATTAATCGTCTGTATTCTTTTTTGCTGTCCTCATTTGCTTTTAAAAAAAAAAAAAAAATGTTGTTCATCAATCAGGTCTAATATCTCCCCATTTATCCACTGATTGATCCTTGATCTTACTTTTATTCCTACCTTTTGTTCAGCAGCTCTACTTGTCTCATTCTTCACGACTGACCATTCTTCATCTATTGTGTTTGTTCCAGCCTTTTTAGTTCGTCCTTGTACAACATGTTCCTTGAAACAATCCCTCACACTCTTTTATTTCATCTTATCTAGATCCCATCTTCTTGCATTCTTTCCTTTCTTCAATTTCTTCAACTTCAGATGACATTTCATGGCCACCACATTGTGGTCAAAGTCCACATCTCGGCTCCTGGGAACATCTTGTTATACCAATGTAGTTGGTCCGTTATTGGACATTATAAATTTTCCAGCTAACTCATTCCTGGTTGCCAGCGTTTCGCCCCAGTGTGCTAAGTTGAGCTCATCAGTTGGTAAATAGCACACCCACCAAGACGCATGGCTAGTGCATACCATGAAGGCCACTGTGAGACTTTGTCTCATTTCCAAAAATTGATGCCTGCCTGGCCATCAGATGATATAAATGTTGATTCCCACCTCTCTCATAGTGCATTGGCACTGCTGGTGGCTCCACATAGCCTATGCAGAGGCCTTCACGGTATGCACTAGCCGTGCGTCTTGGTGGGTGTGCTATTTACCAACCGATGAGTCCAACTTAGCACACTGGTGTGAAACCAGGAATGAGTTAGCTGGAAAATGTATAATGTCCAATAACGGACCAAGTACATTGGTATTATAAATTTAGTCATTTAGGACAAATATTTCAGGTTCCCTATGAAAATCAACATTTATATAAACACCTTGTTATCCAACATCTGGTTTGTGAAACTCATCCTGATCATAATGAAGTCTATCTGATACCTTCCTGTGTCTCCTGGTCTTATCCATGTGTAAAGTCATCGTTTGTGGTGTTTGAACCAAGTATTAGCAAGGACTAAATTATGATCAGTGCAGAATTCAACTAGCTGACTTCCTCTTTCATTCCTTCGTTCCAGTCTGCATTCTCCTACGGTATTACCTTCTCTTCCTTGGCCTACCACTGCATTCCAGTTTCCCATCAAAATTAGATTCTCATCTCCTTTTACATATTGTATTAAATATCCTATCACTTCATATATTCTTATATTTCTTTATCATCTGCTGAATTAGTAGGCATATACTGTAGGCCAGCACTATTGTGTTGGGCATTGGCTTGGTGTCTATCTTGACAACAATAATTTGTTCGCTATGCTGGTCGTAGTATCTTAATTGCTACCTTACTTTCTCATATTAAACCAACTCCTGCATTTCCCATGTTTGATTTAGAGTGATAATTCAATAGTTGCCTGACCAAAGATCCTGTTCTTCCTGTCAACGAACTTCACTTATACCAATTACGTCTAATTTTAGTCTATCCATTCCCTTCTTCAGATTCTGTAACCTACTACAGCGATTCAAACTCCTAACATTACATGCTCCAACTCGCAGAATGTCAGTATTCATCTTCCTGATAATTGCTCCCTCCTGTGTAGTCCCTACCTGGAGATCCGAATGGGGGACTTCTTTACATTCGGAATATTTTAACTGGGAAGAAGCCATCATCAATACATAATTCATTCATATAGAGAGAACTGCATGTCCTTGAGAGTTAGTTACGGCTGTAGTTTCCCATTGCTATCAGCCGTATAACAGTATCAACACAGCTAAGCTGTGTTAAATATTATTATAAGGTCATATCAGTAAGTCGTTCAGCTGCCGCCGTTGTAACTTCTGAAAGGCTGTTACCCCCTCCCCTTGCGATGAACCATTTGTTAGTCTGGTGTCTTGACAGATACCCCTCTGATATGGTTGCACCTACGGTTCAGCTATCTGCTTCATTGGGACGCACAAACCTCCCCACCGTGACAAGGTCACATGGTTTCAGGGGAGGTAATCTTACATAACCAAATGTAATCCATTTAACATGATTCTGACAATGAAGCTCTTAATAGTGCCATACTTTAAGAATGAACTGACTGGTAAAACCTTGTTGCTCACCCTCAGGGAGGTGATACATAATAATTATGCAGCAGTAATATTGAAATGAAAAGAACGGGATGATCCAGACTGTGAGATAACCGGTTATACGAGTGGGCTTGGAGGCATACAGATTTCGTATGGTGTCCTGCGATATGTCTGTCCATATTTGCTGCAATGGGTCCTTTATATTGCATGAACTCCTAGGCTGCTGATGTTGGGACCCTAGTTGGTCCTAGACATGTCCGATGGATGATAAATCTGGTGATCAGGCAGGCCAAGGAAATGTGACAACGTTGTGGAGGTATTTCAGTGACATCCTTACTATATGTAGCCAAGCATTATCCTAATGGAAAAATACTTTTTGGTAGCCTTGCCATAAAGGACAATACATGTGGCTGCAGGATGCCTTGCACTTATCACTGTTGCATCAATGTCCCTAGCATCACTGCCAGGAGTGATAGACTGTTGTGTACGATGGTCCCCCAGACCAACATATGATCAATGGGCTGGAATGTTATACCACAGCAAAGGGAGGATTGGGGTGCTCACCACAAGGCCTCCAGATATGAGCACAGCTGTTGTCAATATACAAAGAGAACCTAGATCCTTCCCCAAAGACAACCCAGTTCCAGTTTTTAGCAGTCCAGGTTTGTTGTTCATGACCCCCTGTAAATGAAGGAGACTGGAGGTAGGAGTTAATGGCAGAAGATGTATTGGATGCCATGAGTCTGATTTCCCTTCAGCCTAGCACCAGGAAATATTTCGGGAAGACACAGGGGCCTGTAACGATGGTACTGCATATGTCTGGATGGCAAATATACGCCAATAATATTCGGATCTGCTTGTTCTTGTCAGAGGATCAGATGATGATCTCTTCTAATGGTCAGTCGAAGGCATCCTGAGCCCATTTGTTGTGTATGTGTGTCTTCACACATCCACTATTCCAACATGTACTAACATTGTGATAAGAATGGCCTAGATTATTGGTGATTCGTTGATACGATCATCCAGTCTTGTACATTCCAATAATGTGCCCCCTCTCAAACTTTGATAACTGGGCAAAATTTCTTTGATTGTATCACACATGCATGTGGAATGGTCAACAAGTTTTAAACAACCAGAAGCAGCGTTCCACTATGTCATAGAAAAGGCTATTTGCAGATGATGTTATACTGTATAGAGTAGTAAATGTGTTGCAGGATTGTAAGCGACTGCAGGGGGACTCAATCAAATGTAGTGAGATGGACAGCAGACAATGGTATGAATGTAAATAGGACGAAAAGTTGAGTTGTAAGTCTCATCAGGAGAAAAAGTCCTCTCAATTTTAATTATTGTATTGATGGGGGTGATGGTACCTTATGGGGAGCAATGTAAGTACTTAGGTGTTAATATAAGAAATGATCTTTATTGGGGACTAATGACCTAGATGTTACGCCCCTTTAAACAACTTCCCCCCGTGGGTGGGGGTGGTAGAATAACACCCACGGTATCCCCTGCCTGTCGTAAGAGGCGACTAAAAAGGGCCCGAGGGGCTCTGAACTTTGGTGCGTGGGCTGGCGACCACGGGGCCCTTAGCTGAGTCCTGGCATTGCTTCCACTTACTTGTGCCAGGCTCCTCACTTTTATGTATCCTATCCGACCTCCCTTGGTCAACTCTTGTTCTTTTCCGACCCCGACGCTATTAGGTTTGCGAGGGCTAGGGAGTCTTTCATTTTCACGCCCTTCGTGGCCCTTGTCTTCCTTTGACCGATATCTTCATTTTTCGAAGTGTCGGACCCCTTCCATTTTTTCTCTCTGATTAGTGTTATATAGAGGATGGTTGCCTAGTTGTACTTCCTCTTAAAACAATAATCACCACCACCTTTAAACAACAACATCAGAGATCTTCATTGGGGTAATCATATTAACGAGGTAGTGAAGAAAGGTTACAGATCTCTTCACAGGGTTATGAGAGTATTTTGGGGTTATAGTAAGGTTGTAAAGGAGAGGGCGTGTAAGACTCTGGTAAGACCGCAGGCTCCAGTGTATGGGACCCTCACCAGGACTACTTGATACAAGAACTGGAAAGCAGCACAATTGAATGGTTGAAAACCATAACGGTATAAGTGACAGTTTTAAAAAAATGAGTTAAGTGCAGAATGTAACTCCGGGGGATGTATCTTTTCACCAGCAAAGAGATACAAGTGATAGCGGTAATATTCTGCGCTCTAGTGATGGGTGGTATAACTACAAATAGCATGCTTTATATGAGTGTTAAGATGTTTAAATGCCTTTTTCTCTGAATGACCAAAATGTTACTTATACCGTTATGGTTTTCATCCATTCAATTTATTCTGGGTGATTCCCAACAAAGGAGTAGTGTTACTAAAATGTTGCAAACTTTGGGCTGGCAAGACTTGGGAGTAAGGAGACGAAATACTCGACTGTGTGGCATGTATTTTTTACTTAAAACTTCTATTTGAAATAACCATTTTTTCAATACAACATAGTTTTTATTCTACATTTAAAAAAAATCATTGTTATTCTTTTATTATGGAACGTGTTTTGCCCATATTTTGGGCATCATCAACCATGTTTTTTAACTCATTGAATCAAAATATCCAAGATCCTGGGTGTTTATATCCTTATAAAATCTTTAAAATTAAATGCTACCTTGGAAATTGTTTAAAAAATATGTTATTATATAACTATATGATTTATGTAGACATCTGACTATTTTTTTTGTTTTTTATCATAACGGCTGGTGGAGTAAGCAAAACAATGATAATAAGTACAGATTGGGGCAAATATTCTTTTATTTAATGAGGAATGGAATAAATTATCAAGGGAAATGTTTGATCAAACACCAAGTTCGTTAAAAATATTTAAGAAAAAGGTAGGTAGAGGTAGAGGTAGGTGTGAGGTAATCAGCTGATAGGGAATGCCACTTGGGCGACTGTCCTAAATGCAGATCATCGGTGACTAACTAAATCTAAAGTAGCCTTTGCAAGCTTTTACATAGGCCATGGATGGCAACATGATCACGGTCTTTGGTGGCAAGACCATTCAACTAGTCAGGTCACTATGCTGATCATTTGACTATCTGTTTGAGATGTAACTACATGCTGAGTTTTGCAGCAAAAGAACAACTCTATCTTGGTACCGTACATGATTTGTTTTTTTTTGTTTTTTCTCCTATGGGTGTACCAGCCATTATCATTTAAGGATATATCATTATGAGTGATTTTCATCTTGTTGAATTTTCAACCCTTGAAACTGGGAGTTACAATTAAATTAGCTATATTAGTGCCTTTTAGAAATGACAACTTTATTAGTCAAAAACATCAAGAAATTTACAATTACTTTTCACTAAATAAATCTAAAATCATTTGGATTTCATTCAAACTAGCTAAACATCACATGCAGAGGCCTGATAACCTAAACTATTCTGGATTTGACACTGATGCTGAAAACCACATCATATTCTATGTATTATTTTTTTTACTTGTTTTGGTCATTTTGTAAGCATTATGTGTGATCTTTTTCTAGGTGCCTTCAGTCCTGCGATACAAAATGGAAAGTCTCACCATGGTAATGGAACCATTGTCCTTCGACCAGGAAAACAGAAGAGTCACAAAAAGAAGAATGTGTTAAGGAATGCCTGCAGAATCTTATGATACAGCAAGCTGTAGTATTCAAGTCAAGAACTCCTGTGCTCTCTGTGACAGTGAAAATTATAATATACACATTGATAAGTAGTTAACAAAGGACAGATGAGCATAAAGTATGTCACTCTCACTACCTTAATCAAGTAGGGTCAGTGTAATCATTAAAGTAATATCAAGTCTGATTTATGCATTAAGAACAAGTTCTTCCTCAATTTTCTTCTAAATATATAGAAGGAAAATATTTCAATCAAATACAACATCAATTTTTAGAGGAATCCATAAATGTTACCATGGCCAGCTATTATGGGACCAAAAATGCATCTTTCAATATTTTGTTTTATAGGATCATGTTGTATCTTCTGTCTTCTTATATACTTTCTTCATGTCTAACCAATGGATACTGAATAATAAATACCAATCTCAAATAGGCAAGTGTAAATCATATACCTAAAATATCTTTTAGTACAGTCCCTCGTATCTACATATTTGGCGATTACTATTAAGATATTTCCTGGGTAGGAGCCTGTTGTTACTTTGTGTATCTGATGTACAGGTTGAGCCGGCCCCTTGGTCTAGGGGGAACATGCCAGCCTCTTACCTGGAGGTCCTGGGTTTGATTCCCACCTAGCTCAGGAATTTTTTTCCTGGAACTGGGAGCTGTTTTGAGATCCACTCAGCCACATGATTACAATTGAGGAGCTATATGATGGTGAGATAACAGCCCTGGTCTAGAAAGCCAAGAATAATGGTCAAAAGGATTTGTCACACTGACCACGTATCACCTCATAATCTGCTGGCTTTCGGGATGAGCAGTGGTCACTTCTTAGGCCAAGACCTATCAGGGCTGTAGTGCCATGGGGTTTGTTTGTTTGTACAGATTACTGATGTTCTGCATACACTGTAGTATTCTTTGTCAAGGTGACTGATGTATTCCTACTCAGTGTGAGGTAGTCATTCTCCCCAGACTTAAAATCAGTTGATTTGAATGTATTTGAAACATTAGCAGCCTGTACATAAGATAGGCTACCTGTAAGTAGAACATGGTCCAACCCTGGAAAAGATCTTAAGACTCAGATATTCAATAAATCTATGACTGGTCAGGCATTCAGTCCCTTGGTGATAGAGGTTCCTTTCATTCTAGCATCGTTAGCCCCTGAACGGTCAACACACATTCAATTGTAAACTCATCCTAATGTTTTTGATTTTGTAGCACTTACATTCTCTAAAATTCATCTTGTGCTGCTGATAATGCGAGACGTACATGGTGACTGTATTCAGTCCACTGATGTACCGCTGCTTGCCCTGCTGTCATATACCAATTGCGATAAACAAACGCCAGCACTGCTTTTTACAAGTGCAGTGTATTTTTAATATGTGATACCAGATTTTTAATAAAATCTGACATTAGTCTTGATATTCTAATATTTATTCAATAGAAAAATAACCTTCATCACTTTTTTATAACTTTTCTATTACTGAACATTTTTTTATAATTTGCTTTACGTCGCACCAATACAAATAGGTCTTATGGTGATGATGGGATAGGAAGTGGATAGGAGTGGGAAGGAAGTGGCCGTGGCCTTAATTAAGGTACAGCCCCAGCATTTGCCTGATGTGAAAATGGGAAACTGTGGAAAATCATTTTCAGGGCTATTGACAATGGGGTTCGAACCCATTATCTCGGGAATGCAAGCTCACAGCTCTGCGACACTATGATACCTCTCTCTAACATGATGCACTCAGCCGACTAAATAAGTAAACCATCACCACACTGCTGTGACAGAACATCAGGCGTTAATAAGTGGTAGTTCGTGGCACGACCAAGTACAATAATATTTTGATTTAATGGATGTAAGGTCACAGATAGAGAGAATGAGCCACATGGCAGAGGTAGGCTCAGGCTACCTAGTCAACCTCTCGCAGACTGCAGTATAGCAGACAAAAGTTACAGTTGAAAATTGGGATTCAAACTGCAAAGCGCAGAGAAGGTTGCAAAGTAGTAGCTCTGAAAAAGAAATAGAAATGAGTGAATGGAAATTATAGGAATCTAATATCCTAGAAATGAAATGGCGTATGGCTTTTAGTGCCGGGAGTGTCCAAAGACATGTTCGGCTCGCCAGGTGCAGGTCTTTTGATTTGACTCCCGTAGGAGACCTGCGTGTCATGATGAGGGTGAAATGATGATGAAGACGACACATACACCCAGCCCCCGTGCCAGCGAAATTAACCAATCAAGGTTAAAATTCCCGACCCTGCCGAGAATCGAACCCGGGACCCCTGTGGCCAAAGGCCAGCACGCTAACCATTTAGCCATGTAACCAGACAATATCCTAGAGAGAAGTTTCCAAATGAACTATAATAATAGTATAATTGATCAGACATTCTGTGCCACTGTTCACTTGGGGTAGAGCAGCCAGTTGCTTTCTGCTTCTTCTTTAGCCAAGAGCATATGGTTACCCATCCAACTGGTGACCATGTCCAATGTTCGTTAACTTAGGAGGTATCCACAAAGTTTCATCATGGCTACACCGTTGGGTCTGTTTACTGTATCAGAAAATTCAAAGCAAACAAGCCCTCCCATACTTCTCTTATAAATTAAGGGTTGTACTATTTCAGTAGGCAATGAACTATGCAGATTCGAGTGATACCAATGCAAGTTTGGTTCTTATTGCCTTCTCTCCTTCACTTTATCCCACAGACGCATGAGTTGGGTCTATTCTCTGTACATTCATAAGTAGGAATATTCGTAAGAAAATAGAGCTGGAAACTCTTGGACATTTGCAGATCTCAAATTCTCCCATAATTTTGGTGGTATGATAGCCAGTACATTAGATCAATCAGTGCATATGAAGTTATGTTACCATAGATTCAGTGTTCTCTGGGTATAGTATGAATATTTGTGAAATCCATGACCTGTTCCAGCATGCTCTGTCAATTTATTTTGCATAAATTTACATAGAGAAAGTTTCTGAAAATGAAAATGAAAACTTCAGGATAAATTCACCAATCAAGCACAATTAATTTAAAATGTTTAGAATGAATATTTTCCATTAAACCTATATCTACATACCTATATCTAATCTAATAGTTTTTCAGATTCTTAGTTGTCATTTTAAAAAAAATTGTTAAAAAATCAGAAAATGTTGAACAGTTAAGCACTTCATTTCACTGATTTGCTAGGTCACTTACATGAAGAATGACCTATTTTGGAGGTGTTTTCTACATCAGATATTACATTAATTTAATTCTTTACCGACTTGTTATAAGGGAAAGATTGGAGAAACAGAAGGAAGGAAAACATACATGGCATTCAATAAGATAATTACTGTAATATTCAGCCGGTCACTGTATTATTATCATTATTTTTTCATTTTTTTACGTCATACCAACACAAATAGATCTTATGGCGACGATGGGGTAGGAAAGTTCTAGGAGGGGGAAGGAAGCAGCCGTGGCCTTATTCAAGGTACAGTCCCAGCATTTGCCTGGTGTGAAAATGGAAAACCATGGGAAACCATCTTCAAGGCTGCCGATGGTGGGGTTCGATCCCACTATCCCCAAATACTGGATACCAGCTGCGCTTAAGCAACTGCAGTTATCAAGCTCAGTAAACAGTATGTTTGTAAAATAAATGGAGAAAGATAATTTGTCCTGTACCAAGGAGCACATTTGAGTTAAAGGGAGGGGGATCAACCTAGCCCAAATTTGTAATTATTTGCAAAATATTTTTCATTCTTTCTGTAATATTGTTGCTTGACTCTCAGATTAAAGGTATTAGCTGTAATATAGAATCTTTACCTTTTTAGTCTGGGATCCACTTAATTTCAGAAAAATATGTCTTCACCTCTTTTTGTAATTTCCACTCTCTCTCCTTCCATTTATTTCACATAATTACTTTTTTTTCAATCCACTTCTACTGCTGGGACTGGAGTCTCTGTGCACCCTTCAACTGTAATTGAAGTACTTGTTTTTTCTAAGGCATCTTCCGAATGATACTCTTTCCTCCTGGAATATCACGTTGGAAGTTTAATAATGTTATTTGCTTTATGTCCTACTAAAAGTTGGAAGTTTGTATCTAACACATTTCACATTCTCAAATTCTCCATTTTTAGTAGCAGTTCAGTAACTTTGCAATGCAACTGGAAGGGACAATGTAACATGAGAATTCAAGAAGACAGAAGAACATAAGATAGTGACATATTTTGTGCTCAGTTTTCAATAACATCTATGTTGCAAAATATATTTGTCAACACTGAAGATGTAAGAAATGTTTCTGTGACGTGAATATGTTGTAATTTAAGAAAAGTTGTAAATCATAGTAATATTGTATGTTAACCCTCTTGGAGCCAGGAGCCGATCTGATCGGCCGCTCACTAGCAGCTGGAAGAGGCCAGAGCTCCGCCTGCACTCTACTACTGTAAAGTGCCAGGCCGTTTTTAGTAGAATTACGTGCATTTTAACATTCGCGTATATCTACCGGTGTATGTCAAATACCGGCAAGAAATTTTCTATACGTCGACTACATAAAATAAACAACTGATTTAGAGTGATATAAATAATTAAAAAGTATTATTGTTGATATTATGGTTGTCGAAAACGTTTACTTTTAGGAAGAGAAAAACATTTTTGCACTTTCTTTCTCAATATCTACTTTGAAAATATCATCTACGATACAAAAGAATATACGTATAAATGCAGAATTTATTTATAAATATAATTCTATAAAATAATTATTTTGAACGCGAAAAATAAAAATATAAAAAATTAAAATTCAAACGCATGTCCCTAATGAAAATCAGACAATTTTACTCACCGATAAAATTCATGTATATATCGATGTATGGCAAACACTTAAGATAAATTTTATATATGTGGTGTAGATTGTATAAAAATAGTTCTGAGTTATTAAAAAGTAAAAAATAATAGTTGAGATTATAGTTTTTATTTTATCGGAAATCCCCTTTTCTAGTTTTCTGTTTCAGTATCTATTTTTAAAAACATCTTACAATACAATACAATATGCGTAATTAAATCATCTATGGCACTAAAGCCCTGATGGGCCTTGGTCTACTAAGCGAGCGCTGCTCAGTCCGAAGACCTGCAGTTTACGAGGTGACGCATGGTCAGTGGGACGAATTCTCTCGTTCATTATTCATGGTTTTCTAGACCAAGGTAGCTCTCTTAGCCTAAGATCTCTCCTCGATTGTCATCACTTAGGGTTACTTAGTTTGAGTGGACCACGAACCAACACTCAGACCCAGGTAAAAATCGCTCACCTGTCCGGGAATCGAACCCATGACCTCCGAGTGAGAGGCAGGCACAGTACACTTGACCCGTGGGGACCGGCATTTACGTAATGATACAGAATTAATTTATGAACAGAATAATTGCTCTGAACGAGAAAAAGAGAAACAAAAAATGCAAACACAAATTTACTATGTCACTAGTAAAAAAGAAGGAAAATGACAAAATAAATTTACTTACCGAACATTTTTGAGAAGAAGACCCGTCACCGCTATATAATGTTGTTCAAAGTTTGAGACCACTGTTGAAGCACTTAAGGTTATTTACACTAACACTAATCACTTATCACTAACACTAATCACTTATCACTAACACTAATAGGAACAATAAAAAGCTTAACGCAACGTCATATAAAATCTCTATTTTTTGTTCAAGTAGAACTTCAAATATATTTTGTTTATTTAGGGCACTTATGAAGAGCTGCACATTTAGTATGCAGGCCTTTATCGCACTTGATGCACACAGTTCGCGACCTCTTTCTCCGTTGCGGAGAGCTACATACAACGCACCGTCTTTCTAATGTACCTGACAAAAGTTTTACGCCACACACGGGAATATTCGTGATAATCTTTTGTCTATTCTCAAACCATTCAGTACTCAGAGATTCAATTATACTGGAGTAGAACTGGATCCTAGTCATTTTCTTTCCGTTACAGTTTTCTAAATACATCAAATAAGCATTTAAGACCATTCTCGAAATTATATTGAATGCAACTTTTTTCCAGAATTTCAAAGTTCTACGTTCATCTAAATAAAAATACACCATCATATCATTTGTATCAATGCCACCCATATAACGATTATAGTCTAAGATATCCATGAACGAAACAGCAGGCTGAGGAACGTTGTCAGGTTCATTGGGAGAAATTTCCACAAAATGTTCTCCAGAGACATCATCATCATCATCATCATCATCATCATCATCGTCATCACTAGTTTCATCAACAACAGTATTCACAGTAGCTTTACTGCCATTAGAAACAAATAAACGCCTCTTCTTTAGCTGTGGTGATCCCGGGGGCGTGTCTGGTATAATTTCATCACTACTCTCTGAACTAAATTCACTACCGCTATCCGATAAATCATCCGCGTTCACTTCGCATTGTTCCAAATATTCCATTAATTTATCGTCATCAATACCTGCTGAAAATATATCACTTTATCCACTTGCCATTCTGCTGTCAAGAATACACTCACTGCAAGAAGCAATCTTGTACTGACCGGTTAGCGGTATTTCTAAACACAGGAAACAACTCTTGTGAAAGCTAGAACACCCTCTTAGAAATTCCAAAGCAAGGTCAGGCACATAATACCTTGTAGCCCCTTTACTACAGGTTGTCACAAAAGTATGCACGTCACTATAGACTGCCAAAAAGTATGTATATCACAGAATTTCCAGCCGGCCGATGTAATCGGCTCTGGCAACTTCCGCACGGATATTTAAAGGCCGATCTCATCGGCTCTGGCAATTTAAAGGGCGGACGCTCGCAGTACCGCCTGGCTCCAAGAGAGTTAATTGAGACGACTATTAATTAGAATGTCTGGTCAGAATAATAAAGTGTTATAGGTAGTTTGTGAAGCCAGTGAATTTCAACATATAGCCGACGGTATGTGAAGTAATACAGAATGTATAGATTACCTTTTCACCCTCCAAGCAGGGTGCAGAAAATTATGAAAGGCCTTATTTGTGAATATTATGTGATATACTAGACTATCTGTAAAATTGTTATGGTACCGTATGTAATCATTACTTCTTTATCTAAGAACCAAATACAGAATAACTAATAAATGACAAGTGTATTTTAAAATGGGACACTTCTACTCATAGTTCTTTTGAGATAAAAATTGTTCTTATATTACCATCATAAATTTAGAAGAAAATGATTGTAAAAAAAAAGGAGAAAGAGGTGATTACAATTTTCCATCACCACCAGTTGTCTATTATGGTTTACATTACGCTGAAGAGGAAGTGGGGAAAGTTGTATTCTAAAAATAATATTTCATTTGTCAGAAATCCATCATTTTTCAAAATTAAGTACCTACTTCTGGTACTATTCAAGCATTATACTTCAAACAAAGAAATAAATGAGTACCATGAACTGCTGAACTATACTGTCTCTATCTGTTAGGGTCAGATGCAGACTACTTCAGTATAATGTAAGTAAACTTTTGGTATTATGTTATCAACTGTTCCACCCTTGGTTTAGAGTATCTCTGCACAACTGGCTGATAGTCGACAACGTAGCCCTCATGCTGCTCAGGGCCCCTTCCTCACAGAAGTCCAACGAAAATAATTCAGATGTCCAGGCTGTGTGAGAGTCCGCTTATTTTTACCCCTCGAGTAAGCCACTCTCATATAGGCAGTGGAAGCTAATACTGGCCCATGTACACATACAAGGTGCTACATTATAGTAGGTAAATGCTTAAAGTTTCATAAACATAAACTCAAGGAAATGGAACAATGGCTTTTTCATCAAATCACAGTTAGGACCATAATACAATTCCTCTTGGGTAATAAGAATGATATGTTCCAACAGAGATCATAGACCTGTGTGAGTTGTCACAATGTAATAAAGTTTTTATTTCAGAAAATAAATGGCCTGTTAATTTGTAGAAGAATTCTATTCACATGAATTCATTGTAAGACATGGACAGTACAATATTTGTTCTCAATTTTTATATATTTCACATTCCTATTAGATAATTTTATGCCAGAAATTATATCTGCATTTATTCTTAAGTGTGTTCAGTTAAAATTATATTTTTTATTATAATTAAGATGAAGATGTTCGTGCAACAGAAGCTATTGAAATATGCACATAAATGAAATATAAATCAAATTCCTACAAGCACTCCACTCACAATATGCTACGAAAACAAGTAAAGACTGAATTAATTCATTAATTTATTGAAATCCTAAATCAAGACATAGCTCTTGTCCTCCTTCCCCATGACGTAAATTATACCAGAAGGTAAGCAAAATAAATAATTCATGGAAAATTAATTTGGATTCCTTCGGAAAGACTGTTGGTGAATTTGAAAATATGATGCCTGATTAAATACCTGTAATTGCATGAGCATACTCGTACAACAATCTTTAAGAGACTGATATGTAATTTCCATATCTTTGAATTACAGTCCACCAATTGAAATCTGAACATTATAATATTGATTGCGATTACCCAAACTGAATGGATCTAGTTACAAATGATTATTTTCAGCACAACATGATGGAAGAATCTGTTCCGTTAATTTGATAGTGGTGTTGGCTGCACCCTAAATAACAGCTTTAAAACCTAACTTTGTAATAAACATAAAAAATAGTGCTGTTTGTTGACCAGCAACTGACACACAGCTGTGATGTAAATATATAATGTATTGTCACAAACTTATTATTTGTACTTTTTCTAGTTAGAATCCAATGTAACCAATTACAATAAACTGTTATTAAAATAAAACCAAAAGTATAAATCTAATTTCTCATTTTCTGTATACTCTTATGCCTACAGTATTTAACACTTTAGCACCTAATTGCATGTTACTGCCACTGTAAATGGAACAAACAAAGGTAGAAATGTAAATCATAAAAATTGAGAAGCTAAGGAGAAGGGATGAAACACACATACAGGAATAATACACACTGAGTGAGTTGGCCGTGCGGTTAAGGACGCACAGCTGTGAGCTTGCATTCAGGAGATAGTGGTTTGAACCCCACTGTCGGCAGCCCTGAAGATGGTTTTCCGTCGCTTCCCATTTTCACACCAGGCAAATGCTGGGACTGTACCTTAAATAAGGTCACGGCTGCTTCCTCCCCCCTCTTAGCACTTTCGTGTCCCATTGTCGCCCTAAGACCTATCTGTGTCGGTATGACATTAAAAAAAAGAAATACAGTGACAGGTTGGTGTGGACAGAGGGGGCAAGAGAAGAGATACAAACGGCACTGTCATCCTCATAGATCAACTCTAAATACAGGAATGAGTTAGCTGGAAAAAGTTATAATGTTCAATAACGGACCAACTATATTGGTATTGGAAAATTACTCATTCGGGACAAATATTTCAGGTTCCCTACGGGAATCAGTTAGTGTGAGGAACACGTGAGCCAATCATACTTGAACACAACAGATCTCTGGGAGAATAGAGGGGTGATTGTTATAGAAATCTTGAACTGGGAATAAAGGCGGAGGTCTTGAGAGACCTTGGGGAGAAGCAATGCAGAATCTGTGAGAGACAGGTGTGTGGCAGTGAGCTGCAGAATAAGTTGTATGTGGTGGGTGAATCAGTCCAGATATTGCGAAGGGTGTGCAAAGCAGGGAGGGACTACTGTCGATGCAAATTAACAACCAGTACTGAAGGGAATTTGGCTAAGCTGACTGACAACTGAGTGTGGAGGTGCTGAGCTTGAGTTCTGGGTTTGCACCTCCCTTCAACTAACCATTACGATGTGCAAGGCGACTACGGTGTCACGGAAGCAGGCGGAAGAAGAAGCCCTCGAACACAAGCTAAGTACTCACCAAGTGCTGTATTCCAAAGCTGAGCATTACTGAAGTGAAGAGTGTAGAGAGAAATTGGGTAGACAAGGACTTGAAAGAGTTTACCTCAAAACAAGAGTTGTATATACAGTTGAACCTGCTTTATACGTAACTCTGTTCTATGTAATTCGTATTTGTACGTAATTTCCTTTAGGTCCTGGCAAAATATAATTTAAAAGAGTGTTAATTAAACCTTACTTATACGTAATCCGTTTATACGTATTTCACTGTTATACGTATTAAATGTCAGTGAAATATAACTGAGTTTTGCGTAATTGTAATGAGAATGCGCTTTTTAAAAAGAAACTACTGTATTTACGAAGTTTCCTCTTTGTCGGCGTGGGCAGAAGTAGAGCGATCCGGTTTCGGTGCTGAAACAGAACACAGAGTTTCGCCGAGTGACATTGTTGACGCTTACTTACTAGCGGCTTAACAAAGGCGAGTCCCCTTCGCTCTTCCTCTACCTTCGTCGTTTTTGACACGCTGCCAAAGATTAAGATACATTATAAGCAAAGTGGGCGGTTTGGGTGCGGAAACAAAAGAAAATACAGTAAATTTGTTTGAATATGAGAATTTCTTTCGTGGGAACAACGGAGAAGTAAAATGTCCACGATGCCGGTATCTGGTGTTTACTGTTGAACAGTCATTTTGTCATTCAGTTGCTTTTGATTAGCCATGGAGAACAGGAAAAGGAAAAGTTATACGAGAAGTGGACGCTAATCCACACAAAACAAAAACTGAAATCACTTCAGACTTAGGGATTGCTTATACTACGCTATGTACAATCGTCAGTAAAAGAAACGCTGTTTTAGATGAGTTCTTAAAACTGGGTTCAAAATGACCAAAACACAGCCGTCAGCAAGGATGGTACGTAGATTTGGAGAGAGCACTTTTCACATGGTTCCACCAAAAGCGGGCTGCAGCTTTACCAATTAGTGGAGACATGCTGCAGGCAAAGGCGATAGATTTATCTGAAATGATGATTATTACTGCTGATTTCAAGGCTTCGTCAGGATGGTTGCAAGGATTTAAAGATTGTCATGGAATCACAGGGAGAACAATTTCCGGTGACTCCAAAATCTTTGGACGACGTCACAGTGCAACACTGGAAAGAAGAGGTTCTGTCAGGTATTGTAAGCGATTTTCAGCCTACAAACATCTACAACTGTGATGAGACCGGCCTATTCTACAATCTCATTCCTAATAAAACATTAGCTGAAAAAGGTGACTCATGCCGTGGAGGGAAGAAAAGTAAAATTTGTGTAACAGTCCTTCTCGCCACGAATGAAGATGGATCTGACAAACTTCCTCCACTTGTGATAGGAAAATCGAAGAATCCGAGGTGTTTTAAGAGTGCTAAAACAAAACCTACGGAATAAGAAATCCAATGGAACAGTGGTTGAAAAACTGAAAAAGAAACAGAAGAAGATCCTTGTCAAATCGTTCTGGAGAAAGTCCGAGTGGAATTTTTCCCTCCTAACTGTACCAGTGTTCTACAACCACTTGATTTGGGCATCATTGCAAATTTCAAAGTGCATTATAGAAAAATGCTGGTTCAACATTTAATAACACTGAGTGATGCAGGAAATGAACCCCTCTCCATTAATTTGCTACAAGCCATGGATTTTATTTCGGGTGCCTGAAAGCAGGTGTCTTACTCCACAATCAGCAACTGTTTCCCCAAAGCTGGTGCCTTATTAGAAGAGGCTGTCTCTAATGATGATTATGGGGACGAAGTTTTGTCTGGCAATGAGCTAACACTACCAGAGGGTGGAGTATTCGATACTTTTGTGCATTTCGATGATAATCTGGCTGTATGTGGAGAACTACCGGATGAAGAGAGGTGATGGACCAGCAACAAGCGATGGTGACATTGGAGGTGGAGATAACGACTTGAATCTTGACCCCTGAACTGTGTGAAGTGTTAAGTGCAATTGAAGTGTGTTGGCGTTACATCAGTGCGAAAAGTTGTAGTGAAAATGCTTTGAATTCATTACTAAGTTTGCTATAGGAGGTTTATACTCTTAATGCTAGAAAAGTGAAACAAGCCAAACTATCTTATTTCTTTAAGGCTGGACCAAGTTCAAAATATTATTTTCTGTCTTAATGTATTTATTATTTGCAAGGATTTACACATGTCGGTCTATTCTACTGGTTTTTCAGTAAATATGTGATGTATTGCGTAAGTCTGATTTCTAAGTAATTCTGAGTTACAAGTAGTTTTTTCTCTTCCCCTTGATATACGTATAAGTCAGGTTCAACTGTATTTGTAAATGTGTGTTTGTACAGTGTGCTAAATTTTAAAATAATACAGGTGAAGGGAGTTGTGTGTGTTGGAAAGTTGGTCTTGTCATTGCTTAGAGTAAGCTTCCAGAAATTCCGAATCCCAGTCCTCAGCCTGCCCAATCCTTAGGATCACGACAGGTATGACAGGCAGCTTTTTAGGTACAGTGGGGTGTGAACGTATCATGTTGCATCATGGATGATCACCTCTTTGGTCCTCATTTCTTTGAGGGACCTCTGACAGGAGAACACTATCTGCAGTTTCTCCAAGATGAACTACCACCATTCTTGGTACATGTCCCGCTCCTCAACATGACTGAGCTCCACCACATGTGGCGGTGGTTGTGCAGAATTATCTCCATGTGACTTAAGCTGATAAATGGATAGGAAGGGGAGGACCTGGCCCATCAGATCATCTAATCTTATGCCCCTGGATTTTTTCTGTGCGGCCATGTAAAACAATTGGTGTATGCACAGAAACCGGACAATCCTGGTCACCTTAGACCTCTCATCATCGAGGCATGTCAATCTATAATGCTGGAGATTTTACAGCGCGCCAAATGGTCCTTTGGCATCTCGCGCAGCTCTGTATTGACCATGGAGGTCATCAGTTCGAGCATGTGCTGTGTTAAACAACATACGTAACTGTAATCCTGACATGTGTTTCTTAGCCGCTCACCATGCCATATGCCACCATATCAACAGCCCCTTTTTCAGGGCCAAATAAACAGTCTGGAAACCATTAAGAATGCAAGCTTGCTGCCACATCCCAGGCAATTGATTGAAAAATAAATAAAGAAAGAAAGAAAAGCAACTTGCGTGGGATTCAAACCTTCTAAACCTCAAGCACTGTTCACTTTCAGATCTCCAAATGCACCCCTGCCAAGTCACCTATTGTGAGGTATGACATGCAGTGGGCAGTCCCCAACCTATACAGTACCTGTTCCTGATCTGTATGTGCACCTCCTTTTGTAAGGTACTGTACATGTTGTTCGTATCTGTGCCAGTTTTACGGGTTAATTCAGGGTATTCATAATTAATTAATGGTGATGCTCACAATTCCCGCCATTTTCTAGCCCATAACTACACATCTCGTATGTTACCCCGGTTTAGGGAGAGTGGTGGTGGTTATTATTGTTTTAAAAGGAAATACAACTAGGCAACCATCCTCTATATAACACCAATCAGAGAGAAAAAATAGAAGGGACCTTACCACTCGAAAAATGAAGGTATCAGTGAAAGGAAGACGAGGGCCATGAAGGGCATGAAAATGAAAGACCCCCTAGGCCTCAAACTTAATACCGTCAGGGTCAGAAAAGAACAAGAGTTAACCAAGGGAGGTCGGATAGGATAGATGAAAGTGAGGAACCTGGCACAAGTAAGTGGAAGCAATGCCAGGACTTGGCTAAGGGCCCCATGGTCACCAACTCACGTACCTTAATTAAGGCCATGGCCGCTTCCTTCCCATTCCTGTCCCATCGTTGCCATAAGACCTATCTGTGTTGGTGCAATGTAAAGCAACTAGCAAAAAAAAAAAAAAAAAAAAAAAAAAAAAAAAAAAAAAAAAAAAAAAAAAATATTGACCTATTTTGTTGAATTCCTTAAGAATTATTTCCTTTCCACCTTCGGAAATGAAAGTTAAGCAAGAGTGCTTGTATCTATAAGAATTCTCTTGTTTATTGTAATATGACAACAACAAAATATCATTAAAATCATATGTATATACCTGCAATATTGACCAGTTTGACAAGCTGGAACCGCCGTGCCTTTCGTATTAATATACTCCTGTCCTGCAGCTCTGCATTTCTTTCTTTTGAGTCCATGCATTTTCGTGTTTCTTTCTTTTTATTTTAACTTTGCTTATACTACCAGCAGATGATTCGTTGTCTGAGGCTGAAGCCATTTTCAAATTGATGTAGAATGTTCCTGCCGTCATCTAGCGACAAAATGCGTCAGCTGCGGAATGGAGTACAAGAGAGGCCCAAGAGGTTCCGATAGACATTTCACATCCCTTTATCATGGTTAAATGTTGGAGTTGGACCTCTGTTTTGGGTATATAGATGCCCAATAACAAAATCAGTACAATTGCGTATCTAAATCGATTTGGATACAAAATGGAGTTGGCTCCCTCTTGGATTCCGGGTCTCAGTCTAAAACACTATGTTACATGCTTCACTGTCCATCGCTTCCGACATAAATTATTAATGTCTTGACAGAAAAAACATATCCATGTTCATTGTTAAGCTATTCGTTAATGCAGTACATATAATTGAATCGTTCGTTGTTGAAAGGCGCTAAGCCCACATTTTTGACAAATTCGTTTTACAGCGATTTTGCATTCTAAGAAGTAAGATGCACATTTTGGTGTTGAAAGGAACCATTTCCTGGCAGCGCTTGTGCCATTACCACAGCCGTCAGGTTAGTTATTCCGTGTTGAAAGGAACTTAGTCCTGCAGTTAGTGCGTTTCAACATGGAATGTCTACCAGCGCCAACCAACCTATGCAGAGAGCGCTGCTGTGTCTCGGATGTCAAGATTGGAGTGCTTGTTTCATTTGTTTACACAGGTGTTGAGTGTTGTCATTGACAATATATCCTACGTGGTTGTTGTGCTCTGCATATTATTAATCTTCTTCTTGCTGTGTTCTTAAAGATGTTTTCATCATGGACAACGAAGTTATGGCAGGAAAGAAACGTAAATGCAACGAAGAAAATTATGCCGGGAATAAAGTAAAGCGATCAAGGGTAAAGGGTACTGCATATACAAGCTGTGCAGGAAAGGCAGTTCCTCAGAAAAGTATTGGACCTCCCTGCAGGTGTGATGAAAATTATCATTTTTACCTAGACTGTATCTGTTCAACCATTTCACTTCCATAAAAGGGATTTGAATGATTATTGATACTGAAGTTATGATTACTTAATGGATGTCGGACAAAGAATTTACCTAGGTAACTTGTTTGTTTTAGGTGCAAGCGTCACTGCTTCAATATATCGCAAGAAGAGATGCTGCAGGTATTTAGTGCTTTTTATGATTATGAAACCAAAAATGAACAGGATATCCACTTACAGAGACTGATTGAATGGTATCCCATTAAATGGCGAAGATCTAGGGCTGTTAATCAAGATGGAGAACGATCAAAAGTGGAACATGAATCAGCATATACATATTTTTTTCTTAGAAATCAGTAGAGTCTGCAGGTCTATAGGAATGCATTCATTAGTTTACACGGAGTAACACAGAAGCGTGTAGTCAGGATTGCTAAGCTGTTGGTGAAAGGCGAAAGCCCAGTGGACAAGAGAGGATTAAATTAGCAGACGCATGCTATATCACGTGAAATCTGCACTGAAATTCGGGACCACATTCTCAAGTTTCCAGTCAAAACTTCTCATTATGGAGGTAATGAAGTAAACTATTTGGATGCAAGGCTGAACCTTAAAAAAAAATTGCAAGATTTGTTTTGTGAGGAACATCCTAATCTTGAAGTAAAATATACATTTTATGTTGATTATTTCAATAAGAACTTTGGCTACAGATTCGGTAGACCCCAAATAGATGTGTGCAGTATCTGCGAAGAACTTCAAGTCAAAATGAAGTCTCCACACTTGTCACAAAATGTTAAATTAGCAGCAGCTAGTGAGCTAAATATTCACAAGCGCAGAAGTCACAAATTTTTATTCTATGAAATCATGCTCAGAATCCTGCTAGTCTGACGATACAATGTGTGTTGCCTTTGACTACATGCAAAATTTACCTGTAGGCCTACCTCATATACCTGTTCAGGAAATATTCTACCTAAGGCAGCTATGGGTACATGTATTTACAATACACAACCTCCAAGACGATAGTTCCAAAGTATACATGTATCATGAGGGGCAGGCCAAGAAAGGGGCCAATGAAGTGTGCACATTCATACTGGACTATCTCACCAACGAAATTAAACCAGGTACGAAGAAACTTCACTTGTACTCGGATGCGTGTCCAGGCCAAAATAGGATTCATTCTTTTATTCGTTTCTGCATGGGCTTGGTCGAAGATAAACGATTCGAGGAAATTATTCACCGCTTCCCTATTCGAGGTCATTCCTTCCTGCCTTGCGATAGGGATTTTGGTGTTTTCAAGAAACAAATTAAGCACTGCGACAGAATGTACACTCCAAAAGAATACTGTACAATCATTGCTAACGCAAAAATGTATGTTACAATAAAAATGGTTGAAGGAACTGACATAATTGATGTGGATATGTGGTGGCCTAAGCATTATAGGAAAACAACTCTAAGGGTACGTTCACACCGCACGCAGCAAGCTGGGCGGTAAGCAGGGTGACCTTGCTGCTAGGTGAGGGTCGTGTGCAGCAAGCAGCACAAGTGTTCACACCACTACGCTTGGCAGAGTGCTGCTAATCATTTGTCTGCCACGTTTCTCATTGTGTAAGATGGCATTATCAAAGTTATCGAGAAGAATGTATTTAATGGAAAGTGTTGCAGTAAAGATGGATGATCCTAGGATCTTGACTCGTACATGGGTACATGAATTTAACCAGTCTAGAACCACTCGTGGTGAGTTTAATCGTCTCTACCGTGATGTTCGGAAGTACAACGATAAATTTTTTAACTACCTACGAATGACTAAAGACACATTTGATTCCCTACTACGAAAGCTGGAGAGACACCTTTACAGAGAAGAAACTAATTTCAGGAGGCCAATATCACCAGAAGAACGACTTGTTATTACCCTGAGGTGAGTAATAAAATCATATTGCAAACGCTTAAATGGAAAAGGTAGTAAAATCTGCTGGAAATAATTATTTATTACTTCACCATCATATTTTATCAATTGAGAAGTTTCACTCAGATATTTTACTCACAATTTTGAAGTTATTTACATTTAATAATAATGAGCGTACAGTAATTAGCAAAAACAAATTAATGAATTAAAGCACAAAAATGTCCTTGTCGTTTCTCACAACAACCATTAAAAACTACAAAGAATTATATAAACTGTCTGACGGAAAACTGGGATTTAAACTCATCACTCTGTAACCATTGGTAGAAATATTAGTTCCTTCAGTCGGTTTGGGAGCAAAAGAATAGGGCTGCATCTCCAATGCATAAATTTCACTGCAAATTATTTCTTGAAATTTCAAACGCACTGCACGATTGCGGGAACGAGGCAGAGACTTCAAGTCAGGCAGCAGGCTTTTTAGAAACATGAGGTCGTCGTCCATTTCTTCGGCCATATCTTTCTGAAGAAATTCCAATTTTTGTTTTTCTATTGCTATCAATGCTTCATTCTTAGTCAATATTGCGTCAATATCAGGGCGTGACCTTTTCCTTTTCTCTCTACGCATACTCTGAGTGCTTACCGATGACACGTCCAAAGGTATCTCTTCCTGAGGTGATGTCTCTGAAGAAGGTGGTGTAGGGCCATCTTCTTGAGTTCTAGGGACTACTTCATTTGCTACTTCTGCAGACAAGGAGTAGTCGAATGAAGAAATTCCTACACTGGAACTTCTAGCTTCTGATATCATCATATCACGCAGGAAACTTGTTGTATACAAGATAAGGTATACTGGAACAGAACATAAATTTATTGCTTCAATATGACTTTATACAATATATACATGAATTTAACTTAAACTTTTCTTAAAGCTGAGTAAATTCGCAAGTAATTAATCTTGATAGTAGACTGAGAGTCTGTAGAAATGTACACTTTATACACATTAACTTTATGTACACTCGAAGCTATCTTGATGAGATAGTTTGTAAAAAGGTAGAGTTCACGATAGTCGAAAACTATCGGTTTTATAAGCGTAACTTGCCATGCAAGTTCCTACTAACATAATGCAGTTATTTCTATTGGCTTGTCATGAAATGACATGAATATTCACAATTAGAGAATCTAATGTAGGTGTCGGAGCCTGAGTGAGGACTGAGGATGTGTAGAATACAGGCATCGTGGCTCGGCGTGGCTGCAGGAACGGGAACTGAGGCAGTGGCCCGAGGTGAAACCTCATACAACCAGAATTCAGTCCACCTGGCCGAGACACATGTTTAAGAGGGATAACCTCCGTGTTTGACGTTCAGTGTAATCTGGTGCTGGATACTGGAGAGTCCTACTAAGTGGCTGCCAGGTGCTCCTTTTATAGTGCAGACTGACGTCACAAGCAAGCGCACTGGAGTCGTCTCGTAGAGTCTCACATAATCCAAGCTGCGGCGTGCGCAGAGCTAGGAGCGTGAAGGACACACAACAAAACTCATCAGTTGAAAAAACTGCCAAGAGCTAGTTGTCCTCCCATCTCCACCTGTACCAGATTTCGGCTTTTCAATTTTGTTAATTTCCTGGCGAAAATAGTCGTGCAGTGTTTTCCAGCGGGATCTGGCATGTTTGACTGAAAAACAGAACAAGAAAAGAGGGTGAGAATGATTCACTAATTAAAAGTTACGATCATGATTCAAACAATGTTGATATATGCAACTATCCCTCTCAGTATGATATTTGAGTTCGTATCCCTGCTTCGCTAATTCTTACTGGCCGCATTTTTGAAGGTGTTTCAGTTTTCCTTACTACCGGGCGAATTGGCCGTGCGCGTAGAGGCGCGTGGCTGTGAGCTTGCATCTGGGAGATCGTGGGTTCGAGCCCCACTGTCGGCAGCCCTGAAGATGGTTTTCCGTGGTTTCCCATTTTCACACCAGGCAAATGCTGGGGCTGTACCTTAATTAAGGTCACGACCGCTTCCTTCCTACTCCTAGACCTCTCCTATCCCATCGTCGCCATAAGACCTATCTGTGTCGGTGCGACGTAAAGCAACTAGCAAAAAAAAAAAAAAAAAAAATTTTCCTTACTTGGTCATACACATACTAGGGTGATATCTTGATACAGTTCCAGACACTTTGCCCGCTGTTCGTTTGTTTGTATGCTTAACCCATCCCTGAAGGAAAAAATAAATAAATGGGAAAGAACAAATCCGTCATTAATCTTAAAAGCTCTAAATTTCAGAAGACACAATTATATTACGTTTCGTCTCCTTCTTTTCAGATTTCTTGCAACTGGTGACTCGTTTGCATCTCTCTCCCTTCGCTTTAGAGTGGGGAAATCTACAGTAGCAGCTATTGTCAAGGATACCTGTAAAAAAATATGGGAGGTCCTGCACGAAGAGTATATACCGGAGCCAACAACAGAATTGTGGTATGATGTAGCAAAACAGTACTCTTTCAGTGTAATCTGGTGCTGGATACTGACTAATTGCATCGGCAGTATAGATGGAAAACATATTGAGGTGAAATGTCCGTCTAACTCTGGCTCATTGTACTACAATTACAAACAGTATTTTTCAATAGTGCTTCAGGCTGTAGCTGATGCTGACTGCAGATTAATTGCAGTTGATGTGGGTGCTGCAGGCCGTTAGAGTGATGGAGGTACATTCAGGACATCTTCATTGTTTCAAAAATTAGAAGCTGGAATTTTGAATGTGCCTGATCACACGGAATTGCCAGAAACACCGTACAAGGTTCCATTTGTCCTTGTAGGTGACGAAGCTTATCCTCTCTTAACATATCTGATGAGACCGTTCCCTAGACGAAACTTAAATGATAAACAACTTGTGTTCATATATAATAAAAATCTTCCAGGCTGTTATGCCGTGGTCCACTCCTCTCGCTTCTCCCAGACGTTTCGACTACTGCTGCGGTAGTCATCTTCTGTGGCGTCATGTAGATACGCTCTCCTGTATCCCGCTGGCGACTGCGAAAGTTGTTTGGGAAGCAGCTGTATTTATATGTAAGTGTGTGGCCTCCAATTGGTTCGCGCTGTGCAATCCGACATCTGATTGACTATCTGAAAGCACAACCTCCGATTGGGTCGCGCCGAGCAGCCTGACATTTGGTTGGCTATCTGAGCACACGACCTGCGATTGGTTCGCGCCGGGCATGGATTCTGACTGGGTCGCTCCGAGAAGTCTGTCTTCTGATTGGATCTCGGAGTGCACGACCTCCGATTGGGTCGTGCTGAGCAATGGATCCTCTGATTGGTTGACTGTAATGTCCCTGATCTTAGTAAACTTCGGCCGTACGTTATATAAAGGGGTGTACCAGGCCTTGCCGAGTTTCAGTCCTTCCTCCTTTCTATTAAAGTTATCCGGATGTTTATGTATTTCGATTGCTTCCCTGTAGAGACGGGCGTGAAAGTGGGATGTTGTGGCCAGTATGTCAGTATCCTCGTAACGGATCTCATGCTTTCCGTCAAGCAGTGCATGCTCCGCTACTGCTGATTTGTCGTATTGCCCGAGGCGACAATTCCTTTTGTGCTCCGTCAGGCGAGTATTGACACTTCTGCCAGTCGTGCCAATATAAACAGCTCCACAGCTGCACGGTATCCTATAGACCCCAGTAGATGTTAGAGGGTCACGTGGATCTTTGGCAGAACGTAACATGTTTCGTAGTTGTTGGGTTGGCTGAAAAATGGTTTTAACTTTGTGACGTTCAAGGAGCCTTCCAATACGATCCGTGACGTCCCGTATATACGGCAAATAAGCGATACCTTTCTTCCTGGGTTCTTCTCGCTTACTATTCGCTGGCTGTCTTCTGGGGTGGAGTGCTCTCCTGACCTCTTCTACCGTGTAACCATAGGTTTGTAAGGCTAGATCAAGATGCCGTAGTTCCTTCTCGATGTACTCTGGTTCACAGACACGAAGGGCGCGATCCACCAAAGTCTTCATCATAGCGCGCTTCTGGCCAGGATGGTGATTCGAATTTTCATTTAAGTACCGGTCTGTGTGTGTTGCTTTTCGGTATACTTGATGCCCCAGGGATCCATCATTCTTCCTCTTCACCAGCACGTCCAGGAAAGCTAATTCTCCGTCCTTTTCCTTCTCCACAGTGAATTGTATACGAGGATGAATACTGTTCAGATGTGTAAGAAAACCGTCAAGTGCCTCCTCTCCATGTCCCCATATTACAAAAGTGTCATCCATAAAGCGGAACCAACAGCTGGGTTTATTTACAGCAGTCTGCAGGGCTTCCTCTTCAAAGAACTCCATATAAAAATTAGCAATAACAGGGCTAAGTGGGCTTCCCATGGCAACACCGTCTGTCTGTTCATAAAATTCATGTTTCCATTGGAAAAATGTCGTCGTAAGTACATGTTCAAATACAACTGTTGTCTCATCTGCAAAGAGATGTTGAATATGTTGGAGAGTATCCTTGATTGGTACCATAGTGAACAGTGAGACGACGTCAAAACTAACGAGTATATCCCCCGGTTGTACTCGCAAGTGTCGCAATCTGTTTATGAAATGGGCCGAGTCTCTGATGTGTGAGTCCTTAGTCCCTACGTAAGGTTTCAGTAAATTGCTTAAATATTTTGCGACTTCATAAGTTGGAGATCCAATGGTACTAACGATGGGACGAAGAGGGACGTCTGACTTATGGACCTTAGGAAGACCATATAGTCTTGGACACAAGGCTTCTGATTTCTTCAGCTTCTTCTGTTCTTCTGGTGAAATAGAAGATTTCTTAATCAGAGTATTCGTCTTGCGCAGGATACTCAGTCGGATCATGGGGAAGTTTTTTGTAGATCGATGGATCAAGAAGTTCTTTGATCTTATGTTCATAATCCACGGTGTTCAAGATAACAGTAGCATTACCTTTGTCAGCTGCTAATATGATAATACTTTCGCCGGCTTTTAAATTCTTTAGTGCAAGCCTCTCCTTCTTGCTAAGATTACGTTTTGGTAACTTGGCCTTGCAGAGTATCTTGGAACAGTCGTGACGTATTTCCTCGGAAACCTCTGGTGGCAATTGACGTATTCCCGATTCTATGTTGGTAATGATTTCTTCTATTGGGATGGTTGCCGGTGTAACAGCAAAATTGCCTCCTTTTGCAAGAACAGTAGTTTCATCTTCTGTTAAACAACGGTTAGATAAATTAACGACTGTCCGGGCAGTATCCACTCTGTCGATCGGATCCCTCGTCCTCATAATGCCACTTACGCGTTTGTACTTTTTCTTCTGCCGTAGCGTATCCTTCTTCTCCTGATGTTCCATGGTGTTGTAAGTAATCCTATCAATTCGGTCCCAGTCACTCCAGTGCATCGAGTTGCCTGTCGTCAAATGTAGTGATAAAAGCCGTTCATCATTGAGGGCCAGTTCTTTACGAGTAAAATGAATACGTTCCCTAAGAAGAGCTTGTTCCGTCCTATGATAAATTCTGTGTGCTGAAGGAGTTGAAAAAAGTCTCTTCTGTCGAAGAAATTGTGGAATAACACAGGTGTTGCGGCAGCGGAGTAAAAATGTAAGAGAGCACAGTAGATGGGATTTCTTCTTGCGAAGCGTTTCAAATTGACGACTTAAACGATAAATATTACAGGTCGTGTGCTCAGATAGCCAACCAAACGTCAGGCTGCTCGGCGTGACCCAATCGGAGGTCGTGCTTTCAGATAGTCAATCAGATGTCGGATTGCACAGCGCGAACCAATTGGAGGCCACACACTTACATATAAATACAGCTGCTTCCCA
The DNA here is from genome assembly GCF_040414725.1 of Anabrus simplex. NCBI lineage: Eukaryota > Metazoa > Arthropoda > Insecta > Orthoptera > Tettigoniidae > Anabrus > Anabrus simplex. Next base: position 109,347,976 of record NC_090269.1, on the reverse strand, counting down.
AACAACTTTCGCAGTCGCCAGCGGGATACAGGAGAGCGTATCTACATGACGCCACAGAAGATGACTACCGCAGCAGTAGTCGAAACGTCTGGGAGAAGCTAGAGGAGTGGACCATGGCATAACAGCCCAGAAGATTTTTATTATATTGACACCGGCCGTGAAAGCCTTCATACTTCAACTTGTGTTCAATTACCGTCTATCCAGAGCAAGAAAATGCATAGAATGTGCTTTTGGAATCATGAGTGCTAAATGGAGAATTTTGCAAAAACCGATTGAAACGAACGTTGATCTTGCAATTTCTATTGTGAATTTTATTTGTGTATTACACAATTTTGTTATTGCTGAAGAGGGTATTGATCCTCAGTTCATGAACGTTGCTACGGCCTCAACAGCAACAGTACAAAATAAAGAGTCTGGTTCGCACTTCTGCTTCTCGAATTCAGCTAAACAAATTAGGGAAATACTAATGCATTATTTTAGTGGACCTAGAAAACTGGGTTGGCAGAATAATTATGCTATACCGGAAAACATTGTGGAAAGAAATGCTGAAGTAAACACAGATAGATACAACCTACTCCAAAAAAATACTCCAGGGCAAAATCAACAGCAAAAGGGGTCCTGGAAGAAGAAGAATATCTTGGCTTGACAATCTTAGAGGCTGGTGCAATATGTCATCAGTTGAACTGTTCCGCGCTGCCACAAACAAGACGAAAATAGCCATCATGATCGCCAACATCCGAAATGGATAGGCACCGAAAGAAGAAGAAACAGAGAGGGACTAGTTACACATTAATTTTGATGGTGTCATATTTTCATTGCTAATATTTTTTAGTGCTAAGAAAAAATGAGATTCTCTTCATTTAGTTAAATGGTAAACCTCATGTAACTAAAGGCAGCCTTATTTTATGTATCTGCTATATTAATCGTTAAACAGAGTTGAGAAAATAAAACCAGAACACCAGTCAATTTCGTAAGTATTATTAATAATAATATTGAATACTTACCATCACAGCCCACCTCTGTAGCTACTTCGTCCCAAAGTTTCCTACTAATCGTATTGTTTTTGTACGACGCTGTTTTGGGATCCCATAAAGGTCTTCTCTTAAACACAACACTGATTAAAACTTCTTCCATGGTGAAAACTGTGTGAGCTAGTAAGCAGTACGCTGGATTTATAAACACTGCTGCCTGTCGAGCTGCGAGGCAAGCAGGAGAGTTGGCATGGCATGTCCTTGAAACCTTCGCAGCGTGCGGTGTGGACGGTCTCATTGGAAGAAGCTGTGTTTCTAAACGGAACATGCCGCTTACCTTCCTGCGTACTGCTTACTGCTAAGCTCGCTGCGTGCGGTGTGAACGTACCCTAAGTGATGAATCAACAGGAAAGGACATTCCTAGAAGAGCGAAGGTGGTGTTTGCTCCTGCATCGTTTTCCGAGTTCCAGTATTCTGCAGATCATCCTGGCAGAGTGATTGCTCGTCCCTTCATTGGGAGTTTAGTCCATCACACATTACATTTGTCTCAGTCTGGGCCATGAAATGGTCCTCTTATGAATCAGTTGATGAAGGCCTATGAGAAAGGACGAGTACCAATCAAATCAATGAAAAAGGATGATCTCAAGAAGGTTCGTCGTTATGTAACGACTTCTGAGGCGAGTAAAGCATTCTTTGAAGAATTACTAGAATGGCCGTGTCAGTAATAATAATAATAATTGTATGGCCTCAGCTACCGTATAACTTGTTTTGCTAATATGATTTTGTTCCTCGATATCTACGACTACAGTGCAGCTGTTTTATTAATAATGGGTTTATATAAACATACCGCATAACAAAATAATAATCAATTCCGTGTGTTGTTTGAAGAAAATAACAGTTATTCCATTTAAGTTACCTTTTATTTTCATGCTTGCATATACATATATTCACTTAGAAATAAAGGAAATAAACCAAGAACGTAAATGTTATTGCTCGTTTACAGGTTCTGTTCGTTCCATGTTGAAAGGAACCAAGTCCAGTTACATATTTTGTCAGTAAAAGTGTTAGTAGTATACGGAACAATACAATTTCTACTTTATTATAACGGCGTGTGAGTACACTTTACATTGTACAAACAATTACATCTCATATTACAATACAAGAGCGGAAAAATAGTTTTTTGTGTTTATCTCAAAACTTCAAAAATTGGACATAGTGCCTTTCAACAACGAGCTATTCAGTTGTAATGTATGTGTAAATAAAGCACAATGTTATTGCTCTACCACTTTGAAACTTCACACCACCTCAATTCGCAAGAGTCACTATGGACAGAACAGACATTTGTCAGGACTTGAGGTAGGTGCATCCGCAGCAACCTTGCTTACCCCCCTTTCCCCTGAAACGCACATCCAAACGACTTCTCTTGTCAGACGACCATAGTACCATACTGTATCCTAAACCTAATAGTAGTAATAATTTCACTGGGGGACTCAAGAGTAATTAGCTGATGACGACTTAGATCTCTTTGCGCATGAACTGTAAAAATATACCTATACACTGAAATCTTGATACGATACCAGGCGGACCAGAGAAAAAAATTGTTTTAGAGGGAGTTATCATTATATCAAGGATTTAGTCTTAATTCTCATTAACAGGTGTATAGGTAAACATCTTACAACTAGACTACATTAATTACCTCACAATTCATAACATTTAATTCTGACGAAGACCAGACTTGAGAGCATGTAACCCAAAGAATAAACAAAAATTAGAACTAGAATAGCTAACCTCATGTTCAATTGGCAACAATGTACTGTACACTTATTATATTAATTCATTTTTGTTGTTTGATCAAACTTGTTTTTCATTTTAGCAAAGAACTACAATATTCACTTTTATTTAATCTATTTATCTGTTGTGCCAGCCCCGCAGTGTAGGACAGCACCTCTGCCTCATACCTGGAGGCCCCAGCTTTGATTCTTGGCCAGGTCAGGGATTTTGACCTGGACATCGGATTATAATCGAGGAGCTATCTGAAGGTGAGATGGTGACCCCGGTCTATAAAGCCAAGAACAACGGCTGAGGGGATCTGTTGTGCCGACCACACCTTATAATCTGCAGGCCTTCGGGCTGAGCAGCAGCCGCTTGGTAGGCCTGGCCCTTCGGAGCTGTTGCACCATGGGGTTTGGTTTTATTTATCTGTCATATGACTTTTATATACAGAACTACAATATTGATGGAAGGTTGACAAAAAGTACAATATATTCATAAATACACATGACAAGCAACAATACATATCTATAGTCTTAAGTTAAAACTATCCAGCCACTTTATCACAGAAGGTGTGGCCTGAACAAAGTCTGATTGAATACCTTCATACGTCTGCAGTCTGCACTGGAATGTGTTGCATAAACTGGGAAGGAGCTCCACAGTCATATTGGGGGTGAAAGAACTTTGCCCGATCTGAACAAGGATCTGAAGATTCCAGTATTTGTTCTGATCCTATTTAGATCAGACAATGTCCTCCTAGGAAGATGAAATCCTGGAACAGGGCTGTTCTTGCTGAGCAGAGGCCAAAACAGATGGTCTGAGTTGGTAGACCACACCGCTTTCCATTCGTTGAATGGCTTTAAAGTGGACTTCAAGCCTGCCAATCTGAGGGTCTAGGATGTCATCGTGAATGGGAAGGTCCAGATTAGCCAAGGTCAACTTTTCTCCACAGTTGAGGTGGCATAATGTGGCTGAGAACAGCAAGCCAATAAGTGGGAGTGGGTCATTTCTACTCTTCAAATGACATCAATGTTTTTTCCCTGACTGTTTCACAGTTTATATTATCACAGTAACAGGAGGAAAGCACATCAGCAGCTCTGAAAAAATGATAATGGATTTATTTGTTATCTAGATTACATTCAGTCGAGATGAGTTCCACATATAATGCTGGAACCAGAATATTTTATCGGTAATCAATGTATTTAACCGTATCGTTCAAGATTTGAAAGACTGATATTTAGCGCAATGATAGTAATGCATCATAGGACTCAATTCACAATTGGCGCGAAGTCGTAGTCCACTGAGACGGGCGTGGCACCAAGAGTGAGCGAGAAGGAATATGTCAGAAAAGGACAGATACTTGAATGTTGTTTGGGGAAGCACCATGCCATCTTACTAAAAATTAAAGCGGTAAGAAGCAGGCTTGCCTCGTCGAGGAAATCGGGCTATACCTACTCTCCCAGAGGGTTATTAGAGAGGATAAAACCATAGCAATAATCCTCATAATTTTCCAAACATGATGTGTCTTGAGACATTAATAAATAATGAATTCAACAATATAGCATTTGCGGGTGCACTGTGGGAACGAGAAGACTAGTCACATACCAATCTCAAGTGTGTATCCTGGTGAACCCCCTGGCATGGCGTGCCCTGCTGCTCCCTATAAAAAGAGTGAGTTCTAGACTCGAACAGCTAGTAATACCATTGCCGGATTAATATGCATGTGCAGTTTTTTTTGCTAGTTGCTTTATGTCGCACCGACACAGATAGGTCTTATGGCGACGATGGGACAGGGAAGGGCTGGGAGTGGGAAGGAAGCGGCCGTGGCCTTAATTAAGGTACAGCCCCAGCATTTGCCTGGTGTGAAAATGGGAAACCACGGAAAACCATCTTCAGGGCTGCCGATAGTGGGATTCGAACCTACTATCTCCCGGATGCAAGCTCACAGCCGCGCGCCTCTACGCGCACGGCCAACTCGCATGTGCAGTTGAGCATGAGACAATAACAATTCATGTTTCAACTAACTAGTCTATCATTTTAAGCAGTAGACATATCAATTACATTTGGCTTTACAAACCGCCAGTTTCAGTTTTAATTTCAATGAATGTGGGTACGAGCATCCCATGTGCACCACTAGGCGTTTGATTACAGTTAGGACCTGGAATCCACATCAAGAGCTGACATAGCACGAGATCTTCCTATATTTACCTCAAGCAGATGGTGTCGCCATGAAGCCAACCAAGGAGCTGAAACCAGGACTGTCAACCCAGGATGACGGCAGCCTGATGGGCTAAACAGAATAGCAGTGTCCACAATGGAGGAGCCATGAGGTCACCGGCAATGAGATGAACAGGTGTTTTGGCATGAGTTAGGGACAGTAATTTTTTGCAGATAGTTTCTTTTAATGTAAATACAATGTTGGTTTAGCCCTTCTGGCAACCTTTCAATGTAAATAAGATGTCTTAATCCCTTCTGGCAACTAGTTATTATTCACAGGACTACTGCATGTTTAGACAGTGTTTTTAGTTTTGTTTTATGGGTTCTGAGGGAGATAGGTCTAACTTAGGTTTGTTACCATGTAAATACTTTATTTTATTCTTTTATGCATGTTAATGTAGTTAGTTGTACAGTCAGTGTCTTTAAAATGGAAAGTTCTGCCACCTTAAAATGTCGAATGGAAACTTATTATGAAGTGTTAGATAACTTAAAAATAGGACTGCAGGATTGTATGTGTGTGTGTGTGTGTGTACGCACGTGCATGAATTTCAGAAAGGGGCTAAGCAGCGTGCATGCATTGGCAATGTCGAATCAGAAAGGATTTTCTAGATTTACCAGCAGAGTTTTTCCACAACTCTGCACTTGATCTGAACCGGGGACTTAAGAGATAAAGAGTTACATTGTATGGATGATAGTCAAGATTTCGTGATGAACTTATACATGAAAGTGTTTTCATTTGATGAAGTAGACCCGAAAAGAGGTCAGGCACATAGGCCTTAATGTGAATGAGGAAGGAATGATCCCATGTGAATTATGGAAAGGTCCAGAGAGCCAAGAATATACCTGCTTTTAGAGAAGCAGAGGTTTTAAATGTCCCATTTGTCGAGAGAGCCAGCTGTGTGAGAAACTTGGCCCTGTAGAAGGGTCTGTTTACGTTTTTTGGTCGGGTCGAGATGACCTTGCCAATTCCACTCTGCCTGTGGTCAATGACACAGCCCAGCACTCCCCGGAGAGAAGTGATCCTTTAAGAAGAGTGCGAGTGTAATGTTCCTCTTTCCATTTAGCTTGTTTTAATTTACAGGTGTCGCAGAATGTGTTGTTTTACTGTGCATTGTATTATTAGATTGTTTGTATTTTATTGAATTGTCATGTGTTTGTCATTAGAAAGTGTTGTAGCACGCAAGCTACCCAGTGGTTGTTGGTTCAATCCCATTCTTAACTTGGTGAGATTCGGGCTCACATTTAACTTCAGCGATTTTTGAGGTAATAATTAGTCCTGTTTTCATGTACATATGTAAATACATCCCATAGGTGAAGGAATGTCTGATAATGATAATTTATAAATCTGCGAAGTATTACTGCTCCTAACATCATAAACCTTGAACGTTGTGCCAAGGCCTTCTATACAAACGGCCTGTTCAGACTGATCGTATTTCCTCAAAGCAAAAGCAATTATCACATGGACTCCATGAATTTGTTTTATTGCTACTTTATGGCCTATAATTTAATCTTGTAATTTTATTGCTATCGCAATGTGTAATCTTGGATTTCTTTTTATAGTTTCATTTTGTGCTTGTGCTCATTAAAATTTGTTTATCTTACTTTGTTCCTCATTTACTCACACAATGACGCTTCCTGTCCAATTAGATCTTTAAGATCCATTTATTAAGGCCACAGGACCGTACACACGCTCTCCGATGATCTAGCCAGGTGAAGAAAGGACAGGAACGATAGGCGAGTTGCATAACCCCATACTCACTCAACTTATCTGATTTCTCATATGCCAGTAGGGTATAGTATAGAGATTTCACTGTAGTTCTGTTTTGAAATAAAATGCTACATACTGAAAATGAGATTTCGACAAGACTAACAGAACGTTCATGCACTACGAATCTATTTCACTAATTCATACAATAAATATTCCGAGATCCCACTTGTTCGGGCCTCTGTAGTTCAAAAACCATACTATTTCTGTTATATTTCTGTAAGGTAAATTCTTTTCAAATATTGGTAGTCTTTTGATGGAAGAACTACTTACATGAAAAGCACAACAACAAAGCAACAAACCCACTATTATTCCTTCGATCTTCCAGTTATTTCTGAGATAAGACAAATGAAATGAGAAAGATGTTCTTTCAACTGCATAGGAAGGAAGTAGAAATAATACTACTTGAAAATGTACATATTTAATTTTATTACTGTATAATGTTTTGAAAAATCAGTGTACTTAACATATACTTAGCATAACTGTATAAACTGTGTTCACTCATTTGAATCTTGGCAAGTGGTATATTTTATAGGATACTGATATTTTTTAAAATGTTAAAACTTAGAGCCAGTAACACTTGCATCTATAGTAATTCACTTTCAAAGGTAAACTCTAAAAACATTATCTTAATAGAAAAACACAGTTCAGTGGACAATATTGCAGATCATACATTGAATCCAAAGAAAACTACTTCAAAAATGCTTTTTTGGACACTGGTCATTACCACCCTATTTTCCATACTGACGACTATGCTTAAAAAAATACAATATTAAGGTACATCGGCCTGTGTTATATTAGATCATTGATTATAGTACCAGTAACCTTTTCATAAAAGTCACCAAACTTCTGGAAATAGAAAACAAATGTTACAGACTCTTATGAATGATTAAATCTAATATCAATATTTTTTAAAAGCACTACTTACAATTATACTACCATCCGTTTAAAGCAACAATGACCAAATATAAAAATACATATTTATTGCTATAAACAACACTCCTGAGGAAAAGTCCATATTTGTCTGAAAGTAAGCTTCTCTGTTTATATACATTCCTGAATTGTTTCACAGTCAACAAATTTGCTGAGACATTCAGTGCAGATGAATTTCACATTCCCCTTCCACTAAAAATAGAAAGGAACATCCTCTTGCTGTAAACGAATTATCAGATCAAAACTGCTTACCCAGGTGGGTTATTACAGTATTGTGAGTACAAAGCTATAAGTGCCAATTTGCTACTAAGGGGAAAGAAACCATTAAAATACGAAACGTCAATTACAGCCGACTTGGTATTTTTAGACTTCATTAGAAAATTAGGGAAACATCTCCAAAGTAAACCATTCTGACAAAGATTAAGTTCAAAATGATAGTTTTTTCTGATACCTAAGGCATAAGATGGTTAAGATTCTAACTGCCTAACAATTCCCCTAACCACATGAAAGAAATAAGTGTCCAAGAAATAAAGTTTTTACTAGTATGACACTTGAAGGTCTCCGTTCTCTCAATAATCGATACTGAAACTTACTTTCAGACCTGTCTTCAAGTCTGTAGTTTAACTTCCTTTCAGAGAACTGATATATGTAAAATTACATGATTGTTTAAAAACTAAGTACAGAGTTAAAGCATTGTGTTTTATAAGCAATGGAATTTTTTGTCTTTGTGAAAATAAATTGGAATGTTAGTTACAAATTACTAACTGCTTATAAAATAAGTGGTCTTTCATGGGATCTTTTATAAAATATAGTAGGAACAATAAAAGTATAAATAAACCACAAAAAGAAAATTACAAACCTTTACGATGAAAACGATATGCACACATTAATTCTAAACACAGCAAAATAATTACTTTATGGCTAATATAGTCTCAAGGTCACAAACAGATAACAAGAAATTTAATATTAAGCTTCACATCTGAGTCACAACTGTGAGCTTGAGAGCTCAGTACTAGAGGGCCAGGAAGATGTGAAGCTCCACCGGTTCAAAGGCAATTCTGGTTGTAATAGCACACTGAATGCAAATATAACTGCTTTTCAAGTTTTGATCAAGAATTAAAACTATGTTAATGCTAATTATTAAGTTTAACAGGGTTTTATAAATTCTGTCCTCCATTAAAGCAATTAAACAGTTACCACGAATATTAATATAAGGTTTGTTTCAATTCTTAAGTATGCATTTTGGAACTTCATAACCACTTTCTTGGATTCTGTAATAAATTTCTTATGAATTATTTTTATAAGGAAGATGCGAGAAATGCAGTAAGTTGTCCTTTTTAGTAAAAGATCATTCCAGTCATCTGGCTTAAATCAAGATAAACTCTGCAGTGAATGATAAATTTTTGCATAATACATTCAAAAATTTAAGTAGTTTGATATACAGGTCACTGACCCATGAGTACATTAAACAGCAGATTTTGTTAGTGGTGATACCGAACGTTATGTTATTTCTTTAGTTAAGAAAAGGACAGTTCGCAACAACTCAGATAAACAACACATCTTAAACAAAAGCAGTTAAGATGCTAGGTTGTATCTTAATCTCAAGAATATTTGATTATAAATAAGCAGAAATTTTCCTTTGAACTATACAAAAATAATATTTTACTTATCAGCTGATTAATGACATTATGAAAGATGAAGCTTCATCACCACATTAGCATACTTTGCTAGAATTAGTGGTTGAGAATAGTAAATCATTCTAACAAAGAAACACATTTCAAACTGGACCTGAAAATCAGGCAGGAGACACCAACATGGTTGTGAAGAGGCCAGAAAATGGCATTAAATCAGTTCCTTGAAGTGGCTGATACCTTACCTAAGATCAGTGCTTAATTTTGACTAGAACGCTCTGGAACAGTGTTCCGACACCTTCCAGGGAATTTCTCTTTGCACAGTGTTTTTAAGGGGATTGCTCCACAAAAAGTTACTGGAACATGTATGTTCATACATACTTCACAAAAGTTTTATAAAGTTTTCAAATATCAAACCTTGTGACTTTTATGAGGCATATGGCTAAAATTTTAGAAATTAAGCACTGCCTACGATCAAAACACTACCTTTGGATTTCAGGTATCAACTGAAGTACTGTGGAATACATAACCAGATAATTGTTGAAATAGAATAGAGCCAAAAATACAACACACACAACTAAGCAAAATTCATGGAATTTCGTAAGTTGTTTGAACAGGTGTTTCTTAAACTTCTCTTCGATGATGCACAATTACACTGAGAAATCTTTCAACAATATCAACTTAGTTTATTTGATGTATTTAGATATTATGAAGAATTTCTAAATATCCACCACAATGATGCATTTTTAAAGATATACTTTTTTTTAAAAAAGGAAAATTATACTAAAATAGATGAAATCAGGCAGCATGCCAAGTTCTATGGTTCAATTCACACTTTGGTGACCTGGTACACATGGGGAACATATTCCCAAGTCTTGTCCATTTTACACTGTTTACACCAAGCTGCAATAAAACTTTGAGAATATGTATGTGCTGTGATTTTTTTGTATTCATTCCATGCATATTTCTACATAGTAAAAGTATCATATACAGAACAGAAATTGTATGATTACTGAAATTTGTGTTTAATAAATTATGACACTACATAATTTCAGATACATTTTCAGCCTACTTTCTATATCAACACCTATGAATGTGATCTCCAAGTTTCACATTTACAAGGTCTTTCAAGATGAAGTACACAAATTCCTAGATATTTTTTTCTTATGCAAAATAATGAAAAGTAGGTTTGCAACACAGATTTACTAGAGATACGTCCATGAAGTGTCGACCCAATCCCACTAAATATGATGGTTAACTCCAATATGGAGTCAGTACATCCCGTGGTGTAGAAATAGCATCAAATTCGTCATTACAGGTGAAGAATTACCCTGAAAAAGACAATTATAATGAGTGAAGATAATTCAATTTCTTCACTTACAGCTGTGATACAAAAATACACACAAAAGATATGACACTACACTATATAAGATACTACAAAATATACATAAAGCAATCAACTTTAGAAGAGGTCCTCATTTAAATAAAGAAAAAACTTGAGACCTAACCAGATCACAATGTGAACTGTCAAAGCTTGCTCCAATACACTTTGTACAGAAAACAATAATTTTAGAAATAGTCTATTTAGATAAGAAATAAAAAGAACACTATGAAAATAAAATGTTAATTCTTCCACCACTCATAAAAGACTTCCCTTTGCAATGTTTAACATATGCTACATGTTGAACTACGATATTTTAACTGTCCCACTTTTCTGCCTCCCAAACTCAACTGTAAGAAGGTGGCATGTGCATGCACGTATACAGCACCACCCAATGAGTGTACGCACTGCATGTTCATGCACACTTGTGTATGCGGTGTCAGCTAATAAGCATACACACTATACACACCTCACATATTCTGAAAGTGAAATCATTCTCTTTTTATCATTGTGGGAGAACAAAGGTAATGGACACGAACTTGTGTTAGTAATACAGTACTTATAAATTATGTACAGAAAAAAAAAAAAAAAAAACACATACATGTTAATGGACCATTTCCCACATGCCTATTCTAAATTATTTCAACATGCTACCTGCCTGTCACCCTGCATAGCAGAGGAGTTGTAAAACTCAGGTTCATCACACAGGTTAAGAAAGATCTCATATCTTACTTTATTTTCCTTGTAAGCGTTCCTCACTAGCTCCCTACCTTCCCTCCCACCTTCGGGCACTTGTTCCATTTCAAAATTGTTCATAAAACCATAACATTTATGTGCGGCTTTGAACATTAAAACTTTTATGGGAAGTTTAATTCTAAATGATGAATTTATGCTCCTTTTGTTTTGAATTATATCAAGTAAAGTTGTGCCAAAACACAGAATGAACAAAATTAACATTAAATTCTAAATACACTTGGTGGCTCTATTCTTCAATAGAATAACCGTTTAGGCAGTGTATTCACTTTTAAGGGTTCCAGACGTACAGCTTTATAACTATGTCTATCCTATAATAATATGGAAGAAATAAGCTTTCTAATGGTGAAAGAATGACAAATCGGCTGAGTGGTTTAAGATTACCCTCAACATGTACAGTAACTTTCTGTCTTTCTACAGGTAGTTTTATTATATCATGCTTGTAGTGACACCTAGTAGCATTGTAGGTGGGGCCAGAAGTTGTTATGGCAACCAGTACATGCCTTGCAGTTGTGGGCACTTCTGTCCCCTGGTAAGTATGCACAAGCTTGCAGAAGCAGGCTGGTCAGAGTTGGACATTGTGACACATGTGCTCTTGGCTAACAGTGGAAATAGTAGTTTGTTTCATGTGGTTTTTCAAATTAAGTAATTCTATTATCAGTAGTTAGTTTTAAGTACTGGTGGGCAGTCTGCAGTGAGATCTAGAGATTTCTTGCGACTAGCGCAACAACCTGACACTTGCAAGAAGGCCGAGGGACCTCAAGTGTGCTGTTCCCATGTCACAGCATGAAGTAGGCCTATGGCTAGGAGCTGAATGTTGTTTGTGCCAAGTGGACAAGTAGTGAACTACGTGCCTTCCGCATTCTGTAAATACTGTACATGTTAACTAGTGATTAGGTTGATCAGTTTCAGTGTGTGTGTTACTGATTACATAATCTATAAAGGAAACATGGATAGGACTGTATGCAGCATTAATACCCTTACTCAAGGTTACCCTTAGTACCTCTGTTCATATGCAGTATGTAATTTTTCAGTTCGCTGATGCCTCGAACCTCGTGGTGTAGGAGTAGCGTGCCTGCCTCTTACCCGGAGGCCCCGCGTTTGATTCCCGGCCAGGTCAGGGATTTTTACCTGGACCTGAGGGCTGGTTCGAGGTCCACTCAGCCTACGTGATTAGAATTGAGGAGCTATCTGATGGCGAGATAACAGCCCTGGTCTAGGAGACAAGAATAACGGCAGAGAGGATTTGTCGTGCTGACCACACGACACCCCGTAATCTGCAGGCCTTCGGGCTGAGCAGCGGTCGCTTGGTAGGCCAAGGCCCTTCAAGGGCTGTAGTGCCATGGGGTTTGGTTTGATGCCTCAAAACGAGTGAAATAGGGTATAGGGCTGGCTGCGTACTTCTCGGAATTGGGAAGTTGAAACAATCAAAAATCATTTTAGTACTCTCACCAGGAAAATCGCATGACCTCCCAAACAGCAAGTTTTCAAGGCTCTCCCAATGAATGAAACAAGCTGGCTTTCAATCTGCACGAAGCTGTGTCAATGAAATTCCATCCCTAACAATACTGATGGAAGCAAAGAACCATATGAAGCAAACAAACATTGGCCTTCACAGCCTACAGTTCACTTTTCCCAGTGAGAGAAAAGGAGCAGCTAAGTGACCAGATCTTGTAGCTCATAGTCCAATGGAAGGTACACACTGCACACCATTGTCATTATGGGCAATGGAGAGAGAACTGCAAATGCTTCCAGCTGAGAACGTAAAAATAAAGTATTGTCTCTGCCTCCAATTTCTCCTCAGCAGAGGGAGATGTGGAGGCTGAGCACCAAGTAATGGAGAGTTAACCAATTGTCAATGAGGGGCCCTTCTTCCCAAGAGAACTGGGTTCACCAAAAAAAGCAAGAAGGACCCCTCTGCCTTGCCCATCATTTGCACATCTTTGGAGGAGATCCAGCAATAAATATGCCAGGCTTCTTTGGGGATCCAGTGATCTCCGAGCCAATTGGAGAAAGTTTCTTCTCAAACTTTTTAGAGGAGCACTGTGGCTTGCACTTTCTTGTCTGGACTTTGGTAAGAGGGATAGTCCTAGTAGGAGAAATCTTCCCAGTTGAATGTGCCTGGGAAAGAGACTTCTCAGACAACACTGGCAATGACACACCAATTGGTTTCTCAGGACAATCTACATTGTCCTTACTTCATTTTGTTGGTGGCTACTTATGCTTATCAATGCTTGCTGGGTACTGATATTAGGTACAAAACTCAAGTGAGAACTGTACCTTTTCAGCTCTGGAGATGGAGAACTCCAGAGCAGCTGTGGACACGGACTTCCTCCAGATGTCTGGATAAGACAGTTTATCCAGAGTTTTGATCTCCAGATCTACTCCTCCCTGAATGTGGGACTCCCCTTACATATTGGAGCATGCAAGAGTAGTTAGCACATACAGCTGGTGGTGTGCTGTCGACACCAGCATGCTCGCATTTTCTACAGGTCGAACCTGAACAACGCAATGACGTGTGGCCATATTTCTGGCAGTTTTATCAAGTCACTGAAGCTGGTATATATGGGGGGGGGAAACGGTTAAACAGTATATTGCAACCTTTATATGCTTGGGCATTGCCCGAGTGTTGAGGGTCAGGATGAAACGTCTGTATCAAGCAGCTTATCACAGATGCCCCTATCCTCCTTGCGTCTTTTACAACCCGATGTACACGGTTTCTGAGCCTATATTCATCAGAAGCCGTAACAAAATCCCTGCGGAAGACTAATCTTTTGCAGGAGTTCAGGGATTTCTTTTTCTCGATCTTAACTGCCACATTTCCAAACAATCTGGCTACAAGCTGGCTATCAGCCATAGATATCTTGATCAGGACAGATACATCATGAAGCTTACGCATTTCATGCAGTTCACCATCAACAATTTCTTCAATGAGATTACTAATTAGGAAATGACTTTCATAAAATTTTCTGCACTAAACCTGAAAGCAACAAGAAATTGAGACAGCATTTTCCTGCTTTTATTCAAGACAATTTTATTAAACCTTTTCACTTTGGAAGATCCTGTAGAGCCAGATACCCTTCCCGATGCCAACCCTACACAGAGGGATGTATTCACTAATATGCATAACTGTGGTGGTTGGTAATGTGGTGTTTTATATACATGAAGAGAAATGTATTAAGACAAAGACTAACGCCCAGTTCCTGAGTTACAAAAATTGACCATACATAATTAAAAACCCCAGACTTGATTCTAACACACTGCCCAGTGAACTGAAGGCCAGTACAATTACTATTCAGTCAAGGAGACAGATTGACAAACTCTTGATTTACTGAACAATTTGTTTGTAAATGTAGTGGTAATCTTTCAAGGTTTGAGAAAGAAGCCCTGGATTAGAGTCATTTAACTCCCCTCAAAAGATTGCTCTCAGCTGGATGAGAAAAACATGAGGAACTGCTACTATGAGATGCTCCTTTTACTTCAAAAGGCTAGATTTCTATTTTTAAGAATTCACTACAGATCTTAGAAAATAGATATCTTCATACCTTTTAGTTTGGTAATCAGGAAAGAGAGGGTAGGTGATGCAATGCACAATTCCACGAGATTAAAAGCCATATACATTACAAGTCTGGTCATGTTTTTAAATGTAACATTCCTGTACTGTTATCTACCTAGTTTTGAAAGAGCTCCAGGATCTCCACTCAGTGCTATGTATTGCTGCCCGTCAGATCATGGTGTTTGAGTGGTACCAGAGCTTATAACTATTCATAAATGATTTTTCTATTTCAAATATGACTGTTCATATCGTATCATTCAGTAGCTATTTTCTACCAGCAGAGACAGAACATCATTAAAATCATCCATATTTGAACAGATTTCTACTTCAAATTACTATTAAATCAGATGTCATTACGTCCTTTAAATCAGACGTCATCACGTCCTTTAAATCAGACGTCATCACGTAGTTGCTCTAGGCAGTGGGTGTTACTTGCTCTGCTCTGAACGGCTGTCTGTCAGGTGACAAGAGAGCAGCAGTCGGGTGGGTTGCATACCGTGGCCGTACTGTACTTCCCGCTCAGAAATGTTACCATATGAACAACTGCTATAATAATAATAATAATAATAATAATAATAATAATAATAATAATAATAATAATAATAATAATAATAATAATAATAATTTGGAGCATGTATCATGTGAGATGAATAGGACACAGATTACAGAGTATAACAGGACAAGAAAATTATTCATTGACAAAGGAACATACAGCAGTGTGCAGTATGTCCTGAAAATACATTTTCATGATTAACTGAAGCTTTGGGACACGTACATTTACTGAAAGAAAATACAATTTATGTGATTTGTACACATTCTTTGCACTCTCATTAACACACATTTCAATATTTCAATGGCATTTATGACTGACAACAAATTAAACATACGAACTAAAACATATCACTGGTGTACTCTTCCTTCACGGGACCTTTGGGCTCATTTAGATAGTATTGTATCAATGTTTGGCACTATCATTCGTGTACTGCCAAGTTGCAAAGCCCATTTCAAGTTTTCTTCGGTGAGCCGACTTCTGTGTCTAGATTTACAAATCTGCATTAATGAAGTATCTTTTGACATAAATAAGTTGATGCGAATACACTTAAAATATATGCAATAAATTTGTGCAATCTAGGAAATCTCTCCCGTGGAAAACGAACATAAACTTCAGTCAAACTGTTTGTGTTTGCAAACTTGCGTTTCATTTGAGTATCGCACTGTAAGTCAATCGGCTCTAGCTGCAGTTCTGGTCCTAACAATTTGCACATCCACTGAGAAGGGCGTAGCGAACACCTGCAGATCATTTTCTAATGCCTGAATATCATGAAACCTACTCTCAAATTCGTCATATAGTGACATTAAAACCTCTTCATATTCCTCTTAATATTTTACTGGAATAGTTTGGAACTAGACACAACTTGGCAGTCAAAACGGGAAAATGTGCTGTCTTTATTCACGAACTGACTTTCCCACAATAGTACTTTTCGCTTAAAACCTTTAACATGATCAAAGAAGTGAATAACGATAAGATCTCTACCTTGTAGAGAGGAATTAAGATCTTTAAGGTGCCTGACGAAATCTACAGTACTAGAAATACCACCTCTATCTGTTTTCCATTGTTCAGTTCTTCTAATGGTTCACTGTGTATTTCCATAAAGAGAGCTATTTCTTTCCTCAGAGCATAGAAGCGATGTAAAACTTTTCCTCTACTTAACCACTATACGTTTGTATAATACGGAATGTTACTTCACACGAGTTCATGCTTATCGTGTCACAATCTAACCAGTCAAGAAAGATGTGCTATACCTTTGCGCCACTGGCCTTCAGTACGCATTACGTCATGAACTTCCCCTACTTGCTCACTAAGCTGCTTTCGTTCCTCGAAAGCGGGGTGCAAACTGGCTCCGAAGGCCTTTTGCTCTCGATTGACAATGCCCGTTTTAAATATAAGATAGACGCTGCAATTATACTTCCCTCCTTTGCATTATGCAGTGATTGTTTTGCAGGTTGAAACAATACGATTATCACTTCCTCTATACAGGATAGCAGCTCTTTAATAACCCACACCTCTTAACATTGTGATTTGATTTTTGTCTGGACTGTACATAATGCTCATTCAAAGACCTAGCATCTTTCACTCAAAGATGCTTCCATGCAGCCACCAGGACTTGACGATAAAGATACAGTAGAAGTCCGATGGTCCGGCACGTTCGTGCCCGGTCCGGTGCTGAATTACCAAAAATGCCAGACTATCGGGCGGTACCTCTTACTACGACATAGGTTAAGGCGTACAGAGAAAACAGCTGTAACACGGCGTTTTGCAGTAAAATGTTGATCAGCAGAATCATTAGTTCAATAATTTTAGCTCAAAATTAGGGCAACACCAAATATTGGTTTGCTGAAAGTGTCTCTCCGGTTACATCAAGTCTTCGAATTACATGCTGAAACTTTTCTGAGCCAACCATGAGAAAAATTGCATTCACTTTCTGCAACACCTAAGTTTTGTCTGGAAACCAATTTTTCAGTTGTTACCTATTGAGAAGTAAGTTTCATTAGTTTTTTTTTTTTTTTTTTTTTTTTTTCCTGTTGTAAATGGTTGACGAACCAATATTAAATTCATTCAACAAAATATTTCTATTCTCACCTTTCTCCAGGCGTTTGATGATTTCCAGTTTCTGGTTGATGGTCAGAGTTACGTGCTTATGTTTTTCAGTTTCGAGAATATTGTCACTGCTTAAATACCAAGAAAACTTCCAGAGGGCACTTTGATATGCATGTTCACTACACTACTGCAATACGGATCCTAGATCGCAAGAAAAAATACTGTAGCGAAAAGTGATCACAATCAAACAAACTGAGCATGTGTGTGATGACAGCCAACAATGCCGATTGTGTCTAACGATAGCAGGCGCGTACTGGACACTTCCAGGAGGTTTTGAACCGCGCCGTGCGCTTTAACTATCACAAACGTAAAGAAAGTAACAAAAAATCCTGGAATGATGCCGGACCATCGGGCGTTCCGGACTGTTTGATGCCGGACTAATGGAATTCTACTGTAGTTATGGCTTCAGTAACTATGCGCAGATCACGAATGCGAATTATTCTTAGAGGCTGACAACGAAATCTCATAACACCTCTTGAGTCAATGTGAATGCTATTGTGCTGCCTGCCCGCATGTGCAAATGGTCATTACAACAATGCATTTTCTCGGTGTGGGATGCTGTCAAAGGATCACGTTTTCGTTTATCTGCCATAACATATGCACAACATCTTTTTATAATTCCTTACCTTTACAGAATGTATGTTGGATCTTCTTTGTTTAATGTTAACATAACTACTTATTTGCAAAATGAAATTAAACAGAACAAAACCTATTCTAGGAGCTCTTAAAAAACAAATGACATATGCATTTAATTGAAAAATGAGTTATTCCTTTGAATTCTCTCTTATTCAAAACTTTAAGTAAAAAATTATTACTACTTATTCACAAAAAAGCAATGAAGAGGAACAAAACATTGTTTAAGTTACAAATGCAGGATGCTCTAAGTAGGAGAGCCATTAGCTGACGTCCGACCACTTTGCAATATCCATGGTTGTTCACATAGCGCTAGGCCTCTCAGGGTGCATGCACCGGTGCAAGGTGCATCAAATTTTAGCAATAGCTCTCTGTCTCTCTTTCCCTATGCCTGTCTCTCTTGCTCCACCTATTTCCCCATTCCTCACTCTGCAGCGCTCCACCATCCAAGCCGATTTGAGCCGAGTCAAAATGCTGGCTTGAACCAAGTTGAGTCTGACTGATGCACGGTGCACAGAATTTCTGCTCTTAGTTTAACGTGTGTGAGATTTAGGGAGTTTGAGAGGCCTTGACATAATGCAACATCCTAATATCCTGCTTTCAAAATAATACACCAGTAAAAACCATCATACTTACACTTCAATTTTTAGAACTTCTGTTAAATACCTCCAGGTTTGTGACTTTCTCTCGGTAGACATTAATGTGTGCTAAAATGATTACATTCAATAAATTCTGAGTAGTATTTTATTTCGTAAATAATCTCGGTAATATGATATTTAGTGCAGATTAGAATTCTGAATCTACTAAGTTGCGAAGTTTGAACTGTAGTTGCTTTCTTTGTCACTGTTATGTAATTTCCTTGGCCTCTTATCCCCTCATACGAGAATGGGCCTGTGCTTTGACTGTCTGCTATTGTCAAACTGCTGTGACTTAAGGTCATGTTATTTAAAGCCGGTTCATTAATAGGGTTTTATCTTGGATTTGATTTAATCTTCATTTACGATTAAATCACCTTTTCAATACAGTAGTCTCTCGTTAATTTGTACTAATTGGGACCGGAGTCAGTTGGATAACAAAATTATCGGATTAACCGGAAAATATTTTCTTATAATAATGTTACTGTTTTTACATCCCTCTAAATACTTTTATGGTTTCCGGAGACGCTTAGGTGCCGGGATTTCCTCCTGCAGGAGTTCTATTACGTGCCAGTAAATGTTCTTAAACGAGGCTGACGTACTTGAGAACCTTCAAATACCACCGGACTGAGCCAATGAAGACGACATTAGCGAGTGACTGTCAACTATAAACAGACCAAGAAATTGTAGCTATGGTAGAGAAGAAATCTGGAGTTGATGTGGAACAGAGTGACGACGAAGAAGACTACAATGAACGAGTGTCGCATTCGGATGCTGCGGCCGCCTTAGAAACTGCCGTACGCTACGTTGAGCAACACTGTGTTGCTACGCCTACTCATGTGAGTAGGTTCCAATCACTACGGAAAAAGAAACTAACAGACTTTGTAAAGATAAACGGCCAGTGATTGATGGTTTATGATGTGTAATTATGTTCATATTAAGTTATTCTAGTAAAACATGACTAATAAAATGCAAGGAAATCCTCATTCTATATGTTCTTTCATTTTAATAAGGATAATTTTTTAAAGAAAATTAATATTTCTGTTCGGATTAACTGGACTTTCGGATTAGTGTATTTTGGTGTTTTGGGGTGACCTGGCCATTCTGAACCATGAATCTTCCTAACCAAGTAGAGATTCCTCAGAAAGTTGTTTTATTTTAGGATGGAATGTTTTATTTTAAGCTGTAATAATCATCTAGTCAAAAACGTAGAAATTTGCAATTTACATACAAGTTAGCAAGTTGATTTACCAATAATGAAGACCTTCAGAGGAGGCTTCCGTTAATTTAATTATTTAACAAAAATGGGAATACTTCAGTTCACATTTGCTGTATGCACAGGCAACGGATGATGGAGAGTCATGCGGCTTCTCGCTACTCTGAGCTTGCCAAGGACAAATAAAATAAAACCTTCTATACGTTCTATGTCACTATCTCTTGAATGAAACATAAAATTTCTGACTACATCATGTAGACCAGTATTAAATATGTTGATGTACCAAGTTTCAAGAAGATCGGCGGCAAGATAGCCGAGTAATTAGAAGTTAGTTACCTTCAGGTATAAAAGAGGGCCACGAGGTCGGTAGTAAATCAGTATCTTCGTGTTGTCCCAGCCGTCTTGTGTGCGGACCAGCTGTGGGACTGGTTATACATTGTTACTCTGCCTGGTGAAACTCTGATGTTCTATGCATAAAGTATGAATGCTCTGTAAATTTTCTAAGTCCGAGGTGCAAACCTCGAGCTCTAAATTTCAAGTGTGAGAAGAGGTGTTTAAAATATTACAAGTCATTTATAGTGATTGACTAACATTTAACTGTGACACAAGTGCGATAGGATTTATCTTGTAAAAGTAACACTCATTCTACGAAAAAGTATTCGCGAAGGGACTCGTGAGAAGTCTGTTCTTTTTCCGAAAGACTGCTTCGTAAGAAACCAAAGTTGTTCTCTTAAAGACTGTGCATTAAAGTTATTTTGTTTGAATAACACTCCGAATATGCATTTACAAAACTGTGCTTTATTTTCTGACAAACGGTCCCGTATCGTATATTCACTAACAAGGGCATATTTTAATCATTATTGTAATAATTGTATGATAACTATTCTTACAGTCTAATTGTAATTGATGTAAATCCTATTAAAAAAAAGAGATTTGTCACTGAGAAGTACATTATTTTATCTATAACAGTTCATCAATCCACCATTTTATATGTTCATTCTTTTAAATCTTATTTCCAGAGTGTAATTCTGTCTTAGGACTTCGGCAAATCCATAAGTGTATCCTAGGCTGATGATGACCCATATAGGGTCATAACTAGTACCTTGATAATATATTGTGTGTATTTATAAACATTGCAATCACTGTACAGTATTGAGTAGGCGGAATAAACTTTGTATATTATATGTAACCTTATCGTACATGAATCGACTGTGCCTCAGTGTTGGAACTTTGCCTCTTGCGTTAGACTATGCCTTAACTTATCTTCACGACTGCGCTCAGAGCCTATTTCTGTAGGAGCTGTGCCCTTTCAGACGGTTGCCGTACGAGAACTTAATTTCTTTTCGTACTTCTAAGGACTGTGTGCTTTAGGAAACTTTGAAAGATGCTGTCTCGAGAAAGGACTTTGCCTTAGCTATCATTCTCATTTCACGAACAGTGCTGTAGTATGTTAATGGGACTGTACTTCATTACAACACGTCATACTTTGAAGTGTCCTATAAAACTACGTCTCAATGAAGTTCTTTGATTTTCATAAGACTGTGCTTAGAAAAAGAAAAAAAAAAAAACACCAGTTAAATAACCTTAGCGATGGAGAAAGTTATAAACTGTTTTTTTTTTTTTTTTTTTTGCACTACTCCATTATTTTCTACTTTTCTAACGAATGAATTGGGGAGTTATTATTTCACATTTGAACTATGTTAATTTATCTTTCGTTGTAGATTGTGAAATTATTTAATCTCTTCGATAAAAGCATCACTTTAAACTTATTTATGTGTGCTAAAGTTTACGAACAGTGGATCTCTTAATTCGTATGAACAGTGTTTTGCAATTATCTGCAGTGCAGTAAGGAAGTGTTATTCAGATTTTATTGACATTCTGTTCTGTGTTACACACTTCTTTACTCCCTTCTTGGGACTCAAGTGGAATTCAATCATTAACTATACATTCCATGCTGCACTCCACCCGTCAGACTCCCTTGGTTTAAGCCACTGTACCAGAACTTCCAGGGCCGTTGACCACCGAGGGATTACACGGTTCCATGGTGCAGAAAGGTGTTCAATGGTGAGGGGAAGGAGCTCGTCATCACTGGACATCCTCGACGTCATCCTCATTTTCCAACCTGGACTCTGTAAATTCAGCTGTTCATCTATGACAAGGTGATACGATTTGCTTGTTTCTTTCGAATAAACAAAAAGATCAAAACTACAAGAACTTATTGTGCTACCCTCTTTCTGACGTTTCCAAAGCATGGACCGTACACGCCCTGGCGTCAAACCCATACTCTCCACTAAATTAAGTACAGGCGTCGTTGATACAGTTAAAATACTGACTTCTGAATGTTAATTCCAGCCCACTATTTCTGTATCGATGAATAGAATATCTTTCATTCGACAAATTGGTAACAATGCAATAGACTTCCGTTCTCTTTATTGTATTTCAGTTCATCCTTTTGTTGACAATTGCCCATTACTGAAAATAGGAGAATGAAAAAAGTACGAGAGTTGCAAGAGGAGCAGAATGGCTTTAGAAGTGGAAGACCTACAGTGGACCCAATCTTCAGCATGAAGCAATTAATGGAAGAGAGTTACGAATATGGAAAGAATATGGCCGTGGCATTCACAGATAGGACATTCTTACAAGTTGTTTTACGACACAGATAAGTCGCATGGTGATGGTACAGGAAAGGGCTAGGAGTGGGAAGGATGCGGACGTGGCCTTAAGGTATAGCCCCACGACAAATCTAGTGATGGACAGCCTGAGACGAGGTCTCGAGATTTCGAGAGAGTTGCCCCGTATTGTGCAGCGAGCAGCGTGTCGTAGGCCTACAGGTAGTTGGAGCCGATTGTTGTTTGTGCCAAGTATGCGATTAGGGCGTTCATTTCTACCCAGGTCTATATTGATGCAGTATAACAATTATAAAGGGTACGAATACCGGCATTGTACGCACTGGTAGGTACACGAATAGTGGTTTAAGTACAGAACCTGACGGCTACTGTAGGTACATGTACCTGGATACTAGAGGCGTGCATTATTCGAACTCGAGACGAGGCAAGATGCGCCTTGCTGCATATGCAAGTACGTCGTTATCAGACCCCACATTCAATAACATATGAACACTGCTTGTTTACCGATATTTTGGTGATGAAGGAAATAATTACTTACAGTGTTATACAGTATTCGTGTCATAATTAGGTACTTCGATATATGATGGTGCAATGTGAAATTGTGTCTAGTTGTACGTGAAAACTTGAAGACTATGTCCAAAACATAACGTGTGGATGTCTGTTATTTTGAAGAGATGTCACATAGCACAGCTCGCTGTGTTGCTTATTCAAAAAAAGTAAAATACATCGGCAGAAATACTTATGCGATGGTCCAACACTTAAAAATACATAATATAAATGAAGAGGAATAGTCTCAGAACACATGCAGCCCAGTTTGAATCACAAGAAGCTACCCTGCCGACAACGATTGTGAGGCATCCAGGTAGGTTTACCATCCTCACAACAGTTATTAACAAATTATACGGGTTATTCAGCTAAGAAGTCCACCTGACATTAACTCGTGAACAGTTTAAGATACTGGCATTCTGTCTTCACTTTCGTTAATAGTATTAAGGAGCTCATAGTTCAACCTTAGCCAACAAGGAATACAAAGCCTGCTCATTAGCAGTGTCCTCTTCAGAAACAGTGTCCGCCTGGCAGTGCACCTCTTGACCACTGCAGCGCTAGTATACCACCTCACATCAGAACTCACTAGCATTGCTAACAGGAGTTAAAACCAGCACAAATTTACCCCTACACTATTCCTGTATATTATATACCTTACTGAGCAGAATGAAGTAGAAAATAATAAATATTCACCTTTTACCCCTAGGAGTTCAATTCAGCTGTGGATTTTCATTTCAGATAACACACATAACTGTCAAAATTTATGTTTGGCATTTAAAAGGATATAATGTCTGCATTAGATGTTTTTAATACCACAACGTAGATTTTCAGTGAAAAGGAACGACTAACTATTTTCCTTGATATTTTCTTCTCATAAATTTTTTTTCTTCTCAAGAAGTATTCTCGGCGATACTCATCTGTCATGCCATTAGCATAGTTAGTGACGGAGGGGCGCAGAAATTTCTGCAGTATTATTCTGCTTACTTCCTCAGGATGATCACTTTTCCCACACTGTAGAATAGGATTTTTAGCAACATGTAGGAACAGTATTTCGGTTAATGTTTGTGCTATTTTTGGACTGCCCAGCGTTACAGATATAATTTTGTCCGTTACTTGCCCCAGTTTCATCAGCAGTGAAACAAAACTTTGCTGTGGATACCTGAGACTACCTCTGTCTTTGATTTTTGTTTATAACGTTAGTGGAGATGGACTCTGGATACTACGAATTTTGTCAACACACTCTTGACATGGCATGTGGTCTTCGACAACTCTTACAAAATACCCTCCAATATATGCCATTGCAGCACTCGACATAGAAACGCATAGTGCTCCTTCGGCTTCCTTTTCGATGCTTTCCAGTTGTGTTTGAAAATGTCTTGCTAACTCAGGATTCGTTGTTGCCGGTTCATCCGCGCGTGCGATTTGTTCACTAACTGTTGCAAAAGTTGGAAAATAACATTTTATTAATTTTATTCCGAAAAAAAACAAGAAAACCATTTAGAAGCTTATAGGAGACCATTTATTCCTTTTGCGGTTATTTTTCACAAAAAACTGAAAGGTAAAAACGAACTACTTATAATATATTATGTCACTTTACGCCCACAACTATTCCTCTCTTCCTCCCGCAAAGACGAGCACATTAACTTGGTTTCCGTGATAAGAATGGGCAGCTGCACTCGTCGAATATTCTAAGGTTCAAATCACAGTTTCGACACTGGAATTCTCAATGCGAGTTTCATGTAGAGTATACCACGGAAATAATGAAACTGTGAGAGAGCCTTCAAGTCCTGAGGTACCTACTCCAATATTTGTGCCAAATACGATGGCCATGACTCCCAAGGAGTCTGGCATTGCTTATAGCATCCCAAATAATATGCTAATGTTGAAGGATCATGTAACTACTAAATATTTTCATTCCTCCCCTGAAGAGGGAGGCGGGCTTCTTGGACGGTGACACCGTCTCACGGGCCAGGAGATTTATATCAAAGATAATATTATCAGAACAGGAGCAATAATAATAATAATAATAATAATAATAATAATAATAAACCTAATTTTTGCCGTTGCATGGTCTGCGTATTTACTGTACCATACCTTGTCTGCTTACTGCTTTAATCCATAATACCCTAGTTGGCTCTTGGCAAGGGAATTCATGGAAACTAGTTCCAGGAACTTTATTTCTAGAGCCTTGTTTACAAAACGGTATGCAACAGTACACCATTGTAATATAATTGACGTATTTTAACAATACTAATGTCCAATAACGGACCATTTATATTGGTATTATAAATTTACTCATTCGGAACAATTATTTCTGATTCCCTATGGGAATCAACACCTACATCATCTGATGGCCAAGTAGGCATCAATTTTTGATAATGAGACAATGTCTCTCATAGTGCATTGGCACTGCCGGTGGCTACAATTAGCCTACGCAGTGGCCTCCACGGTATGCACTATCCAGCGTCTTGGTGGGTGTGCTAGGTACCAACTGATGAGCCCAGCCTAGCACACGGGGGCGAAACGCTGGCAACCAGGAATGAGTTAGCTGGAAAATTTATAATGTCCAATAACAGACCATTTATATTGGTATTATAAATTTACTCATTCGGAACAATTATTTCTGATTCCCTATGGGAATCAACATCTACATCGTATTTTAACAATACGATGTCACCAGTTAGCATACAACGTGTAGAAATACCGCCAACCGAGGTGTTCATGCGATGTTGAATTGCAGCGCCTCTAGCGGCAAATATAGCATCCACAGGGTGGACAGCTATGAGTGGCTAATGGGCAGGCCTTGTATTCCTTGTAAGCTAAGGTTCAACATGCAGCGCTTTCCTAGGCTTTCGACAAAATTTATCGTCACACGTTTCCACGTGAGGTTACACGCGTCGCACAGCTCGCAGCACACGAAAATCGGTCTTGAGAGCGTTGCCCATCAACCCTGCTGAAAGAATTGGAGCAAAGTCTGGTATTTTGGATTACACGTTCCACTCATGTGTAATAGGGGTTGCATATGTAGCAAAGCACATCTTCCCCGTCTCAGGTTCGAATAATGCACGCCTCTAGTATCCAAGTAGGTGTACATCCTATCTACAGTTATTCACAAATTATGCATGGTTATTCAGCTAAGATGTCCACCACAAATACGTCGTGAACAGTTTAAGATACTGACATTCTGTTTTCACTTTCGTTAATGGTATTAAGGGGTTCATAGTTGAACATGCAGTACTTTTCCAGGCTTTTGACAAAAAGTATTGCCTGACACATTTTCATATGAGAATGTTATTTCACGCAATAACTGCCAATGATATACTATCAAGTTTACAGCCGTAGTTACTGGTACGTTGCACAGCTTGCACTACAGGAGGATCGTCTCGAGATCTGCGACGCCAGTCTTGAGAGTCTTGAGCGAGAGCGTAGCCCATCACTAGAGAAACCATCTTCAGGGCTGCCGACAGTCGGGTTCGAACACACTATCTCCCGAATACTGGTTACTGGCAGCACTTAAGTGATTGCAGCTATCTACCACAGTATAGATCTGACAAAGGCATATAATAGTGTTCCCAGGGAAGTGTGGGAAAATATGGTCATAGAGACTAGATGCACAAACTATAGAAATGGTGCAAGCAATGTACAAAAACTAGCAGCAGCGTAAAGATTCCGCGTGGGAAGCCAGAATGGTTTGGAAATTAAACTGGTATAAGACGGGGGGGTGTGTGTTGTCTTTTTGTTTTTTAATGGCTATGGATGAAATTTTAAAGGAGACAAAGGAAACATATGGGAATAAGGAGATGAAGTTATAACTATTTGCAGACAATATTGTGATCAGGGGACCAAACAGCAAAGAAGTACAAGAACAATTTGATGCAGTGAACAAGAAAATTGAAAGTATGATACTAAGATTAGCACAGAGAAAATATCAAGACCATGGTGATATCAAGAGGAGAAAGACACGAAAAAAGCACTGTGAAAAATGGTGGTCAAAGCCTTTAAATCTGACTGTTTCAAATACCTAGGGAGTGGATTAATGCAGAACGTAAGGCTGGACATCAAGATTAGCAAGAGGGTGCAACAGGGCAATGCAGTCTACCAGAGTAAGAAACCTTGCATGGAGTAAGGAAGTATAAAGGGATAATGTACAAAATACAACCTGTGTCTGAAAGTTCGGTGAATGGTCTCATGAAATAAAGACAACGCAAGTTACACACAAAACTCCTTTACTGGCCTTCAAAGTAATCTCGGTCAGCTACAACACACTCTTTACATCGACTGTAAAGCTGCTGGAAGCTGGCAGCAAACGCTTTGGATACCTGCTACACTGTCGAACCGGTGGCCTTTCAGGGTTAATTTGAGATGGGGTAACAAAACAAATCTGCCGGCACCAAATCCAGAGAATACGGAAGGTGTGAAAGAACAGTCACCTGGTTTTCAGTGAGAAACTGGGTCACGGGGATCGCGGTGTGCGGACGGGCATTGTCGTGGAGGAGCTTCCACTGTCCATTCCGGTACAGTTCAGGCAGAACCCGTCTGATGCGTTGCAGTAGCCGTTTCAAAACTCCCTTGCAGAATTACACGTTGACAGGTGTACCTTGGGGTACAAAATTATGATGAATGACACCACTGCTGTCGAGAAAGATCAGCATTGTCTTAATCTTGGACTTTGTGCGCCAACTTTTCTTGGGAGGCGGAGAAGACTCAACACCACGCCACTGACTCTTGGTCTCTGGATCATACTGGTAGCACCACGACTTATCTCCTGTAATGATGGCTTTCAACACCTTCGGATTTTGGTCACAAACATCAATGAAATCTGACGTTTCCATTCAAGTTTGCTTCTGCTCGTCTGTCAAGTGCGGTACAAACCGGGCATAAATCTTCCGCTTTTTCAAATGTTCGTGAACAATGGTCCTTACACTGTCCTTGCCAACACCCACTTCATCTGCTATCATTCGTAAGGACAGTTGCCGATCATTCGCAAGCATATGTCACACTCGCTCGATGTTATTTGGAGATGGGGTTGGTCGACCCGAACGCGCCTCGTCCTCAACACCTTCCTTTCCATCTCGAAAGAGTTTAAACCAGTCAAAAACGCACATTTTACTCACTGCTTGAGTGTGGTAAACTTGCACCGACATTGCGTGTGTTTCCGCTGCCGTTGTGCACTCCATCGTGCAATGACATGAGTCCTCACACAGACTCCGTGCGATGTGTTGCAGTGTTCAACTCTGTTTAACTGTGTTGAGTTGACCGACAGGGGGCACTTTGTGTCATGTCTCGCAAAGCGTATGTGCAAGCGCATCGTCCAAACTAGCACAGTGTACAACCTAGGCAACCATTCGCCAAACTTTTTAGACACATGTTATTATTCACCCATATTGACCTATACAGCTAGGACCTACAATGGTGACAAGTAGGGAAGAGAGTAGAATTAAACCCAGGGAAATTAAATACATAAGAGTATGATAGAAAAGAAATTGAGAAACGGAAGATGTGAAAAAGGTCAGAATGGAAAGGTGTAAATGAGAGAATTGATAGGGAGAAAACTAAGATGGTTTGAACATTTAAAGACTATGGAGGAGGAAAGAATACCAAAACAGATGGTGGAGATGAAGTTCGAAGGAAAGAGCGAGACGTAGAAGGTGGATCGATTCAATAAAGAGTGCAAGCAGAACCTGGACTGGGACAAAATGATTAAAGATGAATGGTGGAAGGGAAGAGGAAGGTGTTCAACATTAAAAACTTTATATCTGGTCCACATTGAAAGGAGATAACATACAATAGAGGGAAATTTGATGGATCCACCCTTTTTCAATACATAATATGTTGTTAATATGATCACAACATTCTTTTGTTCATACGACCTGTTTCAGCTGATGTTTGTGTCCATAGATACCGAAACCGGTACTGAATAAAAAATGTTGCGATCATATTAACATCATGTTATGTATTGAAAAAAGGTGGACAAGTGCCATAAATGCCCAACCCAGTATGAGCTGGATAAGGGGAAATGATGCCCGTTATGATGCCATTCGTCTCTCACCGTACTTGTCACCTGTACATAAAATTGCACTGAACCGAGCGACTTTTTCATTTCAGTGTCCAGCTCTCTGGCTAAATGGTTAGTGTGCTGCCTTTGGTCACAGGGGTCCCAGGTTCGATTCCCGGCAGGGTCGAGAATTTGAACCATAATCAGTTAATTCCGCTGACAGGTGGGGGAGGGGCTGGGTGTATGCGTCATCACGACGCGCAGGTCGCCTACGGGTGTTAAATCAAGAGAACTGCATGTGGTAAGCCGAACTTGTCCTTGGACACTCCTCCCAGCACTAAAAGCCATATGCCATTTCAATGAAAGTCAAACTTGTACTGGGCAACAAAAATCCAGCCCATAATTTTCTTTTGTTTTGATGTTAAGTTTCGAACAAGAAGTAGCCTTTACACCCACATTTAACTAGCTTAATCATAGTCTCGTCCGCGACATCGTCCTGTACGCTTCGTTGTGTTCGAGGTTCCGTGTTCGGTGTCTGACATTTCTAGAACTTACTCGTGCGTTCCGGTGCTAGCTTGCTTGTGATTGTGCAGTGGTGGCATGAGTTCTGATAGTGGAGGTACTCGGGACTTTCATCCCGCGTCCAATAGTAATGTTGAACGAGAAGAAGTAGTGAAAATGGATACAACCGTGAATGTTAATTCTACTCCTACCCCTTCGTTGCAAACTGCGACTCAATGCAATCCTAACCCTCCCCCTCCTGCTCAACCTCCTAATACTAGTGCATGTAATTTATACCCATTAAACCACCCAGGACCATATCTTGTTTTTGTTTCATCCAAACAAGGTAATAATATTGGCAATCTACACCCTATGGCTATAGGGCGTCTACTCCATGAAAGGAAATTTCCTATTAAATCCATCCAGTATAAAGGCCGTAACAGGATTCAGGTAAACTTTCACTCTCCTCATCATGCTAATGACTTTCTGCAGAATAAGTTCCTTGAGACACAAAAGTTGCATGCCTTTATTCCTCACTCAAATATCTTCCGCGTAGGCATTATACGCGGTGTTGAGAAAGATCTAACTGAATCCGATATTCTTACTTTACTTCAGAGTGACGTCAAAGTTCATTCTGTTCATCGCTTACGCCGTAAATCCCTCCAAGATGGTCAGACAGTATATCTACCTACTGGCTCCATCAAGATTGTTTTTTGCTCCAAAACGTTGCCCAAATATGTTTCAATCTATCATGTAATGTTAGAAGTCACTCCCTTTATATTTTACCCCATTATTTGTTCCAAATGCCAGCGTTATGGACACACCCTCCGCAATTGCCAGTCCACTAACTTTCGCTGTCGCAACTGTGGTATGAACCATTCTACCTCTGACTGCCTTGCTAATGTCAAGTTATGTGTGCATTGCAATCAGGAACACGAAACGGGTTCATCAGACTGTGCTGTTCATCAGAAGCAAGTGGAAATCAAAAAACTTATGTGCACTGATAACATTTCCTTCTCAGAAGCTTCTGCTCGACTATTTCCACCTACTTATTCGGAGTATCATAACGTTCACCAATTTCCTCCCCTACCCTCTCAACATCCTTCTCCATTACCAGACGCCCCTCGCAAACGCAAATTCACACAAGTGGTTGTTAAGGATTTGCCACCTAAACCTTCTCCCGGCTATGATAGAGCTGCTTATCTCCAGCTAGTGCAATCCACTACATCCTCGCACCCCTCTCAATCTCTGAGTTCTCAATACCCCATTCAACCCAGTCAGCCCACTCCCTCAACATCGAGCCCGTCAATGCCTCTGCAACCCGCACAGCATCCGCAAACAGGTACTACACTTCCTCAGCGAGAACATGTTCATCAGTGTGTTCTCCACATTCTCATGCAGCTTACTCAACTACTTGGCGATCACCCCACTATCTTACCAGTTCTTAGTCAACTTCGCGAAAGTTTACACCTTATCTTTAATAATGGTAGTACGCATCCTTCCATGGAATGCTAGGAGCCTACAAAATAAACACCATTGATGTTCATATCAACACAATGTCCCCCCTCTTCCTCTTTTGTTTACGCTTTCACTGACACTTTACCCTCCCTACATCCCCCATATACGTTGCTCAGATATTTCTTTCCATCTGTCCAAAGTTCTACACTCTCACATATATCCACCCCTCCGTCGTTCCCCTGCCCTCTCCTGTTTGTCCCTTATATGTTGGCCTGGTGTGTATGTATTGTAGAAGTCGCTGAGACGGCCACTCTAGCGTGAAGATTAGTATACCTTGTGTCCCTGTGCTTTTCCTATAACTCCTAGTCTTGTATACGTAATTCCTCACTCTTAATTGTCTCGGTGATACATCTTTTCTTGATCTACTTTCCGCGCTTTGAACCCATTTTGTGAGTCTGCTGTATGGTCTACTTCCCTCAATCTTCAAGTACTTCGTCCTTCGAAAACATTGTCAACTCCATTGGTGTACTACTTTATTGAAAAAGTGTGCGTGTGTCGATTTAGTACAAATATCATACGGTATAGTGTCTGGGTGAAATAACGAGCCCAAATAACCTTCACGAACAGAACAGAACTAGCTTAATGGTCTGAGCAATGGTATCATGAAGGTTAATCACATTTAGAAACTTGTAACCGTACCATCCAAACAAACTCAACCTGCATGCTGCATTGTAATAAGGTGATGCAACACCAAGGACAGAATTAATATTGATAAGGCTGCAGTGCCTCCCCATTACACGTGTAGTTTCATGCAACAGGAATTATCTTTGTAGCCTCTTTCCCGCCTTGGCATAGGATCTGCTGTTCAGCTCGCTAGATTCTATCGTGTATCATTCAGATTCAACTGTGGGCAACAGTTATTTGTTGTATCTGATCAAGCCAGCATTTCTTAGAGTGACAGCAAGATTATAACTTAGGCACAGAGATGCAGTGCTGTCTTCAAGACTGTTGTTTCTTCGCAGTGGAGAACATGGCAAAGCATTTTATCCAGGATCAGACCAAAGCCCAAGCTTTTCTGAATGTGTTCCTGACAGTCCAGTTGGGCCAAGCCATATGACTAGTGAAGCATGCTCATCTCCATAAAATGATGAGAGTTTGTGCAACTGTCTGCCCAGCATTCTGAGCAGTAATTAAGCGATTAATCTTAATTCTTCTCCGCTGAGAGGAAAAAAAAAAAAAACCACCCCAACAAACTGTCCATCTCTGCAAGGACAACTACTTATCCTCTGATGTTACTTTCCAACTTTGATATCACGCACACAATACGAAGAAAACAAATTTAAACTTCTTTGCTCTCAGGAATGAAAAAGATGCCATTTGAGTTAATTTACATAGGCTCATTTTGAATCTAAAGCTCAACTTTCTCCATTACCTAACAGTTTCTTTGAGATGACATGAACTTCCTGCAACATACTGCACAGGCTTATATAGTTCACTTTCATTTGCAGTTTTCTACCGTTTTCTGTTACATTTGTTGTAATTTCAACCCAAATTACACAGCAACAGAAATATATGAAGTATTCTAAAATCATATATTTATGTTGCAATTAAGACTTCATACACCAAAAATTATCTTAAAACTTTTTCCCTCGAAGACTTGTGCCTACAAGATGGCTCCAAAACATCTATGGTAAGTTGCCAGCAGTAATCTGTATGGATGTTGGACACCAATTTCTCTTTGCGTCTCCTTTCCATTTCTAATAAGCCCTAATGGAATCATTCCCCATGCCCATCACCGACCTCACCAAGGTTCGGTGGGAAGAAATTCAAGTGCGAATGGAGGAAGTGAATCTTGAGGGACATATTGCATCCCAATGTCTTGTAAGCCCTCAAGAAATCTTCCACCATATCTTTTTTTCTTCTTCTTCTTCTTTCAACAGGAATGAGAGCCCTTTAATATAATCATGAAAGAGATCACATATTTGTGGGCTTATAAAGATACTTTCCTTTAGTTTTGCCTCTCAACCTTTGAAATTTTCTCCTTAAATACTGAAATGCCCTTTATGATTTGTCTGTCGCCATAACGTTCTTCGTTAACACCCCGTTTTATATGCAATGGGGGCAAAATTATTGTGGCGATAACAAGTGGCAATTTTTTTTAACACTTTTTGTCCTAATACTACAAAATTTGAGAATCCTGGCTGCATTCCTGCCACTTTTAGATCTGCACAAATCTGCCACCCATGTTCTGTACTGCTCAAAGCCTTAGAATAGTTTCCATACTATCACAGGTTTCATATTAACAGAAAGGAAACTTGACAGATGGATATATATTTCCGTTATGCAAAAGCAAGGTTTTAAAACATTTTTGACGAGTCCATGAACATACATCAATCTTGAGGATCATGATCTCTTCCCAGAGCCACCATTAAGCACATTAATATCAATATGGGACATTCACTGTTCATTTTCTGTAAAACAAAATGAAAAAATGAAAAACAAAGTATTACTCCTTGTTTTTGAATGATATTTTTGTGCCATGTTGAAATATCCCATCCCTGAAGACAATATGAAAATCTCTGCTTGCGTTTTTGGTTAATTTCAAATCTCTCGCAAGATCATTTAATTCAGGTTGTGATATCAAATGAGGTTCGAGATATTGTAAGCAATTGCAAGTAGGGGCGTTATACTTTTGCGCCGATATTTTGTACAATAGTCCCCACGAACATAAAATTGGGAGAAATTTTACAATGGCGAGACATTGCAAAATAATGAAAGTATGAGCTTTTAGGCCACTAGGATATCACCTGGCAGATTGTATAAACCTAAGTTCTTAATTCTGCTGCACAGTACATTCAGTATAGAAGTACAATGACACTTAACCAATACAAATATTCACCCACAACACAACTGCACAGATTGAGGCTTAACAACACAGCTTCATTCTAGTAACAATAGCAATCCAAAAGTTCAGTATACCTGGATATTTGGGGTGGGTGTGTGTGTTAACATTTCTTTAGAGTAATAAAACAGAGGTATAATAAGAAAGTTGCCCAGGCAGGGAGATAACAGCACCTTCCACTCCGTAAGTAACAGTCCCGCTATAGGGCGCGTTACAAATATCTCAACAATGATAGGCGATACAAAAAACTAATGTTATTTTTGTGGCCAGTGTGTTCAAAAATATGGTATATGATATATTTTGTGTCTGAGAGCAAGTCACTGTTGTACTGTATTATTTGAAAAATTTTATAGGATATATGACAGACATTTTCACATCCAAGTGCTCATTAATGCTTAGTAACTGAACTAGGATTCAATAATTCTGCACTCTGGAGTGCACGATTTGAGACCTGACCAACTATATATATATATATCTATGAGAGCAAATGGGTTGTCTAACAGTGTGTGTTTTAACAAGTTATATTCTACTTCAAAACCTTACGCTCATTGGGAATAAAATATCAACAGGGTAAAATAAAACAAGCAAACACACCTGATAAACAATTTCTAGGAAATTGCCATCATACACAGCACATGAAAAATAACCATAGTTTATTACATAACACAAAACATTTAACATTTGTTTAAAAAAAAGGCACATACAGGAAAAACAAGAATTTACAAAGAAATCCACAGCAAAATTAATCATACACAATACTGGAGGGGAAAGGTTATTGCAGCAAACATTTTATAAGTAAGCAAAAAAGCAAGCAAACTAGCTCTCAGGTTTCTGCAAATTTATATCGTGATCACAGCTGTGGAACCACAAGGACACTTCATTTCAGAAATCCCCTGTGCATTGGCTGGCATATGAATCATGGTTATAATGATAAGCTGGTCACAATGCCACTAGGATAT
This sequence comes from Anabrus simplex, assembly GCF_040414725.1. Taxonomy (NCBI): domain Eukaryota; kingdom Metazoa; phylum Arthropoda; class Insecta; order Orthoptera; family Tettigoniidae; genus Anabrus; species Anabrus simplex. Next base: position 109,312,868 of record NC_090269.1, on the reverse strand, counting down.
GTTCACTACTATAAAGCACAAAAGTTTGCAGTTTCAGGTCTTCTGATCATTAACGGCAGGATTTTTTTTTCCAACTGTACAGCAATATTGCTCACCTGATATGCACCATAATTAGCTTGGTTTCTTAAGGAGTAGGATAAATTAACACTGCTTTGTTTGTAAGGAATTCCCTTGTTCATAAACTTCTTACTACTCCTTTTCGACCTTCATTTGTTAAGATTACTAATTAAAAGATAGGGACACTCAATAATGATTCCAGCGTGATTTTTCAATAACACCAACACGAAAATAAAATTATTGTACAAGAAGTGAATTAGCAAGTGAGTAAATTATCACAACTGAAAACTCCTGAATGTATAGGCTGAATTTTTTATTTTTCCTATAGCTCATTCCATGTTAAGAAAACAGTATTGCTCTTATGAGAACAGGATTGCCATATTGAATGGCTCTACTCAACAGCATTAGGGGAAAACCATGGCATATATTCTGGTGAAACTCAGTACTTGAGTACAAAATAAAAGGAAGAAAGCTGCAAATAGTTTTCGAAAACTAGGGTACAGGTACAGGGGTTGTAGGGCAGGGGAGGCTTATTTTGGTTTTTGTAGCATCACTGATAAACTACTGCACATAAGACCTCAGTATTGAAGTTCAAGGCAAACTGGGAGAAAATAGACAATTTTTATAGATTCAGGGTGGGGTAAGCACTTAATTTCATTTAATAAATTTGCCCAGGTAACGCCAGGTACTACTGTGCATTTATATCGGCCTACGAAAAGAACGGTAACAAATGTGCATATGAAAAAGTGGTAAATGTGGCAAAAATAAAATGCGCTTAAGAAACAAAAGCTAAGTAACAAAACCAAGCACAAATAATAACACATTTCTGTATTAGTACAAGTAATGCCATGATGTATCGCTGCACACCACAGCATCAAAATCTTACGTAAACAACTGCTGTACAGTACAAGAATATTAGAATACGCACAAATTAATGGATGACTTTCCTTCAACTGTGATAAGCTGCCGGTCAATCACAGCGTAACGGATTACGAGTAACATGTACCAGAGCAGCTCAGAAGAAAAATGAAGGCAACAAAGCGATGGCTCTTGCTGCCATTGTGCTTCCTCCCTGCGAATGTGTTAAATAGAAAATGTTACGTAATTATTTTAATAACTCACTGGCAAAAATATGCCTCATCCATTTTTTTCTTTCATAATACAATATAAAGTACGTTATAATATTCCTTAATCACGAGGAATTATGAGTGCCTAAGAGGGGGATGTGTTCACTTCTTGTAGCTCCGTAAGAGCAATACTATTTTCTTAAGATGGAATGAGCTATAGACAGACTAGGTACCACCTAGCACCAATAACATTTGTTTGTCACGATGCATATACACAATGCTGCTGTCCGTGATTGTTGGCAATACGTTTACGATGCTGATGTGATCGACTGAATTATCTGCAAATATTAAAGACAAAGAGAATTAACGCTACCCGAGGAAGATGATATTCTGAAAACTGTGCCTGAGGCCATCACTGAATCACAAAGCAAGATGAGTGATACTCAAAATATATTCATATCTGGCAATAGCAGAGAGCTCCTACACCAATGTCAAGCTTGAAAAATGTTATAAGACTTTCCTTAGTATAAACATAATAGTCATAACAGCTTCAAAGTTAAGTTCTGCTGGAAAAAGAACGGCAAGAAACTTTATTCACAAGAGATTTTCCTCCTATGTTTACACCTTTACCCATTTAAATAGCTTGTTGATGTTCTTAGCATTGGTATGTTATTCACAGTTAGACACATGTAGTACAATTTTGACAAATAGTCTTATGGCCGGGGGGGGGGGGGGGGGGTAACAAAATTTGAATCAAGAAATTAACTCATTGGCATTCAATTATTTTCCTTGAAAAATGCACCTTGGAATGATATTTTTTCCTACATTTTATGTTATGGATGCTACAATGGTTAAAAGCATACTGCATCAAACTAACAGCATTTTGGGTTACAGTTTAACTTACACAATTAACTGAAGTCTTAAGGTATAGTACATCTTGAAACAACCATCCATGTGGAGGGCAACTTTGCATTTGTTGCACTCTGAACAGGATTCCTTATGGATTCCATGCTCAAAACAGACTACATCTCCTTGATGGGGCTGATTTACTTGCTGTAGGAGCAATCTTTTCAGTAAAATGAACCCAGTGCCTTCCCTGTAGTCCCTGGTGTGCTACCTTAAGATGGATGCCCTCTGACGACTTAATCAGGAAGGGTGACATCTTCCAGAATTTGCTCTGCAATGTTGACTCAATGATGAGCTGCTCCTCTTTCCTTGTGCTCAGCATGTCATGTATGTAGCTAGAATTCAGCAATGTTATATCCAGGAAGCAGAAGTATAATTTCTTGTACCCTTTTACATACCTGTGCACGAGAGGATAGGATGCCAAGCGCTGGTCATGCGAATTCACACCAACCTTTCCTGAACTGTAGTCCACTACAATGTTTGGACTTAGTTCCTTCTTACCTTGGCCATACTTCTTTTCAACCTCTATGAAGTGTAGTGTAACATGTGCTGTTGGCATGTGTACAGGCTTCTTGTCGATCCATTTTATAGCTAAGATACCATTTCTTCAAACTTGTGGATTGAAGGTAGGTACAATGAACTTACTTTGGTTGCACTGTTCCAATTGTATTAGTGTCCCTCTCCAACAATGGCCTGAGTAATGTAGTAAAACTAGTACCAATTGTCCATGTATATTGTTCTCCAAACACCAAGTAATTCTTTGCACAGTTCAAGCACTCGCTACCTTTTTACTTGTTAGCAGCTGAATTCCATCCCCTGCCCCACCCACATCCTGGTTTTCCTCTTCCTGCATAAACCTTGAAGTTCCAACAATATGCACTCTTAGGCTCGCATACTTGTAGATTTTCAGTCCAAATCGTGCCTTTTATGAAGGACTGTACTGGACATAACGTAATCTACCTCGGAACTGCATGAAACTTTCACCAATAACTACTTTTTCACCAGGATTATAAACTTTCTGAAATCAATCTAAGAGAAGGTCAATTACTGGTCTTAGTTTTCTCAATTTATCCTTTTCTGTTTGTTGTGAATCTGTGGCAAAGTGCAGATATCTTGATATTGCTGCGAATCTTTTGTAGGGCATTGTTTCTCTAAATATAGGGAACTCTACAACCCTCGTTTAGTCCAATAACTTTGCTGTGCTGATTTCTTTGTAACATCAATATACAAAGAGCTAAGTGTGCTTCTAGCCCACCTGGAGTGTCTGAACCAGCGAGTGTCATACGACTTTTCATTGGGTAGTTTTTATTTGCAAAGGCATTAGTTTCCATGCAAATTACCTCCCAAAAAGAGTCGGTAAGAAAACTACTCCTCATATTCTGTAACATCACCCAGATGCGTCCTGACTAATATTCATCTCCCCAACAACTACAGAGGCATCGCCTTTCAGAATATTACCGATCAGATTCCATTTCCAATTGTTCGATGTGGTGAGGTTATGTACGGAGTTATCTTCATCCCCACTATCACTTTCACGAGTGGAGTCACAGTTCTCAGACACACTATTACCGCTAAAACTACTATCAAATAATGCTGAGTTATCTTCATCACCACTATCAAGAAGAAATTTCAGAATTATTTCACCTTCCTCCTTGCAATGTTTACCCGACATCTTGCTCAATAGCATTCATTTCATGAACAAGATGACCTACTTTAAAAGTAAAATATACATTCATGAAATGGCCTTCGGATAACAACACTGGCATCTGAACACTTAACACTACTTAGGAATATAATCCTAAAGTGCAATATCACAATCTAAAGAAATCTATAGACTCATTTCCCACCCAAGTACACTGTGACGGTTGTACCCGTCATTGTAGCGCAATGGGTTAATGATACAAAACGTGCAATGCAATGTTACCCAGCAACCGTGCAGGCTGTGATAAGTATTAACAGATGGCCACGACACAGACATACAGAAGACTTACCAAAGAGGCCTCATCTCAACATACTCAAGAGAACCGATTACTTCAACTGTGGTAGTTTCATAAGTTCCGAGTCAGTTTCCCCTTTTCAATGCATTGAATCCTACACTTTACTCCAAATTTCATACAGATGAGTAAAAAAGAAGTTAGGTGCAAACAGACGGAATTCTGAGACTAGGCAACTACAACATACTAAACCCCTCAGAAAAGTAGAAACACCTAGATTATTATGGACCAGTCTTCACTTCCAAGAAAGTGTAAGACAAAAATATGCGTTCTATAATATGAGGAAATATCGAGTGCAACACTGCAGTGCATTAAAAAGAAATCACCATTTCAATATTTTATGTCCTCAAAAATAACCGTAAGGTGACAGTGTAACTTTCACAGAAAATTCTTAGTTTGTTAGGGCTTAAAAATACTGCCCAATCATGTCTGGATATTGAGAGGTTCTTAGGGCCAATTGCATAAACGACGAATAGTTTTAAGCCTTAGGACAATGTGTAAGTTAGGCATGATGCTCAGCTGGTGTTTAGCTAGACGTCATTTAAAGTTTCAATATTGGTTTGGAAACGGAAATAGAAGTATCTTCCATACAATGCTTTGCTTGTGGCAACCAATGACATTTGTTGGTGCACGTACCAAACTTTAATCAGCTGTTTCATTCCTACACATTACTCCAATATGGCTAAGCACGAGCATGACTTGCACACAAAGCTTGCACACAAATATCGCTTTTGGTGGAAATGATCTCAATATTATCGAGACTAAAGTGATGCCATTGTACAAGGAAATGTAGCATAGAAGTGTGTAGGAAGCATTACAAAGAGTAATCTAAATAGCATCGGCAAAGGGAATGAATCTATAGTACTGTGTAACCGAATGTGTTGTACAGGCCATATAAATCTAGCTTGCATTCTGGAGATCATAGGTTCGAAACGTACATCGGCAGCCCCGAAGATTGCTTCCCGTAGATACCAAATTTTTACACCAGGCAAATACTGGGGCTGTTATGGCCATGGCTCTTTCTTTCCAGTCCTTGCCTTTTTCTATCTCAGTTGCCGAAAACTTACCTGAATTAGCATGACTCCACAAAAAGAAAAAAACCCATGCACAAAACCTAATTTGAAGTGTCACTGATGTGCGAGCTTACTTGGCAGTAAATATATAACTTTAATCCCTCCCAGTTGATGTGACAGCCCTCTGATGATTGGGTCAAGTTATTCTGATATGTAGTGTAAGTGACCTGTAATTCCAGAGAAATTATCCAAAATATAATAACGAGGCTAGACAAACCCCAGGTGCCCAGTCACCATGGCGATAAAAAGAATGTTGATGTGCCCAACATTTACAAATTGTAACTGCTAAATTCCTGTCTGAGAAAAAATATTTTTGGAATTCATTTCCGCTCTGAAAATACGGAAGTAAAAAAAATAATTTGGTGGCATTTAAAAATATCTACAGTAAAATTTGTTCCTAAGGTGTTTTGTTTCTTGTTGCTGTTACTGTCTCTAGAATTTTGAGCTGTAGCTACTTGAATAGTGCACTGTGTTTTCCTTTTTACTGAAACTTTACATCTCGCAACCCAATGTTTATAACATAAGGAAGTGAAAATAATGCAAATCTTACTTTCAATTCCTTTTAGAGGAGAGATGTGTTCATTGCGATGTCTAAGAACCCACCATCATCCCCCCAGAAGTACATTTACTTTTATAACCGAATAAAGAGCAGCACCCGCCATCGTCCATGGCTAAAGTAGCTACTTGCATTCTTATTGGTCAACGTGAACTGAATGTGAAGTCACTGCCATCAATGTTGATAAATACATTGCGTTACCAACCCCAGCTGAATAAAACCACAAACAAAAAACACCATGTAAAGAAAACCAGACCAATCGTGTTTCCACACGAAACTAGAGGCCTAGGGCCGCTTTGTAGCTTTTAACCGTCGAGACCAATGGTCTAGTCCAGATCCTATCCTCAACATCCGCACAGCAAGAATCAGTCCAGACCAATCTTGTTCCCACAGGAAACTAGAGGCCTAGGGCAGCTTCGAATCTTGTAACAATCACCACCACCAGCTACCGAAGCACCACTCGCTCATTAGTTCCTAAATAAAGAGGTTGGCAGCACTGAGCAGCACTTGACAACATCCTTCCCGAAAAGGTTGCGAGCGTGTAAACAAATTACAGTCATTCGGCGCGCAGCTGAATGTAGTGAGTAATGGGCTGCGAGAAGTAAAATATAGATTCATTTTTGATAAAGTTCTTTAGAAGAATTTCTCTGTAGTGGTCCCCCTACTCAATATAACATTGATACAAGTCACTTGAACTAAATAGTATACCCCCTGTACGAGGGGGACGCAGACAAAGAATACACCCACAGCATCCCTGCCTGACGTAAGAGGCGACTAAAAGGGGCAACCAAGGGATGATTAAATTAGAACCACGAGACTACTTGTGATTAGTACCATTACATGAAGAACACTATGGGTCGACGTTACTTACGGTTAGTACCACCCTGTGAGGAACACCATCGATCTGTGCTACATAGGAGGAACACTATGGGTCTGGGCGGTGCCTATGGTTAGCATCGTGTGTATCTCGGAGGCGGGCACTCGGCTGTACAAACTAATGTCCATGCAAGAAAAGGTGCCATACACTGCGCTGGAATGTCTGTTTCCCTGTGTTCAGAATGGGTCTGTGTTACCTATGAGTAGTACCATTATATTAAGTACACCATGGGTCTGCATTGCCTGAGAGTAGTACCATTCTGTGAGAAATACGTCTTGCCTGTGGGTGGTACCATAATGTGCAATACGCCATGGGTTTGGATTGCCTATGATTAGTACCATCAGGTGAGTGGCACCAAGAGTATACGTGGCCCATGATTAGTTCCACTATGTGAGGAACATGATGGGTCTATGTTGCCTGCGAGTGGTGCCCTTATGTGAGGAACACTACGGGTCTGCGTTGCCTGCAAGTGGTGCCATTATGTGCAAAATACCATGGGTCTGCATTACCTGCGATTAGTACCACCATGGGACTCGCCGATGTTATTTATCATTTAGACAATGTATAAAACCAATATTCAATCAGTCTTGTTTAAACACTGCCGAGAGCACTGTTTAACCTCAAATGAGAGGATTGAATCAAAATCGGAGGTTATGTACCATGAACCATGTAATTTGTATTATCGTGCTGAGATGATTCCGGGAAGAAAGGGTACCCCGACGGCCTCTCTGTGGGTCACCCGCTGCTAAATTGCTATTACTTTGACATGTACGGGGATATTTTAAAATAAGGTTTCGGTTTTCAAGAGACTTTTCTTGAGACTGACAAAAAGGGACAGTCCGGTAACTGTCAACCTGAATACAATTCTTGGCAACCAATATATTTTATTATATACATGGGGTAATTTCCAGGTCACTTCGACTACATCAGAATTTACTTGTCCCAATCATCAGAGGCCTGTCACATACATCAACTGGGAGGGATTCACTTATATTTACTGCCAATAATAGTGAAAACTAAAAAAGTAGGTTGTATGTGGGTTTTGATATATAGCGTATAATCGTGTAAGTTTTCAGCAACTATCAGATAGGAAAAGGGAAGTGGTGGTGGTGATGGTGATTGTTTAAAAAGGACTGGGGAAGAAGAGCCGTGGCCATAATCACAGTTCTAGTATTTGCCTGGTGTAAAACAGAGAAACTAAGAAAAACAATCTTCAGGGCTGCCGATGATTTCTTTCGAACCTATTATCTCCAGAATGCAAGCTACATCTATATGGCCCGTACAACACTCCGGTACACATGAGTACTGCATCTTACCTTCGTCGAAGCTACAGTATTTATGAGTAGATTACACTCACTGTAACAACGCTATAATCAAAGCTACACTTTCCCGTATGGTGGCATGTAAATAATGAGATTTAAAGTCGTGCTCAGCCATATTTGGGCAAACAGCTGACTGCCGTTCGGCGAGCGCACCGACGAATTTCATTGACTGCGACAAGCAAAAAGTTGCGTGAAAGATATTTCTATCTCCATAGCCAGTCCCTGCTATGAATGGTGTGAAAATGTTGCTCACGGGGTCGGTTGGTGTATGCATTTCAGTGGGCTTGGCAGACTGATATGTAATAGCAACTCTGGCTCGGTGAGGAAAGCAACGGGAAACTACCTCACTCATTTCCCTAGTATGCCTCTTCAGTGATGCCTAGGCCATCTATGACAGCTGATGGCAGAGCTGTTGACGATCCCACCAGCGGCATTGCTGTCGGACTGAACATACATACATTTTCAAATATTGAAACTTTAAACGATATCTAGTTAAACATCGACTGAACATTCTTTATGCAATGGAAGATCGTGCTTGATTTAGATATTTTTAGGTAGACGTTGTCTAAGGCCTGACACTAGTCATCGTTTCTGGAATTGGCCCATTGTTTAACCGTAGACAGTAAATACCATTTCTGCAACTGGCCCTTAATGTTTGATGTCTAGTTCAATGAACTAATCATTGTATGTTTTCATTAATAGTCCATGTTTTGAACATTCTGTTAATTTCTTGTTGTGATTTCATTTACTACTTGCTTATTGTCACCTAAGTTGTAATTTTGGTGTTTCATGTTTTCATTCATTTTCAGTTTAGTTGCTATTGTTGCTTGAATCATAATTTACTTTATGTTATCTGTGACAAGAGAGCATGCAAGCTTGCAGTCTAATTTGAAATAACAGTATGATAAGCCATGACAACTTTACAAAACACAGTTCCACTATTCAGTAGCCAGTTCCTGGTTCTTTCTATAAAATGAAGTACCGTAATTGCAAGTCCACTTAATCACAAGGCAAAAGCAAAAATCATATGCACAACACAGATGTTTTCAGGTTTGCTTCCAGCATGAAATTAAATGCTGCCTACCGATGTTTAAATTCCTTCAACATGCACTCATTACACATTCATACACTAACACTAAGTGAACATTGTAACATGATCACAAATTTTATATGCACTCTCATCCTCATTTTTATCTATCAGCAGACATGCACAAACACACACAAGAGGAATGTATCGATAAAACTCTTGCAAAAACATGAAAAGATTCACCATTACCTTTAGCACAAAGTCCTCACATTATTCCGAAAGTTGATCAATATATTGCAGGAGTCCTTGCAGTCGCTTCTTTACCCTTTTCTGGTCATCCAGAGTACACCCCAAGATAGCAGATTCGAAGTTTTTATCAGTAGCACCTTGATTCTGTGATGAACAAGCATTCATGAAGGCAATACACCTAACCTTTGTTCCATAAGGATCAGCACGCAAGGTTACAATAAGGCCATCGATAAATCTATTCACTTGATGAAGAGCATCCTCTTGAGTGACATCTCTGGGAGTTTTCACATGAACCTCAACAGTCAAGCAACGATTAGCAATGATGTCTGTGTAATGCAGAACATCTTCTCGTTCACCTAAAAAAAAAAAGCCCATTAACAGCTCCACATTCTATATCTAAGAGTTCAGAAGTCTCAATCACAAATATAAACAGAAGAAATTAAAGATATCAAACACTTTTGCCATCAACAACAAAATTACTATTGCACAACCAAAGTAGGTTTATTGCCTTGGCCTTAGCAGGTCCGAAGTATGAGCCACCCCACACTGAACGAAGGGTGGCACTTAACGCCCATATATTTTGTAGTTCCATTATTTTAAGGACATTTAAAATCTGATGTACACTAATTGCAGATAATACAATATTAACAAAATAAGCATAGAAAGAATAAAAATGAAGATACTATTGTGCGTTTATCATAATTTACAATCTTAAAGCCGAAAAGCCCATATCATGTGTACAAGTACAGGCCGAGACAGCATCAATGTTAACAATCTTAAAGGAGTTTACTCAGTTTTAAAGTCTGACAGAGAAATCCGCCCTCTTCTAGAGTACTGTACTTTTTTTGTTTACCATCACAAACAATATGACTATTACTCCGTGATTGCTGTTGAAATTTAGTCTGCTTTATAATTGCCAATCTACTGTTACGATATTAACCAAATTAAGCTGTGCACTTATTGAAAAAGTTCTTGTGTGATAAATACAACTGAATAAACTATTCCAATGTTACAAGACTGTACACATCAAAGGACACATTTTAAATGTTTTCTGAAAAGTAATAATTCCAATAAAAAGAAAACATTTTGTGGCACAAGTACCACCTTTGGTCTCTCTAATATTCTACAACAATTTTCTTAACTGAAACCAATCTACTGATCAGCATTATTGAGGAGTGCACATCCACAATTACTGTATTTGGCCCAATGACCCATTCCACCTTTGAGCAAAAGGGCTTCGGGGTCCTGTACTTACAAACATTGACCACCACCCCACCACTTTTGCTTGTTCCAGTTTGCATAATTAAGAAATGTGTTCTACAATCTATTATAAAAAGAAAAAAGGAATAAGAGTGTGTTACCATTTATAAAAATTTATAAAGTCCTGAAACTAGGAGAAGCCTCAATACTATATACTTTCATACCAGTGGACTTATTCAAGATGAATTCCTTGGTTCGGTACCATGTTTACCCGCAAGAGATTTTAATTCCAAAATGTTTCCACCTTACAATAATACAGAATCATCTTTCCACCCTCAGCAATATTCCACCTCCAGCCCTAAGAAGCTCTCCTAAAGGTTTGGAAAAACATTCAGCAGAACCCCCAACTACCCATCCAAGATATTACGCACACTGAACATCAACAACTGAAATCAAGGAAACCACCCTGGCGTACAGCAATGGATCTTGAACGAAGCTCTTTTCATGTTAACAGTTCATGGAAAGCCCAGTGGGATCAGCCTTCAGTAGTGAACAAACATCTAGTTGAGAATCCTTCCAAACGAGTACGAGAATTTGATCTTCCACCAAGACGACAGTAGAGAATCGTCAATCTAATAAGAACTGGACAAGGCAGATGTGGTTATCTATTGTGCAAATGAGGTTGGAACAGACTTCTTAATATCTTAGCAGAAGATAATGTCCCACAACAGTTAATAGATAACATATACAACATGTACAGTGACAACCTTATTGCAATAAAGTTAGGTAATCATCAGACTGAATGGAAACCGATCAGCAGAGGTGTGAGACAAGTTTGTGGACTTTCTCCTTTGTTGTTCATAATCTCATAATACAGGAATGGAGGCATGAAAGGCAGGGATCAATCCCAGTCAGCAGATATCTCACACATCTTGATGCCATACTCTTTGCTGATGTTGCATTGGTAGCATCATCAGAAGATGATCTTCAGTGGTCAGTATTTAATCTCCAGAAAGTCTCTTCAAAATTCGACATGATCATTTCACCACAAAAGAGCAAAATAATGGCCTTCAAGGGGAAGGACCCTATCCCCAGTAAAATCTGTTTAGATAATAAAATTTTGGAAAGGGTCAACGAATTCAATTATCTGGGATACAATTTATCTTACCAAGGGGAAATTGATATCTCTGCAAAAATAACCAAATTTACCAGAACAACAGGAATCATAAATCATATCATGAAGCCATCTCTTGTCCAAAAACACTCGCTTACGTCTTTATAACACTTTAGCCGGACCAACCCTTTGCTACGGCAGTGAGGCATGGACAATAAAAACTCAAGACATTCCCAGAATTACAGCATGTGAAATGACGTTCATGCGCAAAACAGCAGGCTATACGAAATGGGATCGTATAAGAAATGATGATGTGCTTAAAGGACTGAATGTGAAATCAGTAATCAATTACATCTATGATTACCAAGAAAATTGGAAACGTCATGTTCAAAGGATGGAATCTGGAAGACTACCAAAGGAGATCCTACGCTATCAACCGAGAGGACAGATCTATAGGACGTCCAATGAAGCGATGGAAAGAAAATGCAAGACCGTAACGGGCCACATGGCCCAGTACTTGGAAGGATGATGATTATGACATAACCTCTCCTGCCCATGGGCCAACCTCACCTTCCCGAGATGAAGAAACCTGTTCCCACAGATCAGGCCCTGTCAACAGAGTCATGGCGGTATAACCGTTACATCCATTATAGAGAAAATGCTGTGATTTCAGCTAGTCCATTAGCTGAGAGGTGGCAGTCCCACCAAGGGTCTTACTTCCTTCAGGCTAGCAACCCGTCGGAAGGACATTTGATTGCTTTCAAGTCTTGGAAAAAGTAAAATGCAAGACCGTAACGGGTCACATGGCCCAATACTTGGAAGATGATGATGATGCAAATGAGGTTGGACTAGCTCTGCAGATTGTGATTGTGGTGTCTCTTCTCAGTCAATCCACCACATTGTTGCTGACTGCCCAATTCGAGCTTTCAAAGGAACGCTAATGGACATTCACCGCACATTGGATGAAGCAGTTGATTGGGTCAAAATAATAGACCTAGAGTTATAGTATTGTACGGACTTGTGACTACGCACATTTATGCAGAACTATATGCATGTGTGTAGATAGATTCATCATACAATAATAAATAAACAAATAAACAAACAAATAAATCTTTCCACCCATCCACTCAGGGACATTGTTTTATCTATGAATGGGACTAACTTGTCTGGTCGCCTGCGCTACGAGCCTGTCTCTAGCCAAGATTTAGCCTTGCTGTAACACTGCCAGCGCTCGCCCGGGACCGAGAGCGTTTTCGCATAGGATTTCCTAACTTTGTGAAGGTATTGTGTATAGGGGAGCCTCTCCCAGTACCGGCCGCCACGTGTTTTTCCGAAACGCAGCTAGATGGCAGATGTTCACTGTGTTTGCTATTTAGATACAATGACAAAGGGATGCCCTACAGAATCTTTCGCGCCTGTGTTCATTTCCTTGAGAGCTGTTGTGATGAGAAGTTGTCATTGTGTTTTCAGTCTGTACTTGCTAAACTTACGGTCTTTGTGTACCAATCTCTGGTGAGTTGATCTGTTTATTCATATTTATTATATTCGTAGTTAGATAAGGTATAGATAGTAATCTTAACAGCGTTATTGGTAGACTTGTGATTAAATTAGAAATTTATATATGTTGCCGTGTATATTGCCCAGTACCGGCCACGTGTCATTTCCCCAGTACCGGCCATAAAATTAATTTATCATATAAATATAATATTGGATTTCTTGCTTTCCAGAAATATTTTATCGATAACGGAAGGCAAATCGAAAGGGCAATGGTTACTGGTTACCGGAAAACATGAAAGAGGCAATTCAGATGGTTACGGACGGAAAATTAAGCGTCAGGGAAGCATCAACGCAGTATTCTGTTCCAAGAAACACATTGGGAGGTAGAGAGAGTAATAAGAACTGGTGGCGAAGTGACTCCACAGATGGGAAGAAGAATTGATGCTCAAAAAGAAGATCCTGCAGAAGCAACTTCTTCCAAAGTTGAAATGCCTTCTACATCACAAGAATTTCTGAAGATTGTAGAAAAAATATCCCCACAATCAGATTTGACAGAAAGGAAAATTACCATAAGAAAGAGAAGTGAAAAGAGTGAAATTCTAACATCCACTCCCTATAAGAAAATGTTGGAAGAAAAAGACCAGAGATTGAAAGAAAAACTGGAGAAAGCTGATGAAAGAAAGAAAATCAGACATACAAAAGTGTTTTCAAAAGTAAAAAAAAAACCAGTAGAGCTGCGAAGAGAATTTCGAGTCCGAGAGAAAGCATAATGGCACAGGGCAATCAGGCGATCGAGAAACAGAATGCATCATTTGCCTGGAAACAACGGACGAAGCTTGGGTTCAGTGTGTTTCTTGTCAGGGTTGGGCACATCTTCGATGTGCAGATCAAGAGAACGTTGACTTTTACAAATGTTATCATTGCATTTAGAACTTTTTATGTGTATTCCACTGAGGTTTTTAAATATCTTGTTTAAACTTTTCTAACTTTGATATGCAGGATTATTCATTTATCGTGTAAAAATTTGACTTTTACAAATGTGACCATTGCATTTAGAAAATTTGTTTGTGTATTCCACTGAAATTTTTTAATATCTTGATTGGACATTTCTATTATTTATAGGTTTATTTATTTATCGTGTAAAATTTGCTTTATGTATTTGCATTGTTAATTAAAGTTTTGTAATGTCTCACTGAAGTTTAAATGTGTATTTGTAAGGTATCACTTCATTTTTAAATAATAAGAGAAAGTCTGGCTGGCCGGTACTGGGAAACATTTTTTGTATTGTGAGGTTTTGTAAGAATTCTATCTATTGTTATAATGGACATTCACACTCAATTTCTTCATGTCTACTCAAGGCAATTGTAACAATACTGTGTCAGGCCTCTTAACTTGATCAGATTTATTGCTGACCATTCTATTTCTAAACAATGAAGGAAAATTATTAGGTGGCCGGTACTGGGAGAGGCTCCCCTATACACATGCTCATGTAATGAAAATGGCATTGGAACAACACACTGAGCACTAAAAATGTGAATAATTTACTAAACTGAACCCTGTATTGATAAAACTCTCGGGAGTCTTGCAAACGACAGGAACTTGTGCTGATAAGTGAATTACAGCAAAGTGCTTGGTAGGAGACAAGCTCGCAGTGCTGACGACCGCTCGAGGGACAATCCCATCAGATAGAACAATGCCCTTATATGATCCTTGTTAAAGGTTTCAGCCAATATTTGACCATATCAAGAGACTATTCCAGTTTCACTATATACCTCATCAGCATGCAAGGGTAGATGAATCTTTAGTGAGCACAAAATTCCACTCATCTGACGCAGCACCTTCCTAATAAGCATCACAGGGAGAGCATTAAGTTTTGGATGAGTTGTGATCTTATCAATTACTGTTTGGGATTTTATTGCTACAGAGGAGCAAAGAGTGATTTAAATAAAGAAAAATCTAGCAACAGGAAAGATTCCACACGACCTGAAGGGAGACTAAGTATTTTCAGAGGAATGAGATTCATGTATCAGGGAACCAAAAGAAAGAAAGAAAGAAAGAAAGAAAGAAAGAAAGAAAGAAAGAAAGAAGATCACAAAAATCTTGTGCTTTTGTCTATCCTGCAGAGAAACTAAATCAACAGTCAAGAGACGTAGAGGACAGCAAGTTGAAGTAGTAAATGAAGCCAGCTATAGTCCTCAAATACAACAATTCGATGGAGGGAGTGGACGCATCTGACTTGATTTACATGTACTTCGAGGAGTGCCAAATCCTAAAATATTTGAAAGGAATGGTAGTATTTTGTATGTTTGCACGAGTGGAGCCGAACGCCAACTTGATTTATAAAGAAAATACTTTAAGTACAGTTGACACAGCTCGAGTTCACTTCCTCCACAATAGAATTCATAAAAAAGGAGTGGATCCAGAACAACCTACTGAATAAAATCTTACCCAAGCTTCATCCACCAAAAGAAGAGGAACTTCTGGTGAAAAATGGTAGAGTATTGGAAAGAGGCATTGTGTGCAGCAAAAAGGATTAACCCTCAGACACTCACTAGGAATAGACGCAGCATTACTCACGCGGGCTACATATGTAGTCCAAACTGAAATTCAATCTGAAAGACTCGAACGTGCTAATTTCAGATTTCTTTGGTAATATCCTAAATAGTAGTATATATAAATATTCTAAGTCAATTTTGAAGACCATATGTAGGTTTTCCTTTTGCTGAGAACAGCAAATAAAAACCCCTGAAGAAAAATTTGATTACATCTCACACTAAGGGAAATCTACCATAGAAACCGAGAAAAAAAAAGAATTGCAGCTTTTAAATGTAGCCTATTTATGTATATACCCAAATACCTACATTAGAACATATTTGCATGGTAAATGAATAAAAACAATAACAGGTTAAAAATTGTCAGAGTTTCTGCGAGCATTTTAAGGAATTTTAGCACTATATCAAAACACGCATTTCTGTAGTATCGGTAAATTTTACATCACGATCATGTTCAAACTTGTTTCTTAATTCACCTACATAAATATTTGTTGCTGTGGTTATCATTTGTATTTTACCGCTCTCTATAAAATGTTCTAAATAGTCAAGTTCAGTTTTCACAGTACGAGCAGATCCCTTACGGCCAGGAAAGTACATGATAATGTAATGAGTTTTTGTACGCACATCATTACGTGGATGGTCCCTTAGCCACTTGAAATTGCCCTTGGCATGAACCATCAGGAATTATTGCTGCCAGTACCAGCATTGTCATTTGTCGCTGGACCCTCGGGAGGGGTATATTCCTCACTGCTTGTACCTTCTTCATATTCAGTTTGGTGTATTTCGTGTGTAAGTATATCCTGTT
The DNA here is from genome assembly GCF_040414725.1 of Anabrus simplex. Taxonomy (NCBI): domain Eukaryota; kingdom Metazoa; phylum Arthropoda; class Insecta; order Orthoptera; family Tettigoniidae; genus Anabrus; species Anabrus simplex. The sequence continues at coordinate 109,296,572 of NC_090269.1, read as the reverse complement.
CACTATCGTCAGTATCACCGCTAATACTATCACTACTTTCATCTAATCGCTGACTGATCTGAAAGTCATCTACTTGGCCGCCTGCGCAGCGACGTTTCCTTTGCTCAGTCATTGTCAGCACTGAAACAGCAATGCTCGCGTGGGCTACTACTGTAGCCCAAGCCACTTATAATCCATCTGGCGCCTAAATGGCGCACCTAGTCAAGCCGGAAACACACTCGCCAGTTAACTGCAACACTGACAGGCAGCTATGGAGAGTATCAACATTCCTAGCAACAAATATACTCTGTACTACAACGAAATAAACTGCAGTTCTGTTAAGAGTTTTGGCTTGACATTTGAGCGCCGCCCTTTGGCGGAGTAAGTGAATTAAACAGCCAATCAATCATAGTCAGCCGATCGCTCCGATGGAGAGCGTTAGAATCGTAGTTCTGGTTACTAGTGTTCTCATTCTGTTTACTATAACCACGTGCTATCAGCTGTGTGTTGGGTTGTGCTCAACTCCTTTTGCAGTCAATCTTGACAAAGCACCAACAATGACTGCAAAAAAATAATGAGTTGATTGAGTGGTTGAAGGAGCACAATATTTCTGTTCGCGATCTTGTGCATCTTGTGAAACAAAACAAGACCTAGTACCCAGTTTATGTGGGTGATGATATAGCCAGGAGGCATGGGCATAAAGTTGTTCACCTTTCACCATACCATTGCCATTTTAACACCATAGAACCGATTTGGGCCCAAGTGAAGGAAAATATAGCTGCGAATAACTGACTTCACAGCATCGGAAGTTGAAAGACTTCTTTGGGAAGCCGTAGGCCGAGTAATTGTGAAAGACTGGAGCAAGGTTGTCAGACACAATCCGAAATAGATGAACCTTGGGAGATGGAAAGCATCACAGACTTACGTTGAAGATGTTATCTTGTTACGGTCAAGTGAGAGTGAAACTTCAGGAGACGATTACAATGCCGATAGCGACTCAGAAACGAGTCTGTATTCCCTTGTAGGATATTTTCTTCCTTATGAGAAATTTAATCGATTAGCAACGCGAGTTCTATATAGTGAGTAGAAATTTCATTTCATTCTCTCACGTTTTATCTGTTAGAGCATAGATTTATTTTTATCTTATAGCCTTATCCTAAATATGTTATTTGTTACTGTTAATCCTATTTCTGGACTTACATTTGAGTATATACATTTCTACTCAGGTTGTGTGCTGAGGTTATAACTGATTCACAATGCTTTGTGCAGTTCCTGAAGACCATGTGGAGATTGTTAAAAAACCAAGAAGTCTTGTATTTATAAAAAAAAAAAAGTCAAAATACGGTAATTGGCTTGGGTGCTGGGACTTCAAGGATCGTCAGTAACTGGGTTTGGCATACATACATTATCATTATAGACTGTTATGTCTTCCAGCGTTCAGTCTGCAAGCCTCTGAGAATTTACTAAACGTCGCCACAATCCTCGATTTGCAACTAGTGTTGTGGCCTCATTGAGTTCTATACCTCTTATCTTTAAATCGTTAGAAACCGAGTCTAACCATTGTCGTCTTGGTCTCCCTCTACTTCTCTTACCCTCCATAACAGAGTCCATTTTTCTCCTAGGTAACCTATCCTCCTCCATTCGTCTCACATGACCCCACCACCGAAGCCGGTTTATGCGTACAACTTCGAGTTCATTCCTAAATTAGCCTTTATCTCCTCATTCCGAGTACCCTCCTGCAATTGTTCCCACCTGTTTGTACCAACAATCGTTCTTGCTACTTTCATGCCTGTTACTTCTAACTTATGAATAAGATATCCTGATTCCACCCAGCTTTCGCTCCCGTAAGGCGAAGTTGGTCTGAAAACAGACCGATGTAAAGATAGTTTCGTCTGGGAGCTGACTTCCTTCTTACAGAATACTGCTGATCGCAACTGCGAGCTCACTGCGTTAGCTTTACAACATCTCGATTCAATCTCACTATATTAGCATCCTGGGAAAACACACAACCTAAATACTTGAAATTATCGACCTGTTCTAGCTTTGTATCACCAATCTGACATTCAATTCTGTTGAATTTCTTACCTACCGACATCAATTTAGTCTTCGAGAGGCTAATTTTCGTACCATACTCATTGCACCTATTTTCAAGTTCGAAGATATTAGACTGCAGGCTTTCGGCACAGTCTGCCATTAAGACCAAGTCGTCAGCATAGGCCAAACTGCTTACTACTACTCCCTGCCATTTTATACCTTTCAGCAGATGATCCATGTAAACTACGAACAGCAAAGGTGAAAGATTACAGCCTTGTCTAACTCCTGTAAGTACCCTGAACCAAGAACTCATTCTACCATCAATTCAAATTGAAGCCCAATTGTCAACACAAATGCCTTTGATTGATTTTAATAATCTACGTTTAATTCCATAGTCCCCCAGTATGGCGAACATCTTTTCCCTCGGTACCCTGTCATATGCTTTCTCTAGATCTACAAAACAAACACAACTGCCTATTCCTCTCGTAGCTTTTTTCAATTACCTGGCACATACTGAAAATCTGATCCTGACAGCCTCTCTGTGGTCTGAAACCACACTGGTTTTCATCCAGCTTCCTCTCAACCACTGATCGCATCCTCCCTTCCAAGATGCCAGTGAATACTTTGCCTGGTATACTAATCAATGAGATACCTCGATAGTTGTTGCAATCCTTCCTGTTCCCTTGCTTATAGATAGGTGCAATTACGGCTTTTGTCCAATCTGAAGGTACCTTACCAACACTCCACGCTAATTTTACTAATCTATGAAGCTATTTCATCCCTGCCTTCCCACTGTACTTCACCATTTCAGGTCTAATTTCATCTATTCCTGCTGCCTTTATGACAATGGAGTTTATTTACTATCCTTTTCACTTCCTCAAGCTAATTTCACCAACATTATTTTCCTCCTCCCCACGAGCTTGGCTGTTTGCAACACCACCATGATGATTTCCTTTTACATTGAGAAGATGTTCAAAATATTCCCTCCACCCCTCCAGTGATTCCCTGGGATCTATGAGTTCACCTGAATTACTCAAAACACTGTTCATTTCCTTTTTCCCTCCCTTCCTAAGATTCTTTATTACTGTCCAGAAAGGTTTCCCTGCTGCTTGACCTAGCCTTTCCAGGTTATTACCAAAATCTTCCCACGACTTCTTTTTGGATTCAACAACTATTTGTTTCGCTCCGTTTCTTTCATCTACGTACCAATCCCTGCCTGCCTCGGCCCTTGTTTGGAGCCATTTCTGATAAGCCTTCTTTTTACGTTTACAGGCTGCTCTCACTTCATCATTCCACCAAGATGTTCGCCTTTTCCCATCTTTACACAGTTTTTCCTAGGCGTTCCCTTGCTGTTTCTACTACAGCATCCCTGTATGCCACCCATTCACTTTCTATATCCTGAACCTGCTTACTGTCTACTGTTCGAAACTTCTCACTAATCATATCCATGTACTTCTGTCTAATTTCCTCGTCCTGGAGATTTTCTACCCTTATTCGTTTGCAGACAGATTTCACTTTCTCTAACCTAGGCCTAGAGATACTTAGTTCACTACAGACCAGATAGGGGTCTGTATCATCGAAAAATCTGCGAAAAACTCTTACATTCCTAACAGATTTCCTGAATTCAAAGTCTGTTAAGATATAGTCTATTATGGATCTGGTACCCCTAGCCTCCCATGTGTAGCACTGAATAGCCTTATGCTTGAAGAATGTATTCGTAACAGTTAAACCCATACTAGCACAGAAGTCCAGCAAACGCTTCCCATTCCCATTAGCTTCCATATCTTCCCCACATTTACCAATCACTCTTTCGTATCCTTCAGTTCTATTCCCAACTCCTGCATTGAAATTGCCCATTAGCACTATTCTATCCTTGCTGTTGACCCTGACCACGATGTCACTCAATGCTTCATAAAACTTGTCAACTTCATCCTCATCTGCACCCTCACATGGTGAATACACGGACACAGTTCTTGTCCTGATTCCTCCCACTGACAAATCTACCCACATCATTCGCTCATTTACGTGCATAACAGAAACTATGTTGCGTGCAATGGTATTCCTAATAAAGAGCCCTACCCCAGACTCTGCCCTTCCCTTTCTAACACCTATCAAGTACACTTTATAATCTCCTACCTCTTCCTCATTATTTCCCCTTACCCTAATATCACTTAAACCTAGCACATCCAGATGCATCCTCTTTGCTGACTCAGCCACTACTACCTTCTTTCTTCCATAAGCCCCATCGAATTCCATTTTGTTCGCCAAGTTGTTTCCAAGGAGACCCTCGCCTGTCAAATGGGAGTGGGACTCCATTACTCCCATAGGTCCGAGGCTTGCTTAAAGTGTTCTGAGCTCGGTAAAATCAACAATGATAAAATATATTAATTTGCGCAGTATTAAAATCCCACTTGGTAAAAGAACTAGATTCAAACTTCCATGAAAATTTAAGTTTCACATTCACTGGCTAATATGCCTCCTAGTTTTGACAGAGGAATGTTCATTTTCAGCAATGACACATTAAAATATTCCAGTAGAATTTTCTAGGGCAACAACATCTTTAAGTATTAGCAGTGATGTACATCGAAAAAGACCCGATAAATGAAATCACCATCACTCTTTAGAACAGTCTCTGTGAAATTCTACAAAAAATCAAGAGGAATGGAATTTCCCTTCAATTGATAAGCAAGTGGTTTCTTTTAATGCAGCCAGCGGTTTTGTTTGATCATAAAAAGATCAGTGACAGCGAAGGATATCATGGTCAGTGTTTCCTGGGCTTGTAGGCCATGGTCCAGAAGCATGCGATGGTCCCAACGTTTCACTGAAGACTGCGTTCGGCATCATCAAGGGGTTCCGAGTGACTTCGATAGCAACGAAGCTCATAGTGGAATGGAGTGGTGTTTCAATTCTGTCTCATTTAGTGCAGCCTAAAGTACGCTACTCGCCTACTGGTCCGCCGTGCTGGAGAGGCGGAACTGGAACATAACTCCATTGCACTATGAGCTTCGATGCTATCTAAGTCAGTTGGAACCCCCTGAAAATCTGAACGCAGTCTTCGGTGAAACATCGGGACCATCGCATGCTCCTGGACCACGGTCTACAAGCCGACACCGACACGATTCGTAACGCCGGCCGTGAAAGCCTCAACAGCAAGGGATGTGTTCACCTGCAGACAGAATAAGATCCACTTGTTGCATGCTGCAGCTCAAAAGTCACGATACCTCACCGACCTTACTAAATAAATCCCAATATGGAGAAAGCTCCAGATGTACAAAATATGAAAGGAAGTCTTATGTACAGAGAATTTCAAAGGAACTTTGAACTGTAAAGGCTGAAATTCGGTTTTAACAATCCTTTACGTTCTAAAAGAATATTAATAACCCCCCTGCCCTCTAATGACAGAATACTTGTTTCCATGAAACATTGTTTTAAATTTTTATCCCTGACACTTGAATGATTAAGTTTCTATTCCCTTCCCAGTAGTTTTCCAAATGTATTCAAAAATACACAGAAAGTTTATGTAGAAACTTGCACAAGTATAGTTCTGCTTGCTTGATAACACATACTGAGTAATAAGATTAAGAAGCAAGCAGGTGTAAGCCTTCTCTCATATTTACTTTGTATTCATTACTCTAAATAATTTAACTGCACACATAGATGGCCCTAACACTTATTAGACCTGCTGGTAGACAGCATTTTCCCAGTAATCTTCCCACTCAACTTTCGTGCTGGTTTAAATACGTTCATCTTGAACCAATTTAAATCAGCCCACATCGTATACTAACCATTATTTCAATTATATCTAGTGGAACTGACGAATGAAACTGAATATACACAGGTTCACAAAGAAATCTGTACTCGAAAGGTTATGGCAAGACAAAAACGATATAGAATCTTGTTTAAAAAAAACAAGAAATAATTTGCGTGATGTCGGTTAATATGAAGTTATGTTCACATACAATGACAGTACGTACCTTCATTTAATTCCACCATCATGTCTGAATTTCTCAGGGTATCGAGAGTTGTCAGAAGTGTATCTCTTTCTTCTTCTAGCTTGAGAGCATCTCGTCGTAAACGTTCCACGTGCATTTCCACTTGATCAAGTATATCAATTAGTCGATCTTTAGGCGATTTCTGCGGACTGCCTGGATTTGATTCCACAATATGAGGCTGCATACCTGAATCCGGTGCTGGACTTTTGTCGACATCCATAGTATTCCAATTCTCTGTGAACGGCAAGGGAATACTCTGCTTAAGCGCCACAATTGCTGTTTCTAGGACGAAGGTAAAAACTAGACGATTTACTCTGAGCTCTGAAGAATGGGTGCAATCAGCACCTCGTACACGATACGTGAGCAGCAGACTAGGAGGCAGACAACCTACTAACACAGCTGCCTGCCGTTTACCTTTTCCAGATATATCTCGATAGCCAAAGCAGTCTTGGTTTCCAGCGTTGCCAACTCTTCAACACTCACAAATATATTGCACCAAATTTTTAAGACTGAAATAGTGTTTGTACTAAATTTCTCTCAAACTCAGCGAATCCGACGATCCACATACAATTCTCGATAGAATTAGAATTACAATAGCTTTCACAGCCAGCTAGGTTTCTGTAATTCGTTCTACTACAAAGTTCTACTGCGTTCTACTATGTTCCAGAAATATCCAGAATGTATTTAATGGTGGTGACATCGAGAAACATCTTCCAATTACAACATCTTTGATAATTGTAGTAATGGTGGGAAAAATGAAAGCTTTAAAAGAAAGCTAAATTGTATCATGGATAATTTTCGATGATATGAGTTAAATAAGTATAGTTTCTCTCCTCCTATCCCGCCTAGACCAACGACGCTAGACCAACTACAACTTCGGTACTCCACTCCTCTTTGTTCAGTACCTACAATTGTAGTTGGTCTTGCTTGACGTAAAGTTTGCGAGTTCTTGATGGTTATGCTATTCTGTGATTGTTGTTCTACTTATTTCATGTATTCTTTGCTCTGTTAGACCTTCGGAAACGATTTTCGGGAATAGAACCTGTTCTTGTTCTCTGAGAAATAATCTCGTCATCGAAATAAATACAATAAGGTACGGTATTTCGATTTATTGCGTTTTATATCTAATGATTATAAGTATCAATACCTAGCTTTTAGCCATTCTCTGTATTCCCATCAAGGTGAGAAAAAAATGATAAAAACGGAACTGTAATGACTCGATCATAAAAAAAAGGTAAATGAAATAAAAAATGTCCGCACCGCGTACATACAGACTCGTAGCAAATACAGTACAAATACAGTGTCTCCTGTATTACTGTATTTGCTCGTAGTGAAAGTTGACATAATATAGGTCTATTTTATGTCGTCCAGTCATTTATTAAATGCAGTTAAGAATTTGTTGCATAACTATTCTTATTAGACAGTATCTTGCTTGCCTTTTATGTTTGCGAGCAATAATAATAATAATAATTTGTCTATACGTATTTGTAGTGTAAATAGTAAAATACATTTCTACAGTTAGCCTCATATTCTTAGTACCGTACCGGTATTTTATAATTAGGATACGTTTAACTACAACTGTAGTGTACTTATTCTCTCACTTCGTTTTTTGATTGCATTATCGTCGTGAAATCTCTTTGTGTAGTATATATTATTTCATTATTATTATTATTATTATTATTATTATTATACATGATACCTACCGGTACTTTTATTCATAGAATACGCTATTTTACTTCTGTTATTTCCATTTTATTTCACGTTTCTTGGAAGAGATAAAAGAATGGCTGTGAGAGAAGGGTGTAAGGACTGTGGGTGAGAGTGAGAACTGAGGAGGATGAGGGAAGTGAGAGCGAGTTTGAGGTAGATAATTAGACTTGTAACGGAGGACAGGAATGAAGGTAGGTCTCCCTCAATCAGTGTACAGGGTACAGTAGGCAGGTTCTTTTTGCGGCAAATTTTATTAGTCCAACAAACCTACCTAATTTTCTGAAGTTGGAGCTATCCATCTAATATTGGCATCCGTGTGCAATGCGTAAGCATTCTAATCAGCTTTTAGGAAGTTCCAGCGAGATTTAGGTATAGATCTAATGACAGTTATCTGCAGGCCACAGGGATCAAATCAAATCAAAATCTCTTTATTTGCAAACGAGGTGTCCACCTCGGTGGCAAATGGTACACTAAAATACATTATTGCCAAGCACTAAATATTAAATTAACAAGAAGAAAATTTTCCTATAATACAATATTATACAATTTACGCTAACAATTTTTTCTATTAAACACACAGCTCATCCTTAATAAATTTATATTGTTTACAAAATTCTACTTATAATATCTCCTGTACTACTTACAAATATAGTCAACTGATATACAGTATGTGAAATTACTTCAAATAATACTATACAACTGGTATAAGATTAAAATTTACCTTGCATTTATGTAATTATTATTATTATTATTATTATTAATATTATTATTTTTTTACCCATTCTGGAACTTAAGTAGCATAACGCCCTGCTGCGTCTTAAGCAGAGCGCCTTTTGCCACCACTTTTCAGAGTTCCTGAAGGGCCTTCACAGCTACCGTAACGGTAGCCCATGGCCCTCGAAGTCCCCACTGTACTTCACCCCTACAGGCAGTCCCCTACTTTGGCTGTCCAAACTCCTTAGACCAGGGGATGGAATTAATTTATTCACACACATTTTTTATTTACATTAACCTGCACTGTTCGAATGCCCTCTAACATTTCATATATTTTCTCTGTTCCTGTTTATTCTCTTCTTGAATATCTGTACAGATTTTGGAAAAGGATGAAACATTACCCCTGGTAAACTGCTCCACTCCTTCACACCCTTCCCAATGAATGAAAATTTACCCCAATCGCTTCTGCTAAAATTCCTTCTAATTTTATATTTGTGGTCAGTCCTGCCGATATAATTATTTTCCAACTGAAGCCTCTCATGGATATCTCCCCATGCTGCTTCTCCTATATAGGCTCTATATAATCCTGTAAGTCTAGTTTTCTCCCTTCTCTTACTTAAAGTTTCCCACCCAAGTTCCTTTAACATTTTTAATACACTACTCTTTCTCCTGAAATCCCCGGTTACAAATCTTGCTGCTTTCCTCTGCACACTATCTATTTCTTGTTTACAAGTCTTGTTCTTGTCTCCCATTCTCTTAAACTTATACATTCATGATCTCCCAGAAACCATATCTCGCAAGTTCATCTATGCAGTTATCAACCTCACCATACAAACAAGACTTCAATGGGGCAGAATACATTCTATCCCAAGACCTTGACAAGATGGGTGATTATTTAATAAAATAGCGTCTGAAACCTAGTCCACTAAAGACATAGGTAGCTGCATTCCACCTAAATAACAGGCTGGCAAACTATCAACAAACGATCAGGTTCGGAAACCACACACTGCAGTGTAATACAACCCAAAATATCTTGGTGTAACTTTAGACAGGTCCTTAACCTATCAACACCATCTTGAGAAACTGGCTGCTAAGCTTGAAAGCCGTAACAACTTGCTGGGTAGACTAGCTGGTACTTCAGGGGGTGCAATGCATGCACACTATGAACAACTGCTCTAGCAATAGTACATTCACCAGATGAATATTGCTCTACGGTATGGCTCAATAGCTCTCACACTAGTCTGGTTGATGTCCAACTGCACCACACAATGAGAATTATATCTGGTACATTGCGCTCTACTCCTATCCAATGGTTACCATTCCTGAGCAACATTCAGCCTCCTCACATCAGATGGCAAAGTGCTCTTGTTAGACTGTGGGCCAGGATGTTGAACAATAGTTACCTCCCAATACATCAGGATACAGATGAAAATGCCGTAATGAGACTCATGTCACAGAAACCTGCCTGGAAAACGGCAAAGGAATTAGTTAATTCACATTTCAAGCCTGATGAAATATGGAAACGTGAATGGTCTGAATCACACCGTCATGGCATTGTCAACATCGGGGATCCAACTACAAAGTTGCCTGGGTTCAACTTTCCTTGCTCCACCTGGACCGCACTTAACAGGATACGCTGCGGAATAGGAAGAAGCACTTCTGCCCTGCATCATTGGGCTGGAAACACTCTCCAGCTTGTGACTGTGGTGCTGAAGTGCAAACCATCCTGCACATTCTGAAGGACTGCCCTCTGCGAGCTTTTGCTGGTTCCATCGAGGATATTCACAGAGTGACCCCTGAGGCTGGAAGAGATGGACATTCGTCTCTAAGAGACTGAAGGACCCCCACATTAACCTTCTTTAATGTGGAGTTTGTATATATATTGTATGTGTATAAATTAAATTCTGTTAAGAACTTGTATATAGTCAGTTGTCAACTATAGCATCATGCGCTAAATAAATAATAGTAGGCAGGCAAGAGGGAGGGGCAGGAAGGGGAGAAGTTGTGGAAGACAGGTGTTTTCCTTAGGAAGTGGGGCCCAGGAGAGGTTTCAGTGAGGCATCGGTATGAGTTGTAGGTAGATCAGCAGAGGGAAGATGGAGGTCAGGGAAATGTTTCAGAAGATGTGTGGACCAATAGAAAAGGGAAATGTAAATTAGAAGATAGGAAAAGGGAGGTGGAACAGATTAGTGACCGGGGAGGGGGGGGGGTAAAGAGAGGAGGAAGTGGGTTCTGTTGTGTGAAGACATTAAGGAAGTTGAGGGAGATGGGGAGATGAGGGCATTGAATGAGGAGAGTGGGGGCTGATGCTCTGCTCATGGGTGACTCAATTGTCAGGGATGTGGGGAAAGTGTGTTGAGGAAAGGGAACCAGGGTAGAGCATTATCCAGGAATTAGGTTAAGGCAGATGTTGAGGAAAATAGAAGGAAGTGTGAAGGGGAAGGTGGTAATTTTCCTAGTTAGTACCAAAAGCGTAAGGCAAGCAAAAATAGATACTAACATAGTTGGGGATGTTTGGGATCTGGTTACACCAGCACGGAAGAAGTTTAAGGAAGCAGAGATTATTGTTAGTGGGGTACTATGTAGGAGGGATACTAAATAGAGAATTATTGGGGTCTTAGATAAGACTATGGAATGGGTATGCGGGAAATAGGGATTGGGATTTGTAGATCTTAATGGGTGGGTAGGAGATACGAAGCCACACTCTGATGGCCTCCACTTGAACGGGTACGATGCGCAAAGGTATCACCGAGATATCACTATAAAATTTGTCACAAATGGAACATAGCAATTGCTTTTACACATATCAAGTGAAAAATTCCTGGCTACGACATAAACCAGTCCTGTCTACAAGCCTTAAGTATGTTTTCATATTTCTCAAATAACGACGGTATTTCTTAATGTGCCAGGAATTTTTCACTTGATATGTGTAAAAGCAATTGTTATGTTCCATTTGTGACAAATTTTATAGTGATATCTCGGTGATACCTTTGCGCATCATACCCCACTTGAACCTCAATGGTATATGTAAGTTGGGGATTTGTTTAGAAGAGTGATAGGGGTGTACATTAATACATTAAGAGAAACGGGGTGGATTAGGGAGCAGTGATGACAGTGTAGGAAGCATGAAGTCAAGTCAGGATGACATAAAATAGTTTGTATTTAAATGTAAAAGTATTGTAAAGAAAGGAATAGAATTAAGTAATTTGATAGATATATATTTACCAGATATTGTAATACGAATTGAATCATGGCTGTGAAGTGATATTATGGATGCAAAAAATTTCTAACGGAACTGCAGTGTTTATCCTAGAGACAGGTTATAAACTTCATTTTGATCCGTATTGAATTGTGATCACAATAATAACTAAACTTATGTCATAATGGTCAAAACATTGCATTTCTAATTTTTTTTTTTTTTTTGCTATTTGTTTTATGTCGTACCGACACAGATTGGTCTTATGCCCACGATGGGATAGTGGCGACAGAAGACACAAAGCACATTACGACAAGCAATGGTCAATGTAATGTTATTGTTGATCAATTTTATGAGCTTTCTATATTGTAGGCCTTCACATTTAGTTTTCTTTCGATTCTGCGATATTAGGGTGTCTTAGAAAATTATTTATAGCGTAGATTGTAGTTCCTTATTCTACGGCTTTACATACCGATTTTCATTAAATTCTGTTTACCCATTTTCTCGTGACTCGGCGCTGATATGGACTTGGTAACAAAACTACAAATTCATGAATATCTCTGTGATGCTAGCCAGCATGGTAACAATGTGTAAGACATGAATGATCGGAAATTTAACACTATGTAACTTCAGTTATGTAGGATTTATCGATACGACCACTAATAACATAAATATTTGAGAATTAAATTTTAGGCCTTCCCCTAAATTACCATTTCACTCAGTGTGAATAAAATTATTTATGACTTAGATTGTAGCGACTTATTCCCTGACTTTGCATACCAATTTTCATTAAGATACGACCACTAATAACATAAATATTTGAGACTTAAATTTTGGGCTTTCCCCTAAACTACCATTTCACTCAGCATGAATACAATTATTTATGGCGTAGATTGTAGCGGCTTATTCCCCAACTTTGAATGCAGATTTTCATTAAATTCTCTTAAGCCGTTTTCTCGTGATGCGTGTACATACATACATACATACATACATACATACATACATACATACAGACAGACAGACAGAAATTATGGAAAATTACAAAGTGCATTTCCTGTTACTGTGGACACGACTGATACAGAAATACCATCCTTTTTAAAATCTGAGTAATGTACAGACAAAACTTTATTTTATATGTATAGATTCCTGGAATGTCCTTCCTGGAACCTGTTTCTGCCTTGAAGTCATCATCATCATCATCCTTCCATTGTTCCCTAAAATTCATATGGCTGCCACATATGTATGTTTGTCATCATGTTATCTTTAGCTGACTTATTTTGCTAAATTCAATTTCCTATTAAGATCTTTCTATCTCCCCTTACTCCTGCAACCATTCCTAACTCTATTACTTTATCTGTGCTTCCTTCTTAATCTCTTTATTTCTCTGTTGTAATATAATGCAAATATAAACAAATGCTGTAAACCCATCGCATGGGCTGATTATTTACCAATTTTCCATTGATCATAATTGCTTGTTACTAATTTCCCCATTCCTTTCCTGTCAACCAAATGGTATTGCCTAATAGTCCTACTTTTATGACATTCCTTTCTATCACATGTACTGTATTTTTAACTATGATGAAGACAGCTTCATGATCACTTATACCATCTATCCCTTCAGTTTCCCTATAGACCTCATCTGATTTTATCAGCACTACGTCTAGAATATTTTTCCCTCTAGTTGGTTCCATCACTTTCTGATTCAGCTGTCCTTCCCATAATTATTACTGTATTCACCATTTGTTGGTCATGCTTTCTGTCATTCACATTCCCTTCCCAGTTAACATCTGTGTCGTTCCCCACTTAGCTGATTATCTTATCAAGTAATTCTCCATCAGCGTCAGTGACAGCCTTGCCAGGTCTGTACACCCCAAAAACATTGAGCTGCCTATTATCTTTAGAGATGTGTCTTACACATTGAATTTGATGTTTCTCATCCTTAACATTTTTGCAGCTTACAAATTCTTTCACCAGAATGAACACTCTTCCTCCTATCATTCCCAACCTGTCTCTACAATAAATACTCCAGTTCTGTGAGAAAATTTCCGCATCCATAAAACATTTCTCACCCATGATTCAATTCCTATTACAATATCTGTTAATTATATATTTATCAAATTACTTAATTCTATTCCTTTCTTTACAATACTTCTACATTTAAATACAAACCATTTTATGTCATCCTTACTTGACTTAATGCTTCTTATAGTCATAACCACTGCCTAGTCTATCCCGTTTCCCTGGATGTACCTCCCTATAAGTCTTCTATACAAACACTCTAACTTACATATGCCATTGAGGTTCAAGTGGAGACCATCTGAGTGTGGCTTCTTATCTCCTACCCACCCATTAGGATCTACAAATCTCAATCCCAATTTCCCACATACACATTCCATAGTCTCATCTAAGACCCCAATCACTCTCTATTTAGTATCCCTCCTACATAGTACCCCACTAACAATAATCTCTGCTTCCTTAAACTTCTTCCGTGCTGGTGTAACCAGATACCAAACATCCCCAACTATGTTAGTACCTATTCCTGCTTGCCTTACATTATTGGTACCAACATGGAAAATTACCACCTTCTCCTTATCTCCCTTCCTTCTATTTTCTCAACATCTGCCTAATCTAATTCCTGGATAACACTCTACTACCCTGGTTCCCTTTCCTCCACACTCTTTCCCCACATGCCTAACAACTGAGTCACCAATGACTAGAGCCTCAACTCCATCCTCTTCACCCCTTCGAGGGACACCATGACCTTGACATCGGTAAGAGGGCTTGTGTGCTTGTTGATCCCGAGGGCTGTGCGAGCTCAGATAGACTAGAGAGTTCGGTTGTGATGTTGTCCACATGCTCCTGATCGTAATGCCTTATAATCAGGCTTCCCGGTAGGAAGCTCTCGATAGACGTTGTCGGCGACATTCTCTTTCCTCGGAGACGGGGTTGGAACATCATGTCTAGGACTAAGTCCCTTTCAGTATTTGCGCGGTACTGCGACCTATAGTACACAACGATTGCTTGGTTCTCTGGCACTGCATAGCCTGTGGAAAACAAGAAGCCGTCAGTGGGGTCGCACTTGTCCCTGTAATTATCCGGTCCTATCATGATCTCCGGCCTTGGTGTCTCCGGTGTCGTCATTGTACTCCACATGAAATAAATGCCTGGAAGAGAGGTAGCACTGATAAGTGCTGACAAATAGTGTTCTTAGTGTGTACTTAAAAGTACACTAATAGTGACAATGATCTCTTGGAAAAGTACTGACAAGTACAGGTTGCCTGGCTTGTACTGATAAGTACGGGAAAGCCTGATGAGGAGAGTGACCAATGTACGTCCTTTCGCTATTACAGCCAATCTGCTCCTCCAATACTATTACATGCTCGTGCAAATTTATATAGGCTCATTCCACATGATGATAACATCACTCAAGTCAACTGTTAGCAACACTCTCCATGTGTCTACCAGTCAACGAAACCTCGTTCAAAATCGGAACCTTTCTTCACGTTCGTATGGACTATCAGGCAGCCAGATACGTAAGTTTAGTGCTATCACATGTTCACCACATTGATGCATCAGGATCTTTAGCTTGTATGACCCGACTGCACCATGGCAAGCTACTTGTTGCAACACTTTCAGCAGACTTCAGTCTTTCTCAATTTAGCCACTGTTTACCATATTACACAATCTCGAGAGCAATCTTCACCACTACACCAACTACACCATATGCACAGATTCTTACCCAAAATTAAAAGGTTATACAAAATATGATCTACAGGTTCCATATTCCCTAACTATAAATCCTCCATATTATTACATATTAACTTAATAAAATCATGTGATTTTCACTACTTTACATTACAAATTAATTTATGAACATTTCCTTACTGACAAATCCAGGTTTCGTACTCTTGTACGGTTACAAGAAATTCTCTTTATCATGATCGTGGCTGAAAACTATTTTGGTTAGTGTGTGCAACTGCCATCCTGTAAGATTGTCTACGAAACCCCCATCATCCTACCCTGCAGAATTTTCATCAAAAGTGCAGCTGCATCCGGTGGCTCAGTGTATATGTCTCTTTGTCATTGTCATCCTCTTTCGGTATATGTAATACTTTTCCTAGGTGAGGACACTGGAGAGGGAAACTAATTACCGTGTGACTATGCTTGAATTTCTGAACACACTGTAGCTCTTGAAATTTATAATAAAAATCTTTATGAAACATAACTTTTGTAATAATTCTCTTTGTAGTATAAAAATGAACAAGTTACAGAACATGAAATGCTACTGTAAACGATGTGGAGTACCATATGGCACTAGCGTATTTCTCCTCCTCCCAAACCAACCTAATGGCAAGTTATAATGTTTATTGGTGTTTCTGACATTGCTTTCATCTCTTATGAACACATTTCATGTATAAGAAAGTTTGTCTGCACTTTCTTGTTCAGTCATAATGCTACTTACCTCAGACATGCATTCATTGTCTCTTCATACAAAGGTTGCATAAATTCAGAGCATGATTGATTTAACATGGCACAAAACACAGACATGCTCACTGTGCTGAATGATTCTTAAAAAGTCTGCCTTTCATTCAATGTGCAATATTGCAATAATTATTGTGGAACCCTTTTCAGTGATTTGCATAAAATCGATACTGGTACCGTACAGTACCGCAAGTCCTTCCCAGGGTGCATTTTATTTGTCTCTCAAACAAAACAGTGATTTCTTTAGAAACATAGTAAATAAAAGACTTCTACACAGAAAGATCCCATTCAATACATTAATCAGGAATGCAAACTTAAAATCGTTCATACTATTGAGGAACTTATCTAAAAGTCTAACAGATGTATGATGAGATTCAAAATTGTTAGTTATTCACTCAAACATTGCTTTCAAATAATTCAATTCCTCTGCAATCACCTTTACCAATTTTGAATTTGATTTTTAAATAATATGCTTTACATGGCGATAGAGTGGGAAAGAAGTGACTGTAGCCTTAATTAAGATATGGCTGCAGCATTTGCATGACGTGAAAATGGGAAGCCACGGAAAACAATCTTCAGAGCTGCTGACAGTGGGGTTCGAACTTGTCTCCCGATTGCAAGCTGATAGCTATGTGACCCAAACCACCCAGCCACTTGCTTGGTTTATAAATTTGAGCTCCTCCTTATATATGTTATGGTGGGTATGCGTCTGCTAACAATTGTATCTAATACTTAAAACATCACAATTTGTTCTGGGTGATTTCCAACAAACTAGTGTTACGAAAATGTTGCAGACTTTGGGCTGGTAAGGCTTAGGCATAAGGAGACGAGATGCTCGACTATGTGGTATGTTATTACAAGTTAAAAACTTCATAATTTGTTCGTACTGATCTTGAGATACTCTAAAATAGAAGATAGTGTCCAGAAATAAAAGGTGGAAATCTTGAAATCTTTTGATTTAGAGTATGTTATATGTTCTGAGCTGTCAGTGGAGAGTTGGCATGGAATAACATTAGTAGACGAATAAGCTTGAGTGGAGCTTTTGAAAGTAGGAAAGATCATAGTATGAAGATAAAGTTGGAATTCAAGAGGACATTTTGGGGCAAATATTTATTTATAGGACGAGGAATAAGGGACTGGAATAAATTATGAAGGGAAATGTTTGATAAATTTCAATTTTTTTTTTTTTTGAAAATGTTTTTTTTCTTTTTTTTTTTCTAGGGGCTTTACGTCGCACCGACACAGATAGGTCTTATGGCGACGATGGGATAGGAAAGGCCTAGGAGTTGGAAGGAAGCGGCCGTGGCCTTAATTAAGGTACAGCCCCAGCATTTGCCTGGTGTGAAAATGGGAAACCACGGAAAACCATTTTCAGGGCTGCCGATAGTGGGATTCGAACCTACTATCTCCCGGATGCAAGCTCACAGCCGCGCGCCTCTACCCGCTCGGCCAACTCGCCCGGTTTGAAAACGTTTAAGAAAAGCCTAGGGGAATAGTTGACAGGGAATCTGCCAATTGGGCGACCACCCTAAATGCAGATTGATTGATTGATTTAAGTCATCCCGGGGAGAGTCGGTATCGAACCTGCCAAGTTGGGGTCAAAAGGCCAGTGCCTCAACTGGTCTGAGTCACTCAGCCCGGCTCTGATTAGTGTTATACAGAGGATGGTTGGTTGCCTAGTTGTACTTCCTCTTAAAACAATAATCACCACCACCTCCTATCCAACCTCTGTTTGTCTACTCTTGTTCTCTTCCGACCATGATGGTATTAGGTTTGCGAGGCATAAGGACTCTCTCATCTTCATGCCCTTCATGGCCCTCCCCTTTCATTTGCCGATGCCGGGCTGAGTGGCTCAGATGGTTGAGGCGCTGGCCTTCTGACCCCAACTTGGCAGGTTTGATCCTGGCTCAGTCCGGTGATATTTGAAGGTGCTCAAATACGCCAGCCTCGTGTCGGTAGATTTACGGGCACGTAAAAGAACTCCTGTGGGATTAAATTCCGGCGCCTCGGCGTCTCCGAAAACTGAAAAAGTAGTTAGTGGGACGTAAAGCCAATAACATTATTATTATCTTTTGCCGATACCTCCATTATTTGAAGTGTCAGACCTCTCCTATTTTCCCTCTGATTAATGTTAAGAGAGGATGGTTGCCTTGTTGTACTCCCTTTTAAAACAATAATCAACACTGCCAGTAGCGATGATACAAACATTCTCACTGACAGTTCTTATAATTATTAGACAAGCCATACACTTGTCACACATTTATGCCCTGCTTAACCTTTATTGGACAGGCGTGCGTACATGCATGTCCCTTGGCAGACGGAGTATTAGTAAGGTCCGAGCCCATGCTGGCCGGAGTTTTCTTTCGTAGTAACAGTATGAACTACACAGTCTTACTGTAGAAAATGTAGAAATTAGGGATTTTGAAAGAACTTCGAATAACGATTGGATTATTCAATACAAAATGGGGAATGCGATGATTAGTATATGATTTATAAAACAGTAGTTACAATTTATTAATAAATCCAATTAATCTCTTATTACACTATGTTACTTTTGAATTTGTACACACTGTAGGCCTACACAATATTGCATGTAAGGAAACCTTCGAAAGGATATGAAAACCTGCCTGAGTCATTCGTTAGATGTTGAGCAATAATATTGCTTGATATGGCAATTTATGTTCTAAGGCCAGGCGAGGTCAGTAACAGGAAACTAATGCGCTGATGCAATGACAGGAAACAGGCCACGCTGAGGTGAAGACTCTACAAGGAAGTAGCGAGTTATTTTGTTCTTATCACTTTATATCACATTACACTTCTCGAGGCACAAAAACAACATTCAAATGAATGAATGATTTCATGAAAAAATGTCGTATGGCTTTTAGTGCTGGGATATCCCAGGACAGGTTTGGCTCGCCAGGTGCAGGTCTTTCTATTTGACTCCCGTAGGTGACTTGCATGTCGTGATGAGGATGAAATGATGATGAAGACAACACATACACCCAGCCCCAGTGCCATTGGAATTAACCAATTAAGGTTAAAATCCCTGACCTGGCCGGGAATCGAACCCGGGACCCTCTGAACCGAAGGCCAGTACGCTGACCGTTCAGCCAACGAGTCGGACAATGATTTCATAAAGAAGAAGGTGAAAACATGGACTTTAAAACGTACTTTTGGTGTGGTACAGTTTGAAGCAAGAATACACACAAAGTACTACACCACAGGGAAATTCGATCTTGATGCCTTTCTCTTCTTCTTGGAGCAAACTTTGCATCTGCAAGATGATCCCTTCTGAGGCCAATATTTAGGACAAGCATGTATTAGATTTCTGAGAAGTAGCTCATGAAACTCCTTGTGAGATAGCTTTCCTTCACACGATGTGTGAATGATGAAGGCGTTCAAAATAACTATGTTCAGCAGATGGAAAAATAGTTTCTTTATTCATTTCCATATTCGGCAGGCCATACGATAATTCTTGTCACAATAACCCATATATGCTTTCTAGCTCTATTATTGCAGGCTTCGGTGCAATCCCATCGTCATCCATAAAGTGACCGGATGGTGGAGGGTTAGGCATGTTAGTTAGCAAATACACTTCCCTTTTATCTTTCTAGCTTATTGCACACAGGTTTTCCTTCAATTTGCTAATAATACCTCCCTTCTCTCGCATGTACAGCCATGTTTACTGCTTTTAAAGAACTAATTGCTTTACTTGTAGTGGGAAAAGCAGCTGCTAAATTCTTCTGCGCATTTTCATGAGCCATAATCCATGGCATTGTGCATTGTAGTGACTCGTGTATTTGTATCAAAACGAGTAGATCATTTTAATAAGCCAGAATTCATGGCAAAATATGAGATAAATTACATGGTTGATATATCGACTGCTTGTCCTTTAGGTGGGGTTTGGCTTTGGTTGAAATTTTGACCGCTCGACCTTTTCGAGGGGTAATTCTCTGGTTGATATATCGACCGCTCGTCCGATATAGGTTATGTACAGCGTCTCTCATACAAACCCACACCGAACGCATGATGTTTGTACTCTGTGCTATGGCAGGCACGGAGGCACGCAGCCTGCATGTGTTCGACCTAGCAAGCATGATACCAATATAAATGGTCCGTTATTGGACATTATAAATTTTCCAGCTAGCTCATTCTTGGTTGCCAGCGTTTCGCCCTCATGTGCTAGGGTGGGCTCATCAGTTGGTACCTAGCACACTTACCAATACGCTGGCTAGTGCATACCGTGGAGGCCACTGCGTAGGCTAACTGGAGCCACCGGCAGTGCCAATGCACTAAGAGACTTTGTCTCATCACTAAAAATTGATGCCTGCTTGGCCATCAGATGATATAGACGTTGATTCCCATAGGGAATCTGAAATATTTGTCCTGAATGAGCAAATTTATAATACCAATATAAATGGTCCGTTATTGGACATTATAAATTTTCCAGCTAGCTCATTCTTGGTTGCCAGCGTTTCGCCCTCATGTGCTAGGGTGGGCTCATCAGTTGGTACCTAGCACACTTACCAATACGCTGGCTAGTGCATACCGTGGAGGCCACTGCGTAGGCTAACTGGAGCCACCGGCAGTGCCAATGCACTAAGAGACTTTGTCTCATCACTAAAAATTGATGCCTGCTTGGCCATCAGATGATATAGACGTTGATTCCCATAGGGAATCTGAAATATTTGTCCTGAATGAGCAAATTTATAATACCAATATAAATGGTCCGTTATTGGACATTATAAATTTGCTCATTCAGGACAAATATTTCAGATTCCCTATGGGAATCAACGTCTATATCATCTGATGGCCAAGCAGGCATCAATTTTTAGTGATGAGACAAAGTCTCTTAGTGCATTGGCACTGCCGGTGGCTCCAGTTAGCCTACGCAGTGGCCTCCACGGTATGCACTAGCCAGCGTATTGGTAAGTGTGCTAGGTACCAACTGATGAGCCCACCCTAGCACATGAGGGCGAAACGCTGGCAACCAAGAATGAGCTAGCTGGAAAATTTATAATGTCCAATAACGGACCATTTATATTGGTATTATAAATTTGCTCATTCAGGACAAATATTTCAGATTCCCTATGGGAATCAACGTCTATATCATCTAGCAAGCATGAGTCGCCAGTCTGAATCTCAGCTGTTAACATGGTGAGACAGTTAACATTGCAACACCATATTTTCGTGTATAAAAGTTCAGGTTTCATCTTAAAGTCGTGTGACCAATCTAACTCGCGCTATTGGTGTGCAGAAAATCCTAATGGTGTTTGTGAAGTCCTCATTATGATAGGTAGATTGGTGTTTGTTGTGTTGTTAGTGCAAAACGAATAATTGGACCAATTTTTTTGAGATGACAGTAAATGCAGAGAGGTACCAAGATGACATTTTGACGCATGTGAGGTTTCATCAAGATTCAGTTCCTGCTCATACAGCAGAAGATTTCATTCTTACAATCTTGGAAGCGTTTGCAGACAAAGTGATCAGTGCTGGTCTATTTCCCCCTCGTTCCCCAGATTTAACAGTGAGTGATCTTTACTTGTGGGATAAACTGAAAGAAAAAGTTTATCGAACAAATCCTCGCACATTGGAGGGACTGAAAGAAAACATTACAGCAGCAGAACTTACTCGCGTCAGCCAGAATGTGGTTACCAGATACACTGCCTGTATAACCCAGGAAGGACGACACTTCAGCATCTTTTTATAAGGTAAGATTTAGTATAAGATTGTATACATGGTTAAAGCAGAGTGGCTGCGCGCGACATAAGTTCGGCTGAGGCAGCTGCTATAGCGCAGAGTACAAACACCATGCATTCGTTCTGAGTTTATATGAAAGACCCTGTATGTATGTATATATATATATATATATATATATATATATGGATTTCTCAAATAGAGTTGGACCTGGAAGGAAGAGACCTGGAATGGTATCTGTTGTATACAAGGAACTTGGTATACACGGCACAACATAAAAGTTTATTGCTTCAACACATTTATATAATATGTACATGAAATAGAACGAAACTTTTCTTGAAGCTTGTTGAGTTGCACACATTTAATGTTAATATAAGGTAGTAGGCTGAGGGCCGGACTAATATTTACATTAGTATAATTTGAGATTCCTATATATATTCAATCTTGTCTTGATGAGACAGTCTGTTCAAATGAGAAAATGTTCTTGATAGTCGAAAACTATCAGTCATGTATAATAACAAGTGGAACTTGTAGAGAGAGTTCGTATTAGCAGAATGCTAACAGGAGGCGTATAACTTGCAAGGAACTGCTAGTGTTCATATATAACAGAATGCTATGATTGGAGTCGGAGCACTGTAGGGGACTTGAGTGAGTAGCAGAATGCTTGGATGGGTGCTCGACGTGGCTACGGGGTACAGGATGAATGAGACAATGTCCAGAGGTGAAACCTCACGGCCAGGAATCAGTCCACCTATTCAGAACACATTTTTAAGAGGGTACCTCCGTGTCTGACTTGCGGTGTAGTCTGGTCGTTGGACACTGTGGTAGTCCTGGAGAGGCGAGAAACGTTGCTCCTTTTATAGCGCTGGCTGACGTCACCGACGATCACGTCAGCGCACTGCAGTCTGCCTCGTGGTCTCTGGAAACATCTATGTTCGGCGGGCTGCTGAGCTTGTAGGCGCAGAGGACACACACAACAGTATCCATCCAAGGGAAGAAATGTACAGGGTCCAACATAAGTCGGTTAACTGCTGCACTTTATTGTCAGAGACCAAATCAAGATAATTAATGGTACAACAGTGCACAGTGAAAAGGGTTTTCTTTAAAGAATATTGGAAGACTGGCTTTTAAGTAGCAAGTGACAAGCTGGCTTTATTTATGCATTCACTGCTAGTGTTAGAAGCTTACATTATGAATAGAAAATTGTTTACAGAACAGTAGAGGTTTATTTTACGGAAGTGGTGGCAACTTGATTGAAATTATGATGATGTAAGACAATCGTTTGTTGGAAAGTTTTCACGTCAGCCATAATACAGTCAAGCTGTCTACAAATTGAATTGAAGGTTTGAGAAGACAGGTTCTGTAACTGACTTACTATGCAGTGGCTGCCCAAAATCAGTAGGTAGGCCTAACTACAGAAAATCTGCAGGTTATTGCACAGAAATTCATTCAGTTACCCAAGAAATCGGCAAGAAGAGATTCTGTGTTTCTGACGGAAGTGTAGGGATTATGTTAAAAACATTACATCTGAAGACGTGTAAGCCTCCATTGTTACATGCACTATATGAGAGTGATCCTGATCGAAGATGTGTATTCTGTGAGTGGTATGTGATCCAAAGTGAAAGTGATCCTAACTTTATAAAAACACTTTTGTGGTCTGTTGAAGCATGTTTTTAGTTATATGGAAGAGTTAACAATCATAACTGCATGTATTGTGCTTGAAAATCCACAATGTAAAATTGAGGAGGAATTAAATGTTTTTGCAGCAAAAGAGTGATATGTCCTTATTTTTTTCAGTGGGACTGTGACTGCGAAGAGGTACTTTCAAATGTTAAGAGAAGTTATGGTAGAATGGATAGTAACCCTGTATTTGAAGCAGTGAAACAACCTTATTTGGCAGCAAGAAGGTACTTCACTGCTCTATGGATTAAATGTCTGTGAAGTTTTTAATTACCATTTTGCAGAGTTAATAGGGAGATGGGGTAAAATCGATTGGCCACAGAGATCACTGGACCTAACAACATGTGGTTTTTCAGTGTGGAGGATAGTGAAGGAAAAAAGTTTTTGTTACAAAGCTACTAAACCTGTAGCATTTAAGGGATTTGAACAGAATTTGATAACATGTTTGTTAATAATGAGGACTTGTGTGATAAGGTATGTAAATCATTATTTGAACGATCTCTAAGATATTTAGATAACAATGGAGGCCAGTTTGAACAACTTCTGTAGGACAGCAACTGTTTTTGCTACATTACACTGTGCATTTCCATTAACTGACTTATGCTACACCATGCATATTGTTGATACATTGAGTGTGCTCTTACATTGCACATGGACAACTGTAGATGCCTGAATGATCATGATGATGATAATGATGATGATAAATAATAATAATCGTATGGCCTCAGCTACCGTGTGCAGACATTTCGATTTGACGCCATCTGGCTGTCTATGCTTAAAGTAAATACAAAATTTTAATATTCCACCTTCTCAATACTAAAAAATCATTTGATGTTTTTACAAAAACATATAAGTTATCATAAGTAATGAAGAAAAGGTTAGTTAAGCACTATGATATGAATTCATTTTCTAATGGGCCATTAAGATAAACCATGAAATATACAGTATAGTGCATTAACGAACAAAGCCAGCTTGTCACTTGCTACTTAAAAGCGTCTTCCAATATTCTTTAAAGAAAACCCTTTTCACTGCGCACTGTTGTACCATTAATTATCTTGATTTGGTCTCTGACAATAAAGTGCAGCAGTTAACCGACTTATGATATATGATGATGGTCCACAGTGGACCGAAACTAGTACCTTTTAATATCATTGTAATGTTTTTGTAAAAACATCAAATGATTTTTTAGTATTGAGAAGGCGGAATATTACAATTTTGTATTTACTTTAAGCATAGTCTCAACTCAATACGGAACCTAACAATGAAGTTTATTACTTTTAATCTGGCTGTCTGCTCGTCAATTTCGACGTTCCGTTTCACTCTAGGCCCACTAGTTGGCAGACCGAGTAAACCGGATCTCTCTTGGGCGTCTATGGCTGAGATTTAGTGAATTTTGTCGGGTAAATACCAAATGTATCACCAGAGATCTTTTATATGCCGACATCGTACGAATGGACTTCGCCCTTCAAAAATCCGACTACCTCTGCCGGGTTTGAACCCGCTATCTTGGGATCCGGAGGCCGACACTCTACCACGGATCCACAGAGGCAGCATGATGATGATGATATCACACAACTATGAGATTATTTTATGTAATCAAAACAAGATATAAACCAAAAAAAAAATTTGCATTTAGACTTAGCTAAATTGTGGAAAGACGATGATGCATTGTCTCAATTTTTGACAGAGGTCTGTCTGTTCATTCAATCCACTTGTTCATTAATGCACTATACTGTATATTTCATGGTTTTTACCGGGCGAGTTGGCCGTGCGCGTAGAGGCGCGCGGCTATGAGCTTGCATCCGGGAGATAGTAGGTTCGAATCCCACTATCGGCAGCCCTGAAGATGGTTTTCCGTGGTTTCCCATTTTCACACCAGGCAAATGTTGGGGCTATACCTTAATTAAGGCCACGGCCGCTTCCTTCCAACTCCTAGGTCTTTCCTATCCCATCGTCGCCAAAAGACCTATCTGTGTCGGTGCGACGTAAAGACCCTAGCAAAAAAAAAAAAAAAATTTCATGGTTTATCTTAATGGCCCATTAGAAAATGAATTCATATCATAGTGCTTAACTAACCTTTTCTTCATTACTTATGATATATGTTATTATGATCTAATGGGCTTCTTCAAAACAATATTAAAGTTCCAAGTTGTGCATAATACAGGCTTCGATTGTTTTGTATTTCTGTATCTCCTGTATTAGTACTTTAACTTTTTTTTGTATTCTTTATGACAAAAACATTATGATCCAATGGGCCTCTTCAGTTCCTCATGATATAAGGATTGTTTGAATGGAATAAATTAGTATTCATGTATTTAAATATTTATTTAAATTGAGAGAAGGGAATGAAAAATAAGGTAAAATTTCCAGAGCGCACACACTACCTGTAGTGGTGCGTATGTGGTATGGTGACAAAAGGTTTGTAACTTTAATTCAGTATATCTTATACTATGGTATGCAGCAAAAGAAATGACACTGAAATTATTGGTCATCTGCAGTCCATGTTTCCATAGCAACGAAGTATTTATTTATTGTACTGTATGTAATAGTTTGACATTTTGTGAATTCAGTGTTATGTTGATTTCTACAATTACGGTTCTCACAACAAAGGAGAAAGTGTCTATCATGGAACATTATTTTCAGTCATGTTTTGTGGGGCTTCAGAATAGTCTGAGTTTGGTTCATGGTAAAGAACAGTACGAAGAGTGATTTAATAATAAGGCACCAAATAACAGAACAATGTTAACTAACTTTGACGTGTTCCATCATATGGGATTAGTCTTATGTTAACAAAAGGGGACAACAGGGCACCCAAGAACCGTGACCACAAATGAGAATCGTGGCAACAGATGTTAGTTCCCAAAGTGCCACGTCCAGTCATGGAATATTGGGCCCTTACTTTGACAAGGATGCTACAAAGAATTAAAAAAAAAAAGCAGTGAACCAGGTAGTCTGCAGAGACCCATTTGCTCGGGATGTGCAGGATTTGCAATAGTTTTGTTGCACCAGAAACTAACACCTCCAGTGACAATGGATCCAGCAAGATGGAACTTCAGCCCACACCACAGGGGAATGACTTGCCTGCAATATCACTTTGAAGATCACATAATTTCTCGTGGAACTCGATCCATATCCTCCTTGCTGTTGAGATCTCGCAACCCCAGATGCCTACATCTGGGGCATATTAAATGAATCGGTTTCAAAGTCAGATGACCAACCTACAAATATTCCCAAATTACCCGAGAATATAACGTAATTGTATCTGTTCTTACAGCAACCTTTGTTCTTCAGCATGTTCAATAATTTTCAGAAATGTTATGTGCAATGTGTGGGATGTGATGGTACACCTCTTGAACACATACTGTACCAACACAATTAAATAACATTTCAGTGTCGTTTGTTTTGCTGCATATGGTATGGAATTATATAGCCTAAGAAGGAAATCTTTCACAAAAATTACATCATTTATTGCACAATTTGGAATGTTTCCAGACATATAGTTACTCGTATGACTTGCAGTAACATTTTTACACCCTGCATCTGTTTTACAGTATTATTCGTATAATATTCCCTGAATTAAGCATCCTCTTTTCTCCTATACTCCTATTTCTCTGTAAGATGTTTGATGAGGCATGCATTTTTAATAAATATTGAACTGCTCTGAATAATGAACAGGTCACATTGAGTAATGTTATTGCTGGCTGTATTTTAACTTCTCAAGTGATAGAGCTAACCTTCGGATGTTGCTGAGACAGCCTGCAGAGGCTTCCTGAAGTGCTTCATCATCAGAGCCAATGGTCACAAGAAGGTACTGTAAAATAGAGAACTGAAAATTAGTTGTATTCCCATAAGTAAAACTGAAGAGTTTTATGATCCATATGTAAGAAGAAAATGGGCAACTTAAGACCTAAATGAGAGAGGAGATTGATCAAAGATATAAGATTACCCCTCTGTACATGTAAACTAGAGTGTAGACAGCTGCTGCTGCTCTTATAAGATGTGATTAAGGGCTTGTTATCAGATGCATTCAGAATGGGTGGAGCTCAATGACTTTGAATGTGGAATGTTTATTTTGTCCACACATCAGCAGTCAGTCATGGTTCTATGATATGATCAGAGAAAATGTGGGATGCTCTTTGGTCACTGATCATATCAGTACCTATGAAGATTTTGCTTCTTAGTGTCTGTAGTGTGTATACTGCGGAGCTTTTCAGTATCTTAGAAGCTTTGCAGTTTGCAATGGGTGACAAAAGAAACCACTTTCTTGTGTGTACCCACTCATTAAGTTCTTTGCTGTCTGTTGACACCTGTTTCCTGCAACACCCACTGTTACAGCAGATTCATGACTTTCTAACCAGGTTGTGTTATGTTGGAACCAGAATCATTTTCGTGGGAGTGAGATTTCTCGCATGTTGGGATTGCAGGAAATGAATTTGCGGATGAAGCGGTACTTTTACCACCTAGACCTGTGAATGTACCTGCTATGCATATTTGTTCTCAGCTACGTCGAACCATTTTGGTGTCCTGGGAATCGGATTGGCTAGCTATCCATACTCCCAACAAGCTGAGAGGAATTAATAAGACAACTACCATGTGCGGTCTTCTTCCGGCCTTCACAGAGAGAGGCCATAGTTTTATGTAGGCCGAGGAAAGGTCATGGAAGATCTATGCACTCTTACCTCCTAAAGAGGTAAGATCCTCTAGCGTGTTCTTGTAGTGTTGATTTCACTGTGGCCCACATCATCACTGAGTGCGCCTATCTCTCTGACCGAAAACGGAACCTCGGCCTGCAGGAGACATTGAAACTCATACTAGCCGATGACGCGAATACTGCTGATCTCGTCATTCGCTTTATGTGTGAGAGTGGATTAATTAAGGGTATGTAAATTTCAAGTGTACTGATACTCAGGGAACTTGCATTCTCTTTTGATGTGTTTGTGACCTTTACAGCTTAATATAATAATTTTTGTTGTATTTTTTATTTCATTTTCAAATTTCTTTATTGAATTAATTGTTTTGTTTTATTTTACATTTTTTTCCACATACTGTAATTTGTTCAGAGAGGATTATCTAGTTGTACTTCCTCTTAAGACAAAAATCACTACCACCACCACGACCAGCCAGGGCCATTTTTCTGCCACTAGTCTCTGGATGACTGGAAATGCGTGATTTAGAGTAATAAATCATGCTATACAATCTAGCAGTCAGATGTGAGGGTTTAGGTGCAGTGAATGCCAGGTGAACAATACATGCCTCCCTGTAGAGTGCACACAGTGAAATTTGGCAGAGGTGGGTGACGTAATACTCGAGAGCACGTTAAAGGTGGACACTTTCACCAGCAGCGTGTTGTCTACGGTAGAAGGCCAGTTTCAGCATGATAATGCTCTCTGTCATAGAGCAAGATCTGTTCACGAGTGGTTTGTGGACAATAAGGTGGAAATGCCAGCCCGGAGCCCTGACCTGAATCCTAGACAGCAGTGCATCTTAACTATGAAGAAGGCAGAACTACAACAGGTGTAACAGGTGTTATAAGGGACCTATGGGCACAATTCAAATTTTATTGATTTTAACTTGTTATTAATGTTATTCATCATGCTTTTTAATCACATTCTTAAACTAAGTAATGTCCAATGATTTGTACTTGTTGTTTTATCTTATGTTCTTAATGCAGCTGAGGATCGATACAGATCAAAACTGGTACTGCAAATAGTGTATTTTTAAGCATAAATGCATTGTACTTTTAATAAGCAGTATTGAATAGGTGAAATTATCCCCATTTTACAAACCCCTTAAATAAGTCTATTGAAATCCTATCGTGTACTGACAGGGAAAGAATTCCATAGCCTTACACCAGACACTTGGAAGGAGTGCCACTATACTGATGAGTAATTCAAGCATATCATAAAGGTAGTCAAGTCAGTCTCTAGTGTTATGCCCATGGAAGGAGAGGAAGTTAAAATTTGAGGATAGGTATTCAAGTGAAGATTCATTTAACAGTCACAATATTAGTATCTCAATGTGTATGTTTCTTAGTTTTTTAGTTTTCAGCCAGGCTAGTTTTTCATAAAAAGGGGAGATATGTAACCCAAATTTCAAAGAAAATATAAATCTTACGTATGAATTCATTGCCTTCTGAGGTTTCATTTTTTATTCTACAGTTGTATTTTTCATACTGTGTGAAAGAATGAATTGTTTTAATTTGTAGGGAATGAAGTGATGCATATACTTCTTGCCAACACTTACGTGATCAATCTTTACAGATTTTTGAATCTGAATGTTTTGTCACATTGTGACTAGCTTTGTCATATAAGTCAGAAGGAGTGAACACACAATTCATATACATATATAAAGGTGTGGTCAATTCATTTTTAAATTTCTTTTTTCAGTACTGATAGAGCTCTGTGACTACCAGTTCTGTATATTTCATATCAGCAAAACATGCATGGATATATTGGTAATTCAACTGATCCCCGAAGGCCAGATAAAGAACGAAGATTCAAGCTCCAAACCTCGACAAGTCAATCAGAAGACTTAACTCTAGATTGTAGCAATATCTTAGGTATGGTCTTTAGTATATGTGGATTGATTATGAAACTGAAATGGTGTGCTTGGGTTGCTTTGTATTGCTCATTCATTAACATTGCTAACTCAAGAATTAATGATGATTTGAAGCATGTTCTCAGTGGTTTCATGTTGTCAGTTACTTCAGTTGTCATGTCATATATGCATAGTCCTCACCCAATGATTCCTCCTTGGGCATCAATTTTTCATTAGACTTAAACTATAAGGATGTATCTTCAGTGAATGTAACTATTTTCCTCATAATTACAAAGTTATTTGCACATTCTTTCTTTATTTTTGAAGCAATAGTATGAAATTTAGGTGTTACTGAACCTAGATATTTGAAGAATGAGAGGAACATTCAGTTTCTGATATTACAAAACAGAGTTAAGTGTTATAACATTACTTAATATGATCATGTTTTGAGATATGTAATAACTGAAATTTGCATTCAGAAAATTTAATCTGTATTGGAATAAATGTCCTTTTATGGTATACAAAAGCAATGTTTTGTTACTTACAATTTATTTAATTGGTCACATATATGATAAAATTCTCCCCCTACTCTGAAATAAAGTAATTACAAAAATATGATCAACAATTTTGGCCATTTCTTCTCATGCCAAAAATACTTCTTTACATTTTAAAAGTGTCTTCTTGGATGTGTTAATGAACCATTAAATACTTATAATATTTGCTTGAAAAGCTTAAATGCATTAGTCATTCCTAAGCTCCTGACAGGAGCCATTGCAACTCAACCAATTATTTTCATGTAATGCTTTTCCATTATAATGCAAGAAGCTGCTACAGAATTTTATGAAACCTCTTGTACAAAATATTTCCAATATTGAGAGATACCTGGTGTATAGTGCTGATATAATTTATTCATGATGGATATGTAGAAATACATGTTCTCAATCAATCAATCAATCAAATCAATCAATCCAATAAATCAATCAATCAATCAATGCTGATCTGCATTTAGGGCTGCCAGGTGGCAGATTCCTCGTCAGTTGCTTACGGAAATTTATCGAACGTCTCCCTTGGTAAATTATTCCAATCCCTAGCTGAGGAGAGTGTGTTCAAAAGGTCCTATTTCTGCTTCTCAGTTCAATAGAACCCTGCAATAATGAAACCCAATGTTAAGAGAAAAGCGGGAATATTGATAAAGAAAACTAATTGAATCTAACTGTTGATACGGCTGACTCACCTCTAAAGCTGTGTAATTCGCGTGACGGCTGCGGCGCGATGAGTGTGTCTGCTAGTATCTTGTGTTCTGTGATGAAGCGCAGGGAAGGAGAAGTAGGGGCGGCAAAGGGGAAGTTTCTAGAACATCGGACTCTCTCCCAAAAAGTCCAACTGAGAAGAGATGTCCGCCTAACAACTGTAGGACAAATGAAATTACAGTTCCAACCACGCATACAGCATTTAAAATACGAAGTTTTTGTACTTAATAAATTTAAGAAGACGGCCCAGTTTTAACAATCATATTGTATATAACGAGCTTTTAATCCATCTAAGTGGTTATTATATACATGAAATGAACATTTTAACATCAAATGGACTGCATACAATTTTAAATCCTCAAGCTTAAGTTTGCATTTGAACTCGATAGTACGATAGTACAAAATCACAGACATTAAGGAATGTGAAGACAACTCATCAAACAGACGAGAAATTTTATATTTATGACTTACAAGAATTCTCTTGTTACATATTAGAGTTTTAATATAGCATAATTTACTGTAGATGTTTTAGGATTTAACTAGTGCAATATTCTATTGTTTGTATATATGTATATTAAGGAGTTACGTATGACAATATGTTGTTTAATGTTTAGATTACCGGGCGAGTTGGCCGTGCGCGTAGAGGCGCGCGGCTGTGAGCTTGCATCCGGGAGATAGTAGGTTCGAATCCCACTATCGGCAGCCCTGAAAATGGTTTTCCGTGGTTTCCCATTTTCACACCAGGCAAATGCTGGGGCTGTACCTTAATTAAGGCCACGGCCGCTTCCTTCCAACTCCTAGGCCTTTCCCATCCCATCGTCGCCATAAGACCTATCTGTGTCGGCGCGACGTAAAGCCCCTAGCAAAAAAAAAAAAAAATGTTTAGATTGCCAAGTTTTTTCGCACTTTCTGAGCAGCTGATGATGGTGTCAAAAATTGAACACCGAAACATGTTCTGTTATAAATAATGTTGTAAATACCATCCAACAACATTGTATTTTGTATTGAAAAGGTGGAACCCGCTAGATTCTAATTTAATTGTGCTACCAAATGTTAGGTACACAATAGGTTTGTGATTAGTAGCGACAGCGTGTGAATCAGGAGGTTGGTCCTACAATACCTGTGATTCGTACCCCTATATGAGCGACACCATGGTTCTGCCTTACCTATACTCAATTCCCACAATGTGAGAAATTACACGGGATAGTACGAGTCCCTGTGGTTAGTCCACTTACTTGAGGAACGCTATAGGTTTGCATTGCCTGTAAATTGCGCCGCAATGTGCAAAACACCATAGGTCTGTGTAACATGTGCGCATTACACTACCTGTGAATAGTACCATAATGTGTGGAATACTGCGAGTCTCCACTACTTTTGATTAGTTACCGCAACATTACACATAGCAAGGTTCTACTTTCCTAGCGTTAAATACCATTATGAGGGGCCAATTGGACTCGATTCGACTATAAGCATAATCGATTCAGCATCGTGCTATAGAAGCAGTCCCTTGGTCAGTAATACTATTGTTTTGTGTCGGCTTCTGTGCATGTGAGGCACTATGGGTCGGATCTACTGATCGTTTTAAATTCATATCCGCCCATTTATCCATTCTTCGCTCTCACGCTTTGAATTCTGGTCAGTGGAGGATTTTGGACTTTTAAGTTGCCACTTCATTTTATCTCATTTCATACCATTAAGGGCCGATGACCTCGATGTTAGGCCCCTTTAAACAAACATCAATCAAACAATCAAAGTGCTGGTTTTGTTTTTATTTGCATAATGTTAAAAAATTTGTTTTATTAATCTTTCTTTACCGAGCTCGATAGCTGCAGTCGCTTAAGTGCGGCCAGTATCCAGTATTCGGGAGATAGTAGGTTCGAATCCCACTGTCGGCAGCCCTGAAAATGGTTTTCCGTGGTTTCCCATTTTCACACCAGGCAAATGCTGGGGCTGTACCTTAATTAAGGCCACGGCCGCTTCCTTCCCACTTCCAGCCCTTCCCTGTCCCATCGTCGCCATAAGACCTATCTGTGTCAGCGCGACGTAAAGCAGCTAGCAAAAAAAAAAAAAAATCTTTTTTTGCTACCAAAGAAACTTAATTTTCTTTTTCCAAAAGCATGACCTATTTTTTTAATATTCTGTATAAATTTTGTTCTGGTCTCAATTTGTATATGCCATTCTCCCAAATTGGTCCCATAATTTTCTTTAGTATTCTTTTTCCTGTTTTGCTTATTCTTCTATCTGAGAAGGTATTCAAACACTCTGTTGCATATGAAGCTGCAGTAAGGATTACGGTTTTGTAGTGTCTCAATTTAGCAATCCTGGATACTGACAATTTGTTGTATATGTTCATCGTTGAAGCTTTTTCCATTTTGTGAATTCGTGCCTTCATGCTCTCCTTCTGTACCACTGTTACTTTTATTACTTCATCTAATTATTTGAATTTGTTGACTCTTTTCATCCGTTTGTTTTTGGATATTTGAATTTCTGCAGGTGCATTGTTGATACTAGTGATCTTTTTTTTTTTTTTTTTTTTTCCCAAATCCTTCTTCTTCAGTCTTTGCTAGTATGGTTAGACCATCTTCTAAAGCTTAAGTGGTTTGTTACAATTTGTTTGTTTTGATTGTTTGATGGTCCATTTTGTTGTACGTACGACTCTGTAATTGGTGTAAAACCTTCAATTATTTTGTTTAATTATAGTCTATTTAATTCTAAATTATCTTTTATTAAACATTAAATATGATTAATATATGATTTCCTTGTAAATATGTAGTATAGAATTGTATTACCTTAAATACGTATTGTTTAACCTCAAAATCTATAGAGTCGAAAGCGGTAGAAAATTCCATAATGTTTGTCTGTTAGACTTATTGTACTATAATCTGGTATAGGTGAAAGGTTCTGGAAACTTACTGTAAGGTTTTATTATCTAGATACATGTAGAGACATTACGAATGTTGTAGATATTTCCATGTACATTTTTAAATATTGAAAGAACATTCGAGCAAATACAGTAGAGACAATATGCGACACTTACGGATTTAGCCTTGTTAAAATGAGAGACAATTCGACGGTGGCGCTCCTAGTGACTTGACCTGAAAAGTCGCGCTAAATTCAAATATCAATGGAAATGCATATACGAAAATGGATAAATAAATTACGTCTAGAAAGACAGTATTATTGAGATATTAACTTCGAAGTTGCTAAAGCAATTCTGGATATATCAATGAAGAATTATTTAAAAGGTTATTATTTAAAGACTGACATTAGACATATAAAGTACTATAAAAATCTCTTTGTCACTGGAAGAATGTATGTGCAAACACAATATTACTTACATTTTCTTGTCACGAGGGTAGCGAAAGAAAGACCGCGCTTTCTTTTCTACTTCATAGTTACTGCAGCCAAACACAGCACATACCTTTCCCCTCGTGTTGAGAGGAGATATCAAGGAATGACACATGCTACTATTTAATTATGTCAACTCACTGAAAACGCATAAATAACACCAAAAACTTCACACACAAATACACATGCTCTTATGACAGAATTGATAGTTCTCAGGTCTACCCGCTAGAGAGCGCTCTAATAGCTGTCCCTCGAAATCTCGCTGAGTGTCGCGTATTGTCTCTACTGTATTTGATTCGAGTAACCATTCAACTAGCTGGTCGATCGATGTTTCGAGTGTGTTTCATTAGAGTGTCGTAAGAACTCTTCCAGAAGTCGATCATTCTAGATGGTTGATCGAATAGTATAAATATCGAGCTGCCAAGTCAGCGAGTCAGATCATTGGACTCGAGTGAGTGAATGAGTGAGGCGGGGAATTCAAGAGAGAGTATGTTATAGTACGCGCGTCAGTGTTGTTGATATCTATGGTGGTGGTGGTGGTGATTATTGTGTTAAGAGGAAGTACAACTGTACTGGTCAGAATCGACTTCAGGGTACTCCGCTATTGAGTGTTGTATATAGTGTTATTTGCTACTATGTATAGTTGTGTGTTGTGACGTACAGTGTAAATAAAGTAATTTTAATAAGGAAGTGAACGTGTTCTCATGTGATTCTCATGTGATATTTATTTACGTCAAATAAAATCGCAATGTAGAACGATAATTTATAACTGATTCATAGATTCTTTTTTTGCTTTACGTTGCACCAACACAGATAGGTCTTATGGCGACGAAGATTCCTTTTTTCTCTCAATATTTCAACTCATTCTCGAACTACTTTTCCCAGTATACAGTTGAATAGTATCAAAAACTCCATCCCCTTGTCTCACACAGTTTTAATTTCAAATGCTTCTGTGAGTTCACCTAACAGTTTGACTTTTGAGGAGGTGTAGTCAGTGTTTTTTAATGATGCTTACAGTTTTTATGTCTATTTTGAATTCTTTTAATGTTTCAAAGAGAGAACTTCTACAGATAGAATCATAGGATTTTTTGAAATCTACAAATCATAATTCAGTACGGATCAAAACCATGAAGTTAATATCCTATGACCAGGATGGAGTAGTTAAGAAATGAGGTTCCAGTATTCGAGAGAGAGTAGGTTCGAATCCCACTGTCGGCAGCCCTGAAGATGGTTTTCCGTGGTTTCCCATTTTCACACCTTAATTAAGGCCACGGCCGCTTCCTTCCCAGTCTTAGCCCTTTCCTGTCCCATCGTCGCCATAAGACATCTGTGTCGGTGCAACGTAAAGCCAATAGCAAAAAAAAAAGAAAGAAAAAAAAAAAAGAAGAAACGAGGTGAGCCAGGAAGCTGAAATAGTCATCACTACCAGACAGAATCAGCACATTCAGACTGCTGTGGTTCATGCATGTAATGACGATGGAGCCTCTGAGAACAGCCCAAGTCTTGGAAAGACAGGTAGAAGGTAAACATCTGGTTGGATGGCTTAGAACCGGCTGGATGAATATGGTCAAGTCTAACATTGGAGCTAGGGGGACCGGGCGAGTTGGCCGTGTGCGTAGAGGCGCGCGGCTGTGAGCTTGCATCCAGGAGATGGTAGGTTCGAATCCCACTATCGGCAGCCCTGAAAATGGTTTGCCGTGGTTTCCCATTTTCACACCAGGCAAATGCTGGGGCTGTACCTTAATTAAGGCCACGGCCGCTTCCTTCCAACTCCTAGGCATTTCCTATCCCATCGTCGCCATAAGACCTATCTGTGTCGGTGCGACGTAAAGCCCCTAGCAAAAAAAAAAAAAAAAGGAGCTAGGGGAAGGATGATATCATGAAGAACAAGACATTCTTGAACAGAGGAAAGTGGAAGAAGCTTATCAATAATACTTGAGAAACTGGAACTGTAAACAGATGATGATGATGATGATGATGGACTTTTAGAACTAATGTGAGCTTGGAATGGGTAAACTGAGTGTTATCCTATTAGTTCTTATTTGTCTATAAAATGTGCTGTTGAAATGATCTGGGAACAGAGATATTTGTCTACCATTACTACCACTATTATAAAAATATTATGTACCTTACATCATAGGAAAGTCTGACAGGTTTAGAGGTACTAAGTGAACTTAAAGCAGAAAGGATCAAACTGAATTAATTGAAATCTACACTCTAGCCAACTTTTCTTAAATATGAATTGAATTCTTTTTGAGGTAGGAACAAAAAAATACAAATCTTGAAACTCTAAGGTCAAATAGCAAGAGCCATAGCCACAGACTATATTCTGTGTTGATCTTTCTAAAGTTTAGAAATAAAATATATACGAGTCATAATACCAGAGAAGTATGTGTATCCTAATAAATCTTGTCACACTCAGATTGATCAGGAAGTGTATGCTGTCATTATTTTCTACTTACTGCAACCACTCCACTTTGATGCATTGTAACACAGTTATAGGGATCTGCTGAGAGCTGGTGCAGAGCATGAGCTGTTGTTCGATGAACACCTTTGTCCTTGGATTCCATGTATGCAACAAGCGGTGTAATAGATCCAAGACGGCCAAATTCATGACAGTTGTTTCCATAGTTACAGCAGTTGGCAATGGCTTCAGCCAGATACTGACGAAGACGGTCTTCTTGCTATTAAAAATTACCAATATTGTAAATTATTTTAAGTCTGAAATTAAATTTTTTTAAATTTAAGCATTTTA
This sequence comes from Anabrus simplex, assembly GCF_040414725.1. Lineage (NCBI taxonomy): Eukaryota > Metazoa > Arthropoda > Insecta > Orthoptera > Tettigoniidae > Anabrus > Anabrus simplex. The sequence goes on along the minus strand of NC_090269.1, from coordinate 109,259,198 downwards.
ATTGAATAAGTAAGCAAGAAAAATGAATACCAGAATGTTCACGATGACACCATGACCATTAATTAAAATTTGAGAAAGGTTTAGAAATTTAAGTAGAACCTGGTCAGGTTATGGGACATAGAAATAACAATTTTAATTTTGAACTTTTGTTTTAAATTTCAATTGGATAACTTTTGATGAATATAAAATGGACAGATTTTAAATTCCAGTAATGTGATAGGACTAACTATATGTATTTGATATTCTGGTCAAATATATAGGATGCATTGAACACATACACACACTCGCAACAAAGCATAAACATTAAGACAGGCTAATATGCTTTTCCCAGTGTCTGCCTGGTGACCATTATCGTGAAGGTGTCAAGTCTAAATGGTCTGACACTGTGGTTAGCCAGTTTCATATGAAATGAGGGCATATGACACTGTTGATGGTAATATGTCTGTTGGATGGAGACATTCAGGCTTAAGCTAACCCACCGGGCGAGTTGGCAGTGCGCGCGGCTGTGAGCTTGCATCCGGGAGATAGTGGGTTCGAATCCCACTGTTGGCAGCCCTGAAGATGGTTTTCCATGGTTTCCCGTGGTTTCCCATTTTCACACCGAGCAAATGCTGGGGCCACGGCCGCTTCCTTCCAACTCCTAGGCCTTTCCTATCCCATTGTCGCCATAAGACCTATCTGTGCCGGTGCGACGTAAAGCCACTAGCTTAAGCTGGCCCCTTTGTATTATTTGACAGATGTAGGCTAAGTGCCAATACTGGGTTTCACCCTCTCCCTCTCATTATCAACATCTCCCCACACCCACGTGCAAAGGTCACCCATAGGCGTCAAATAGAAAGACTTGGTACTGACAAATCAAACATGTCCTGGGACACTCCTGGCGTTGAAAGCCATATGTTAAATAAAAATAAATAATTTTTACACATCAAGAATGAAGATCTCACTACAGTGACCTTCGTCAGTGAATGTAGATACTCACTCCACTGAGAAGAAAAAGTTCTAGAAGAGGTGGTTTTCATGAGGACGGAGCATATACTTGAAGACAAAAGTTAGATTAAATATTTGCCTTTGGCCCAATGAGTGTTCATATTTGTCACTGTCTCTTATTCCTGTGGCTCCCTTTGCATAAAGAAGCTTGTCTTTGTGTTTATTCTTTGTGCACATTTACTTTCTTCTCTTATTTGTTCCCTTTCCATTACATTTGGTTGAATATATAGAATGGTTGGGATTAAGCTAGGAAACTCACCAGGATATAAAAGCTTTTATCAAAATAAGCATGTTGGTGTTGTTGTTGTTGTTGTTTGGGTCATTGGTCCATAGACTGGTTTGTGCAGCTCTACATGCCAAAAATACCTCAATTTTTTTTTTTTTTTGCTTTGGTCAGATGGGACATTAGCTCTTTGTAATATGAAATTGTTTTTTTTCTCTCTCTTAATTGCATTATTTGAATATAAGAATGTGTTTAATGTTGTCTTTGCTCACCTTCATTTTAATAGTGTTTTAGATATATCTTATCAGTGTGGTATTCTTGTGTATTAATGCCCATTATTTGATGATCTAACACAAAAAAATTTTAACTGAAGGTATCTATATTTTTAGGGATGAAAATTAATTTAGATTTGAAATTCTATATTAAACAATGTTTCATTTTATATGGATACTGTACCACACTTTTAAATGTCAGTATCACTTACAAAACTGAGCAAGCAAATCATTCCAAAAAGAATACATCTGACTACTGGAAAATTATTTCATTCCTTTTTAGGTCTGTTGTTGCAGTATTATATAGGCCTATAGTATAGTGAGACTTTAAAAAAAATGTATTTCATCCTTATGTAAGGCTTACTCTGCAGTTAATAAAGTAAATCCATCTCAAGAGTATTCCAAAAATATCATAATTTGGATTTAAAATTGATATCCACTTTCTTTTAATGGATGAAATAATGAGCATTACGCACAGCATAAAAAGTGTCAAAGGCAATCCTATAAAACTACTTGTTGTGAAACAAGGACTGTAACATCTATCGTGTATTGTATGTTGGGTATTAGCTGTAAGAGGTATAATAAAGCAGGATTTAAGACATTAGGATTGAGGGAGATAAATATTTCATAACCAATTTTGAAAGTTTGCAGTTAACCATTTACTGAAGTTGGCTGACTGGAATGGGTATTACTCAAAATGTTAGTACATAGGTCACAAAATTATTATATGAGTGGTTATAAATGTTTAAAATGCACTCACATTGTACACACATCATACTTATTCTTAAATATTAATTAAATACAGGTAATACAGTATGTTATTTATTCATTAGTAGGTATATTAATCAAAATGTTCTACCTTTACCTAGGTTTCAATGAATTTATAAAAATAATTGTATTACAGATTTATTTAGAAATTTAAATTAAGCAAAAGAAAGATTGAAAAGCTAAAAATAGGAAATACAATTTTAGCAGTTTTGTATGGGCCAGATAAGTGTATTCTGGATGCACATTCACAAAGAAGATTTTATTTTAAGGCAAGCTGAATGCTTTTTAATTTTAGTATCACAGGAACCAAAGGAAATTCATGCTAATGTATAAAAATTATATAAAATTAAAACAACATTATAAAGGTAAGCAAAGCTTTCAGATGCATTACATTTCTCATGCTACATGCATAACATATAGCAAGAGAGGTGCAAACTAGTTTTGCGATTCAAAATAAATATTTCACCTGAATGATGAGTTTGGATCAAAATATATAACTTGAAAGAATGTTAAACAGCCCTTCTATAGTATGTTGGAGCTCCTTTAATTTACAGAGCATTACTGCTATCTGGTGAAATTACATCTGCAGTACACAATTTATGAAATATCTACAATTCACTACTTATGTTTAACACTGTATATTTTTCTAAGTTCATATTTGATACCTGAAAAAGGAAAGGGAAAAATGGCAGCTTACCAAGGTAAGAACTTGACAGACACGTACACTATAGGGTTGATTATTGTCGAAGATTTGAAGTAGGATATGAACATATGACAGTCTGGTGTGGGTGCTGAAAACAACAGAAATAGGAGACAAGGACAAAGATGAAAATGCAAAAGACCACCACCTTTTCACTGCCATTTTTATAAATGGGCTCCAGTGGCGGCTGGTGGACTGTTAGGTCTGGGGGTGGTGGAGGAGGGCATAGTACCTTTTCCCATACCTCTTTCTTGACAATTTCGACAGAAAAGAGAACAAATTGAGATCTAAAGGCTGCCCTTATCAGCTGCTTTTGCCATTTGGATATACGATGATTACATTTAAAGGATACCATCACTGAGGATCTGATGTGAAAATTATGTATATACAGAATTAGTCGAGCTTTATTTGCCAAACTAGATAAACTTGAGGTAAATAAGTCCCCTGGAGAAGTAATAACTCAGAGCTATGATGGTTCGAATGTAATCAGACAAGCAAGCAATAAACAGGTGTACAGGCAAAAATATAGGCTGTGTACAAAATTGCCATTGTTACGCCCATCATTTGAACTTGATTATCGAGCGCTGTGCAACCCAAAACAAGCAAGTGAAAGGTTTTTTAAATGCCAGTTAAGGATTTTGCACGTTTTTCTCCAAATCTTCCGACAGACGGCCGTACTAGATGAGATCCTTTAGAAACGTCCCAAAAAATTCTGCAATGAGGTGGAATTTTTGGGCAGGATGCGTAAGAACTATTTTCGTCTCCAAAAATGTACTGAGTAAAGATTTTGGATGGCTGTAATGGTTGTTCTGGTTGTCTCGGAGAAATCTTGTCACATATCAACTGAAAGCGTGCGGAATAGATAGAGTCTAAAAGCTTGTTCTATAATGTTTTAGATAGTCCCGGAAAAACACGACTTAATTTTTTCAATGTGCCCCTTTAAAGTAGAGTCGAGCTCAACCGTTAAATTACCCAACCCACAAAAATTTCCAGGATTATCGGATGAATCGGTTTCATTGTGTCCTCACAGTGCAAACTGAGATTTTCCTCAAAACTTAATGCAGTCAATCAGTTTACTGAGTATGTAACAGTTTTTTGATACGTCCTCAACTGTTTAATTTTCAATCTATACGCACTATCTATCTGGCACCTAATATCTACCTTACCAAGCATCACGAACTGAATACTATTGTTTATATGCTTTTCACTTTTTAAAATATATTTTTACTCATTCAAGTATTTTAGGTCTGTAACACCAGTTAATGTCCATGTGAGATCACCAGAATTCACAGCCAAACCTGTGTAACAAAAGAACGCCTATCTTATCTCACATCCACACAACCAGTCTGCATGCTTGTACAATGTGCATTCGAATTTTTTGGTATAGCCAGCTTTACTTTTGCAAGGATTCTGAACCTATATAATATTTAAATCAGGTTTTGGAGGTCCTAGCCTTTTTAGTTCTAATCTACTGTCAAAAGAAAGACGTCTGCTCTTGAAAATAGTGTTCACAGAATTCATTTTCAAAAGCAGGAATAATTAACCACTCTAAAATGTAAACATGGTTAGAATAAGTATGAAAATTAAAAAAAAGGGAAGCACTGTGAGTATAACTCACCAGTTTCAACTCTAAAGCACAGCAGCAATATTATTATCAATAATAAACACATATAAAGAAATCGCAAGGATATCACCACAAGCAGTTCCAAATCACAATTGCACTGGTAAATTAACACACACTACTTTCAAAACAGAATAATCACTATGAAGCACAAACTTAAAGAAAGATTACAACCAACGAGTGCAATTACAGACCAGTATCACCGCACTCATTTAAGTCTTCCGCGTGAAAACGAACTCGCTCACTGCTGCCAGCTGTCACGAAACGCAGGATGCAAGCCAGAGGCCTGTGTTACTTCACGTTTGCAATTTGAATCAACACTCCTGGTCTCAAATGTTACATTTCATTATCATTCATTAATATTTTTCATCTTCAAATATAATTAATAATAAGGTAAACAAGGTCATGAATACTTAATGCAGTCATAGATGGTGCATGCTCGTAGAGGGGTTTGTGATGATGCTTTTTCTCCTCCGGACTCTGCCGAGCTTAAAGCCTCTTTCCGCACCCTTCAACCCTCCAAAACTGTCTATCAGCGTGCTTTGCCCTCACCACCACTATGTCCTGGGACAGAAGCTCACGAATCTGTTCCTTATCTTCAACCTGAAAACATTTACCAGCGAACTGCGTGCTAAAAGTCACCTAAGTTTGATATTGCCTAACAGTCTCCCTTATTGATGATAATTTACAGTTTTATGATGAAATGTAATTTTTTTAGCATTATTTCGAGTCCAGTTTTTGACTTCAAATATCGGGAGAAAATAAAAAAACCCTTTTCGTTCTCTAGGGAGGACACCGGCCGGGAGTCCTTACGGGTGGGTCGCTGCTGATGAGCTCTCTTCTCATTAATCCCATTGGTTTCAAATGTAATTCTTCTCAGACTCTGATGAGACGAGAAGTTTATGTTGATGAGAACACCTTTACTACATTTTCTCCAGAGACTATACAAAACCATTTAGATGAAATTCCCTCTCTTCAAGAAGATTAAGTAGCCATTCATGCTGCCAAATTTTTCAAGGAAGGAGACCATATTGTAGCTGAATATATCCACACGTTTATTGCTAAAATTTGGAACTCTAAAACCAATCCTACTGAAATAAGAAATTAATAAGAAATAAGAGGTTTATATCATATGAAATATGAAATGGTAATTGTCACCATCTGTAAAATGGGAGTAAAGTCTCAATGCAGTACAAATACCACCATGTTTTAAACGAGTTTCCATTGTCTCTGTCTGGTGTGTCATCTAGATCACAGCAAAGCCCCTTACACATGGTAACGTCACCGAAGGCAACTATCAAGGAATACTGGTACTTTCTGTTTCTTGAAATTTGTAGTACGAATCTGATACCACTTGCAAAGTTTTTATCAGAAACCCTGTCTAGCTTTAGACCCAACCAAGGTACACTCAGTATGGTTCTTACTGCCAGAAAAAATGCCAGAGCAATCTAAAGAACAAAATCAGCCTCTTTACATGGCGTTCATAGATCTTGTGAAAGCCTTCAACCCTGTAAACTGAGAGGCTTTTCGGAGGGACCTTGCTTTAGCTGGATGCCCACAAACTGAGAGGCTTTTCGGAGGGACCTTGCTTTAGCTGGATGCCCACCAAAATACTGTACTGTATACTGGTATCAAAATATACTTCTATAATATTTGTTACATGACAGCACAAAGGCTTCTGTTCTGAACATCAGCAAACCTGGTGGGCTCTTCCAGTATATAATGTTCTAAATATTCAGATAATAAATCCAATTTATTGGCAGTCACAAGATGTGAAAGAAATACAAGATTCTTCTCTTCTTCATTGTGATGGTGACTGGATCAATCTCACAAGATTTTTTTTTTCTTTTTTTTTTTTCGTGTGGCTTTCTAGCCGAGTGCAGCCCTAGTGTCAAATAGAAAGGTAAAATTGCTCTTTTGTTCTTTACATTTGAGGAGTCTACCCTGAATTTTGTTAAAGGAAGACTTCCTCTGTGCATAGATTTCATGGTGGACTATTTAATTTTGGGCAGCCAGTTAGCCAAAACCAAAGTATCAACCTGTTATAGGGCTTCAGTATGCAGCTCGCTATTCAGTTCTAGCAAAAACAGAGGAAGAGTTACAAACTATTTCAAATGCAATGTATAATAAGAAATGCCTATCAATAGACAATATGATACAACACTATAAAACCGTAACTCTCCCATAAGCCACTTATGCATGCAAAAGCCTGTTACAAATTAAAAATGAAAGAACTGATCAGATACTCAAAACTGAAAGAAGAAACAAACACCCAGTCCCCAGGCCAGGGATATTAATAATTTACAATTAAAAACCTCTGACCTGGCCAGGAATCGAACCTGGGGCCGCCAGGTGACAGGTGGACTTGTTGCCCCCTACACCACGGGGCCGGATTGCAAGGCCGCTACTTGGCGGTAAATTACATCTGCTGCCATTGTCATTGCTGGCAATGTGACCAGCACATTGTTGTGCGTAGGCACGTGCACGGGATTTCTGGTGGTACGAATGATATACTTCCGTGCATTATTGACCTTATTATAGAGGTGTTGTCATGCATATGCAAGTGCGCGGGATTTCCGGCGATACGAATGATATACACAATTGCAATGGAAAGGAAGCTTCCACCTAATCAATACTTTATTTTATCATATTTTATCTACAGGACCGGTTTCGACCTTTCTTAGGCCATCCTCAGCTGGTCACACAATTTGATATTAACATACATGCAATTATAAACAATACTAAATCTAACAAGGAATGTCGTATGACAATAACACGTCAAATTTGTTGTTTATCATGATTAGGTACAATCGTCGAATTGGAAACTCTAATTTGATATTTAAATTCACTATCTTCTCATAGACAACACATATAAAAATACATTTATAAAAAGTTAGTGTTCTTAAACTTGAAAAGTTCGTTACATTATTTGATTCACTCTAAAACTAGGCTCGGAGTTGATAAACATGTGTGATTACACAGATGAGCGTATATAATGTTCACATATCGTTGGTCATATGGGACGTTGGACTTGTGGCTAGCACTTCCGTATTTCATAAGCCATTTAGTTACACACTTGTAATAAAATCATAATGTCTAAAGTTTTCCATGGTTTCCCATTTTCACACCAGGCAAATGCTGGGGCTGTACCTTCATTAAGGCCATGGCCGCTTCCTTCCAACTCCTAGGCCTTTCCTATCCCATTGTTGCCATAAGACCTATCTGTATCAGTACGACGTAAAGCAACTAGCAAAAAAATAAATAAACTAGTTAAAAAGAAGTAGAAAAGAATAATTTACTTAAGAAAGGAGAGGGAGACACATGCACACATGCATTGTTGTAGGATGGCACAAATAAAGTATTTTAACTTTGTTGTTATTAGCCCATGGGATCCACTGTAAAGAACACTTTTTTTGCTCATCTTTACAATGTGTGTGTTTTTTCTTTGTAACCTTGCTTGGGTAAATCACTCTTCCACTCACAGTTTTGTTTTCCAGCTTGTCTGCATTGACTGTATTCTGACTTTTGTTGCAATTTTTTTTTTTTTTTTTAAAGGAAGCATTGAGCTGTCATGTATGCTAACACACATATGCAGAGGAGTGGTAATGACTGATGACTGAAAATGCATAAGAATGTAATTTTCTTTCTTTGACAGAAGTCTGAACAAGTAGTAGATTGCATAGAAATGATTAAACAAAAGGGAAAATGAAAGATACTGCACATTAAACTGTGCTCTCTCAAAAAGCTTCAAAATCAATAGCATGCAAAAGTTGAAAATACATGATAAGGAACTATGATAATGCACATATGAATTTCTATCTCATCAATGAAATATCTCAGTCAAAAATGAATCATTCAAGAAGCAACCTATTGGGATGCTTTTGCTGTGTATTTACAATTTTTCTATCAACGATGCTGAAGCTTAAAGCAGATCTTGTGAGTTAAACATGCAAATAATTTCCTGTAATTATGATCCAGATATGCAGCTTCAGATCAGATAATCCTTCTGATACACCACATTTAAAAATACTGTAAAACCTGCCTTCAACGGACCCTTGATTAAACAGAAACTTGTCTGAAATGGAAATATTTGGCAGTCCTGTGAATTTAGGGGTGAATAACGTTAAATTCCCTTCATTAAACCAAAAATGTGTTATATGGACAATGGAAATCAGAATATGCATTTTAACAGAAAATTTCGTGTAACTATGATCCAGATATGCAGCTTCAGATCAGATAATCCTTCTGATACACCACATTTAAAAATACTGTAAAACCTGCCTTCAACAGAACCTTGATTAAACAGAAACTTGTCTGAAACTGAAATATTTGGCAGTCCTGTGAATTTAGGGGTGAATAACGTGTTAAATTCCCTTCATTAAACTGCAACTGTGTTATATAGACAACGGAAATCAAAATATGCATTTTAACAGAAAATTTCTAAGTTCTGGAATGCAGTGTTCAGAAAATTTTCAGGCACCCCATGAAAGTCTACCTTGTCTGTTGTAATAGTTAATTCTGTAGCTACCGAGCTCGATAGCTGCAGTCGCTTAAGTGCGGCCAGTAGTATTCGGGAGATCGTAGGTTCGAACCCCACTATCGGCAGCCATGAAGACGGTTTTCCGTGGTTTCCCATTTTCACACCAGGCGAATGCTGGGGCTGTACCTTAATTAAGGCCACGGCCACTTTCTTCCCACTCCTAGCCCTTTCCTATCCCATCGTCGCCATAAGACCTCTCTGTGTCGGTGCAACATAAACCAACTAGCAAAAAAAAAAAAAAAAATTCTGTAGCTAACAGGGATTAGGCAAATAGGTCTTCATTCTTTTCTTCTCCAACCTACACGTTAAAGTGTTCAATATTTTCCTGTTAACTGTTGTCCAGGACTTTACCAATTATCACTTTAAGAAGCTGTCAGTCAACAAATACCTGTTTTTGTCTCGGCCATTGTCAATCTGCTTAGAATTCAGCTTTTAACTGAACACTTCTAAACTTACGTTACTGGCATAGTTCAGCAATAGTCTTTATTTTTTCGAAAGCAAGAGTTGTGCTTAATCTTAACATGAGAGTAAAAGTGATTCATACTAGCGAATGAGATAAATTGAGTGTAATGTAGATTATGAAGATGTTCAACATAGTTCAAACTCAAGTGCATGAGATTTCAAAGACGAAAACTGAAATTTTGAAGCGGTAGGAAAACTGTACTAATGGAAAAATCAAGAGAGAACATCAAAAACTGTAAACAAAGACATTAATGAAATAGTGTGGGAGTGTTTTATTAGTGTCAGGGCAAAAAAGCATTGCATTTTGGGTCTTATGTTACATGAATATGCTCAAAACAGTGGCTGAAAAACTAGGTAAGACTGAATTCAAAGCATCTAATGGATGGTTGAAGAGTATCCGTAAAAGACATTCAGATAAGTTTTAACAAACTTTGTGGTGACGTCAATAGTGAGACCATTGCTGAATTGATTCCTAAACAACCTTCCATGATTGAAAGATATGAACCTGAAAACATAGCCAACTGCGACGAGGCGGAGTTATTTTTCTCTCATTACTGAATAAATCGTGTTCGAAAGATGAGAAGTATTCGGGAGGAAAATAGTCCAAGTAAAAGATTGACCTTTTTTAATGAGGTTTTATGTCAACAAAAAGATGTGGATGATGTCACAGATTATGGAAGAATGATTAACAGTGTACCAGGAGTAAGGCCTCTCCACCTATTTAAAATTGTCTCCCAGTGCCTATGCTGGTGCCCATGTAAATACCTCGAACTATCGGATGCTCTGCGTGGTTTGACTGTCGGGTACTAGATGTCCTTAGCATCGATTTGGGACTGCTCACTGGTGTTGAAGTATTATATAACCTGGAAGAATGTTGATGTATAGAAGTTGGGTAACCTGTTTACAGTCAGTTATTCTTTTTAATCGCTCTGAAGTTGTCAGTACTGCCCTCCTATTAAATGTAATCAAAACAAAGTGATCACTCAATCAGTTTGTCCCTATCTAATATCCTGCAGTCCTATCAAAAGTGTTGTAAGTAATCTTTCTATAAACATTCCCCGAGCCTCTATTTAAAAGCAAGGTTTTCAGGTTAAGGTGTCTTGTATGGATTGACTTGTGTGTGAGAAGCATCTAAGAGGAGGCTAAGGGCAACTCCCAAAGGGGAGTGGAGGCAGCGGAAGCAGCATGGACATTTTATAATAATCAGGTATGTCAGCAGCATACAATGTTTAAGTGAATAAAACTTGTGTGTGAAATTCGGGAAGATTTTAGTTTTTCTGTTAGCATGTAACTGCTAGGTCGCCCATCTCTTTTCTAAAGTCATGTAAAGCTTTTAATTTCAAAGGGGCTGGGCTGAATGGCTCAAACGGTTGAGGCGCTGGCCTTCTGACCCCAACTTGGCAGGTGCTCAAATACACCAGCCTTGTGTCTGTAGATTTACTGGCACATAGAAGAACTCCTGTGGGACTAAATTCTGCCACCTTGGCATCTCCGAAAACCGTAAAAGAGTAGTTAGTGGGACGTAAAGCCAATACCATTACATTTTTTTTTAATTTCGAAGGATGAATTCATGTAAGGAGTCTGCAGGTGATGAAGGTTATTCTCTAATGGGAACTTGTCAAATACAAGAAAGTACAGGTGTGGTTCCCTTGTTAAACTTCCTGTCTACTTAAAAGTTTGTGACTTAAGTTTTTCCAACAGCTAAATATGGGTATGTCTCCTTCAGCCTTTAATTTTTAAAAAAACTTAGTTACAGTCTAGTATGGATTAGCCCCTGTTTCCTAGGGCCTTAAGCCCAATTAGGTAAAGTAAGCTTTTGTTCTCTGGAGTGCTTAGGTTTGCCTCCATTCATCTTGTTTTTCAGCCTTGTAAATTCAACCTCCTTTATTTTGATTTCACGATCTTGTGGCTGATGTATTCTGTCCCTGTATTTTGAGGATTGGTTGATCCGGTTTATATCAATAAAGAGTGTACGAAATATTTTAAAGTAACTGTTGTTGCATTCCTAAATAATGAGATAATGTTATGGCCTAATTCTGGGCAGATTGTCGATCTTGTTCAATGGATTCCGGGGTTTGAACCCCTTGCCTTGCATTTATTTTTCCTTCTTGGTCGAAGTCCTTGGAGAACATTATGTAAACCAAACTACTGAGTTCAAGACGTATTTTCTAATGGTATAACTGGATCACAAGGTATTGCTTCTTTCTTAAATGGTATTTTAAATACCTTGTTTGATTGGATGGACTAAATTAATGAAGTGTAAGAGTCAGAATTTATCTTGTATAATTGTGAAATCGGGTTGAGCTTCATTGCTCAGGTAATGTAAAATGTGTCGCTGTTGGTGACCTCTGAGCTTTCGAGCTCTCGTGTAAAAATGATTAAAAGAAATCAAGCTCCTTCAAACTTGTAATATTAATGAGTATTGGGTTTCGTTGCTATTGCTGGAGCCTCTTGTTCCCTTACAGTTATGTTATTTTGTTAACTTATGGTGCAGAGAGAGAAAATACAGTGTTCTCCAATTTTAGCAGATTTTCTTAAACTCTAATTTGTGCTTGTCCATCCCTTCAACCCTTGTTCTTGTTTCCACGAATATATTGTAGTTATTAATTTAAAT